>NW_027507685.1:22985188-24405188 GCF_037356315.1 Lithobates pipiens | reverse complement strand
CATCAGTGCCAGCTAGCAGTGCTGCCTATCAGTGTCCATCAGTGCCACCTCATCAGTGGTGCCTTATCAGTGCCCATCAGGGCAGCTTATCAGTGCACATCAGTGAAGGAGAAAACTTACTTATTTACAACATTTTATAACAAAAACAAAGAAAAACTAATTTTTTTCAAAATTTTCAGTCTTTTTATTTATTAGTTTAGCAAAAAATAAAAACTGCAGAGGTGATCAAATACCAACAAAAGAAAGCTCAAATTTAGTTTGGGTACAGTGTAGCATGACCACACAATTGTCCTTTAAAAAGTGATAGCTCTGAAAGCTTAAAATTGACCAGGGTAGGAAGGTGCAAAAGTGCCCTGTATTGAAGTAGTTACGTTTTCTGGCCGCTTGTCTATCAAACAGTATCTTCCCAGCAAGCGTGCCAGATATGAGGTCAAGATGTATAAGCTTTGTGACAGGGCAACAGGCTATACATATAGTTTTATGGTTTACGAGGAAAAAAGTCACATAGAGCCAGAGAACTGCCCAAACTACATAGGGAGCACTGGTAAGATTGTGTGGGACTTGGTGTCACTCTTATTCAGAAAGGGGTACTACTTGTACGTGGACAATTGTTACACAAGCATGCCACTTTAGTCACCTTTTTGATTGTGGAATTGGCTCATGTGGCACCATGCGATCTAATCGATGGGGCTTCCCCCAACAACTTGTAGAATCCCGACTTAGACGGGGGGAAGAGAGCCTGCTTGAAGTGTAATAATTTGTTAGCAGTGAAGTGGAGGGATTCACAGAATGTTTTCGTTCTGTCCTCCTTTCACGCAGATATGACAGTCCAAATTCCTGCGGCGACTGGTGTTGTGGAGAAATCCCTCTGTGTCCACGAATACAATCTTAACATGGGAGGTGTGGACCTCAACAACCAGTATTTGGCATCGTACCTATTTGCCCGTGAGGCCAGACGCTGGTACAAAAAAGTGTCTGTATACTTATTTCAATTGGCTCTGCTGAACTATATCACTTTTGTGCTATACAAAGCTTCAGGATGAACTGGATCCTTCCTAAAAATTCTAGGAAGAGATCGTCACAGCCCTTCTGTTTCCAGATGGTGCTATGCCCCACCTTCCCAGTGTAAATGCAGTGAGCCGCCTGCATGAGAGGCATTTTCTGTATGTCCTCCCTGGTACCCCTGCCCAAAGAACACTCCAAAGAAGATGTCATGTCTGTAGAAAACACGGTTTTAGGCATGACACACGCTTTTATTGTCCCTCCTGTCCTGACCAACTTGGTCTCTGCATTGGTGACTGTTTCAAACACTACCACACACTAGTTGAGTATTAGCGTAGGATACAGCACTGCACAATCCTAGGGCACACTAACACAGGGTCTTGAAAGATAAGATAGCCATCACATTTTGAGAGACCCTAATCTGGAATGTTCACAGTTTTTTTTTTTTTTTTTACACTTTTATAAAAACTGTAAACACACACACAAAAAACCCCCCAAAAAAATAAATAAAAAAGCCAAAAATAGTTGTGGTTTTATTTTTCTTTCTCTCTTTATTGTTCTCTCTCTTTATTGTTCTCTCTCTTATGTTTGCTCTCTATTGTCCGCTCACTATTATTCTATATCTATTGTTCTCTCTCTGTTACTGTATTTTAGAACTGTAATGTTTTATTTTTACTATGTTTTATTGTATTTACTTTGCTGGTATGGTATGTCTTAGCACTTGTACACACGGTCAGACATTCCGAAAACCAAATCCGTCGGATTTTGTCCGAAACTGGTGTTGCATACACACAGTCGGACAAAGTTGTCGGAAAATCTGATCGTTCAGAATGTGACAACGTTATTTGGTTACAACAGGACTACGTTCAGGCTAGTAGCCAATAGCTTTGATCTAGGAATTTGATCTAAGCATGCGTGACACTTTGTCTGATCGGAATTCTCTACAAACGATCGGACAAAGTCTGATCGGATCATGTTGTCTGAAAATTTTATAGCCCAGCTCTAAAACTTTGTCGGTCGGATATTCCGACGGAAACAGTCCAATGGAGCCCACATACGGTCGTATTTCTGGGCTTTCTGTTATACTATAATGTCACTTTGTTTTATTGTTAACCATAATTTGCTTAGCACTGCAGGTATGCCATTCAGCTGCAGCACGGGTTTATTTATTCTGACAGCAGCAGAGTTTGCTCCCATAATACGTAATTAAAAGAAAATACGCGACTCAAATGTTGAAGGAGGTGATTTCACCACCACAGTTTAAAAAAAGAGCATATATGCCCAAGCATATCCGATCTGTACGCTGTCCCGGATGGAGGTGACACGATTGCTGTTGGTTAGGTTGTGAGAGGTAATAAATGCCTGTAAGTGTTGTGTTTACAGTAAACATCACTTACGGCGGCCATACACAGATGGATTGCTTGATAGCTGGCAGCAATGATCAGTGCATTCTAAAGGAGGGGAAGTCTCCCCGCTGTCAGAATATAATAACTCAGTGGAAAGGATTGCTCCATCCATGCACTCAATGGCATCCCGCTGGCTGAATGGAAAAAATAAATAAAAAATTGAATAATGTATGGGCTGTGTATGCACTTAACAATATGAATGAAAATGAAAACTATATCTGGATGCTAGCTCTAAGTTAATGCTGGTAGGTCTTTTTTCTGCTGCTGAGCTCATTAAACAGATTTAGTGTACTGGACATTTAAACTAGATCTCCATGCCAGCAACCTAAATTCACATATTTAAACTGTTTTAGCTGCCAAAAATTTGTTGTTTCTTATTTTGAAGCTAAAGAATTATTTTATTGATTTGACTTTTAATGACATATGAACAAGCGCGCTTGTATTGTAAATTGTAATTTTAACTGTATCCATAGGTTCCTAACCAAGTCAGGGTAGAAAAGGCAGGTTAGAAAGAGGCGTGTGAATGGGCTCTGCAACAACTGTTCATGTACAGCAGCGGTCTCCAACCTGTGGCCCTTTTTGCTTGCCTTTATCTGGCCATTGGGACACACTTTCTCCCACTGACACCAAAGATGGGACATTATTCTTCTCACTGACACCATCAATGGGGCATTATTCTATATTCCATTTTCTACTCTCACAGGTCACAGTCCAGCCCCCCAAGATCTAAAGGGCAATAAACTGGCCCTTTGTTTAGAAAGTTTGGAGACCCCTGATGTACTGTATGAAATCCTATTACTGGAGGTCAGTGGGTTAGAGTATTCTTGGACTAAAATATCTACATTGGTATGTACCGGTAGTTATGAGTTGAAAATGAAATAGAGATTATATATACACGGGCGGATTGTTTGATCGTGTGTACGGGGATAGTGATTGTATACAGAACTCTGCTAACCCTCTTGTCTTGTACTGTATTTGAATGATATTTTGTACTGCACAAATTATTGGCGATATATAATGTGACTGGCACAGAGTGCTGAGTACACACAATGACAAAAGGCTGATATCTAGCCAAATATCAGCACTTATGCCAATTGCATTTAAACAGTAATTATATTTTAATCTATACATAACTGTTTTAAATTGTTTTTAAACAAGCTTTTAATTTATTAAAAACAAATCTGTTAGTGCCGGTTCACACAGGGGCGACTCAGATCCGACTTCAAGTCGCCCCAAGTCACCTCAGGTCGCACAACATGTAGAAATCAATATAAGTGAATGAGAGCTGTCTTAATGTACACTACTGAAGTCGCTCCGACTTCAGAAAAGGTTCCTGTACTACTTCAATCCGACTTGTAGGCGACTGTTACCCATTGATTTCAATGGAGGTCGCCTCCAAGTCGGATCTCCGTCTATACGGAGGCGACTCTCAGAGAATTATCAGCTCTCAAAAGGAGTTCCCCCCTGAGAGCTCATTCTCTGATTGGCCACGGCAATTCGCCTGGCCTGGGGCGACTTAAAATAGTGTTGTAAGTCGCGTCCAAGTCACGTCCAAGTCACGTCCAAGTCACCTCCAAAAGTCGTGTTGCCCCTGTGTGAACCGAGCCTTAGGATTCTAGAATTCTGCTTTATGATACCAGTGGTTGACCCATTATATGTATATTTACTGAGACATAAGATACTAAAATGCGAATTCAAAGGTGAAAGAAAAATATTCAGGATGAGTATCAGCAAATAAAAGCAGGTGTTTCTCTTCCCTAAAATGTTCAGCAATTAAATCCTATTATTTACAGTTGTTATGGTGACTAGGTGACTAGTATTGCTTGAATAGCATGGCACTATTACCTTGCATGAACTTTTTACGCTTATGTTTTTTTGAACACTACAATTACACATATTAATGAATGACACTCCCCGTTGGCCCAACCCTTACATTTTATGAGCATAACCATATTTCCTGCAATACTAGTTTGATCTGTAATCATTATTGTAAACAGAAGATGTTTATATATAGATTCTCTTTATTAGGTGACAGAAATTTGTCTTCTGGCTTCACGGAGAGAGAGAATAAAATATCATTGCTAAAAATAATTTACCAAATAAACACGGAGGGTATTTAGGCCACAAAGGACGTACTGTTTACTGTCTGGCAGAAGAGCATCTGGAATACAGCTTGTCTAAAGGTTTGTAGAATACTGAGCCAGAAAATAGGACAGTTGGGCTTATTTACACACGCAAAGAAATTTGAGCACCCATTAACGCACTAATGCATTAGCGCCGTGTTTTTGATATGTTTCTGTTGCGTTAGAAAAACACTTGCTAGATGTCCCCTCGGTGTTGGTCTTTATTGCATGGATTTTTACATTATCATCTCAGCTAGTAATGCTTTCTAAACGCATCTCAAACACACTGTACATGCCATAGGAGCATACGTGATGCATTTTCAGTGTGTTTATGTCTACATCAATGGAAGCATTTAGGCAGTGGCAAAGCATTGCAGATGTCAGGTCAATTTTGATGTGACGCAATGCTAATGCAGCCATGTGAACACCACTTCATGCTGCAATGTACACATTTTTGACAGGCGTTCATGGAGCTTCAAAAACTCTCGAAGTGTCTGCTTTTTGAAGCTAGCCTAAAGATATTTAGTTTACCAGTAGGTAATAAGGTGTCCTTTTACAGAGCAGTGTAATCTATTCACTGCTTCATCCTCCGGCATTCACAGAGAAGATCTTTCTCCTCTGTGTGCCAGTTTATGAAGCGGAGTAGATCGCTTCACCCTTTGAGGAGTGAAGTGATCTACAAACGCTTCTAACACTGGAGAATGGCCCTTGATACTGCAATCTCGTGAGACTTTACGAGATTACAGTACTAGAAATTTACCGATACAACAGAGATGTCAGTTTATTAAGCAGTGATAAATTATCAAAGCTCAGTACACTGACACACGGTGTGATTAATGTTAGTAAAATAAAGAGTCCCCCTACATAATATATACATGTATACACACACACACACACATATATACATGTATACACACACACACACACATATATACATGTATACACATACACACACACATATACATATACATATATATACACACACACATTATATATTGAAATGGATATTTTATAGATAGGCAACTCCTATCCTCATATTGATTAGTGGTTCCAAATTAATAATAACTACTGCAGTAGGGAACAGACACAAAAGATACGCTCAGCATCTTTCCAAAGAACCGTTCTCCTTTATTATGACGTATTTGAAAGTTTTTTAACACATGATTACGTAGGTATCACATTAATATTAAAATTGTACATTTATGGTAACAAGGGGCGTTACATAGGCAGGCTAATTCTAATCAGGACTCGAAAGAATGCAAAACATGTACTGAAAACATTATTAGTGCCGTGTGCACAGTGAGGGCATTGTGCAGTACATATAAAATAGAATACAATTATATACAGAACCTACAAAATCTATATCTCTATCTATATATGTATATACATATACACATATACATTATATATATATATATATATATATATATATATATATATATATATACATATAAATATGACAGGGGGACATGGTTACAGTGTTGGGGGGTCTGAACGAGGCATAAGGAAGTTTATTATCTTCCTCTTTCCTCCTCAGATCCCCCGCATTCCCTCTTCACTCCCCGATTCTCCACCTCTGAGTTGGTGAATCAGGGAGTGTGAATTCTGACACAGATCACCAGTGAAGCGCTCAGATCGCAGCTTCATAAACTGGCCGTTACTGTGTCATTCAATGAGGATTCTCAGTGTGCGGAGATAATCGGCAGGAGAACAAGCTCAGACACTTCTCCCCCGATTATCTCTGGTTCATAAACTGTTTATGGGCTGTGATCAGCGGCGATCCTCGGGATCACTGCTTCATAAACAGACACCTAAATACGTATATAAAATACTATATGGAGGTCTACAAAAAAATAACTACAGAAAACACATTTCCTGGCTTACTTAAAAAGTCTATGCAATACCCACGAAAAGCAACCAGAAAGTATATTGTACTGATCTTCTTTCCATAAGGAGACCTGTTGTCAGGCACCACGTGTTGCTTTACTTTTCCCTCTACTATTGTTTGTTCAATAAGCCAATTAGGGCCTAAGATGATAACATGACCTTAATCAAAGCAAGAATACTGTAAATGTATATAAAAACATGCTTATAACTGCCAAAGGCATGTGCAATCCGAATTTTAGGGACAGATATTGACAATAGGTAGGAATGCTAGTTTGAACACATTCACTATCAGCATGTTTTTGGCAGGGCTGGATCTTCTAACTGCTGGAAATCAGGAAAACAATGTCAGATTTTCGGTGAATGAACTTATTACCTGATTGATAGTTGTTGACAAGTAATGTTCTTTTATCCCTTCCAGTGGCTGGTGGTGGTAAAACTGTTTACAGGGTAAAACATTAAAAAACATATGTGAAGCCAAAAACATCCACTCACTCTATTTGTCCTGGTGACCATTGGCACCTGAAATGAAAGTGAGAGAAAATAAAACATTTTGATTTATCAAAAAAACAGGAATCGAGGGGAAATGTTCCAATGGAGACAACATGTTCTGATGGGGAGAGGATTTCCTTTAACTTAGAAACATTTGGAAACATTTCCTCTCATTTTTCATTTCTACAAGACAGGATGTAAAGGAAAATCTTTTCAGTGGTACACAGAATGGTAAAAACATCTGACAGGTTTTTTTGCATTCCCTGCTCTATCCAAAAAAAAAACTTAAACTCCCTTGAAGGGTCGTGTTTGCAACAAAATTGGAAATAAACTCACCAGGGGGAACTTTTCTATGGAAATTGATATTCTCATACTTCAGAGCCAGTTACAATATGTGAGAAAAGGTTGTATGAACATAATAGGACAGTTGGTAAATACAACTCAGCCATGATATTGTTTGAAAAACTGACTTTTCACCAATAAAACAAAAGGTATAAATGAGAGTACATATCTAATAAATATTGTTTAAGAGGGTTAAACCGAGACAGTATGAGAACTCCAGAGGGCATTTTCCATATTAGGATAGGGGTATTGCCAGGGAAGGTGCATTCCTGTGCACATGCACAGAATACCAAGAGGCCCTGTCTGCAGCCAAAATGCAGGTGCCAGGCTGGCCATTTAAGCTGCACTATGACCTTGAGTCATTGCCGTTTGGTCTACTTTGCTTCCTGAGTTTCTGTTACCCATTCCTGTGTTGACATCCTGCTACCAACTCAATTTGCTCTTGACTCCTGAATGCTGCCTGTACCGACCCCTAGCTTGTTTTTGGATATAGTCTCTGCCTGCTCCTTCTGCTCATCCGCCTATCTACCTGCTGTTACCGACCCTGGCCTGGCCTCTGACTACTCTTCTGCCTGCTGCATGTACTTGATCTACTCACTAGTTGCTGACCCTGTTTACTGATTCCTTCCCTGCATCTGAGCCTGCTGATCTGTGTCAGTCTCCTGTTTCAGTCTACCTGCCAGTGCAGCTTTCAGTCTGCCTTCCTGTGATCTGGGACACCCATCCTACTCTTCAGCATCCATCAACAGAACAGCAGTCAGGCCCTTATGCTCAGTCTGTGTTCTGGAGCTGCCTGTTACCTTATCAAGGTTCCTGAGCCAGAGGTGTGAGAGAAGTCTACCTCTACACATCAGGCTCCACCACCAGGTACATTAAAGTTATTAAAGAATGGAGTAGATGAGGTCAGGAACGAAAGAGGAGGTTATAGGAGGATGTAAGATGGGTAAGGGGGAAAAGGTTAGATTGGGGTTCAGATGACAAAAAATAGAAGAGGGAAAGTGGGGAACAAGCTTGGGTTAAAGCAGATTGATGAAGCACAAGAGAAGTGGGCAACGGGAAGAGCAAGGGTAAGGATAAAACCTCTACCGAGTTTCACAATATGGGGACCACAGTGATCTTAGATACATGTGAACAATAGGGCCTTATCCTTATCCAAAACGTTTAAGGGATTCCGGTAAAACCATGTTTGAAGATGGATTTCACATTTATTTTAAAAGGGGAGAATCAGGTTTTTCACCCTCCTAATTTTCTCAGCCTTATTTACCAACATAGTTATGGTAGGTAGGTTTCCCACCTCAGATTTCAATAGGGTTCAAACCAAAGTTTGTAAACTTGTAGCAATATTTTTGCAAACCAAAAGCTGGCAGATCCATTTGTCATCTTTACTATACTGTGCCTGCACAATGTTTTTTGTCTGGATAATAAGCCCAAATGTTCTTTAAACATGTATTGTGCACATTATGTATGTATGTATGTATGTAAAATATATATCACCCTCTACTTAGGTAGGTGCTAAAGGTGAGATTTTTGGTGAGTGCAGGTAATTTTAGGCAGGCCTAGCTGTTTGTTTTGATCTGTATGGGCTCAGAGTAGGCTGATGATTCATCACTAGCATCACTTCTCAGTTACCTCCCTCTAGCTTCTAGAGGATTCTAGATGAGAGGAGGGGAAGAAAGGTGGAGCTGCCTGGGGTGTTCTAAGGAGCCCTGACCAATCCCCAACTTGGATTGGCAGAGGGCAAGCCTCCTTAAATACCTAGAGTCAGCCCAGCTGGGGGGGGGGGGGGGAGGTGGGGAGTTGTCGGGTGGAAGAACTGAGGAGGGAGCGCTAGGCTGTTGGGACCTTTGAGGGCACTCCCCATTCTGGGGGGTGACCTCGGGCCAGGGATTTGGGTGCAGGACGGATCCTTTCAAGAACACATGAAGGATCTGAACAGGAGGCACAGAGAGGAGTCGGAGAGAACAGCAGGAACTAGCACTGCTGGGCAAGTCTTCAGGAGGGAATCACCGGTTTGCAGCCATGAGGGCTGGTGAGTGACACGGGGGTCTGGAGCACTGGAGAAGCATGCCAGAGAGGACTGAGAGGAAACCGTCAGAGCTGGGTGTGGAGCCAGTGAGGATTGCAATGTCATGGGTAGCCAAGAGGGCTGGCAGGGCCTTAAGAGGACTTACTGAGAGCAGTGGCGTCACTAAGGTTGGTGTCACCTGGTGCGGTAAAAGCCAGGCTAGTGCATCAATGTGGATCACCCTCAACTTGCCACAATGGATGGAACCAGGATGTGAGGGATCGGGGGATGTATGGAGCCAGAAGGGGATCGGAGAGGGATGGATGGAGCTGGGATCCGTGGGGGTGGATGGAGCCAGAAGGGTATCGGAGGGGAATGGATGGAGCTGGGATCCGTGGGGGTGGATGGAGCCGCGATGGGAACGGAGGGGGTTGGATGGAGTCGGGATGGGATCGGAGGAGGTGGATGGAGCCGGGATGGGATCGGAGGGGATGGATGGAGCTGGGATCCGTGGGAGTGGATGGAGCCGCGATGGGATCGGAGGGGGTTGGATGGAGCCGGGATTGGTTTCGGAGGGGGTCAATGAAGCCGGGATGATATTGAGGGGGTGGATGGAGCCAGGATGGGAACAGGGTGGATGGAGCCAGGATGGGTTCGGAGGGGGTGGATGGAGCCAGGATGCATTGAGGGGGTGGATGGACCTGGGATGAGATTGGAGGGGGGGAGGGGTGGATGGAGCCGGGGTGGAATCAGAGTGGGTGGATGGAGCCGGGATGGGATCAGAGGTGGTGGATGGAGCCGGGATGGGATTGGAGGGGGTCAATGGAGCCGGGATGATATTGGAGGGGGTGGATGGACCTGGGATGGGATGGGAGGGGGTGGTTGGAGCCGGGATGGGATTGGAGAGGGGGTGGATGGAGCCAGGATGGGATCAGAGGTGGTGGATTGAGCCAGGATGGGATCAGAGGTGGTGGATGGAGCCGGGATGGAATCAGAGGTGGTGGATGCCTCCTCTCCCACTCTCCCTGCACATCGCGTGCAACTGAAGAGATCCCAGAAGGGAAGGAGGGAGCCGCGGTACCGATACTTGTCTGAGCCTGCTGTCACCCTCTGGTGGGTGTTACCCAGGTGTGGGCTGCATCCTCGCCCCCTTCAGCGATGCCACTGACTGGGAGCAGTAGTCCACCATAGGACAGCTAACACTAAAAGACTTCCTATTTATATTTTTGCTACATTAACAGGACCCACAATCCCTGCCTGCAAAAGGCAGTTGCTGGGGCCTGACTGAGTCAATGTTAGGCAAAACCACATGCGAGCTGTGCCTGGAGTTAAGTGATGTGCTGGAGAGAGAGAGAAACAGTCTGCAAGCAAGTGATGTGCTGGAGGAGACTGGAGTAAGGCAATTCTATACAGTATAGTTGTCCAAAATGATTGATATACAATCAACCGATTGCTTGTTCTACTGGACATCCCATATATTCCCTTCCCTATCAAAGTTCAAATCCCTCAATAAAAATACAGAAAAATGACATGGAATGTTTATTGTCTCAAAAGTGACTGGGGCGTGAATGCCGGGCTGGGCAGGATGAAAGGTGAGCCACATAACTTAGCAGCCCCTACAGGGGTACCACTACATATATTTAGTGATTTTCTTTGTTTCTTAGAGCTGATATAGAATTTTGAACTTGGCATGTGGTGTTATTGCGTGGAAGCATATTGTAATATGGGTTGGAGATGAGCTATAACATACATTTTGAGAGTGCATTCAGGGCTGGACTGGGACAGAAATTTGGCCCTGGACTTCATCTAGACCGGCCCATCAGCAGCCCCCTTACATCAGAGTGTCCCATCACCAGCCCCCTTACATCAGAGTGTCCCATCACCAGCCCCCTTACATCAGAGTGGCCCACTGAGCCATCGGCCCACCGGGAAACTCCCAGTAGTCCCGATGGCCAGTACATGCCTGAGTACATTGTAAATGCAATATATGAACTATTACTGGAGGATTTCACACACTGACAAAGGAATTGTTTGTTTGTCTAACTGGGAGTGTCTCTAAATGGGTTGACATTGCTGACAAATGACACAACATGCATCCTTCCATTTGTAACCACTATATGTATCAGCCACAAAGAGGTGGCACAAAATCAGTGATTAACATTGTTTGTTCTTCTTTGTTATAATAGTTGCCATTTGTTTTCTTATAAAAAGGTATTCCATCATAAGAGTAGCAATATAGTTGTGCGGTGTTTTCAGTCTTTAAATAGCTGGCCTGGGAGTACAAAACCATTTTCCGAATACAATTATACAATGATCTATGCCAGGTATATGCAATTAGCAGAACTACAAGTCCCATCATGCCTCTGCCTCTGGGTGTCACGCTTGTGGCTGTCAGTCTTGCTATGCCTCATGGAAATTGTAGTTCTGCAACAGCTGGAGGTCCGCTAATTGCATATCCCTGATCTTATGGCATTCAAAGAGCTGGTTCAGTAACATGCTTGTTCGCATTCTTATTTGCAGTTTAAAGCCCCATACACACTATAAGATTGTCTGCTGATTTTTTGCATCAGATTTACCAAAACCATATAATATGAGGTCAAACCTTAGGGGTTTCAATGTGTATGCAATCAGGCAGGCCCTTGTACTACATGGTTTTGGTAAAGCTGAAGGAAAAAAATCAGCAGACAATCTGATAGTGTGTATGGGGCTTAACAGACACTAATGCCCCATACACACGATCAGAAATTCTGCCAGCAAAAGTCAAATGTGAGCTTTTGGTCAGAAATTCCGACCGTGTGTACGCTCCATCGGACTTTTGCTGGCAGAATTCCAGCCAGCAAAAGATTGAGAGCAGGTTCTCTATTTTTCGGTCGGAAAAGGTCTGAAAAATCTACGCATGCTCGGAAACAATTCAACGCATGCTCAGAAGCATTGAACGTCATTTTCTCGGCTCGTCATAGTGTTGTATGACACCGCATTCTTGACGGTCGAAAGTTCAAAGAACGTGTGACCCAGGGGCGGATCCAAAGTCTAGCCTCGGGAGGGGCACTGCCAGAAAATAAGGTGTTGCTTACAGAACACATTTGTATAAAAATATATGTATTTAACATATCATACAGTCATAACCTTGTTTAAAACAGTGACACTGCCGGCATACCATTTATTTGTATTCTAACACATGGCTGCACGGACGCAGCCACTATATCCCAATATGACATGCTGGTGTGGGTACCTGAAGGCACCCGGCAAGCATTCTGGGACCCACGCAGGACATATTGGGACAAAAAAGCTGTGTGTGTCAGTAGAAATAAATAGGATGCCAGCACAGGGATATGTGCAACACTTTATGGGACATTCCTTTCTGTCATTCCTTTTAGTATGTCCCACACTTTATCCATCCCCAAGTCAGTAAAAGACAGCCCGCATGTCTGCAGCATGCCCCCTGTGTGAATGAGAACTAAAGATGAATTTTAGTGTCATTCTATATCATCATTATCATCATGATCATCACACACAGGCCCGGATTGGCCATAGGGCAAACCGTGCACTTGCCCGGTGGGCCGCGGCCGCCGGGGCCGTCAGGCTGCAAGTCCTTGCCGGGCTTGAGCTGGCACCGTTCATCCAGCCTCTAGATGACACTCCAGCTAGATGACACTCCTTCGGCCTCTGAGCGGCGGGCTGTATAGGTCAGCCGTAGGTGCCGGGAGGAGGAGCCAGAGCAGACACCTTGGAGCCGGTGAAAATGTGAGTTCAGCCCCCCCCCCCGTAAACTGCATAGGAGGAGCGGTGGGGGCGGCTGCATATAGAAGAATAATTCTCTCCATCTTCCTCCTGCAGTAGCGGAATGCCTGCGAGAGGGAGAGGAGAAGCATTCAGAGACTGCAGGAGGAGGATGGAGAGAATTATTCTTCTATATGCAGCCGCCCCACCGCTCCTCCTATCCTGCTTCTCTCTGCTGCTCCCCCTGGGCTCTCCACCGCACCCATACTCTCTGCCATCCCCTCATGCTCTCTGCTACCCCCCCATGCTCTCTGCCATCCCCCCATGCACTCCGCCACCCCCCCATGCTCTCCGCCACACCCCCATGCTCTCCGCCACACCCCCATGCTCTCCGCCATCCCCCCATGCTCTCCGCCATCCCCCCATGCTCTCCGCCATCCCCCATGCTCTCCCCCTCCCCCTATGCTCTCTGCCACTCCCATGCTCTCTGCCACCCCCATGCTCTCCGCCACCTCCCCCGTGCTCTCTGCCCACCCTCCTCCGTGCTCTCTGCCCACCCCCCGTGCTCTCCACGGCACCCATACTCTCTGCCATCCCCCCATATTCTCCACCCCCCCCATACTCTCCACCTCCCCCATACTCTCTGCCTCCCCCCATGCTCTCCGCCACCCCCCCATGCTCTCCGCCACCCCCCCATTCTCTCCGCCACCCCCCCATGCTTTCCGCCATCCCCCATGCTCTCCGCCATCCCCCATGCTTTCTGCCATCCCCCCATGCTCTCTGCCATCCCCCCATGCTCTCTGCCGCCCCCATGCTCTCTGCCGCCCCCATGCTCTCCACCTCCCCCGTGCTCTCCACCTCCCCCGTGCTCTCCGCCACCTTCCCTGTGCTCTCTGCCCACCCTCCCTGTGCTCTCCGCCACCTCCCCATGCTCTCCGCCACCTCCCCATGCTCTCCACGGCACCCATACTCTCTGCCATCCCCCCATATTCTCCACCCCCCCATGCTCTCTGCCGCCCCCGTACTCTCCGCCACCTCCCCCGTGCTCTCCGCCACCTTCCCTGTGCTCTCTGCCCACCCTCCCTGTGCTCTCCGCCACCTCCCCATGCTCTCCGCCACCTCCCCATGCTCTCCACGGCACCCATATTCTCTGCCATCCCCCCATATTCTCCACCCCCCCCCATGCTCTCCGCCACCCCCCCATGCTCTCTACCACCCCCCCATGCTCTCCGCCTCCCCCCCATGCTCTCCGCCTCCCCCATGCTCTCCGCCTCCCCCCCATACTCTCCGCCACCTCCCCCATACTCTCCGCCACCTCCCCCATACTCTCCGCCACCTCCCCCATACTCTCCGCCACCTCTCCCATGCTCTCCACCACCCTCCCTGTGCTCTCTGCCCACCCCCGTGCTCTCCGCCGCCCTCCCTGTGCTCTCCACCTCCCCACATGCTCTCCACCGCCCCCCCTGTGCTCTCCGCCACACCCCCATGCTCTCTGCCATCCCCCATGCTCTCCCCCTCCCCCTATGCTCTCTGCCGCCCCCATGCTCTCTGCCACCCCAATGCTCTCCGCCACCTCCCCCGTACTCTCCGCCACCTCCCCCGTGCTCTCCGCCACCTCCCCCATGCTCTCTGCCCACCCTCCCCCGTGCTCTCTGCCCACCCCCCGTGCTCTCCACGGCACCCATACTCTCTACCACCCCCCCATGCTCTCCGCCTCCCCCCCATGCTCTCCGCCTCCCCCCATGCTCTCCGCCTCCCCCCCATGCTCTCCGCCACCTCCCCCATACTCTCCGCCACCTCCCCCATACTCTCCGCCACCTCTCCCATGCTATCCACCACCCTCCCTGTGCTCTCTGCCCACCCCCGTGCTCTCCGCCGCCCTCCCTGTGCTCTCCACCTCCCCACATGCTCTCCACCGCCCCCCTGTGCTCTCCACCTCCCCACATGCTCTCCACCGCCCCCCTGTGCTCTCCACCTCCCCCTATGCTCTACGCTGCCCCCCTGTGCTCTCCTCTTCCTCCCTGTGTTCTCTGCCTCTCCCCTGTGCAATCGCCCCACCCCATGTTCTCAAGGTTCTTCCCTGTGCTCTCCAACCCCCCATGCTCTTTCCTGGTCCCACCTCACCCCCTCCCCCTCTCAGGGGATCTGTCAGGGAGGACAGTGGGTTATGGGCCGGTTAACATGTCATGAGCTGCTCAATGCAAAATGCCCGGGCCTATTTTTTGTCCCAGTCCGGGCCTGATCACACAATACAGGTGCTGTGGCTCATGATGATGATGATGATTCGTAATTGTAATACACAGCATGGAGGGGGGTAATGTACTGACTGACGCATTTGTGACCAATGGCCACAAAGGGGTTAATTAATTGCCATTGGTCATGAATGCGTCAGTGAGTACATTACCCCCCTCCATGCTGTGTATTACAATTACCATTCTAACTGAATTAACACCCCTCCCCCCCTTCCCTCCAAGTGTTGACCACTTCAGCAGTTCACACAGCTAACACACTGTTGTGTTAAGGCAGTTAAGTGATCACTCACTTGCAGACAGCGCAGATGGGCTCTGGTTACAGGTCGGCAGCATCTTGTCTTCAATCTCGCGCTCCCGGCCTCTGAATTGTGACGTCGCGCCAGCCAGGACTAGGGAGCTTCTGTCGGGTGGAGATCACTCCGCCTGACAGGGAAGGAGTACACTGGGCACGCCTGCACCGCTCTGCTGCAGCTCTGCTAATAATACTATACAGTGTGAAGCGGCGACCCCAGTTTTACCACGGTCCTTACCCCCATAAGGACGTCACTGCCTGGGCCCCGCTAAATGAACGGATGGGGCACACTGAATATGTCTTAAGCCACCTGGGAGTGGGGGAAGCAGAAATAAAGTCTCTGCAGCTGCATTTAGACCAGTGTTTCTCAAATCCAGTCCTCAGGCCCCCCCAACAGGTCATGTTTTCAGGATTTCCCTCAGATGAAACGGCTGTGGTAATTGCTAAGGCAGTGAAACTGATCAAATCACCTGTGAAAAATAATGGAAAACCTGAAAACATGACCTGTTGGGGGGGCCTGAGGACTGGATTTGAGAAACACTGATTTAGGCGATGCCTCGCCAAACGTAAATAGGTGGTGTGACCGTGTACAGTATATGCAAGGCAAGCTTGAGTGGAATTCCGTCGGAAAAACCATCCAAGTTTTTTCTGACGGAATTTCTGATCGTGTGTATGGGGCATAAAGCCCCTCAGAAATTTTGCTGTCAAAGATAATTGTGATACCTGCTCTTGGCAAGCCATTCTATATGCGATACTTATCTTAGGGCAGAGTGACTAAAGCTAGCCATGGACATAATTGGACAGTTTTTTTAAGACGTTGAGAATCTTCACAACTATAAATTGTGTCTATATCTATATATCCTAAAGTGGAGGGCCACCCTAAAAAAAAAAAAATTAAAAAAATAGCATTAATATTCTTAAAATAATTGAAAAAAAAATTGAAAAAAAATTTTTTTTAACTTACAAGAAACCCCTGTTTCTAGGCAGTCTTCCTAACCTGCCTCTTCCTACTCCGCGGTGATCTTCGGTCTTCTCTCCTCCTTGCATTCTCTTCTGGGGAATGGGGTGCGCTGCGTTCTGGGAACTGTGTGTGTACCAGAACACAGCGCGCCCAATTCACAAAGTGCCGCGCCACTCGCTCATGCCCAGTAGGAAATGGGCAGTGAAGCAGCAAGGCTCCACTGCCTGTTTCCCTTTGTGAGGATGGCGGCGCCGGGACACGATATGAGGGACATATCGGCCTTGGGGGGGGGGGGTCAACATCGCGGGTGCCCTGGATAGGTAAGTGTCCTTATTAAAAGTCAGCAGCTACAGTGTTTGTAGCTGCTGACTTTAAAAAAAACACCCCTTTAAATGATCAAATCATGTATAAATAAAAAAGTAAATGTAAACCACATTTTGCTTTCCATGTGATTGGGCGATTGAAGTGAATGTTCACACAATTGTATTCCTTGCACTGACTGCTAACACTAGGACATTCTAGCTACCAAATGACCAGCATGCAGGACTATATTACCTGCTACTGACCTGTGCACTTCATCTTGTGCTGTGTCCTCCACTCCGGATCTCTGCATTCTATAAGCAATGTTGAACATACTCCTGACTGCAGTATTGCTGTTATATAGTCCTGCCCATTGCACTCTGTACACTATGCTGTACATTTCATACTCCTGACCACTGTTTATTGTCTCATTAATGACATTCTCCTTTAAAAGTGGTTGTAAAGGCTGAAGGTTTTATGCATTCATGCATTCTGCGCATGAAAGTAAAACAACCTTATGTGTGATGCTCCCCTCCCCCCCACAGCTCCCCTATTACTCACCTGAGCTCCCTCTTGATCCAGCAAAATGCACGAGAGTCTCGGCTGTGCTGGGACTCCCTCTCCTAATTGGCTGAGGCAGCAGCGAGAGCCCTTGGCTCCTACTGCTGTCAGACACAGCTAATGAGGAGAGAGCAGTGGGGGTCAGGCCACGGCTCTGTGTCTTATGGACAAATAGTACAGGGCTCGGGAGCAAGTATGCACCAGTGCCACCATAGCAAGCAGCTTGCTATTGGGGGCAATGAACATGGGGGAGGAGCAAGTAGCGACGGTGGAGGACCGAGAGGCTTTGCAGGCACTATCATGTATTATGGTTTTATGCCAATTTTGGTTTTGGTAAACTCTGGAAGGCTATTGCTTGCTATACCATGTGACATTGATTTTATGACTTTATGTATTGTATTACCACTATATTTTTGTAACATATATTTACTTCTTATGTTTGGCTGTATCCTATGGCAATCAATAATAAATCCAAGTATGCTCACCATTTTACTCTTTTGCAAACAACGTGCCTCATATAAAGTCGTCGCCCCCCCCCCCCCCCCCCCCCCACTCTCCCCTCTTGATCATGACAGGGATGGAAATGTATGACCTTACCAGGGCATAATTTCACTCAAAGTCCCAAGGGATGGAATAATTGGCCTTACCAGGCCATGTGTTCACTCAAAATCCCTAAACTTAATCCTTATTCCTTATTCTAATATTGCACAGAGCAGGTAAGCATGACATGTTTGTTATTTTTTTTTATATACATAAAACTGACCTTTTAATATCACTTTAAAGTAAGGTCAGACAAAGTGTTAGCTGTCTGACTATATTCAGTGCAGATCAAGATGTGTAATGAGAGTTTCAGTTTTAAAAAAATTATTATTATTTTTTTTGTGCTGAGATTTATGTATATCTATAAGACATTTGTAGGTTAATACTCTAATAAGCCACCCCCAAAATTCAGCAAAATTAAAACATGCCAATTTTTGCCACCGTGTGCTGTCGGCACTTAGGTCCTCGTCTCCCTGAGGTATCCCTTGTTCTAAAGTTAGGAGGCAGGCAGACAGCAATGGAACTCGTATTTTTTATATTGAAGTGGAGAAGAGTGAAGAACTCTCTCAGGTTTTTAATTGCTGTCTCTGACCCTATTGGAGAAGTCACTGTACTTTCTATGAGGTCATCAGAACAGGAACTGAGGTGAAATTTTTCTAATAGAGGCACAGATGGCATTAAAAATTTGAAAAAACCCTTTCATACCACAAACCTAAAAATATATGTTGACTGGGGTTAGGCTTTAAAGGAAGCCTTCCTTGAGATAAATAGGGTTCTATCTATGGCCTTCTTCTAAATATACTAGAATTTAAAGTGGAAGTAAACCCATCGATTTAAACAGTTAAAAAAAAGGCATGCCGGGAATGCTAACTGCACATTGGCTGTGTTCTCAGCCAAACTATCAAACCATCCAATGGCTGGTGTCATAACTGATCACATGTGCAGCACCATAGCAGTTGAAGATTAAACAGAGGCAAAGATGGCAGCTTCCTTGGCTGAAAACGATAGGGGAGCTTACTTCCACTTTAAGCTAGAAGTAGCTGTTATGAAGACCCCACGGCTTCAATCTTTTTTGAGGCAGTGACTGAAATTACATATGCAGAACAGAAGTCCTGACTTGCTCTGGATATGTGCTTGTTGCAGGTCATTGGTTCAGAAAATTCTGAAGCCAGAGAAAGTTAAACAACAAGGATGTTCAGCCATTACAGCCTTGATATTTCCATCATAACAGATGCCCTTTCCTACTCCAGTGTATATCAGAGGAGAACTCCAATAAGGTCAATAGCATTATATCAGAACTTTCTCTTTCTTTAAATACATATTCTGTACATACATAAGTCATTCTTTCTTGTGGCACTTTAATTCAGAAATAATGATAGACAGTTTGCATAAGGTACTCAAAACGGAGAACACAAGGCTTTATTACACTAACAAAAAATTTATAAAAACATTAATCAGTTCCTGAGTAAGTAAAAAGCTGGGTCTTTATGTGAAGGTTAACAATGAGAGAAATAACATGGTTACCCCATGAGTGTCTATGATTTTCTCCTACATTATTTCCCTTTTACCATTTTCTCCTGAATTGCCCTAAATGGTAATTTGCAGTTTAGTAAATCAGCTTTTGTTATGGTAAGACATTTCTCATGAACGATATGTGACGGTAACTATAATTTACAATTCAGATTTTCCTCAGGCTGGAGTTAGAGTTGAGTTAATTTGATAAAGTTTTGTTGAGATAGACCGATACATTTTCACAAGGCCTTCTCACCGAGAAAAAAAGCTTGAGTTAGACTTGGCTGTTACTGATACAGACAATCTGTCACTTCCTACATTCTAAGCTGTGGTAACAAAAGGATCACAAAACCCTTATTAGAAACTTAACAGTGTCACCTAGGAGCAACATATGGTGGCATGTGGTAAAGCATGACCTGGTGACACACTTCCATGTTCCAAGTTTTCTACATTTATATAGCAGAACACTAGAGGGAGTTTTGAATTGGCACCGAAGAACTCGTCACATCTGTGTATTACATTCAGTTCCAGATTGCCAGAAATATGTTTAAACTCTTTCCTACAAATAAATACTTAAGGGAATAAAAGCAAGAATCAAATATCTAATAAATATGTAAGTTTATTACAAGCCTCTGTAAGGGTGTCTTAATGACATTAAAAAGTACAAATATAAAAAGTAGTGGCTGTTAGAAGTATAGGACTTTCTGAGGTTGATTTACTAATGGCAAATAAACTGTGCACAATGCATGTGTAGTTGTACACGTTTCCCAAGAGCTAAGTGAATGTGGTGAAGCTCTGCTGCTTTCCATCATCCAATCATGTGCATGAAAATATGCAGCTTTTTTAATATTTTCTGTGCACCTTATAGGTTATACTGCAGGGCTCAAGTCCTGCGGGAACGCATGGGAACGGAGTTCCTGTACTTTTTCCACAACAGGAACTCAGTTCCCATTAGCAGCCGCATCCTGCAAGACTTTGAAGTATACGAGCTGTGTGGCAGGTGCTACACCAGCAGCCGCAAAAGTAAGTGCCGCACACCAGAGGTGGACTGACCATTCAAGCATTGCAAATAGGGGGCCCTATGACAGTTTCCGCTTCGATCTACCTGTCAATCACAGCTAGCTGACGGGTAGATCAGGTCCCTGCTGCTAAGAGATTGTATTTAGTCAGACCTCTCGGGATGCGCTCCTCCCCACCGGCCCCTCCTGATTTTCTGTCTCCTCATCCATCCCCCCCCCAGTCTCCTGCATACTTGCTCTGTGTGTCCCGCTGAATCCCCCCTCTAATTTCAGTGTCATATGATGAGAGAACCCAGAGGAGGAACACAGCTATTCTGCTCACAGGACATGCAGGGAAAGAGGTGAGCTGAGGGAGGAACATCAGTTTGGGGTGGTAAGCTGAGCACAATACCTGGCAAAGTTTAATGCCAGGAGGGAAGTTTATGTGGAAATATGTGAATGGTTGGAATAGCAGCGAGTGTGTGTTGGAGCCCCTGCAGAGTTTGCAGCCCCCCCAAGCTAACATACATCTCCTAAGCAGGAACACATCACTATCTCCCCAAGCATTCTGTCCAGATAATGTGCAGTTCATTTATGACCTTTCCGTTTAACCCTGTGTTATCCAAACTCTGTTCAATGAAAAGTGTAAACTCACCACATAAACACTCTATAGACAAAATAACATTCCCCAATAAAGATCAGAACATGATGTTCACATTTGCATGGAAGCACAATGGAATGAATGCTGATTATTCAGAGAATTACCGTATTTATGTTTAAAGATGATTGTTTTTTTTTTTTTTTTCTGTACTAACAGTTAAGCTTCATACACACAATACGAAAATTGGATAAAAAATACCACTTTTGAAGTGTTTGTGCATATGAGCATATCATTTTTTATTTATTTTTTGGTACAGGAGTGGATCTTGGGTGAGAGTTCCCACACTTTTTTCCCCAGGACTTGACTCCTGGTTATACTTTACAAAGTGATGCTTCACCACATTCACTAAGCCCTGGGGAAAATGAGGGCAACTGCACATGCAAAGCGCACAGTCTATTTGCCTTTAGTAAATCAACTCCTCTGTATTCAGGAGCTCAGAGGGAATTTTTCTGTCATGACCATAAGTTCATATAAAAAGGCATGCTACTTGTTGTCACTAGCTGTTCCACTCTTCACGTATTCCTATGGAAAAAAAATACTAGAAGGCACATGTGTATTGCTCTGAGATACTTGTGTATCTCAGAGCAACCACTTTGACTTTCAGCCAAACTAATATCTGCAATGTCTTCCTATATCTTAAAGTATACTTAAAGGCCATTTTTATACTTTTTTTTACTCATTTTGGATAAAGCAGAGAGGTATTAGAACTCCAGTTAGGTTTTTATTGTTGTATGTGCCCCCGTTTGGGAGGTTCACCCTTTCTACTTATCCTGTTTATCATTATCACCAAGAGTGAAAGTGAAAGAAAATCCCCAATTGTGGGTTGTCATCAGGAAAGGAATAAAGGGGAAATTTACCAAAGGGGTCATTAGTAGTGACAACTAGGGATTTTCTCACTTTGGAAGAATTTTCTCTCACTTCCTTCTTTGTCTAAGGGGCAGAAAGTGAAGGGAAAGTGCCCCAATGGAACAAAGATGGCAAAAAAAACATTGCCAGCAGTGTCTTCCTATATCTTAAAGTATACTTAAAGGCAATTTTTATACTTTTTTTACTCGTTTTTGGATAAAGCAGAGAGGTATTAGAAATCTAGATAGGTTTTTATTGTTGTATGTTCCCCCGTTTGGGAGGTTCGCCCTTTCCACTTATCCTGTTTATCATTATCACCAAGAGTGAAAGTGAAAGAAAATCCCCAATTTTGGGTTGTCATCGGGAAAGGAATAAAGGGGAAATTTACCAATGGGGGCATTAGTAGTGACAACTAGGGGTTTTCTCACTTTGGAAAAATTTTCTCTCACTTCCTTCTTTGTCTAAAGGGCAGAAAGTGAAGGGAAAGTGCCCCGATGGAACAAAGATGGCAAAAAAAACACTGCCGGCAGTTTTAACCCTCCCTTATTCTATCCAAAAAAAAAAAAAAAGGCTCTTTAAAGGAGGTCTAAGCAGAGTATTGTCCCATTCCACCCAAATGGAAGAAACTAATTTTGAGTGACCTTTTTATATTCATTAATGAAGTGGAGGTAGGCCATAGTTGAGCAAAAAAGATGTGAAATGGTCCTAAATTTCAGTGGTTAGTACATCGTAGGTATGAAGTAGGGTCCTCTGCCCAATAAATATTTTTTTTTTTAAATCAGATTTTATAGCAAAATATAAAACACAAATACAAAACAATAACACACAAAAAAAAGACCCCAAGAAAAAATACAAGCAATGAACAATTTTTTTTTTTCCTTTTTCCTTTCCCTTTAAGCAGGTAACTCAACATCAATATCCATCAATATTAATTTACATCCCAAAAAGAGCATTCTCATTATGGCCACTACCTCATCGTATTCTATATACCTGAGGAGACATAGGACAGGATCGGGAAAATGTGAAATGTCATATATAGAATTGATTGTATCTATCACCTCTTGCCAATACCGCTGCAGTTTTTGTCATCTCCAAAACAGGTGTATAAATGAACCAGGAGATTTTGTGCATCTTAGGCCGCGTACACACGGGCGGACTGTCTGACGGACTTGGTCCGCTGAAACGTGTTTCAGCGGACAATCCGCTCGTGTGTGGGCTTCAGCGGACTTTTTCGGCGGACAGTCTGGCGGACTAAGTCTTTCGGAATTTCCGTAATATTGTCCGTCCAAACTTGGTTTCAGCGGACAGTCTGCTCGTGAGTAGGCTAGTTAGACGGACTAAGTATGGCGCATGCTCAGAAAGGATTTACACGGCGAAAGGTTGCATTGCAGTGTATTGGACGTCGTATTTCTAGTTCCGTCGCACGTGCTGTACACGTCATTGCGCAAGCTTTCGGTGGACTGTCTGTTCATCGTGTGTGGTCAAGTCCGTTCATTCGAAAGTAGGACGGACTGTCTGTCGTATTGTCTGACGGACTTAGTTGGGCAGACAGTCCGCCCGTGTGTACGCGGCCTTAGACAATCAGAATTTTCCCTCCTGCCTACCCTATGCAATAGATCCAGGGTATTGTAAGCCCTGTACAAAATAAAAAGTTGGGTCATTCTGTGCGTTGGGGATATCAAGACCAGCTGAACATTCTTCATTATTTGGTCCTATTTATTCTCTAGGTCCACATCAGTATCCATCTCCTATTTTTGTCTACATGGATTTGGGAATTTAAGGAGCAGTTCAGATAGTAATTTCATATATACATTAGAGATACGTCCCTTTGTGTTATTTGCTTGGACAATGCTATCCAAAATAGGGATTTTATGGAAAAGAACAGTCAGGGTCATACCTTGTTTTTTTTTTCAGCGCATGTCTTAATTGTAAGTATTGAAAAAAACACCTTTTGTTCAAACCATATTCCATACAGAGCTGCTGATAAGTTGTTAGGATTCCGTCGGAGTACAGTTGCAACAAGGTAGTAATCCCCACACGTTCCCATTTCAAAACTCTTCCTAACCAGGAAATTTCTGAAAATGCCCTATTCGATCATAACGATGTACATCCAGTGTATCCCACAATACCAAATATTTTTTTACTGGACTTCCATACCTTGTCAATCAAATGAAATGTAGGGTGAGTATGTTGATTAAAGAATGAAACAGGGGAGTCAAGATACAATAATGGATTTCCATTCTTAAATAGCGAGCTAAGTATGTCAAAGGAAGGCGTATTAATGCCCCCACTTTCCCAACCCACGAGATGTTGAAGTTGGGCCGCCAAGAAATATATCCAGGGATTTGGAGCCAAGAGCCCACCTTGAGCAATGGAGTATCGTAGGTATTCAGATTTAATTCTGGCTGGCTTATTCCGCCATATCAGGATCCGAAAAATCATACCAAATCTCCTGAAATATTTCTGTGGAATCCAGCAGTGCGAATTATGTAGGTAATACAATAACTGTGGCATCCATATCATTTTCAAGAGATTGGTACGGCCAGCCACAGAGAGTGGCAGCTTACACCAAACTTCTTTTTGAGATCTAAATTTCTGGAGTAATGGTAGCAAGTTTAGGGCTACATATTCCTTAGGATAGGCAGAGATAGTTACAGTTACCCCTAAATATTTAATCTTTGCATCCACCCCGAGTTGTGCTGCTATTAAAGACAGTTGCGCTGACATCTAGACAGCAAAGCTCTACTATTTGAATTATCTACAGGAGTTTGTATATTTAGAAAAGTGTGCCTTATATTTACAGCAGTTGAAGAGCTGGGCATAAAACCTGTTTGATCCGGATGAATAATCGATTTGATAACTCTTTAGTCTATTTGTCATGATTTTAGCTAATAGTTTAATGTCGGTATTAAAGTGGTTGTAAACCCTTACAACACACTTTGACCTACAGGTAAGCCTAGATTAAGGCTTACCTGTAGGTCCAAGAAATATCTCCTAAACCTACACGGTTTAGGAGATATTTGCCGAAAGACCGGCACCGCTGTCTACGGCGCATGCGCCGTAGACAGCAGCGCGCAGGCGCACTGAGCGCGCCGCCGTCAACGCCGATATTCTGGGCGTGGCGGCTCCCGTGCGCATGCGCGGGAGTGACGTCATCGCGGCTTCACCGAATGACAGCGGCGGAGCAGCGAGACCCACCGAGAAGATGGATGCGCCGGACTACAGGGGACAGCGGTGACTTCGCTGGCTCCTGTGTCAGATAAGTGACACATAATGGACTACTATGCGATGCATAGTAGTCCATTATGCTTTACCTTTGCAGGGAATGAAAGAGGAAGTCAACTCATCAGGGTTTACATCCTCTTTAAGCAACAATATTGGCCTGTAGGAGTCAGGAATTAATGTATCTTTCCCTTTCTTAGGTATAACCACAATTATAGCCTCTGTCATAGACAGAGAGGGACAAAGCAACATTAAAAATCTTTAGCAAAAAAAGTATTTTGCCATATTGGCTATACACTTCATTGGGAATACCATCTGCTCCGGGCACTTTTGCTTTAGGAAGAGACGCCACTGCAGCTTACAATTCCACTATAGTAATCGGATCATTCAACAGGCATTTAGAGTAGGACAGAGTGGGAAGACTAATATCATCTAAAAGGTGAGAAAGTTCAGAGTTTGCATAAATAGCTTTTAAGCTATACAGCTCCTCATAAAAGGATTGAAAACCCAATATATCTTCTGTTTTAGTACAGAGCGTCCCATCTTTTGATGTGATAGCATTTATAAAAGAGGTATTCGTTTGTGAATGGGCAATTGCAGCTATTAGTTTCCCAGCTTTTTCCCCCTCTGCCCATACCAGGCGTTTATTCAAAAATTGTTTATCCTGTGCTCTTTTTTCCCATGAGGAGTTTAAGTTGAAATTGCGCCTCTACTTTATAAACTTTATAAATAGCTGTATTACCTCACATGAATATGGAGGTGGGATATATACATTAACAATCACAAAACGAAGTGTCTGCAACATAAAAAAAAATATATCTCCCGTACTTATCCATCTCCGCCCGTTCACAGGAGAAACCGCCACTGCCATAAACCAGGATTGGCATTCCTTGAGCATATGAGGAATATGTAGAATGATATGCCATATTTATACCACGGCGTGTAAAAAATCTAACTGATCCTGAGGTGGCGTACGTCTCCTGTAGACAGACAATATCTGGTTTTAGATCTACAAATGTGTCTTTCACAAAAGTGTTTCAGAGAACTATTGGCTCCTCTGACATTCCATGAAACAACTTTCAGCATCTGAACAAACCGAAATATATATAAAAAAGCATAGAAGTCCCAACACAGTTGCTTCAGGATATCTGCCCCCACATATCCTTCCAAAGGAATAGAACTTGAAATTTAATTAAAAATTGATGAAGGCAAGAAGATCTGTTAAGCCCAAGGGAAGCACTACAAGAAGCAAAAACCACAAAAAGAGAAAAAAAAAAAAAAAAAAGATTAAAAACGTAATCTACTAGTACCCAGACCAAATGCCAGAAAGTAAACAAAAATAAGAAAAAATAGAAATAAGACAGGTAGTAATTACATTTATAACAAAAAAAAAAACTTGCGACTATAAAAATTATAATCAGGCCCAAGACGCATAACAGGTAGGGTCTCCAAAAATAACAAAGAAAAGAAAAAACAAAAATTAAAAACAAAAACAAATACAGTCTCCTCAGGGGACTAAGCCTAATAAATATTAATTTAATTTAGAAATATTAATAAATAATTTAGTAATAAATATTAATTTAAATAAATAAATATCCAAATAAATACTCATTTAAATTTTGCTCGGGCAAAATAAAAAATGTCATGAGATGCCTTGTTTCTCTTTCTCTGATCATTCCAGAAGGGCTGAGCTTAGGTTCCATCTGAACCCAGATGTTACCTGTCATTACTGGGCCAATGAGCTGCAGGTGAAAGATTCCCAACCCTGTGGTTGCACAAATACAAGAGGATGGGGGATACTTGCAACATCATTGACCTTATATGGCTATGTGTCCATATTAGGTGAATGATGTCACAAGCATTCCCGACTTTATGTGTACTTCAGCTGCGGGGCAGGTAATCTCTTGCCTCCACTCACTGGCAAAATAATTAGGCTGGGTTCACACTGCAGAACTCAGCGGCTCACAGGAGGAGTCTGGTGCATCTCCATTCACCAAATTTTGGGCTGAATTCGGACCTGAAATGGACCAAAGGATGCACAGGACTCCTGTGAAATTTGCACCAGAGCCGCTGCAGAGATGTGTGAACCAGCTTCATAGAGAGCCGTTTCAATCTCCTGCTATGCAAATTGGTTGCGGTGAAGCCTGCATCCAATTCGCAATAGTGTGAACCCAGCCTAACAGCTAACTTCAAGGTTGTAAATATTTTATTATATATTTTCATGTGACAACACTAAAGAAATTACACTTTACTGCTACAATGTAAAGTAGTGAGTGTACAGCTTGTATAACAGTGTAAATTTACTGTCCCCTAAAAATAACTCACACAACCATTAATGTCTAAACCGCTGGCAACAAAAGTGAGTACACCCCTAAGTGAAAATGTCCAAATTGGGCCCAAAGTGTCAATATTTTGTGTGGCCACCATTATTTTCCAGCACTCCCTTAACCCTCTTGGGCATGGAGTTCACCAGAGCTTCACAGGTTGCCACTGGTCCTCTCCCACTCCTCCATGATGACATCACAAAGCTGGTAGATGTTAGAGACCTTGCACTCCTCCACCTTCCATTTGAGGATGCACCACCAATGCTCAATAGGGTTTAGGTCTGGAGACATGCTTGGCCAGTCCATCACCTTTACCCTCAGCTTCTTTAGCAAGGCAGTGTTCATCTTGGAGGTGTGTTTTGGGTTGTTATCATGTTGTAATACTGCCCTACGGCCCAGTCTGCAAAGTGAGGGGATCATGCTCTGCTTCAGTATGTCACAGTACATGTTGGCATTCATGGCTCCCTCAATGAACTGTAGCTCCCCATTGCCTGCAGCACTCATGCAGCCCCAGACCATGAAACTCCCACCCCCATACTTGACTGTGGGCAATACACACTTGTCTTTGTACTCCTTACCTGGTTGCCACCACACGCTTAACACCATCTGAACCAAATAAGTTTATCTTGGTCTCATGTGACCACAGGACATGGTCACAGTAATCCATGTCCTTAGTCTGCTTATCTTCAGAAAACTGTTTGCAGGCTTTTTTGTTCATCATCATTAGAAGAAGCTTCCTTCTGCAATGACAGCCATGCAGAGCAATTTGATGCAGTGCATGGCGTATGATCTGACAGGCAGACCCCCACCCCTTCAACCTCTGCAGCAATGCTGGCAGCACTCATACGTCTATTTCCCAAAGACAACCTCTGAATATGAGCATGTGCACGCTACTTCTTTGGTCGACCACAGCGAGGCCTGTTCTGAATGGAGCCTGTTAAACCACTGTATGGTCTTGGCCACCATGATACAGCTCAGTTTCAGGATCTTGCCAATCTTCTTTTAGCGTAGGCCATCTTTATGTACAGCAACAATTATTTTTTTCAGATCTTCAGAGAGTTCTTTGTCATGAGGTGCCATGTTGAACTTCCAGTGACCAGTATGAGAGAGTGAGAGCGATAACACCAAATGTAACGCATCTGACACCAGGGAGGGAAAATGGCTAATGGGCCCAATTTGGACATTTTCACTTAGGGATGTACCCCCTTTTGTTGCCAGTGGTTTAGACAATAATGGCTGTGTGTTGAGTTATTTAGAGGGGACAGCAAATTTAGACTGTTATACAAGCTGTACACTCGCTACTTCACATTGTAGCAAAGTGTAATTTCTTCAGTGTTGTCACATGAAAATATATAATACAATATTTACAAAAATGTGAGGAGTGTCCTCATTATTGTGAGATACTGTATATATAAAAAAAAACACTTGCGATGGTATAAGTAACAGACCAAAAAGTAAGTAAATAAGAGAAGTTCATTGATTTGAGTTTACATGCACTTTAAAGGTACCTCTAGAAATGACCTTTATTTAGGTCATGCAATACCAAGCAGTATACCAAATATCAAGAAAAGTGTGTAAGTCACCTACAAGACATGTTTTTATCTAATTCTCAGTGATTCTTTCTGTTGCTGCAAAACTTATTTACTTGTGTTTTTGAAGATCCAGAGGGAATTGAACTGTCACACATTAAAGAGGAACTGCAGTCTGCTCACATAATTTGTAATAAAAAAAAATAACTTTTCCATTCTGAAGCTTCCCTCCAACCACGCTGCATATTATTTTATATATACTGAGATTCTGTACCTGCCAAATATGCTGCAGAAATCTCCCTCCACTAAGTCTGGCTGCATCCATTTTGGCATACCTCCAGCTCTACAGCTCTCATTGGCCCTCTTATGACCCATCCCCCCTCCCTTCCTGGCAAGGGAGAGAGAGAGAGAGAGCTGTGCATGATGTCATAAGCCTAGGCCAGTGATGGAGAACCTTGGCACCCCAGATGTTTTGGAACTACATTTCCCATGAAGCTCATGTACTCTGCAGTGTAGTTGAGCATCATGGGAAATGTAGTTCCAAAACATCTGGGGTGCCAAGGTTCTCCATCACTGGCCTAGGCTTATGACATCATGCACAGCTCTCTCTCTCTCTCTCTCCCTTGTGAGAGTTTGCCAGGCTGCCAAGGTTCTCCATCACTGGCCTAGGCTAATGACCAGACAAGAAACAGGAAGTGGGCTGTATAAGGTATTTACTGGCAGAAAAAAAAAAAAAGTTTTACTATCCAAAGTTAAAACAAGGGCAGACGATTTAATAGATGAAAAAATTACTGAAGGTCCGCTTTAAACTCAACTCTCAAAGCTTTAACATAAGGGGGTTGTGTGTGGTAGTGACAGTGTTTCGGGGACTGGAATGAATATGTTGGCAAGGATTAAATTGTATTGGGCACCGATGAAAACCACTGTTACCTTTTTAAATATAAGTATCCTGGAGTGTTCGTTTTATGAAGTGTGCCTAATGTCTGAATGCAATTTGGCGTTATCTTCAGTATCTCCAGTTCTGCTATATCTTAAGCATTAATGAATGTGGGTGTGTTCAGACTTGGATCCAAACCCATGTGTGCAAGCCCACCAGGAAGCTTTTACCTGTATGGGCCAATCATCTGTGTGTGGGGCATTCCCTGCCCCATAGAAACATGCATACACGTCTTGTATGTAAGCATTTTTGCAGGACGGGGAATGCCCCACACACACAGATGATTGGCCCATACAGCATCCCGGCAGGCTCACACATGTAGATTCAGATATTAGTCCAAAAGCACCCGAGGTCTTCATTAATCTTAAACTAAGTTCACACTGGTGTGCTATGGTTTGCCTGCAGCATGGGTGTATGCATGGTTTCTGTGCATTGCACCCGTGTTTTTTAGCCACAGTCCCATTGACTTCTATTCAGTTGCACATTTTTGCAGCATTTTCTGAAAGCTCACCAAAAAATCTGTATGCCGCATCTTTGGTGTGCTGTCAGAGAATGCAGCAAAAATGCATTATGTAATAGAAGTCGATGGGACCATGGCTAAAAAATGCAGGGAATTGCACAGAAATCACTCATGCTGCAACCAAACAGCAGCACACCAGTTTGAACCCGGTTTAGGATTAGTAAACAGCTCAGGAGTGTTTGGACTAGGATCTGAACCCACATCTGTGGGCCCACCAGGGAGCTGTATGGGCCAATCATCTGTGCACTATCAGCAAATGTGTCAAAAACACGCAACCACAATGGGACAAAGAAGAAAAAAAAGGCAAAAAAACAAAAAAGCACAATTAAAATGCATGTATACCATGTATACCCCCACACTGTGGCCAAACTGCAGTGCACCAGTGTGAACCTGGCCTTACGGTACTTAGATCTCTCACAGGGAATGCCAGATATAAGAGATTTGCACATTCTGATTATATTTGTGCACTTAGCAGATACACCAGGTTTTGGCAACATCTGAAAGTCGCATATTGTAGATAAGCGTAAGTAATCCTAAATGAGTAACACACACTTTCACACTCTGCTTTATTGAAACAAATGCACTCATCCATACAAGCTTGTGGAAGATCTCCAATAACCTTTTTCTTTTTGTTACATTCACAAGTTTAACAAACTGGATGATAATGGCTTCATACACTACATATTATAAAGTTGCCTGAAATGTCTGATAATGAATATGGTGTTTGCTTACCAATCTGAAATTTCCATACATTTTTAGAGTCCATTCACACAGGGGCAACACAACTTGCAGCGTGACTTTGGAAGGCAACTTGGACACGACTTGAGTATGAATCACAGCATGACTTGAAGAAACTTACTTCAAGTCGTCCCCAGGCCAGGACTTTGGCCAATCACAGAATAATCAGCTCTCGAGGAGGAACTCCACACCAAATTTTAAATAAAAAAACCACCATCGGTTCCCCTCCAAGAGCACACCAGGCCCTTAGGTCTGGTATGGATTTCATGGGGAACCCCCTATGCCGAAAAAACGCCCCCCAAAATCCATACCAGACCCTCATCCGAGCACACAGCCCAGCCGGTCAGGAAAGGGGGTGGGGACGAGCCCCCCCCCCCTCCTGAACCGTACCAGGCCGCATGTCCTCAACATGGGGGGTGGGTGCTTTGGGGAGGGAGGCTCCCTGCGGCCCCCCACCCCAAAGCACCTTCTCCCCATGTTGATGAGGACAAGGGCCTCTTCCAGACAATCCTGGCCATTGGTTATCAGGGTCTTCGAGCAGGGGGCTTATCGGAATCCGAAAGCCCCCTTTAATAAGGGGGCCCTCAGATCCCGGCCCCCTATCCTATGTGAATGAGTATGGGGTACATCGTACCCCTACCCATTCACCTGAGGTAAAAAAGTGTCAATAAAAAAAAAACACGCTACACAGGTTTTTAAAGTAATTTATTAGGCAGCTCCAGGGGAGGCGCCCCCCCTCCCCAAAGCACCCACCCCCCATGTTGAGGGCATGCGGCATGGTACGGTTCAGGGGGGGGGCGCTCACTTGTCCCCACTCACTTCCCTGACCAGCCAGGCTGCGTGCTTGGATAGGGGTCTGGTATGTATTTTGGGGGGACCCCCCACCGTTTTTCCCGCGTGGGGGGTTGCCCTTAAAATCCATACTAGACCTAAGGGCCTGGTTTGCCCCTGAAGGGGAAACCATGCTGGTTTTTATTATTAGAGAGGCAACTTTTCCTATAAAGTCGCTTCAATATAGATGGAGATCCGACTTGGAGGCAACTTCCATTGAATTCTATGGGTACAAGTCGCCTAGAAGTCGGATTGAAGTAGTACAGGAACCTTTTCTGAAGTTGGAGCTACTGCAGTAGTGTGCATTAAAACGGATCCATTCACTTACATTGTTTTTTTCATGTAGCGCGACTTCAGGCTACTTGAAGTCTAATCCAAAGTTGCCCCTGTGTGAATGGACTTTAAAGTGTCAAAAAAAAGAAAAAAAGTCCAGTTTGTTTATAATAAAGCCAACACAATTTACTGTATGTATGAACCCTTTAAGTATGACACAAACTAACTATACCTTCATGTGAACTAGATACAGAAATGGTATCCTGAGTGCCAAAACACCTGCTGAGGATTCCAATTTGTGTTTCTGATTGAATTGGATTGCAACTGTTTATTCATATGCTATGCAAGGTAATGACATATGAATACCATGGACTGTCTGAAAAAGTAACCAGAATACCAGGGAGAAGCCATAAAATGTGCTTGCCTTAAGTCTGTAGAACTTTACTTAACGGCAAATGTGACGGACTGGGGTTTATATGGTCACAAAACAGACACCCCAAAGCAAAGTACATATTCATTTTTTTTTTATGTTTCTAAACATGTCCCTTCTATTCTATTAATAACCAGTAGATGGCAGAGAAGGTACACAAACAAAGTCTATATAAGGCCACACACCATGTGACTGGAAATTAAACTACTTCCAGCCATAAAGTCAGTGGTCATATCTCATGCTGTTTGTGTGATTCTTTGCAGGTATGTACGCTAAATCGTTCCTAATCTGTATTAACCTGTGATAGAAAGATTCCTAAACATCTTGAGCAGATGCAGAAAAAGTCTCAGCAGATTTTATGCTATAGTTTTGCTGTAATTAGAAGTTTAGAACAGCATGTGTCAGAAACAAGTGAAAAGTGCATAAGAACATGAAAATACTGCATTAGTCAGAACAAATGTCTATGATAAACACTAAACCGTTCTAAATAGGTATATTTAAACCTGATTTATTGAAAATGGCATAGATTTATAGAAGCACATGTTTTCTGTTATTTAATATAGAAAAAAAACTATTTATTGTATGTAAAGCTTATGTATTGCATCATACAGACATGCAATGTGCACCATCTAGTGGTTAAAAAAGAGTACTACCATGAAAATATTTGTATTAAAGCAATGCATTGCTAGTATGATTATTGCACACTTAAAATGTACCAGAGAGATAAAGATAATTATCTATAACACTGAATAACAGGGATATATATGTTATTAAATTTAGTAATGTTCATTGTTATAACTACGTTTTAAAATACTTTAGTTAAAATCTGTATTATATATATTGTTAATGGTTATAAACATGTGACTGGAAATTAAACTACTTCCAGCCATAAAGTCAGTGGTCATATCTCATGCTGTTTGTGTGATTCTTTGCAGTCCACGCCAAGCTGATCACCTTATCTCATCGCGTCTACAATCATCGGCTCTCTTAATTCACATTTTGAGGCCGGTAACATTTTGGGGGCTCGTGTGCCGGGATTCGTTGTGTTACCAGTGAGAGGGAAGCGTGAGACAAGCGTGAGCCTGCTACAGAGCTACAAGGAGAGTCCTGAGTGTCGTCTGCCTCGTGAGTGCAAGTCTTCAGATTGCAACAGAGATGGCGTCTCCTCGTCGTGCGCTGATGTGGGATATCCAGAAACAAATTCATCTGCTTAATGAAGAACAGCTGCATAGCCTCGCTATTACGCTGGAAGATGAAAGAGACGTGGACATTCCATCAGTGACTGGTACCAACGAAATGGAACTTGTTGAATTTATTGAAGACTACTTGAGAAGTGATCAGCTGGAAAAGTTGGAAGATCAAGGTATGTCTTACCTACTCATCATCCAAGACAAGATCAATGAACTAAAACTTAACAAGGAAAGTACACCAACTGTGGACATTGCAACCGCTGCAAAAAAAATAAGTAGTGGATCTGCAAGGACTGAACAGGTATCGGAGGTGGTGAGATTAACTGATGTTGTTGCTTTATTGCCACGTAGAGAATTTAAAATGCATGGTGGTGTAATTTCAGATCATGGTTCGGACATGAGTTACAGTAGCGTGTGCAGACAAATTGACGAGGGTCTAACAGAAAAATTCCCTGAATCTAAAATTATACGCACAGTGTTGAGAATAATCAAACCTGGTAATTTTAAAGATATGTTGACTGACAAAGATGATCTTACTGTTGCTGAATTGAAAAGGTTTTTGAAGTCACATATGAGAGAACGAAGTGGTAATGAGTTATTTCAGGACCTTAGCAATGCTACCCAGCAAGAAAGAGAAACAGCACAACAATTTATTTACAGGCTAGTGGGGTTAAAACAAAAAGTTCTGTCTACATCACAACATGATAGGCGAGAGCTTAGCTATGACAAAAAACTGGTGCAAGGCATATTCCTTCATACACTGTATCAGGGACTAAATGAGAAAAATTCTAATGTTAGACGAGATATCAAGCCTTATGTGTCTGATTTGACAGTAACGGATGACTTTATCATAGAGCAAGTCACCAGATCAGTTGATGAGGAAACAGAAAGGCAGAGACGCTTAAACAGTGCACCTAAACATAAACCTCTTACTGTTCATTCATCCCAGACACCAGGGAATAGCGAAAAAGACACCTTCCAAAAGGGAGTTGAGGTAGATGCTAGAGCAAATCACACTGCATTAATGGAACTAACAACACAGGTCTCTGCTCTCACAAAGAACCTGGAAAAGATGATGAAGCTAACTCCTATTGTTGGAAACCAAATGACTAAGCCACTAACCAATGTTCAAGTTCCAGATACAACTCACTGCAAGCCCAGGGGTGATGATTGCATTAAACGAGAGAGTCAGAACTGCTACCATTGTTTCTACTGTGGTTGGACAGGGCACAGAGCGGTTGATTGCTTGAAGAAAAGAAGGCAGTCGGGAAACGACAGACGGTCACTGGGAAAGGGACAACCAGTGACCACCTCAAATGATCTGTCCCATGCTAAGGTAAACAGGGTATTCACCCACCGGTCGACTAGAACACTCCCAAAAGAGAATGGATTCTCCAAACAACATGTAGCACAATTAATTGGAGGAAAATGCCTACTGTCATGTCAGATGAATGGTGTTCCGGTTGACATGTTGATGGATACAGGGGCTCAGGTCAGCATTGTCGGGAAGGCATGGTTAGAAAAGTTTCTACCCAGCGTCTACATTAGGCACATACAAGATTTACTTTGTGATGACAACTTATCCATTACAGCTGCAAATGGTTCTATCATTCCATTCATCGGGTGGATTGAAGTCTGCCTGGAATTCGAAAGTAGTGGACATGGAAACTTAGCCATTTATGTGCCAATGCTGGTGAGTGACTGCTGTAATGACAATCCAATTCTTGGGTTTAATGTTATCGAAGAATTGATCAGAGAAAACCGTGACCGACCAAACAGCACCCAAAACCTGACTATCTTGCTGAGTGAAGCTATGAAAGTAAGACAGAGTGTAGCGAATAACATTGTCAATGCTGTCAGTCAAGCAACTGACCCAGGAGAAATATTCGATAGTCGTATGGTCAAAGTGGGGAAGAAGGGACTCCAGATTAAAGGAGGCGAGCTCTGTGAAGTCAAATGCAGAATTAGAGCGTGGCCGAAAGGAGGAATCATGCCATTTGAACCACTTCCCGAATATCCAGTTGAGGAAGGACTTGAACTATTTCCTTCAGTGGTAGATGTGCCAAATGGGTTCTCTAAACTGGTGAAGATACCTATACTGAACCGTGCTCAACATGACATCTACCTTCCACCCAGAACAGTATTGGGTACCATTTCTCCAGCAGCTGAGATTCTACCATTGTCTCCAAACAAAGACGATGGAAAGGGAATTGACCAGAAGAAAAGGGTGTTTCATGTAAACCAGTTGAATCAAGTGGACACTGGAAATCAGCTACCCACTAACAAATCTGTTAAGTGGCACCCACCTGTCAATTTGGAAGGTCTCTCAGAAGAAGAACAGGAGATAGCGAGACAAATGTTATATGATGAATCAGATGTCTTTGCTCGAGATGAGGGAGACATAGGATGCATCCCTAACCTGAAACTGAGGATAAATCTGAAAGATGAAACTCCTGTCCAGAAACGCTACAATTCGATACCGAAACCCCTATACAAAGAAGTGAAAGAATATATCCAAAACCTTCTTGACCGAGGTTGGGTAACAAAATCTTCTTCCGCATACTCATCACCAGTTGTTTGTGTTCGAAAGAAGGACGGTAGCCTACGACTATGTGTTGACTTTAGGGAGTTAAACCGAAAGACTATCCCAGATAGACATCCACTACCCAGAATACAAGATCTGCTGGATAGCTTAGGAGGATTTATGTGGTTCTCAATCCTGGACCAGGGCAGTGCGTATCATCAAGGCTTTGTGCATGAAAACTCCAGACATCTGACGGCTTTCAGCACCCCCTGGGGACTCCTGGAGTGGAACCGTATTCCATTTGGATTAACGAATGCCCCAGCAGCTTTTCAGAGATGCATGGAGAATGTATTAGAGGGCATCAGAGACAAATGTTGTTCTCCATACTTGGATGACGTACTTTGCTACTCCAAAACTTTTCAGGAGCATGTCAATGATATTAGGCAAGTGCTTAGTCGAATGCGTGAGCATGGTATCAAACTTAGACCGAAGAAGAGTGAACTCTTTAAACGACAGATTCGATACCTTGGACGAATGGTGTCAGAAGAAGGCATAAAAATTGACCCAAAAGATCTTGAAGCGGTATTACATTTGAAAAGGAAAGAACCCAAAACAGTGGGAGGGGTCAGATCTTTGTTAGGATTCCTGAGCTACTACAGGTCCTTCATTCAAGATTTCTCTCGACTTGCTAAACCACTGTATGAACTTTTGCAGAACACTGAGAAAGAATCTGCTACATCCATCCCCAAAAACAATCGGAGGGAATCTATAAAGAAAAACGGGAACAAAGCACAAGTGCCATCTAAAACACTGATTCAATGGACACCCAAACATCAAGCTGTAGTATCCAGACTGGTGGACATGCTAACCAATCCACCAATTCTAGCATACCCTGATTTTGACTTGCCCTTCGTCTTACACACTGATGCTTCCAATGAAGGCCTAGGTGCTGTACTATACCAACGACAAGGAGAAAAACTTCGTGTTATTGGGTTTGGCTCCAGAACATTGACTCCAGCAGAGCGCAATTACCATCTTCACTCTGGTAAACTTGAGTTTTTAGCTCTCAAGTGGGCAGTCTGTGACAAATTCAGAGATTACTTGTACTACGCTCCAACATTCACCGTTTACACAGACAACAACCCATTGACATATGTATTGAGTACTGCCAGACTGAATGCTGTGGGTCATCGCTGGGTTGGCGAGTTGGCTGATTTCCACTTCGATATCAAGTACAGGCCAGGTAAACAGAATGCAGATGCAGATACACTGTCACGATTTCCGGTGGAACTCACGAAGAATCTGAGTGAGTACACAGAGCTTGTACCATCTGAGGTTGTGTCAGCTATGTGGCAAGGGAGCAAAGCTGTTGACGAAGAAGAGGCATTATGGGTGGCTTCATTGACTCTTCACTCAGAAAGTGATGTGGCCGAAGAATTGCTGAAAGGACAGACAATCTGCCCAATGACTCAGGAGAATATCAGAGCATTACAACAAGACGATACCAACATTAGAGAAGTGGTCTGGCTTAAGGAGAACGACTGGATTCCAAACCACAAAGAAAAGGAGAGTATGACCAGCAAAACAAGACGTTTGATACATGAATGGAATAAACTCAGAGTCGATGAAGGAATCCTCTACCGACACTCTGGAACCCGAAAACAGCTAGTTCTACCAGAAAAGTTAAAACCATTGGTCTTAAGAAATCTTCATGATGACATGGGTCACATTGGTACTGAGAAGGTAACCCACCTAGCACGTGAACGATTTTACTGGCCATTTATGCAAAAAGACATTGATGAATATGTGCTGAAGAAGTGCAGCTGCATCAAACGAAAGCGTCCAAATATCACCGAAAGAGCACCTATGGGTTCGATTACTACCAGTTCACCTTTGGAGTTAGTATCCATTGACTATCTTCACTTGGAGAAAAGCAAAGGAGGATATGAGTATATACTTGTAATAATTGACCATTTCACACGCTTTGCACAAGCGTATCCAACTAAGAACAAATCTGGAAAAACGGCGGCAGAAAAGATCTTTCAAGATTTCATACCACGTTTTGGCTATCCAGAGAAACTCCACCATGACCAAGGAAGAGAATTTGAAAACAACTTATTTCAGACATTGCAACGATTGGCAGGGATTTCTCATTCAAGAACTACTCCATACCATCCACAGGGTAACCCAGTGGAGAGACTGAACCGTACTTTGTTACAGATGCTTCGCACCTTAGAGGAAGAGAAAAAGTCCGATTGGAAAGAACATCTTCCACATATGGTTCATGCATACAATTGCACCAGGCATGAAGCCACAGGATACTCACCATTCTTTCTATTGTATGGAAGATCTCCTCGTTTGCCAATTGACCTAATGCTCAACCTAAATTTGGAAAAGGAATCAGAAAGTCAACCAACATTTACTCAGAAATGGGCATCTAGAATGCAAGAAGCTTACAAAATCGCATCCGAGAATAGCAAAAAATCATCTGCTAAAGGGAAGAAGTACTATGACAAAAAGATAAAAGGAGCACCTCTTCAACCGGGTGATCGGGTCTTAGTACGAAATCTCTCTGAAAGAGGAGGACCTGGTAAACTTCGTTCATACTGGGAAGAATCAGTACACAAAGTGGTAGAAAGAATCAAAGATGGGCCTGTGTACAAAATTCAGCCTGAAAGTGGTAAAAAGACTATTCGAGTACTGCACAGAAATCTTTTACTACCAGTAAATGACCTACCAATTGAAGGACACATTCCAAGAGTACCGATGAAACAAAGACAATCAAGTAACAGAAAGGATACCAGAATGGATGTGGACCAGGAGGAGGAATGTTCAGATGAAGAAAGATGGTATTATCCTTATATACCAGAGACTACAGAAAGTCATGATTGTATGGTGTCTCAACCAAACTCTCAAAACGTACAGAAAATCCCATTAAGAGTTTCTGCTGAGGAGTTCTATCCTATAACTACCACACCCAATCTTGAACAAGAACAAAATGATGGAACAGTAGTTGGCGACCAAATCTGGGCTACAGACATGGTGGGACTAGACACTGCAGAATTACCCTCATTAAGTCAAAACTTACCTGTGAACCAAGATATGCAAATGGAAAATGATGTTGGTGGAGAAGACTCAACTCCTGTCAGAAGATCTACCAGACAAGCTAAGCCTAAAGAGATCTTTACATATGACACACTAGGTCAGCCAAGATACATACCAAGTCAGGTTCACACCATACAAACTCACACAATGCTAGCTACTCCCATGACATGCCAGGTAGTTAACGTAGCTCCTTGGTGGCAACAAGTACCTATTTGGGTTACTTAAATCACTAAATAGTGTTCAGATACCAATTGAGTTTAATGTCGGGAGCCATTAACTGAAGGAGGGGAGAGTGTGACGGACTGGGGTTTATATGGTCACAAAACAGACACCCCAAAGCAAAGTACATATTCATTTTTTTTTTATGTTTCTAAACATGTCCCTTCTATTCTATTAATAACCAGTAGATGGCAGAGAAGGTACACAAACAAAGTCTATATAAGGCCACACACCATGTGACTGGAAATTAAACTACTTCCAGCCATAAAGTCAGTGGTCATATCTCATGCTGTTTGTGTGATTCTTTGCAGGTATGTACGCTAAATCGTTCCTAATCTGTATTAACCTGTGATAGAAAGATTCCTAAACATCTTGAGCAGATGCAGAAAAAGTCTCAGCAGATTTTATGCTATAGTTTTGCTGTAATTAGAAGTTTAGAACAGCATGTGTCAGAAACAAGTGAAAAGTGCATAAGAACATGAAAATACTGCATTAGTCAGAACAAATGTCTATGATAAACACTAAACCGTTCTAAATAGGTATATTTAAACCTGATTTATTGAAAATGGCATAGATTTATAGAAGCACATGTTTTCTGTTATTTAATATAGAAAAAAAACTATTTATTGTATGTAAAGCTTATGTATTGCATCATACAGACATGCAATGTGCACCATCTAGTGGTTAAAAAAGAGTACTACCATGAAAATATTTGTATTAAAGCAATGCATTGCTAGTATGATTATTGCACACTTAAAATGTACCAGAGAGATAAAGATAATTATCTATAACACTGAATAACAGGGATATATATGTTATTAAATTTAGTAATGTTCATTGTTATAACTACGTTTTAAAATACTTTAGTTAAAATCTGTATTATATATATTGTTAATGGTTATAAACATGTGACTGGAAATTAAACTACTTCCAGCCATAAAGTCAGTGGTCATATCTCATGCTGTTTGTGTGATTCTTTGCAGTCCACGCCAAGCTGATCACCTTATCTCATCGCGTCTACAATCATCGGCTCTCTTAATTCACATTTTGAGGCCGGTAACACAAATTAAGTTCACATTCTGATGTTTTGTGCAATGACTTGCATTAACAGTTCACTGATTGATTTTACTTGTTGCATGAAGATTCCCAGGATTTGACCATTTTTACTGATTATACCATGATAGTGTTTTTAAAATCCGTCATATTAAGATACATACAGCAGGGTCTAAAATCTTCCTGCCAGGTCCCAATACAGCATGGTCACTCATCGAGTTAAAGTGGCTGTAAACCCTCTGGGATGGCTTTAACCTACGGTAAGCCTAGATGAAGGCTTACCTGTAGGTGCAAGAAATCTCTCCCTAGCCTACACGGTTAAGGAGATATTTTAGAAAAAACGGGCACCGATGTCTATGGCGCCATAGACAATGGTGTAAGCACACTGAGCATGCCGTTAGTGAAGGCTAACATGCCATTACTGACAGCTCCCGCGCGCATGTGCCGAAGTGACGTCATCGCTGCTCTGCCACTCACAGCTCCAGAGCAGCGATACCCGGAAGGAAGATGGACGTTTCGTGGAAGAGGGGACATCAGTGACATTGCAGGCTCCTGTGTCAGGTAAGTGACACATAATGGGCTACTTTGCGATGTTCTGCAATGTTTAAGCGGACCTCCAGCCTAAAGTGGAAGTTCCGCTCATCTGATCCCCCCCCCTTCCGGTGCAACAATTGGCACCTTTCAGGGGGCAGGGAGGTGCAGATACCTGAATAATCCAGGTATCTGCACCCACTTCCGGGACAAGCTAGCCGCAGATGCCCCGCCCCCCCATTGTGTTCTGGGAAACACACAGTTCCCAGGACACAGCAGGGACCAGTGGAGATGCGCAGCACGACTCGCGCATGTGCAGTAGGGAAATGGGAAGTGAAGACGCAACGATTCACTTCCCGATTCCCTGACAGAGGATGGCGGCGGGGCAGCGAAGAGACGAGCGATTGCTCATCATCTGCCGCTGACATCGCTGGACCCTGGAACAGGAAATTGTCCATTTATTAAAAGTATTTGTAGCTGCTGACTTTTAATATTTTTTTTAAAGGTGCAGCTCCTCTTTAAGCCTCGTACACACCATCAGATTTTCCAACCGAAATTGTGTGATGACAGGCAGAAAATCCGACCGTTTGTATGCTCCATCGGACAATTGTTGTCGGATTTTCCGTGGACAAATGTTGGATGGCAGGCTTTAAAATTTTCCGGACAAATGTCTGTTGTCGGATTTCCGATTGTGTGTACATAAATCCGTCAGACAAAAGTACAAACACGCATGATCGGGAACATGGACGAGCCAGAAGCGGTCGGTCTGGTAAACTAGTGTTCGTAATGGAGAATTCACATTTGTGACGTGGCAAATTATGAAATATCGAAATGCAGCGCACATTTCTTCTTTAAATGGGATAATAATGGAGCTGCTTTGCTGGTGATACTGATGGAGTTATGCCAAACATATTTTAAAAAGCTTTTATTTTCTAGTGATATCAAGAATAATATTATGCTTTTTTTTTGCTTTTTTTTGGGCAAGTTACCACAGCACCATTATCCCATACTTTTTAAGATCAAAGATGCAACTATGTTGGTGTCCCTTGTTAATATACATTGTATTTTTTTTTTAATGTAACCTTTCACACTGGGGCGGGAGCGGCATTGGCAGTAAAGCAGCGCTTTACTGTCATTTTAGCAGCGGTATGCGGCCGTTAAAACCGCCCGCAAATTGCCGCTGCAGTGGCACTTTGCCGGCGGTATAGCCGTGCTGCCCCATTGATTTCAATGGGTAGAAGCGGTTTAGGAGCAGTGGATACACCGCTCCTTCACCGCTCCAAAGATGCGGCTAGCAGGACTTTTTTCACCATCCTGCTAGCGCACCGCTCCAGTGTGAAAGGGGCCACATTTTTCCAGACGCTATACAGGGGTTATTTTTAGCGCTGTATCACCTGAAAAACGCCCCAGTGTGAAAGGGGCCTAAAGGAGAAAAATTACCTGTTTGCTAAATTGTATAACAAACTATGAAACTTTTTTTTCTTTTCAAAATTTTCCATCTTCCTTTTTTGTTTGTTTAACAAAAAATAAAAACCCCAGTAGTAATTAAATACCACCAAAAGAAAGCTCTATTTGTGTGAAAAAAATGATAAAAATGTCATTTGGGTAAAGTGTCACATTGAACACGCATTATCCCTAATATTAATATAAGCCCAATCTTGATCCAGCGATGTGCACAAGAGCCAAAGCTCTCCCAGGTCTCTTCCTCCTCATTGGCTGAGATGCAGTAACAAGAGTCATTGTCTCCTCCTGCTGTCAATCACAGCCAGTGAGATGGGAGCGAGACTGAGCGGCGCCCTGTATATGTTATGGACCCAGAGAGCCGGCTCTGGAAAAAGCATGCACGAGTACACCTATAGCCTGCAGCTTGCTATAGGGGCACTTGGCAAGCAGTGCGGGGGCCAAGAGAACCGGGTGGGGACCCGAGAAGAGGAGGATCAGGGCTGTTCTTTGCAAAACCATTACACAGAGCAGGCAAGTATGACGGCATCTATGTTATATAACCAGTTGCCCACTGGGCACTTAAATCCCCTTCCTAACCAGACCAATTTTCAGTGCTCTCACATTTTGAATGACAATTACTCAGATGTGCAACATTGTACCCATATGATTTTTTTTTCCTTTTTTCACACAAATGGAGTTTTGTTTTGGAAGTATTTAATCACCACTGGGTTTTTTTTTTGTGCTATAAATAAAAAATATGAATATTTTGTAAAAAAATGGATTTTTCTTTGTTTCTGTTATAAAATTTACCAAATTAGTAATTTTTCTTCATAAATTTTGGCCACAATTTATACTGCTACATAGCTTTGGTAAAAATAACCAAAATCAGTGTATATCATTTGTTTTTTGTGAAAGTTATAGTCTATAAGCTATGGTGCCGATCACTGAAAATTGATCACACCTGATGTACTGAGACAGAAACAAGCCAGGAAAGTACAAATACCCCTCACATGACCCCTTTTTGGAAAGTAGATATTCAAAGGTATTTAGTAAGAGGCATGGCGAGTTTTTTGAAGTGCTAATTTTTTCCCACAATTCTTTGCAAAAATTAGGATTTTTCACAAAATTGTCATATTAACAGGTTATTTCTCACACACAGCATATGAATACTTGCAACTACCTCCCAAAACACATTCTGCTACTTCTCCCAAGTATGGTGATACCACATGTGTGAGACTTTTACAGAACATTGTCACATACAGAGGCCCAACCTGCAAGGAGCACCATCAGGTGTCCTGGGGATATAAATTACACATTTCATTTCTTGACTACCTCTTACAATTTTGAAGGCCCTGGAGCACCAGGACGATGGAAATGCCCAAAAAACGAACCCAATTTTGGAAAGTAAACAACCCCTAACGTATATTGTATAATGTATATATATATATATATATATATATATATACACACACATATATATATATATATATATATATATATATATATATATATATATATATATATATATATATATATATATATATATATATATATATATATATATACGTATAATGAGTCTTTTGAACATGTGATTTTTTTTCCACAAGTTTTCTGAAAATGTGGGAAGAAAATGAAAATGCATTTTTTTCATTTTTATTTATTTATTTTTTTACACAAAGTTGTCAATGTATAAGATATTTATAGCATAGTATGAGCATAGCAAAAATGACACCACAAAATCCTGAACTCTATCAGGTAGTTCTTACCTTTTTCTTTCACTTGATTTAATGTGAAAAATGCTTTATCCCGTATATTCATGGTGGCAGCGACCACTTAATCCAAGAGAGGCAACCCCCTCCTACACCATTTAAGATCTGTAGATTGTCATTTCTGGGTGTTCCGAAAAGGTCAACCATGAACTTCATGCTAATTATAACTGATGTTGTATTTCCGGTTAGTTGAGGATCTTTCTGGGGTCACTTCATGCATGTATCTGTCTAATGTGATTTACTGCTCTGTGTATGCTGGATACTTTAACCACTTCTGGACAGCCCCATGCAGAGATACTGTGCAGGGTGGCCTTCCTGCGAGTACGTACATGTACGTGATTTCATGCACTGGGTCTGGGGTGTGCCCGTGTGCCGCCGATGAGCTGCTCCCGCTGTGATTAGACACAGAAGGAGCCAATCAGCGGGTTTGGTGGACCTGATGTTACTGACTCCTTCACGAATGTTCTGAGGAGAGGCAGAAATGGAGGTCTGCCTATGTATACAAGGCAGACCACCATACTGTGAGAGAGGAAGATGGAGATCTTGTGTTCCTACATAGCAGTAACACGGCTCTCTATCTTCCCCAAATCAAAGCACCCCACACAGTTAGGAAGCACTCAGTGGGAGCACATTTAACCCTTTAGATCGCCCCTGATGTTAACCCCTTCCCAATCAATGTAAGCATTTTGCGATTTTTTTTTAGCAAAAACATGTAGCATAATACATATTCGCCTAAATTGATGAGGAAATTTGATTTTTTTAATTTTTTATAGGGTATGTTTTATAGCATTAAGTAAAAAATATTGTGCTTTTTTTCAAAATTTAACTATTTTTTGTTTAAAACTGAAATAATAAAAACCGCAGTGGTGATCAAATACCACCAAAAGAAAGCTCTATTTGTAGGAGAAAAAGGACATGAATTTTATTTGGGTACAGCGTCGCATTAACAAGCAATTGTCAGTTAAAATAATGCAGTGCCATATTGAAAAAAATGGCCTGGGGCTAAATTTCCTAAAGAAATAAAAAAAAAATCAAAAACGGTATCAAGTAAATTATATCAGTGTTGAAGCAAACATCACAGAATACAAAGTAATATTTAGAAGAGAAGTTATTAGAAAAAGAGAACTTTTTTTTTTTGCTTTTGTTTATTTGCATCTCAGTGCTGCTAATCTCCTTCAGCCTCTTTCAGCCATTTCCTGTCTACATGCACTCACTTGTCTGTACACCATTGTCTTGGACCTGCTCCCTGTTAGTGACAACGGTGGACTATACTTACATAAAGTTTGTCTTCATGGTCATCTGTGGGCTGAAATAGGAGTACATGTGACAGCATGATTGGAAGACAATTGGCACCATAACACAGAAGGGCCTGAATGTAGTAGATCTTCAAGGTATTCATTTAATGAAAGCATCAAATTTATTAACCTTTTCCAAAAAAATTAAAAGGTGAGGCGGCTGAGCTGGGTTTTTACCATCCTCCCTCCGTAACCTGCAGACAGAGATGTACACATGCAAGGGGGGAAAAATGGGAATGGGGCCTTGCTGCATCTTGAAACCATGCACAATGCATGTCGTTGCAGTGCAGTGGTGCGGGATAAAGCCTCCTCACTGCCTGTTAAACCCCTCTGAAAAGCGAACAACCATGGATCGCTCTTCAGAGGGCTATGTTAGTGTAAATTAGCTCTTATAGTGATTTTGAAGTGACTTTCACATGAACCCATATCTCTGCAGGTGGAAAGCATTTCGTATCATTGTAGTGCCTAATCTTCTGTGCCTCTAGTGGCTATTCTATACATTGAAAGCGGACCTTCAGTCATTTTTTCAACTTTCCATCTATTAAATCTTCTGCCCTTGTTGTTTTCATTTTGGATAGTAAAACTTTTTTTTTTTCCTGCCAGTAAATACCTTATACCAGTGGTCATCAACCCTGTCCTTAGGGCCCACTAACAGGCCAGGTTGTATGTATTACCTTGGGGAGATACAGACTAGAATACTGCAATCACTAAGCAGCAAATTATATCACCTGTGATGTATTTCAGTTATCCTGCAAACCTGGCCTGTTAGTGGGGCTGAGGACAGGGTTGATGATCACTGCCTTATACAGTCCATTTCCTGTTTCTTGTCTGATAAAAGCCTAGGCTTATGACATCATGCACAGCTCCCTCTCTCTCTCTCTCGTGAGAGTTTGCCAGGAGGGGGGGGGGGGGATGAGTCATACGAGGGCAAATGAGAGCTGCAGAGCTGGAGGTGTGCCTCTGTAAATCCAGGAAGTGAACAGGCAGCAGCTTCAGCTGCCCACAGTTAAAATGGATGCAGCAGGACTCAGTGGAGGGAGATTTCTGCAGCACATTTGGCAGAGAAAGAAGTACAGAATCACAGTATATATAAAATAATATGCAAAGTGGTTGGAGGGAAGCTTCAGAATGGCAAAGATGTTTTTATTTTGAATTATGACTGCAGTTCCTCGTTAATACAATTAAAAAAATATGGGATATGTAGAAAAATGTGAAGGTCACATCAAAATCACTTTAAAGTGGTGTTGCCACCAAAAAATAAAAAATAGTTTAAAATTCTTAAAAAAAATAAATAAAAATAATTGGAAAAAAAATAAAATTTTACTCACCTCTAAATGCCTGTTGCTAGGGGGTCCCTCGTAGTCTGCCTTCTTCATTGCCTGGGCTGGTGACATCACTTCCCCTCACGCCGCCATCATCTGGGACCTGTCACGTGTCCCAGATGACTGTGCGGCGTTTGACGGCGCCCTGCGCCACCTCACACGTGCGCAGTGGGTGCCCGGCTGTGAAGCCACAGCCGGGTGCCCACAGTAGGAAAGACGGCGCCACGAGCGGAGCGGGGAACGAGGGGGGGGGGCTTTGTTCCCCCTGCTTTGCTGGACCCTGTGACAGGTAAGTGTCTGATTATTAAAAGTCAGGAGCTGCAGGTTTGTATTTGTAGCTGCTGACTTTTATTTATTTATTTTTTTAGGGGGCACCCTACTTTAAGGTAAACGCTGCAATAATAATAATTCTGAAGACGCAATTACTGAAAATACATCATACTTTCCCTTTAAAAAAAGGTGCTGTATACCCAGATGGATCCAGTCTTATTTACATAGGGATAAAACCTGTTGGCTCATCTGTAACTTTAAATACAGGAAGTAGAATCTCGCACGAGCGTTGGCCCACATTTAGTCTGCGGCTAGAAGGCTCCCTGCACAGTAGTGTACAGGGTGAATGACTTATATAACTCCTCACGACTTTTCCAATAATATCTTTGCACGTTGGAAAAGCCGTGCGAATTCTTACGCTGGCTGTGAAGCGATGGGAGAGCATAAAAACAGATGAATCATTCATCTGTCATGCGTTTCAGTCTGATCCAGTCCGCCCTGTCCCTAATAAGGTCATAAACGACTTAGCCAGGAGAGCGCTGACCTAGTTTTCCTAAGTTACTTCCCAGTATACTGTATTATGGTAATGGACTTCACCACAGAGTGCTGGCTGCAGGAGTCATCAGTTCAGCAGACAGTTCAGAGGTTTTGGCCTGCTTGTCATGCTAGTTGATAGGCCCAAAGTAATTCCTGATGTTCTATTATCTGCTGACGGCGTGTCAGTCCTTCCATGCCAGCTGAATAGCTGAGTTTGTTTCCGTTCCTCCAGACTAGAAGCATTGCTGACATTCTGTAAACCTGGCCTTAATTTGCTCATGTCTGGATTGCATAGCTTGTAAGGACACAGGCCAGTATTCTGTCATAGAGTAAACAGAATGTGCACATTACAAGTTCGTCACCAAACTCAAGTGAGTCACGCCGTCCTTGTCGCCATCGGCCTTTTACCACAGACAGCGTTTTGCTATGGAAGTGGTTTGAGAGAAAATTATTTTCCTAGAATCTAAAAGACATTTCCAGGATGTACAGAAGAAAGAGGAGACACACCTAAATGTCATATAGAGCGAGAACATTCTTAACCGCTGTCTGGAGAGACACTTATAGATTTTTCTCATGCACTACATCGCACAGGTTTTTTAACCGCTTCCCGACCGCCTCACGCAGATATACTGCGGCAGAAGGGCATGTACAGGCAGATTAACGCACCTGTACGTTGCTCTTTAAAGTGGAGGGCCACTCAAAAAAAAAAAAATTGCCTAATAATGTTCCTAAAAAATAAAAAAATAAAAATGGAGGGAAATGCCTGTTGCTAGGCAGATCGTCCTAATCTGCCTCTTCCTATGGTATGCTAGGCAGAACTTATACATACACAATATAACATATCACAATATTAATAATAAATGTACAAGACAGAAATATATGTGGAGTTAAACGGCCGCGGCCTTTTATTATAGGTTTAAATATAAAAAAAAAAAAATATATATATATATATATATATATATATATATATATATATATTTATGGTCCAGCGCCCTCTGACCGATACGGATAAGGATGACAAACAAGGTTAACATAAACTCGCTTACTCGAAATGGACCTGAAAGTGTGCCCTGGTCTAACGTACTGTATACCAAAATAAGGGGGCATACCTTAGATAGAGAAGTGGGTGATAAAATGAAATGGAGTGAAATGAGTACTCTCATGAGGAGTATAATGCTTGAGAAATGCCCTGGAAAAGGGAATGGGAGGGTGGGTATCGCGCACCGGAACCGACGAGGAAGATAGGCGAACGGCTAGTTAAATACCCCACCGGGCTCCTCCCATAATTTCAGGCCACCATACTGGCCTTTCTATTTATGGTCCAGCGCCCTCTGACCGATACGGATAAGGATGACAAACAAGGTTAACATAAACTCGCTTACTCGAAATGGACCTGAAAGTGTGCCCTGGTCTAACGTACGGTATACCAAAATAAGGGGGCAAAAACATTCAGGTAGGGGTTGCATCTTCATTGTTTCAAGCTTGTTACTGGGTGAGCTTGAGAAAGGCCTGGGCCATCTCCACTTGCGGATCGGGTATGCAGCGGGCGAGACAGGTGGACCTCCATCTGCCCAACCTCTTGTTAGAGTGGTCCGGGACGCCTTGGCGGGATGCTGTTGAAGCTGCTCCGATACGGAATGGATGTCCGGAGTAGTGAGTAGGATTGAGGTGAAGGATACCCTAGAGTATCCTGACGTGTTCCATAAAGCGGGCAGCGTTCAGAGGTTTAGTGTGAAATGGCAGAAGCAGACTAGTTCCTGGTTGATCAGCCAAAAGGGTCAACAAGCGGGTGAGAATGGCAACCGGGTACCAGCGGTTGTTGGACTTATAGAAGTGTATGTCCATACCCGAGCCAAGCTGCTGCGTCTTAGAGACTGTTAAGTGTAAGACGAAATGGTCTTCGTATCGGACCAGGTGGTGCTTGCACAGCATGCGTGCTGTGGGGCTACTACAAGTAAACTCGTTCGGCCGTAAGAAGCCGTAGAAGGCCAGGCGTATGGCTGCTTGTAAACGACACTAATGTGGAGACCGAAAGGTGAAGTGGCCAGGATATCTGACATATTCCTAAAACGTCTCCTGTGATAGGCAGTCGTTTGGTGCCGGCCATCGGCTGGCGCTTCTGGACACCGCGCATAACCGCCCGAACGGTGTGGTAAGAAATAAGGAGGGTACAGTAGGGTCCTGGAGGGATGTGAAACGTTGTACGCCGGTCAGGTATAGCCGGGTCGTATTAAAGGATAACGCCAACTGTGAGTGGCAGTATGAAATGAAGGCTATGACTTGCTTGACACTGGACGTCTCTGTGCTGAGACGCGTGATGAAGCGGTTAAAGGCCCTCCAGGCTGATTGATAGGCCTGGGGGTATTGCGGGAAAGGGAGTGATCGACGAGTTGGGTAGCCACTCGGAGGTGAGAGGCTAATCCAGGGTCAGTTGAGACCAGTCCGGGATAGCTGCTGATGTTAGTCCGGCTCCGGGTACCTGATTGAAAATGAAACAATGTTAGAGCGGGAAAGGGCGTCCGCTGCCTGATTGAATTTACCGAGGATAAAGGAACAATGGATGTTGAACTGAGACAACAACAAGAGCTGGACCAGTCGACGTAGGAAGGACATAATTAACAGAGAGGACGCCTTGGCGCAGCCAGGAATTGCCAGTAACTGGGGAGGCCAGGGAGCTGCGAGCCAGAGGTGGCCAAAAACAGCCGCAAGCCCATGGAGGCAGCTGCGTCGGTCATCACCTGGGGTGAAAGGGAAGACACAGAGGGAATGAACAGGGAGACGCCATTCCCAGATGATAGGAAATCCTCCCGCATAGCAAGGACTGCTACCGCCGCGGGACCCAGGCTGAGGACTTGCTCTGAATCCTGTGAGAGGGACAGTGAGGCCAATAGGCGTGACACAAAAGCGCGACCCTGAGGGATGATGTGCATAGCGAAACTCAACATGCCGTGTAGGGACTGTAGGAGTCTATAGGATGACTAGACTGGGGAATATGCGAGGACATTATATGCCCCTAAAGATGGCAGTTGTGATGGGCGAGCGTTTGCCGTTGGCTATGAGCTGATGTCTCTGGATGCCTCGTAGTGGGGATCTTGCTGTATGGGCCTTAACGACAGATGGCTCTCCGTGCACTGTAAGGGTAAGAAATGCTGAACGCTGGCTAGAAATAGCCTGGGCGAGCTACAGGAAGAAGCCAGTTGCGTGTGTCAACATGATCCTGGTGCAGGACGGAAGTTGAACTCAACTGTCCTGAGGAAGAGACGGGTAGGCAGACAACAGTGAGTGGTTTGTAAGAAAAGCCACAGGAGACGAGTGGCCAATTGAGTGCTGCTGAAAATGACGTGTAGCCAATTTGTGTGCCACTGAGAATGTGCTTGCCAACAAATGATTGCTAGAAGTTATGATAAGTCACGAGCCTTGGCATGACTGAAAAGTTGTGTTTAAACATGTGCTTGCGACAATTGCCCGGGAGTTTATCACTGGAGATGTATGCGTAGTGACTGTGAGCAATTCGTGTTACCGCATGTGCACTGCGAAGACTGCAGGAGTTGTGCTTAAATGTATGTTTGGATGCGTGCTTGCGACGATCGCAAGATGTTACCCAGGATACGTGCTTGTTATGATTGCAAGATGTTATGCTGGAAGCGTGCCTGCCACTAATGCGAGGAGTTATGCCAGGACTCGTGCCTGCAACGATTGCAAGGAATTATGGTAGGTTACATGGGTAGCCAGGCCGGCAAAGACAGAAGTCCATCCGGTCCAACCACAAATCAAAATAAATAAGGTATCACACAACCCGACACACCCAATTCTACGCCCATAGCTGATCCAGAGGAAGGCAAAAAAAACCCCAACAGAGCATAGGCCAATTCGCTACAGCAGGGGAAAAATTCCTTCCTGATCCCTCGAGAGGCAATCGGATTTTTCCTGGATCAACTATACCTATAATAAGTACCCCGTAATACAACGTACCTTTAGGAAAGTAACCAGGCTTTCCCTAAAGCAACCTATTGAGCAAGCCAGAAGTGCCTGCCAGCAATGATTGCAATGAGCTGTGCCTGGACATCTGCTTGCAACGACTGCAAGAGGTCCATGCTCGAATGCGAGCTTGCCATGATCGCAAGAGGTCTAAGCTTGAATGCGTGTTTGCAATGATCGCAAGAGGTCCGTGCTCGAATGCGTGCTTGTAATGAGTGCAAGAGGTCTATGCTCGAATGCGTGCTTACGATGACCACGAGAGGTCTATGCCCGAATGCGTGCTTGCAACGACTGCCAGAGGTCCATGCTCAAATGCGTGCTTGTAACGAGTGCAAGAGGTCTATGCTCGAGTGCGTGCTTGCAATGATCGCAAGAAATCTATGCTCGAATGCGTGCTTGCAATTATTGCAAGAGGTCTATGCTCGAATGCGTGCTTGTGATGAGTGCAAGAGGTCTATGCTCGAATGCGTGCTCGCAATGATCGCATGATGTCTATGCTCGAATGCGTGCTTGCAACGATTGCAAGAGGTCTATGTTCGAATGCGTGCTTGTAATGAGTGCAAGAGGTCTATGCTCGAATGTGTGCTGCAATGATTGCGAGAAGTCTATGTCTGGATGCGTGCTTGCCATGATTGCAAGAAGTCTACGCTTGGATGTGTGTTTGCAACGATTGCAAGAAGTCTACGTTTGTATGAGGAAAGAAAACAGCGAGAAACGCCTAAACGAAGCTGTGTTTTCCTTTTGTGGTAACGTATAATGAAATGAGGCCGAGGAGCAAGGCCCCCGGTAGGCATCCAAAACATTGAAGAATCAACTGGACCCAAACCGGGAAGCGGTATGTGACAATGAAATGAGTGAATCTGCCATGACAGAGATCCGAATCGCCATGCCACAAACTTGCGACCGAGCACGAAACGGATTCTGGAGCATGTACTGAAATGAGGCCATTCCTGGGGCACGCCGAGACGAATTTGGTACACAGATGTGACTATTCGTACCGGAACGTGATAGGTGAAATGAAATGAAAACCCATGACAAAGACAAGAATCAGAGGACGAGCCCATGAACCAAACAGATGAATCCTGTCTTTGGAGCATGTACTGAAATGAGGCGTAACAGCTGGGCACACCGGAACGAATCGGTGCATAAATAAATGCAACAGGATTCGAATCGGAGCGTAATAAGTGACAGAAATGATATGCCATGACAGAGACAAGATTCAACAACTGGACAGATGGTTACCACAAAGAATCCGTCTCTGGAGCATGTACTGAAATGAGGCGTAGCAGCTGGGCGCACCAGAACGAATCGATGCATAAGGAATGCGATGGGATTCGAATTGGAGCGTAATAAGTGACAGAAATGATAAGCCATGACAGAGACAAGATTCAACGACTGGACTGATGGTTTACAATAAAGAACCCGTCTCTGGAGCATGTACTGAAATGAGGCGTAGCAGCTGGGCACACCAGAACGAATCGGTGCATAACAGAATGCGACAGGATTCGCATTGGCGCGTAATAAGTGACAGAAATGATATGCCATGACAAAGACTAGAATCAAGGACCGTGCTTGAACCTGCGAGTGACTCAGTCTCTGGAGCATGTACAGAAATGAGGCCGAACCCTGGGGCACTTCGAAGCGAATCGGTGCATTGGAGATGCGACGGGATTCGCATCGGAGCGCGGTAAGTGACAGAAATGATGAAATGATTTAGAAATGGTAGAAATGAAATGATCCGATATAACAGACTGAAATGATTGAAATGACTCGAAATGATTGAAATGAAATGAAACGAAATGACAGACATAGTACAAACGGCATGAAATGATTGAAATGTTTAAACTTATCCGGATTTGAAACGGTCCGACCGTTTTACGGTTTGAACAACATGAGATTGACATTGTCCGGACTGCTCAATTTAACGTGACAAGCAGACAGCTGTAATTTCGAAACGGTTCGATCGATTCGAACATAGAGAAATGATCGGGGGAGTCGTTCAGTTTAGCAACGACGTGCTACGAAACGAAGTGCCTGGTGGCACGAACGACATGTACCGAAAAAGTGATAACGACTTCTTTCGAAGAAGGGGTAGTGACATGAAGTAACGAATACGAGTGCCACAGTTAAGACGTTCGTGCAATCTAGAGTGAGTGGTTCGTGAGTTCAGGAATCTAGTTTACGTGATTTTGTAACACATGAAGTGAAACGGGTGCCGAAGCCCTACCTGCGACAGCCGGCCCAGACGTGTTGTACGACAACGGAAAATTTCGATTTTGAGTATAGCGACTCAGACGGCAATCAGACGGACGCTGACGAACGACAAGGCTTTGTCGACACGAAGGCGGACGGAATAGCGTGGGAACTCACGAACCCGGCTCACTGTAAGGTCTCGAGGATAGTCGGCCCTTGATTTCTGACGTATCAGATATCGCGCACCGGAACCGACGAGGAAGATAGGCGAACGGCTAGTTAAATACCCCACCGGGCTCCTCCCATAATTTCAGGCCACCATACTGGCCTTTCTATATATATATATATATATATATATATATATATATATATATATATATATATATATATATATATATATATATCATCAAACTCTTGCAATATAATTGACAATAAACACATCAATATTATAACAAAATTAACATAGCTTAGCTGTTAGAGCTCAAGCCGATTAAACCAGAAAAACAGTCCCTTTTCAAAAAAAAGGACAAACAACCTCATAATACAGGCCGTGACATGGGAAGGGGGGGGTGGGGACAATTTCTTCTCTTGTCCCGGTAAGACCCCTTACACACCACACCGCCCATTGCGTCGGTGGTAAAACGCCGCTAGTTTTACCGCCGGATTTGTGGTGCATTTCGGCCGCTAGTGGGGCGCTATTACCCCCCGCTAGCAGCCGCGAAAGGGTTAAAACTGCTGGCAATACGCCGCTATAGCGGCGTTTTGCCGGCGGTATTACAGCGCTGCCCCATTGATTTCAATGGGGAGCAGCGGTGGAGGAGCGGTAAAACACATCGCTCCTTCACTGCTCCAAAGAAGCTGCTGGCAGGACTTTTTTCTGACGTCCTGCCAGCGCACCGCTGTAGTGTGAAAGCCCTCGGGCTTTCACACTACACACAATGGTGCAGCTTCTTTAGGGCGGATTTCTTTAGGGCGGATATTTCTAACGCTATAGCGCCCGCAAAACGCCCTGGTGTGAAAGGGGTCTAACTGCAAATTGTGACACATTTTTTTCCTTTCATAGGTAGAAACTCGTGCCAAGACCGTTGCTGTTCCTTACAACCAATCAAAGGCAAGCATTTTAACTGCTATTTTCAACTGGTCTGCCAGCATCCCATACATGGTGGGTGGGGACAATTCTTGCCCCTCCCACCATTTTTATTCCGCAGTGATCTTCAGTCTTCTCTTCCTCACCTTGTCTTCTAGGGAATGGGGCGCTGTGTGTTCTGGGAACAGAGCTATGTGACTCGCGCAATGCACAGTAGGAAATGGGCGGTGAAGCCGCAAGGCTCCACCGCCTGTTTCCCTTAGTTGGAATGGCGGCGCCGGGACCTGAGGGGTGGTCGGGCTCGGGCGGCCGACATCGCGGGCACTCAGGACAGGCAAGTGTCCTTATTACAGTGTTTGCAGCTGCTGACTTTTAAATGCATTTTCCCGGCTGGCCCTCCCCTTTAAGAAGCGCCTCCATGACCGTGATCTCAGGTCCCGCGGACCCGATGTCCACAGGGATACCCGTGATCGTCTCACGGTGAGAAAGAACGGGGAGATGCTAATGTAAACAAGCATCTCCCCGTTCTGCCTAGTGATACTGTCACTGATCAGCTCATCCTGTAACCGGGAGCGCTGATCAGTGACGTGTCACACACACAGCCACCCCCCCAAGTTAGAATCACTCCCTAGGACACACTTACCCCCTACAGCGCCACCTAGTGGTTAACCCCTTCACTGCCAGTGACATTTTTACAGTAATCAATGCAATTGTTTAGCATTGATCGCTGTATTAATGCCAATGGTCCCAAAAATGTGTCAAAATTGTCTGATGTGTCTGCCATAATGTCACAGTCATGATATAAATCGCTGATCGCCGCCATTACTAGTAAAAAAAAAATGCCATAAAACTATCCCCTATTTTGTAGATGCTATAACTTTTGCGCAAACCAATCAATAAACGGTTATTGCGATTTTTTTTACCAAAAAATATGTAGAAGAATACGTATCGGCCTAAACTGAGGGAAAAAAAAATTTCTTCAATATTTTTGGGGGATATTTATTATAACAAAAAGTCAAAAATAATGTGTTTTTTTCAAAATTGTCGCTATTTTTTTGTTTATAGCACAAATAATAAAAACGCAGAGGTGGTCAAATACCACCAAAAGAAAGCTCTGGGAAAAAAAGGGATGTACATTTTGTTTGGGAACCATGTGTCGCACAACTGCGCAATTGTCAGTTAAAGCGACGCAAGTGACAAATCCCAAAAGTGCTCTGGTCAGGAAGGGGGTAAATTCTTCCGGGGCTGAAGTGGTTAAAACAATCAGAATTGTGCTTATGAATATCACTCCTCTTTATTCCAGTAATAAATATTAGTATTCTAACAGTAACATGTTTCATTTTTTGCACCTGCTTCCCACTTTTTCTAAGGTTCATAATCATAAATAGTGTTAGGTGAACGGTTCATCCTGAACATCACCTGTTCGGCGAACACCCAAATTTGCAGGGCACTCGGCGGGATTTTTCACTTGCCAAGTGCCCCACAATGCACTGCATGCTGCACAGCTGTCACTGGGTTTCTCCACTGACAGCTGAATGAGAATGAGACCCTTTGTGAATGGTAATGGATTTTAAGGGGAACCCCACGCCCCCAAAAAAAGGCAGCCCCCCAAAAAAATCCATACCAGACCCTTATCCGAGCATGCAGCTTGGCAGGCCAAGAAATGCAGAGATGAGCAAGCGTCCTCCCTCCTGAACCATACCAAGCCACATGCCCTCAACATGGGGAGATGCTTTGGGGCAGCCCCCCCCCCCCCAAAGCACCTTGTCCCCATATTGATGGGGACAAGGGTATTTTTCCAGTAACCCTGGGCGGTGGGTGTGGGGGTCTGTGGGTGGGGGCTTATCTGGAAGCCCCTTACGTGAATGAGTATGGGGTACATAGCCCTAGCCTTCAACAGAAAATGGAGCTCCTACAGCTATCAATCAGAGCCAGTGAGCCAACGAGGAGAGAACGGGGGTGAGGCTGAGCTTCAGCTCTATTTGTCTTATGGACACATAGGGCACGGGAGCGAGCATCCACCAGTGCCCCCATAGCAAGTGGCTTGGGCAGGAGCCAGGAGCACCTACGGGGGACCCGTGAAGAGGAAGATTGAGGCTACTCTGTGCAAAGCCACTTCACAGAGTAGGTAAGTAAAACATGTTTGTTATTTTTTTTTTTTTAAACATAAAGCCACACCTTTAATACCACTTAGGTTATAAGGAGGATTTGGAGCACTGAGCAGAGGAAAGATAAACTACATTACATAGATTCTACCTTGGGTGAACGTTGTTACTGGGGAAGGGTGGTTATACAATCACCAAATATAAATAGTTCATTTTGTAAACCTGGTGCAAACTGTTCATTTTATGGTCATTGCAAACAACAAGGGGCACTCCTTGCAACTAAAAGGGGTTTAACCCCTTTACAACAGAAATCCACATACAGTATATGCAGCAGTAGGGTGGGTGGACCTGTAATGCCCAGCTGTCACATATGTATTGCTGTGCTTTTCTGGGGTGCTTTCCATCAGCACCCCCAAAACTGTGACTGACCTGTCACCTGCAGCTCATAGTCAACTTGACAAGAGCTGGTAGGATGGGCTCCCTATGATATCAACACTGTGCAGCCAATCACAGTGTGCATGATCTAGAGCCCCTCCTTCCAGCCTTGGACCAGCTCCTTGTGTTGGTAACAGGTTGACCACTGCAAACAGAACAACTTCTTTACAGTAAGAACGTGTAGACTTCCAGTTCTAGCCATCTCTGGGTGCGTTTCTAATTGGACAAACTATGCCTGGATATTATTATTTATTATAGATAACACTTTCAATTGTTCAGAAACCCATGCTTTATAATAGCCATTTTCAAAATAGCAGGCAAAACATTTTTTCATTTTGGATAGAGTATTTGGGGGGGGGGGGGGGGGGGGTTTGAGGGGTTATAACCCCTGTCTGATTTTTGCCTCTGTCTGCAATTGGGGAGATTTAACACTTTCTGTCCAATAGCTAAGACAGGACCCTCAGGTCACCAGAACTAATGTCTCCATTGGAAGATTTCACGTTCTTTATTTTTCTGGGGACAACCCAAAATTTGTGATTTTCTTTCCCTTTCAATGACAATGGTAAACTGGACAAATTTAGAGAGTAAATCTCCTTAACAGGGCACAGACAGCAATACAAAAACTGACTTTTCTAATCCTTCTCTACTGTGTCCAAAACTACAAACAAATTTTGCCTTTAGACATACTTTAACTTTGGATCCGCTGAGAGTTTGTGGTTTTGAGAATGCAGGTTTTTTTTTATTCGTTTTTATTTTACGTTTTGTTAAGGTTGATGGAGGAGCCTTTTTTTAACCTGAATATACAAAGTTTATCTGATGACCATGCGCCTGTATCTACTTCAGATGTAGTCTGTACTTGCTTCAAGTATATACTTTCTAATAACAGATAGTTCAATTTGTATGCTAAATATGACATATACTGCCTGATAAGGGTCTAGCAGGAAAAGAGCAAACAAATGGATCTGAAAAGATCCAATGCTAGGTCCATCTTGCCTAAGTGCTTTTCAATGGCCATATGGACCCCTGTGTATGGTAGGGCATCCATTTGGTGAAATACCTTCCTGGCGAAACTGGATCTTACACCTGCCACTATGCATCAAATCTGTTTTTCTGCCTTTAAAACACACATGAAATGTAAATGCATCCCAGTCTTAGTCCGTAGGGTTCAATATTGAGTAGGGAAGGCTGTCCATAAGGTTTAGGAGTGTGTCTGTGGCAATATTTGACCATTCTTCCAGAAGTGCATTTGTGTGGTCAGGCACTTTTTTTCGACGAGAAGGCCTGGCTTTAATTCATCCCATAGGTGTTCTATCAGGTTGAGGACTCTGTGGACTGTGTGGACTGTGCAGGCCAGTCAAGTTCCTGATTATGGTGTGGGGTTGTTTTTCAGGGGTTAGGTTTGGCCCCTTAGTTCCAGTGAAGGGAACTCTTAACCCTTTAAAGTCCACATTTTTCAGTGAGTTAGCGTGACTCAAAATGTGCTCTACCAAACGGTGGAGCAGAACGTTAAATGGTTAAGGCATCCGCATACCAAGACATTTTGGACAATCTCATGCTCCCAAATTTGTGGGAACAGTTTGGGGATGACCCCTTCCTGTTCCAACGTGACTGCACCCCAGTGCGTGTAAAGGCAGGAATCCCAATACTTTTGGTAATATAGTGTATGCAGAAATGCTGTTTGCCACTTCACCAAAGAACAATGGAATGAAACAGAATTTGTTGTAGAGTAATCTGTGCATCCTCTAAGGTATAGCTGTCAGCTTCCATTCAGAATGACAGCTTAACGATTCAGTAACTGGTAAATAATGGACAAATGCATAGCAATAGTTCTTTGTTAATATTTACAATATGGGTTTCTTGAATAGCAATGACAACACAGGAAATAAATATACACAAATGACATAAGATTTGTCAACTACTTGCTGTCATAAAGGTGTATTTGAAAGGTAATTTGGCTTTCAAATTGAACAAATAAGCCTATGCTAACATATTATACTATACATGTTATTAGTTAAAGCGGGAGTCCGCGTTTTTTTTTTTTTTTTTTAAGTCAGCAGCTACAAATACTGCAGCTGCTGACTTTTAAAATAGTGACACTTACCTGTCCAGCGCGCCCGCGATGTCGGCACCCGAAGCCGATCTCTAGATCGACACTCGAGTGCTGCCGCCGCCATCTTGGGTATGGGAATCAGGAAATGGAGCCTTTCGGCTTCATTTCCCGGTTCCCTACTGGGCATGCGCGAGCCGCGCTGCGCAATGAGGACGGTCCCCGCTGCCTCTGGGATCTGTGTGTTTCCCAGCAGGCAGCGGGGCACTTGCGGAAGGGGGCGGGCACTTGCGGAAAGGGGCGTAATGTACGCCCCTTTCCGCAGAGAGCTAGCCCGGAAGTGGGTGCAGTTACCTGGATTATCCAGGTAACTGCACCCCCCTCCCCCCTGAAAGGTGCCAATTGTGGCGCCGGAGGGGGGGAGGAATCCGATGAGCGGAAGGTCCATTTTAGGGTGGACCTCCGCTTTAAGTGAAACCTAGAATGGCAGATATTATCAGTTTCAAACAAGATAGAGATTAGAGGATCCAAGCAATTATCCCTGTTTTCTCTTGTAGGAGTTCAGATAAGATGAGAGATCAGCTAATCTGTCTTTTTTATTTTGTTTTTAAATAGTTTTTAATTAATAAAAAAGCACGACGATGTAAGCATAGTTAACTTACTCCCACTTCAGTGGAGAATGGAATTAATGCTCTATGAAATGGTAAATGGGATTATTTTCCCTTTCATTAAAGCGGTTGTATACCCGCTGAATTATTTTTTTTTAACTCACCAGCAAAGGAAAAAGCATACTAGCTCATTATGAAATACTTACCTTAGAACGAGGCCCGGCATCTGGCCCGATCCACGCCGAGGGAGCTGACATGTTCCCTCTGCGTATCTTCCGGGTATCGCGGCTCTGCCGCTGTGAGTGGCCGAAGCTGCGATATCGTCACTCCCGCGCATGCGCACAGGAGATTTCTTCCCGGAAGGGTCCGGCGTCTGCCGGACTTTCAGCCAAAAATCCCCTGTGCGCATGCACCGCTGCAGTCAGTGGCGCATTGCAAGGGGAATATCTCCTAAACTGTATAGGTTTAGGAGATATTTTTTTTACCTACAGGTAAGCCTTATTATAGGCTTTACTGTAGGTAAAAGTACCTAAATTGACTATACAACCACTTTAAAGTAAACATTAAGGTTGAAAAGAAGCTGCTAAGCACTATGCATTAAAGAGTATTAGAAATAAAATTCAATCCCTATTTCCTATGTTCACCCAATCAAGTTTATAAATCTGGAGTATTCTAGGTCCTAGGTTATGTTTTTCCACATGGAAAACAAAACAAGACAAGATAGAATAGTGCAAAGAACTTTCATTGTGTAGTATGCCTTAGCCCCTGTACACACGGTCGGACATTCCGACAACCAAATCCGTCGGATTTTGTCTGTCGGATTTTGTCCAAAACTGTTGCATACCCACGGTCGGACAAAGTTGTCGGAAAATCCGATCGTTCAGAACGTGATGACGTTATTTCGTTACGACGGGACTACGTTCAGGCTAGTAGCCAATAGCTTTGGTGTAGGAATTTGATCTGAGCATGCGTGGCACTTTGTCCGATCTGAATTCTCTACACATGATTGAACAAGGTCTGATCGGATCATGTTGTCGGAAAATTTTACAGACAAGTTGGAAAACTTGGTCCGTCGGATACTTCCGACGGAAACAGTCCGATGAAGACCCTACATATTTTTGGTAAAAAATCCCAATAAGCAAATATTGATTGGTTTGCGCAAAAGTTATAGCGTCTACAAACTATAGGATATATTTATGGAATTTTTATTTCTTTTTTTACTAGCAATCAGCAAGACTGCGACCTTGCAGCAAACAAATCGGACACTAAATGACACTTTTGACACTTATACAGTGATCAGTGCTTAAAATATGCACCGTCACTGTACTAATGACACTGGCTGGGAAGGGGTTAACATCAGGGGCAACCAAGGGGTTAACTGTGTGCCTAATGTGTGCTTGGTTACTGTGTGGGAGGTGCTTGCACTATGGGAAAGCAGAGATCTGTGTTCCTGCTTTGCACAAACACAGGATCAATACCTTCCCTACTTACAGAACGGCAGTCTGCCTTGTTTACATAGGCAGGCCGCCATTCTGCTTGTGTCCCAAGCGATCAGCGTGTCCTGGCAGACATCAAGCCTGCTGGACTCGCTGATTTGCTCCCACTGTGTCCAATGACAGCAGGAGTGGGTTGCCATGATCATGATAGTATTTTTCTGGAACTGCCTTTTCCATATATGAATCCTATGGTACATGCTATAGCGTCATTAATGTTATTCTACTGTTTGGCCCTATTTGGATGCGGTTTGTTGAATACTTTATTTCTAAATAAACAATTTGAAAAGAAAAAAAAAAACATTGCAGGAACTCAAACTTTCCTTTTTCAGAGTGCGCATCCTCTCAGCGCTGTTCATAGAACTTACATGCTGTGAGCCATTGCTTCCACAACCATACTTCTATCATTTAGCACATCATGGTAGACTACATGTAACAGTAACCTAGTTCTTAAATATAATCTCCTGATACTGTATTGTCAAGTCAACACTGATTAGCAACATCTTGCCTTAGTTATACTTACCAACCACCATTTTTTTCAGATCATGCCTAAATATATTTATTCTATAAAAAAAAAAAGAAAAAATTACTACATCTCACCTCGTACCTTCATGATTATCATTCGCCCCTCCCTGTCCAAGACATAAAAATCACAATTCTTGCTTAATTCTGTCTTCAATCTATTGCTCTTAGTCATTGTCTATTTGCCCAGGCTAAAAAGTACTTGGTGATGCTGTCTTTTGATGTTGCCACAACCCGGAAAAAGTCTAATGCCCCATACACACGGTCGGACATTCCGACCACAAAATCCGTCTGATTTTTTCTGACGGATTTTGACCCAAACTTGTCTTGCATACACACGGTCGCACAAAGTTGTCGGAATTTCCGATCGTTCTGAATGAGGTGACGTCAAACATGTACATCGGGACTATAAATGGGCCAATAGCCAATAGCTTTTGTCTCTTAGTTTATTCTGAGCATGCGTGGCACTTTGTCCGTCGGAATTGTCTACACACGATCGGAATTTATGCAATCAGATTTTGTTGTTGAAAAATTTTAGATCCTGCTCTCAAACTTTGTGCATCAGAGAATCCGACGGAAAAAGTCAGATAGGGCCCACACACGGTCGGATTTTCTACATACATGATCCGATCGCACATTTTCCATTGGAAAATCCGACCGTCTGTATGGGGAATTAGAGTTCTGTTTTTGCCATGTTTTTGTCGTTAATAACTCCCTTAGCAGCCCAATACTGATGTTCCTGATACAGCAGGGTTGGGGAAATACTAGATTCTAGAAAATAACCTATAAAAAAAATTATATATTTGTTTTCTTTTTCATTGTCAGCCCCCGGCTGCTGTGCTGCTCCTGCACGAAAATAAAGTAAATCCTAAATTAAGTTGCTGATGGTGGGAACAATCTATAAACTATAATATTCCGTTTTTGCCTTGTTCTTAATGCTAAAGCCTAGTACACATGATCAGAAAATCAGACGGATAATACTGCTTTTGAAGCGATCGTACAATAATCTGATCATAAATACATAGCTTTCGAAAGCCAGTAATGACAATTCATTGGAAATTAACCAAAAAGGACAAACACAAAAATATCTTGTATGTTGTTTAATCAGCACAGTATTTGTCCGGAAAAAAAAAAAATCATAAAACAAGACTGAGTATGCATGTTGTATGAGAATTTTTGTAAGTTTAGTAACCTCTTTATTTTTTATATCGAGACGAGCATGCAAAAAACAAAACAAAAAAACAAGCGGACAATCATTCATCCGATATTCTCATAGTGTGTGCGAGGCTTTAGACTGCATGTCCAGTTGGGTCATGCTGGTCTTGGAACTCCACAGGAAGATAAGGATATAAAAGTATTCAACTATTGTCTTCCATTATTGTCTTCTTAGTAATCAGCCCCTTTTCCCAGGATGTGGTGCTACCATCAGCCACCATCAGCAACTGGGAAACTAATCTGGTGGTTATTTTGTCTTTTTATTTGGGGGGGGGGCTCTGGTGTGCTGAATGACATGCTGGATTTACATATATACAGTGGGGATAGAAAGTTTGGGCATCCCAGGTAAAAATGTGTATTAATGTGCATAACGAAGCCAAGGAAAGATGGAAAAATCTCCAAATGGCATCAAATTCCAGATTAGACATTCTTATAATATGTCAAAAAAAGTTAGATTTTATTTACACTTTCATAATTACAGAAAACAAAAAAATGGCGTCTGCAAAAGTTTGGGCACCCTGCAGAATTTATAGCATGCCCTGCCTCCTTTGCAAAGCTGAGACCTGCCAGTGTCATGGATTGGTTCTCAATCATCGTCTGGGAAGACCAGGTGATGTCAATCTCAAAGGTTTTAAATGGCCAGACTCATCTGACCTTGCCCCAACAATCAGCACCATGGGTTCTTCTAAGCAGTTGTCTAGAAAACTGAAACTGAAAATAGTTGACGCTCCCAAAGCTGGAGAAGGCTATAAGAAGATAGCAAAGCATTTTCAGAGGTCAATATCCTCTGTTCGGAATGTAATTAAGAAATGGCAGTCATCAGGAACAGTGGAAGTTAAAGCAAGATCTGGAACACCAAGAAAAATATCAGACAGAACAGCTCGCAGGATTGTGAGAAAAGCAATTTAAAACCCCCGTTTGACTTCACGATCCCTCCAGAAAGATCTGGCAGACACTGAAGTTGTGGTACACTATTCCACTATAAAGAGATACTTGTACAAATATCGTCTTCATGGAAGAGTCATCAGAAGAAAACCTCTTCTACGTCCTCACAACAAAAATCAGCGTTTGAACGTTGCAAATGAACATATAGACAAGCCTGAGGCATTTTGGAAACAAGTTCTGTGGACCGATGAGGTTAAAATAGAACTTTTTGGCTGGAATTAGCAAAGGTACTTTTGGAGAAGAAAGGGCACAGAATTTAATGAAAAGAACCTCTGTCCAACTGTTAAGCATGGGGGGTGGATCAATCATGCTTTGGGGTTGTATTGCAGCCAGAGTAGAAGGAAAAATTGATTCAATAAAATTTCTGCAAATTTTGGATGATGACTTGATGCCATCTGTGAAAAAGCTGAAGTTAAAGAGAGGATGGCTTCTAAAAGTGGATAATGATCCTAAACGCACCTCAAAATCCATGGGGGGGGGGATTACATCAAGAGGCGTAAACTGAAGGTTTTGCCATGGCCTTCACAATCTCCTGACCTCAACATTATTGAAAATCTATGGATAGACCTTAAAAGAGCAGTGCGTGACAGACAGCCCAGAAATCTCAAAGAACTGGAACACTTTTGTAAGGAAGAATGGGCAAAGATACCTCAAACAAGAATTGAAAGACTCTTGGCTGGCTACAAAAAGCATTTACAAGCTTTGATACTTGCCAAAGGGGGCAGTACAAGATATTAACTCTGCAGGGTGCCCAAACTTTTGCAGACGCCATTTTTTGGTTTTCTGTAATTTTGAAAGTGTAAATGATGGAAATAAAATCTAACTTTTTTTGACATATTATAAGAATGTCTAATCTGTAATTTGATGCCATTTGGAGATTTTTCCATCTTTCCTTGGCTTCGTTATGCACATTAACCACTTCAATACAGGGCACTTTCGCCCCCTTCCTTCCCAGCCCAATTTTCAGCTTTCAGCGCTCTAGCGCTTTCAGTGACAATTGCGCGGTCATGCTACACTGTACCCAAATGAAATTTTTATCATTTTGTTCGCACAAATAGAGCTTTATTTTGGTGGTATTTATTCACGACTCCGTTTTTTATTTTTTGCGATATAAGCGCAAAAAAGCGGAAATTTGGAAAAAAAAAACAATATTTTCTTTTTTCTACTTCAATAAAAATCCAATAAAATCAAATTTTGTCATAAATTTAAGCCAAAATGTATTCTGCTACATGTTTTTGGTAAAAAAAAATCCGTTAAGTGTATAATAATTGGTTTGTGTGATCACGGACATATGTACGCAAATGATCATGTACATATGTGTGCAGGTGATCACGTACATATGTGTGCAGATAATCATTGGGACATGTGATTTTAGTGGGACATATGTGGGGGACATGTTTTTATTATTAGGGACATGTGTTTTTATTATTTGGGGACATGTATGTTTTGGGGACATGTGTGGGGACATTGTGTTTATACTGTGTGATGTGTTTACTGTGTGGTGTGTTTACTGTGTACACTAGACTGGTGATCAGTGAGTAAAAAGCTGTAAAAAGCAGCTCATACTCACTGATCAGCAGCCGGCTGCAGCGATCTGCTCTCCTCTCCACAGCGATGACTTCTGTGTGAGGAGAGGAGGAGCCGATTGCCTAGCAACCGGCTGTTTGTTTACATCACATGACGGCCATGATTGGACACGGCCGTCATGTGATCAGGAGGGCCAATCACAGAGCCCTCCTGCCGATCTGAGATGCGCCGTGTCCGGGTGACACGGGCGCATCGGGATCGCGCCGCTGCGCGGGCGCGATCCCGCTACTCCTGAATGACGTTCCTGAACGTCATATCAGGAGTAGGCGGCTCCCACCCGGCCGTATATGTGCATTGGCCGGGTGGGAAGTGGTTAATACACATTTTACCTGGAGTGCCCAAACTTTCGATCCCCACTGTATATATAAGAGGTACGATTTCCCCACTACGCATCTCTATTTTGCTACCATGTACTTTGCAGCTGAATTTCCCAAATACCTGTTCATTCTATATTTAAGATTCTCGTCTGGGAGTTTAGAACAATAAAACTTTGACGTTTTAGTATCCACAGAACCTACAGCCTGGTGAAGATATTTTCTGAATGGAGTCTGTAAGAGCAAGGAGGATGTCAATTATGTTGCAAGTGAATATGCAAAACTGAAATACTGGTTTTAGATAGAGCTGAGCTATAAATATTCAGGAGTGCTTTATTATAGATTGTTTTATTCAGGGAAAAGTAACAGTCCTGCATACGTTCCTCTGTTCCCTGCTATTTAGTGGTTCCATTGGAGCTACTGTCAAATAACTGGTGCTTCCTGATATGGAAGAGCCTATGACTTTCTCCCATAATGTGGTCAATTGCCATGACTGAACATCATCGCATGAAGAGAAGGATATGCATCATTGGACAACATGATTGATGGTGATTTTACAGTGTGGAACTTTTTTGGAGTTTTTATTTTTTAATAAATGTTTTTTTGTAATGACTTTTAAAAATGTAGGTCTTTATGTATTTATTTTTTTTGTAAAAAATAAAAAAACTTTTTGGGTGGAATTGTACAACTACACTCTGAATTTTATAGCACTGACCTGCTAACTGGTACCTGTGTCCCTCTAAAAACAAGTGTGCAAATATTTACTTCAAAAGAAAATATACAAACTCTATAAAGTGCAATATAATAGTTGCTTATAAGTGTGTAATAAACACCAAAACGTGCTATAGTGCTGTGCAAATATTCTTCAAAACAGTGTTGGAGGTTGTCAAGAAGGTCAGCCCAGTCATCCGACTGCTCCTGAAGCCCCTGTTGTGAGTGTCTGTCGGCGCACGCGGGTGCGTGCTAACGCAGGTGGGCGCGCGCTAACGCAGGTGGGCGCGCGCTAACGCAGGTGGGCGCACGCGGGTGCGCAGATGTCCTGATGGGCGCACGCGGGTGCGCGTTAACGCTGATGGGCGCACGCGGGTGCGCGTTGACGCAGATGGGCGCACGCGGGTGCGCGCTGGTGTTGAGCGCACGCGGGTGCACGTGTCCATGACCTCGTCCAGTCTGCCGTCCCTCCACGGTGCCAGTCTTCCAGTATCCTGCCTTACCTGCTTGCGGGTCTGCTGTGAGAAGCCGTACTACAGAACACCTTCTCCGCTGCTTCAGGGTGTGCATCTTCCACTGCTCTCACCTCCTGCTGGTCGCTGTTCCTGCTGCATCTGCTCCTCTCCAGTACCCGGAGCCGGATCAGTCCTGACACCTGTGTCCTGCTTGGCACTTGTGCCCCTTCCGTGCTCTTGAACCTCTGTCTCCTCTACCAGGAGTTCCTGAGCCGGAGGAATACGAGTAGCCGCTCCCAGCATCCGTGGGCTCAACCACCAGGTACGTGACAGAGGTCTTCAACAAAGTGTGCCAGACTGCCAGTGATTCACCACCTCCACACCAGAGAACTCACCAACTATACATGATCACCCGCTACAGGTAAGGCATGTAATGCATGTTACCAATAAGGGGTCCACATTAGCTCTGAAGTTCCTCCACGCTTGATATTACCAGGGCATCACCCCTACTCAGTGACTTTATTCACCGCTCTTCTTACAAAAAAAAAAACTACACACGGAAGTGACATTTCTGTATACCTGGGATGGAAGGAATTGCTGGATCTAATTTACTGGATTTTAGGAGGTTTTAACATGTGAATATTCCTTGGTGCAAGGTGTAGCACTTTAGAATATGAGTAGGATTACCCAACTGTGTTTTACAATAAAAGTTAAAGGTTTTACACTATGCCAATTCCTCCTTGTTTTTTAATTCCTGTATGTGAAACCTATCAGCACAACTTTCTTTTTGGTGAGAGGAGTGGTGGATAAAGTCTCTGAAGATAGGTGATCCCCTGGTGATATCAAGAATGGAGGAACTCCAGAGCCACTCTGGACCCATTGATGATAACAGGCATTACATGACTTACCAGTAAGTTATATATAGTTGGTAAGTTCTCTGGTGTGGTGGTGGTGAATCACTGGAAAACTTTGTTGAAGACCTCCAACATTGTTTTGAAGACTATTGCACAGCACTATAGCACTTTTTGACGTTTATTACAGAGATTATAATATTGCACAGGCACTTTATAACTTTTTTTGTGATGTACATATTTGCAATCTTTGTTTTTAGAGGGATACAGGTAACAGTTAGAAAGTCAGCACTGTATAATTCAGAGTGTGGTTGTGTAATTACCTTTTAAAGGGATTGATATTGTATATAGCTGCTTTATCTGCTAATAACATCCCAGCGCTGGTGATATTAATGCTTACATTTTTAGGAATTGTTAATGTGGTTGTGCAATTCCTAATAATAAAAAAAAAAATTTACAAGTAATTTATTTTAAAAAAAAATTTATTAAAAAAATGTGGACCATTTAGTTCAATCTTTTGGTAAACTTTGAACAAGTCAAATTTGGACTGAACATAGCTTCAGTTTTAATCCAAATCGTATCCCTACTTTACACTCATACCTCACACTACTAGTATTTGTGCACAAATAAGCAGTATTGCATTGTGTCTTAGCCCTCTTCTAGGCAGTCATTGCCCACTAATACGCATTCAGAGAAACAATAATTACAGCATCAACTGGCCATATACTGCATTCATCAGAACATGATTCATTACACTATGCTAAAGATGACCAGATGAACTCTGTGAAGACAAGCTCCCTTTTGCATACAAGACCTAAATGTGTCATTCATGATGACAATAAATAATTGGATACGTAAACATGTCTCTGCTTACTTCTAATTTCCTTATAATTCTTGGCTGCAGTCCTGCAGAATGTTGAAACAGATCATTTAGTACGTAGGAGTAAAAGACTATAAAATTACATTTTAGGTTTGTTCCATGGTGTTGGTAATATGAAGAAAACGTCTTGAAAATCACTCTTCTATCTTCTAGGTTTACTTTTTAGCTCTTTCCCAGATAGCAAGGATAAATTGCCACAGATTTGTGGCAGTGTTGAATTGTAAGTCTGTTAACTTGCTGCACATTTTCACTGGCAAGTTGTACACTTACAGAATACTTTTCCAATTTGTAACAAATTTGCGTGGCAAGTCTCTAGCAAGAGCAAAGTTGCAGTGGCGAGTCTACAGCAAGAGCTCTGTAAGTCTACAGCATGAAAATTCAGCCACAGTGACCCCTGTGGTGGGAGGACTATTACACAACATAACGGAACCAGAACTTGCAGCAGACTTGCAGAATGTTTGCAAAGAAAGCTGATTTGGAGTCACGCAATGCAGATTTGCTGCAATTGTGCAAAAAACTTGTGAAACCTGGCAAGTCTAGCAATAGCTTATCAAGCCATTTTTCAAACTTGCAGCACAATTGCTTGCTATCTGGGTTGATAGTGTTGCTTGATTAACACGGTGCGAATGTATTTGCTATATTTCATTTACCTTTATTTGTGAAGTTAGAATTATGTTTGCCCATTTCACAGACCTAAATAAATAAATAAAATGAAAATGCTGGACAAAATATCTGGATAAGGCACCTATAGATTACATAGTTACATAGAAGGCGAGGTTGAAAAAAGACACAAGTCCATCAAGTCCAACCTAGGTGTGTGATTATATGTTAGTATTATATTGTACATCCCTGTATCTTGTGGTTGTTCAGGTGCTTGTCTAAAAGTTTTTTAAACTATCAATGCTCCCTACTGAAACCAACTTCTGTGGAAGGGAATTCCACATCATTGCCGCTCTTACAATAAAGAACCCTCTACGTAGTTTAAGATTAAATCTAATTTCTTCTCATTTTAATGAGTGGCCCAGTGTCTTATTAAACTCCCGGTCATGAACGTCTACCTTTCCGTTAAGACAAGCAGGCCTACCGGTACTTGATTGCCCTCAGGACTTATACACAATGCTATAGTGTCTGGCTAACATGCCAAGGCAGATGCGAACTGAGCAAAGCAAACAGGTACTTGCAGTTTAGCAGATGGATAGCGTGGTTCAAAGACAGTTCAGGTAAAGGCTGGTTGAGTTCACGGGATAATCCAGTATCCATTCCAGGTGCAGGAACAAGGAACAGGGAGGCTAAGTGATCATGACATTACCCCCCTCTGAGGAGAGGCTTCTGGGCCCTCAAAGACCAGTTGGACATCCAGCACAAGACCAGCAGACTGGGCAGAGGTCCGTGGATCCATGAGGTCAGGCAGGTTAGCAGGGGACATGTCACGGGGGTCAAGCCGAACAGCTGAAACATGAGCGGAATATAGAGAGCCCTGAAAAAAGGATTGAATGCCCCACCAGGTCGAATGAGGCAGTTTATCCAAAGGGTGGTTTGAACCTCTTGGACCAGTTAGAGAAGTAGGGTGAGACCAGGTTATAGAACTGTGGTTCTCAACTCCTGTCCTCAGGACCCGCTAACAGGCCAGGTTTGCAAGATAACTGAAATACATCACAGGTGATATAATTTGCTGCTCAGTGATCGCAGTATTTTAGTCTATATCTCCCCAAGGTAATACTTAAAATCTGACCTGTTAGTGGGTCCTGAGGGCAGGAGTTGAGAAGCACTGTTATAGGAAGTCCTGAATAAGAAAAAGCAGGAAGTTCAATGGGCATGGGCTGGACTGGCATACTTGATGCAGTTGCCGACCGAGCCACATTGCCAGGCGTACCGACTGTCTGAATCGTACGGTCAGACATAGTGACCGTGGAACTTGCAGAAAAGTTAGCCTGGCTGTGTATCCAAGGGAGCTTAGTGATGAGCAAAGGTAGGGGTAATCCAGATGGCTTGACTTTTGAGGACTTAGAGGAAGTTTCCAAACAGGTCGCAAGGCTGCGAGACAATGGATACGTTTGGCTTCTAGGAGGAGAGGATGCAGGCTGTGGCAATTGGCTGGGGAGGTGACCTGTAGAGAATAATAAACTTGTCAGCATCTCTTGCTATAACAGAGTCATGTAAAGGCACATGGCTATGCAAACTAGTTACATTTGGAAACGTCATGAACAAGATCTGAATGGGACTGGAAAAAATGCATGTGACTGTTCTGGCCACACAAGAGTTATACATGGGCAAATGGTCAGCGGTTTTAATGCAATTCTGGATGCAGGTCTGGGACCAGGGCCCAATCTTTTCTGCAGCCCAGTCTATGTGCGGGTTGTGCAGTTTAAGCCAGGGATACCCTAAGATAAGGGGATAAGCAGGAGTTAAGATCACGTAGAAGCTGATTGTCTCCTTATGCGATCCCCAATGGTAAGAGTAATGGGTACTGTGCACGAGGTCACCAGGGCCATGGACAAGGGAGAATTATCAATGCCCAATACTGAGAAAGGTCTGTGTATCTTAGTCACTGGAATCTGTAGATGGTGTGCTAGGTCCCTATCAATGAAATTGCCAGCAGCACCAGAATCAATGAATGCAGAGAGGTGGTAAGAAAACCTATCAGAACTAAGGCCTCATGCACACGGACGTTTTTACAGCGGCTTTTTTGAGCGTTTTTGCAGCTTAAAAACGCCTGTCCATGTTAGTCTATGGCTTCATGCCCACCTAGGCGTTTTTGAGCTGCAAATGGCATAGGCGTTTTTAAGCTGTAAAAAAAACCCAGGACCAGTGCGTTCCGTGGCACGGAGCTAGAGCTGTAAAAACGCGAATCGCGGGAAAACGAGCATAAACTCGCAACATATTTTCTTTGTTTTCTGAGTGCTATAGCCAAGAGATGTGTTTCTTTAAAAACGCTACTTAACGCTACTTAACGCGCAAAAACGCGCAAAAACGCCAATGCAAAACGCGGTAAAAAATCTAGTTTTTAACGCCGATTTTTCCAGGCGTCGGAGCTAGCTTTGTAGCTAGTTTTTTAAAACGTCCTGTGCATAAGCACTAAGTTGTAAAGGAATAAATAAGCCATCTCTGAGGGAAACAGACACAGTATGATCTATAGAAGCAGACCCCACCCGCACTAGACTCTTGCCATTTCTCAGCTTATTATGACAGCTAGCTACAAAGGGGCTAAGGTTGCTACAGTATAGGCAGAGTCCCTGAGATCTCTTTCTAGCCTTTTCTCCAGGGGATAAATGGGCAGCGCCAAGTTGCATGGGCTCATCCTCCTGGAGAAGTTGAGAGGGCACAGAAAATGAAGAAAAGGTGGGCAGCATACTGGGGGGCAAGGAAACAAACCTCTCTGTACGCCTTTCCTGTAAACGCCTGTCTATGCAGATGGCTACTTGCCTGGCTTCATTCAATGACTTTGGTTCAGGGTAGTGAACTAAGGAGTTCTTGATGGAGTCTGATAAGCCTAACCTGAATTGGCTTCTTAGAGCGGGGTCCTTCCACCCTGAGTCAGGTGCCTAGTGGCAGAAATCAGAACAGTATTGTTCAGCTGTGCATTTATCCTGACGTATTGACCTAAGATTAGCTTCAGCTGAATGGGCACAGTCAGGATCATCATACAGCAAGCCTAAGGCTTTGAAAAAGGCTTCAACTGACCCTCTGACTGCACCATCTGTGGGGAGACTAAATGCCCAAGACTGGGGATCCCCCTGCAACCATGTAATATTCAGGGTAACCCGCTGTGCTTCAGAACCAGAGGAGTGTGGCTTAAAGTATAGCATACTACTGTTTTTAAAGTTAGAAAACACATGGGGGTCACCAGAAAATCGGTCAGGTGGGTTAACTTTGGGCTCTGGCTCCTGCGTTACTGCTGGAGGTGCATTTACACACACAGACAGTTCTTGGACTTGGCCTGTCAGTTTGCAAAGTTCCTTAGCAAATAATCGAGCCTGTGAAGAATCCATCTTGACAGAAAACGTTGCTATTGGCTTGTGATAATGTCACGAATGTCATGTCTACCTAAATGCAGGTGGTCAGACACTATAGCTGGCTACTGTGTGCTTCACCTATTGCAACCCCCTTTCCCTTAAGAAAAGCAGGCCTACCGGTACTTGGTTGCCCCCCAGAACTTCTGCACAATGCTATAGTATCTGGATACCACATCAAGGCAGATGCGAACTGAGCAAAGAAAACGGGTACTTGCAGTTTAGCAGGCAGATAGCATGGTTTTAAAGACAGTTCAGGTAAAGGCTGGCTGAGTTCAGGGGATAATCCAGTGTCCATTCCAGGTAAAAGGCAGGCTGAGTTCAGGGGATAGTCCAGTATCCAATCCGGGTCATACACAGGGGATCCAACAGCAAGCAAGGCAGATTAACGGGAGGCTTGATCCAGAACAATGCAGGTAAGTCTATCACAAGCGAGGGATAGAGTGTTGGGTTTGCTTATATCAGGTGACTGACCAGATCAATCAGTTAACAGGTGAACACCGACAGAGGAAAAGCAACAGCCAACATCCGGGTCCTGGAATAAGGAACAGAGGCACTAAGTGATCATGACACTCCCTTCCACAAAAAAAGTTTTATCCCTATTGTGGGGCCACCAGTATGGTATTTGTAAATTGAAATCATATCCCCTCTCAAGCGTCTCTTTTCTACAGAGAACAAGTTCAATGTTCGCAACCTTTCTTCATAACTAATGTCCTTCAGTCCCTTTATTAGCTTTGTTGCCCTTCTCTGTACTTGGTCCATTTCCAGTGCATCCTTCCTGAGAACTGGTGCAAAGAACTAGACAGCATACTCCAGGTGAGGCCAGACCAGAGTCTTGTAGAGTTGGAGAATTATCTCTGGAGTTAATCTACTTTTTAATGCATGTCAATATTCTGTTTGTGTTGTTAGCAGCAGCTTGGCATTGCATAACATTGCTGAGCCTGTCATCTACTAGGAGCCCCAGGTCCTTTTCCATCCTAGATTCTCCCAGAGGTTCCCCCCCTAGTGAGTAGATTGCATTCATATTTCTTATCATACATCACGGGGACACAGAGCCATAGTAGTTACTATATGGGTTATAGGCCACCTTCAGGTGATGGACACCGGCACGCCCTAATCTAAAAAGTGCACTCCCTATATAACCCCTCCCACTACTGGGAGTACCTCAGTTTTTTTTGCCAGTGTCTAAGGTGTTGGTCACGAGTAAAGATGTGCTGTGCTGTGCTGAGCTCCACTGGAGCAATCCTTGCTGGGGCTAGCCATGCTGACTGGATCCATTGAAAGTGTCTTTTTTTGGCCAGATTGAATGTTACCCGGGCCTCATATCCGCAGAAACTCGGATTTTGCCTGCGAATGCTTCAATTTTTAGAGAGCTGGCCCCTGGGATCCAGTATTTTTTAGTAGTAAGGCCATAAAAGTTTTAACTGTCAGGGTGCTGTTGCAGGTCCAGGATTGTGGGTTTCCTCTAGGATCCCCTGCTCCCGAAGGTTTAACGGAACCCATTGTGAAGGGGAAGATTTGGTCTGTTGATTAACCACAGAAAATCCTGTGGTGGGAAAGGTAAGTGGAGTTTTCTAAGAACTTTTTTTTTCATTTTCTTACGAATGTCTGCTTTAACATAAAAATGTTGTCATGTCTATGTGTCACCACTGGGGGCTGTATTGAGCACTCACGGCCTCATGCTGGAAACAGCGCTGTGTCAGAGAGCTGAAATGCTTCCTCTTCCTCCAGCCGAATAGCAGATCCTCTGGTAAGCTTAAGGGGGTTTTGTCTCCCCGCTTATTGCCCCCCTATGCTGATACTCTCCCCCTTGTGGGGTAAAAGTGCTCAGATTCATTTTTTTGAAAAAAAGGACGGACAGGAAGCGTGATCAGCGTGCCGTTCGGCAGCATGTAACCCCCCTGCACCATGCTCCTGATCCCGGGACTTTGATAGACAGATCATCCGGGACTAATGACATGTATCAAAGTTCCCCAGGCAAGGGGGTGGGGCTGTATGTGACGCTGAGCAGCAGGAACACTGTGCTATTGCAATGAAAGCTGTTCCAGTGATGTCCCTCGGTGCTCTGATCATCCATCCAGCAATTCTCTTCCATTCCTCTCTTTCTCTGCATGGTGGGCACAGGTAGGCAGCATGATGGACACATGGAGGTAGCATGATGGACACATTGAGGCAGCATGGTGGGCACAAGGAGGCAGCATGGTGGGCACAGGGAGGAAGCATGATGGACACATGGAGGCTGCATGATGGACACATGGAGACAGCATGGTGGGCACAGGGAGGCAGCATGGTGGGCACAGGGAGGCAGAATAATGGACACATGGAGGAAGCATGATGGATACATGGAGGCAGCATGATGGATACATGGAGGCAGCATGATGGACACATGGAGGCAACATAATGGAGGCAGCATGATGGACACAGGCAGGCTGCATTGGTGGACACGGGGAGGCTGCATTGGTGGACACGGGCAGGCTGCATTGGTGGACACGGGCAGGCTGCATTGGTGGACACAGGCAGGCTGCATTGGTGGACACAGGCAGGCTGCTTTGGTGGGCACAAGTGAGGCTGCATTGATGGGCACAGATAAAGTTGTTGTTAATATTTTTGTAGAACTTAATTCTGCATAAAACATTTAAGTGTAATTTCATGAGATAATTTATGAGGGCCTGTGTAGGGGTGAAATTAGGGGTGGGGCAGGGTAGGGGTTGGGTTGGGCAACTGGTGGCGAGTAACCCTTGAGGCCTGGCTAGTAGCTCAGAACTTAAAATTTTGAGCCGTGCCATAATGCAAAAATTTACAGTAGCTCAACAATAACACCTAATTAATTCAGTGTTCAATACAAGAATGGAACGATCGAGTATATATAATATTCCACGTGCAAAGAAAATATATAAAAGATGATAAAAAAATAATACAATTAAAATGTAATTAAAAGAAAAACAAAATGAAAGTCCAATAGCAGTCCTCATTAAACAACGAAAAAAATGTGATGATATTCCCAGTGATGTCCTAATTAGGAAAAAACACCTTAAGGTATCCACCACCATATGTGTGGCATCAGACCCGCTCCCATCAGGTGGAGACTCGCCAAATTTATTTGCCTACCACTCTCATGGTTAGGCTACTAAGCCATAAGAATCAATTGTTCAAAGATTCCTTATTAAAGCGGGAGTCCACCGGGACTCCGCGTTTTTTTTTTTTTTAAAAGCCAGCAGCTACAAATATTGCAGCTGCTGACTTTTAAAATAGTGACACTTACCTGTCCAGCGCGCCCGCGATGTCGGCACCCGAAGCCGATCGCTAGGTCGTCTGTCGGGTCCTGCCGCCGCCATCTTGGGTATGGGAATCAGGAAATGGAGCCTTTCGGCTTCATTTCCCGGTTCCCTACTGCTCATGCGCGAATTGCGCTGCGCAATAAGGACGCTCCCCGCTGCCTCTGGGAGCTGTGTGTTTCCCAGCAGGCAGCGGGGCACTTGCGGGAAGGGGCGGGCACTTGCGGAAAGGGGCGTAAGTTACGCCCCTTTCCGCAGAGAGCTGTCCCGGAAGTGGGTGCAGTTACCTGGATTATCCAGGTAACTGCACCCCCCTCCCCCCTGAAAGGTGCCGATTGTGGCACCGGAGGGGGGGAGGGTTCCGATGAGCGGAAGGTCCACTTTAGGGTGGACCTCCGCTTTAAGCTAATCCACTTCTCCACAGTTCCTTGTAGAAAAGGTGCACACTCATGGGAACATGAAAAAGAAAGGCTCCACTAGTGTAATATTGTAAAGTGCAATCTTTGATCTAAAAACAATACCCAGTCCTTTTCACATTTAAAACATCTTGTATCAAACATTGTATAGCTCATGACATAATCAAGCGATCCCCTTCAGTCTCCCCACCTCCACATTGGCTGACGACTATCCATGGAAATGCCAATCTCTCTCACAATGTTGTTAAATAAATGAATGCAGCGCTATACATAAAAATTGCCTAAATAAAATTACAAAATATCAAATCTTAATAAATCCTACACATCTGTGATCAATAGTCCACAAAAGTTTCAACTTTTGTGGACTATTTATCACAGAAGTGTAGGATTTATTAAGATCAGATATTTTGTAATTTTATTTAAGCAATTTTTATGTATAGCGCTGCATTCATTTATTTAACAATTTTGTAACCAATGTGGTGCATCACTTAGAATGCTTAGCAGTTGTGCATGTTTATAATTAGGGTATTATGAGCATTTAGCAACACGGTATCATTTTTCACTGTTTAGTTTCAATTTTTGGCGCTGATTGTTTCATCTCACAGCTCTCACAATGTTAAAGCGATGATTCTGCTTGGCGCCAGTCGCACCCCGATGTACGTTTCGTCCCTTTCCAACTTCGTCACAGGGGATGTAACTATATTGTTTTGTTTTAAATTCATGAATAATAAGTAATGTGTACATTTAACAGGTACATGTATTTATTAAAGGATGGAGCCATCTTGGTGCAGACATCATCCAGGGTCAACATGTACCTGGAGTGAGTGTTCACAAATGTATGACACAGATCAGCTCCCACTGCAGCCCCTCACATTGCAATTTACTATAATGTGACAATACAAAGTCTGAGTGATTACTGGGAAGAGGAAACTGAATAAATACTATCTCCTGCCTGCAGCGATCTGATGAAATCATCTTAGGTCATGCAACGTCACTAAACTGACATGTCAGGAATGTATGCATTTGTGCTTATAAAGTTACTGAATAGTCCACTTTAAAGCTGAACTCATGTCAAATAGCTAAATACACAAAATATTTGTATTTCTGTTCACCCATTCCTGTGATGTACACAGCTCTGCCACACAACAGAACTCTTTCTGGCAAGGCAGGAAACCTTGGAAATTTGCTGCATTTAAAGTGGTTGTACAACCACTTTTACCTACAGGTAAGCCTATATTAAGGCTTACCTGTAGGTACTGGAAATATCTCTTAAACCTGTACGGTTTAGGTGCATACGCACTAAAGAGAGGGCACGATCATTTCTATAGGGCCCGTGCCATGACCGTCGGCTGCAGCGCACATGGTCGCCACGCTACCAGTGTTGCCAACCCCCCCCCCCCCAACTAAAATTTACTGGACGCCAACATTTACAAACAGCACCAATTTTTTACTGGCAACATTTTTTTGAAGTTTACTGTTTGCTGTTTTGTGTGCTAAACAGTGCAATTATCAGTATCAATATCAATGAGGAAGCGGGTCCTGAGGCCTTTCACCTGATTGGCTGAGAGGAGAAGTGATCCTACTGACTGCCGAGGAGGAGGAGTGAGGAGATGCAGGGAAAGTCGCCATGAAGCACCAGGAGAAGCTACCGTGGTGGGACTTTGTGCCCCTGTGACCCTACCGACTGAAGGGGGGGTTGGGGAGTGTATTGTTTGCTGCCCTCCCCCCAAAAAAAATATACCACCAGCCACCACTGCTGCTGAAAACTAATTTTGGAGTTTCAAAACACATGGGTGTGAATGGGATCTTAAAGGAGAAGTACAGCCAAAGCTCGGTCACAGGAGTGCAGTTTGTTTTGCACTTCTGTGACCGAGCTTTGGCTGTACTTCTCCTTTAAGAAACCATTCACACCTGTGCATTTTGAAACTCCAAAATTCTCAGGAGAAAAAAAATCAATGCATCTCTATGGTGGTGGTTCTCATTTCAACTTCCAAACTTCCAAACTTCCAAACTTCCAAACTTCCAAACTTCCAAACTTCCAAACTTCAAAACTTCAAAACTTTAAAACTTTAAAACTTTAAAACTTTGGGTGGCACAGTGGTGTAGTGGTTAGCACTCTCACCTGGCAGTAAGAAGGGTCGCTGGTTCGAATCCCAACCATGACACTACCTGCCTAGAGTTTGCATGTTCTCTCTGTGCCTGCTTGGGTTTCCTCCGGGTACTCAGGTTTCCTCCCACACTCCAAAGACATGCAGGTAGGTTAATTGGCTTCTGTCCAAAATTGGCCCTAGTATATGAATGGGGACCTTGGATTGTGGGCTCCTTGAGGGTAGGGACTGATGTAAGTGTGCAATGTACAGGGATAGGGACAATTGTAGACACTCACTCAGGTTGAACTGGATGGACTGGTGTCTTTATTCAACCTTACTAACTATGTAACTATTTATCAGAATCCCTGAAGCTCAAAACAGTTTTACAGCTACAGTAAAACCTTGGTTTGAGAGTAACTTGGTTTGAGAGCGTTTTGCAAGACAAGCAGCATTTTTAAATACATTTTGACTTGATATACAAGCAATGTCTTGATATACAAGTAGCGTCACATCACAACTGAGTATAAATGAGAAGAAAGGTACCTCTAAGTGTAGCAATATGGTTACATTTAATGAAGGTACAACATTTAGCAACTCACATGATTGATTATTAAAAGAGGCACATCTAAGTATGCAGACATCCGGGGTAAGACTCGATTCACATTTATGCATGTTGCTTTTGAGCGTTTTTGCAATGCTTTTTGCGGTGCTTGTTGCGTTTTTGGACACGCGTTTTTACCGCGATTTTGCCGCGTTTTGCATTTTGTTTTTTTATTTTTTTACACTATGTTTGCTTAGCAACCAGATATACACAGTGAAAAAAAAGAAGAAAAAAAACGAAATAAAAAACGCAAATTGCGGCAAAATCGCTGCAAAAACGCGGTAAAAAAGCGGTACTTGCGTTTTTGATGCAGGTCCATTGACTTCTATTAAATGCAAAACGCTGCATTTTGCATGAAAAAAAGTCCCCGACCCTTTCCAAAAACGCAGAGGCACAAAAATGCATTGATGTGAACATGTTCCAAAGGAACCCATGTTAAAAAAAATTCCTTGCATTTTTGCAAAATGCAAAATGCATCAAAAAACGCGCTAGTGTGAATCAAGCCTAAAGCTGTCCATATAGACCATCCTCAGCACCGCCAATGACATCATCCCTTCCACACTGCGCTCCACAAGTGATTCAAGCCTTGCTTTCAGATCGCTCTACTGCAGGTCATGATTGCAGACTGACAGTGGTCCTGGCTGTGCGAAGGATGGTCTATATGGACAGCTTTACCCCGGATGCCTGCATACTTAGATGTGTCTCTTTTAATCATTAACCATGTGAGTTGCTAAATGTTGTACCTTCATTAAAGTGGAGGGCCACCCTAAAATAAAAAATAGCATTCATTTTCTTTAAAAAAATTTAAAAAAACATTTGAAAAAAAAGAGAACCTCTGTTGCTAGGCAGTCTTCCTAATCTGCCTCTTCCTATTCCGCAGCGCTTCCTCCTCTTCGGCGAGTGGCCCCGTTGCCTTCTGGGACATGCGTGTGTCCCAGAAAACAACGGGGCCATTCACAAAGAGCTGCGTGACTCGCGCATGCACAGTAGGAAACGGGCATTGAAGCTGCAAGGCTCCACTGCCTGTTTCCCTTCGTTAAGATGGCGGCGCCAACAGCCGATCCGATGGACGGATCAGCCTCGGGCGGCCGACATCGCAGGCTCGTTGGACAGGTAAGTGTCCTTATTAAAAGTCAGCAGCTACAGTGTTTGTAGCTGCTGACTTTTAAAAAAAGAAAAACACAGCCGGAATGCCCCTTTAAATGTAACCATATTGCTACACTTAGAGGCGCCTCTCTTCTCTTTTATACTCTGTAGCTCTGCTGGATTTTACTTCTAATCCCCTTGTGGAGACTTCCATTTGTAGATAGACATTTTATGGTTACACATAGGGATGAGCCGAACACCCCCCGGTTTGGTTCGCACCAGAACTTGCGAACGACCCCCGCGTTCGGTACGAACGTTAGAACCCCATTGAAGTCTATGGGACTCGAACGTTCGAATTGGAAAGTGCTAATTTTAACGGCTAATATGCAAGATAGTGTCCTAAAAAGGGTTTGGGGACCTGCCTCCTGCCTCAGGGGACATGGGTCACTGCAAAAAAAAGTTTTAAAAACTACCGTTTTGGCGGGAGCACTGATTTTAATGATGATTAAAGTGAAAAAAAAAAAGTGAAATATTCCTTTAAATATGGTGCCTGGGGGGTGTCTGTAGTATGCCTGTGAAGTGCCACGTGTTTCCCGTGTTTAGAACAGTCCCTGCACAAAATGACATTAAACGGAAATAACACCATTTAAAACTGCTTGCGGTTTTAATGTTATATCTGGTTCCTGCAATATGGTTGAAAATCATTGAGAAACATGGCATGGGTAGCCCTCCCTGCCCATTACCAGCCTATTTGGGTCTTGTACGCATATTAAGGGGAACCCCGTACCCATATTAAAAAAAGGAAATGCATGTGGCCCCCAGGCCCTATATACTCAGAACAGCAGTATACAGGCGGTGCAAACAAGACAGGGACTGTGTAGGTTTGTTGTGTTAAGTTGAATCTGTTTGTCATTTTCAACCGGTACATTTTTAAAGTGTAGCTCCAGTCAAAAAAACTATCTTTAAGCTTTTTTTAAAACATAGGGAAGGGTTATCACCCCTGTATAATTTGTTTTGTCGTCCATCTTTTTTCATCTCACTTGCTGCTGTCTCCTTGCGTTTGCAAGTAGGAGATGTTTGTAAGTTGGATGTTTGAAAGTAGGGGCCTGCCCTATATTATAGCGGTATGTACTGGGTACAGAGCACGCACTCTCCTAACACTACTGACTGCAAGCTCTATTATTAACCACTTGTTAGCCCAATGTTTGCATAAAGTGAAAGATGAAGTTATGCTGAGTAAATAGATATCAAACATGTCACTCTTCAAAATTGCACATGCCCGTGGAATGGCGCCAAACGTCGCTACTTAAAAAATCCCCATAGGCGACGCTTTAATTTTTTTTTTACTGGTTACATGTTTTGAGTTGCAGAGGAGGTCTAGGACTAGAATTATTGCTCTCGCTCTAACATTCTCAGCGATACCTCACATGTGTGGCACATGCGAGCACATGGGGACATGGGCGCTTTAATTTTTATTTTATTTTTTTATTGTTCATTTTACTTTATTTATTTTAGTTTGACATTTTTTTCCCCAAAAATATATTTTTGATCACTTTTATTCCTATTACAAGAAATGTAAACATCCCTTGTAATAGGAATATGGGGTGACAGGTCCTCTTTACAGTGAAATCTGGGGGGTCAATATGACCCCACATCTCACCTCTAGGCTGGGAAGCCTGAAATAAAAAATAAAAAAAAGATTCTGGCTTTGATCGTACTGGCGAGTTGGTAGAAGCACCGGAGGGCGGTGAGGGGTGGGGGGCGTCTATGGCTGGGTATTTCAGGGTATCACCGAGTATGGCTGGGTATCTCTGAGTATGGCTGGGTATGGCAATTTATGGTAGGGTATTACAGAGTATTGGCAGGGTATTGGCGGGGTATTACAGAGTAATGGCAGGGTACTGCAGAGTATTGGGGGTACTGCAGAGTAATGGCGGGTACTGCAGAGTAATGGCGGGTACTGCAGAGTATTGGGGGTACTGCAGAGTAATGGGGGTTACTGCAGAGTAATGGGGGGTACTGCAGAGTAATGGCAGGGTACTGCACTGCAGAGTAATGGCAGGGTACTGCAGAGTAATGGCGGGTACTGCAGAGTAATGGCGGGTACTGCAGAGTAATGGCGGGTACTGCAGAGTATTGGGGGGTACTGCAGAGTAATGGGGGTTACTGCAGAGTAATGGGGGGTACTGCAGAGTAATGGCAGGGTACTGCAGAGTAATGGCAGGGTACTGCAGAGTAATGGGGGGTACTGCAGAGTAATGGCAGGGTACTGCAGAGTATGCACTGGTATTGCAGAGTATTGGCAGGGAATTGAGGGGTTAAATTCGGTGAGCAGCGATGTGGGCACTGCAGATGCAGCCCACATCGCTGCTGACACCGATCTCTTTCCCCTCCGCTGTACCGATCGGTACAGAGAGGGGAGGGAGGAACAGGCGTCATAACATGACGCCGGTTTGTTTCCAAGTGATCACTCCATCATTTGACGGAGCAATCACGTGGTAAACGGCCGCTATGAGCGGCCGTTTACCGTGATCCGTGATGCGACCCGGCGGTCACGGATGCTCTCGAGTGCGCACACCTCGGGGCACGCGAGAGCAGAATTCTGGGAGGCCGTTAATTAACGGCCTCTCAGAGTTAAACAACCCCCCTGAAGCCGTTAATCGGCAATGGGCAGTTGTTAAGTGGTTAAAGCTAGATCACTAGCTATATAGGTGAGGTGAATATAGTGGTGTATACTGCAGTCAGGGCACAGACAACAACCACTACACAGAAGCAAGATAGGAAATCAGCCAAAAATGATCGGTGTGTACTGTGTTGAAGGTACACAGAACACCCACTGCTTCAGATGCTAAGTAACACACTACACGAGGCCGCCTCAAAGGCGGCCTTATATAGTGTGGGGCGTGCACTACACAGCCTGAGCTATGATTGGCCACAGGCAGGATGCCTGTGGCCAATCATGGCTCTCCTCGCTGCCGGCGCTGCGATTGGCCAAGCATGCGGGGTCACAGTGCATGCTTGGCCAATCATGGGGCAGCAATGCACTGCGCCACCGCAGTGCATTGTGGTCCACGCGCGCGTCACTCGAATTTTGACGCGAACGGCCCAAACGTTCGGAATTCGCCGAACGGCCGAACAGCCGAACAGCCAATGTTCGAGTCGAACGTACGTTCGACTCGAACACAAAGCTCATCCCTAGTTACACAACCTAACACATTGCTATGATCTTTTTATATGGACTATAAACTGAAGGATTTATGAATAAATGGTTGTGGAATTGTTTGCATTTCCATTAGTTCTTATGGGGAAATTCGCTTTGACATGTGCTTTGGATTACAAACACGTTTCCGGTGTCCGATCACATAGTGTCCCCCATCACATAGTGTCCACCCTGTACTGCACTTGCGCAGTAAGGGGGACAAGGAGAAGCTGAACATCTCCGAAAATAAACGGCACCTGCGCATTAAGTCCAGGTTCAAGCCCCACCATCCAAGTGGACATAGAGTTAGAATATAAAAGAACCGAGCGAAGCGAGGACGTGCCCAAAACATGGCAAGCGGAGCGAACCCGTGAGGGGCCCTGTTACTATGAGCAACCGTATGTCCACTTGGATGGTGGGACTTCAACCTGGATTCAGTGCGCAGGCGCCGTTCTTCTTCAGAGATGTTCGGCTTCTCCTTGTCCCCCATACTGCGCAAGCGCTGCGCCATGCTCAGTACGGCCCGGACACTATTCGATAGGCGGACACTTTGTGTCAGAACACTGGAATGAATTAAACTCACAATCCATGGTTTTACTTAATTTACTCAATTTGGGCAGATTGATGCGTTTTGGGGCATTTTAAGTCCCATACAATTGCATTGGTGTGTGCAAAAATGCGTGTTTTTGGCGTGTGTTTTTAAGCTGGCATGCCCACAGCAACAAAAGATGGCATAGGTGAAACTGTTCAGGCTAATACAAAAATGCCTGAAGCTCAAACACTGTAATGAAACCAGCAAAAAATAAATAAATACAAAAACGTGATGCTCAGGTGTGCATGCCGCCTAATGCCCCCTAAATTGTACGTTCCATTTTAGAAGGGGTTCCCGGAGATCTGGAAATAATTTGGAAGGTTCTTCTGGAATAAAAAGTTTCGGAAGGATTGATGGAAGACCGTGCAGAGCTCCCCCGCACTCCGGACATTGGAGGTGTATGGGGAGAGATGGAGGGTGCGGAGTGATCGGTGGGCAGAGGGAGGTCGGCGCAGGCGGTAGAGGGAGATCGGGGCAGAGGGAGGTTGGCGCAGGCGGTAGAGGGAGATCGGGGCAGAGGGAGGTTGGCGCAGGCGGTAGTGAGAGATCGGGGTAGGTGGCAGAGGGAGGTCTTCGCAGGCGGTAGAGGGAGATCGAGGCAGGTGGCAGAGGGAGGTCGGCGCAGGCGATAGAGGGAGATCGGGGCAGGCAGAGGGGTATCGGGCAGGTGGCAGAGGGAGGTCGGCGCAGGCGATAGAGGGAGATCGGGGCAGGCAGAGGGGTATCGGGCAGGTGGCAGAGGGAGGTCGGGGCAGGCAGAGGGGTATCCGGCAGGTGGCAGAGGGAGATCGGGGCAGGCAGAGGGAGATCGGGGCAGGCAGAGGGGTATCGGGCAGGTGGCAGAGGGAGATCGGGGCAGGCAGAGGGAGATCGGGGCAGGCAGAGGGGTATCGGGCAGGTGGCAGAGGGAGATCGGGGCAGGCAGAGGGAGATCGGGGCAGGCGGCAGTGTGTCTCCATTAGCCGGCTCTCTAATGATCAGGCTGTGCTGTGTGTAGTGGGTGACCTAGTTTCTGCAGTAGTTGCTCTGTGTGCCGCCTCTCCCTCTCTCTCCCTCTCCCTCTCTCCAGCTCTCACTCCCTCTTCCCCGTACACAGGCCGGGAAGGAGGAGCTGGATCATCACAGTTACACAAGCACCCGGCAGCGCTGCCCTAGCCAAGTGTACCCGGAGAGGTGCCAGCCTCTGACACTGGGCACAGGTGATCGGGGGGAGCGCTGCAATTACTCCAATCGCTGTGGATTCTGTTTGCTGGATACTTTTTTTTTTGGGGGGTTCCCGAGTCATGATGACATGTTGAGGTTTGGTTTTCTGGTTTCCTGGCTGTTGGATGTAATCATCAGGATCAGTACTGTCCCGGGCTCCTGGCATGGCACACACTCACCGCTTCTGATATAATAAGGTAGGCATACAGGAGCTGAGCTGGCATGGGTTAAACAAGTGTATTCTGCCATATAACACATTACTTATAGAATGTGATAATAGTCCTTTAAGAGTCCATTCAAACCGCAACGTGGGCACTGAGCGCGCGTAAAACGCATGTGTGCTCACATGCATCGCGTCACATTTTAGCATGAGCTGCAATACTTTTTTAAAATGTGTTTGTTTCCATTCACACTACAATGTGCGCATGTAGTGCATGTAAACCCATGTGCATTGTGTTGCGTTGGAACATGCTACGATGCGTTGCAATACTTTTTTCTCTCGTTTTCAGTTTTTTGTTTAGTTTTCAGTAAGCTTTATTTGTAAAGGAAACTTCAATGGATTGTTCGGACTCTTTCGTCTATGTGTGTTGCGGTGCGTTTACCTGCGTTTTCACGCATTGCGTTGCAATGGCTGAAAAAAAAGTAGAGCCTGTTTTACTTTTGTTTTAAGCATAGGGCAGTATACATCAGTGAAATGCACTAGTGCAAACTACTCATAATGAAGTACATTGTGTGTGTGTGTGTGTGTTTGTGTGTATATATATATATATATATATATATATATATATATATATATATATATATATATATATATATATATGTATATACACACGCACACTGTCTATATTTAATTCTTGTATATTTGGTACATATATTGAGAAAGCAGGAGTAGGAAGAATTCGCAAAACCTAACAAAATGCAATAATATTGTTCCATCAGATGTATCCAAATGCCAAATATTTAAAACATTACTTTGATCTCAGAAATTATTGTGGAAAGTTTGGCAATCCACAATCCTTTTTCTTTTTTTTTTTCTTAAGCACTTGGCAACCGTCTATGTACTAAATAATACGGGTGAAGTGAGTAGTCTAGAACAGAGGAATCAGTGCTGTGAGTCCAGTGCAAAGCTAAAAGTTGGTTTGGAAAAAGTTTTCTAAATTGTCGAATGTCAAGTTGGTGAGAAGTGGCCGTGGCTCCTACATAGAGAAGGACAGGGAGAGAACTTTCATTGGGTTTGCACATGGTGTGGATGGTTGTCGGGAATTTTCCGCTGAATACAGTACACATCACTACTTCAGTTTTATGACAGTTTTTCTTTTCTTGGGAAATACACCTCTGTGGACTTCATTCCTGTATCCTGGCATGATCTAAAATATTGCTTTAATTAGTCGAGTTAGTTCCAGTTTATTATTAGGCAAGTCTGTAAAAGATGTGAAGAGATTGCTTTGTTGGTGTTGTGAAATAGCGCTGTTCTACTTGGCGGCGTACCTGATTTTAATTGCAGTGCCAGCTCAAAAAATCACATAACCTGAAAACAAAGGGCACACAGGAGATATTATGTCTTGTGGTATAGTGGGTAGTTTAGTTTTTTTTTTATGTCTGGCTATCTATCTATCTTAGTATTTCTCAACCCTTTTTCAGTCAAGGCACCCTTTAAAATTATGGACAATTTAAAGGCACCTTCTAAAATGATGGACAATCTCAAGGCACCCTTTAACATTATGGACAATCTCAAGGCACCTTCTAAAATTATGGACAATCTAAAGGCACCTTCTAAAATTATGGACAATCTAATGGTACCTTCTAAAATTATGGACAGTCTCCAGGCATCTCATCCTAAAATGTAAAAAGCTATTCTAATAGTTTTACATAATGCATCAACATCCACACCTGCAGGACACCCAACATTAGAAGGTGTTTTATTCTTCCAAATCAAATACACTTTTGCACACTGGTACTGACTAGTATTCCAGTGTTTCTCTTCTTCCTCAGTTTTTCTCCTTCACTCAGCTAATGTGACCCCAGCGCTGACGGAGAAGGACAGGGGAAAATCAAACAAGGATGCTGACGACCGATATCCTCCTTATCAACTGATGATATCATTGGTTGTTAGGACGCCGGCGGCTAGAAGGTCATATTGGTGCACAATGTGGCTTTGTGTAACTAAAAGGCAGGCTTGATCCACCCTCTGGCTTTTTTACAATTTTTGGGACATTTTTAGGCATTTTGCCAAGGCACCCTTGAAGAAACCTCAAGACACCCCAGGGTTCCTTTTGTGTGGCCCTTGGGGCCACTGTAGACAGTAATCTGTGTTTCTCTATTTTTGTGATCTCTAGCAGGCTCATGTAATGTGGCACTAGTTTATGTCTCCTGAAGCATGCCCCAATCTCCAGCATCACATATAGAATATTTACAGTCTTTAACCATCTCTTGTAGCATGTCTGTAAGTAATTGGCCATCTCCTGTTGCATGTCTGCAGTCTCTGAGAGCATTCTTTAGCATTTTATGTGCTGAATATGTGTGGTCATTTGGTGATATCAGGGGCCCCACTTGAGGCACTTCTTGTATTGGGTCATACAATAAACACTTGTAAAGTGATTCCCCTTTAGGCCCTTTTAACACTAATGGACAGATTGGGTCCACCTGTCAGTTTTTTAGATGGACCCGATCGGACCATTCATCCTGTCTGCTAAACACAGATGGATGGGGATCTGTTCCCCATCCGTCTGGCGGATCGTATGACAGTTGGACGGAAACAGACAGGCAGTCCGTATCCATCCGACCGCCCATAGAGAACAGCAGAATGTGTCCTTATCTGCACTGCATCAGCCAATCAGACATGGACCCGTCATCCACCTGCTCAGATCCCCTGCTGAAAGGGGCCTTAAAGGAAAAATTTCCTGAATGAATAATGGAAGTTACTATTGCCAACTTCTCATTTTGCAAATGCTAGCTGCCTGACTGGCATGCTAATCCTCTTGCTTCAATACTAGCTTATGGAGATAAAGAGTTCTAGCTTTACTGTACAGTGCCTTGAAAAAATATTCATACCCCTTGAAATGTATCACATTTTGTCATGTTACAACTAAAAATGTAAATGTATTTTATTGAGATTTTATGTGATAGACCAGCACAAAGTGGCACATAATTGTGAAGTGGAAGGAAAATGATAAATGGTTTTCAATTTTTTTTTACAAATAAATATGTGAAAAGTGCAATGTGCATTTGTATTCAGCCCCCCTGAGTCAATACTTTGTAAAACCACCTTTCACTGCAATTACAGCTGCAAGTCTTTTTGGGGATGTCTCCACCAGCTTTGCACATCTGGAAAGTGAAATTTTTGCCCATTCTTCTTTGCAGAATAACTCAAGCTCTGTCAAATTAGATGTAGAGCGTCCGTGAACTGCAATTTTCAAGTCTTGCCACCAATTCTCAATTGGATTTAGGTCTGGACTTTGACTGGGCCATTTTAACACATGAAAATGCTTTGATCTAAACCATTCTATTGTAGCTCTGGCTGTATGTTTAGGGGTGTTGTCCTGCTGGAAGATGAACCTCCACCCCAGTCTCAAGGCTTTTGCAGACTCTAAGGCCGCGTACACACGCGGGGACTGTTCGCTCAACTTTGTCCGCTGAACAGTGTTTCGGCGGACAGTCCGCTCGTGTGTGGGCTTCAGCGGACAGTTTCAGCGGACAGTCTGACGAACAAAGTTTTTCGGAAATTCCGAAAAACTGTCCGCTGAAACTTGGTTTGAGCGGACAGTCCGCCCGTGTGTAGGCTTGTTCGTCAAACTAAGTCTCGCGCATGCTCAGAAAGAATTTACACGCCGAAGGTTGCATTGCAGTGTATAGGACGTCGTTTTCTAGTCCCGTCGTACGTGCCGTTCACGTCATCGCGCACGGTTTCAGCGGACTGTTCGTTCGTCGTGTGTGGGCAAGTCCGTCCATGCTAATTTTGAGCGGACTGCCCGCTGAAACTGTTTGACGAGCAAAGTTGAGCGAACAGTCCCCGCGTGTGTACGCGGCCTTACAGGTTTTTATCTAAGATTGCCCTGTATTTGGCTCCATCCATCTTCCCATCAAATCTGACGAGCTTCCCTATCCCTGCTGATAAAAAGCATCGCCACAACATGATGCTGCCGCCATGTTTCACAGTGGGGAGGGTGTCCTCAGAGTAATGTGCAGTGTTAGTTTTTCCGTCACACATAGCGTTTTGCTTTTAGGCCAAAAAGTTCAATTTTGGTTTCATCTGACCAGATCATCTTCTATCACATGTTTGTTGTGTCTTCCACATGGCTTCTCACAAATTGCAAACTAGACTTCTTATGGATTTTTCAACAATGGCTTTCTTCTTGCCACTCTTCCATAAAGGCCAGATTTGTGGAGTGCACAACTAATAGTTGCCCTGTGGACAGATTCTTCCACCTGAGCTGTGGATCTCTGCAGCTCCTCCAGAGTTACCATGGGCCTCTCCTCTTGGCTGCTTCTCTGAATAATGCTCTCCTTGCCCGGCCTGTCAGGTTAGGTGGACAGCCGTGTCTTGGTAGGTGTTCAGTTGTGCCATACTCTTTCCACTGCTTCTTCCCTCTGCAGATTTCCCCCAATAGCAAGCCTCTTACTATGGGGACCTCAAGCAGGCTCTCTCCCAAGCCGCACTCTCTGTGTGTCCATCCACACACAGAGCGAGGCCCCACGTTCTCCTCATTGGCTCACTGAATGTGATTGACAGCAGCAGGAACCAATGGCTCCCAGTGCTGTGTAAGCCAGTGAGGAGAGAGAGAGCCAGGAGAGCCAATGCAAATTGCTGGATCGAGATGGGGCTCAGCTAAGTATAAGGAGGTGGGGGGGAGCTGCACCCAAAAGATGCAGAGAATGCATGAAGGTAAAAAAAAAGCCTTCTGCCTTTAGAACCACATTAAGAATAGATTTTTTTTTTAACTAGAGTTTAGTGTCACTTTAAAGGCTAATTTCACTCTTACAGAAAAAAATGTGCATTTATTTATTTATTTTTTATAAGAGCCTGCAAAGCATTACATCCATGATCAGTGGTTCACATGTGCAGTGTCAGGCTCCTGCAAACACTACCTCCAGCTCTCTGCCTACTCCTCTGTAAAGGCTGTGAGTTAGAGAGGAAGATTCAATGGACTAGGAGTGCATTAATTACCACACTCGTAGTCTATTGAGAACTACAAGTCTGTCTGCAAAGGTGGCAGACAGGACCAGTAGTTCATTCATTCACAGATCCCTGTGAATGAATGACACACTTGTGTGGGCAGAGCCCTGCACAGCTGCACCATATTTAAATGTGATAGCAGTTGTGGGGGAGAAGAACCCCTGCCTGCTGTCATGGGTGCAGTGGTACAAAAGGTGAACTTTAATTCTGTTTGAACTGTACTGCTAGATCACATTAACAGTTACAAACTAGATGTGAACATTCACTGTCCTAACAAAGGGTTAAAAGGGTTAAATATTTAGAACCTGAGCTTCCCCGCTGTACGTTAATCAGAAGGAATTCTTTGTATCCTAAAGCCGTGTACACACTAACAGTTTTGACCCCCCCGCCAGACAACTCCGATCATTGCTCTCTGCCATTGGCTGAGAGTGCTGATCGAGAGTCGGTCAGCTGCTGGGTTTATAGCATGCACGGTCGACTTGTGTCGGACTGACTGCCATACACACGAGCCAATGTCGACCTTTGTTTTTTGAACAGACATTGTCTACTGACATTCGGCCCATTTGTACGGGGCTTTAGCCTTATTACTGGGACAGACTCACTCTGAACTTTTTGAGAAATGCTTGCAGTTAACCTTCCTGTAACCTTCTGGGAAACCTCAGAGGTCTCAGAAGGCTGGCGGGACCATTCAAAATGGGCAGTGCGCACTGGAAAGCGGACTATAAAGCCCACAGTTAACATGATGGCACCAGAGACCCAAAGACTGGTGAAGAATTGGTCCGGGTGAGGACGGTGCTGGATCTTTGGACAGGTGAGTGTCTGTTTAATAAAAAGCAGCTACAGTTTTTGTAGCTGTTGACTTTTAATTTTTAAAAAGTGACTGAAGCTCCTTTTTAGTGGCTTCCGAAACTGCTTTTAACTTGTTCCAGTTTTACAAGTAACAGTATCAATTATTTTTGTAGAACATCTGAAAACCAGAAATAGCCTGTAGATTAAACCAGGCAATTCTACAAAAAATAATTGATTCTCCTTGATTCTCTTTGGTGTCCAGTCTTCACCAAGAACTCTATCTAGTAAGAGCTTTATCTAGTAATATGTATCTTCCTGTGGTTTGGTGAAAACCTTTCCCGCCTGGTTTCATGATGTCATTCTGGAGACTCAGTTATAATGTGTTTGGTTAATCTGTAATAGCCAATCTGATTTCAGTTTCAGAACATCTGATCAGAAAAATGTGAAAACTGGAATTCTGTTGGGGGCATACTCCTTCGATTTCACACAGCCCCAAACATGAGTACTGCTCCGTACACCATCCAGCCACCTTGTAGTTCAGCCTGTCATCGATTTTTACAGGCTGCGGGTTGGCACTGCCCCTTTGCCTCTTGGGCACCTGAAAACACCTGGATTTGATACCGATGGGCCAGAGCATAGCCACAAGGCCTTAGGCTGGATTCACACCTATGCATTTTTAGTGCTTTTTGCATTTTGCAGATTTGCACTACAGAACGTGTTTCATAGGAGACCATGTTATATGGACTGTAGTACACAACTGCAAAATGTAAAAAGCACTAAAAATGCATAGGTGTGAATCCCGCCTTAGCGGTAAAATCAGTATTCCTTTCACTATTGCTGTTGTGTTGCTTTTATTTTTAATTTAGAGATATTTTCCATTCATCTTTATAAACAATAACAAAATGTGTTTGGTACTTTGAATAATTTAAAGGAAGCTTGTGTGGTGGGAATTGTAGGGGTGTCATTGCTGACCTCCTGAAAATGCTAGTTGCTTGGTACTCAATTTAATCCGGCATTTTTATAGTGGATATGTGAGTCAAAAAAAAAAGTAACACTGAACTTCGGGGACAAACAATTTATTTTAGATATATTTCTCAATATATACCAAATACCTTTCCAATCCAGATATTACTTTATAAAGAAAAAGCAGTAACGCCTTCACTGTGCTGCAGATAGTCGGTGGGGAGAGCAGAGCTGTAGAAGGGACCCAGCTGGCTCCACCCACTACAGGCTGCCTGCATAAAACTAAATGAGGGGGCGGAGACAAGGCCAGCCACCCTGCACAAGGAGAAGAAGCAGCAGTGACTGGTCTTTATTACAGGAGGCTGCTGCACAGAGGCAAAGTTTCACACTGCATTACTGCACAAGTCTGGAAGATGTACACATTTTTTATCTTGTCTTCTGTTGGGGAGCATTCACTGCTATAAGCAAATATTTTTACTAAATTACAGTGTGTAGACACTGCGGGGTTGATTTACTAAAGGGAAATAGACGGTGCACTTTGCAAGGCACAGTTGCACTCTGCAAGTGCAGATGCACCAGAGCTTAGTAAATGAGCAGAAACACTAATGAATGCAAGCAAAAATACATTCTTTCCTGGCGCGTGATTGGGAGTTCTTTGCAAAGTGGACCCTTACTAAATTATGGAGCAACTGGACTTTGCAAAGTGCACAGTATATTTGGCGTTAGTAAATCAACCCTTGTGCATTGTGATTAGCTGTGATTGTCCACAGCTAATCACACGGTACAAATGAGCTATGATTAGCCCTGTCTGTACCATGTGATCACTGTGACCAATCACAGCTAGCAACACAATTGTATGCAATGAATGGCATGAAAGGAAGGCATTCATTGTTTACAACTGTCATATGATCTGCTATGATTGGTCACAGCGATCACATGGTATTAGCAGTGGTCTGGTACACTGATTAGTCATCTGCTGTGTCCAGTGGACACAGTGGGTGACAGATTGTGCTGGAGCACAGCCCGTTCTCATGGAGGATGTCATATGACATCCTTCTAGAACAATAGGGTTCCCACCCACCCGTCATTTTACAATGGCGTGAGCGGGAAGCAGTTAAGCAGTTACAGCTAACGTTTTTACTTTTCCTTTTGGGATAAAGTCCTTGTATAGTTTTCACTGCATGTACCACGTTCTGTGAATGAAAGAGGGGTGGTTGACTGACAGGATCCTCTCCCTCATTTACAGAATGTGTCACATGTAGTGAAAACATAAAAATAACTTTTGTCAGTAGAGGAGAGGACAGAAAGGTGTGGCCCAATGAGGACCTATTTTTATTGTACTGCAATGTTGCAATGTTAGACCTCAAGCTATTAACCCATGTAGAGCACAATGTTTAGTGCTCTGAGGAAGACGGGGCATCAGTGGAGAGAAGTATTCTACAGGGACCATCAACCTGCAATACACAGGACATTCGTTGATACAGGTAAGGTATGTGGCTGCAGCTCTAGCAAAAAAAAAAAAAAATTAAAGTTGTTCTAAACCACAGACATGCAATATGAACAAAGGATATCCCTCTATAATGTGTACCTGTCTTTACCCAAACCATTGAGTATAAATTCTCTCTCCTGCCTTGTTCCTCTGTTAGCTGCAGGAGTCACTTTTGACAGCTTTTCCTGATTTCAAGAGATAATTGGTGACGGGGAGCAGAGCTCCAGCACACAGTCTGGGATTGACAGCCACAGCTGTGCATGTTCCACATGTACTGTGAGGAGGGCTCAGAGCTCTCCTCACTGAGCTCTGCAATGTGTGACATCAGAGTCTCACCCCTTCTGTTCAGAGCTGAGAGATGTTGTGTAAAATGTGTGCTTTGGGAGACTGTAGAGAAGAGATGGTTGCACTGGGTATACATAAGGGTTTTAAACCACTTTAAAGTCCAATGCCAGGAAAACTTTAACCTTTGCAATTGGGATTTGCCTGCTTTGCAAGTGTTAGTTGCTCATTTTGCTTTGGAGAGGAGAGTTTAACTCATCCGATCCTCCACTCCCTCAGCAGATGCTGCTGCCCCAAACTCCAGTGGTGGACTGTCATTTGGTGGCATTGCATCCAATGCAGGGCTTTGGCCATGGTGTCGGGACCCTAGATCACTAGAGTGTGGGGAAGAAGAAGCTGCGGGAACCTGCAGGGATCAAGTAAGTCTTTTTTTTTACTCCCCTAGACCTAAACAAGCAATTCAAAAAAAGAAAGCAAGGCACCATCACCCATAAATATAAGAAACCACAATCATTAAAACTGAAACACAGTGAAAATGATATGAAAATTATGAAAAAGTCTATAGAAGTACATTGTGATCCTCCACCATGCATGTAAATCTTGCATGTGCCCTTAAATGGTCTTCCAACTGTGCCACAATAAATCACAAGCCACTATGAAAAATCTGCACTCATCATCAATCCAGCAACTTCTATGTTACTAAAGGTCGACAAGCGCAATGGGATAAATCCTCCAGGTCGATGACACCATACATCAGATGGTCTTTAAACTACCCTCAACTCTTCAGTATTCACACCACAACATCAAACCAGAGAAGTAGTTATAGTGTAGTATTTATTGTCCCAGGTATACACAAAGGCAGAATATAGCACTCACTTGTTTTAGTGCCCAGACTTGGCACCAATGTAAACAGCCTTTCTGTCAACTAGCACCACCATACGGCTTGGCAACCCGCATGAGTTACAACAGCCAGAAGTTTGGGCCGGACATGACGTCACAACGGAAGTGACAAAACCCGTAGAGCCTCGACTAGTTTCGCTGATTGCGTTTCAGGAAGCAGGGCCTTTATTCATGTTATATGTTTTTTTAGTTATCTGGAGTTGGGCTTGAAAACAGACTTCTGTGTGGTTACTGTCATTCTGCATAAAGCCAACGTCTGACATGCAACTGTTGCCAGCGACTGTTTTCTGTCAATTAACTTTGATTATCCTTGTTGAGGCACTCCCTCACTGCCTGAATCAGTGATGTGTCAATCCTCCACCGCTGCTTCCTTTCAGCAGGCTGCTGTGTTCGGGAAACATAATCTGCAACCAGTGCACCATGGGGCATCTTGTTCCCAATGGGCAGGAACCTTTGTACATTTTAGGACCCTCTGTGCACCCTCCACCTATTGGATTACTATTTTTCTAAACTTTGAGTTTTGGTCCACTAGGAGATACCATTGCTGGCCTCCAGCATTGTATGATCCCATTTATCCAATATAATGTAGCTCTGTTACCACCCGCCTCTTTTGCCCCTCCCACTTATCCTTTAAATTGGCCTCCATCACACACACATTACCTAAAGCCTGATGAAGGAGCATGCTCCGAAGCGCCGCTTTGCCCAGCCCGTCTCCTGAGGACACCGACTCCTTGAACATCGGACCAAAGGCACCACAGCTACCAGCACTACCCCGACTGCTCTGACCATTCCGAGGAAATACATGGAATAGACCAAAACACCAACCATCGGTCAAAAAGTCAGATGCCTGAAACCTTGCCTTACAGCCCTGCGAGTCGCCCCCATGGACATACGGATGAAACATTACATCCCTGATGTGCCTGTACACCACTAATTTAATGTGAGTGTTTTTTAACCATTTTTAATAAATTTGAGCAACTTTATTGCTGCACTTAGAGGGCGCCGTCTCTTTCTCTACTCCAGCGTGATGCTGCCTGGCTATTATGCTGACTTCAGTACTGTAAATGATTGACCCAGAACAAGTACACATTTTAAAAAAGAAGTCTTAATCTTCTGGGATAGCTGCTGAGAGCCAGAGGGTTCAGTATGACAGCCAGGAAACTGGCATTTTCAGAAGGAGAAGTGAGAAATGGCATCCTTCATATTTCTCCCATGTAAAATTTCCTGTAATAGAAGGTGCCCAAATCTTGCCCAAATCTTGGCAAGGGCAGCATTAATTTAGGAAGCAAAGTTATTTCCACCCCTCTGTTCTACAAAGCTGTGCTCTGACATTACCCGCAGTATTATCTTTGGGATTGTCATTTGTTGTTTCTAGTTACAAAACATGTTTAAAATTGTGCTGAATGGAGCTCATAAGAGTTCAATTTATTGTGTCTTCATGTACCAGATGTCGTTTTTTCTGGACCGAGGATGACATGGAAGCCCTTTTTTAGCTGTTGAGTGGATTGGCATTAATAACAGCCTGAAAGCAATGGGCATGCCACTTAGGTATGCAGCCTCTCTGCCCGTGCTGTCATGTCAGGCTGCTTGGCATGACGCAGCTGGGTGTAACGGCCATTCCTAAGGTGTGCTCACCTTACCTCAAATAAAATAAATGCCAGCTTATTCCTTTTGTTAGGCGAACAATTAATAGATACTTTTGTGCTGCCTATTGCATATTACTGTCTGTGACTCCTAAAGTTTTTTTAAGGTTTAAAGTCCTGTATGGCAGTGAACTTCACTGCTATAAGCAAGCATTTTTACTGAATGAAATAGGTTAGTTTAGTGTGTATTGTTATGATTGGCCACAGCTAATCACATGCTACAGATGGGCTGTGATTGGCCCTGTCTGCACAATGTGATCACTGTGACCTATCAAAGCTAAAACACAATAGTACACAATGAATGGCATGGATGGGAGCCATTCATTGTTTACAATTGTCATGAGACCTGCTGTGATTTGTCTGGTTGACGCAGTGGGTGACAGATTGCACCTACGCATTCTGGGAAGGACGTCATGTGGCGTCCACCCAGAATAATAGAGCTTCCTCTCTGCGTCATTTTACATTGGCCTGGGCGGGTTAATATAGCTGTGGAAGTTGTCACATTCTTTCATCAAGTGTGCCCGACTACGTCTGCCCTTTTTTGACCAGCTCCACCATTCATAGTAGCGGGTACTACAACTTCAATTAATGACACGTGATCCCAAAGGGCAGATGATTGAAAGGTCTGCCTTTCCATTCATAGACCCTATCTATTCATAGAAGCCGTACTACAGCTTCTGTAAATGAAGCAGCTGAGTGGAAAGAGTGGGCATAGTCTGGCACTCATGATAAGAGCCTGTCACAGCTCCCACTGTTCTTTTAACCCCTGCCGCACTGGAAGAAAATAACGGTGGGGGTGGGGGGCATAGAAGGAGGAGGATTTCACCCAACAGAAGAGGCATCACCACAAAGGACGCATCCTACTGACTGTAAGTTATGTATCCTGTGCTGAATTTTTTTTCTGGCTGCACTTAAAGGGTTTGTAAAGGTTCCTTTTTTATTTTCTAAATAGGTTCCTTTAAGCTAGTGCATTGTTGGTTCACTTACCTTTTCCTTCGATTTCCCTTCTAAATGTTTTTTTTTCTTTGTTTTCTTTGTCTGAATTTCTCACTTCCTGTTCCTCCTCAGTAAGCTGTTCAGTAAGCTGTTCTGGCTGGCTAAACACCTCTCGGATGATGGTGTGAAGTTTACTGAGGAGAAACAGGAAGTGAGAAATTCAGACAAAGAAAAAAAAACATTTGGAAAGGAAATCAAAGGAAAAGGTAAGTGAACCAACAATGCACTAGCTTAAAGGAACCTATTTAGAAAATAAAAAATTAACCTTTACAACCCCTTTAAGTGCAGCCAAAAAAAAAAAATTCAGCACAGGGTACATCACTTACAGTCAGTAGGATTTTTTGTGCTGATGCCTCTTCTGTTAGGTGAAATCCTCCTCCTTCTATGCCCCCCACCCCCACCGTTATACAACCCCTTTAAGCTTTAATCTCTCCAGTTTAAACCTCCTTGAATGCTATTGGTACTTGACCCTTGAGTTTACTGATTTCCCATTAATTGTTTGCTTTAAAGATTGAGAATATAAGCTTTTGAGATGTCTTGGATCCCCTTCTTCGGGGTTTTTACATTTTAAATGTATAAAGCCTGAAGAAGTGATATAGTGGTTCTAAAGGCTGAAGGTTTTTTACCTTCATGCATTCTATACATGAAGGTAAAAAACCTCCTTTGTGCAGCAGCCCCCCAGCCCCCCTAATACTCACCCCATCTTGATCCAACAATGTGCACAAGAGCCTCGGCTCTCCAGGGACTCTCTCTCCTTATTGGCTGAGACAGCAGCGTGTGAATGGACATGCAGAGTCACGGCTCAAGTACAAACTTGCTTGGGTGCCACCTTTGCAAGCTGCTTGCTGTGGGGCACTCGGCAGGAGGGAAGGGCTAATAAATAATAATATTTTAACAGTAACATGTTTTTGTTTTTGTGCCCGCTTCCCACTTTTTATAAGGGTTCAAAATCATAGGTTGATGTCACCTCAGCTGGACAGACTGCAGATAAAGGCAACTAGATTAACCACCTCAATACTGGGCACTTTCACCCCCTTCCTGCCCAGGCCATTTTTCAGCTTTCAGCGCTGTCACATTTTGAATGACAATTGCGCGGTCATGCTACACTGTAAGCATGTGAAATTTTTATAGTTTTCTTCACACAAATAGAGCTTTATTTTGGTGGTATTTAATCACTGCTGGGTTTTTTTATTTTATGCTAAAAAAATATTTTTTAGAACATTTTGAAAAAAAAAAAGTTTCTGTCAGTAAATTTTGTAAATAAGTCAGTTTTCTCCTTCACTAATGTGCACTGCTGAGGCTGCACTGATGGGCACTGATGAGGTGGCACTTATGGGAACTGATGAGGCAGCACTGGAGGGCACTGATTAGGTGGAACTGATAAGGAGGCACTAATATGCCGCATTCATGGGCACTGATATGTGGCACTGATGGGTGGCACTGGTGGAGACTTGATAGGTGGCACTTATAGGTAACACTGGTGGGCACTGATGGATGGACATTGATGGGTGGTACTGATGGAAAGCACTGATGGGCACTGAAAGCCAACACTGACTGGCATCACTAAAGGGCGCTGATTGATGGCATTGATGGGCACTGATTGCTGGCACTGATTGCTGGCACTGGTGGTGCTTTAGTGTAATCAGGGCACTGATCATCAGTGCCCTGATTACATGTCTTGTTGTCCCCTGTGAGGAGATGCCGCTGATCGGCTCTCCTCGCCACACATATTGCCAGTGTGAGGCGATGAGAGCCAATTACCCGCACTTCCTGTATTTACATGTGACACAGCCGATCACATGGTTAAAGTGTTCGGGGTCACCCTGTGTCCTAGCAACACAGCGCGGCTATGTTTGCCGCGATTCGTACCCCCAGAACGAGAGCCGCACTGTGCCTGAATCATTTGACGGTGGGTGGGCGGGCGGCACCTGGTTAAAGTTGTTGTAAAAGCTGAAGGTTTTTCATCTTCTGTGTGCTGCTTTCCCCACAAACCCCCGTTACTCACCTGAACCCCTTCCCAATCCAGCGATGCTCACAAGAGCCTCGGCTGCCTTGGTTCTTCCTATCCTTTTTGGCTGAGACAGCTCAAGGAGTCATTGGCTCCCACTGTTGTTAATCACAGCCAGTGAGCCAATGAGGAGCGAGGGGGTGGGGCCAAGTCACGGCTCTGTATGTGAATGGACACACAGAGCTACGGCTCCAGAACAAACCTGTTTGGGTGTCCCTTTTGCAAGCTACTTACCGTGGGTGCACTCAGCAGGAGTGAAGGGCTAAGAGCATCGGCTAGGGACACGAGAATAGGAGGATTGGGGCAGCTTGGTGCAAAACCACTGCACAGAGCAGGTGCGTATGACATATTTGCTATTTGTTTTAAAAAAGAGCACCTTTAATATAATTTTAAGTTAGTCAATATCATTTAAACTCCAAACTTTCTGCATTAAATGACTGCAAATACGATACAGTACTCTACTATGAATGTTTTTATCAAATGTAGAAGTGACAGACACTTGAATGCTTTCATTCTGAATAAATATCAGATTTAACGGTCTACTTTTACAGTATAGGAATTGTACTACAACTGTATTATATTTTAGAAAAGGAAACATTCCTTTAGATGTAAACTGAAAATGTAATTTACATTACAAAAGTTCCCTTGGCATTCTCAGCACCAACAGTATATAAAAATGCAGATCTTGGATCAGAAGCTGCTATGATAGCAGCTGGAAGACCCAGAGATGTACCAGACTCTGACCAAGGAGGGCATCACATGTTTAATGGGACATGTCTCTTACTATGGATACAATAATAGGACATTTAATATGTATATTAAATATAGATATGGTTTTGCAGGTACATAATTCATTTTAGGTATGTATTGCCTCCAACTGCCTGCCCATTGTGTTTATGTTCTGTTTACTATGCTATGCTGAATGGGTGCAGCACTGAGATAGTGTTAGCCACCTGCATAGAATTCTATGGTTTGCCCATTGATCCATCCATTAGATGATGTATATGTATGTAGCCCCAGTCTATTCAGCTGGCTAGATAGTAGTCAGAGAGGGAGCTCTGCATTTTTTTTGGCAGCTTCCATAGAGGCTTCTGATCTACTGACTTGGGAGGGAAAATAATGCCACGTACACACAACCGAACTTTGCGGCAGAAAAGGTCCAACGGAATCATTACGTCGGATATTCCGATCGTGTGTGGGCTTAATCTGACTTATTTCTTCAAAAATTCAGACGGACCTAGAAATAGAACATGTTTCAAATCTATCCGATGGAATCAATTTATATCAGGAAAACCGTTTGTTTGTATTTTGGTCCGACGGACCAAATACGACGCAAGGGCAGCTATTGGCTACTGGCTATTGAACTTCCTTTTCTAGTCCCATTGGATGTCATCACGTTCAAAACTAACGGACTTCGTTCCGTTCGTTTGTGGGCAAGTCCGTTCGTTCGGAAGGCCGTCGTAACGCCGTCAAAAGTTCGTCGGAACTCCGTAGGGAAGACCGTCTGACCTTTTCTGCCGGAAAGTCCTGTCGTGTGTACGCGGCATAAGGCCTTTGCCGAAATGTAGGTTATGTTCTTAGTTCCACTTTAAGCTGTGAAATATACTTTTTTGTGCTGCGTCAGTTTAGGAACAATTTGAAATTTGGATTATAGTTCCTGTGTGGCCATATCTCCTGTTTAGCAAGTCAAACTGATAAACATAGATTCAGTCATCACCATCTTATAAGATTGAACATCCTTTTGCTGTGCCATGTGCACTCCATTAACAAGATGATGGAAACAAGGCATTTTGAAATTATTTTTTATTATCACAGGACTCATTCACTTGTGTGCTTGGGGACAACTATGATTAGGGGCAGAGAAGGTGTTTTTCTGACTAATGTAATAGTAGATATTTGGGGATATTTCAAGCAAAACATCATATTTCCCTCTTTTATTTGGGCCAAACTGTAAGGTTCCACAAGGTCTGCTTTAGGAACCACTGCTCTGTAGATCCAGAAAAAGGCAAATAAACCCCCGGATACATTTCTACCATTTTTTTCTCCTAAAGGGGGAACAAAAATCTCTCCTGACTCCAAATATAACAATTAGTTTAAACTCTGGATTCAGCATATACAAGAAAACTACATAATGCTAAATGCTATCTGTGGAAAGCCTTCTTTTTTCTTTTTAATGTAATTTCTTTCATTTTTCTTAAAGTATACGGTAACTAAAGGCAGAACTTTATTTTTTTAGATTTGGATAGTGGTTATGTTTTTTTTCTGCTTGTGCCCCTGGTTAGAAAGGTTCATCTTCTCTAAGCCCTTGTACACACGGTCGGAGAATCCGTCAGAATGTGTCCTATCGGACCGTGTTGTCGGATAATCCGACTGTGTGTGGTATGCATTGGACTGATTCCATCGGAATATCCGTCGGACCAAATTTTCCAACATGTTGGAAATATTTCCCGACCAACTGGGCCGGTCGGACATACTCCGATCATGTGTAGCGAATTTTGATCGGACCAAGTGCCACGCATGCTCAGATCAAATTCCTACATCAAAGCTATTGGCTACTAGCCTGAATGTAGTCCCATCGTAATGAAATTACGTCATCACGTTCTGAAAGATCGGATTTTTCGACAACTTAGTCCGACTGTGTGTATGCAACAGTTTCGGACAAGATCCGACGGACAAAATCCGATGGAGAAAATCAGACGGATTTGGTTGTCGAAATCTCCGACCGTGTGTACAGGGGCTAATTGTCCTGAATACCAGTGTGGATTGAAACTGAGGGTAAAGCCAACATTTTAAGTTGCCACCAGAATAGGTAAAGGGAGGAAGTCTTCCAATGGTAATACTTGTTTCCCATGTCAACTGGCTAAGAGGGGATTTCTCTAAAATTGGAAAGATATTCTCTCAGTTCCTGTGCATCAAAAAGGTGTCTGTAGTAACATATGGATCTTTTTGAGGCACAACGTTTTACTGAAATTTGTAAAATTTTATTTAAGTTCTTTTAAAGAAGTAAACGTATAATAAAATAAAATTATAAAACAGTAATTTTAAACCACTGCAGTGATTTATAGCAAGTCTTTCTGCTCAACGCATTTCATGGACATGGCCCTCTTCATCAGGAGCTATGGTTAAACATCAAGGAATATCTAGATACACATTATTGCAGCCCACGGGGAGGAATTATGGCATGATGTATGAAAATGCACTATATTTGTATGACTAGTTAAGATCAATTTTGTCACTATTTAGATGGCAGCAATTCAAGTATGCTAGCTCCCGATGAAGAGGACCATGTCCATGAAACACGTTGAGTGGAAAGACTTGTTATAACTCATTGCAGTGGTTTAAAATGACCGTTTTATAATTGTATTTTATTATATGTTTAGTTCATTAAAAGAAATTAAATAAAATGTTACAAATTTCACTAAAACTTTGTGCCTCAAAAGTCCCATATGTTACTACAGACACCTTTTTGGTACACCAGATTTAGGGATGTGGAATGCAAATTGAACTATCTTTGATCGATTAATTCTCTCACTTCCTGTTGAGTCTACAGTATAGGAAGTAAAGAGAAATCTCCCTAATTAGAAACAGATATTAAAAACAATTGGCAACAGTTTTAACCATCCTCATTTTGTCTTTGCTTCCATTCAGGTGCTAATAATGCATGTATCCCAACGTGACACCATTGAAGAGTATACTGCCCAACTCCTGTTTTTAGTCATAGATTTCTTGTACAAGTACATCCTGCATATTAAATTATTATTATTATTATTCACGATTTATATAACACCAACAGTTTACGCAGCGCTTTACAATGTATAGGGGGGGGCAACACAATTACAGTACAATACAAAGGGTACAGGAGGGCCCTGCTCGTAGAGCTTACATTCTAAACGGAGGGATTAAATGTTAAATATTAAATGTGGGAATGGAAGAAGAGAGATCGATCACTCAAAGCTAGTTTACCTTTAACTCGTTTAGAGTTGTTTGAAGGATGAAAAATGACTGTTGATAGGTTAGAGCACTGTACCTTTTGCTGATTAAAATGGGAATCTGAATTTGGTTTGGAAGAGGATACCCCTTTCTCTGTTCCCTAAGCCCTTGTACACACGGTCGGAGATTCCGACGGAATGTGTCTGATCGGACCATTTGTCGATATTCCGACTGTGTGTGGTCTACATCGGACTGTTTCCGTCGGAGTATCCGACGGACCAAGTTTTCCAACTTGTTGGTAAAATTTTCCGACAAAATGCTCCGATCGGACATACTCCGATCATGTGTAGAGAATTTCGATCGGACAAAGTGCCATGCATGCTCAGATCAAATTCCTACACCAAAGCTATTGACTACTAGCGTGAACGTAGTCCCGTCGTAACGAAATAACGTAATCACGTCAGATTTTCTGACAACTTTGTCCGACCGTGTGTATGCAACAGTTTCGGACAAAATCCGTCGGACAAAATCCGTCGGACAAAATCCGACGGACAAAATCTGACGAACAAAATCCGACGGATTTGGTTGTCGGAATCTCCAACCGTGTGTACAAGGGCTAACAGTTTAGACCCTTATCCAAAGTGGTATATTGGACATTTTTTGAACATTTTGTATTTGTGAAGAAACACTTTTAGAGCACATTTTAATACAGTCGTTTACTTTTCAGTCTGTATGTTTTGGGAAATCAGATATTGCTGTCCTTAGTAAATGAGGAACACTTTCTTCCCCTATTTACAGTTTTATGTGCATGCCCAGGCAGGGTATTAGTACAAAGGGTATGCTACCCGACTCACGTGTTTAGTCAAAGACTGTGCATTTTAATATATTCATACATACACATACATATATAAATATCCATTTACACCACACAAAAGTAAATATTGGGATGAGCAACCCAAAGCAGCTTATCAAAGTACTATACATAGTAATATGTATTTATAAAAAAGCATTTAAAACATTCATAAGATTATTTACATTTTTCGTTCTTACTTACAAAGCAAAGCAAGGATCCCTAGAACCTCATGCACTTTCTAGGTTTAGAGTCCTTCAACCTTCCTTTTGCTTTAGTAACATTGCTATGGCAACTATTGTATTAGTCAGCAAATGCCTTACATATGTTTTATGTAATTATGTATTGGGTACTGTGCAGAATACTTTTTTTTTGTGGTTAAAGCCTATTTTCTTTGATACTGTACTCCATATAATATGTCCTTACACATAATCTCATGAAATGTTCTTGGCCTCAAAAAACAAAAGAAGGAAAGGTTTGTTAGTGTTTGACTTCTTAAAGAGATATAATCCACATACTATGATACTTCAGAAAACACGTTTAATGGGTTCTAAAATATTATCGTTGAAAAGGTCTTGACTTGTACAGTCCCACCACTCTGCCTACACCACACACTTCAGGAAATGTTTTACTCTTTGTTCCAAGTCTTTGGGTGCTGTGGCGGAGGAGATAAGGCAGGATCCACTGGAGAAATATGTCATTTTAAGTCTTTCTATGCAATGTTTTCTTTTTCTGGTAGACTCCTTTCAGTCTTCAGGAACTGGATCAACTCGTAGGCTAAATTTATGAGTTTGCTGGGAGTCCATTTTTTTGTGGGAAACTTGAACACTGTAGTTATTTTTATAGCATATAGACTATGCCCCGTAGTATTTAGCTCTATTTTCTTGAATACCTGGCTGACTAAATTTGTCCTATATGGAGGTGGAAATACCCTGAAGCCGGAGTATTCTATTGTCGCACAGGAGGACACCAACATTTTATATTATTGCTGTATGAATTGCCTTTCAAGAAATAATGGCTTCGCAAACCCATTCTACATTTTGCCATGATTCTGGAATCGCAGGCAGAATCGCAGCGATTACACTTGCAATCTGGATCGTTCAGGTGGGAACAAAGCCTAATAAGGCTTTTAGGGCTCATTATAGTTTGTTTAAACTGGAGGAGTACAATCATTTTAGCAACACTTCCAATGAATCATATAAGCATCCTTCCTAGATGCTCCCTTACAGTAGAGGAAATAGAGCTTGTCATAACTATGTTCTCAAAAACCAAACTCCTGGATGGTTATCCCACTGAATGGTATAGAAATTATAAAGACCGTTTCATTCCACATGTTTTTAATATGTATAATTATGCATATTAAACTGGCAATCTACCCACATTGATGAAGGAAGTACTTACTTCTAAAGATGCACAAAGACCTTCTATACTTTAACTCTTACTGTCTCAATACCCTCATTAACACAGACGCCAAAATATTTTCAGATGTAGGGATGAGCTGAACCCCCCCCCCCCCCTGTTCGGTTCGCAGCAGAACATGCGAACAGGAAAAAAATTTGTTCGAACACACGAACACTGTTAAAGTCTATGGGACACGAACATGAATACTCAAAAGTGCTAATTTTAAAGGCTTATATGCAAGTTATTGTCATAAACAGTGTTTGGGGACCTGGGTCCTGCCCCAGGGGACATGTATCAATGCAAAAAAAAGTGTTAGGCTCGGTTCACACAGTGGGCGGCACGACTTGCAGCGCCGCGACCTGCACACGATCAGCGGCGACTTGCAAAACGACTTCTGTATAGAAGTCAATGCAAGTCGCCCGAAGTCGCCGCAAAAGTAGTACAGGAACCTTTTTTCTAAGTCGGAGCGACTTGAGTCGCTCCTATTAGAACGGTTCCATAGTACAGAACGGAGCGCGACTTGTCAGGCGGCGAAGTCGCCTGGACAAGTCGCCCCTGTGTGAACCGAGCCTTAAAAACTGCAGTTTTTTTGGGAGCCGTGATTTTAATAATGCTTAAAGTGAAACAATAAAAGTGAAATATTCCTTTAAATTTTGTACCTGAGTGGTGTCTATAGTATGCCTGTAAAGTGGCACATTTTTCCCGTGTTTAGAACAGTCCCTGCATAAAATTAAATTTCTAAAGGAAAAAAAGTAATTTAAAAGTACTCGCAGCTATAATGAATTGTCGGTCCTAGCAATACAGATAAAAGAAGATCATTGAAAAAAATTACATGGGATCCCCCCAGTCCATTACCGGGCCCTTTGGGTCTGGTATGAATATTAAGGGGAACCCGGAACCAACATTTTAAAAAAAAATGCATGGGAGTCCCCCCAAATTCCATACCAGACCCTTCAGGTCTAGTATGGATATAAAGGGGAACTCCGCTCCAAAATTAAAAAAAAATGGTGTGGGGGCCCCCCCCTCAAAATCCATACCAGACCCTTCAGGTCACAACCTGGCAGGCCACAGGAAAAGAGGGAGGGGGGCGAGAGAGCGCCCCCCCTCCTAAATCGTACCAGACCACATGCCCTCAACATAAGGAGGCTGCTTTGGGTTGTCTTCCAAAGCACCTTGTCCCTATGTTGATGAGGACAAGGGCCTCATCCCCACAACCCTTGCCCGGTGGTCGTGGGGGTAAACTCTCATAAACTATTGGTCAATACGAGCCACTATTAGCAATTTCTCTGCCAGGAGTTCTGGCATTTTTTCAGCCGCCTACTTTGCATGGACCCTAACAAGACTTTTCTGTCATATAAACTGACAAAGCCAGGAGTTGTCCACAGATGTTTTCCAAAATCAGAGACCCAAGGGCTACGTCTCCTATGACTGGTACTTCTTGTCAGCAATATCATTGTCAGTACATCAGTAAATGCGAAGTACACAGAGCTACACCTGAGGACAGGTTCCCAAAACCTTGCCCTTTATTGACAATCAATGATGTCTTAGCCCTTGTACACACGGTCGGACATTCTGACAACCAAATCCGTTGGAGTTGTTGGAAAATCTGATCGTTCAGAACGTGGTGATGTTATTTCGTTACGATGGGACTACGTTCAGGCTAGTAGCCAATAGCTTTGGTCTAGGAATTTGATCTGAGCATGCGTGGCACTTTGTCCGATTGGAATTCTCTACAAACGATTGGACATAGCCCTGCTCTAAAAATTTGTTGGTCGGTATTCCGACGGAAACAGACCAATGGAGCCCACACACGGTCGGATTATCCAACAACACGGTCCGATCTGACATTTTCCGTCGGAATGTCCGACCGTGTGTACAAGGGCTAACAGCTATAGTATTTGGAAATAATGTGCCAGAATGCAAGATGTCCTGAGGTTGGAGGAGGGGAGATTGTGGATGTTCATTCGCACCTCCTCCAATCACAGAATGTATTGCATTCTCTGAAAAGAATGAGAGATGTTTTCTCAATTGACAGGGTATCCAGGAAGCGACCCACCTTGACCATTGTACTCTAGCCGTAACTGTGAATCTCAGCACCAAAAGTTCAGCACTTACTGTATTGTGAAGGCTTTAATGGAAGTAAAAGTTTTACCGAACGCAGCAGCTTACACAAGTGACACAAACTTCATTAGTGACAACATTTATTTTATTTTTTATTTTTTTTATAGTGCAAAAGTCCAGAAACTGTTTTTGGCTTTAATGCTCAAGCTACATATTGTAGTTAAATCATGCAAAAGATTGAAAAAAATATACCTATCCATCCAGTTCAACCTACGTGTGCATATGCGTGTGATTTTTATTCTCTAACAATTCCCATTGCTGTGTATATTCTGCTTCCTGAGGAAGACATTTAATTTTTTTTGTTGCAGTTGTGGATACTCTCAGCTTGTATCATTTCCTGGGGGAGGGAGTACCACATTTATACTGAAATCATATCCCCTCTTAGGCATCTCTTCATCAGAGTGAATAACTATAATCTATGCAATCGATCCTCTTAGATGAGGTCATTCCACCCCCCTTATTCATGTTGTTGCCCATCACTGAACTCTTTTTAAAGTAGAACTATAGACAATTTATTTTTTTGGATAGAGTAAGAAAGGGTTATAACCCCTGTCAGATTTTTATTCCATTTGTGTTCCATTAGGGAAATGTACCTTCACTTCTTGCCCTATAACCGAAACAGGAACTGAGAGGAAATCTCTGCAAATTAAGGGAATCCGTTGGGGTCCCCCAGGACACTGCAACTAGTGTTCCTATTGGAAGATTTACCCTCTGTTATGTTTCTGGGGACAAACCAAAGTTCAGATTTTCTTCTACTTTCACTTTTAATGATAATGGCAAACAAGACAAATAGAGAAGATGAATCTCCCTAAGCCCTTGTACACACGGTCGGAGAATCCGTCGGAATGTGTCCTATCAGACCGTGACGTCGGATAATCCGACTGTGTGGTATGCATCGGACTGATTCTATCGGAATATCCATCGGACCCAATTTTCCAACATGTTGGAAATATTTCCCGACCAACTGGGCCTATTGGACATACTCCGATCATGTGTAGAGAATTTTGATCGGACCAAGTGCCACGCATGCTCAGATCAAATCCCTACATCAAAGCTATTGGCTACTAGCCTGAATGTAGTCCCATCGTAACGAAATTACGTCATCACGTTCCGAAAGATCGGATTTTTCGCCAACTTTGTCCGACCGTGCGTATGCAACAGTTTCGGACAAGATCCGGCTGACAAAATCCGACGGGCAAAATCCGACGGATTTGGTTGTGGAAATCTCCGACCGTGTGTACAGGGGCTTACAGGGACAGCAATAAAGAACCTAATAGCTATTGTAATCCATATCATCTCTGTCCATTACTTTAATACAGTGTTTCTCAACCTTTTTACCTTATACAATATTGATTTGCGGTGGAACCCCTGGGGTCTTCTTGCGGAACCCTAGAGTTCCACGGAACCCCGGTTGAGAAACACTGCTTTATTACAACAATGTCTTTCCTGAAGCTTGGTGACCACAACTGAACTGCGTATTCAAGATGAGGCTGAACCAATGTTTTGTAAAGGTGAGAATTATTGATTTATATTATAACCGTACACCCTTTTTAATGCATGATAGTATTTTACTAGTTTTGTTAGCTGCAACTTGGCATTGCATGGTATTGCTATTTCTGTGATCTACAAGCAGCCCCAGATCCTTTCCCATCACTGATTCTCGCAGGGGAACCCTCCTAATATGTTATGTGCATATGTATTCTGGGCACCCAAGTGCATAATTTTACATTTCTCAATATTGAACCTTATCTGCAATGTAGCTGTTCAAACCCCCTATTTTATCAAGGTCTTCCTGTAATGATGCTACATTCTGTACCAGATTTCTTTGTTTGCATAATATGGTATCGTCATAAATCAATGAAATTGAGCTCTTAATTCCAACCTCTAGATAATGAACCAGTTCCGGACCAGCCGCTGCAGTTATGCTGGGCTTTGAGTGGTTATACCAGAATGATACCTGCAGGTTTAGGTATCATCTTGGTATCACTCTTTTCAGCCAGCGACTTTCATGTAAAAGCAATCCTATAATCTAATTAGCCTCTAGACTGCTTTTACAAGCAGTGGGAGAGAACGCCGACCCCCCCCCCCCACACGTCTTTTTTATGATTTTCTCTGGCTCTCCTGTCCCCAAAAATGCAGCTGGTGGTTCCGCCAGCTTACCATAGAGCTGATCCGAGACCAGAATGGCTCCAATCATCTCTATGGCCTAAGAAAGCGGAAGCTACGAGCATTTCATGACTTAGGTTTCGCTGGATATAAACAGCGCCATTGGGAAAGCATTTTATCACACCGATCTTGGTGTGGTCAGATGCTTGGAGGGCAGAGGAGAGATCTAGAGTCTAACAGACTCCAATTTTTTCAAAAAAGAGTACCTGTCACTACCTATTGATATCAAGGGTATATTTACATTCCCTGACATAACAATAAAAATAAAACAAAAAGCAAAATTATCACCGCAAAGGTTAGATCGACGGCAGTCATTTTAGCAGTAGACCTCCTCTGTAAATCTAAAGTGGTAAACTGTAAAGGATTTTAAAGGCTTTAAAAATGTATGTAGTTTGTTGCTGCACGTTTGTGCACAATTTTAAAGCATGTCATGTTTGGTATCCATGTACTCGGCATAAGATCATCTTTTTTATTTCAACAAACATTTGGGCAATATAGTGTGTTTTAGTGCATTAAAATGAAGAAAAGTGTTTTTTTTTCCCAAAAAATTGCAATTGAAAAATTGCTGTGCAAATACTGTGTGGAAAAAAAATGCAACACCCACCATTTTAATTTGTAGAACCTTTGCTTTAAAAAAAATGTATAATGTTTGGGGGTTCAGAAAATTTTCTAGCAAAAAAAATATATTTTCATGTAAACAAAAAGTGTCAGAAAGGGTTTTGTCTTCAGGTGGTTAGAAGAGTGGATGATGTGTGACATAAGCTTCTAATGTTGTGCATAAAATGCCAGGACAGTTTAAAACCCCCCAAATTACCCCATTTTGGAAAGTAGACACCCCAAGATATTTGCTGATAGGCATGTTTAGTCCATGAAATATTTCATATTTTGCCACAAGTTTCGGAAAAAAATTACAAACTTTTTTTCCCCAAAGTTGTCACTAAATGATATATTGCTCAAATATGCCATGGACATATGTGGAATTACACTCCAAAATACATTCTACTGCTTCTCCTGAGTATGGGGATACCACATGTATGAGACTTTTTGGAGCCTAGCCATGTACAGAACCCGAAAACCAATCACCGTCTTCAGGCTATCTAAGGGCGTAAAATGGTGACTTCCCTTCCTCACTAGCTATCACAGTTATGGAGGTTCTGAAATGTCAAGATAGCACTTGATAGTGCTCGGCATTTCATGGCCTCTGAAACTGTCATAGGCAGTGAGGAGTGAAATCAAAAATTTACGCCCTTAGAAAGCCTGAAGGCGGTTCTTGGTTTTTGGGGGTCCTGTACGCGGTTTCCTGCAACTTGTGGCAAAATATAAAATATTTCATGGACTCAACATACCTCTCAGCAAATAGCTTGGGGTATCTACTTTCTAAAATGAGGTCATTGGGGGGGGGGGGGGGTTGTACTATCTTGGCATTTTATGGCCTTCGAAATTGTGATAGGTAGTAAGAAGTAAAATAAAAGATTTACGCCCTAAGAAATCCTGAAGGTGGTGCTTGGTTTTTGGGGTCCTGTACACGGCTAGGCTCCCAAAAAGTCTCACATATGTGCTATCCCTGTACTCAGGAGAAGCAGCAGAATGTATTTTTGGGTTTAATTCCACATATTACTATGGCATGTGTGAGAAATATATAATTTAGTGACAACTTTATGTAATTTCTTATTTTTTTTTATTTTTCAATCACTTGTGACAAAAAAAATAAAATATTGAAATGGGCTCAACTCTCAGCAATTTCCTTGGGGTTTCTACTTTCCAAAATGGGGTCATGGGGGGGGGGGTTTGTACTGCCCTATCATTTTACCACCTCAAGAAATAAGATAGGCAGTCAATAGCTGAGTAAATTACAGAAAATGTACCCTAGTTTGTAGACGCTATAACTTTTGCGCAAACCAATAAATATATGCTTATTGACATTTTTTTTTTACCAAATTCATGTGGCTGAATACATTTTGGCCTAAATGTATGATTAAAATTGAGTTTATTGAATTTTTTAATAACAAAAAGTAGAAAATATAATTTATTTTCCAAATATTCAGTCTTTTTCCGTTTGTATCCCAAAAAAATAAAAACTGCAGAGACATTTAAATACCGTCAAAAGAAAGCTCTATTTGTGAGAAAAAAAGAACACAAATTTTGTTTGGGTACAACATTGCATGACTGCGCAATTACCAGTTAAAGAAGCGCAGTGCCAAATTGTAAAAATTGCTCTGGTCATTGAGCAGCCAAATCTAACTGGAGCTGAAGTGGTTAATAAACAAATTGAACAGCACTGGCCCCAAGACAGAACACTGGGGGACACCATTCACAACTTTAGACAATTAATTAATAATTTATCACTACTCTCTGGACCTGTTCATGTAACCAGTTTACTATTTAGGTACATTCAATTTCATCAACTCCAACAGACCTTCATTTATAGAGTACATTTTTATGAGGTACAGTATCGAAGAAAATCTACATAAATTATGTCCCCTGGACTTCCACCATCCGACTTCTTGCTTACTTCCTCACAGAGTGATAATAGTTTGGTCTGACAATATTGGACTTTCATAAATCCATGCTGGTTGTCACAAATTTTTGTATAGAGTCCCTTACTATTCCCTCAAATACCTTACATACTGTTGATGTTAGGCTGACTGGTCTGTAGTTTCCTGGTATTTATTTTGATCTTGTGTAGAAATATGTGTATTGAACTTTCTAATAGGGTCTACTAGTAACTAATCTTGTTGGAATACCCATCCACCTAATTTTATTTCAGCTTGTAATGTTCGTAAGTGTTGCACCAAAATATGCTTTCATTTGACAAGTTGAAGTACTTCCGAACCCTGCAGGAGTTACTGCTTGATTAAACATACTACTCATTGAGAAACTGCATTTTGTTGTGTGTCTGTCTTCTACAAACCTGTAAAACTTTTCTTTAAAAATATGTTTTACTTACATTTATAGAATAGAAAAGCAATTTTTAGGAAAAGGCACAGTGATATCTCGGTTGACGAACAGAAGAGTTCACAGAAATTCGCTTTAGTTCATGAACACGAACCCTGGCCATCTGCTCTGACACATTCATATTGAGAAAAGCAGTGCATGATGCAAGTCTTAGCCCTTGAACACACGGTCGGAGATTCCGACGGAATGTGTCCGATCGGACTGTTTTGTCGGATAATCCGACGGTGTGTGGTCTTCATTGGACTGTTTCCGTCTGAGTATCCGGCGGACCAAGTTTTCCAACTTGTCGGTAAAATTTTCCGACAACATGATCCGATCGGACCTTGTCCGATCATGTGTAGAGAATTCCGATCAGACAAAGTGCCACGCATGCTCAGATCAAATTCCTACACCAAAGCTATTGGCTACTAGCCTGAATGTAGGCCCGTCGTAATGAAATAACGTCATCACGTTCTGAACAATCGGATTTTCAGACAACTTTGTCCGGCCGTGTGTATGCAACAGTTTCCGATGGATTTGGTTGTCGGAATGTCCGACCGTGTGTACAAGAGCTAAGGAGAACCAGACCACTCAGATAGGGGTTACTGCCCCCTGACTACCATGAGGGTGGGCTCACTTGATTGGGAATCATTGAAAAACGGTTCATATGAATTCTACAACTTTATCTTACCCTCAGATGATGTTTTTCTGGATGCACCGTGCTGTTTTCTGGCCCCTAGATTAGTCATTTAAATTGATGTTTGGGATGATTTCAAGCAAGGATTAAAGAGGTGTTATAGTTTTCTTTTGTACACATGGAAGAGGTTGTCAGCTTAATGTAAAATACCGTCTGTAATATATGTTTAAAATCCTTATTTTTTGTACTGTACATACATTTCATAGTTTTATATATAAACAAAAAAAAGTTCAGAATGGATTAACCTGATTTACATTGAACGCTATGGGAGAATTTACCTCGGTTCACAACCAAATTGGATTTGCGACCAGAGTCGTTTCACAAATTAAGTTTGTGAACCAAGTATCACTGTATATGCCTTTTTACATCTTGTTGGATCTGAAGAAAAAGGTGGTGTGATATTTGTGTTATTGTGTCAAATATGCAGCCCTAGAAAAATATTTGTGTCAGTTAAGTGACATTTTCTATTTTAGTTTCTGCCTTAGGACAAGGAATAATTAGTTATTTATGCGTTCAGACCAGAAAGGTATAGTTGGGATGTCCCTAAGAATGAAGTTTTAAATTCCAACAGCTGCAATGTTTAGAGCATGTCGTTTTCACCATCATATGTCCCTCAGCACACTCACAAGTAGGGATAAGTCTGATGTTCGAGTGGAACATAAGTTTACATAACCGGGTGGATCCGCCCCCCTCTGACTACGGGGAAGCCATAGGGAAGTCTCTGTGCGTCAGAGGGGGGCAAGGTCACCCGAGAACGTCACCATGTGGACCCGCCCTCAGTTATAAAAGAACTGTCAAAGCGAACATGCGTCATACGGCGGGAGCCTCCCATGGAGGCAGGTCAGTTGCGTTTTTTTTTTTTTCGGTCAGGAGCAAGAGAAGAAAAAGACTTCGTGGGACATTTTATTATTATTTTTTTTAATAAAGGACTGGTCCCAAGCCACGTCATGCCATTTTTACCATTTTGACAATGGGGTACATGGGGTACAAATGTACCCCTACCATTTCACCCGAGGGGAGGCTGGGATCTGGGGGTCCCCTTGTTAAAGGGGGCTTCCAGATTCCAATAAGCCCCCCACCCGCAGACCCCCCACAACCACCAGGCAAGGGTTGTGGGGATGAGGCCCTTGTCCCCATCAACATGGGGACATTGTGCTTTGGGGTAGCCTCCAAATTTTGAGGGCATGTGGCCTGGTACAGATAGGGGGGCGCTCTCTCACCCCCCCTCTTTTCCTGCGGCCAGCCAGGTTGCGTGCTTGGATAAGGGTCTGGTATGGATTTTGGGGGGACCCCCATGCAATTTTTATTAAAACTTTGGCAAGGGGTTCCCCTTAAAATCAGGCCTGGTATGGATTTTGAGGGGGACCCCCACACCCAAAGGGTCTGGTAATGGACTGTGGGGGAATCACATTAATTTTTTTCAATGACTTTTATGTGTATTGCTGTCCCCTACAATTCATTATAGTTGCGAGTACTTTTAAATTACTTTTTTTACTTTAGAAATATCATTTTGCTCTCTGAGTATTCTAAACACAGGAAACATGCGCCACTTTACAGGCATACTATAGACACCCCCCCAGGTACGAAATTTAAAGGAGTATTTCACTTTTATTGTTTCACTTTAAGCATTATTAAAATCACTGCTCCCAAGAAAAACGTTTTTTAAAACTTTTTTTTTCATTGATACATGTTTCCTGAGGCAGGACCCAGTTCCCCAAACACTTTTTAGGACAATAACTTGCATATAAGCCTTTAACCACTTGCTTACTGGGCACTTAAACCCCCCTCAGTCCCAGACCAATTTTCAGCTTTCAGCGCTGATGCACTTTGAATGACAATTGCGCGGCCATACAACACTGTACCCAAATGAATTTTTTATCATTTTTTTCCCACAAATAGAGCTTTCTTTTGGTGGTATTTAGTTACAGCTCGGAGTTTTATTTTTTGCTAAACAAACAAAAAAAGATGCAAAAAAAAAAAAAAAAAAAATCATGTTTTAATAGTTTGTTATAAAATTTTGCAAACGGGTCATTTTTCTCCTTCATTGAAGTGCGCTGATTAGGCGGCACTGATAGGCTGCATTGGTGGGCACTGATGGGCTGCATTGGTGGGCACTGATGGGCTGCATTGGTGGGCACTGATAGGCTGCACTGGTGGGCACTGATAGGCATAGTTAAGGCGGCACTAATAGGCACAGATAAGGCGGCACCGATGGGCACAGATAAGGCGGCACTGATGGGCAAAGATGGGCACAGATAAGATGGCACGGATGGGTGGCACGGATAAGTGGCACGGATGGGTGGCACGGATGGGCACTGATAGGTACCACAGATAGATGGGACTGATGGGCACTGATAGGTGGCACTGATAGGTGGCTCTGATAGGTGGCACTGCTGGGCACTGATGGGCGGCACTGCTGGGCACTGATGGGCGGCACTGCTGGGCACTGATGGGCGGCACTGGGGTGCAGCACCTGAGGCAGATTTTGGGTGGCACTGTGGGTGGCACTGCTGGGTGGCACTGTGGGTGGCACTGTGGGCACTGCTGGGTGGCACTGTGGGCACTGCTGGGTGGCACTGTGGGCACTATGGGCACTGCTGGGTGGCACTGACAGGGGGGCACTTACTTTATTTCAGGATGGCACTGCGGGTGGCAGGTGGGCACTGGCAGGGGGCAGGTGTCCTTTTAAATTGCTGGCCGTGATCGGGACTGATGTCCCGAACACGGCCGCCGGCGATCGGCTTTTTTTTTTTCTCCTCGCGCTGTCAGCGCGAGGAGGAATACTAGCCGATTACCGGCTCCGTTTTATCACATGATCAGCTGTCATTGGCTGACAGCTGATCACGTGATAAGGGGTCGGGATCGACCCCTTACACGGATCGGTGATCAGGCGAGTCTCACGGACTCGCCGATCACAGAGCGCGCCGCGCGCGCCCCTCAGGGGGCGCGCAGGCCGCTCGTAACCGGGACTACGTCAATAGACGTAGTCCCGAAAATGTGGGTCCGCGCTATTGCTGTCATTTTGCAATAGCGCGGATCCCAAGTGGTTAAAATTAGCACTTTTGATTATTCATGTTCATGTCCCATAGACTTTAACGGTGTTCGTACAAATTTTTTGCCAGTTTGTATGTTCTGCTGCGAACTGAAGCGGGGGTGTTCGGCTCATCCCTATTCACAAGTCTTGCCTATGTGTTAGTGTTCAGGTGCACAGATGTGAGTGTGTGTGTGTGTGTGTGTGTGTGTGTGTATATATATACGGTGACGGTGAGAAGCCCTGTCGCTATAAGAGTATAGGAAAATGTGACACAGGATTCACATTTAGGTATAATCCGAGGTTCAGGACTATAATTTCTGAGCAGAGAAAGCTGTTTTTTTGGCTTTCTTTGAATTCTGCAGTTCTGGATTAGAATTTACAATCCTGTGTCCGGGTTTGCTAGATGCCTGCAACCTGTCTGAGTACACAGGTGTAAAGGGTCATTATATACTCAGGTCTGAGGAAAACTCATAGCTCCCAGTTGGAAAATGCACCCAGGTGTCACAGGGTCCCAGCCAGGAGACAGAGAGTCTCAACCTAAGGGTCAGAGGTGCCCCAGCAAGAAGCCAAGAAACAATTCATGGGCCAGATGTGGGACTAAAGGCTAAGGCCGCGTACACACGCGCGGACTGTTCGCCCAACTTTGTCCGTCCAACAGTTTCGGCAAACAGTCCGCTCAAACTTAGCATGGACGGACATGGCCACACACGACGGACGAACAGTTTGCTGAAACCGTGCGCGATGACGTTTCGGCACGCACGACGGATCGAAAATTTCGACGTCCAATACACTGCAATGCAACCTTCCGACGTGGAAATCCTTTCTGAGCATGCGCGAGACTTAGTTGGCCGAACAAGCCTACACACGAGCGAACAGTCCGCTGAAACCTTGTTTCAGCGGACAGTTTTTCGGAATTTCCGTAAGACCTTGTTCGTCCAACTGTCCGCTGAAACTGTCCGCTGAAGCCCCACACACGAGCGGACTGTCCGCCCAAACACTGTTCAGCGGACAAGGTTGGGCGAACAGTCCGCGCGTGTGTACGCGGCCTAAGAAAACCAACCCAGATAGCAAGCTGCAAGTTTGAAAATGACTGGCTAAGCTATTGCTAGACTTGCAGAGCTCTTGCTGTAGACTCACCACTGCAACTTTGCTCTTACTAGAGACTTGCCATTAGACATGTGCAGAGTAAAATATTTCGTTTCGGAATTTCGTTTTCGTCTGAAAACTTAATTTATTTAGTTACTCCCGAAATTCGTTTTTATTTATTTTGTTTTTCGTTCAAAAATTGCATTCGTCCGAAAATCCAGATGAATCACGGTCGAATCTGTCTTTGAAGGCTTATGGTGTCTGTCGAATGTATAAAGAAGATTCGACGGAGCTAGTATATAGCATACTTTAGAACCCTATTAAAGTCTATGGGACTCCAACGTTCAAAATCTAAATTGCTCATTTTAAAGGCTAATTTGCAAGTTACTGTCCTAAAAAGTGTTTGGGGACCCGGGTCCTGCCCCAGGGGACATGGATCAATGCAAAAAAAAGTTTTAAAAACGGCCGTTTTTTCGGGAGCAGTGATTTTAATAATGATTAAAGTGAAACAATAAAAGTGTAATATTCCTTTAAATTTCGTAGGGGGGGGTTGTCTATAGTATGCCTGTGAAGGGGCGCATGTTTCCCGTGCTTAGAACTGTCCCTGCACAAAGTGTCATTTATGCAGGAAAAAAAGTCCTTTAAAATCACTCGCAGCTATTATGAATTGTCGGCTCCCGTAATACAGAGAACACTCATTGAAAGTCATTGATAAAAAAAAAAAAAAAGCGTGGGGGTCCCCCAAATTCAATTACCAGGCCCTTCAGGTCTGGTATGGATATTAAGGGGAACCCTGCCTCAAATTTAAGAAAAAATTTGACGTGGGGTTCCCCCTAAATATCCATAACCAGACCCTTCAGGTCTGGTATGGATATTAAGGGGAACCCCGCATCAAATTTAAAAAAAAATTGACGTGGGGTTCCCCCTAAAAATCCATACCAGACCCTTTATCCGAGCACGCAACCTGGCAGGCCGCAGGAAAAGAGGGGGGGACGAGAGAGCGCCCCCCCCTCCCTCCTGAACCGTACCAGGCCACATGCCCTCAACATTGGGAGGATGCTTTGGGGGTCTGTGACCCCTCAAAGCACCTTGTCCCCATGTTGATGAGGACAAGGGCCTCATCCCCACAACCCTGGCCGGTGGTTGTGGAGGTCTGCGGGTGGGGGGCTTATCAGAATCTGGAAGCCCCCTTTAACAAGGGGACCCCCAGATCCCGGCCCCCCCCTGTTTGAAATGGTAAGGGGGTACAAAAGTACCCCTACCATTTCACAAAGAAAGTGTAAAAAATGGTTAAATAAAACAAACACACTTTTGAAAAATTCCTTTATTAAAAATAAAAAAATAAAAAAAAGATTCCAGCGGCGGTAATCCACTCTTGCTATCCAGCGACGGACGATCATCTCTCCAGCGATGTCTCATCTCATCCAGCGCAGCGATCCATCCTTCTTCTGTCTCTGTGGAGGAGACACTGCAAGGATTCCGGCGGCTGACGTTTCTTATATACGGAGGGCGGGGCCACCCGTCACCTGACCCCACCCCCCTCTGACGCAAGGGGAAACCCGGGGTTCCCCGTGACGTATAGGTGACCCCGCCCCCCTCTGATGTAACGGAAACCTGCCTGTGTTACATCAGAGGGGTGCGGGGTCACCCATACGTCACAGGGAACCCCGGGTTTCCCCTTGCGTCAGAGGGGGGCGGGGTCAGGTGACGGGTGGCCCCGCCCTCCGTATATAAGAAACGTCAGCCGCCGGAATGCCTGCAGTGTCTCCTACACGGAGACAGAAGAAGGATGGATTCGCTGCGCTGGATGAGATGAGACATCGCTGGAGAGATGACCGTCCGCCGCTGGATAGCAAGAGTGGATTACCGCCGCTGGAATCTTTTTTTTCTTTTTTTCTTTTTAATAAAGGAATTTTTCAAAAGTGTGTTTGTTTTATTTAACCATTTTTTACACTTTCTTTGTGAAATGGAAGGGGTACTTTTGTACCCCCTTACCATTTCAAACAGGGGGGGGCCGGGATCTGGGGGTCCCCTTGTTAAAGGGGGCTTCCAGATTCTGATAAGCCCCCCGCCTGCAGACCTCCACAACCACCGGCCAGGGTTGTGGGGATGAGGCCCTTGTCTTCATCAACATGGGGACAAGGTGCTTTGAGGGGTCACAGACCCCCAAAGCATCCTCCCAATGTTGAGGGCATGTGGCCTGGTACGGTTCAGGAGGGAGGGGGGGCCGCTCTCTCGTCCCCCCCTCTTTTCCTGCGGCCTGCCAGGTTGCGTGCTCGGATAAAGGGTCTGGTATGGATTTTTAGGGGGAACCCCACGTCAATTTTTTTTTAAATTTGACGCGGGGTTCCCCTTAATATCCATACCAGACCTGAAGGGTCTGGTTATGGCTATTTAAGGGGAACCCCATGTCAAATTTTTTCTTAAATTTGAGGCAGGGTTCCCCTTAATATCCATACCAGACCTGAAGGGCCTGGTAATTGAATTTGGGGGACCCCCACGCTTTATTTATTTATTTATTTTTTTATCAATGACTTTCAATGAGTGTTCTCTGTATTACGGAGCCGACAATTCATAATAGCTGCGAGTGATTTTAAAGGACTTTTTTTCCTGCATAAATGACACTTTGTGCAGGGACAATTCTAAGCACGGGAAACATGTGCCCCTTCACAGGCATACTATAGACAACCCCCCCCTACGAAATTTAAAGGAATATTACACTTTTATTGTTTCACTTTAATCATTATTAAAATCACTGCTCCCGAAAAAACGGCCGTTTTTAAAACTTTTTTTTGCATTGATCCATGTCCCCTGGGGCAGGACCCGGGTCCCCAAACACTTTTTAGGACAGTATCTTGCAGAATCTTTTCTCTCTGTCAAATCTTTTTTCTCTGTCGAATATTTTCTCTATATAATCTTGGACTAATAGAGGTAAGGTTAGGCACATTCGAACACAGGTTCTATAGACACAGATTGTTGTCAGAGTCATGTCGAATCTCCTATTCTATATCGAACTGTTGTAACAATGAAAACGAAAATAAAGCATTTATTTATGTCGGATCTTTCGTTTTTCGGATTTTGTGCTTTCGTTATCGTTTGTCAAAACGAAAATAGCTGAAATTCGGACGAAAATGAATGCACATGTCTACTTGCCATGCAAATTTGCTACAAATTGTAAAAGTATCAACTAGAACTTGTGCTTCAAGTGTTCAGTGTACAATTTGCCAGTGAAAATGTGCAGCAAGTTAACAGACTTAGGCCGCGTACACACGGGCGGACTGTCTGCCCAACTAAGTCCGTCAGACAATCCGACAGACAGTCCGTCCTACTTTCGAATGAATGGACTTGACCACACATGATGAACAGACAGTCCGCCGAAAGCTTGCACGATGACGTGTACAGCACGTACGACGGGACTAGAAATACGACGTCCAATACACTGCAATGCAACCTTTCGCCGTGTAAATCCTTTCTGAGCATGCGCCATACTTAGTCCGTCGAACTAGCCTACTCACGAGCGGACTGTCCGCTGAAACCAAAGTTGGACGGACAATATTACGGAAATTCTGAAATACTTAGTCCGCCAGACTGTCCGACGAAAAAGTCAGCTGAAGCCCACACACGAGCGGATTGTCCGCTGAAACACATTTCAGCGGACCAAGTCCGTCAGACAGTCCGCCCGTGTGTACGCGGCCTTACAATTCAACACTGCCACAAATTTGTGAAAAGTTATCCTTGTTATCTCGGTAGTGAACCAGCAGAGCTGGGCAACACAGTCAGAGGGACTGGTAAGAAGAGCAACAGTGCTGCCAACAAGGGAGCCAGGTAGCTTGGTATTTTAGTTTTCATATTGATGAGGAAGAACTCCTGCATGGGCAAGTGATGTCTATGTGAACGTGGGAACGTGGTGTGGGAAATGATACTATCCCTGCACGTTTCCCGCACCGCATTGCAATCGCACTGTGTTTGCAATGCAGATGTCAGTACAAAGTTAACGACATCCTAAAAGGATCACAAACATAGTACAGTTTGCCTGCATCGAAATGGAAATGGTACAAAATGACATGTGATGGTGGTGCAGTGCAGCTCCAAAAAAGGTGCCTGCACTTTTTTGGTGGAAGCAGGGCAATTTAATCCATTTAAAATGAATGGGCTCAAATCGCACCGCACTGCGTCACATCTGAATTGCAAAAAAATGTGGTGTAGTTCCTGTGCTATTCACATGCGAGTAATAGTGTCAACTGCTACTTAAAGCGGGAGTCCGCCGGGACTCCGCGTTTTTTTTTTTTTTTTTAAAAGCCAGCAGCTACAAATACTGCAGCTGCTGACTTTTAAAATAGTGACACTTACCTGTCCAGCGCGCCCGCGATGTCGGCACCCGAAGCCGATCTCTAGATCGTCTTGTCGGGTGCTGCCGCCGCCATCTTGGGTATGGGAATCAGGAAATGGAGCCTTTCGGCTTCATTTCCCGGTTCCCTACTGCGCATGCGCGAATCGCGCTGCGCAATAAGGATGGTCCCCGCTGCCTCTGGGATCTGTGTGTTTCCCAGCAGGCAGCGGGGCACTTGCGGAAAGGGGCGGGCACTTGCGGAAAGGGGCGTAATCTACACCCCTTTCCGCAGAGAGCTATCCCGGAAGTGGGTGCAGAATACCTGTACTGTACAGGTATCTGCACCCCCCTCCCCCCTGAAAGGTGCCAATTGTGGCGCCGGAGGGGGGGAGGGTTCCGATGAGCGGAGGTCCACTTTAGGGTGGACCTCCGCTTTAATGTTCTGTCAACAGTCAGGCTTTTCACCCAGCAGTAGGTTCTTACAGCATAGACAGTGAAAGTGAGAGAGACTCTAGTATCAGTCATATATCAAGCCTGCTGTCTGAGCCCGGACAGTTTACATAGTGTAGTCAGGGCTTTGGTTATGCAGTATAGAAGGGGCTCAAGGAAAAGGCATTCCCTCTTCCACCACTTCACCTGTACCCCACCAACACCACACCTGCACCCTTTTGCCCTCACAACTGTGCCTTAACTCCCCACTAACAATTGCACCCGTGGATGCTACTCACTGCCCTCTCTTTCCCTATACCTGCAGAAGCCACCCCACCCACTACACTGAATTTCTATTCTCTAATGAATTCACGATTTCAGAACCCCCTATAAACGTTTCTCCTCTTCTCATTAGTGCTGCACCTTCACTACCATGACCTTGAGTGTAGACTCATCAAGCACCTTATGCCTGCACAAAACTATGTAGTATATCGTTTCCAGCAGTCATAACTACCTAGCGTATATAGTGCAGCATTCAGAACCATGTGCAATATCATTTTAAATATGGTCTGTACCCTTTATTTAGTGTCTGTGGTCTTTATCTTCCTTTTGTTTATGGTCGGTGGAAACAGTAGGTACTACGGTAAGCTGAAAAAGCTGTAGAGGTCCAACGCTGCTTCCCCCCAGGTCTCTGGGAGTAATGTTGGACCAGAACTAAGCAAGTAGCACAGGCTAGATATTGCTGCACCCTGGTTCTGTACACAGAGCAAGTCACTCTGACAAACCTCCCAACTTTTTGAGATAGAAACAAGGGACACCTATTAGCAAAAGTATGTAGGCATAGGTCAATTATACAAAAAAAAAAAAAGGATTAGTTAAATCCACAACTTCTATTCCTTTATACTGGCTTTTAGCATTTACAAATCCAACAATTTAGAATCTGGAAAAATGAATGGCTTGGGGATATTATAATTGTATAACTGATAGTGTGCACCCTCATCCCAATAAGTTAAATTAAAAAGAAGTGTTGATATCTCTGGTCTGATAGGAGACCAGAGATATCAACACTTCTTTTTAATTTAGAATCTGGATGAAAGCTTTATGCTCTGATGTGCTCTCCTAGGTCTTGCTAGATAGACCTTTAGCACTGGATAGGAAACTCAGGGCATGTGCCACCGGTGCCTGAGCTTAGAGATGTCTATGACCTCTCACCAGAACATTATTCATCTCGAACGATTTGTGATAACATTTTGAAATTAAATTGTTACTAATGAGATATCACTGTTTAAAATACATTATGTGATCCTCCTTATTACACAAACTATAAAACATCTAGATCCCTAATATTTTAGATGGTTGTCAGTAGAAAAACAAATCTGGGTTGGCAACCTACTGTACTTCTCATCATATGCCTCCATTTGCCGTATTCACATTAAGATAATATATTGTAAAGACCTCCGTGTGTGTCTGGGACTCATCGGAGTCCTCAAAAGATGGAACAAAGACAACAGGTATGTCAGATCACCAGTGATTCCCAACTAGAAATATGGAACATAAAAAAAAAAATCACGAACATTTCTGTAAATGTTTATTTTAAAAAGTACCTTTTCTTTCATTATCATTTCAGTAGTAGACTAAATGTGCATTTCCCTCAAAGATTTACTTATCTCAAGACACACTTTAATCTATAATGTTTCCAATGATAGTTCTTTTGTTGACTTCATTTTTAAGTAAATCATGTGATAGTCATGTGTTTGGGAAGCTAAGTGGAACTGCTGTGGGCAAAATAGTTTATCTTCTGCAGCTGAACAAATGTGATTGAATAATGTTTAAAGGAATAACTGTATATTTTTTGCTTGTGCTTGAATGCATAGAGTGTGCATTGATGCTGTTTTCTGTCTTGTGCTATTCCTATCCATATCCCAGTTTGCAGATCATTTGGGGTTTAGCTACTGTAACATATCTATTGATATATTAAACAGAGCTTAGGCATGTTTAAATCATTGCAGTAAATATGTCTAAATCCAAGAACAAAAAAAAAATATAAAGAAATAAAATATATCAAAATCCAAGAACAAAAGTGTATTATGTTGCAGCCTACAAGTCCTTAGCCCTTGTACACACGGTCAGAGAATCTGTCGGAATGTGTCCTATCGGACCGCGTCGTCGGATAATCCGACTGTGTGTGGTATGCATCGGACTGATTCAGTCGGAATATCCGTCGGACCCAATTTTTTTCCAACATGTTGGAAATATTTCCCGACCAACTGGGCCGATCGGACATACTCCGATCATGTGTAGAGAATTTTGATCGGACCAAGTGCCACGCATGCTCAGATCAAATTCCTACATCAAAGCTATTGACTACTAGCCTGAATGTAGTCCCATCGTAACGAATTTACGTCATCACGTTCTGAAAGATCGGATGCAACAGTTTCGGACAAGATCCGACAGACAAAATCCGACGGGCAAAATCCGACAGATTTGGTTATGGAAATCTCCGACCGTGTGTACAAGGGCTTAGATGTAATGCCTTCACTCGTTTGCTTTGTTCAGGCCTTTTTCCTTTGTATTGACCTGGTGATCCTGCCAGTAACACACTTCCTGTCATAGGGTGACAGCACTCCTGTTCTGCATCTTGACCCTAGGTTGTTTTCCTGATTTGGATTATAGAACACCTCTCCTCACTTCCTTTCATTTATCCAACAAATAATAGAACAACACTTTTTCACAGCTCGAAAAGGAAGAAACAAGAAAAGTTAATTGTTATGGTTTGAACACAGTTTAAAGTCATTGTAAACCTTAAAAAAAAAGAAGATAAACATGTTATACTTACCTGCTCTGTGCAATGGTTTTGCACAGAGCAGCCTCAAACAGTTCCCCCGCCAGAGTCCTGGCTCGACCTCTTCTGCAAGCATGCAGGCTTAATCCCAAGCCACACTGTCTGCATTTATAAACACAGACAGTGCAGATCTGGCTCACCCCCTGCTCCATCATCACAGAATTTGATTGACAGCAGTAGGAACCAATGGCTCCCATTACTATCAATCTTCCCTGTGAGGAGAGGGAGAGTGGCTGCTCTTGGGCACAGTGCTTGATTGAAATCAGGCTAAGGGGGGCTGGGGGCATCCCAGACACATAAAGTGTTTGTTTAATGCAGATAACCGCTTTAAGTTAGCTGTATTCACATGGGTTTCCAACTAAACACATATTTAATGGCATCTTAATATTAATAAAATAAAAGGAACACGTTTGCAGGTTATCATTCAATTTTTGTTTTCTAGGGTCCAGTCTAGCTATGTGTGTAAGTTGCTGCATATAGGTTGGCATTATTAAAGTCCAATTAAAGTTACACCCCTTTTACCTCTTTATAGTGCTGCACGCCCTGTTTCTTTTTTGTTTGTTTTTTTCTTTTCTTTTTGACTGATTTTGTGTACAATCAACACCAATAAAAAAAAAGCCTCCATCTATTAGTGGTGTTTAGAGGTGACGGGTCCATGTGGTCAAATACAATTTTATTGAACAATCAAGTTTTAGTTATTACTACACATACACTGGACATTTTACATATATTCTTTGTTATAATTTTTTATATTCATTTATATATGGACACTTGGAATTTATATAAATTATATTTTTATATATTTGACTCATCTTTAATAGTTTTTGTGTATCTACTTTCACGTTTTTTTGGCATTCTTTTTTGCACTTTTTTATTCAATGGTCACAGTAATATTTATTGGCTAAGCGCTGCACTTTTTTTTCTTAAAAAAATAAATAAATAAAATACTCTCAATGAGAAAGCCTGTTGAATCCACAGACCCATATTAAAGTGAAGGAGACGGTGTGTCTGACCTGGTCTGTTACATCACAGAGAACTCTGGGTCTTTTCCCGTGCACAGTCATAGCTAGACACAACTGCTATAACGGAAAAAGGAGATAAAATTATAAAAATTCACATTGTTAGTACAATGACTATCTGACTAGATATCTGTTTTCGTAATTTCAATGGTGCTATGAGCCTGATACATTATAGAACCACATTTTTCAGATACCTGCCTTACCTTACATTTCACCCTATGGAATAGAATAGTCAGTGTGTATGGAGCAGAGATATAACATTTTGGTCCCTCATGTTTTCTTCATTCCATGTCTCATTCTAGGTAATATGCTTCACCATATGAAAGGGTTGCCCTCTTCTATTGTTTGAGACCCCTATATCATAAGTCAGCATTTCTCTTTAAAGGAAATCTCCAATTTTGATAAATAAATTGCATAATATATGTGATTGCAATACAGATCATTTTGTAAGCATGTGTTAATAAAATCACCTTTCCAATTCAATCTGCGGACCTTGTCATGACAGATGGTGTGTCTCACGGACCCCCTGAACACATTCGTAAAAAATGACAGTGCATCTCTTATTGTGGCCATACTACTAATAGAGAATTTTGACTTGAATCCTGAATCTATTGATACTGCGAGATTCTTTGTTCATGACTGGAAGTTTGATATCTATACCCACTTAAAATCACTATTCGGATGGTTTAGGACTATATATCCTCCCCATGGGGGGGACTAATATTTGAACGGTCTAGGTTTAATCTAAACTTTTTCAGGGGCCTTCAGTCACTCTTGCTGCAATATCACCAACTTTGCTTGAATATGATGCCACTGACCCCAATTTTGAATACAAATCCTCTTATATAATTACCCCTGATGAAAAGAGTTTAAAACCTGAAACACGCTGGGTACCGCTAGAACTTATCCCGGATGTCGGACACCAGAAAGTACTACCGGACAATGGAATGATACTTACTCTATATATGTATCATACAGTTTATTGCAAGATAATATATATCTTTGTATTTTTTTTTATCTTTTATGGTAATCATGTCTTTCTCAATGTCTATTCTCACAATCATCATGCCTAGATGATTTTTTTTATAGAATCTACATGTTATTTGTATAATAAATTCAAATAGTTTAATCAATTTCTAGTGTCTTTGCCAATTTAAAGAGGAAGTAAACTCTCTCACTCTGATGCTTCTTTTCATTTAGTCCATTATAATAAGTAATTATCAGACTATAGCCACTGTAATCCAGCCCAAATCGTATATTACTTACTGTTTAAAGAAACTTTAAAAAAACTTGTTTCCAGGGGTTAGGCAGCGCCATCTTAAGTATTGTTTTCTAAGTCCACAGTGGAGTGTATTTCCGCCCTTACATTGAGCACTTCCTGTACTGTTAACCAAGCCTCCTTCTCAATCCAACGTTTCTATGGCAACCCTGCTTCCCTGTTCATAGCTTACTTGTTTATTTCATGGTATTTACTTGTGCCAATGTCTAATGTTGGCCTTTGTCAGACTTATCAGCTTCAGCTACTGCAGTAATGGCCACGTTTAGACTGTATGTGAGGTTACATGGTGTGTAGGAGGAAGCTCTGAGTGATTAGCAGAGTTCAGTGGTGTGCCGTAGGAAGTCCTGATAACAGATAGATAAGACATAGAGAGTGTGCCGTAAATCAGGGGAGATCTGGGCATGCTCAGTGACTTCATTCTACAGAACAACAAGGATTACAACAATACTAAGCAAGTAAGGAGATATCTACAAGCAGTGTTCATTAGGGTTTTGTATGCTGATTTACATGGGACAAAGTTGTGGGGGAGGGTTTACAACCACTTTAAAGTCCCAATTTCTTCTGGGAGGTACAAACTATCTTTCCATGAAGCAGAGATATAACATTTTGGTCCCTCATGTTTTCTTCTTTCCTTGTCTCATTCTAGGTAATATGCTTCACCATATGAAAGGGTTGCCCTTTTCTATTGTTTGAGACCCCTATATCATAATTCAGCATGCCCCTTTAAAGGAAAGCTCCAATTTTGATAAATAAATTGCATAACAAATGTACAGATCATTTTGTAAGTATGTGTTAATAAAATGACCTTTCCAATTCAATCTGTGGCCAGCTATAATTTTCCCAAAGCAGACAAAAAATAAATGTTACTTTCTATGGTCTTGTGAACACTAGTACAGTATTCTGCATACTTTGTCCAGTTTTCTGCTTATGCAGTCAGCGCACACATATTAAAAGCAGTTTTTTGCTTACTACATCTGACTGTGAGATCATAGCAGAAACTTAGCATTCCAACCTCTACTAGTGTGTGGAATTTTTTGGAACTGTTTTAGTATCTACAGAGGGTTTTTTCCTTTGTCAGGGTAAGCTGGGGGTTTGGGTTTCTGCAGACACAATGCCTTTGTAGACACAATGCCTGGTACACACACGAGCCAAATATCGGCCAGTATTGGCCAGTATTGGCCGGTTCAACAGAAATTGACTGACATTTGGCCCGAATGGCTGGCTTCTGATGAACGGCATGCTAGAAAACTAGCATCCGATTGGCATCCGATCAGTGCTGGCAGCCAACAGCTGCCAGCGCTGACTGGTGTGTTCTGGCAGGGAGGCAGTCCCCCTGTCAGAACACAGTAGCTCAGTTCGGCCATCACTGTACTAACATAGCATAGTTAGTACAACAAGCTCCTACCGAGCTCCTCAGTTTTTTTAGTTTAGCCAGCTGGGTTGAATGAAAAAAAGTGTGTACCAGGCTTTAGTGTGTGGATGCAGTTGCACATGTAGTGACAATTTGCAACCACTATTATTCGCCATTTATACCTTTGTGATTTGTTATCAGGCTTCAACTATCGCACAACAATGCACATCAAGAAGAATCCCATTATTGTCCATGGGGCTTGTTCAATCCTAATTTTCTGTATGCCTTGAGAAAAGGTGCAGGTGCATTTTAAGTCCCATAGATTTCAAAGAGAGTGCATGAAAAATGAATGGGAAAGCGTGAAAATGCAGATGCATTACAATTCAATGGATCTGCAGGGTTAAATGTGCCTAAATGCTGTAGTTCAAATTCATTGAACTATAGCAATCAGTTTACTGAAATGTATTGAGTCATTCTGGTCAGTGGTGACCTAATGCCGCGTACACACGATCTGAATTCCGGCCAGAAAAAGACAGATGAGAGATTTTCATTGGAAAATGCGACTGCGTGTATGCTCCATCGGAATTTAGCTGTCCGAATTTCCGCCAGCCAAAAATTGATAGCATGTTCTCAATTTTCCCGACGGAAAAACTTTCTATCGGTAATTCCGATCGTGTGTATGCAATTCCGACACGCCAAAAATCACGCTTGCTCAGATTCAACTATAAGACAGAAGCTATTGGCTACTGACTACTGAACCTCCTTTTTCTAGTCACGTCATATGTGTTGTACGTCGCTGCGTTATAAATGATCGGAATTTGATGTGACCGTGTGTAGGCAAGACAGCTTGAGCCGAATTCCGTCGGGAAAGCCATCAGAGCTTTTTCCGACGAGAATTCCGATCGTGTGTACGCGGCATAAGGCACTAAATTCTAACAGAGAACATTCAAAGCACTCCAGGTAAATAATAGCTGTAGCCCCTTTTTGTGTTTAATGTGTACAAAATTCCATTAGTTTAGAGATTGTCAAAACAATTTTATGATGCAGTTTTTGATTTAGAAGACATTAGAGATGCCTTTTTAATTTGAATATTTTTTTTTTTTTTTCATTTAAAGGACAATAAGTAGTAGCAGTAAATTAGAATTTAGGGTAGTTGGTAGTTTGTACAAACACCTATAAATGCACACAGAATATAGGAGATATGTAAAATAATCATTTTGCAAATGGCATTACCATGGTTTGTGACTCAAAGGTCCAAAAGGTTAAAAAGAGTAAAAATTAGGAAAAAAGCTGAGATGTGCTATGTGTAAAGATTAACAAAACCCAGCCATGTAGAAAATTGTAGCTTACCAGTCCTTTATATGGTGGTTGCATTAGTTATAATTTTTCAGCAAGTATAGAAAATACCTGTTGGTCTTGCTAGAAATGCAGTGTGAGACGCACAGAAAGCAAAAAAAATCTTATCTTTGCCATGTACAGCAGTAATCCCGTTAACCACCATGTAATGGAGATGAACAAAGGCTGACATACAGTAAGGGTGGCAACCATGGCTGCCTGTCTAGTTACACTGGATGAGTGAGTGTAGCTGCTTAGGGACATAAATTATATTATATATAAATTATAAAATTATTAATTAATTAATTAATAATTATTTATATATTTATATTTATATTATTTATTATATAAATTATAATTATATATGCAGTATTATCAAGTAAAAATAAAGAGAAAACCCCTGAAAAAAAAAATGAAATCAAATGCAGCACCACATCTAAGGATTGGTAAACTGGCACATATTACATTTTAGTTTTGGATTTAGATACGTTTTAATCTACTTTCTGAGAAGTAAGCATTTATTTGAATTATTATTCCCTTGTTTAATCTTTTTTTGAAAATAATTGAAATATAAAATGTATTTTTGGTGTATTTTTTTAATGCTATGAATTGAATTATTAAGATAACACTGTAGCATTATGAAGGACATCTTGACCTGCTTTCATTCTGGTTAGACAACAATATGCTGAATAGAATATGGGTTCATTTGAAATTTCATAACTTATAAACTTATATTTCACTCTGTCACATGACAGTAGCTCACAATATCAAAGATAATACAAGCATCAATTTTGAAATAACAGTTTAAAGGCATAGGACAGGGGTGTCCAAACTTTTTTGAAAGAGGGCCAGACCATTTTGCCTGACATTGTTTGAACCATTAAAATTCGGTCTAATGCCGCATACACACGAGCGGAATGTCTGACAGAAAAAAGTCAGACGGAAGCTAGAAATAGAAAATGAAAATGTTTAAAATATTTCCGATGGAACCAATTCCTATTGGGAAAACCACTCCTCTGTATGCTGTTTTCCGATGGACCAAAAACGACGCATGCTCTGAAGCAAGTACGAGACAGAGGCTATTGGCTTCTGGCTATTGAACTTCCTTTTTCTAGTCCTGTCATAGTTGTTGTACGTCACCGCATTCTTGGCGATCAGACTTTGGTGTGATCGTGTTTACGCAAGACAGTTTTAGCGCAACTCCGTCGGAACTCCATCGAAAAAACCTTCAGAGTTTATTCCCGACGGGAAACTGGTCGTGTGTACATGGCATAAGTGTATTCGTCTGAGCACTAATACACTGCCCAACAAGAATTATCTTGCCTTTGTGGCTGTGTGTGGTGAAGAGATGAGCTCAGGGGTGATATTTGGCTGTATAGTAGTTATCGGTATTTAACACGCACCTTCACTTTAAGGCTGGATTCATACCTATACGTTTTTTGTGCTTTTTGCATTTTTCAGATTTGCACTACAGAATGTGTTCCATATGAAACAATGTTAAATGGACTGTAGTGCAAATCTGCAAAATGCAAAAAGCACTAAAAATGCATAGATGTGAATCCAGCTTTAGAGGGAAGTTTCATGAATAAAATTAAATTCCTCATATAAAGGTGGAAACAGAGGGAAGTCAAAAGTGGGACTTTCAGTGTGCCACAGGAAGGATACACACTACAAAATGGATAAATCATTTTACAAATCTTTATTATATAATTAAAACATAATAAATGGCACACATTAGTCAGACTGCCGTATTAATTTTGATAACATGGTGCATAAATCAAATTCCCAGAAAGGTGTAAGGGATCGATGGGTTTAACAGTAGCGCTTGCTTCTTCTGGATCCATGGCTTTTGGATGCAACCAATATATCTCTAAGCCCTTGTACACACGGTCGGACATTCCGACAACCAAATTCGTCGGATTTTGTCCGGCGAATTTTGTCCGAAACTGGTGTTGCAAACACACGGTCGGACAAAGTTGTCAGAAAATTTGATCGTTCAGAACGTGATGATGTTATTTCATTATGACGGGACTACTTGCAGGCTAGTAGCCAATAGCTTTGGTCTAGGAATTTGATCTGAGCATGGGTGGCACTTTGTCCGATCGGAATTCTCTACAAACGATCGGACAAAGTCCGATCGGATCATGTCGTCAGAAAATGTTATAGCCCAGCTCTAAAATTTGTCAGTCGGATATTCCGACGGAAACAGTCTGATGGAGCCCACACATGGTCGGATTATCCGACAACACGGTCCGATCGGACATTTTCCGTTGGAATGTCCGACCGTGTGTACAAGGGCTAAGAGTATAGAAAAAATACAGCTAAACTATTGTATCTTTTAGCTCTAGCTAAACTATTGTATCTATTGAGGTCTCTCTGCTGTCACAATATACTGATCACAAAAATGCTGTGTGTTGTCAGCCCACAACAGGACCTAGTAGCTGAGCTCATTTTTGTCAGATCTACATGTATGTTTGTGTACTTGAATTTTCGTTAAAGGGATAAAACACAGTGATATGTGCATGTATTGTCTATGTTGTATAGTTTCTTGTTTTTGTTATATACAGTGGATATAAAAAGTCTACACACCCTTGTTAAAATGTCAGGTTTCTGTAATGTAAAAAAAATGCGAAACAAGATAAATCATTTCAGAACTTTTTCCACCTCTAATGTGACCTATAAACTATACAACTCAGTTGAACAAACTGAAATATTTTAGGTGGAGGGAAGTAAAACTAAAATAATATGTTTGCATAAGTGTGCACACCCTTAAACTAATACTTTGTTGAAGCACCTTTTGATTTTATTACAGCACTCAGTCTTTTTTGGGTATGAGTCTATCAGCATGGCACATCTTGACTTGGCAATATTTGCCCACTCTTCTTTGCAAAAACACTCCAACTCTATCAGAAAGCGAGGGCATCTCCTGTGCACAGCCCTCTTCAGATCACCCCACAGATTTTCAATCGGATTCAGGTCTGGGCTCTGGCTGGACCATTCCAAAACTTTAATCTTCTTCTGGTGAAGCCATTCCTTTGTAACTTTGGATGTATGCTTTGGGTCGTTCCTCATCATGTTCAGCTTTCTAGCAGAAACCTGAAGGTTTTGTGCCAATATCGACTCGTAGTTGGAACTGTTCATAATATCCTCTACCTTGTCTAAGGCCCCTGTTCCAGCTAAAAAAAACAGCCCCAAAGCATGATGCTGCCACCATCAATACATTTTATTATTATTATATGATAATTTGTTATAATTATTTATAGTTATTTATTATATTATAATTTATGATTTGTGTTTCAAACTTTATCATACCCGGGATGTCTGCTCTAGACTCTGGTTTGGACAGATTTAAGTGAGTTATTCCTGAGAATTACAGGACTACAATATAAAAAGCCAAGTTTCCATGTAAAATAATTGTACTGCTTTCAGCACCTAAAATCAGAAATAATCATACCGCCAGGGAGGTTAATGTTGCTGTAGGCCTCTTGGCAGCCTCCCTGACCAGTTTTCTTCTCATCTTTTCATCAATTTTGGAGGGACGTCCAGTTCTTGGTAATGTCACTGTTGTGACATATTTTCTCCACTTGATAATGATTGTCTTCGCTGTGTTCCATGGTATATCTAATGCCTTGGAATTCTTTTGTACCCGTCTCCTGTCTGATACTTTTTAACAATGAGATCCCTCTGATGCTTTGACAGCTATATCCCCAGTCATAAGTGCACACTTATGCAACCACATTATTATTATTTTTTTATTTTTACTTCCCCCCTCTAAAACATTTCAGTTAACACATAAAAGGTGGAAAAAGTTCCGATATGATTTATCTTTGTCTCTCTTTTTTTTTTTACATAACAGAAATCTGACATTTTAACAGGCGTGTGTAGAGGGTGCTCTGGATGGCGTGCACTGAATCCGGACGCTGGGAGGCAGGGTCAGGGCCGGAAACAAGGAGTACCAGGAAGCTAGGCGGATCGTAAACTCAAGGTAGCCGTTGCGACGGTAACTTACATGTTTCATGCTCCTGCGCTTTATGAAAGTTTTATGAAGCACAGGAGCGTAAAACATGTAAGTTACCTTTGCTGCAGCCATGCCATCCAGAGCGCCCTCCAGCACGCCAGGTTCCAGCAAGCCTGATCAGCCAGCTAGACTGAGGCCGTTTAGAGGCGTGATCTACAATACACCTCCTGGATCACAGTGAGTATGATATGCTGAATACAGCCACTAAGTGCATCTTAGAGAGCTGCACATTGAACCATTGCTAATCAAGATCGGAGCTTGGAGCACACTTGCTGACATTAACCCCTTGCCATCTGGAAGTCATAGTGGTATCGTATATACAAATTTTCGTATCACTTCAACCATGATAATGAGTTGTGCTTATGAAGTTTAATAATTTTATCATCTCATTTTTTCATTGACAGGTGTTTTTCATTTTAAATCCCAGCATGCATCCAATAAATGAACTTTATTGATTATACCATCAGCAATACTTCTTTACTACTGGTCCCATTGAGTGCTGCATTTTTGCATTTTTGTTTATTTTTGCTGTCTACTTTTCTTCCAGAAGTTTGCAGCCGCACTGGTGTCCAGCTATTCCTTGCATATTTGTTATGACATGACATAAGTTTCCAATGACTGACAGTTTTAGCGCTTTAGAACTCTCTTTGTTTTCTGTAGACTTTTTATATCCACTGTATGTATATATATATATATATATATATATATATATATATATATATATAGCCATGATTACACTTTAAATAAGAGTTCACTTGTTCTTCTTGATCAACTGGGGGCCTTATATAAGAGCTAATTCAAGGTTGGAATTTATACCTTTCCATCTATATATTCATTTGTTTTTGTGTTTTCGGTAGTCATGCATTTTTATGCACTGCCATTATGCTGTTAATATCATATAAAAAAATGGACAGTGCATAGCACTCATAACTCAACAAAGAAGCAAAAATGTGATAATAATTAATAATAATATCTCTATAGGCTAACATTAAGTTGTTCTAAATTACAAATATGGCTGTGTATGTTTATTTTTTTTATTTTTTTTATTTTATTTTTTGGGCTTTAGGATAATAGAATAATCTGTAAATGAGAGCTCCTTTAATTCCATCGATTGCAGAACACCTTAGAAAAATTTTGTACAAACGACTGTGTATAAAATTAGAGAAACAGTATTTTACCCAACATAAAATAAACGACTTTTGTTTAATTTAGAAGACCTGCCAAAGATTACTGAAGCAAAAAATTATGTGGCTTATTATTTCGTGGAATATTCAACTTTATCTTAATTGAATTTTAACATACTCACTGTTACAGATATGTAGCAATTTAAATTTGACTCCAAAGCACATATTCATACCAACAGTGTGTTCATAGTTAGTAAGGTTGAATAAAGACACCAGTCCATCCAGTTCAACCTGAGTGAGTGTCTACAATTGTCCCTATCCCTTTATATTCATCATTTTTCCTGGAAGAAATTAAGTATTGTGAATCTAATTATGTACCTTTTACTCTAATTCTCTTTCAATCCTCTGATTTATTTTTATTTTTTTAACTATTTAGGTATTGCATTATTTATTTGTAACTTTAATCAACTTACAAATACTCACAGCTCACCTGCCATGATAACTATTCCCTCTAATGCCCCATACACACGGTCGGACATTCCGGCCACAAAATCCGTCAGATTTTTTTCTGACTGATTTTGGCCCAAACTTGTCTTGCATACACACGTTCACACAAAGTTGTCGGAATTTCCGATCGTTCTGAACGAGGTGACGTCAAACGTGTACGTTGGGACTATAAACGGGCCAGTAGGCCAATAGCTTTCGTCTTTTAGTTTATTCTGAGCATGAGTGGCACTTTGTCCGCCGGAATTGTCTACACAAGCTTGGAATTTATGCGATCGGATTTTGTTGTTGGAAAATTTTAGATCCTGCTCTCAAACTTTGTGCGTCGGAAGATCCAACGGAAAAAGTCAGATGGAGCCAACACAGAGTCGGATTTTCCGACAACATGATCCGATCGCACATTTTCCATCGGAAAGTCCGACCGTTTGTATGGGGCATTAGGGGTTACACACAGTCTAGCTAATACTTCCTACTTGCAATAAAGATAAAAAGTCCAGAAGGCTGTTTCTTCTTAGTAAGCAAAATGTCACATTTTTAAGAGCTGCCTGTAAATTAAATTACATAGTTGCAATGCATTTCGGAGTATCAAAGTCAGAAATGTGTTGGAACAATGTGTTTGTTTTTAGGGGACATTTTTCAATAAGCTAGAATTTTACCCAGTAAGAAACAGTGTGATTGATGGTGCATTGATATGCAACTCTTTTTTCCTTTCTGTAAATTTTATTTCTTTAAAAAGAACAAGAAATGCACATGAACAACTCTCTTATTTACACAGACATCTCAGCTAGGGCCAAGGAAAGTGCACAAACTGATAGCAAACAAATCTGAAAACAACCTTCATTGGTCTGCTATGAATATACTAAAATCTGACAGCTATGGGTCCTGGAACTTTGCACATTAGCTTTGCTTTTTACACTGCCTAACTAAATAAATGATGTAGACAGAGTTGACCTGATCAGCTCAAGTTTAGGTATGGCAATTTTTACATAGTTACATTGGTTCGGAGCTGTGAGAACCAAGTGTTCAGCTTGGACCAATGCACAGTGGTGTAGTGGTTAGCACTCTCACCTAGCAGTAAGAAGAGTTGCTGGTTTGAATCCCAACCACGACACTACCTGCCTGGAGTTTGCATGTTCTCCCTGTGCCTGCGTGGGTTTCCTCTGGGTACTCCAGTTTCCTCCCACACTCCAAAGACATGCAGGTAGGTTAATTGGCTTCTGTCCCAAATTGGCCCTAGTATATGAATGGGGACCTTGGATTGTGGGCTCCTTGAGGGTAGGGACCGATGTGAGTGTGCAATGTACAGGGATAGGGACAATTGTAGACACTCACTCAGGTTGAACTGGATGGACTGGTGTCTTTATTCAACCTTACTCACTATGTAACTATGTAAATATATATGTGCCATACCTGTGGGACAGGGGTAGGGAACCTTTTTGGCTGAGACAGCCATGAACGCCACATATTTTAAAATGTAATTCCACGAGAGCCAAACAATATGTTTAAAACAAATTTTTTTTATTGATCGAGTTCATTTCAATTATATCTGTAATATCCACATCATCTCCCCCACTGTAATATCCACATCTCCCCTACGATTGTCTGCTTACTTACCACTACACAGGCAGGCAGATCCATGAGCAGTTGAGGTGGGTGATGATGACGTCTGCGTGCCGCTCACCTAGGCCACCGCCGGGTGTACCAAGATGGCCACAGCTCCGGAGCTAGGCCGAAGCTGCGGCCTTTCCTATGGGCTCAATCCACGGATCGGCACACCACACAATCCATGGATTGAGGGGTGAGAGCCAGATGCAGCCATCAAAAGAGCCACATCTGGCTCGAGAGCCATAGGTTCCCTACCACTGCTGTGGGAACACCAAAAAATTGATAAATCTCTGTAGTAATCACTGCTACTCTGGTGATCTCCACAAGCTTCCAAGTCCTGTGTGGACCTGATCAGCTGTCCTGATGGTAACTGAACACAGGCAGTTCTTCGCTCGGCATGGGCGTCAGTCAGGGAATACTTTGCCCTTACTCTGTGATTTCTCTTCCAGTCAGTGAACACTTCGCATTAACTGAGTAAATACAAAGGGTTCCCTGAATGCTGAGCGAGCAGACTTCTGAGTTCACAGTGCAGCAGAGCCGTATCTCACCATGACACCCAGAATGTAAAAATTGCAATACCTAAATTTCAACTTTAAACATCACAAGTATATGTATGTAAATATCTATTGTGAGGGGTTAGCTCAGCAGCGGGTGTGTGTGACCCCCTGGATGGGTTCACAACACAAAGTCAGGCACAGCAGACAGCGGTGTAGGTTCAAAAAACAAAAGATCCGGTTTATTTAGGCTACATGCAGTGATACATATAACAGCCAAACAAAATAAAACAAGAAAATAAATCCTGGTCAGCTTGACCTCTAACTACACACGTAGACTCCCTGTCTAACAACTGGGTGCAGCCTTGTGCTGCCCCAGTCCCTGTCTCTATTGTAGGGGTTTGCCACACAGGCGTTAACTCACCGCACAGAACAGATCTCAGACTCCCCAGTCTATATACACAAAACTGGTTCCAGGATGGAGCATCTCCCTAAGCATGCTGGGGTTTTTTGTAGAGGTCTTAATGAGCCCATTTACTTCAGCTGGGCTCATTAACTCTTCCCCTCTAATTGTAAAAGTCTGCATAAAGCCTGAATCTAGGACACACATATTTACCATCCTGGATACAACCAGGTGACTTTACCTGCCTGCTGCCACACTATATTAGCAGACTTTTTAGCAAAGGCTGCAGTAGATGCCTGCTCAGCAGACATAGTACGTTAAAAACATGTCCATTGACTTCTTTTTCTTTTTACATGAAAAAGGATGTTGTTTTTCTGCCGTTATTCTTAAGATACTAGCAGAGAATGTTGGTTATATTGATTTTGCAACTTGTCAAAGCATCATCACTTTGACCTTCGAATTCCAACCATAGGATTTCTGTACATTCCAGAGAGCACCATGGTTGCAGATTAGGAAATACAGAAGAAATACATATCAATGTGCACATTTTACAAACTAGTCACATAGGTCCAATGGTCCAATGTTTCCAGATTTGGAAACCACAGAATGTTGACACCAAAAGGGGTTATTTACTGTTTGATTCGGTGGACATTTCTAGGAAATCATACCATCAGAAATTTCTCTTTTATTACACAGCCATGATTGATCCTAAAGGAGACTTTGTTCTGCACACCTGTGGCCCATTTTTAGCTGAAGTCCGCTGTGGGACTGAGGTCACAGGCGGGGGTAAGATAGCGACAATATGGTTGGGATATAGAAAAATGTGTATACCATGCACTTGAACAACAATAAATTAAAAAGGTGATCAGCGCAAACTATATACCAAATATTACTACAAAGATGGAAAATCCTTGTTTGATATGTATTCTACTTCATAGATAAAGTGCAATAAATCAATAATTATATCAATACTATTGGTGAAACCTAATGCAAATTGCTGCTGTGCATGCAATTATTTAGCTGCTGTGCAAAACTGCTACTGTACAAACTACATAAATAAATTATTCACTGTGCATGCAATTATTTAGCTGCTGTGCAAAACTGCTACTGTGCAAACTACCATCGGATACTCTTTACCGAGATCGTAGTTGCGGGGTGGCAGGCTGACACCCCGCAACAACGATCGCCACGATGCGCGCCCCCGGGGGTGCGCAGCGGCTCAAAATCCTGAGAACGTCATATGACGCCCAGTCAGGATTTTGAAACCACTTTGCAGCCGTCATTTGCCTACAGGCGGGCGGCAAGTGGTTTATCTGGAGTTAGCTTGGTTTAGCCCAGAGGTGGTCAACTTTCTTGATATAGAGGGGCCAATAAGTGCCACCCTCTAGATCACCAAAGGGCTGTAAATAAGATTCAGTGATCGTTCATTATTAGAAACAGCAGACAAACCAAGGATATAGTCATAGACCAATGTACAAAATACAAGAGTAATGCCGCGTACACACGAGTGAATTGTCCGGCGTACTTAGTCCGGCAAACAATCCGGCGGATAGTCTGGCGGACTTTCTACCGAACAGAAAGTCCGGCGTTTGCTAGCGCGATGACGTACATTACGTACGACAGGACTAGAAAAAGGAAGTTCAATAGCCAGTAGCCAGTAGCTTCCTTTTTCGTACTTGCTTCTGAGCATGCGTCATTCTTAGTCCGCCGGGCTAGCATACTCACGAACGTATTGTCCGCTGAAACCCAAGTCCGACGGGAAGATTGGAGTGCAAAAATACTTTCTTAGTCCGCCGGACTTCACGCTGGTAAAGTCCGCTGAAACCCACACATGATCGGATTGTCCGGCGAAATGGGTTTCATCGGACTAAGTATGCCAGACAATTCAATCATGTGTACGCGGCATTAGTCAGTCTGGGCATACAAGAAATTGTTGGAGACTGAGTGTACTATAGGAGTTGTTGGAAACTGGGGACGTGCTTCAGGAGATAGTAATAGACTGGAAACATATTACAAGAGGCTGCTAGAAATCCTTGCTATAACTGGGCAATGAGGAAACACAGGCACAAAAGTGCCAAAGGACTGCATGCTGCTCCAGAGGTCTAGCTTCCTGTATCTTTGTTGGTGATAAGGGGCTTCATTAGCCAACAGGCAGGCTCAGGGTGTAAACGAGGCAGAATTAAATTTGTTGGAAAAGTCCAAATTTGCATATACCTGCTTCTGCCTATACTTTAGTCATTTTCACATTTAGTTTTTCACTAAAGGTAACCATTGCTTGTGAATTTTTCAATGATATGCTCAGCCTAATTTGCCTAGGTTAGTGGAAGGTTTACTTTGTCGAGTAACGTACACTGCTGTAATGGAAAGATGGTTTATAACACATTTTTCTACACAGAAAGTTGAGTTTTGATTACCGTATATGAAAAAGTTAATTTGCATAATATAATAGAAAATATGAATTTCTCTTGTAAATGACTTCAAGCAGACATTTTACTGTCTGTAAATATAATGCAAAATAGCTTAAAAACATTTAAGAAACATTTGGAAACATAATTTTCTCCATTTATGTCTGTTGGAGGAAGATCAAGTTCAATCTATTTTTAATCTTACTGAAAGCCTTATAATGAATTAAAAATGACAGATAAAAATGCAAATAAAAGATGTCTTTGAACAAATAGTACATTTTGGAGTTGCTTCAGCTATTACAGGATTGTGGTTTTGGTACATTGCAACATGATGGAAGAGTGTGCTCTTTGTTAAAAAGAAACCATTAAAGAAAAACTCTAGCCTATGCAAAAGCTTTACTGTAATTTATATTATTATGGGTGGAGGTCTGCTAATATATCTAAATCAGCCGTCAAGAGTTATTTTGTTTTGTTATTTGTTATCTTACTTTAAATTGTTACCTAAATTGTTATCTAAGACAAAACATTTTGTAAAGTGGGGAAAGGTTCGACTCTTGCTTTCTAGATCCACATTGGGGATTTCTACTCACTCCTTATCCAAAAACAGACTTTTCTAGTCTGTGCCCCTCTTTGGGTTTTTCTTTTACTTTCTGTTACATGACTGCACAGGAATTGAGAGAAAACTTCTATAGTAGGAATACAGGTTAAAATTCAGAAAAGAGTAGACCAATGGATGGGAACCACAGCCCATAGGAGGGACCAAGCATTCAATACATGTGAAAGTATGAGGAAGTCTAGGTTTTTTTTCAGTACCTAAAATTCTTGAAGACAGCAAATATTTAAGTCGCCTCCCATAATGTTTTTTTTGGGCTTTTCTTATGTGCTATCTAAAGTGCAGAGAAGCAATCACAATTTAGGGCTCTTTCACCTGGGTGGACTCCACCAGTGGATCCACCTGCTCAGTGGGGATCTCTCCGCTGATCTCCACTGAGCAGGCGGAAGAGAGGTCCAGGTTCGCTCTGCTTATGCAGAGAATACAGGGACAACAGCCCCGCTCTACTCTATGGGCGGTCAGATTTAAATGGACTGCTTTTTCTATTTACATCCGACTGTTGTCCGATCTAATCCGCTAGATAGATGGGGAATGAATTCCCATCCGTCTGTTATTTGGGGATAGGAACGAATTCCCATCCGTCTGTTATTGGGGGATAGGATTGAATTGCCATCCGTCTGTTATTTGGGGATAGGATCGAATTCCCATCTGCTGTTATTTGGGGATAGGATCGAATTCCCATCCGTCTGTTATTTGGGGATAGGATCGAATTCCCATCCTTCTGTTATTTGTTGATAGGATCGAATTCCCATCCGTCTGTTATTGGGGGATAGGATTGAATTGCCATCCGCCTGTTATTTGGGGATAGGATCGAATTCCCATCCGCTGTTATTTGGGGATAGGATCGAATTCCCATCCGTCTGTTATTTGGGGATAGGATCGAATTCCCATCCTTCTGTTATTTGTTGATAGGATCGAATTCCCATCCGTCTGTTATTGGGGGATAGGATTGAATTGCCATCCGCCTGTTATTTGGGGATAGGATCGAATTCCCATCCGCTGTTATTTGGGGATAGGATCGAATTCCCATCCGTCTGTTATTGGGGGATAGGATTGAATTGCCATCCGCTGTTATTTGGGGATAGGATCGAATTCCCATCCGTCTGTTATTTGGGGATAGGATCGAATTCCCATCCGTCTGTTATTGGGGGATAGGATTGAATTGCCATCCGCTGTTATTTGGGTATAGGATCGAATTCCCATCCGTCTGTTATTTGGGGATAGGATCGAATTCCCATCCGTCTGTTATTTGGGGATAGGATCGAATTCCCATCCGTCTGTTATTTGGGGATAGGATCAAACTCCCATCCGTCTGTTATTTGGGGATAGGATCGAATTCCCATCCGTCTGTTATTGGGGGATAGGATTGAATTGCCATCCGCTGTTATTTGGGGATAGGATCGAATTCCCATCCCTCTGTTATTTGGGGATAGGATCGAATTCCCATCCGTCTGTTATTTGGGGATAGGATCGAATTCCCATCCGTCTGTTATTTGGGGATAGGATCGAATTCCCATCCGTCTGTTATTTGGGGATAGGATCGAATTCCCATCCGTCTGTTATTTGGGGATAGGATCGAATTCCCATCCATCTGTTATTTGGGGATAGGGTTGGATCAGATGTTGGTGGGTGTAAACACACACATGTCCATTTACATGCACCGCTCCATAGAGGGTAATGGATGGTCTGCCTTAAAAACTCACAGGTGAACCTAATTGGTGCGCCTATGTGAAAGGGGTCTTATTCTGTACGGATCTGACTGCAGCAGTGTGAACCTACATTACATTTGTCACTATGGGTTGTTGTTGCACTAAATAAGGATTTTTTTTTTTTTTTTTTTTTTTAGCAAGGACATTGGAGGCTTAGAATTTTAACCTGCTTTGTTGCTGTAAGGAAATACAGCCAATCCTTAGGAACACGTTAAAGCGGAGCTCCACCCAAAAGGGAAAGTTCTGCTTTAAGCACTCCCCCCCCCCCCCCCCCGCCACATTTGGCATCTAATATTTTTTTGGATGGGAAGCAGGTACCTAGTTTTGACAGGTGACCGCTCTGACTTCTGCTCGGATCTCCTTTCCCCCTCCCTCCATGCAGTCTTCTGGGACACGTCACAGGTCCCAGAAGACTGCCCGACCATTCAACAGGCGCAGTGTGCCAGCGGCTGTGAAGTCCCAGCTGGGTGCCTACAGTTAAAATGCTGGCACTGGGGAGAGGAGAGGGAGAGAATCGACGGTTCAGGCGACCACATCGCCGGATCCTGGGACAGGTGAGTGTGTGTTTATTATAAGTCAGCAGCTACAGTTTTTATAACTGCTGACTTTTAATAACCACAACAATGACTGTAGCTCCTCTATAAACCTACCAAACAAGGCTTAAATTTTGACCAAATTCTGCTGATTCAGATCTTGGCACCACTCGGCTCAACAAAAGTTTGACTTTTAATGAAGGAGCCAGGGGGAAAGTTGTTGGCAAACAGCAACTGTATCCAATCAGACGCATTCCCTGGTTGGGTATTCTGACAGCCACGGGTTCAGCTGTCAGAAAACAATAGCTGGCGGGGAGATTCCTTCATCCACACTGTTAAGTTTAGAGAAGTATGTGTATGGCTAGCCCTACTTCAGCAACTTTAAATATCTAGTTATTTCATGTGTTTGTTTTTAGACAGCTCCTGTATCTGACTGCGGAACATAAATGTACAGCAGCTAATAACTGGCGTGCCATGAATATCAGCTGATGGCTTGGATAACATGAGCTTCATATTAGTGGAATTGCAGCAATGCAGTCCTCTCAGTGATTGATGTTAGTTTTTTCCCAGCAACAGAACAGTCGAGCGCTGTCTGTGATACTTTTTTCATGTGCACTTACATATCTCTGCACACATGCATCAGGGTGTACCCTATTCTTCTAGGTCCATGCACCACTGCTTGGACTAAGAACAATGAGATTCACTCCAAAAGCTTGTCCAGAAAATATAACTCTTAGTGCAATTAAAAAAGTATCACAGATAGCACTCAACTGTACTGCTGCAAGTGCACTAATATGGCTGCACTCATCCTAGCAGCAGAAAAGCTAAAGAGAGAATTTTGACAGTGCTACAAAATTACTCATTTGACATTGCTCCCACACGGGGACCATCTGTAAATTGTATGAAAACCGGCACTACTGACTTGTTTCATTTCCATGATCAGCTTCTACTGATAACAACCACCCCATTTTACCTTTCCCCTTCTAACTAATCTAAATGTCCCTTTTACTCACTTAAAGTGGTTGTAAACCCTTACAAACCACTTTGACCTACAGGTAAGCCTAGATTAAGGCTTACCTGTAGGTCCAAGCAATATCTCCTAAACCTATATGGTTTAGGAGATATTTGCTCGAAAACAGGCACCGCTGTCTACGGCGCATGCGCCGTAGACAGCGGCGCGCAGGCGCACCGAGCGCGGCATTCTCAGCGACGGAGCTGCCGCGCGTGTCGGCTCCCGTGCGCATGCGCGGGAGTGACGTCAACGCGGCTTCGCTGAATGACAGCGGCGGAGCTGCGAGACCCCACCAACAAGATGGATGCGACGGACTACAGGGGACAGCGGCGACTTTGCTGGCTCCTGTGTCAGGTAAGGGACACATAATGGGCTACTATGCGATGCATAGTAGTCCATTATGCTTTGCCTTTGCAGGGAATGAAAGAGGAAGTAAACTCATCAGGGTTTACTTCCTCTTTAAATCCACAGTTACATGACTTTCCAATTTCGAGTCTTCTTGTTTTTCTGTGTACAGGAGGCCGTTACTGTCTGGGGGGATTGGCAGGGCCTGGCCAGCACAGGCCATCTGCAGCATTGGAATACCAGACCCCCCCCGCAACTAAAAACTTCTGGGGACATAAACAGCAGACTTAGCCCTTGTACATATGGTCGGACATTCCGACGGAAAATGTCCGATCGGACGGTGTTGTCGGATAATCCGACTTTGTGTGAGCTCCATCGGACTGTTTCCATCGGAATATCCGACCCACAAAGTTTTAGAGCTGGGCTATAAAACTTTCCGACAACATGATCCGATCGGACTTTGTCTGATTGTGTGTAGAGAATTCCGATTGGACAAAGTGCCACGCATGCTCAGATCAAATTCCTAGACCAAAGCTATTGGCTACTAGCCTGAACGTAGTCCCGTCGTAACATAATAACGTCATCACGTTACGTACGATCGGATTTTCCGACAACTTTGTCCGACCGTGTGTATGCAACACCAGTTTCGGACAAAATCCAACAGATTTTGTTGTCAGAATGTCTGACTGTGTGTACAAGGGCTTAGGCGTGCATAGGAGGCTTTACAAGGTAGAAAGATATATTAGAAAAAAAAAGGCTGGGGGGACGGGTGGTTGGGGTTGCTAATTTTTGTCCAATGATGAGTTTCTGTAGATAAATGTAGAGACTGCTAAACTTTCTTACTAATTGTTAGTTCTTACATATCAAACTCCAGACAAAACTATTTATTTTTCTTTTGATAAAGTGGGGTTCAGACATTTATTGCTCTTTATGTCGCTGTTGGGCAGATTTTCCTTCGCTAGCAATCAGGGACTGTAGCAATGAGGTGATAGGAATTCTGTGCATCAGGGGCACATACAAAAATACATGCATGGTAAAGTGAGGAAAATTGGAACAATGTTTTCATTATTAAATGTAAATGCATGTAAAGTCCTTTCACCTTAAATGTGATATCCTCAAATCAAAACCACGACTGCAAACAAATACATCGAAAATCAGAAAAATTCCCAAACTTGTACTTTTGGTGCTATCACTTTAAATGGGATATTGGAGCAAAAGCCAGTGCTTAGCCACCCTGGCGGTATCATTATGTCAGATTTTTGCGTCTCAAATCGGTACAATTGTTTTGCATAGAAATTTGGTGTTTTATATTGTAGGCCTGTAATTCTTAGCAATAACACACTTACATCTGTACAAACAAGAGTCTAGTAGACATCCTGGGTATGATAAAGTTTGAAACACGAAATCATAAATTATAATATAATAAATAACTATAAATAATTATAAAAAATAATAATTTAATAATAATAAAATGTATTTCCCCACGATTCACTATAGCTCAATTCTGCACGTTTTCTAATTTACTATCGCTGTTTTCTAGCTGGTCTAAAACCACTTTTGATGTAAAGGGGCACTTTTTGGTTGCTATGGACAATCTCAAGTTTCCAGGCAGAAAGAATAGTATATATACTATAAAACTGCATGCAGGGCACTGGACAAAGCACTAGGTACAAAAGGGAGGTGAAATGATTTCATACAGTAATGTAATCTGTAAGAAGACAGTGTACTGTATGTGTTATGAATTTTCTATTTTTTTAATTTGCCACCGGGCTCCGCCCCCCATGCGTCCCGGCGCTCGCAGGGAATGGAGCCCGGCACACAGTGCTTCAGACTGAGGACACAACGGGGGGACATCGCAGGATACTAGGGACAAGGTAAGTACACTGCACCAGGATAACGATTAGAGATCAAGTGGAGTGTATGAGGCTTATCCCTGGCAAGATAAAGCAGAGGGTGTACTGGACCTGACTGGTTGTACAACAGCGTATTTGGACCTTTATTGTGAGTGTCAATATAATAGGGTGAGAGCATACTCTGTGAGGGCCACAACACTTGCTGGAAAGAAGCTTTTTGACTTCTATGATTGTTTTTTTTTCTCACTTGCAGAGACTGTATTGGACTCATGTAACAACAATTTTGTTTCTTTGCACAATTATGTTATTTGCTGATATTTTTGGGGTTTCAAAAATATATTTAATTTGTATTGTTTATTTTGTAACAATGCAACACATTTATTTGCAGTTTAATTAATTTAAAAATAAAACATTGACTACATGTTACATCTAGGTGATCCCAGCACTGAATTTTTATTTAAAGGTCAGTCATTATGCAAACACAATAGGCCCAACATATAATAACAGCCAATACTTGACTTTCATTTTATTCACATGATAAAGACCATGCATTTATTGTAGGATACATTTGATTTGTAACCGTTGTTAATTAGTTAAAAGGTGTGTCTAGGAAAATAATTAGCTAAAAGGTGTGGTTAGAAAAATTCTATATAACTTATAATTATGTATCAAGTATGACTAAGAGCTTTCAGTGATGCAATACCTGAGACCTCACTATTCTCAGTGCATGCAGTGAATTTTGCAATTTATCCATGGTATGCAAAAGAATTTGACTATGATAGTTTTCATTTAGTCTTTTGCCAGATAATTAATATGTAGCAAACAACACCCAGTTTGTACATTTCAGAATCCAGCTCTTAATGTTTTAATCCAATTTCAAATTGTGACTTAAGGAGAGGGTGAGTCAAAACTGATACAAACTCAATCCTTTTTTTTTTTTACAACATTTTAAATTTAGCAGGGAGGATTCCCCAAACTCCAGGTGCTGCTCATGTTTCAAAGATCAGCCTGTAAACTGAACTGCCTGGTTCCCCTCTCAAGAATACATACTTAGGGGACCATATTAGGTGACTGGTGATATCCTTGACTGGATTCTCCCTGGGAATATATGGGCAATAAACTAACAAGATGAGCCAGGAAATCCAGTTTACAAAGTGTCTAGACCGGGGGTCTCCAAACTTAAGTAAAGGGCCAATTTACTGTCCTTCAGGCAGGAGGTTGGACTTTAGACAGTGGGAGTAGAAAATGCCCCAGCATCAGTGCCCCATCATTGGTTTTAGTGTGAGGAATTTTGACCCATTGTTGATATCAATGAGAAGAGTGCCCCATCATTGGTGTCAGTTGGTGGAGTAGAGCCATAAGAGCCAGATAAAGGCAAGCAAAGACCACAGTTTGGAGACAACTGGTCTAGATCTTTGTACAAGGACTTAGCCCTTGTACACACGGTCGGAGATTCCGACAACCAAATCCGTCGGATTTTGTTCCTTCGGATTTTGTCCGACGGATTTTGTCCGAAACTGTTGCATACACACGGTCGGACGAAGTTGTCGGAAAATCCGATCGTTCAGAACGTGATGACGTTATTTCGTTACGACGGGACTACGTTCAGGCTAGTAGCCAATAGCTTTGATGTAGGAATTTGATCTGAGCATGCGTGGCACTTTGTCCGATTGGAATTCTCTACACATGATCGGAGTATGTCCGATTGGAGCATTTTGTTGGAAAATATTTCCGGCAAGTTGGAAAATTTGGTCCGACGGATATTCTGACGGAAACAGTCCGATGCAGATCACACACAGTCGGAATATCCGACAAAACGCTCCGATCGGACACATTCCGTCGGAATCTCCGATCGTGTGTACAAGGGCTAAGAATGAGAGACCAAAATCATATTGTTTAAAAACTTTGGTGGGGATAAAACCATATTTCTTTGGTTCTGGATGAAATTCTACTTTGTTACTGGTAGATACCCATGGGCTAATCCTTATTTCGTGCCTGATTTTTTTGTGGATTTAAAGTGAATCTGTAGCCAAACAAATCTCATTCAATTATACTGGAAGAAGTCTCACCCACAATGCATTATGTTCGCCACCTAGTCAAACCTAAACTGCCTAAATCAAAACGAATTTACGCAGGCCAGGCCTAACTAAAACAATTTGATAATATATGAAAGCCATGGCTGGATGCTTCCATATCTCAGGTTGCCGATCTACCTATATCTCAACAATCTGTTTTATGTTGTACCTTTTCTTCTGGTCTCCCTCTGTTGGAATTGTAGCTTGGAATTGTATGCCGCTGATCATACCTTTATAGGTAGTAATCTGTATTTTTCTTAGGAGGGAGAGAGAAATGGACGCTTGATTATTTGTGTGTGTGGTCTGTGTTCTTTGTCTGTATTATGTTTCTGTTATCATGGTTAGTTACTGCAAATACATGTCAACCTTCAACACAGTACATTTGGCAGTAGGCTCTGCATAGTGTGGTAGTACGGAATCTCCAATCCTGGGACCGGGTTTTGGGACCAGCCAGCAGTCTGGCTGGATGATTGCACAGGTGGGTCTTGGGCTTAAAACAAAGCCAACACCATGGTTCTGGGCTCCACCCTCCCGAGGAGTCCAGGCGAGTAAGGGAGAAGTGTGCATGTCTGCACAGGTCGGTCTGTCAGAGCAGACAGAGGGTCCAAGCTTGTGGGCTGAAAAAGAAGCTAGTAAAGAGTGCTGAGGTACTGGGTGTACAGGAACTCTGTTAAAGAGCCAAGAGGGCTGCAGCAGAAGTCTGAGCAGCAGTGCTGCTAAAGAGAGCCAGGTGGCTTGGTATTTTTGGTTCTACGTACATTATTGCTGTGGAAAGCTGAAACCCCTGTGTGGGCAACTATTTTGTTATCGGACTTTTCTTTCTTTTTTTTTTTTTTTCAAAATAGTTTATTGTGGTTTTGAAATATAACAAACAGAGCATACATAAGCAAAAAGATAAACATCAATGTATCATCTCAGAGACATACAATGAAAATACATAGTCAATGTAATACCTAAGCCTAGAGATTTGGTGAGGAAGCATACCTGGAACAATTATTGTTTATAAAAGGGGAGAGAACAAATAATTGAGCAATATAAGTGGGGTAATGAATTACATGGGGTCCACTACTGTCTATCATGTTGCTTAGAAGACTAGGACATAAGAGTAGTGGGCGTAATAGTGATGGATATGAATACCCCAAACAGCAGTAGCTACTAAAACCCATTACAGGTCAAAAAGGATAAAATGTAAACCTAGAAACGTGCATCAAGTCTCTGGTAACAGCATCCACCCCATATGGGAACTAACTGTGGATGAGAGTAACACACCCGGTAGAACAACCGAGGAGTTTGTGTGGAGACTTGATGGAAAACAGTGTAACTGAACAAACCATTTTTGTTTTTAAAAGAAAGATGTAAAGGATAATAAAAGTTAGAGTCCAACCGAATAGAGAACATAGAGGGGGGGGACGAGGAGGAATGAATGGGGAGGAAAAGTGAAGTAAAGTTGACTAGAGCAAAAAATACCAAGATCATGTAAGCATCCCAATGTTTATTTAGGACGATGAAGAGGGTGGTAGGTGAGTATCGGTATAAGTAGAGGATAGCTTGAAATGTATCCAACATGCCCAGGTGTGAGTGAATCGGGAGTGTGTGTCATGAGCTTGATGTATAAGTCTTTCCATTTCTTCAGTATGATTGATTTGTCTAAACCAATCAGTCAAGGTAGGAATCTTGGAGGTTTTCCAATGTCTGGGGATGCACATCGTGGCGGCATTTATCATGTGTAAGGCAAGAGACTTCTTATAGCTGCTCTGTGGGATCTGCGTGTGATGAAGGAGATATTGGGCTGGTGAATAGTTCGGAGTGTATGTTGTGATCTTTACTACATTGTCATGGACTGCTCTCCAGAACGGTTGAAGTACTGGGCAGTCCCACCAAATATGTAAAAAGGAACCAATATCAGAGTCACATCTCCAACAAGTCGGGGGGATGTCTGGAAATAATCTATGTATTTTTTCAGGAGTGCGATACCATCTAGAGTATATCTTATATCGGTTCTCTTGTGCCGATACGTTTAAAGTACCCTTATGTGTATGTTCATATGTTCGCAGCCAATCTTCAGTGGTCAAGGGAGTTAACAAGTCATTATCCCATTGCAGTTTAACAGTATCCTGTGCTTTGGTGTCCGAGTGAAGTAAAGCAGTGATGGTGGAAATCAAGTGCTTTTGGGGTTCGGAGCTGTTGCATAAAGTTTCAAAGGGGGTAAGCTCCCTATTCCAGAGTGTCAGTGGTTGTGAAGTAAGGAAGTGCCTGATTTGGAGATATTTAAAAAATGGTAAATGAAGTTCTGGAAATTTAGAAACCATATGGGGGAATGAGAGAATCTCCCCGCGTTCAATGAACTGAGATGTTCTGTAAGTCCCTGTCTGGTGAGGAGGTCTATGTTCTGAGATACCGGGGGGAAAATCCGGGTTAGAGGATAAAGGAGTCATAGGCCCTAGTAGTCCGTCAACGCAGAGAGTGGCACTCGTACGGTGTAGAGCCTGTATAGTTGGGCCTATAAAGGGGTGAGTCCGGATCGGCATGGGGAGTGCTGATTTAGCTATCCATGGGAGATTGGTCAGAGGAAGTGGAATCATGTCTTGTTCTAGGTGTATCCAAGCTTTATTGTGGTGATGAACATGCCAATCCACAATTCTAGTGAGCAAACAAGCGTGATAATAGTTGTGTATATCTGGTATACCCAGGCCACCATCATGTTTGGGGAGAATTAGTTTGGCCCAGCTTAGCCTTGGGGCACGGTATCCCCAGATAAATTGTCTGCACATATGTTTATATGCACGGAAAAAAAGTTTGGGAAGAAGTATAGGGATTGTTTGTAGGAGGTATAATAGTCTAGGAAGGATATTCATTTTGAGGATTGCAATCCTTCCAAACCATGAAAATGGGCCTTTGTGCCAGGTAACAAGGTCTTCTTGAATTTTAAGTAGCGTCGGGCCAAAATTCAGATCATATAATTTGGATAAATCAGAGGGGATGTTTATACCTAGATATGTTAAGGCCTGACGCTCCCAACTGAAGGGGAAGTTACGCTTGCAGTGAGCCAAGTCAGAATCCGATAAAGTGATATTCAACGCTTTTGATTTTTCGAAGTTTATTTTTAAATTAGAGAGGGTTTGGAAGGATTGCAGGTTCCTCAACAAGTTTGGAATCGAGATTATTGGGTCTGTAAGAAAAAGCAGTATATCGTCTGCGTACGCAGCAATTTTATATGATTTACCCTTTATGTCTATCCCACGTACATCAGGATTATCTCTCAACATTCGAAGAAGGGGTTCAAGGGTCAGAACATAAATGAGTGGAGATAGTGGACATCCCTGACGGGTACCATTGGCGACGGAGAAGGCACTCGACAGACGACCATTAACTCTTATTTTAGCCGTGGGAGTGGAGTAGAGGACCGCAATCATGGACAGAAGTCGCGGAGGAAGGCCAAGATGCTGGAGCACAAGATGCATGTAGTCCCACGCCACTCTGTCGAATGCCTTCTCCGCATCCAACGAAAGAAAAAAGCCTTTCTTTTTTGTGTTAGTCAGCCAATGGTGAATGTTCAGAGCTTTTGTTGTGTTATCTCTGGCTTCTCTACCAGGGATAAAGCCCACTTGGTCAGTTGAAACGATATCAGAAAGTAGGGGGGAAATCCTATTGGCTAAAATCTTAGCATACCATTTAATGTCCACATTAAGCAAGGAAATCGGGTGATAGTTGGGGATCAGTGTTGCGTCTTTACCTGGTTTGGGGATCAGTGTGATGTGCGCTTCAAGTAAATCTGTAAGTGGTCTAGTGGATGTTGAGAGGTCATTAAACGATGCAAGAAAGCGGGGAATCAATACCTCAGACAAGGACTTATAATAAGCTGCAGACAGGCCATCTGGGCCTGGGCTTTTGCCCGCTTTTAGTTGTTTGAGGGCAAGGGTGGCTTCGGACAATGAAAGGGGGGCATCTAATGTTGTCGTAGTAGTGGGGTCTAGAGAAGGAGGCGCGTATTTAGAAAGAAAATCAGATATAATGTCTGTTCTAGAGCGTGTCATATCTGTATGTGGTTGGTGCGGTAGATTATACAGTGAATGAAAGTAAGTCACAAAATTTTTTGCAATAGCATCAGAGTCAACAATTGATTCTCCAGTTGGGGTAACAATCTTATGGATAGTATAGGACGCTTTCCGCTTCTGAAGGGCTCTGGCTAACAATTTACCAGCTTTATTGCCCGATTCGTAGAACAATTTGTGGGTAAGAGCAAATTTGCGCTTCAAGGTTTTTTGCAGTTCGTCTAGTAGCTCAGCTCTAACCGCCGTAAGCTCAGCCAGATGTGATTCAGCCAGTGTGCGCTTATGAGCCCTTTCCAACAAGTGGATGCGTTTGTATAGTTCATCTAAATGTGCTTTCTTTAGTTTACGTCTCTGTGCAGTCATGGATATAAGCAAGCCGCGGACAACACATTTATGCGCCGCCCAAATGGCTGCACGGGGCACATCGTCTGTCGCGTTTTCTGTAAAATAGTTAGATATGCAGTCTTTAAGTGAGGCAATATTGGCTGTGTCTAGTAATAGGGAATCGTCAAGTCTCCATATGGTGGATCGAGGAGGACTTTGTGATAATAAAAGGGAGATTGTTATTGGGTTGTGGTCAGAGAGGAGTAACGGTTCAATCGTGGCCTTTTCCAAACTGGCAATGTCTGCTTGTGAAAGAAAGAAATGATCTATCCGGGAATATTTGTCATGCGGAGGCGAGTAGAAAGTGAAGTCTTTAACCGTCGGGTGAAGTGTGCGCCAGGTATCATGCAGGGATAGTAATTGGAGTTGTGATTTGATATCTCTTAATGCTCGGAAAGTAATACAAGAGGAGCCATTAGAGGTATCAAGGGAGGGATTTAGGGGAACATTAAAATCTCCACCTACAATAAGGAGTCCAGTCTGGAATGTCGTAAGCAGGGAGAGAGTTTCTCTGAAAAAGGAAACTTGGTGAGAGTTTGGGGCATAAATGTTAGCTATAGTCACCTGTCTGTTGTAGATGCTGCCTTTGAGGAAGAGGTATCGTCCTTTTTTGTCACAGAGCACGTCAGACACGATTAAAGGACAGGATTTTGAAATGAGTATAGACACCCCTTTCGATTTAGCGTCATCATTGGTTGCGTGATATACTAGGGGATAATTGGCGTTTTGGAGTTTGGGGATTGCGTCAGTACGAAAATGTGTCTCTTGGATAAGGGCAATATGTGCTTTAGCTTTGTGCAGTGTATATAACAATTGTGATCTTTTTTCGGGGGTATTTAAACCTTTAATGTTTAAGGAATAGCAGATAGTAGGGGAGGCAATCTGTGATAAATCCCTAGGTGCATTTGTGGAGGAATCTGGGACCTCCATATTGCAAGGGTATCGGGTAAAATTGGGGTTGTGGAAAGGAAAGATACGGGGGGGAGAGACACACACAAAAAAAAAAAAAAAAAAAAAAAAAAAAATTTAAAATACCACTGTTTCAGGTGGTAAAATGTAGGTGACGGTGTAAGGAGAATCAGGGGACCCCACACCGGAGAGATGTGTGACCCCCTATCCACCCCACAGCGGGGTTAACCAGGACAAAGCCCAACGGAGGACTGGCAGAAAAAATTGCGAATGAACAAATAGGTAGTATACAGTATATAATATATAATATACAGAGAAACGGTGGTACGGCCCTCGGGACTAAGGAGACGGGCACAATGTTCATGAGATATAATGGGTAACATGGAGATTTGATAAGTAAACAGCGGTTAGCACATTAGTGTATCCATGGATATAGCACAGATATAATAGATAGTACAAGTAATCGGAAAGGTGAACAGGTAAGTTACAATCTGCATAATGGGTAATGGACAGGTGGATTACTGGAAGAGTGTAGGTTGATCTGAGCTAGCTCATTAGAGGAGGAGAGGCATAACATCGAATTATGGAGGTTTACAGCTAAGGTCTGTGCAACATGTAATGCTACATCTTGTCGATAGGGGCGTGCAAGCAAGAAAGAAAGTTAGGTGATACCAGAGCAGTTAAGGCCTAGAAGACATTTTGAGTCATATGGAAACGAAAATTAAAGCATATCAAATATAGGGGATACTAAATTAGGATTAGGCTCATGGGAATACCTAAAGAGAGGAATAAAATCAAAAAGCAACAAATATTATTAGCCAATATTAACAAACTTAGTAAATGGAAACCTGCAGGCTGTAGATACAATGCAGAAACAGAGTAGGCAGGGTAGTGGCACGCTTACTTCCTGAGATGTATAAAGGGTTCTTGGTGGTCACACGTTCGTACCAGGTAAGCGTCATATATAGTATTGCAGCCTGTATATACTTAGCCCGCCATGAGAAGAAACCTAGCAGGAGAGTAAACTTAATGAGCAAGTCAGAAAACTGTAGCTGCACAAAAGATAATCGTACCAAAAGATCCTGCAGTACGGTACGAACGACAAACTTAGTTTCGTATGGCCGCAGCAACAGTCCGAACGAGGATCCGTGTAGAGAAATTGTGGAAATATTATATATCTAGTGGAAAGTAGAAAGTATAACCTTTGAAATCCGCTATGTGTTCCAGTTGTCGTAACGTGGAGGAACCTTTTCAGATGCGAAAACTTCATAGAGGACAAGTAGGGTGGGTATCTAAAGCCGTCCGCCTATGCAGTCCGCCGGTATCCATCACATTGCCAGGTTTCCCGTTTGAGGAGGCAATATATGCAAGATTTACAGTCAACCAGGACGAACGAACAAGTAGTAGATGATGTGTCCAGAAGAACGAAGGTAGCAGTAGGAACAACAGCCGTCAAATTCCAGGTACTGCATGAAGTTAAGGATGTATACATCTGAGATGTCAATAGTCCCTTCGTGCTCTACGCGAGCGTGGAGAGGAAATTGGGCTGTAATCTCTGGTAATGGTACCAGAGTGTCGGGTCCCCCTGGATCGAGATGTAGATCTTCTCCTCCGATACGGGGTAGCTTGAGTGTCCATCAGGTCGTCAGGAGGAAGCATAGGTTTAGGTATCAGCGGACGAAAGTTAGCATACCAATTCGGGATTGCGATCGGAGGCAAGTCCAGTATAGCACAAAAGTTGGGCAGGTCTTCTGGTACCTTAAGATGAGCCGTACGTCCGAGATGAGAGGCGGTAAGACAGAACGGAAATTTCCATTTGTATAAAATACCTCTAGATTTCAGCACATCCAAAAGCGGCTTCAAATCTCTGCGGTGTTGTAAGGTGATACCAGAAAGATCTTGGAATATCTGTATATGGGCGGATTCATATGAGATTTGCTGTTTAAGTCTAGCAGCCTTCAATATGTCTTCCTTAAGTCGGTAGTCGGTTAAGCAGCATACTACATCTCGTGGGGGATCAGTGTCCCTGCCTTTGGGTCTGAGCGCTCGGTGGATCCGATCCATGCTAATGGCCGTGTGGGAAGGCCTATCCAGCACGGAGTTAAAGCTGGCCGAAATCGCGGGAGTTAAACGGTCACCTTCAACGACTTCAGGGAGGCCTCGGACTCGGAGGTTATGGCGCCTCCCCCTGTTGTCCAAATCCTCCATGTGCCTTTGCATATCCCTAAGTTGTAGGGTATGGCTGTCGATTTTCCTAGTGGAGCGACGAATGTCCAATTCGTGTGATTCTGTCACCTTTTCCACAGTATGCATGCGGTCCGACAGCATTTTAAGATCAAGGCGTAGTTCAGCAATGGCCGCCGATAATGTATCCTTGATGTCTGAGGCAATCGTGCGGAGGTCGTTCATATTAATAGCTGCAGAAGAGGTTTCCGAGCGTGGGCCGTCTGGAGAACTGGCATTAGCCGGTGTCACGTCCGGGGAAGTCTCTGAGAGCACGATATCAGTGCGGGAGCGAGAGCGCGTGTTTGAGGCCTGTGAGGAATCATGGCGCGACGGCGCCATGTTTCCCCTCTGTGATCGGAACATCTCCGGGATATTATGCTCTCGTCCGGTCGCGTTTCCCCTCGGGGAGCGGGAACGTGAAGCTGAAGATGTCCGAGAAGCCGTTCCCATGATACGTGCCTATGTAGCAACTGATGTACCTCAAATCTGCGGTAGTGTTCGTCCCGAGGTGCCGGAGCTCACCTATTACACGTCCGCCATTGAGCTCAGCTAGGCCACGCCCCCGGACTTTTCTTTCTTTAATAAAAGTGGGCCTACAAGCCCTTAAAACGGCATATCTGGCGTGGACTCAGCTCACTGGTAAGCTCTACCTTTAAGCTAAAATAACCCCCAAATATTACAATAGCCATATGTGGGTCACATGTCTATCTACATTTCATGTAGTAATATGTTCTGCATAAAATGTTATCAAAGTGTAAAAATAAACAATTATAAAAAAAATAAAAAAAAAATATGTATATATATATATATATATATATATATATATATATATATATATATATATATATATATATATATAGTACTGTCAAAAGTATTGGGACACATGCATTTACACATACATGAAATTTAATTGCATCCCAGTCATAGTCCGTAGGGTTCGATATTGAGTTGGCTCACTCTTTGCCACTATAGCAGCTTCAATTTTCCTGGGAAGGCTGTCCACAAAGATTTAGGAGTGTCTATGAGAATGTTTGACCATTCTTCCAGAACCACATTTGTGAGGTCAGGCACTGATGTTAGACAAGAAGGTCTGGCTCGCAGTCTCCTCTCTAATTCATTGCAAAGGAGTTTAGGTGCAGGCCACTCAAGTTCCTCCACCCCAAACTCGCTAATCCATGTTTTATGGACCTTGCTTTGTGCACTGGTGCATAGTCATGTTGGAACGGGAAGGGGCCATCCCCAAACTATTTCCCCAAAGTTGGGAGCATCAAGTTGTCCAAAATGTCTTGGTATGCTGACACCTTAGGAGTTCACTTCACTGGAACTAAGTGGCCAAGCCCAACCCCACACCATCACCCCCCTCCAACAAATGATTTCACCCAGTGCACAAAGCAAGGTCCACAAAGACATGGATAAGCGAGTTTGGGGTGGAGGAACCCGACTGGCCTACACAGAGTCCTGACCTCAACCCAGTAGAACACCTTTGAGATGAATTAGAGCAGAGACTGCGAGCCAGGCCTTCACGTCCATATCACTGCCTGGCCTCAAAAATGCGCTTCTGGAAGAATGGTCAAATATTCCCATAGACATACTCCTAAACCTTGTGGGCTGCCTTCCCAGAAGAGTTGAAGCTGTTATAGCTGCAAAGGGTGGGCCAACTCAATATTAAACCCTACAGACTAGGTAAGAGGAAGCAGGTCAGAACCAGGGAGATCCTTCCTTTTTTTTTTTTTTTCTGGGCTGCTGTACAATATATTAGAAAGGCCATGCACCCTGGAAATGCCAATCTCAGATTCACTTTTAATATTGAGATCCTTTCCCTTTGGAAATCTGTCCCAGTTGTAGAGTTGTCTGCTAGAACAAGAGATCTCAGTTCTCTTTCCTTATTCTCTGTAGTTTAGAATGAACAATCTAGAAAGGAGTCCCCCCCGCTGTGTGTGCGAGCTCCTCCGCTCCATTCACAGAGTGCCCGAGTGCCGCCGAGCTCCATTCCCTGCGACGTTACGACGTACGGGAGCGGAGATCGGCGCCAAATTAAAAAAAGGCAAAATACACAATACACATACAGTACTGTAATCTGTACGTTTTTTTTTTTCTTTCAGTTAAGGCCTGATTGAGGAGCTTGCAACTCAGGTTGGCCAGATATAGTTTTTAGCTAGATGGTATGTAACACCTCTGAGATTTGGTTTTAGTTCTACCTCTCACCCCTGCAGCTGCTGGTAATGTTGTAAAGTTGTGAATATTCTGTGCTACGTTTGTTGATCTTGTGGCTTCTGTTATAGTTTTGGAAAAGAAAATACATTTTAAATTATCCCTGGATCCAATCACCTTTCTTTATGCGTACATGAAAAGGCCACTACTATCAACATGAGGTAGATTCTCACACAACCCCTTACTTTCAAAAGGAGAAATTACGGTAGAAAGCAAGATACAGCTCTTCTGCTGTAACAATATCTGGGCCCCTTAGTTATTGATGATAAATGTAGGGCCGTCTTTAAGGCAGGGCAAAAGGGGCAGCTGCCCTGGGCCCTGTCATTGTTGTGGGGCCCAAAGCAGCTGCCTCATAGTTGCCAACTATGCAAGTTTAAATTCCCTTGTCCTTTGAAGTTTTAGTCCTGTGCTGTGTCCTGATATCTCAGTGTGAAGTGCTGGTGCTAATGCTGCCTGACTCGGCCCTATTGTTGTATACAGATGACTCACCTGCAGACCCTGTGTTTACATGCATGTAAATAACCGGCATTCATATGTAAATAGCAGTGGCATTCATAAGTAAATAGCTACGGCCGCAGTATTGATATGTAAATAAAGGTGGCATTCATATGTATATCATGCCCCCCTGCAGTGAGGAGAAGATGTGCTGTAACCTCTAGCAACCAATCAGTGAGCAGTAATACTGTACAGTAATCTCTAGCAACCAATTAACAAGCATAAATAATTTGCTGTAACCTCTAGCAACTAATCAGTGAGCCGTAATGTGTGCTGTAACCTTTAGAAACCAGTCAGTAATCATTAATGATATGCTGTAACCGCTGGCAACCAATCACAGTTGCTGCCTGATGTCATACAGTAAACTGATTTTAAGTCTAGTTGCCATTTATCGTATGTCTCAGAGCAGGGAGAGAGTGAAATTGCATGGGGGGGTGGGCCCCCAAGAAAAATTTTGCCCAGGGTCCAATCAATATTAAAGACGGCGCTGGATAAATGATGGTGCTAGTCTAGTTAATCAGAAAAGCCTTGGCTGACTGAAATGGTTTACGCATTGTACTTTACTGTGGTTAAATATGCTTGTCTGTGTTTCCACATTGTGTACTGCGCTCAAAAAAATGAAACACAAATCTCGCTGAATCAGGCTAAATGGATGAAAAGAAAGTTTTGTGAACTTTCTGACTAGCAGAATTGCAGTTTTCACTGGATAGCGTTAATTCCAATGACAGTCCTCTACAAGTGTTATTCTCAAATGTCCCATGGCCCATGTCTCCTACTTTATTTGCACTTATTAAAATGCTAGTAAAGGTTTTTTTTTTTTTTTTTTTTTTTTTTATAACAAATGTGTTACGCTTACTTGCTGTGTAGAAAGCTTTTGTACAGAGCGTCCTTGATCCTACTCTTCTGGGGTCCCCCACCAACGTTCTTGGCTCTTCCTCTTCTCCGTGTGCCACCATAGGCAGCCACTTCCTATGGTGGCACACGTGCAGGCTCCCTCCAGAGCCAGGCTGTGTGCCTCTATTGAGACACACACACACACTGCTGCCTGTGAGGAGAGAGAGTTGCTGCTCTTGGGCACATCACTGGATTGAGATTGGGCTCAGTTAAGTATTTGGAGGCGAGGGTGGGTTGGAGCTGAACAATAATGGCTTTATACCTTTTTTTTTTTTTTTAACAACACGGTTGGTTTTATTGAGAAGACAGTACAGAACAAGCCATATGCAGACATCACAACAGACTGGTACAGAACAAAGGTTATCCACAGGTAATACAGCATGACTAGAGAGCTAATGAAGCAATGATTCCATAAAGAAAAATGTTCTTGATCAAGCGGGCTCACAGTCGGGCACATATATGCCCCTAAAATAAATAGAAGCACGGAGGAAGGAGGGGGGGGAAAGAGGGGGGGGAAGGGAGGGAAAGGGAAATGAGGGGGAGGGGGAAGAGGGGAGGGGGAAGAGGGGAGGGGGGGCCCACCTTCAATACCATAAGAATACAAAACTGTTCCACCCAAGGTAACCATACACGGTCTAACTTCTGCGGGCACCCTCTAACTAGATAAGTCAGCTTATACAGGGGGAGGACGTCATTAACCGCTGCATCCCACGATTCCACCGTAGGGGGCGAAGACGATATCCAGTGCCGAAGAATTTCCCTCCGGGCGTAAAATGCCAGGAGGGAAAGCAACAGCTTACTGTACCGTGGTCGCTGCTCATCTTCCTGAATCCCCAGAAGGGCAAACTCGGGTGTCATCGGCACTTCCAGTTGCAATCTAATATTAATACAATCGAAAACATCCCTCCAGAACCTTGCAATACGGGGGCATTCCCAGAACATGTGTAGGAAAGAACCTTCGGGGTAATGACACCTGGGGCATTCCGGGGACCTATGGGGGTAGATTCTGTGCAGCCTCTGCGGCGTGAAGTACACGCGGTGTAAGAATTTTGTGTGGATCAGCCGGTCCCTAGAGGAGATCAGCAGCCGGGACCCATCCTCAAAGCACTCCTCCCAATCCTGCCTGTCCAGACTAGGGATGTCCGCCTGCCACTTGTCCCAGAGGGTGTTCATCCAAGGAGAATCGGAGCGCAAAAGGACCTGGTACAGCATGGTAAGGGTCTTTCCCAGGGATTCCTGCGCCAGGGTGTCCTCAACCGGGTCCACCCGCAGCACAATAGGCCTGGGAAACTGAGCCCTGGCCGCATGTCACAGTTGGTAATGGCTTTATACCTTAATGCAGAGAATGCATTAAGGTTAAAAAAGCCTTTAGCCTTTACAGCCACTTTAACTGTATTTTTGTCACTTGCCTGACTCATATCTAAGGGGAAAAACACTCAGTTTTGAAACAGAGACTCTAAGGTCATTTGATCAAAAAGTTCTTTGGCTCCTGACCAACACTGCAGAGGGCTTTTCCTGAATAAATGAATGGTTACCCAACATATAGCTTTGGGGGAAAAAACATGTAATAGAAGCAATGCCGTATACTCATCCTCTTTCATGGCTGTCCAAGTCAATTAAGCTATTTTTAGTGTACTATTCTCTGTGTAAAGGCACTTGGCAAGTTTGTCCATTCTCACCATTAAGCTTCATTTTGATCCTAGAACTATTTCTCAGACACATTAGAATCAACCCTAAAATATCCAGTCTACAGATGGGGTCCTCAATACCAAATACAGATAAGAAATCTCAATACCAAGCCTACCAGCAGAGACTGGTATACAGTGCCTTGAAAAAGTATTCATTCCCCTTGAAATTTTCCACATGTTGGCATGTTACAACTAAAAAAGGTAAATATGATGTCGCCAGCTGGTGCTGTGCACCGCAGCAAAGGGCTTCGGTCTCAGGTGAGTATTACATAATGAGCTAGTATGCTATGCATACTAGCTCATTATGCCTTTGTCTTGCAGGTGTTAGTTTACAACCACTTTAAGGTTTAAGGTTGCTTACCCCTGGTTTAAAGCAACCTGTCAAGTAAAAAACAATTTTTGTTTGTGTTTTTTATTAAATGTTCCTCTATTTAACGGGCCGTTTTTAAGGCAGGGCAAAAGGGGCAGCTGCCCTGGGCCCCATCATTGTAGTGGGGACCAAAACGGCTGCCTCATACTTGCCAACTATCCCAGTTTAAATTCCCTTATCCCTTGAAGTTTAAGTCCCCTGCTGTGTCCTGATATCTCAGTGTAAACTTCTGTTGCTGCCCAGCTCTGCCCTATTGCCATGTACAGATGACTCACCTGCAGACCATGTGTTTACATGTAAATAACCTGCATTGATATGTAGATAGTGGCGGCATCAATATGTAAATAGTAGTTGACTTGCATTGATATGTAAATAGAGGCAGCATTCATATTAGACATGTGCACTGTCAATAAATTTGTTTCGTTTCGTTCCGTTCCGTATTAGCCGTTAATTCGTATTTCGTAATTCGTGTCCGAAATTAAATTTGGATTTGTGCGAAATACGAATTTTGTTAATTAACTTTTTGTAAAAATTACAAACATTTGTTATGATGATTTATTATGAGGGGCTCCCACCATCCCTGTGCTGTGCTCATTATGAAGGGCTCCCACCATCCCTGTGTTCTTCTGCTCACTCAGAAGCAGAAGAAAACCTCTGATTGGTCAACAAAACACCAGTCAGGTTTCCATTGTAAAGGAATTTGGAACCCGAAATTCGTAAATGAAATTTCATATTTCGTACAAAATTCGGAAGCATAGCAATTCGTATTTCGGATCCTCCCAAATGTACGAATTTACGGAAATTTGTACGAATTATCGATTCGTATGAAACTAATTGCACATGTCTAATTCAGCGTAACATCAGCCTGTTCTGCAAAAGTAAGCAAATTGGAGGTGGAACCTTTCTTCAAAATAACATAGCGCTACAGCACCCTGAATTTTGGTGCATGTAAATACGCAGGCAAGCAGTGAGATGATGTGCTGTAACCTTTAGCAACCAATCAGTGAGCAGTAATGTGCAGTAATCTCTAACAACCAATTACTGAGTGGTATATAGATGTTCAGTAACCTGTAGCAATCAATCAGTGAGCAGTATTAAGAGCCATAATGTGGGCTGTAACCGCTAGCAGCCAGTCAGTAAGTGGTAATGATACACTGTAACCTCTGGCAACCAATCACAATCACTGCCTGATCTGAATCAGTAGACTGATTTTGAGTCTAGCTGCTATTTATTGTATGTCTCAAAGCATGTGGAGAGCGAAATTGCGTGGAAGAGGGGGCCCAAGAAAATGTTTGCCCAGGGTCCAATCAATATTAAAGATGACCCTGCCCTTTATTAACCATTTAATTTACTCTAATCGGCCTAATTAACTCCTTATTCTCCTCCATTTAATTATTATTTTCCTGGTTATTTTTTATTTCTATTTTATAAACTATTAATAATTAAAACTTTTTTTGTTTACTTTGCTTGTTAATATTTTACACATATATTTACATGTTTCACATTAGAAAAAAATAACTTTTCTATGCTTTGTGCCATTGCTGGCAGCTTAAGTGTAAACAAAACAGTTGCGGTAGGTATCGATAATTAGTATCGGCGAGTACTACAAAAAAAAGTAGCGGTACTCTCACTCGTAAAAAAAAGAAAAAAATGGTATTGGTGCATCCCTAATTATTATACAGGGCTAGAAATAACCTTCCCGGTGCTCATTACACCACCAATCCTCACTCCACCAGAGAACCCCCTTTCAATTCTGAGAAGGGAGAAGCATATGACACTGTCCCTGACTCCCCCACAGTATGGCTTTCTGCACTTGAGTGGTCACACTCCAGGCCTCTCACATGCCGCTAAATATACAGAAAAATGACAGCTATTGCAGTCAAGAAAAAGCACCTTCTGCTCAAAGTGCCCACCTCCGGGTTCCTTTTGCAATATAGGAGGTTAATGACTTTGGATCCTGAACGAGGACATCAGTTTTTATAAGCAAACCTATTAGTCTCTTGGTATGATTCAGTTATATTTATTTGTCTACAGCAGTGATTCTCAACCAGGGTTCCTCCAGAGGTTGCTAGGAGTTCCTTCAGCATTGGGCAATTTCTGCCTCTCATATAAGTTCCCACCGACTCCATTGATCTTTTTTTTGTAATTCTTTTATTTAATGCGGAAGAAATAACAGGCACATGGACAACAATAATAAAACATACAGAATTTCAAACATACAGCTTACAGTATCACTCAGGTGGAATATACATAGAGACCACCCCCAATACAGGCTTAAATGAAACAAGAAAACATTCCCAGACCGGGGGCTAGAGTCCCTTCTCCAGACCGCCAACACCAATTAGCAAACCAATCCCACCTAGGTGAGCAGCAATCATCGCATGGCCATGCATTACAGCGAGATGGACACATTTTTTTGTGTTATAAAGAAAGGGAAAAGGAGGGAGATGGGCGATGAGCCGGGCCCCAGGCGGACAGAACAAACACTCGTTGAAAACTGGTCATTCCCAGGGAAGCCCACAACCCACCGCTGCCTGCCTCCATTGATCTTTTTAACTATCTGTAAGGAGATAATTCTTCCCAATGACCACAAGTGTAAGGACCATTCCTCTCACTGACCATCACACTAATATATCACGAGTTGTAGAGTTCTCATTTTTAGAAGGGGTTCCCCGAGACCGGAGAACTATTTCAAGGGTTCCTCTGTGTTGAAAAGGTTGAGAAAGGCTGGTCTACAGCCACACCTGCTTCTATATGTCTGATTTTTTGCATTGTTATCTATACTGTCACTTTATGTTAACCTTTTCTACTAAAGAGAAAAACTTTGAGTGCACTAATGTGTAAAAGCAGGAGAACAAGTGGTTTCTGGACATAATTTGTCTGAGTAAAAACGGTATAGAACTGCTGTCGGTCAGTGATTAGTTACAACAAAAAGTCAGAATCTCATTTGATGCTTTGCTAAAGCGTTTGTTACCCCAACTGTTCATACAGCGTATGGCTTATTGTTGTCCTATGTACAGATACTCCAGTCTCTGCTGTGGAACTCTGCAGCTCCTCCAGGGTTACCTTAGGTCTCTGTGCTGCCTCTCTGATTAATGTCCTCCTTGCCCGGTCCATGAGTTTTGGTGTGCGGCCGTCTCTTGGCAGGTTTGCTGTTGTGCCATGTTCTTTCCATTTGGTTATGATAGATTTGAACTAACCTTGACTTGTACTTTTCAACAACATTGTTCCTTACTTGTTTGAAGAGTTCCTTGGTCTTCATGGCAGTGTTTGGTTAGTGGTGCCTCTTGCTTAGTTGTTGCAGCCTCTGGGGCCTTTCAAAAAGGTGTATATATGTAATGACAGATCATGTGACAAATTGCACACAGGTGGACATCATTTCACTAAATATGTGACTTCTGAAGGTAATTGGTTGCACCAGAGCTTTCTGTGGGCTTCATAACAAAGGAGGTGAATACAAACGTACGCACATGCCAATTATCAGTTTTTTATTTCTGAAAAATAGTTTTATGTATATATTTTTCTAATTTTACTTCACCAACTTAGACTATTGTGTTCTGTTCTGTTCCATCACATATAATTCAGATTAAAAAAAAACATTGAACTAAAGGCTGTGATGTAACAAAATAGGTAAAAAGCCAAGGGGGGGGGGGGGGGGGGTGTGGGGGTGAATACGTTTGCAAGGCACTATACTTGCATGAGAAAGTATTCTCTTCACTCTGTATTGCTTCCTTTATGTGAAATCCCTAGTGTTCCTACAAGTCACTCTGCAATCCTATTAAAAACTGACCACATTAAGCAGGAGAGCACACCACGGTCAGTTCACTGGGTATGCTGGGAACTCAGCCTACTCTCCTCCAATGACCAGACTTGTCCTGACATGCCCCCGCTGCAGGCCATTCACTGGGAAAATCGGTCTGCTGCTGCTTCTCCTCCCTGAAGGGCCTGGTATGGATTTTGGAGGGGAACCTCACCTCATTTTTTTCTACATTTTGGCACAGGGCTCCCCTTAATATCAATTCCAGACCTGAAGGGTATGGATTTTGGGGGGACTCCACGCCATATATTTTTTTTGGCATGGGATTCCCCTAAATATTTATACCAGACACAAAGGGTCTGGTAATGGACTGGGGGGGGGGGGGGGGGACTCACGCCGCTTTTTTTAGTGATTTATATCTATATTGCCAGGATCCGACAATACATTACAGCCACAAGCAATTTTAAATGACATTTCTTCCTTTAGAATCATTTTGCTGTGGTACTGTTATGAACATGGGAAAGATGCGCTACTCTATAGGCAGACTAAGGAGACCCCCAGGCACGGTATTTAACCTCCTTAGCAGTATTCCCGAGTATGGCTCAGGGTGAATTTTCAGTACCAAAAGCGGTAACCCCGAGCCACACTCGGGATCGCATCGAAGGATCCAGTCAAAGTTACTTACCTTGTCCCCAGGATCCTGCGATGTCCTCCTGCTGTGTGTGTGGGCTGTGTCCCCCACTGGATCTATCACCGTGCCGAGCTCCATTCCCTGCGAGCGTTGCAACGCACGGGGATGGAGCACGGTGCCAAATTCAAATAGTTAAAAACACACAATACATACAATACACTATAATGTTATTGATTACAGTATTGTATCAAATAATTACACATCCCCTTTGTCCCTAGTGGTTTGTCCAGTGCTCTGCATGCAGTTTTATATTATAAATACTGTTCTTTCTGCCTGGAAACTGGAGATTGTCCATAGCAACCAAAAAGTGTCCCTTTACATCAAAACGGGTTTTAGACCAGCTAGAAAACAGCGATAATAAATTAGAATCACTTGCAGAATTGAGCGATAGTGATTTGTGGGGAAATCCATCATCATACACTGAAAGGAATGACAGTGACAATTCTGCAACTGAGCACATTTCAGTGTTTTTGATTTGATTACATTATTGAATATTTTTTATTATTTGTATATTATTTGTTATAATTATTTACAGTTATTTATTATATTATAATTTATGATTTCGTGTTTCAAACTTTATCATACCCGGGATGTCTACTAGACTCTGGTTTGGACAGATTTAAGTGAGTTCTTCCTAAGAATTACAGGCCTACAATATAAAACACCAAATATCCATGCAAAACATTGTACCGCTTTGAGCATCAAAAATATAAAATAATCATACCGCCAGGGAGGTTAAAGGAATATTTCATTTTTATTGTTTCACTTTAAGCATTATTAAAATCACTGCTCCTGAAAAAAACAGCTGTTTTTAAAACTTTTTTTTGCATTGATACATGTCCCCTGGGGCAGGACCCGGGCCCTCAAACACTTTTTATGACACAAACTTGCATATAAACCTTTAAAATTAGCACTTTTGATTTTTCACGTTTGTGTCCCATAGACTTTAACAGTGTTTAACAATTTTTTGCCTTTTTGCATGTTCTGCTACGAACCGAACCAGGGGTTGTTCAGCTCATCAGTATGTGTAAGCCCTTGTACACACGGTCGGACATTCCGACAACCAAATCCGTCGGATTTTGTCCAACTGTTGCATACACACGGTCGGACAAAGTTGTCGGAAAAGCCGATCGTTTAGACCGTGGTGACGTTATTTTGTTACGACGGGACTACGTTCAGGCTAGTAGCCAATAGCTTTGGTGTAGGAATTTGATCTGAGCATGCGTGGCACTTTGTCCGATTGAAATTCTCTACACATGCTCGGACAAAGTCCGATCGGATCATGTTGTCGGAAAATTTTACCGACAAGTTGGAAAACTTGGTCCGTCAGATACTCCGACGGAAACAGTCCGATGGAGACCACACACACAGTCGGATTATCCGACAAAACGGTCCGATCGGACACATTCCGTCGGAATCTCCGACCGTGTGTACAAGGGCTTAGAAGATCCCTTACATCCTTTTAGATGTGCATTTGCTATTCATTTATTTTACTGATTCATTTTTAATACAACTGTAAAAATTGAAATTAAAATAGATCTAATTAGCTTCTTTTCCCCCTTCTTCTCTAATCTTTTATTTTTTGGTCAGATTCACACATTTGTGGTCTACTGTAGTGCCTTAAAGAGGAGTTCCGCACAAAAATGGATCTTCCGCTTTTCCACTCCGGTGTCACATTTGGCACCTTTCTGGGGGGAGGGGGGAGCAAATACCCGTCTAATACAGGTATTTTGCTCCCACTTCCGGCTTCACTTCCTTATTCCCTTCCCGAAGATGGCAGCGGCAGCACCCAAAAGCCGAGGGACAGATCGGCTTCGGGTGCCGACATCAGGAGCGCTCTGGACAGGTAAGTGTCCATATTTTAAAAGTCAGCAGCTGCAGTATTTGTAGCTGTTGACTTTAAAAAAAAAAAAAAATCAGTGGAAAACTGCGCTTTAAAGAGGATCTTCAGTCTTAAAAATAAATAAATGTCAGCAGCTACAAATACTGTTGCTGCTGACTTTTAAAAACATATAAAAGGACACTTACCTGTCCTGCAATCCAGTGCTGTCCTTTCCTGTCTTCTGGTCCTCGGCGTCGGCATGTTTACTAAGGGAGGCTGTGACTTCTTGCAGCTTTACAGCCTACTGTGCATGCACAAGCTGTGCTATGCTGTATGAATGGTCCCTCCGCCTCCTGGTACCTGTGACGTGTCCCAGAAGGATGCGGGTGGTAGTGGAGGGGAGAACTTCTGCTCCAATCACCTAGGCGGACAGAGCAGAAGTGAGAGTGGGTACCTGCTAAAACTAGGGGGGAAGGAGGTGTTAAAGCAGAACTTCCCTTTTAGGAGTAAGTATTGTTCATTTATTATGAATTCGCTGCCAACGCATCCGACCCTTTTTTATCTATCGCAGTGCTCCACAATGTACAGCATTTGTCTTGGAATGCGCTGAAATATGGGTGCATTACCTGCTACACTCATTGTGCATTGGGGTGCCATTCTAAATGAATGACACAGCTTAGCAGTAACTAGTGTTTTACCTGGCATTAAACAACACGCAAGCCTGAATTGACCTTACATCAAATTTTTTGGTTGATTTTACTATATATATTTAAACTTCATTTGTTTTAGCTCGCTTTGTTCCCTTGTTTTTGAATGACAAGTTCAAAAACACACAATTTTCTAAAACAGCCTTTATTTAATTGACAAATAATTTGCTCGGTATCAGAAAAATAATTTTAGGGAAATTATTAACAGGACATATCGTGAAATTATTAATACTTTTTATTTACATTAACACTAGATGTTTCAGAAGGGGCATACAGGTACTGCAGCTAAACTGGCTAAGCAGCAAAAGCAAAAAGCAAAAACGTCATATATTACAGATTACCAGTCATTAGTGGTGGCTGCATTTGTTTTTTTTCCCTGCAGAGATCAGTGATGTGCCACACACAGCCACGCCCCCTCACAGTTAGAAACACGCACTAGGACAAACTTAACCCCTACACTGCCACCTAGTGGTTAACCCCTTTTACACAGGAATCAGTGCATAGCACTGATTGCTGTATAAATGACAATGGTCCCAAAAATGTGTCAAAAATGTCCGATGTGTCCGCCATAATATCGCAGTCATGATAAAAATTGGTGATGGCCGCCATTTAAAAAAAAATTAATAAAAATGCCATAAAACTATCCCTTATTTTGTAAACACTATAACTTTTGCGCAAACCAATCAATAATCGCTTATTGCGATTTTTTTACCAAAAAATATGTAGAAGAATACGTATCGGCCTAAACTGAGGAAAAGGTTTTTTTTTATATATTTTTGGGGATATTTATTATAGCAAAAAGTAAAAAATAATGATATTTTTTTCAAAATCGGTGCTCTTTTTTTGTTTATAGCACAAAAAATAAAAACCGCAGAGGTGATCAAATACCACCAAACGAAAGATCTATTTGTGGGAACAAAAGGTCGTCAATTTTGTTTGGGAGTCACGTTGCATGACCATAAAATTGTCAGTTAAATCGACGCAGTGCGAATTGCAAAAAATGCTCAGGTCATTAAGGGGGCAAAACCTTCCAGGGCTAAAGTGGTTAAAGTGTTCCTAAACCCACAACAGTAAAATCAGTCTGTATATGCAGTAAAGCATGCTTGTTGTACTCATTGTGGAACCTAAGGGGTTAATCCTCTGCATTGCTTGTTGTACTCATTGTGGAACCTAAGGGGTTAATCCTCTGCAATCCTCTGTTAATCCTCTGCATTGCGTAAAAAGGCTGTTTGATCCTATAGATCTTCCCCTTCTTGCACTGCCCACAAAACATGTCCGGATAAGACAGAGTTAGTGGAGTCAGGCTGCACATGCTCAGTTTGGTGTGTATTGCTAAAGAGTTGTTTTTTTCCTGGGAGAGTGCATGTGATTAGCACAGGGCCCTCAGCACTGTCCAGACAGAGGGTCAGGGGTCCTGCATCCTGATAGGACAGCCAGTGCAGTATGAAAACTCCTGCTACAAGCTTGATAGAAGTCACAAGACTGCTATATACTGCTAATGAGAAAAGGTATTTAGCAGTTTATATTTACTAAAATAATTGCATTTCCATGTTCTGTGTACTGTGGTAGACCAGATATAGTGAAGGCAGGGTCCTGGGTTTAGTAACACTTTAAAGAGGAAGTAAACTCTCCCACTCTGATGCTTCTTTTCATTTAGTCCATTATAATAACTAATTATCAAACTATAGCCACTGTAATCCAGCCCAAATTGCATATTACTTACTGTTTAAAGAAACTTTAAAAAACTTGTTTCCAGGGGTAAGACAGCGCCATCTTAAGTATTGTTTTCTGAGTCCACAGTGGAGTGCATTTCTGCCCTTACATTGAGCACTTCCTGTACTGTTAACCAAGCCTTATTCTCAATCCAACGTTTCTATGGCAACCCTGCTTCCTTGCTCATAGCTGACTTGTTTGATTTCATAGTATTTACTTTTGCTGATTATCTAGTGTTTGCCTGTGTGAGTCTTATCAGCTTCAGCTGATAAGATTGCAATAATGCGGTCCCATGCCCTGCTTTACACTGCATGTAATGTCACATGGTCACATGGGGTGTAGGAGGAAGCTCTAAGTGATTATGAAGTCTCCTGGGATTTCAGTGTTGTGCCTAGGAAGTCCTCATAACAGACAGATAAGCACATAGAGAGTGTGAGTGTGGGAGATATGGGCATGCTCAGTGACATCATTCTAAAGAACAAAAAGGATTACAACAATACTGAGCAAGTAAGGAGATATCTACAAGTAGTGTTCATTAGGGTTTTTATGCTGATTTACATGGGAAAAAGTTGTGGGAGAGGGTTTACAACCACTTTAAGGAAGAGTAGCAGTGAGAAGAAAATGCCTCAGTGGGTGGCTATTCTTGTGCTTTCATTTGTCATTATCTGTGTAATTGGGTGTCTGGTGGTTTGGCTTACGTGTGTCCTTTGCCCAAAATACTAAAATACTAAAGGTTTTCCTATTTCTTAGAATGTTGCGAATTATGTATCTACTATTAGTGTTTAGAAAGTAGACGTTTAGACCATAGCTGTTTGAGAGACATATGGTAGACTCAGAGGTTGAAAAGATGTGAATTCCTCATCAGATTAAAGTAGCTTTTTCTAAATTTATACAGTTTAAACCCAAAAGACCTACTTGTGACAGTGAGGTTTTTGCATCTGTTCAGGACTAGACTAGACACTGAAGTTCTGCCAAAAAGGTTTACACTCTTAAGTCGCGTACACATGGTCGGAGAATCCGTCAGAATGCGTCTTATCGGACCGTGTCGTCAGATAATCCGACTGTGTGTGGTATGCATCGGACTGATTCCGTCCGAATCTCCGTCCGACCCAATTTTCCAACATGTTGGAAATATTTCCTGACCAACTGGGCTGGACGGACCTAATCCGATCATGTGTAGAGCATTTTCATCGAACCAAGTGCCACTCATGCTCAGTTCAAATTCCTACATCAAAGCTATTGGCTACTAGCCTGAATCTAGTCCCATCGTAACGAAATTACGTCATCACGTTCTGAAAGATCGGATTTTTCGACAACTTAGTCCGACCGTGTGTATGCAACAGTTTCGGACACAATCCGTCAGACTAAATCTGACGGACAAAATCCGACGGACTTGGTTGGCAGAATCTCCGACCGTGTGTACAGGGGCTTAGAAAAATGTAGACCCACATGAATCCAATCACCAATATACAAGCTGGTAACTAGTGCTAAAGTTCCTCATAACAAAAATCACTGCCCTCTCCTAGGCTGCAAAAATCAATAGTTCTAAAAATGATTGTTGGTACCTAAATTTGGGGGGTTCTTTCTGTTATTTTTCATGGAAAATGTAAAAGCTGGTTTCCTGAAATTCTACACAAATGCACTCCTGCAATGAGCCAAAACACATTATTGTGGGACTTTGAGCATCCAGCTGTCCCTGTAGGGAGTCACAGTGATGTTGTACCCCATTGTGTCAATAGCTGGGGCCTTTTTTCTTTGTTAAGCTTTATTTTTAAGGATTTTTCTTCAAGTTATATGTGTCTAAGGGAGTAGGGGACTGATAGTAAAGTGGACCTTACATGTCCCTAGAACAGGGGTTGACAAATTTGCTTGGAATCTAGGAGCCAGCTTAAAAAGTTAGGAGCCAGGTCCGTGACGACGATCCGGACCTGTCCCTGGCCTGACATGGAGACGAGTGAGGGGAAGATAGCAGCGCCGTCGCCGCCCCCCCGTCTCCAAGTCATTGCCCATAGCTCTTAGAGGGACATTTTATTTTTTTCAAATGACAATTTTTTTTTCAATTGCATTTTAGTGTAAATATGAGATGTGAGGTCTCTCTGACCCCAGATCTCATATTTAAGAGGACCTGTCATGCTTTTTCTATTACAAGGGATTTTTACATTCCTTGTAATAAGAATAAAAGTGACACAACATTTTTTTTAAAAGAACAGTGGAAAAAAAAAAAGTTAAAATAAAGCAGAAAAAATAATAATTTTTAAACGCGCCCTGTCCTGCCCGCATATAAAAATCGGTGTTCGAACCACACATAGGAGGTAGCGCCGTGATCGGTAGAGCGAGAGCAATAATTCTACCCCAGACCTCCTCTGTAACTCAAAACGTGCAACCTGTAGAATTTTTTTAAACGTCGCCTATGGAGATTTTAAAGGGTAAAAGTTTGTCGCCATTCCATGAGCGGGTGCAATTTTGAAGCGTGACATGTTGGGTATCAATTTACTCGGCGTAACATTATCTTTCACAATATAAAAAATAATTGGGCTAACTTTACTGTTGTCTTATTTTTTTATTAACTAAATTATTTTTCCCAACAAAAGTGTGCTTGTAAGTCCGCTGCACAAATACGGTGTGACAGACAGTATTGCAACAACCACCATTTTATTCTCTAGGGTGTTAGAATAAAAAATATATATAATGTTTAGGGGGTTCTAAATAAAGGGAAGAAGCAGGTAATATAATACAGGCAGAGGAATCTTCATTAACATTGCTGGTTTGTCATACCAACGGCGACCACAAGAGGGCGCCAGATTCCATAAGGAATCATAGGACCGCAGAAGGCCTCAAAGCCGCGGCCTAAATTTTCGGCCGCCGGCGGAACGGCCCGACGCGATCACGCTGGGGGGGTCCACAGACACAGGATACCCCCAGCTGTGCTGCCCCAGGCGCGAGGTCGCTATTTCTAGTCGCCAATGCGACCTGGCGACCGGGTTTTGTCGAGCCCTGCCCTAGAAGGTCGGCTTTAAAGACAAGGGTTCAGAGAATGGACTACCTGCCTGTTGAATTTTAAATTCTTTTTTCCAACACTGCTTCCTAGTATATCACTTTATTCCCTGATAATCTCTGTAGGTATTCATGTAAAACTGTCATTAACCACTTCAGCCCCAGAAGAAGTTACCCCCTTCCTGACCAGAGCACTTTTTGCGATTCGGCACTGCGTCAATTTAACTGACAATTGCGCAGTCGTGCGATATCGGGCCTGAAACGGTGAATGGAGATGCACCGAACTCCTCCTGTGAGCCGCTGCGTGTTCCAGTGTGAACCCAGCCTCACAGGAAAAATTAATGCCGCGTACACACGAGCGGACTGTATGGCGTACTTAGTTCGTCATACAATCCGACGGACAGTCCGTCGTACTTTCCACTGAACGGACTTGACCACACACGGATGCACAAACAGTCCGTCGAAAGCTTGCGCGATGACGTGTACAGCATGTACGACGGGACTAGAAATAGGAAGTCCAAGACACAGAAAAGCACCCTTCCGCCGTGTAAATCCTTTCTGGGCATGCGCCATTCTTAGTCCGTCGAACTAGCATACTGACGAGCGGATTGTCCGCTGAAACCAAAGTACGACGGACAGAATTTCGAAAAAATCCGAAATTCTTAGTACGCCGGACTGCACGCTGAAAAAGTCAGCTGAAGCCCACACACGAGCGGATTGTCCGCTGAAATGTGTTTCGACGGACTAAGTACGCCATACAGTCCGCTCGTGTGTACGCGGCATAAGACTTTCAATATAACTGCCTAAGGCAGCCCATAGATGAATGAAAAGAGGCAGCAGGTTGAATAATAATAAAAAAAAAGACTTGCTTATTCCTTCCGCACATTCAATATGGATGGGGGAAAGCTCCCTGTGGAGTTACTGTATTCTATCAGAATACATTGATCAGCGCTAGCAGCTATGGCCGGAGATGCTGATTGAGGCAAATGGACTTCTGTACAACCACCCTGCCCATACACAGATCCAAATTCTAACCACAATTTGATCCAAGTATGGCCAGCTTAAATCTATGAGTATAATGATTGCTTTGTCATGTAGTTTTTACCAAAGGTAATTAATTACCAATGATTGTAAGCGTTTTTTCCTAAATATTAAACCACAGCACAAATAAAATACATTTCTAGTCATTTATGTTTTCCTTAAAAAAAAAAAAACATTGTTTTTCAGTATAAAGCAAAACCTTAGCATTGCTTACTTTTTTTGAAAATCAGCATGCAAATGTTACTTAACTTCCCTGTTTAATTTCATTGTGTGTGACATGGATAAGCTGCAAACACTCTGCACAATTAAATCTGAGCACTGAAATAGCACTGGGCTAATATCCTTAGTGCCTTGGATATTACTGAACTCTGAGATCACCATCACAATCCAAATACAGCTGCTCCTAGACAAAGTAGCTTCAGTCTGCAAGAGGTTGTGATGACTTGTTTCGTAATTACTAGGTCAAGTTTGTTTTGATGCCTACTTTAAATGTCCTTTTTTATTCTACAGTTAATGTTGTTGACAATCTAAGTGTCACGTTCAAATTATGATTCCTTTTACATCTTATGATGCAAATAGCATGTTATATTACTACACATTATATTCTGATTTTCTTTATCACACATATTCATTTAGAATGTGTTGGGTACATATAAACAGCCATAAGGGACAACCTAAGTCCTGTTAGGTATTCCCGGAGCTGAGAAGGAACAAAATAGGCATAGATGGCTGGGTGGAAAGGGAACCAGGCAGAAGGGGTTAACTATATTAAGCGATGTGGTCATTACTGATACTTACCTAATTGATCAATTAGATGAGGTGATTGGGAGGAGCAAGAGAGTATAGTTCTAGGTATCACTTGCAATGAAGAAATCGTCAGAAGAACGTTCCTCCCGCCCTATTTTTCCGGGTAGTACTGTTATGGACAGCTTAGTAGATTGCTTTAAGAAAGGCCTGGATTCTTTCCTAATGCCACGTACACACGATCGGAATTCCAGCCAGAAAAAGACAGATGAGAGCTTTTCATCGGAAAATGCGACCGTGTGTATGCTCCATCGGAATTTAGCTGTCCGAATTTCCGCCAGCCAAAAATTGATAACATGTTCTCAATTTTCCCAATGGAAAAACTTTCTATCGGAAATTTCGATCGTGTGTATGCAATTCCGACACGCCAAAAATCCCGCATGCTGAGATTCAACTACGAGATGGAAGCTATTGGCTACTGGCTATTGAACTTCCTTTTTCTAGTCTCGTTGTACGTGTTGTACGTCACTGTGTTCTAAACAATCGGAATTTGGTGTGACCGTGTGGGGGCAAGACAGCTTAAGCGGAATTCCGTCGGAATTCCGTTGGGAAAACCATCAGAGCTTTTTCCGAAGAGGATTCCGATCGTGTGTACGCGGCATAAGTGTACACAGTATAACTGAATACTAGTATTTATAGGTAAAGTTGATCCAGGGAATACCGATTGCCTCTTGTGGCATAAGGAAGGAATTTTTCTCCCCTGCTGGAGCAAATTGGATCTATAGACATAGGACACACACCCTACCACGCCTCCCTTAAAAGTAAATTATACAAAAAAATGATTAATTAAACCCACAAGTGCTTTTTTTACTACTACTATTTCTACTATACTGGAAATAGTGCTACTATTTCTTTATACTGTATTTTTAAATGTACAAATGTAGCAATTTAGAATGAAATGGTTTAGCACTGGGTCGGTGGCGCGCTCCCGACCCACGGCTGGGCACTTAAAGAATCACGTACTGGTACATGATTGTGCCCAGCCGTGCCATTCTGCCGACGTATATCGGCGTGAGGCGGTCCTTAAGTGGTTAAAGGACCGTTCATACAAATAAGGTTCTTAAGCTGGCCGTACACTGATTGAAGTTCTATCTATTGTTTAGCCATCATTTGAAATATGTACAATCTACTGTCCCTCTAACTCACATTTATACATGAAGCCAATTTAACCAAAGACCTAACCTTCCAGCAGGTCTATGGAGGCACAGGGAGAATATGCCATTTCCAGGCAGGTAGTGCCGTGGTTGGGATTCAAACTAACAACCCTAAGAGTAGAGAAGAGGGGGATCTGTGCATAGAGGCCATTTTATGTAATGCCGAGGATTAACCCCTTTGGTTCCACAGTGAGTATAACAAGCAATAATAATAATTTAGGCTGGATTCACACCTATGCAGTTTAAGGCTTGATTCACACTAGCGCGTTTTTTGCAGAAATGCAAGGACATTTTTTAACATGGGTTCCTATGGAACATGCTCACATCAATGCATTTTTGTGCCTCTGCGTTTTTGGAAAGGGTCGGGGACTTTTTTTCATTCAAAATGCAGCGTTTTGCATGTAATAGAAGTCAATGGACCTGCATCAAAAACGCAAGTACCGCTTTTTTGCCGTGCTTTACCGCGTTTTTACAGCGATTTGCGTTTTTTTCTTTTTTTTTCATTGTATCTATCTGGTTGTTAAGCAACCACAGTGTAAAAAAAAAAGTAAAAAAAAAAGTAAAAAAAAAAATACGTAAAATGCAAAACGAGGCAAAATCGCGGTAAAAACGCGTGTCCAAAAACGCAACAAGCACCGCAAAAAGCACTGCAAAAATGCTCAAAAGCAACATGCATAGATGTGAATCGAGCCTTAGGCTGGATTCACACCTATGCAGTTTTGGTGCTTTTTGCATTTTGCAGATTTGCACTACAGAAAATCTTCCATAGGAAACCATGGTAAATGGACTGTAGTTCAAATCTGCAAAATGCAAAAAGCACTAAAACTGCATAGGTGTGAATCCAGCCTAAGGCCTGTTTCACACTTATGCATTTATTAGCACATTTTCAGTTTTGCAGAAACACACTACAGTCCATTTAACATGGTTTCCTATGGATGTAGTTCACATCTGTGCATTTTATGGAAAGGGCCAAGGGACTTTTTTCTGGTTTTTGGTTCCATAGACTTCAATGGATGAAAAGCAAGTATTGGAAAATGCAAAACGCACCTGGAATATGCAAACTGCAACCTGCATAGGTGTGAATCAGGCCTAATGCCGCGTACACACGGACGGACTGTATGGCGTACTTAGTTCGTCATACAATCCGACGGACAGTCCGTCGTACTTTCGACTGAACGGACTTGACCACACACAGATGCACAAACAGTCCGTCGAAAGCTTGCGCAATGACGTGTACAGCACGTACGACGGGACTAGAAATAGGAAGTCCAATACACAGCAAAGCACCCTTCCGCCGTGTAAATCCTTTCTGAGCATGCGCCATTCTTAGTCCGTCGAACTAGCCTACTGACGAGCGGATTGTCCGCTGAAACCAAAGTACGACGGACAGAATCTCGAAAAATCCGAAATACTTAGTACGCCAGACTGCACGCTGAAAAAGTCAGCTGAAGCCCACACACGAGCGGACTGTCCGCTGAAATGTGTTTCGACGTACTAAGTACGCCATACAGTCCGCCCGTGTGTACGCGCCATTAGTAACACTTAAGTACGTTTTAGTAAGACTCCGTTCACACTAGTGCAGTTTCAGATGCAATTTCTGTCACAAAGAATTAAATGACAATGGAAATCACGTTGTTTTCAATGGTTCCTGTTCACATCAATGCAGTGTGATTTTGGTGTAAAAACCAACACGCTTTTGGTCCCATAAAATATGCAAACCGTGTCCAAGTTGCATCCAAGTAGCACTACATAATCACACTGAAAATCAGATCAAAATTGCATAGCAGCAGTGTTAACTAAGCCTTTAAAGTGGTTGTAAACCCTTACAAACCACTTTGACCTACAGGTAAGCCTTAATCTAGGTCCAAGAAATATCTCCTAAATCTATATGATTTAGGAGATATTTACAAAAAGACAGCCACCGCTGTCTACGGCGCATGCGCCATAGACAGTGGCGCGCAGGCGCACTGGGCAGGCCGCAGATCGCGGCAACATGCCGCGAGTGTCGGCTCCCATGCGAATGCGCGGGAGTGACGTCATCGCTGCTCCGGCGAATCACAGCGCCGGAGCAGCGAGAACCGGAAGTCACTCGCCGGAGCAGCGAGACCCGGAAGTGACATGAAGACGGAGGACCGCTTCGGGGGCTTCGTTCTCAGGTAAGTTATTCATAATGAGCTAGTATGCTATGCATACTAGATCATTATGCCTTTGCCTTGCAGGTTCCTTTTTTTATTTTATTTTTTCAACTGCCTTTACTTCCTCTTTAATTGCATGTTAATCCATTACTGTGATAGTTTATTAATGCTGAGCTCCAGACAGATATAAAAATACCTTTAGCAAACCTTTGGGCTTGGCACATATGAAATAATCACAAAATAATGCTTACGGTACTTTGCACATTATTGTTAATCCAACAATGGAAGTGTCCCAACAAGTGGAGAAAATGGAGTTATCATTTCGCCAGCGTTCTGTTTTTCCCTCGTTATCCAATGACAGGCGGGTTTTTTTAATCATAGACCAGGTTGTGTTGCTCAGGTCCACTGTACTCATCAGGGAGGGCAGTATATGGCTGTTTGACAAAGGTGCCTACATCACAAGATATGACTAAACAGTATAAGAAAGTTTACATAAGTAAGAGTAAGAAAGTTGAAATATTTTTATTTCAACTTTGTGGCTGAATTTATATATGTACATCTATGAACCTGTAGTTCTGTAATCAATTTGAGCACCAGGGAAGCAATGTTATAATGCAATTATGCTAATTTAGCACCCCTATTCCAAACTAGAGGCAGCTTTTTTTAATTACACTGTCTCAAGTCTTCACCACATTAACATTTTCAAATTACTATAACAATAGAAGACATTTCAAAGCCTTTCCAGCCAGAAGAAATCATTTGAAATTATTTTCAGGTCCTAGGAAACCCCTGATTGAAAATGGCCATATCTACAGCTTATATTACTTTGATGTTATTTGTAAATTGTGGATATGAAAAAATAAAACAGCAAAGGATGTGGCATACCAAGAGTATTTTACATCCAGGGAGGATCATTTTCAATGATAACAATTATATTAACCCCTTCCCGATCGGTGCACGACCAAGTAGGTTGGCACAATAGCACGGCTGGACAAATGGGCGTACAGGTACGTCCCCTTTAAATCGCTGCATTGTGGGCGTGGGCGCACCGCGACCAAGCGCGCTGGTCCCGCGGACTCAATGTCTGCCGGGGGCCCACGATCATGTCACGGAGTGGAAGAATTGGGAGATGGCTTTGTAAACAAGGCATTTCCCCGTTCTGCCTTGTGACATGACAGGGATCTACTGCACCCTGTCATCGGGAGCAGTGATCGTTGTCATGTCAGTGGTAGCCCATCCCCCTACAGTTAGACCACCTCCTTAGGACACACTTAACCCCTTGAACGCCCCCTAGTGTTTAACTCTTTCCCTGCCATTGTCATTTACACAGTAATCAGTGCATTTTTATAGCGCTGATCGCTGTATATATGACAATGGTCCAAAAATGGTGTCAAAAGTGTCCTATGTGTCCGCCATAATGTCACAGTCCCGATAAAGATCGCAGATCACCGCCATTACTAATAAAAAAAACAAGAATAATAAAAATGCTATAAATCTATCCCCTATTTTGTAGATTTTATAACTTTTGCGCAAACCAATCAATATATGCTTATTGCGATTTTTTTTTTACCAAAAATATGTAGAAGAGTACATATCGGCCTAAACTGTTAATAAAATAAATTTTTGGGGGGATATTTATTATAGCTAATAGTAAAAAATATAGTTTTTTTTTTTCAAAATTGTCGCTCTTTTTTTGTTTATAGCACAAAAAATAAAAACCGCAGAGGTGATTGAATACTACCAAAAGAAAGCTCTATTCGTGAGAAAAAAAGGACGCCAATTTTGTTTGGGTGCAACGTCGCATGACATAATTGTCAGTTAAGTTCAAAAAAGTGCTTTGGTCAGGAAGGGGGTAAATCCTTGTGGGGCTGAAGTGGTTAAAACCAAAAATTACATTGGCTAGAAAAGAAATGCAAACAGATAAACTATAGTGAGCTCTCATGGTAGTGGTCAGTGAAGAAATGTCTCCTTACATTGGTGGCCAGAGAAGAGCCCCCCCCCCCCCTATTTTGGAGGTCAGTGGACAAAATCCCCATTGCATTAATGATCAGTGGGTGAGGTGACATTCGTGAATGGGAGATGAATTTATGCTACCAGACGTTGGCAGAAAAATACCTCAAACCTCATATTATTTCACTTGCATTTAGGCAAATTTACATGTGTTTGGCATTTATAAGGGTTTGCACATAAAGTAATTCCATTGGCTAGAATATTCATGTATTCTAGCCATTAGAATAAATGTATGTACATAAGCATGAGTTTACGTGTTTAGGCGCATATATGTGCGTTTACGCTGAAAAAATGCAAAAACGGTTCTCGGGGAATGCATGCTTGGGCCATTTTTTTTTCCTGCTCCTAAACACTGAGCATAAAAACCAACTAAAAGGTCTGCATGCACATGGGCATATTAACTAACATACAGGTGCGTTCAAATGTGGAAAAAAAAAGCTAAACTCCCCTGAAAGCTGCATTTTTATTGTGTCCATACACACGAGGTCTTACATGAAACTGCAGTCGTTGCTTATTTATTGATTCGTTTATTTTTGTTCAGATCTGAATTGATCTGAATATACACATTGGAATATTGGATTATCGATTTATTAATACAGAAGTGTACCTGATTTTGCACTTTATTACGAAAGTGCAGGCATTGGGAGTCGGTGAGTGCATTTCTTAAGGGAGAGGAGTCACTTATCACTTTGGTGTGGTGGATGGAATAAGAAGACACTACAGGTGAAAGGACATTTTGGATAATTTATGAACTTTTTTTGCTCTTTTTTTCATTTTTATATACAATTTTTGGGCACATTTATTTGGTTCACTTGTCACAGGGTGATACGAATTGTTTATTTAATATACACATACAGGGGGTCCCCGGGTTACAAACAAGATAGGGACTCGATTTTTAAGCTTTTTGGATAACATAGGGAAGGGTTATCTGTCTGTCTGTCTGTGCCCCTGTACAGAAGATTTCACTTTCTGTCCCAATGATAATTGGATTTTGAAAATTTTGGACTGTTAGGGAACAAGGATTGGTGATAAAGCATCAGTGGAGACACCTTTTTCCCATATTAACTCTTAGCCCTTGTACACACGGTCGGAAATTCCGACGGAAAATGTCCGATCGGACCGTGTTGTCGGATAATCCGACCGTGTGTCGGCTCCATCGGACTGTTTCCGTCAGAATATCCGACGGACAAAGTTTGAGAGCTGGGCTATAAAATTATCCGACAACATGGTCCAATCGGACTTTGTCCGATCGTTTGTAGAGAATTCCGATTGGACAAAGTGCCACGCATGCTCAGATCAAATTACGAGACCAAAGCTATTGGCTACTAGCCTGAACGTAGTCCCGTCCGTAACAAACGAACGTCATCATGTTCTGAGTGATCGGATTTTCCGACAACTTTCTTTGACCGTCTATATGCAAAACTAGTTTCGGACAAAATCCGTCGGAAAAAATCCAACGGATTTTGTTGTCGGAATGTCCGACCGTGTGTACAAGGGCTTACAGGAGAGAATGTCCCTTCCTAGCGGTAGATTTCCTCTCACTTCCTGTTATCTCCCTCCATTTGTAAGTAGAAGTTGTTTGTAAGTCAGATTTTTGTAAGTAGGGGACCCCCTGTATATATATATATATATATATATATATATATATATATATATATATATATATCCTTTTGTAGTCACATTGAAGAGATATTTATTATACCGTAAGCGCCACTATTTTTTCCTTTTATTAGATTTTATTTAAAGGTAAAAATACTACTTACATTTTGCATTATTCCAAGTGGCAGCTCGAGTTTAGGTAAGATTTCTTGTCTAGGCGCAGTGGTGGGCATTTAAATAGGGGTGGATTATTTAAATACCAACAGTTTTTTTATATTCTTGATGAAAGCCTGTGATAGCTTCTTAGTTACATAATTACATAGTTAGGCTGCTTTCACACTGCAGCAGGAGCGGCGTTGGCGGTAAAGTGCCGCTATTTTTAGCGCCGCTTTAACGTCGTTTTAGCGGCGGTCTGCGGGCGCTAGCGGGGTGGTTTTAACCCCCGCTAGCGGCCGAAAAGGGGTTAAACCCAGCCCGCAAAGCGCCGCTGCAGCGGCGCTTTGCCGGCGGTATTGCCGCGGTGTCCCATTGATTTCAATGGGTAGGAGCGGTTTAGGAGCGGTGAATACACCGCTCCTTCACCGCTGCAAAGATGCGGCTAGCAGGACTTTTTTCACCATCCTGCCAGCGCATCGCTCCAGTGTGAAAGCTCTCCGGCTTTCACACTGGAGTTAAAAGGGCCGTTTTTTTTCAGCCGTTACACAGGCGCTATTTTTAGCGCTGTAACGACTGAATACCGCCGCAGTGTGAAAGCAGCCTTAGTAAGGTTGAATAAAGACACCAGTCCATCTAGTTCAACCTGAGCGAGTGTCTACAATTGTCTCTATCCCTGTACATTGTACACTCACATTGCTCCCTACCCTCAAGGAGCCCACAATCCAAGGTCCCCATTCATATACTAGGGCCAATTTTGGACAGAAGCCAATTAACCTACCTGCATGTCTTTGGAGTGTGGGAAGAAACCGGAGAACCCGGAGGAAACCCACGCAGGCACAGGGAGAACATGCAAACTCCAGGCAGGTAGTGTCATGGTTGGGATACGAACCAGCGACCCTTTTTACTGCTCGGTGAGAGTGCTAACCACTACACCACTGTGCCACCCTGTTAATGGGTTATTTTACCCATTAACCTAAAAGACTACGGCAGCAGAGGGGATCATGGATGAAGGAGGATTTCACCTAATAGAAGAAGCATCAGCACAAGGGACACATCCTACTGGCTGTCCCTTGTTTTGATTTTTGTGTTTTTTTTTTAATTTAAGCTGCGCTTAGGCTTTAAAGGGGTTGTAAAGGTTCGTTTTTTATTTTCTAAATAGCTTCCTATAAGCTAGTGCATTGTTGGTTCACTTACCTTTTCCTTCGATTTCCCTTATAAATGTTTTTTTTCTTTGTTTTCTTTGTCTGAATTTCTCACTTCCTGTTCCTCCTCAGTAAGCTGTTCAGTAAGCTGTTCTGGCTGACTAACCACCGCTCGGATGATGGTGAGAAGTTTACTGAGGAGAAACAGGAAGTGAGATATTCAGACAAAGAAAAAAAACATTTAGAAGGGAAATCAAAGGAAAAGGTAAGTGAACCAACAATGCACTAGCTTAGAGGAACCTATGTAGAAAATAAAAAACGAACCTTTACAACCCCTTTAATACTAATGCAAGGCTGCATGGTGCAATTTACAGTACATCTGCTATTTACTGTCTTATGATTGGCTGTGTTGGCTTCCTAATGACGGGGTCTTGACCATATGCTAAGACAACTTAATCGTGTAAGGAATGGAATTATAGGGTCACTTGCTATATGGAAACAGCAGAACAGATAGATGATTGTCCAACTCAGCAAAGCTCTGGTATGCCTTCTACTGACACAGTTCTTCATTTTCAGATAATGGGGAGTATTTTTAGGACAAGGATACATCATCTTTGTTATAGAGATCATTTCGAATTACCGAAAGTGTTAAATAACAACAACCTCCTAATGTGTTATTAGAGCTAAATATTTAAAATAGAGTAAAAATGATTCATCGCCACACCCAGTGATCACGTTCTCCTAAGGAGTGTAGCGCTCGATGTCTGCCCAAAAAATAGGTATAGCTGGCTCTCTTCAGAGCTCCACTCAAAGGCTTTCTAAACATGTAACTGCGTTAAAACCATCTTCTTCTACTACTTACTAACATCTGAACGTGGTTCCCAGATCTTTAATTAGGAATTATGTCCTTTGAATTTCAAATCTCTTTCCCTCTGTGATATTTCTCTCCATAAGATACAAACTTAGAATCAACAGCTTGGCATCAAGACTGGGAAAACAGGATTAGGTCATTGAGCAATAAGGAAATAAGACTGGCATGGGAAAAAAAAAAAATTCAAGAAAAAAAATACTTGTTGCTGCTAAGGACAGATATACTGCAGTGGTGCGTGAAGTCAATAGGGCAATATGCTCAGGGCCATCTTTAATATTGGTTTGGCCCTGGGCAAAAATTTGCTTAGGGCCCCCCTCCCCCCATGCAATTTTGCTCTCCACCTTCTCTGAGACATACTATAAATAGCAGCTAGACTTAACCACTTGCTTACAGGGCACTTAAACACCTTCCTGCCCAGACCAATTTTCAGCTTTCGGTGCTCTCACACTTTGAATGACAATTACTCAGTCATGCAACACTGTACCCAAATGAATTTTTTGTCCTTTTTTTCCCACAAATAGAGCTTTCTTTTGGTGGTATTTGATCACCTCTGGGGTTTTTATTTTTTGCGCTATAAATGAAAAAAGACCGAAAATTTTGAAAAAAAACGCATATTTCTTTGTTTCTGTGACAGAATTATGCAAATTATTAATTTTTCTTCATAAATTTTGGTCACAATTTATACTGCTACATGTCTTTGGTAAAAATAACCCAAATTAGTGGATATTATTTGGTCTTTGTGAAAGTTAGAGAGTCTACAAGCTGTGGTGCGAATCGCACAAAATTGATCACATCTGATGTACTGGTGGCCTATCTCGCTTCTTGTGACCCGAACAAGTCAGGAAAGTACAAATACCCCCCAAATGACCCCTTTTTGGAAAGTAGACATTCCAAGGTATTTAGTAAGAGGTATAGTGAGCTTTTTGATGTTGTCATTTTTTTCCCACAATTCTTTGCAAAATTAAGATTTTTCATTTTTTTTTTTTTTCTCCACAAAATTGTCATTGTAATAGGTTATTTCTCTCACGTGGCATGTGTATACCACAAATGACACCCCCCAAAAAATTCTGCTACTCCTCCTGAGTATTACAATACCACATGTGTGGGACTTTTTCACAGCCTGGCCACATAGAGAGGCCCAACATGCAGGTAGCGCCATCATGTGTTCTAGGAACATAAGTTACACATCTAACTTGTTGACTATTTATTACACTTTTGAAGCACCAGGACAATGACACGTGACACTGATGACAGATGGCACTGATACGTGGCAATGCTGACAGGTGGCACTGATGACAGATGGCACTAATATGTGGCACTGATGACAGATGGCACTAATATGTGGCACTGATGACGCGTGGCACTTATACGTGGCACTGATGACACGTGGCACTAATACGTGGCACTGATGACACGTGGCACTGAAACGTGGCACCGATGACAGATGGCACTAATACGTGGCACTAATATGTGCCACCGATGACAGATGGCACTAATACATGCCACCGATGACGCGTGACACTGATGACAGATGGCACTGATAAGTGGCATTGATGACACGTGACACTGACAACAGATGGCACGTGACACTGACAGGTGGCACTGATGACAAATGGCACTGATACGTGGCACTGATGACAGATGGCACTATGTGGCACTGATGACACGTGGCACTGACGGCAGGTGGCACTGACGGCAGGTGGCACTGACGGCAGGTGGCACTGACGGCAGGTGGCACTGGGGTGGATGGCACTGGGGGCAGGTAGCACTGGGGTGGATGGCACTGGGGGCAGGTAGCACTGGGGTGGATGGCACTGGGGGCAGGTAGCACTGGGGTGGATGGCACTAGGGGCAGGTAGCACTGGGGTGGATGGCACTAGGGGCAGGTAGCACTGGGGTGGATGGCACTGGGGGCAGGTAGCACTGGGGTGGATGGCACTGGGGGCAGGTAGCACTGGGGTGGATGGCACTGGGGCAGATAGCACTGCTGGGGGCGGATGGCACTGCTGGGGGCGGATGGCACTGCTGGGGGCGGATGGCACTTTTTATTTCATTTTTTTATTTTATTTTTTTTCCGGAATCAGAACGGCTGCCGCTGCAGCCGTTCATCTCTCCCCTCTCGCACTGTCTGTGCGAGGAAGGAGAGCGGCGCTGCGAGATGATCTCATATGTTTACATATGAGATCATCTCCCATTGGACACGCCGATCACGCTGTAAACGGCCGCTGTGATTGGCCGTTTACAGCGATCTGTGTTTGCCTGTCCCCGGGGGACACGGCGAACACAGAACTTCCGCGATGCGCGCCCGCGGCGGCGCGCATTGCGGAAGTAAACATCAGGCCGTCCAGGGACGACCGCCCAAACGAACGCGCCTGCTCTACGGCCGTAATTCGGCTATAGGGCGGGCGCGAGGAGGTTAAAATCAGTTTACTGTATCAGATCAGGCAGCGATTGAGATTGGTTGCTAGAGGTTACAGCATATCATTACTGCTTACTGACTGGTTGCTAGAGGTTACAGCACTCCTTAAGGCTCACTGAGGTTACAGCACATGATTTCTGCTTGTTGATTGGCTGCTAGAGATTACTGTACAGTAATACTGCTCACTGGTTGCTGTAGGTTACAGCACATCATCTCCTCACTGCAGGGGGCATGATATACATGTGAATGCTGCCTTATTTACATATCAATGCCGTTTTTTTTTTCTTCTCCTAAGAAGGTCGGGAATCGTTGAGGGGAAGTGATACGGTATCGAGATTGTACGGATACTGTTTTGTTTTGTTTATAAAATTGGCAAGATACGGTTATGAGAAAGTGTTTCTTATGTATAATGGTTGTTAATAACCTATATATTGTTTTGTTCTTGCAAAGAAATAAAGAATTAAAAAAAAAATAAAAATCAATGCCGTTGGCCTCAGCTATTTACATATGCATGTCACTGCTATTTACATATAAATGCTGGTTATTTACATGTAAACACATGGTCTGCAGGTGAGTCGTCTGTACACAACAACAGGACTAAAACCTGAAGGGACAAGGGAATGTAAACTGGGATAGTATGAGGCAGCTGCTTTGGGCCCCACAACAATGGCAGCTGCCCCTTTTGCCCTGCCTTAAAGACGGCCCTGAATATGTTTAGTATGGTAATGTAATGTATGCATTGAATATATTACATTGCTAGGGTAGTGTAATATATTAAAGCCCAACCACTTGTGTTACTTTGAATAGAGTAAAGAAAAGTTTCATTTTCTATTAGGTTTCTATTTCTGTCTATGACAGTATTGGAAATATTTTCCTTTTCCTTTCATTTATGCCGCGTACACACGATCAGATTGTCCGGCGTACTTAGTCCGCCGAATGCATTTCAGCGGACAATGTGATCGTGTGTGGGCTTCACTGGACTTTTCCAGCGTGAAGTCCGGCGGACTAAGAAAGTATTTTTGCACTCCAATCTTCCCGTCGGACTTGGGTTTCAGCGGAGAATACGTTCGTCAGTATGCTAGTCCGGCGGACTAAGAATGACGCATGCTCAGAAGCAAGTACGAAAAAAGGAAGCTATTGGCTACTGGCTATTGAACTTCCTTTTTCTAGTCCCGTCGTACGTGCTGTACGTCATCACGCTAGCAAACGCCGGACTTTCTGTGTGTCCAAGTCCGTTCTGTAGAAAGTCCGCCGGATTATCCGTCGGATTGTATGTCAGACTAGGTACGCCAGACAATTCGATCGTGTGTACGCGGCATTACTTTTTAAACCCGTGACACCTGTATGAGAAATGGGGGAGCACTTGTTAACTGTGACAAGAAGGTTTGGTCAGAAATAAAAAGTTTTCCTAATTTTAGTAAATATGTATTCTTATCTGCCCCTTGGTCAGCTTTCTTGTCAGCTTCTGTCTTTTCAATAGATAAAGGAAAATTTTCTTTTGCAGGGAACTTAAAGTAATAATTAAGTTTTCCTGTTTTTTTAAATACAATAATAAACATGTCTAGTGCTGCAACTAATGATTATTTGGCTGATCATTGTTTTGATTAATCGGATAATAACCTTAAAAGAAGTGTGGTGTATATTTTAATATGTAAAGATTTTTTTTAAAAAAAGGCAATTTATTCTTAAATATCTATATGCGGTGGTAAATATAAATAACTAACTACATTATATGATTAGGGAGCAATTCACTCTGAGAATAACAGAGATATACTGTATATACTATTAGCCCTTGTACACACGGTCGGATATTCCGATGGACAATGTCCGATAGGACCGTGTTGTCGGATAATCCGACTGTGTGTGGGCTCCATCGGACTGTTTCCGTCGGAATATCCGACGGACCAAGTTTTCCAGCTGGGCTATAAAATTTTCCGACAATATGATACGATCAGACTTTGTCCGATTGTGTGTAGAGAATTCCGATCGGACAAAGTGCCACGCATGCTCAGATCAAATTCCTAGACCAAAGCTATTGGCTACTAGCCGCAACGTAGTCCCATTGTAACGAAATAACGTCATCACGTTCTGAACGATCGGATTTTCCGACAACTTTGTCTGACCGTGTGTATGCAACAGTTTCGGACAAAATCCGTCAGACAAAATCCAACGGATTTGGCTGTCAGAATGTCCGACCGTGTGTACAAGGGCTTAGAGGTTGAATCTGGCAAATATCAGACTCAGAAATCACAAGAAAAGAAAAAAATAAGGACTGTTTTGCTGATTTTCAGACAGAACTGTAATATATAATATGCTGGCCATGCAAAAACAATGCCTTCCTTCAAAAAAAAAAAAAAAAAAATGTAATTTTAAGAACGTTTGTTCGATTTTCGAATCATTAGTGGGTTCAAATCGATGTTCTTTTCAACCACTGTGATGGGAAGATTTGAAAGAACAGAATAGAGAACTTCTTGGTCAAAGGAATTTTCAGACAGTGTATGTGGTTTTCGTTCACAAATTACATTTATTTTAAAACTGAGTGTTGAAAAAACGTGAAATTTTTAAATGACATTCTTTCATTCAGCAAATGCACAAAGATTTTTAGTATGAATATTCTCGTCTGAAAATTGATACGTGTATGGAGCACAAGGCTCATTTCACACCAATGCAGTTTGCTTTTGATCCATTTCTACAGTGGTGTTTTGCATTTTTGCACGCGCAATTTTGCTGTGATTTTCGTTTTGCATTTTGGCCAATTTGTTGTTGGGCAAATTAAAAAATGCAAATTGCTGCAAATACATGCTACATGCTTTTCTGCAGCTTCTCCATTGAAGTCTATTGAAGCAAAAAGCAAAAAAAAAAAAAAAAAAAAGCATTAAAAGAAAGTCCTTGACCCTTTCCAAATAGACAGCAGCTGAAAAAAGCATAGATGTGGTTGTATCCCATAGGAAACCATGAAGCTATATGAAGGGGGGAAGGGAGATTGAAATCTTTTATAATAAAGTAGTACTAAAAGCTGAGCTTTTTTTTCATGGATATGACCAGTTTAAATATAAAGCACAATACTGGTAAACGTTTACTTTAAATGTAATTGTAATGCCTTCTATTACCTCTAGTATATCCGCCTACACCTTCTCTGGGTTCAGATGCTGATCTTCCTTGCACTGTCTTTAAAGTAATCTTGTAAACATGTTATACTTACCTGCTCTGTGTGATGGGTTTGCACAGAGCAGCTCTGATGCTCCTCTTCTAGGGCCCCCCACCAACGCTTCTGGCTCCTCCTGCCCTCAGAGTGTCCCAATAGCAAGCTGTAAAGTATAGTTGCCCCTATAGCAAGGTAACAACAATTTCTGCCTTTAGAACCACTAACTTTTTTCCCAGGACTACATGTCCCATGAGGTATTGCTCCTCATTTATTCACAAGTTCTCAGGCACTTACTGACATGTATGGATGGTGTAACTGAGCTGTATGTGTGCTGCACTATATTTCCTGATATGTAAACATATTAGGCATTCTGTTCAAATATTTTTATTGGTAACAATCAATGAATAGTAACAAATAATCAATTGCGGGTACTGAAAGATAATTAAAAGTTACAAGGGTGTATGAGCAATGTAATACATAGAACGATGTGTTTGTTATGGAGATACAAAGTTGTATAAGATAACGCAAACAACTATAGTTTGATTCTGGGTAGAACAAGCCATTTAGTGGCAAAAATATACTGTAGCATTAAATAAGAGTTGTGAATATTATTCTGTGGGATGAGAATGAGGCAACAGATAGATGCAATACACAAAATGATCGCGTCACCAATGATATAGATAGGGTAAGAGAAGGGGAAAGAGTGAGGGGGGGGGGGGGGGGGACAGATTAGTTGGAGAAGTAAGAAAGGGAAGGCAAGGGCTGCCAGATGAATGGGTCGGGTTGTCGCATGGGCTTCCGTCATGTTTGGATAAGGACCATGGGGGGTAGTGGAAGTTAAGGTTCTAGGAGGTGTTTATCGAAATCAGTGTTCAATCCATGGCTGCCATATTTTAAGGGGTTGGGAGACCCTGTCTAAGATTGTGGCTTCGATTGTGTTGTGTATCATGGCTTGGGTGATTCTATTCTTTGTTTCAATGAAATTTAGTGTTGGGGTTTTCCAAGTCTTAGCTGCTGTAGTAAGATGTATGATGTATGAGAAGGCGATTTTGGGCTCTAGTACAGTCAACAAATAATGCATTCTGTATGCAGGCCAACTAATCGGCTAGCTGATTAATCGATTATGAAAATAGTTGACAAATATTTTCATAATCAGTTAGTTGTCGATTAATTGATTAGTTGTTTTGGCCCTAAACATGTCATACTTGTTCTGTGCAATGGTTTCCCACAGAGCACCCCCAATCCTCTTCTTCTGGGATCCACCGCAAGGGCTTCTGGCTCCTTCTCTTTGACGAGTGCCTCCATAGGAGGCTGGTTCCCTTGGGGGCACTTGTGCGGCTCCACCCCCTGCTCTTCGTCACAGCATTTGATTGACAGCAGTTGGAAACAAAGGCCTTTGCTTGCTATCTATCTGCCCAGAGAGGAGTGACACAGCCAAGAGAGCCTCTGCTCTCAAACAGAGCTGGATCGTGAATGGGCTCAGGTAAGTTACAAGGAGCGTTCAAGTCAAACTGGGACTTTTAGGTTATATAGTAAAAGCACAAGTGGAAACTGCATTTATTTTTCGACATACTCACCTTCTTTATTTATACACTTATCACAGCGTTTAACTACTGCTTGGAAACCTTTGGCATGGAAAGAGTTGTCAGCACGCCAGAACCATCCTAGGACAGCCTGCTTTACTTTGTCATCAGTGTGTAAATACTGACCTCCAAGGAACTCTTTTAGGGGTCCAAACAGGTGGAATTCACTTGGAGTGAGGTCCGTGCTGTAAGGAGGATGTGGCAATATCTCCCAGCCGAGCTGCTGTAATGTGCACGTAGTGCGGCGGGCAGTATGGGCTTGTGCATTGTCCTGGAGAAACAGGATGCCCTTAGTGATCACACCAGGCCATTTTTTTCTGTAGACATGTATGCAGATCACTCAGAACACAACAGTAGTATCCATTGTTGAAAGTGGCTCCACGTGGTAGAAAATCCACATGAATAACACCACGTTTGTCCCAAAAAACAGTTGCCATTACTTTACCCGCAGATGCAATTGGAAATTTTTTTTGGTTGTGACGAGTTTGTATGTTTCCACTGATTTTATGCTCGTTTTCATTTCGGAATGAAATGATGTGCCCGTGTTTCGCCACATGTAATGTGATCCAGAAAATCCTGGCCTTAAAAATGCTCCTTCAACGCAGTGCAGACTTCAACTCTTCTGTGCCGGTCAAAAGCGAAAACTGTCTTGGTATCCAGCATGCTTTTGCAAAGGTTTGTGAATGATTGTGTTCACCATTCCCACAGAAAGATTTTTCTCTTGTGCAATTTCACAACAGGTTATGCATCGATCATCCAGGACCAGGCGTTCCACATGCGGAATGTTCACAGAAATAACTGATGTGGGCTGGGATCATCACTGACAGATGTATGGCCATATTTGGAATGTTTACACCATTCAGATGTCTTACTGCAGCTGAGCGTATCATCACCGTACTGTGCTTGAAGTCTTCTGTAGATATTCAAGGGTTTTATGCCTTCACAAGAAACTTCATCAACATGCGCTGTTCCATGCACCATGTTGTCTGCCATCTTGGTTAACAGTCTCTGGACTGGCCCACGACATGTGCACCACCTAGCAGTAATAGGACACACTTGCCACTAGGGATGAGCTTCGAGTTCGAGTCGAACTCATGTTCGACTCGAACATTGCCTGTTCGCCTGTTCAGCGAACAGTGAACAATTTGGGCTGTTCGCAGCAAATTCGAAAAGCCGGAACACCCTACACAAGTCTATGGGAGAAATCTAAAGTGCTCATTTTAAAGGGTAATATGCAAGTTACTGTCCTAAAAAGTGTCCCCAGGGGACATGGATCAATGCAAAAAAAGTTTTAAAAACTGCCGTTTTTTCAGGAGCAGTGATTTTAATAATGATTAAAGTGAAACAATAAAAGTGTAATATTCCTTTAAATTTCGTAGCTGGGGGGTATCTATAGTATGCCTGTGAAGGGGTGCATGTTTCTGGTGCTTAGAACTGTCCCTGCACAAAGTGTCATTTGTGCAGGAAAAAAAGTCTTTTAAAATCACTTGCGGCTAAATTGTCGGCTCCCCGTAATACAGAGAACACTCAATGAGTCTTCTCTGCATTAGCCGACAATTCATTCATTCATTGATAAAAAAAATAAATAAAAAAAAGCGTGGGGGTTCCCCTAAATTCAATTACCAGGCCCTTCAGGTCTGACATGGATATTAAGGGGAACCCCGTGTCAAATTTTAAAAAAAATTGACGTGGGGGTCCCCCTTAATATCCATACCAGACCCTTCAGGTCTGATATGGATATTAAGGGGAACCCCGCATCAAATTTTAAAAAAAATGACGTGGGGGTCCCCCTAAAAATCCATACCAGACCCTTTATCCGAGCACGCAACCTGGCAGGCCGCAGGAAAAGAGGGGGGGACGAGAGAGCGGCCCCCCCTCCCTCCTGAACCGTACCAGGCCACATACCCTCAACATTGGGAGGATGCTGTGACCCCTCAAAGCACCTTGTCCCCATGTTGAGGACAAGGGCCTCATCCTCACAACCCTGGCCGGTGGTTGTGAGGGTCTGCGGGCGAGGGGCTTATCAGAATCTGGAAGCCCCCTTTAACAAGGGGACCCACAGATCCCGCCCCCCCCTGTTTGAAAAATGGTAAGGGGGTACAAAAGTACCCCTACCATTTCACAAAGAAAGTGTAAAAAATGGTTAAATAAGACCAACACACTTTTGAAAAATTCCTTTATTAAAAATAAAAAAAATAAAAAAAAGATTCCAGCGGTGCTAATCCACTCTTGCTATCCAGCGACGAATCTCGGGGGTCCAGCGATGGATGATCATATCCAGCGACGGGGGATCTCTCAGTCCAGCGCTGTCCATACATCCGTCTTCTGTCTCCACTCCGGAGACACTGCAGAGAGCCCAGCGCTGACATTTCTTATATTAGGAGACAGAAGACGGATGTATGGAAAGCGCTGGACTGAGAGATCCCCCGTCGCTGGATATGATCATCCATCGCTGGATAGCAAGAGTGGATTAGCACCGCTGGAATCTTTTTTTTTTTTTTTAATAAAGGAATTTTTCAAAAGTGTGTTTGTCTTATTTAACCATTTTTACACTTTCTTTGTGAAATGGTAGGGGTACTTTTGTACCCACTTACCATTTCAAACAGGGGGGGGCCAGAATCTGGGGGTCCCCTTGTTAAAGGGGGCTTCCAGATTCTGATAAGCCCCCTGCCCGCAGACCCTCACAACCACCGGCCAGGGTTGTGAGGATGAGGCCCTTGTCCTCATCATCATGGGGATAAGGTTCTTTGAGGGGTCACAGACCCCCAAAGCATCCTTCCGTTTTTAAAACTTTTTTTTGCATTGATCCATGTCCCCTGGGGCAGGACCCGGGTCCCCAAACACTTTTTAGGGCAGTAACTTGCATATTACCCTTTAAAATGAGCACTTTAGATTGTGAACGTTCGAGTCCCATAGACTTTAATAGGGTTCTAAAGTTCACACGAAGTTTAGGTCTGTTCGCAGGTTCTGGTGCGAACCAAACAGGGGGGTGTTCGGCTCATCCCTACTTGCCTCTTACTACTGCATATAGTACCACCACACTAGCACCCCTCTCAGTACCTGTGAAATGAAAAGTCCCAGTTTAGCATGAACTTCCCTCGTATGAGGAGAGACAGGCGGGATTCTGTAAGACAGAAGGTTTTTTACCTTACCTTACCTTTACCATAGAATGCATTCAGGTAAAAAAAAAAAAACCTTTAGGATTTAGAACTGCTTTTTGGCAATAAAAACCTAGCTACAAAGCCTAAGTGCAGTCAGAATAAGAAAAAAAACACAAAAATCAGCACAAGCTACATAACTAAGGCCGCATACACACGATCGAATTGTCCGGCATACTTAGTCCGCCGAAACGCATTTCGATCATGTGTGGGCTTCAGCGGACTTTCTCAGCGTAAAGTCTGGCAGACTTAGAAAGTATTTTTGCAGTCCAATCTTTCCGCCGGACTTGGGTTTCAGCGGACAATACGTTCGTCAGTATGCTAGTCCGGCGGACTAAGAATGACGCACGCTCAGAAGCAAGTACGAAAAGGAAGCTAATGGCTACTGGCTATTGAACTTCCTTTTTCTAGTCCCGTCGTATGCGCTCTACGTCATTGCGCTAGCAAACACCGGACTTTCTGTGTGTCCGTGTGTGGCCAAGTCCGTTCGGTAGAAAGTCCGCCGGATTGTTTGCCGGACTAAGTACGCCGGACAATTCGATCGTGTGTATGCGGCATTAGAGTCGGTAGGTTGTGTCTGATTTGTCACTGACTTACAGTCACAGCTCTCTGCTCAGAGTGGAGGGGAGAACTGAGTGAACAGTGGCATTTGATCGCCCAGTTCTCACTACAGAGCTGGGGGGGGGGGTATAGATGCAGCATCGGATTAATGCTGCACCCACCTAGGTGAGTAAAATGTTTTTTTTTCTCTAAAAGCCATACTTCTCTTTTAATTTTATTGCTACATCAAGAAGTTTTCAATAGTGCTTTCTTGTGTGTAGACCTCCATTAAGTCTGGGATATCTTCTTGAGCAAAAATCGTATTACATTTTTCTATCACCAACTATATCATTAACATAGATTCTTCTATGGGATCTTGTATAAACCTTCCCCTGCTGGTAATTTTGAAGTTTATGAATGCGGGGGTAAACATAAAGGGGTTGATTTACTAAAGGAAAATGATGTAGGAAAGGACTCCTAGTGTAGTATTAAAAACAGCAATATTTATTCAATGAGAGGACTCAAAGCTAGTGCATTCACAAATGTGGTACTGTTGCATGTGATATTGCAGCTGGATCAAGCTGTGGTGTAATTTTTCCTTGTCCCAAGCAGCCCTGGCCAGGGGAAGAAGAGGAGTCCTCTGTAATGAAGAACGGATGGGAAGCCTCCTGGGGAGCCAATACAAACCACTGTCAGAAGAAGCCACGTCCACTGTGATGTTTGACCCAAGATGAGATGAAGGGACACATTTTTTGGGGACACCACCATTTTTTCGACTAATGTGGGGCTTTTCCTGCACTGACTGTTCCTTCTGAAGCTCCTCCTTGTCTTCACCTTTGCAGTATAGTTTTAATTCAGAAGGCACTATATTAAAGGAAGTAAATTCTGTGGCATTATTCAAAAAGTAAGTTTACAAACTTCAAGACCATTCTAAATATTAGCAGTAGGCTAGAATTAGTGGACATTCACTGTGGTAATTAATATATTGCTTTGCATTTTGACCATGAATCAGGTCAATGCAAACTGACCATATACTGAAAAATGCCAAAGCAGAATGTTCCAACAGTGAAACTGATTGTCAGAATGAACAGTAGATGCAAAAAAGACTTATGCCCCGTACACACAATTCGACTTTCCGACAACAAAACCATGGATTTTTGTTCGAAGGATGTTGCCTCCAACTTGTCTTGCATAATGGTAAATGGTTATTCCTGCTCTGCTCACTAGTGAGAACTACTTAATTGAATAGCTGCATACACCGATATGGACCAAACCGTGTCCAATAGGAAGAATTTATGGGGGAAGTTGGTGTTGCGCTATTCTTACTATGTTGTAGGAGAGAGGCTATTACACCTTCTGCTCTATCTAATAAAAATAACCCTCAAATGGTGTATAGGGCAAATATAATATTTGAGTCTGCAATAAACTCTTGAGGGTTCTATCTGATTCTTGCATACACACAGTCACACAAATGTTGTCCAACTATTATGAACATAGTGACGTACAGGACATATGTGATATCTCCATTATGAACGCTAGTTATACCTCCGGCTCGTACTTGATTCCAAGCATGTGTGGACTTTTGTCCGACGGACTTGTGTACACATGATTGGAAAGTCCAACAACAAACATTTGTTGGTGGAAAATTTGAGAACCTGCTAGCCAATATTTGTTGGTGGAAAGTCTGACAACAAATGTTCAGTGGAGCATACACACGGTCGAACTTTGCGCCAACTAGCTCACATCCAACATTTGTTGTCGGAAAACACAATAGTGTGTACGGAGCATTAGGCTCCATCCACATCTGCGCATTATATGAAAGCAAGAAAAATGTGCATTGCACTTGCAGTGCCACTATTCATTATTGGTACCTCAAACGCCGGCCAGAAAAACATGCTCTCCTCCCAAAAAAGATGCAAATGCTTCTTTTGGCGCATTTGTCATGCATAAGGCAGGCCATTAAAATGACTAGGCTGCCCTGTGCATGTCAGGAGAAAAAAAGCGTGCAAAGGTACACTACTGATGTATGAACAGCACATATTCCTAGTACATGTATATATTCCCGTAAATGCATGTACGTATGTATACACATGCTTAAAAATGTCTTCTAGCTTTTTTTATAGGTTTTATTTATTGCTGGTTCATACTATGAGCACATTTCCGTGTGATTTTGACAGCCAATTTTTTTTAATGGGCTGCCAAACTAATGCACAAAAGGTACAGCAGGTGCGACTTTTAAAATCACGCTTCGTACCACATTTGATAAAACTGTATGCGGTTTGGTGGCTGAAACATGCATGTATTTTCCAGATACATTTAGAGTGGCATTAACAATTAATGGATCCTGTACGTGTCTAACAAGATAAGTGTGTTCCCATGCATTTCCTGTCACACAATTGGTGTAAAAAGGCTCTTAAATCAGTAAACAAAAATGGCAGAATGCCTAAAAACTTGGTATTTTTAGGCATCTGTGTACAAGAGCCCTTATGCATACTGTTTTCTTCTATAGGGGACAATGGCGGCTTCCGAGGCCAAAGATGTACTTACTTATTCTACATTACTATATTACTGTTCTATTGATACCTTTGGTAATTAAATATTTAAAAAGACCAGGGGGTTGGTGAAAGGCTGGGCAAATAATCACTTTTCCAGAAATGCATTCAACTTTAGCTGCTTATATCTCTGGATTTATCGATCATTTCCACAGGTGCGTTTCACCAATGCTTAACACTGCTTCTGTGTTTATTTCACCATGTACTTAGTTTACGTTACCCAAGTTTGTGATAAGAATACTTTAAAACAAAATAATGCTTTTATGTTGCACAAGGCAAAGAACTGTATTCCATATGTTATGTTCTGGGAAACCTTTGACTGGCCGCCATGGATAAAAAGTTCTGGTTTGGACCACTTTTGGGCCAATTAAGGTGCCAGAATTGATTTATACAAAATTCTTGGCAGAGAGAAGGGGGTTGTTGTCAACCATGTTTTACCTTATGTATTAAAAGTGGATTAACCACTTCGCGCCCGCCCTATAGCCGAAAGACGGCTACAGAACAGACGCTAACTGCCGGGAGGCCGTCCCTGGACGTCCTCCTGTTTACTTCCCCTCTGCGTGCGGGCGCACATCGGCGAAGTTCTGTGCTGCCCGTGTCCCCCGGACACAGCCAGTCACAGATTGCTGTAAACGCCCAATCACGGCGGCCGTTTACAGCGCGATCGGCATGCGCAATGAGAGATGATCTCATATGTAAACATATGAGATCATCTCTCATCGCTGCTCTCCCTCCTCACACAGACAGCGTGTGAGGAGGGAGAGATGGGAGAGTGTAAAAAAAATAAATAAATAAAAAATTATTATCGCTGTTTTCTAGCTGGTCTAAAACCATTTTTAATGTAAAGGGACAGTTTTAGTTGCTATGGACAATCTCCAGTTTCCAGGCATAAAGAACAGTTTTTATAATATAAAACTGCATGCAGGATACTGGACAAACCACTAGGGACAAAGGGGAAGTGAGATAATTACATACAGCAAAGTAATCTATAAGATTACATTATACTGTATGTAATGTGTGTGTTTTACTTTTTGAATTTAGCGCCGTTCTCCGTCCCCGTGCGTCGCAACGCTGGCAGGGAACGGAGCTCGGCGATGTGATGAATCGAGCGGAGGACGAGCCGCTCACAGTGCGGGGAGACATCGCTGGATCCAGGGGACAAGGTAAGTAAACTCATCCTGGATCCAGCGATGCGATCCCGAGTCTGGCTCGGGGTTACCGCTTTTGGTTCTGAATTTTCACCCCAAGCCAGACTCGGGAATACCGCCAGGGGGGTTAAGGGTCTGGTTTTTATTGTGGTCATTCTGTTTCTATGCTTAATTTTTCCACTACAGAAATTAAAGTTTTTTTATGTTTTGTAAGAGGGTCATTTCATCATCTTCTAGTAGCAACATTCATGAAGATTTGTTCTAGATACATATTATGATATAGGAATATTTTTGCACAACTTATGCAAATCCTTTACCATCTATTCTGTTTCTTTTCCATTTCCCCATCCTTCATGATCAAGACATTCTCAAGTTTCTATGTGTGTTTTATTATAATGATGAGACTTTCCTTTTCAAATATATTTTTTGAGAAAAGCTTCCTGATACATTTTTGAATTTTGCCCTTTTGTGTGTTAAAATACCAGTGCAAGCCATGTGTGTAATAATGAGCTATCCCCGCTACAAATAGGAGACATTGTAGCTATGATGTTGTGTCAGTCATGTCTACTTCATCTTTTTTCCCACAAATGGTATTTTAATGGATGCATATCTGCACTGGGATCTTTTATATCTGTCTACACCTTCACTTAAATTGCATTTGAATTAAACAAACATTTTTTCTCTAACTGTAATTGTATAGTACAGGTTCGTTATGGTGTAACACAGACCATTCTTTCTCAGATCTTACTAATAAATTGATCCCCATGCACTGGAAGTTCCAGTCTGATTTGTTATAACAAACAGTTGAGGGTTAGTTCACCTTTAGCCCTTGTACACACGATCGGAGATTCCGACGGAATGTGTCCGATCGGAGCGTTTTGACGGATATTCCGACTGTGTATGGTCTGCATCGGACTGTTTCCGTCGGAATATCCGTCGGACCAAATTTTCCAACTTGCTGGAAATATTTTCCGACAAAATGCTCCGATCGGACATACTCCGATCATGTGTAGAGAATTCCGATTGGACAAAGTGCCACGCATGCTCAGATCAAATTCCTACATCAAAGCTATTGGCTACTAGCCTGAACGTAGTCCCGTCGTAACGAAATAACGTCATGACGTTCTGAACGATCGGATTTTCCGACAACTTCGTCCGACCGTGTGTATGCAACAGTTTCGGACAAAATATGTTGGACAAAATCCGACGGATTTGGTTGTCGGAATCTCCAATCGTGTGTACAAGGGTTTAGTGACTTTTTCCACAAATCTCCTTATGCATTACCTTGCCCTCAGTACATGAAAGGAGTTCTAAAATCAAAAGGTTTTTCACCCTAATGCTAAGGTAAAAAAAAAAAAAAACTTTCAGTTGCTATTGCCCCCCCCCCCTTTCCTAAATACTTACCTGAGTCCTACATCAATCCAGAATTTTGCCCATCTTCAGGTCTTCTGTCTTTTCTTCTCCACTCTCACGAGCTTGGCTGAGAGCAGCAAGAGCCACTGCTGTCAGTCTAATCCAGGGGTGCCCAACCAGTGGCCCGCGTAGCCCTCTGATGTGGCCCGCGACCTCCTGCTCTGGGATGATGGTTTGACAAGCCCAGATTGCAGGTTGCCGAACCACCATCCCAGACCATCAGTGTTGTGAATGACGCCGGTGGTAGAGAAAGCAAGAAGCTGCAGAGCAGAGACACATAAGCTGATGCTTCCTGTATAGCGCCAGCTCCTGTCACAATCGATACCAAAGGCACTCTCCCTGGGACAGCAGGCATCATCAGCAAAACTGGTGATATCTGCTGATTAATAATAAGGATTTTGGAAAGGTGATTTATTTATGTCCATATAATTTTCACAGAGCAACAGTCATCTTTTGTAGCTAATATGTTTCCACTTTTACATTTTATTATTTACACTCTGCTTTCCTTAGCATATATATGTGAAAAGTAGTTTTTTAGACAACATCCACTCTTCAACATTGCCACCGTTCACTTCCGTACCATGGCACACCTTTCATTGTACACTTTCTTTAACACACAAAAACTGTCCATACCATGAAAGGGCCAGTTGGTTGTGTTTGCTACTCAGGCCAAAAGGTCCTCTCTTAAAAGAGAAGTTCAGGATTTTAAAAAACAAACAATTTTACTTACCTAGGTGGATGCACCATCGATCCAATTCTGCCTCTGTAGTGAAAAATTAGCGATCAAACACCACTGATCACTCAGTCCCCTCCCCCCCACCCTGCACTGAGCAGAGAGCTGTGGTCAACAGTTCTCTGCTTTCCCCTCCAGGGCTCACTGGAGCACTGGGCTGGGAAGAGGAAGAGAGGGGCTGGCTCAGGCTCTCAGTGAATCTCTTAGAACCTGAGCCAGGTGTCGATCCAGGCTTCTGGGGAGGTACCAAACGTATAGTCAGAAATCTTTTCAGAGCCCGGACTGGCTCTGCAACGTCAACCAACAGCAGGCCTTAAAGTGGTTGTAAACCCTTACAAACCACTTTGACCTACAGGTAAGCCTAGATTAAGGCTTGCCTGTAGGTCCAAGAAATATCTCCTAAACCTATATGGTTTAGGAGATATTTACCTGAAGACAGCCACCACTGTCTACGGCGCATAGGCACACTGGGTAAGCCGCAGATCGTGGCGATATGCCGCAAGTGTCGGCTCCCATGCGCATTGGGAGTGATGTAATCGCTGCTCCGGCGAATCACAGTGCCGGAGCAGCGAGACTCACCAAGAAGATGGATGCGCCGGACTACAGGGGACAGCGGTGACTTCGCTGGCTCCTGTGTCAGGTAAGTGACACATAATGGACTATTATGCGATGCATAGTAGTCCATTATGCTTTACCTTTGCAGGGAATCAAAGAGGAAGTAAACCCATCAGGGTTTACTTCCTCTTTAACTGAAAACGGGTCACAGGAGTGCAGAACGAACTGCACTCCTGTGATCCCTATGAGAATTATGACCAAAATAGCTTTGGCCTACTTCTCCTTTAAACCTTTTGGTGGCATGAATGTAAGGCTTTTGTGGAGCTGACCAGGTTAGTAAGCCATGTGTCTAAAAAATCCCCCCTTCTGCTATAAGTTCATGGTCGCTTCAGTGACCATGAACCTATAATAGAAGTTTTCCCCCCGACTCAGCTCAATAAAAGAATAGCTGTGATCAGCGGCTTCCCCACCATCCCTGTCAATGACTGTGGGTGTACAGGGCTGAAAGGGAATCTGACCCCCCCGAATGAACACAGATATGCTCTGTACATGGACAACAGATAAAATAGTAAATAACAGTCACATGTTTACCATGGAACCTGTTTGTAAATTAACACATTGTAGCGTGCAGGACTGCAGGGGAGAAGAAGATTTAGGGCTCTGTGTCCTCAATCTTCTTTTTTAAAATAGAAAAATTCAACATCGGGGTCAGTTAAGACCACTGATATTTCCCCAAAGTCCACTGTAAAAAGTAACTGATAAAAAATATTTAAATAATTTATTTAAAAAAAATGAAATATGAACAAATATTTCTTATTTATTAACACAATACCACTTTATCTTTTAGTTTTAGCAAGAATTTTGTGAGTTGTATTGCATTTGTGTCCGCTAATAATAAATTTAGTGTCTTTTTACCAAAACTATAGCTTTGATGAACATTTGTGCAACTATCACCAGATCTTAAAAAAAAAAAAAGAACAGTACCACAATCATTTTATTTTACTTATCCTGTCCTTTCAAAAAATGAATACTTTGGGGGGGCTATTACAAAGTCCGAACGCCATTAGGGGGAAAAAAAAAAAACTACAAAAATTATCTGCCCATCTGAATTAAAAAGTGGGGTGCGTGACCTGGATGAGAAAGGGTAAATCTCTGATACTGAACCTCTTTGGGGCAGTTCATGTTTGCATGTTGCATGTTCATGTTTGCATGCCTGAGAGAAATGAAGGGCAGAAGCAAAAGAAATTCAAAACTATCTATATGAAGCAAAACATCAGACAAAGTTTCAGAATAAAACATACTATAATTTAACACATTTTGAAATACCGCTTGTACAACTTCCTGAAAATCTTTATTCTGTGCCTAGCAGATATCAGAAACTGAGTAGCAAGTTTTGTACTTGGCATATTGTGGCAATCTAATGTTTTTTCAAGCAGGTTTTGATGTTTGTAGCTTTACATACAACATGCACTGACGTATTGGAGCTCTGTATTTCATTTTCAGGCTAACATTGCCGACTCTTTATCAGCCCCCTGATACTTTCCTGCTGGAGTCCCACAAATTCTTCTCGTCTATTTTAGAAGGTCTTGTGATCAGTGGCAAGACATTGGTTGTGTAGTTTCTGTCTATGGGAATTATTCTTGCTCGTGTAGAGCAGCTGATTGGTCAGCTTTGCGTAGATAATACTTTCCTCAGCCCCTTTGGCAAGTCCAAATAACAGAACTGATCAGGTGACCTGCTTCTGGAGGAAAAAAAATCATTTTTCAGAGCAAAAGTTAATTGTTTGGAATCTCCCTTCACGACTTTACATTATTTTTCAGGGGGGTGATGTGGTTGCAGGTGTTCTGTGGACATGTAAGCCCTTGTACACACGGTCGGACATTCCGACCGAAAATGTCCGATCGGACCGTGTTGTCGGATAATCCGACCGTGTGTGGTCTCCATCGGACTGTTTCCGTCGGAATATCCAACCAACAAAGTTTTAGAGCAGGGCTATAAAATTTTCCGACAACATGATCCGATCAGACTTTGTCCGATCGTTTGTAGAGAATTCCGATCGGACAAAGTGCCACGCATGCTCAGATCAAATTCCTACACCAAAGCTATTGGCTACTAGCCGGAACGTAGTCCCATCGTAACAAAATAACGTCATCACATTCTGATTGATCGGATTTTCCGACAACTTTGTCCGACCGTGTGTATGCAACAGTTTCGGACAAAATCCGTCACACAAAATCCAACAGATTTGGTTGTCAGAATGTCCGACCGTGTGTACAAGGGCTTAAAGTGATACTAAACAGAGAAGTGCTAATTGCCATAATTAATTAACATAAGTCATATATATCATGCCACAGTATTTTGTTTTATTTTTTAATCCTCTAAGTACTTTATTCCTGCAGCACCGTTGTGTGGTCACATGATCTTTCCCTGTTCTTTGGCATCTGCACGGAAAGATCCTTGAGAGGGGCTTCTATTACTCTGCTGATGTATTCTCTTTGCAGTATGAGTCTGTGTCTGGCCAGCCTTGATCTTGCTATGCCAGTCACACGATTAAAAGTTTTTTTTTAGAAAATCAGAGATGATTGACACTAGCTTTCAAATTGTTTAGATGGCATCTGCATCCAAGGCTCTTTTTTTTCCTTTACAAGCAATTATAGTTGATATAATACCAATTTAAAATAAAACTAAGCTTTTTTTGTGAGTTTCTTAGTGAATGTAATTACTTAGCATACTATATTGTGCCCCCATAGTGTTTAGCGATAGGAGGGCATGGAGGAGGAGGGAGGGAAGGGAGTGTCATTTACCACTGTGTATACACCCACATGTGTGACTCTATAGTCATGTAGGCTGCAAAGATTGCAAAAAGGAGGAAATGAACAGCTTAGAATGGAACTGAAATTTGATCATGCTCTGTAGAGGACACCAGCTGGTCTACACAATCTCAGACTGCAGTGGGGACACAGAGAAAATGGAAGGGACAGCTGAAGGCAGGATCAACCAGGAATATTTCACTCTACCCATGCTTTAGTGGCTTTCTGAGTATGAACACTTTCTTATATAGCATGTAATAAGTGTTTTTCATAGTCTGGATTTAATGACACTTTAAAATGAGCTCTTAGACAAACATGGAATACACATTTCAGACCTATTACATAGTACTTTTGATTATAAGCTAGTACAAGTAGCTGAATCTGTACATATATCTGCCAGCTCTAGTTTCTTGTACAGCAGCTTTTATAGCTGGGAGAGGGATGCGTAGTGCTCTGATTAAGTTTGGTTCTGTTGCTTTGTACGGTGCTGTCTGTGAACAGGCTTACAAAAGGGGAGAACAAATATATAACCTCATTAGTGTAATGGTGTAATGGTGCTGTTTCAGTGCCCAGTCACTGGCTGGGGTAGGTAGTAGACCAGGCAGTATTGCTTAAAAGCAGTTATATGGGGGGATTTCCTGCATGTTTTTCTACCAGTGTCTATGTACCCAGGGGCAGACTGACAACTCATGGGGCCCCCGGGCAATCGGAGATCATGGGGCTCCCAGGCAATAGGAGATTATGGGGCCACAAAGTATACACACACAGTATACAATCACACAGTATACACATACATATACGCACAGTATACACAGACAGGTTTCTATTGGATGAGAAGGTACTGAAGAGGTGGGGCAGCTATAATCTCAGGATTTTTAGACCAAAAGGATGTCGGTAAGGGACATTTCAGAGATGTAAAAAAAAAAAACAAGGATTTTTACATACTGTCTCTGGTTTTATAAGGGCTGGCAACCCTGATGGGGCCCCCTACTGGCCCGGGGCCCTCGGGCAGTGCCAGAGTAGCCAAATGGTCAGTCCGCCCCTGTATGTACCTATAGATGGTGCATAACCTAAGTAGTTATGATTTATAGTCTCCTCTGTGTCCCATGATGTACTTAAAAGAAATGAGGTTATTTTATACTTGTTATATTATACTTGTTTTTGGTTTCTTTTTTTTTTTTTGCATGCATGTAACTAAACTATATACAGTTTAATCTCTAATAATATCCTTAACCTAGCCATACACATTAAAATCAAATTGAACAATCTCCACACAGTCTTTTAGCTTTACCAGATTGGTGTGTAATGGCTTGCTTAATAATCTATTTAAATTGTATCTGATTAGTTCATTTTAATTGTATATAAAGCCTGTTTTTTGTTTTGGATAGATTAGGAAAGGGTTAAGCCATTTTTTTAAATTCTGTGTCCCTCTGCGAAAGTTTTCCTTCACTTCCTGATCTGGAGAGGCAACAAGCAATAAAAGGCGATCTCTACAGATTGAGCTAAATTTCCATGTTAAGGAGTTGTCATTGGGACAGGTGTCACCATTGGAGGATGTTCCTCACTACTTGCTATGGTGACAACTCTCAGCCCCTGTACACACGGTCGGAGATTTCGACAACCAAATCCGTCAGATTTTGTCCGTCGGATCTTGTTCAAAACTGTTGCATACACACGGTCGGACTAAGTTGTCGGAAAATCCGATCATTCAGAACGTGATGACGTAATTTCGTTATGCTGGGACTACGTTCAGGCTAGTAGCCAATAGCTTTGATGTAGGAATTTGATCTGAGCATGCGTGGCACTTGGTCCGATCAAAATTCTCTACACATGATCGGAGTATGTCCGATCGGACCAGTTGGTCGGGAAATATTTCCAACAAGTTGGAAAATTGGGTCCGACGGATATTTTCCGACGGAATCGGTCCGATGCATACCACACACAGTCGGATTATCCGACAACACGGTCCGATAGGACACATTCCGACGGATTCTCCGACCGTGTGTACAAGGGCTTACATTTTGCATTTCCCCCCATTTTCTATCTCTGTGACAATGGTCACCAGAACAAATAAGATAAATCTCAATATAAACACAACAAAGGGTCCAGCCTTTCTCACTATATCCAAACCTAAAAAAAAAAGGCTTTATTCACTTGAAGCCTTTGTATTATATACTATATTTATACAATATATGTATATATAGAATCATATTGTATAGTACCTAGCCGGCTTTATGATGAAAATACAGTAATTATTTAACAAAGTATATATAAAAAATCATCTTTTCAGCACTGAAATTGGTGGAAGCTAGTATAATTTTTCAAGGCTCTTATTTTTATTGCATAAACTTAACGAACGTGACACCAAGACGTCATTCTTTACAACTAGTTTAGACTGGTGTTATAGTTAGAAAAATGTATTGATGAATCACAAATAATTAACATATAATCACTGTATTTCCCTGTAGCTAGGCAAACATGTGATGCAATACTGTTGATAGCTTATACTATCGTGAGTGCAAACAGACAGATCGGCATGATTGGCATGGTGCAGGTTTGATGTGATACTTGAAGTTGTTGTAAACCATCACCTTGTAAAACAACCCATTTCATTTAAAATAGTAATGAAAGACAAAACATTTGTGTAGCAATAAAAAACAACAACATTATAATTACCTTATTTTCCCATTTATTATAATTGAGCACATACCCTCCGTTCTCAACAACATAAGAGCTGGGGGGGAGGAGAAGCAGCAGGATACTGAACTTCCCAGTGAAAAGCTGTGTTTGGGGGGTATCATGACATGTCTCATCATTGGAGGAGAGCAGGGTGAGTTTCCAGCACAACTAGAGAACTGACCACGGTGTGTTCTCCTGCTTAGTGTGGCCAGTTTTTAATAGGAAAGCAGAGGGCCTGGCGGGAACATCAGGGATTTCGCACAAAGGAAGCAATACAAAAAAGAACAGGAGACTTCTTCATACAAGTACATGGTACAGCAGACACATATCAGGAATATGAAGTTTTGAGGTAACAAACACTTTAAAGCTTTTACGGCCAGTAAAAAAATCGCGCTGGACAATGTGCTAAATTAAAAATAGCTGCAACACATAGTGAGATAATACACTAAATACAATAAAATACAAAAGGTTGCGCTTTAACCTAAATAAACCTAAAATAAAAAAATACAGTAAATATATCATTTGAAACACGTGTTGTGCTGAATATACCCTTGAGAGTGACAACAAATGTAAAAAAATGAACGTGTATAATAACTGATGAAAAAAAATTTATGATCCATTAAAGATAAAGTCCAAAAGGAAATATCCAAAAAATAAAGCAATCATGAATGTCCTGTACGGAGTGCAGTATTGAGTGACAGTTCAAAATTAGAATGACTTCCTAAGTGATGAGTGATGATTCAAATTATAATGACATCCGCAGAAGTAAAAGTGACTTGTGATTAGTGAATCCCACCACCATCTGAATTTTGCTCTTACCAACTCCCAGATAATAAGTGCCTGTAGCTATTGCCCAGCCAGGGCCTTTTCCTTAGATGCTCTAAAACCAATCCAATCGCCCCGTTTATGGAAGCTCTGCTGCTTGTGCTGATCAGGACAATGATCTCCCAAATCCTCTGCTACTGTCCAATACTGCTATGTCATTAGGTAATATGCTTGCTGCTCAAAAAGAGGAAAAAAACAAAAAGGGGAAACCATAGCTAGAACCCGATGGATATTTATTAAGAAACATGAACGAAGTAAACATATAAAACTTGAAAAACAAATTACGAAGAAGATAAAAAGTTGCGGCCGGCTGGCTGCAATACACACGGCTGTGCTACACAATGGGATGTTGCGCGTGGTGATGTCAGCACGTCGCTCCTCCCGACGTGTTTCGTCACAAGTTTGACGTAGTCATGGTGCCCCAAATATGCTGCAGAAATTTCCCTCCACTAAGTCTGGCTGCAGCTATTTTAACTGTGGGCAGCTGAAGCTGCTGCCTCTTCCTGGATTTAATGGATCCACTTCCTGGATTTAAACAGACACACAGAGGCACAACTCCAGCTCCGCAGCCTTGCAGCTCTAAATGGCCCTTTTATGACTCATCCCCCCACCCTTCCTTGCAAAGTTTTGGGAGAGTGAGAGAGAGAGAGCAGTGCATGACCAGACAAGAAACAGGAAGTGGGCTGTATAAGGTATTTACTGGCAGAAAAAAAAGTTTAAGTGCTCATGCACACGAACGTTTTAAAAAAACTGGCTGCAAAGCTAGCTCCGATGCCTGGAAAAATCGGTGGTAAAAACACGATTTTTACAGCGTTTTGCATTGGTGTTTTTGCGCGTTTTGCACTTTTTTTAGCGTTAGCGTTAAGTAGTGTTTTTTTAAAGAAACACATCTCTTGGCTATAGCACTCCCAAATTTCCCACAATGCCACAGAAAACAAAGAAATTAGGTTACGCGTTTATGTGCGTCTTTGCGAGTTTATGCGCGTTTTTCCGCGATTCACGTTTTTACAGCTCTAGCTCCGCGCCATGGAACGCACTGGTCCTGGGTTTTTTTTACAGCTTAAAAATGCCTATGCCATTTGTAGCTCAAAAAAGCCTAGGTGGGCATGAAGCCATAGACTAACATGGACAGGCGTTTTTAAGCTGCAAAAAACGCTCAAAAAAGTGGCTGTAAAAAAGTCCGTGTGCATGAGGTCTTACTATTCAAAGTTAAAACAACAAGGGCAGAAGATTGAAGGTTGAAAAAAGGAACGAAGGCCCGCTTTAAGAACTAAAGTGATACATTGAAGCTTACTAGCTTAGATGTGGTGGCTGAATTAAAAAAAAATTACCTGTGATCCTGCCAGTAACACACTTCCTGCCCTAGGGTGATAACAGTAACTCACTATACTGCTTCTGTAGAGAAACAGCATTGTCACCCTAGTACAGGACTACAAAACACCTCCCCCTCTCCTCTTCTTCATAATGGGAATACCAGTTTTCAGAGAGAACACAGAGTTATCAGCTTACAATATTTCTGGCAGGATCATCAGGTATTTTATTACGCAGTGGTATATGTAATTAGCAAAAAGGGAGAATAGAAGGGCCTAATAAGTGCCAAACAAGTCTGCCACCACAATTACAACATCATAAAGTTAAACTGTGTCTTTATATATAAAGGCATTAAGAGGGGAGACGGACCATCTAAACTACGTGGCATGTTCACCAATGCCAGGATCCTGGCAGACAAGATGGGTGAACTAGCGATACTGATGTACAAGGAGGATTTCGATTTTGTGGGAATTTCAGAGACCTGGTTCAACTGCTCTCATGATTGGCTGGCAACCATTCAGGGGTATTCCCTTTATCACAAGGACAGAGAAGGTAAAAAGAGGGAGGGGTATGCCTATATATCAAGAATAATGTGAGAGATGACATCGCTAAAGGGAGCTAGGGAGGAGGTGGAATCCCTATGGGCAGAGCTCCAAAGGGATGAGGCTGAGGGATAAATAATATTGGGAGTATGCTATAGGCCCCCTAATCTGAGGGAGGAGGGGAGACAGGCCTCCCATCACGATTTGGATTAGTAGAAAGGATGGGAAGTGTTATCATAATGGGGGATTTTAGTTATCCAGACATAAACTGGGCGAAGGGCACCACACACTAGTTTAAGGCTTGCCAGTTCCTAAATGTCTTGCAGGACAATTTCATGGGTCAGATGGTAGATGCACCAACTAGAGACAAAGCGTTGCTAGATCTACTGATTATCAACAATACAGACCTGATCATGGATGAGGAAATACAGGGCAATTTAGAGAACAGCGATAACAGGTCAATTGGCTTCAGTATGAATCACACAAATAGGAAACATAGGGGGGATACAAAGACTGAATTTCAAAAGAGCCATCTTCCCTAAACAACGAACCTTGCTAGAACATATAAATTGGGATAAAATCTTAGGAACAAAGATCACGGAGGAGAGATGGGTTTTCTTTAAGAGCATATTAAATAAAAGCATTAACCGGGGGCGTGTCCAAGATGGCCGACTGAGCGGACGCACTTGCTGAGAGCTCCGGCCGCTCATCCGTTGCAAACGACCCTTAGCCCTGCAGCCGCCGATCGTGGAGCAGCCTATTCCGGTGCGTACGGTCCCGGGAGGGAATGACCAAAGGTAGGGGCAATTCCGGTTGCCGTAGGACCCCTGCATCGGCCAAATCAAAGCCGAGGCCCAGTTCCAGCCTATCCCCGGACCCGAAGCCTGCGGCCAGCATGGCGTCTCCGCCGGAAGATTCGGACCCGGCGCTCTCAGAACAGTCGAATTTTACGGCGCTGATGCAGGCTATCACCACCTGCCAATCCACCCTGACGGGCAAGATCGAATCGGTGCAGCTTGATATAAGCCTTATCCGCAGAGATATGGATTCGTTCCGCGCCCGGCTGACTGAAGCGGAGCGGCGGGTGGGGGACTCGGAGGATGTGCTGCGAGACCACTCCGGGACACTCCGAACGCTGCAGACCAGGGTGAAGATACTGGAAAGCAGGGCAGAAGATTCCGAGAACAGGAATCGAAGGAATAACCTTCGCATTGTGGGACTGCCTGAGGGGGCGGAAGGAGCAGACCCCCACACCTTCACAGAAAATTTACTTCGTACACTCCTACCCCAGGCACCCTTTTCAAGTTTCTTCACGGTGGAGAGGGCACATAGAATGCCTGCCGCCCGGCCAATTCCGGGGGCTCCTCCACGCACCTTCATCCTTCGCCTACTCCACTTTCGAGACCGAGATCTGGTGCTACGGGAGGCACGCAAGGTGGAGGCCCTTACATATGAGGGGGCGCGACTGATGATTTTCCCGGACTATTCTATCGATACCCAGAAGCTACGTCGCTCATTTGACCAGGTTAAGCTCAACCTCCGCAATAGACGAATCAAGTACAGTATGTTGTTCCCGGCCCGACTGCGTGTCCAAGATGGTGAAACGATTCGCTTCTTCACATCGCCGGATGATGCTGCGACCTGGTTGGAAACCTTGCCGAGGAACAGAGATGATCGGTGAGCTGCCCCTGGGGTGCTGTTTGTTTGATTTCTACCTGTACCCTACCTTCAATTTACGCGGCGCCCCAGCCGGTCTAGTTGGACATGAGCTGGCTTGAGCTCCGCTTTGTGACAATGGCGGTGTACTACTACGCTACTTCCCGATAGACTGCCTACTGTTTCTACTGTGCCTGAGCTTACTCTGACTATGACTTTTATTTGTTGGTGGCGCATTACTTATTTCCTTGGTTATGCAACAGTTCTTTTCTTTCAAGACTCTGCCCCCGGCTCATGCCGGGTGAACTTAGATAAACATGCCTCTTGCGGTGCTCGGACGGTTGCACACATGGTGCTCATCTTTTCATGCATCCCCATGGCTATTGCCAGGACGGTTTGGTTTGGGGTTAGGACACACCGAAGTTTGGGGGGTGGTGTCGGGGTGGGGGGTGGGGGGGGGGGATTTTGGACACGGTGTTCAGGAAATTCATTTATATGCATTACTCTTTGTCTCTATGTGAAGTGCTGAGGTCAGATTTTTGCTATGGGTCTGGGAGGTCGGGGGGGGAGTTTTGGGAATTTCTATCTACTACTGTGGGGGGCGGGGGTCTCTGGGGGGGGGGGGGGGGTTTGGACTGGAGGAATATCGGGTGGTTTCCTGGGTCTGAGGTGGTGGTTTCCGGGGGGCCGCGTCTTTTTCTGTGAGATGACTCTATGGCTCCTCTAACCATTCTGTCCTGGAACGTGCGAGGCCTCAACTCGAGGCTCAAACGTTCCCTGGTATTCACATTTCTTAAGCAGTACTCCCCGCAGATCTGCATATTACAGGAGACTCATCTGACGGGTAGGAAGACGCTGGCCCTCAAGAAACCCTGGGTTGGGGCATATTATCACTCTACCTACTCGGTGTATGCCAGGGGGGTCAGTGTTCTGGTGCACAGATCTCTTCAGTTTAACCTTCTAGATCTCCACTTAGACCCGGGTGGCAGGTATGTGGTGATCCATGCCATGTGTAATGGATTGGAGATGCTGGTGATGGGTGTCTATGTTCCACCGCCGGCTACCATGGAGCTCCTCAACAAGTTGACCCCTATCATGGCATTGTACCCAGGGGCTGCAATATTGTTGGCGGGTGACCTTAATATGACCCCGAACCCCTCTCTGGATAGGTTTCGGGGGGGGCGGGTCAGAGCTCCCCGCTTTTGACCTGGATGGATCTCTACGGGCTCACTGATATCTGGCGGTGGAAGCATCCTAATGATAAACAATACACGTGCCACTCTGCCACTTATGCTTCTTTTTCAAGGATTGACCTGATGTTGGCAGACGCTTTGTTACTTCCCCGCACGGTCAATGTGGAAATCTTACCTAGGGGTATATCAGACCACGCTCCCATGCTGCTGCGGCTTGAGGTGGGCCCTACTCGGGGACCAGCCATGTGGCGACTTTCTGGTTATTGGGTGTCGGACGAGCGGGTAGCCCCGGAGGTGGAGGGGGAGTTGGGAGCCTACTGGGGGGTAAATGCCGGCACCGCGACGTCCTCGGTGCTATGGGACGCTTTTAAGGCCTACACCAGAGGTCAATATCAGTCTGCCATTTCCAAGGCCCGGAAACATTCTAGGTTGGCACTGGCGGAGGCGGAGAAGAAGGCGCAGGAGCTTGAGAAAGCTTATACGCTGGGGGGTGGCGGAGACTCATACACTGCCTTGCAGTCGATACACAGAGAGATCGCTTTGCTCAGGACGGAGGGTAGTAGAAAGATTTTGCTGGCCCAATCACAACGTATTTTTGAACAGGGGGAAAAAACGGGTAGACTTTTGGCCTGGCTGGCTAGAGAGAGGGCTTCTGTGGCACATGTCGCTAGGATTAGAGGGGAACACGATGAGGTGCTCTCAGACCCTTCTCAAATTAACGCTCGATTTGTACAATATTACAAGGCCCTTTATGCTCCTAGGGAGGTTTTTACTCTGGCAGCCCTTGGTCAATTTTTAGACCGGGTGGATTTTCCGCAGCTCTCTGATGGTGACCGTACCCGCCTGGAGGCCCCGATCTCTCTTGAAGAGGTTCAGGCGGCTATTGCCTCCCTCAAGGGTTCGAAAACTCCGGGCTCAGATGGCCTACCTGCAGAGTTTTATAAAATGCACGCAGACACACTGGCGCCGTGCTTTCACGCCCTACTCCGTACCATGATGACAGAGGGGAACCTGCCGCCCACTATGTCCGAGGCGGTGATAGTTGTTATCCCTAAACCGAATAAGGACCCTGAGTATTGCTCCTCCTATCGCCCAATTTCTCTCCTTAATGTTGACGCAAAAATAGTGGCAAAGATTTTGGCAAATCGGCTTAACTCCGTCATCTTGACCCTGGTTCATGGGGACCAAACGGGCTTTATGCCGGGCAAGGGCACTGACATTAACATTAGACGCCTTTATACCCACATTTCTAGGGCTAAGGTGGGTCGGGGACAAGGAGTAGTGGCGTCGCTAGACGCGGAAAAAGCGTTCGACTCTGTAGAATGGCAATTTCTCTGGGGAGTTTTGGAGCGCTTCCACTTTGGCCCCAAATTTATCTCCTGGATTCGGCTGCTTTATAACCGCCCCGTGGCCAGAGTTCGCACCAATGGTGCGGTGTCGGAGGAATTTGTGTTGGGTAGAGGCACGCGGCAGGGGTGCCCTCTGTCCCCTGGCCTCTTTGCGCTGGCTATAGAGCCCCTCGCCATACTTTTAAGGGCGTCGGAGGAGTTTGTGGGACTGCGGGTGGGCCCCCTTAGTGAGAAAATTTCGCTTTATGCGGACGACGCACTGCTTTACCTACCTGATGCATCTGCCTCCTTACAGAGGGCCCTGTGTATTATGGAGGAATTTGCTTCCTACTCGGGAGTTAGGATTAACTGGGATAAATCCCTGCTGTTCTCACTATCTCAAGACCCCCGTGATGCAGTCACGCCAACGCCACTGAAATTTGTGCAGGGGTTTCGTTACTTGGGGATTCTAGTGAAAGGAGATCCCAAGCAATACCTAATTGACAACGTGTACCCTATCTTAGATGACCTGACTGTCAAGTGCCAAGGGTGGAAGTCTTTGCCCTTATCACCGGTGGGTAGAATCAACCTCCTGAAGATGACCTTTTTGCCAAAGTTTTTGTATGTCTTTCGAAACACCCCTACCCCGATCCCGAATTCCTTTTTCCTCAGGGCGGATCGGGTGATCACCACGTTTATTTGGGCTGGAGCGGTACCCAGGGTGGGGAGGCGGGCCCTTCAGCTGCCTCTTTCGGCTGGGGGACTGGCCTTGCCATGCCTGAAACAATACTACTGGGCGGCGGTGCTGGTGACAGTGAGGTGGTGGTTTGTGCAATCGAGGTCCAATCCGTCGGTTAATCTAGAGGCGGCCATTCTGGGGTCTTATGCTGCGCTTAGTAATTTGGTATTTAGGGGCCCTAAAGCTCACCCTACGGTCACGTCGAACATGGCGACGACGGTGCGTGTGTGGATGCAGGTGTCGAGGAAGCTTAACGACCCTTTGGAAGTCTCACCCCATACGCCGTTGTGGGGCAACCCGCAGCTGCGCCATTTCAACTCTGTCCCGGACCCTGCCCTGTGGGCCAAATATGGCATCACAACTATACAGCAGATTATGCCTAGGGGGGTCCTTCTAAACTTTGATACCCTTAAGAGGGACTTCGGGTTGCCGAATAAGATGTTTTTTCGATACCTGCAACTGCGCCATGCGGCGCGGGCCCAATTCCCTGCCCCAATTTCGGTCTGCTCGCACCAGATTGAAAAGTTCCTTATCTCCAAATATGCTGATCGTGTCCTCTCCTCCTTGTACCTCAGGCTCTCCGCTTCGGAACCCGTAGCAGAGTCTGCGCTTTTTCGCAAATGGAGGTCTGATCTTCCTTCACTGAATGAGGAGGACTGGCAGGAAGGCATCCAGAACTATATCCCCCGGATGATCTCCGCACGTGATAGATTTATTCAGCTGAAATTTATACATAGGGCTTACTACACTCCACAGAGACTTTCGAGAATATACCCACTAAGCTCTGATAGATGTCCGAAATGTGGTGTGGAGGTGGGGACATTTATGCATGTAGTGTGGGAATGTCCGGTTATTCGGACCTTCTGGAGGGAGGTGGTGGGGGTTCTGAATTCGGTGGGGGGCCTCTCGGTGGGGATGGACCCTGTGGTCCTGCTGTTGGGGGTGTGTGATAGAGTGGTGGTGGGCACGCATAGGCAACTGTTTGTATTTTATGCGGCATTTTATGCCAGGAAGACTATTCTTCTTAACTGGAAGAAGGCGGACCCCCCTGGGATTTCTCAATGGAAAGGGATGATTGACTCCGCTCTTCCACTATATAAGCTGACTTACATGAGTCGGAAGTGCCAGTCTAAATTTGACAAGATTTGGGGACCTTGGGTGGGAGTGTAGTTGGGTCAACCGTGGGATGGATGGTTGTAGGATCTGGGACGCTCTCTTGTATCTAATTGACTATTACCGAGTGCTATGAGTGGAATGCGGAATTGATGTGGTTTGTCTATTCTATGAGCTGTATCTGGAGGCTTGGCCTCTGGACTCTTCCCCCCTCTTCCCCCCCCCCCCCCCCCACTTCTTCCTCCCCTTCACTTTTCCTTTCACCATCTTTCCTCCCATTTACCTACTGACCCTTATCAGCTGATTTGTAAAGTTTGATTAACCGACTGGACACTGAACACTGTGTTATGTTGTGTTGTACGATGCACGGTTGTATTGTACTAATGTTTGTATAATTCATTTAATGGTGATAAATAAAAACTTACCTGTTAAAAAAAAAAATAAATAAAGGCATTAACCAATGCATCCCATTGGGAAATTTAAAAGAGCGAACAAAAGTCCTGGATGGCTTAACGCCAATGTAAAAATGCGTATAAAAGCAAAGGAGAAGGCCTTCAAAAAATAGAAGGCTGAGGGATCATCATCAGCATTCAGACTTTATAAAGAATGCAACAAGAAATGTAAGGGTGCAATTAGGAAAGCTAAGATAGAACACGAAAGACACATAGTGGAGGAGAGCAAAAAAAATGTGCTTATAAATGGAGAGTACTTGGAATGGTCGGGGGGGGGAGTGGGGTACCCCAGGGTTCAATGCTGGGACCAAACTTATTTAATTTGTTCATAAATGAACTGGAGGATGGGGTAAACAGTTCAATCTCTGTATTTGCAGTAATACTAAGCTAAGCAGGGCAATAACTTCTCTGAAGGATGTAGAAACCTTGCAAGAAGATCTGAACAAATTAATGGGTGGGCAACTACATGGCAAATGAGGTTTCATGTAGAAAAATTTCAAATAATGCATTTGGGTGGCAAAAATATGAATGCAATCTATTAAGGGGGAGAACCTCTGGGGGAATCAAGGATGGAAAAGGACCCAGGGGTCCTAGTAGATAATAGGCTCAGAAATAGCATGCAATGCTAAGCTACTGCTAACAAAGCAAGCAAAATAGACTCTGGTCCGTCTGCACCTGGAGTATGCTGTCCAGTTCTGAGCAACAGTCCTCAGGAAGAATGTACTGCAAATGGAGTACAGAGAAGGACAACAAAGCTAATAAAGGGTCTGGAGGATATTAGTTATGAAGAAAGGTTGAGAGCACTGAATTTATTCTCTCTGCAGAAGAGACACTTGAGAGGGGATTTTAATTTAAAAATACCATACTGGTGACCCTACAATAGGGATAAAACTTTTTCGCGGATGGGGGTTTAATAAGACACGTGGCCACTCATTAAAATTAGAAGAAACAAGGTTTAACCTTAAACTGCGTAGAGGGTTCTTTGCTGTAAGAGCAGCAAGGATGTGGAATTCCCTTTCACAGTTGGTGGTTTTAGTGGGGGGGGCATCGATAGTTTCAAAAACTATTAGATAAGCACCTGAACAACTGCAACATACAGGGATATACAATGTATTACTGACATATAATCACACACGTAGGTTGGACTTTTCAACCTCACCTACAATATGTAACTATGTAAGAGCAAAACGTTTTGCTAAACACATATTGGCCATAGACAAATCGAAATTTGACCAGTTCAGCAGAGATTGGACAAATTTCGATCTGTGTCTGACTCTATCTGTTCAACAGAAATCAATCATCAGATCAACGTCTGTTGGATGGACATGCTGCAAAACTTTTGTTGGCCAGCGGCTCCAGCTGCTGACCAATGTACAGGCAGTCCCTGGGTTACAAAAGGTTCTGTAGGTTTGTTTTTAGGGTTGAATTTCTATGTTTACAGGTTGGACCTAATGGACTTGTGTCTTTTTTTTTTGGATAGCATAGGGAAGGGTTAACACCCCTGTAATGTTTTTTTTTGCTGTTTGTGCCCCTGTTCAGAAGATTGCACCTCACTTTCTGCCCCTATGACAATTGGATTTTGAAAATTTTGGGTTGTTGTGGAAACAAGCCTTGGTGATAAAGCTTCATTGGAGATACCTTTTTCCCATGATAACTCTTAGCCCTTGTACACACGGTCAGACATTCCGATTGAAAATGTCCGATCGGACCGTGTTGTCGGATAATCCGACTGTGTGTGGGCTCCATCTTACTTTTTCTGTTGGAATGTCCGACCAACAAAGTTTCCGACAACATTATCTGATCGGACTTTGTCCGATCGTTTGTAGAGAATTCCCATTGGACAAAGTGCCACGCATGCTCAGATCAAAGTACGAGAGCAAAGCTATTGGCTACTAGGCTGACCGTGGTTCCGTCGGAACGAACGAACGTCATCACATTCTGAACAATTGGATTTTCCGACAACTTTGTCCGACCGTGTGTATGCAACACCAGTCTCGGACAAAACCCGTCGGAAAAAATCAGACGGATTTTGTGGTCGGTATTTCCGACCGTGTGTACAAGGGCTTACAGGAGTGAATTTCCCTTCCTAGGGGTAGATTTCTTATCACTTCCTGTTTGTTTGTCGCCCTCTGTTTGTAAGTAGGAGTCGTTTGTAAGTCGGATGTTTGTAACTTGGGTACTGCCTGTATTCTGCCAGCAACGGGTCACGGTGTCTTTATACAATGTCCTGGAGGAGGGGATTCCTCAATCCAATGTAATTGTGTAGATGATGAAATCTGTTCATTTTTTTTTCTTGCATTCAACTGTCTATAGCCAGCTTTAGTCACAGCCCCATTCGATGTAAGGTACATATCATGTATAATGTATCTAGACTTTATTATCTGCATTGTGCCTGAAATATTGAAAAATAACTGTCACATCTATGCAATAAGCCACTGTAAGGACTAATGAAGTCCAAAGTTGTCAGTTTATTATATGCAGCTCCATTGATGAAAAAATTGATCTCTACAGATACAAAGAATGAATATTTTCTGCGGCCACTTTCCCTACTATTCTTCCATCCATAAGCCCTTTATCTTTAAATGAAATTCATTGGTTAGATGTTGTTATTGTAAAGGGGATTGCAGAAGGATTGTTCAGATTGTACTATGTATGGCCAGCATTACAGAGCAGTCTCCCTCTACAGTATGTCAAATTGGCAGCAGATATTGTTAGTTAGTAGCAGATATTTTGAAGACTACATGTAATTCTTCTGCTCTGTGAATCATGCCTAAGGCACTGGAAATTTAGAGTTGTCATATTTTTATAAAACGTTTCCGCCTTGATTAGCACAGTACGCAAAGCAGGAGGGTGGAAATATTTGGAGCTATGTCAAAATGGGTCAGCTGACACATTGCTCATTATTTGCCTAGAACTCAAAATTCCTGGTTACTTCTCAGAAGTAATGATACATTATGAAGTAAAAGTGTCCAAAGGAAAAAACTTTCCATGTTCCCTTTGGTTACAAACATGATTGTGAATCCATAGTTTACTTTTTTATTTTTTTATTTTAAATTGCCAAAATCAGCATTAGCGTTTATTTGTTTAGAGATATATATATATATATATATATATATATATATATATATATATATATATATATATATATATATATATATATATATATATATATATATATATATATACAGATCTATCTATCTATCTATCTAATCTATATATATATATATATATCGATAGATATACATTTACAGCATATACTGTATGTATACCTATTGTTTTTAGAATCTTGCTATTTAGTTAGCAGAATGCACAACAGTACACCTGAGGACATGGCAACAAAATGAGGCTGATTTACTGAAGGAGTTAAAAATCTTTAGGCTCTTTTCAGATGTGGTGTATTCCGTCAAGCAGATCCGCCTGCTCAGTGGGGGATCTGTCCACTGATCCCTGCTGAGCAGATGGATAACAGGTCCGTGTCCGCTGTTCACAGGCACAGCCCACTGTTCTCTATGGGGCGGTCAGATGAAAACAGAATGCTTGTCCATTTCCATCCAACTATTATCCGATCCAATCCGCTGGATGGATGGGGAATGGATCCCCATCCATCTGTCTTTAGCAGACAGGAGCGGATCACCTGCCGATGAGTGTCCGCTGACATCCGCCGCTGCATAGAGAGCAATGGCTGGTCTGATCGGGTCCGCCTGAAAAACTGACAGGCGAACCTGATCGGCCCGTCATTGTAAAAGCGACTTACTTTACATCAATTATACAATCATGTAAAAATCGAATTCCTGTTTGTTTATTTATTTCATCTACCGTATTTGCCGGTGTATAAGGCGACCCGCCATATAAGACGACCCTCTAATCTTACAGGACAAAAACGCTTTTAAAACTGTACTAACCATATAAGACGACCCGGCTTTCGAGGCTTCCGAGGCTTCATATTTCTTCCTTCTTCCTGCATTTGCTGGAGCCAATCACGGTGAACGATGTATTCTATTAATGAATACAAAGCCTGCTTGGATTGGCAGAGGCTGTAACATCATCAGCCCGCGCCTCTCTGACTCTCCAAGCCAATCCGAGCCGGCTACAGAGTAGCCTGCTCGGATTGGCAGAGGTCGTTACTCCAATCCGAGCAGACTCTGTATTCATTTGAATACATCGCTCACCAGGATTGGCTCAGCGGTATATACTGTATGTAGCCGAAGCTACATACAGTATTACTGAACACCAAGCAGCCATCCGAGGGGCTGACCCGGCGTATAAGACGACCCCTGCTTTTTGGCCAATTTTTTTACATGTAAAAGGTCGTCTTATACGCCGGAAAATACGGTACAAATGATTGGGTATTCAAAGTGAACACAGCTTCAGTTTAGGATGCATTCACACATTCTCACTCTGATTAGATGCGGGAACCCCAAGCAGTCTGTGTCTAGGGCTGACCACTCATATGTGATCACTGCATGAGCAATTATATGCCAGGGATGACGGTAATTGTGGGAACCCCACTGGGGTTCTCACACGGAATCAGAGTGCGGGTGCACTTGCAGGTGTGAATGCGCAGTTAAAGCGGAGTTCCACCCAAAAATTGTACTTCCGCTTTAACCGGTTCCCGACCGGCACACAACAATGTACGTCAGCAGAATGGCATGGCTGGGCAAGTAGGCTTACCTGTACATCCCTTTAAATTTGCCGCCATGCCATCGCGTGCGTTTTGCCAGCGGCGCTTGCGCGCCAGCCGGGGGCCTCTGTGACTCGGGTTGTGGGTCCCGCAGGGATACCTGCGATCGCCTCATGCTAATGTAAACAAGCATCTCCCCGTTCGGCCTAGTGACAGTGTCACTGATCTCTGCTCCCTGTGATCAGGAGAAGAGATCAGTGACGTGTCACATGTAGCCACGCCCCCCCCACAGTTATAATCACTCCCCAGGACATACTTAACCCCTACACTGCTCCCTAGTGGTTAACCCCTTTCACTGCCGGGGTCATTTACACATGAATCAGTGCTCTACAATATGTATAGCACTGATTGCTGTATAAATGACAATGGTCCCAAAATGTGTCAAAAATGTCCGATGTGTCTGCCATAATGTCAGAGCTGATCGCCGCCATTACTAGTAAAAAAAAAAGAAAAATTAAGAAAAATGCCATAAAACTATCCCCTATTTTGTAAACATTAAAACTTTTACGCAAACTAATCAATAAACGCTCATTGCGATTTTTTTTTTACCAAAAATATGTAAAAGAATATGTATTGGCCTAAACTGAGGGAAAAAAAATAATATATTTTTGGGGGATATTTATTATAGCAAAATGTAAAAAATAATGCATTTTTTTCAAAATTGTCGCTCTTTTTTTGTTTAAAACGCAAAAAATAAAAACCGCAGGAATGATAAAATACCACCAAAAGAAAGCTCTATTTGTGGGAAAAAAATACGTCAATTTTGTTTGGGAGCCACGCCGCACGACCGCTCAATTGTCAGTTAAAGCAATGCAGTGCCAAATCGCAAAAAGTGCTGTGGTATTTGGCCAGCAAAATGGTCCAGGGCTTAAGTGGTTAAGTGCTGGTGACCACCTGACATGCCACATTTGGCATGTCATTTTTTTTAGGGGGGGGGGGGGGGGATAACTTTGAAGATGTTTTTTTTATTACTTTTTTTTATTGTGAAGTAAACAACAAATAGGACAAAATAACAGAAAAAGTCAATGTGCATAACTATTCACCCCCTTAAGGTCAATACTTTGTAGAGCCACCTTTTGCGGCTATCAAAGCTCCAAGTCCCTTTGGATAAGTCTCTATGAGCTTGCCACATCTTACCACTGGGATTTTTGCCCGTTTCTGCTTGCAAAACTGCTCCAGCTCCTTCAAGTTGGATGGTTTGTGCTTGTGAACAGCAAGCTTTAAGTCTGACCACAGATTTTCTATTGGATTGAGGTCTGGACTTTGACTAGGCCATTCCAACACATTTACATCTTTCCCCTTAAACCACTCAAGTGGTGCTTTAGTAGTGTGTTTGGGGTCATTGTCCTGCTGGAAGATCCTCCGTCCTAGCCTCAAATCACACACAGAGTGGTACAGGTTGTGCTCAAGAATATCCCTGTATTTAGCACCATCAATTTTTCCCTCCACTCTGACCAGTTTCCCAGTCCTGACTGCTGAAACACATCCCCACAGCATGATGCTGCCACCACCAATGTTCACTGATGGTGTTCTTTGGGTGATTTTATGTGTTGGGTTTGTGCCAGACATAGCATTTTCTTTGATGGCCAAAAAGTTCAGTCTTAGTCTCATCAGATCAGAGCACCTTCCTCCATACATTTTGGGAGTATCAGACGTGCCTTTTCGCAAACTTGAAACGTGCCATTTTGTTTTTTGCTGAAGGTAATGGCTTTCTTCTGGCCACTCTGCCATAAAGCCCAACTCTATGGAGCGTACGGCTTATTGTCGTCCTATGTACAGATACTCCAGTCTCTGCTGTGGAACTCTGCAACTCCTCCAGGGTTACCTTAGGTCTCTGTGCTGCCTCTCTGATTAATTCCCCTCCTTGCCTGATCCATGATTTTTGGTATGCAGCCGTCTCTTGGTGGGTTTCCTGTTGTGCCATGTTCTTTCCATTTGGTTATGATAGATTTGATGGTGCTCCTAGGGATCATAAAATATTTGGATATGTTTTTATAATCTAACCCTGACTTGTACTTCTCAACAACATTGTCCCTTACTTGTTTGGAGAGTTCCTTGGTCTTCATGGCAGTGTTTGGTTAGTGGTGCCCCTTGCTTAGGTGGTGCAGCCTCTGGGGCCTTTCAAAAAGGTGTGTATATGTAAAGACAGGTCATGTGACACTTCAGTTGCACACAGGTGGACATCATTTCACTAATTATGTGACTTCTGAAGGCAATTGGTTGCACCAGAGATTTTTAAGGGCATCATGACAAAGGGGGTGAATATATACGCACATGCCAATTATTAGTGTTTTATTTCTGAAAAATTGTTTTATGTATATATTTTTCTGATTTTATTTCACCAACTTAGACTATTATGTTCTGTTCCATCACATATAATTCAGATAAAAAAAACATATAACTAAAGGCTGTAATGTAACAAAATCGGTAAAAAAGCCGGGGGGGGGGGGGGTGAATACTTTTGCAAGGCACTGTAGCAGTCATTTGACCCAGTCACTGTCTCAGTTTATCTATGTGTACTGGTATCATATAACACAAGTAACAGGTTTTTGTTTTTTGTTTTTTTGAGGCAGGAAAATGCTGCTACTTGTCTGATATATCTAATGCAAATCAACATCCTCAAATGTCCTTGTAATGATGGGTACTTGTTTGCACAAACCAAGGGACATTCAAAGAGGGGTTAGGAGGAAGTGTTCATTTGAGGGTAAAATGCGTTAGCAGAGAAAGGCAAGGTAGGAACAGCTAATAGACTTTTAACTCTACACCAATGGAAAAACACTGGCAGTGCAGAATCAGTTTCCCTTTTCTGTGCTTATGTAAATTCATATACAGTATCTCACAAAAGTGTACATATTTTGTTATAGATTTTCATGTGACAACACTGAAGAAATGACACTTTGCTACAATGTAAAGTAGTGAGTGTACAGCTTGTATAACAGTGTCAATTTTCTGTTCCCTCAAAATAACTCAACACGCCGCCATTAATTTCTAAACGGCTGGCAACTTGCCCCTAAGTGAAAATTTCCAAATTGGGCCCAATTAGCCATTTTCCCTCCTTAGTGTCATGTGACTCGTTAGTGTTACAAGGTCTCAGGTATGAATGGGGAGCAGGTGTGTTCAATTTGGTGTTATCGCTCTCACTCTCGCATACTGGTCACTTGAAGTTCAACATGGCACCTCATGGCAAAGAACTCACAGAGGATCTGAAAAAAAGAAATGTAACTCTACATAAAGATGGCCTAGGCCAGTGATGGCGAACCTCGGCACTCCAGATGTTTTGGAACTACATTTCCCATGATGCTCAACCACACTGCATAGTGCATGAGCATCATGGGAAATGTAGTTTCAAAACATCTGGGGTGCCAAGGTTCGCCATCACTGGCCTAGGCTATAAGAAGGTTGCCAAGACCCTGAAACTGACCTGCAGCATGGTGGCCAAGACCATACAGCTGTTTAACAGAACAGGTTCCACTTAGAATAGGCCTCGCCGTGGTCGACCAAAGAAGTTGAGTGCACGTGCTCAGTGTCGCAGCCAGAGGTTGTCTTTGGGAAATAGACGTATGAGTTCTGCTAGTATTGATAAAGAGGTTTGGGGGTCAGCCTGTCAGTGCTCAGACCATACGCAGCACACTGCATCAAATTGGTCTGCGTGGCTATCGTCCCAGAAGGAAGCTCTTCTAAAGATGATGCACAAGCAAGCCTGCAAACAGTTTGCTGAAGACAAGCAGAATAAGGACATGGATTACTGGAACCATGTCCTGTGGCCTGATGCGACCAAGATACATTTTTTTGGTTCAGATGGTGTGAAGCATGTGTGGCGGCAACCAGGTGAAGAGTGCAAAGACAAGTGTGTCTTACCAACAGTCAGTCACGGTGATGGGAGTGTAATGGTTTTAGGCTGCATGAGTGCTGCCAGCACTGGGGAGCTACAGTTCATTGAGGGAACCATGAATGCCAACATGTACTGTGACATACTGAAGCAGAGCATTATCCTCTGCCTTCAAAGACTAGGCTGCAGGGCAGTATTCCAACATGAAAACGACCCCAAACACACCTCCAAGACAACTACTGCCTTGCTAAAGAAGCTGAGGGTAAAGGTGATGGACTGGCTAAGCATGTGTCCAGACCTAAAACCTATTGAGCATCTGTTGGGCATCCTCAAATGGAAGGTGGAGGAGTGCAAGGTCTCTAACATCCACCAGCTCTGTGGATGTTACAGGCCTCTGCTGTTTAGTGTGGACTCACCGTGGTGTCCTGGAAAGAATTGCGATAGAGGACTTTATATTATGAACCTTGTTTGCTCCTTTCCTTTTAGGTCGATGTATTGTAACCTATGATGCTATTCTATTTATTTATTTTGTATTTAATGTGATTTATATTAATGTATTCACATTTACTTATTTTCAATATTTGTGAAGGTAGTAGACAGGGTTTACGGCGCAGCCTTTTCTTCTTTTTTCTAGTATATTTGAGTGTGTGTATCCCACTTAGAGCTGCAGCCTTTATTTTAGATTATTTTGTGTTTGTTTTCACCTGAGCGCAGTTTATTTCCAATTCCTGTTTATGTAATGATCAAACATGGCTGCCCCTGGTAAATAAATTATTTTAAAGTCAATGTTCTCACATCAGGACAGTTTTAGACCTTGTACACACGGTCGGACATTCCGACAACAAAATCCGTCAGATTTTGTCCGAAACTGGTGTTGCATACACACGGTCGGACAAAGTTGTCGGAAAATCCGATCGTTCATAACGTGGTGACGTTATTTAGTTACGACGGGACTACGTTCAGGTTAGTAGCCAATAGCGTTGGTCTAGGAATTTGATCTGAGCATGCGTGGCACTTTGTCCGATCGGAATTCTCTACAAACGATTGGACAAAGTCCGATCGGATCATGTTGTCGGAAAAATTTTTATATCCAGCTCTCAAACTTTGTTGGTCGGACATTTCGACGGAAAAAGTCCAATGGAGCCCACACGCGGTCAGATTATCTGACAATATGGTCCGATCGGACATTTTCCATCGGAATGTCCGACCGTGTGTACAAGGGCTTAGAAAGGCCAGGTTACACATTCACACTTGTGCAAAGAATGATGGGGCATGTGGTCCCTAATTATTTGATTGGGTGACAAAGAATGATGCTATGAGTGTGCTTCTTGACGGGATGTTTGGAGAAGTGGCAAACTGTAAGCTGAAAGATCCAGAAATAAATAAAATTGAAAGATGTGTTTTTGAACATTGCTGAGCAGAATGGATAGTTGCCTTGTGCTTGTAGGGTTCTGAAAAAAATAAGCATTTATACTAAGCTCTATGGCTGCAGCATCAGTCTGAAGCTACAGCTTTCCCTCGCCGGCTCTAAGCCTGATCACATGACTGCTGATTGCTCATTTCTCGGTCTTCAACAAGACTAGAGCGGTGACCGACAGTCACCGTCTCTCTGCTCTGCCCCTCCTGTGCTCACTGGAGTGCCGGGCTGTTAAGGGGGGAAGAAGTGGCTGGATCAGGCTCTCATCAGCACTCTGAGAGACTGAGCCAGCTGCTGGTCAGGCATCTGGATGGATCTGGACATCATCACCAGGATCCTTTCAGAGTCTGTGGCAGCTCTGTGACGTCAGCCTAGTTGGGTCACAGGAGTACAAAACTAAGTGCACTCCTGTGACCCAGAAGAGATGAATGGCCAAAAAAGCATACTTTTTTAATCAATACTGACTTAAAAAAAAAAAAAAAAATAAGCTCCCTTGCCTCTGAAGCTCGATCCGTGTTTGAATCGCACTCAAGGGGCTACTGAGAGTTTCAACCTTATTTTTGGCAAAAATTGCGCTGCAACCACATGCATTGCTTGTGGTTGTGGGGTGTTTGTGGGGCTTCCCCATTGGCTTGAATGGCACCTGCCAATTGCTACATGTCCAACTTTGCCATGGACATGAAGCAAAGCATCGCACTTGCGGCATGTTAGGATCTCCATCTGCTGCCTATTGCAGCCTAAAATAGAAGTATGTTTGTATGTTTTCTGCCCATTCATACTTACCTAGGTCGATGCAGCATCGGTCCAGTGTTGCGTCGGTTAGCCGGCGCCTCTACACTGAGAACTGAGTGACCGAACACCGCCAAAGGCTTGGTTCTCACAGATCCCGGAGAGGAGAGCTGCTGCCTATCAATCAGTAGCTCTCCTCTCTGCTCCTCCATGCTCACTGGATCGCTAAGCTTTGGAGGAGCGGCCAGCGGCCATCTCAGGCTCCCAGCAGCTCGCTGAGAGGCTGAGATGGGCATCAATCCAGACTTTATTGTCGTGATGACGTGGTGCCTGGACTGATTAATGTGACGTCAGTAGAGAGCGGATTTCAGACCGCCCTCTGCTGCAAACGAGTCGCAGGAGTTCAAAACTAATTGCACTCCTGCGACCCGTAGGAGAAGACTAGCCAAACGAGCTCAGGCTGGACTTCTCCTTTAAGGCGGGGGGAGGTTGGCAGGTGGCATAAATGTGGCTCAACTCCTCATTTTTTTACGTCCCCCAACCGCAAGTCTAAACAAGGCCTTAGTACTACTTTAAAAACCTGTATAATTGGAACCCTAAGCCTGCAGTTGATCCAGATGATCTTATTTCCAAGAAACTCATCTCTTTCAAGTGTAAATAAATAAAAAAATAGGCCAAGGTGCCCTTTGATTGTTTACCAAAGCCGAGTGACCAATATCCTCAAGTATGCCTTCTACCTTCACTTTGGAGTGAAGGCTCCAAAGTAAGGCTCTTCATAAAACTCTAAGGCCGCGTACACACGGGCGGACTGTTCGCCCAACTAAGTTCGTCAGACAATCCGACAAACAGTCCGCTCAAAATTTGCATGAACGGACTTGACCACACACGATGAACGAACAGTCCGCTGAAAGCGTGCACGATGACGTGAACGGCACGTACGACGGGACGAGAAATTCGACGTCCAATACACTGCAATGCAACCTTCGCTGTGTAAATCCTTTCTGAGCATGCGCGAAACTTAGTCTGTCGAACAAGCCTACACACGAGCGGACTGTCCGCTGAAACCAAGTTTGGACGGACTGTCTTACGGAAATTCCGAAAGACTTTGTTCGTCAGACTGTCCGCTGAAACTGTCCGCTGAAGCCCACACACGAGCGGATTGTCCGCTGAAACACTGTTCAGCGGACTAAGTTGGGGCGAACAGTCCGCCCGTGTGTACGTGGCCTAAGGCTTTTTATAAAACAGTTAAAAATAATATATATATTATAATATATATAATAAAAGTTTGTGCCTTCATTCAGATCAGCTTCAGCAGAGATCACGTGATGGATTTTTATATTTTGCCAACAACGATAACTATTATTTGGGAAATTCTATCATATTATTTTATCTCTCAGGTGCGGGTGTGGTTCTTTCATTCCGCATCGCAGCTCATATTGGTGAAATCATTATATTTTGCACGTGTTTTAGGGAAACTCTGCTGCTTTGTATGACACGTGATGCCCTTTGGCTCCCCTCTGTTGAAGCGCTGTCAGAGTTCTGTGTAGTCTGCCCCACGCAATTCTCTTGTCACGGTGACTAGGATCTCCTTTCCCAAATTTTACTAGTGACTCATTTTATTATTACTCTCCATTCTCTCCTCCCATATTAGAGACTTATCCAATAACCTAGCTTTGGGATTTGGCCTGAAGAGCGTGCATGACAAAGCACAAGCATTTTGTTTCTCAGACATACCTTAGCGAGTCACGCACAGCTATACTGGAGTAGATACCCTGTGAGTTTGGATTACGCCAGCTCTACGGAGAGGCAGCAGGATTGGCAGACCGTGCTGAGGATTGTAGGCGCAGAATGACTATTACCAACTGCTTAAGGTAGTAAAGATTTGACTGCTTTTGTTTTTTTTGTGTTTTTTTTAGGCAGTTTTAGAAATGTTTTGGTACTTTCCGTTTTAGAGAACGATAGATAAAATGATTTTAATGATTTATGACACATAATATGTTTTATAAAGTAGATCCCTTTAGATTTATCTGGTGATCTGTTGTGTAATTCTGCGTTTAATACACTAATGCCGTGTACACACGATCAAATTGTCTGGCGGACTTGGTCCAGCAAACAATCCGGTAAACAATCCGCCGGACTTTATAACGAACGGACTTGGCCACATACGGACACTCCGAAAGTCTGGCGATTTCTAACGCGATGACGTACAGCACGTACGACGGGACTAGAAAAAGGAAGTTCAATAGCCAGTAGCCAATAGCTTCCTTCTCGTACTTGCTTCAGAGCATGCGTCATTCTTAGTCCGAATTAGTCCAAATTTTGAGTCAAAACTACTTTCTAAGTCCGCCGGACTTTTACGATGAAAAAGTCAGCTGGAGCCCACACACGATCGAATTGTCCAGCGTACTGTGGTCCGGCGGAAAATTTGATCGCGTGCACGCGGCATTAGGATAAAACTTTAGCACAGAGCATATCACATCCTAGTTCTTTTAGGGCCGGTTCACACAGCAGGCGATGCAAGGCGACACCGACTTGCCTCGCCGCGACCTGCCGCGACCTCAGCGGCAACTTGCAGATGACTTCTGTATAGAAGTCAATGCAAGTCGCCCCGAGGTCGCCCGAAAGTAGTACAGGAACCTTTTTTCTGAGTCGGAGCGACTCGAGTCGCTCCTCTCAGAACGGTTCCATTGTACAGAACGGGGGCGACTTGTAAGATAGCGGCGAGGCGAGTCGTGTCGCCTCGCATCGCCCGCAGTGTGAACCGGCCCTAAGCCACACAAAAACTGATGAACTAAAATCATACTTTAAAAGAAATATGTTTTGGTTTGTTTTTTGTTTTTTTGTGGATAGTTAAAAATATTAGCAATAGTTTTGTCTTCTTTTTATAAGATGTTGTTGTTTTTGAAATGTTACTTTTTATATGAATCAAATTGTTACTGTTAGTGAAAATTTCATTTTGTTTTACTATTATTATTGAAATTTGAAAAAATAAGCACATAAAAATATCGCATGCAGAGATGTGAAAGAGAATGATTTTATTATGTAAACATGTATAAATGATCAGCATGATGTAAACAAATTCCTATCTATATGAGTTAGGGTGTTTAATTTGTAATGACGTATGCACGATGTATGTGGCAGCTATACTTAAAGTGTATCCACGCCCAAAAACAAAAGTTTAATAATATTGCAGCTTACTGATTCTTAGATGTGATTGCTGCTTTAGTTTTCTCTTTTTAGGCTTTTTTTCCTTTATTTTCACCAGGTGGACTAGCCAGTAACACACTTTCTGTCTTGGGGCAGGAAGAGGGGCAACAGAGACACCATTGGACAACAGCATTGTCTGGAGAGGGTAGTGTGAGAAACACAGAAGACTAATACATTTACACCCAGCTAACACTTTTTCAGCAGTTACTCAAACATGTTTTATTTTTTGGGATAAAGGTTTTACCCAAATGAATAAAAGCCGGCCATTGTAAGCACCCCTGTCAGTGTTAAATTGCCATTTTTGCAAGACAGCTTGGTCTGTTAAAGGAAATTGAAAAATAACAGGCACACTGGCTAGATCACTAGGTGAAAATATAGGGGAAAATCCTAAACAAATAAAACTAATATAGGCACCATGTTTTAGTATTGGTAAGCTGAAAAATATGAAATTGTTGCTTTTGGGTTTGAATATGCTTTCATTTATATGGCAGCTGAGATTTCTTAACTATCCATGTTACATGCCACCTCTGACATCCCATTGTGGGCGTTTTGAAACTACCTAATTGTGTCCTGATTTCTTTACAAGTGTTGCTTTGGCTCCCTCATAAATTACATCCCTTAACGCTAAGCCCTTTAATGCTTCATAGCCTGTTGGATTCTGTTTGATAATCTGGAAACTTGATGTCCGCTTTCTTGCTTCTGTTACTAATCACTAATATCGCCCCTTTTTCCACAACCTTGTTCCTTCTCCTGGTGGACTTCCTATGGCTTTACCAGGGTGCACCAATTTTTAACCGCATGCTTGTTTCCTTCATGGGAGGCCCTTCAGGAGATGCACAAAATCCCCAGGCAGGAGCACTTTCATTTATTTGCAATTACGCAATTAGATTTCGTCTCTTCGTCATACTTCCACCTCTCTTTTTCGTTAAGCCCCGTACACACGAGCGGACTTTTCGACATCCAAAGTCTGACGGAATGATTCCGGCAGACTATTCGATCGTGTGTGGGCTGCAACGGACTTTTGATTCGCAAAAGTCTGACAGACTTTAGAAAATGGAACATGCTTCAAATTTTTCCGACAGAACTCTGCCGGACCCAATTCCTACCGAAAAATTTGCTCGTGTGTATGCTATTCCGACGGACTAAAACCGACGCTAGGGCAGCTATTGGCTACTGGCTATGAACTTCCTTATTCGAGTCCAGTCATACGTCATCACGTTCGAATCCGTCGGAGTTTGGTGTGATTGTGTGTGGCCAAGTCCGCTCAGTCGAAAAGTCCGTCAGAACTCTGTCGGAACTCCGGCAGAACTCCGGCAGAACTCCTTCGGAAGTCTGTCGGACATAAGTCCTCTCGTGTGTACGGGGCTTAAGATGTCTTTTGAGCATACTTGTCTACACTCCTTGGGGTCCCCTGGTCTTATCTTTCATACATTGCCCTATATCGGGCCTCTTCGTACCTCAGCAGAAATTGGCCTCATACCTTTTTATGCCTACCAAGCGAACCATTGCCTCAGCTTGGAAGACTGTCTGTTGCTTGGTGCTTTCCAGGGGGTGAAAACCAGAATGGCCACTCTGATGGTTAATGAGCAGATGTCCAGTATACTGAAGGATTCGCATGCAAAAAAAGTTTAAATCTGGGAACCATAGATAAGTTACTCCTTCCTGTCCCTGCCGCCAACTAGCTATGGTCAACTTTAAACCTTGTTTGTGCAGGTCCTCCATCCATGGTACTCACTCTCTCGAGGCCCCTCTTCTCTCTTCTTTTCCGCTCTTTTCTTTCTCTGTTTCCCCCCTCTTCTCTTCATTCCCAATATGAAGGCTTTCAATGCAGATTGCTGTCCTCCAGGGAACAAAATAGCCTGTGATATCTGCCTAATTTTTAACCTAGTCCTCTGTGGTCCCGGAAACAGTTTATGGTTATGCTACTTATTACGTGTTCATATGCTCATATGCTGTTTCTTTCTTTCTTTTCTTTTTATGATTTCGCCCCTGCATGGGCAAACCATGGCTTGTTATAATCCTTGAAACTTCAATAAAAATATTGAACCAGAATATGCTTTAATCATTACAGATGCATGTTCTGCTTCTGCTTTTATAGTGCTACATAAATGTGTTTTACTCATGCCTCTGACAGAGTATATTTATGACTGCGCCACCATGCTAAAAACAGTGCACTTTCTATGTGCAATGGTAACTCAAAATATACTTCCCCTTGAAAGTAAGGTGGGCAGCACAGTGGTGTAGTGGTTAGCACTCTCACCTAGCAGTAAGAAGGGTCACTGGTTTGAATCCCAACCATGACACTACCTGCCTGGAGTTTGCATGTTCTCCCTGTGCCTGTGTGGGTTTCCTCCAGGTACTCCGGTTTCCTCCCACACTCCAAAGACATGCAGGTAGGTTAATTGGCTTTTGCCACAAATTGGCCCTAGTATATGAATGGGGACTTTGTATTGTTGGATCCTTGAGGGTAGGGACCGATGTGAGTGTGCAATGTACAGGGATAGGGACAATTGTAGACACTCACTCAGGTTGAACTGGATGGACTGGTGTCTTTATTCAACCTTACTAACTATGTAACTATGTAAAAGCCACTGATATTTATATATGATTTTACATGATGCAAGAAAAAGTTTCTTTGTAAATGTTGAATAGGTTTTTGTTAACATAGAAGAGTAACAGCAGAAAAAAAGACCAAGAGGTCCATCGAGCCCCCCCTCATTTTTAACTTATATATTTTTATTATATATATATATTTTTTTTTTGTCTGAGTAAAAAAATTTAAGCTTAACAAACATATACCAGGTTCAAAGTAAAATGAGAAAATATGTGTTTTTAAAGTAGATGTAAACTCTAACTTAATAACTTTACAGTAAGATTATTGTAAAAAATATAAAAATACATATATGATGTAGTCATATGATATAGTCAAAAGTGTCAACACAGCAGTTTTGTGTTCTTCAGTTCCCGCTGTAACATAGTTTTATCACCCAGTAAGAAATGAGCGGAAGTTCAACTTTTGGGTGGAACTCTGCTTTAATAGCAGAAACACCAGTTATTATTTTAAATGAAGGCGGCAGATTTAAGAATATTCAAAATTCACTTTGAAATTCATTTTCATGGTAAATCTTTTAAGAGATTTTGATCCATGGGTTTGCAGCTGCTTTATTGGTCTCTGCCGACCTGCAGATAATTATTAATTGTATGGGCAAAATGAGAATCACGTTTTTTTTTTTTGTTAAAATAAAAAGATCAGGATTCGCACGGCGTAAAATCTTTCACATTATAAAAAAAAAAAAAAAGGGCTAACTTTACTGGTTAGGTTTTTTTTCCACATTCATTAAAGTTAATTTTTTATTTGTGGGAAAAAAAGGACATCAATTTTGTTTGGGTACAACGTCGTACGACCGCGCATTTGTCAGTTAAAGTGACGCAGTGCTGTATAGCAAAAAAGGGCTTGGTCAGGAAGGGGGTAAATCCTTCCGGGGCTGAAGTGGTTAAAATGTAATGCAAGGGATAAAGTGTTTTAGATGCATTTTGCATGTGTTTTCATCCATGGTCACCTGGGATATTACTCCAAAAACGCACTTAAAAAGAAGTGGCAACGGAGGATGCTGCAATACCTGGCGGTATTCCCGAGTCTGGCTCGGGGGGTGAGATTTTAGTACCAAAAACGGTATTCCCGAGCCAGACTCGGGATCGCATCGCAGGATCCATGTAGAGGTTTACTTACCTTGTCCCCTGGATCCTGCGATGTCTCCCCGCTGTGATCTGTGAGCTGCCGCGTCTCGCTCGATCTGTGACAGTGCAGAGCTCCGTTCCCTGCGAGCGTTGCGACGCACGGGGACGGAGTTCGGCGACAAATTCAAAAAGTAAAAAACAAAGTATAGATACAGTATACTGTAATCTTACAGATTACAGTACTGTATCAAATAATTACACATCCCCTTTGTCCCTAGTGGTTTGTCCAGTGCCCTGCATGCAGTTTTATATTATAAATACTATTCTTTATGCCAGGAAACTGGAGATTGTCCATAGCAACCAAAAAATGTCCATTTACATGAAAAGTGCTTTTAGACCAGCTAGAAAACAGCGATAATAAATTTAGAATCACTCGCAGAATTGAGCGATAGTAATTTGTGGGGAAATTCGTCATCAAACACTAAAAGTAATGACAGCGACAATTCTGCAACTCAGCACATTTCAGTGTTTTTGATTTGATTACATTATTCAATAATTTTTATTAATATTATATTATTATTTGTTATAATGATATATAAATATATATATATATATATATATTGTGGCAGCACGCAGGTAAAGTCACCTGGTTGTATCCAGGATGGGAAATATGTGTGCCCTAGATTCAGGCTTTATGCAGACTTGTACAACTAGAGGGGAAGAGTTAATGAGCCCAGCTGAAGTAAGTGGGCTCATTAAGACCTCTACAAAAAACCCCAGCATGCTTAGGGAGATGCTCCATCCTGGAACCAGTTTTGTGTTTGTATAGACTGGGGAGTGTGACACCTGTTCTGTACGCCTGTGTGGCAAACCTCTACAACAGAGACAGGGACTGGTGCAGCACAAGGCTGCACTCAGTTGTTAGACAGGGAATCTAAGTGTGTAATTAGAGGTCAAGCTGACCAGGATTTATTTTCATGTTTTATTTTTGTTTGGCTGTTATATGTTTCACTGCATGTAGCATAAATAAACCGCATCTTTTGTTTTTTTGCACCTACAACGCTGTCTGCTGTGCCTGATTTTGTGTTGTGAACCCATCCAGGGGGTCACACACACCCGCTGCCGAGCTAACCCCTCACAATATATATATATATATATATATATATATATATATATATATATATATATAAAATATTATATTATATTATAATTTATGATTTCGAATTTCAAATTTTATCATACCCGGGATGTCTATTAGACTCTTATTTGAACGTATTTAAGTGAATTATTTCTAAGAATTACAGGCCTACAATATAAAACGCCAAATTTCCATGGAAAATAATGGTAGCGCTTTCAGCACCTAAAATCTGAAATAATCATACCGCCAGGGAGGTTAAAAAGAACAGCACACTGTAAAAAATGCAGCACACAGATGTTATTTGCCCTATATAATAAATTCAAAAACAAAAATGTATTATATTGCATTTGCCAATTCTTCTTTAACAATATGTTTATTGTTTTCAACATAAGTAAAGAGTTTACATACATTAGTTTGGAACAGAGATCTGAAAAAGTCATGTTAGGTAATAGGTCCCACATCAAAATATATAACATATGCATTCAAAAAAGAGAGATTATTACAAAATTTCATTGCGCTTTATCTCCGGAACAGTAGCAGTCCATAGGTCAAGTATGTGGACCTTTCAGACTCATGGTGAATGAACACACCAATAAACATCCTCATTTAAACACAAGCAAACAAAGACCCTATGGTGTAAACATTATGTAAAATGAGACATTCAATAATTAAAGAGGACAAGGAGAAAGAAAGAAAAAAGGAAAGAGAGAACAAGATTAGAAAGGGAAAATAAGGGGGAAAAAATGCAAATGTTGCTCCTCCTGGTGTGGGTCCCGAACCTCCATCTCTCCGTGTTTGAAACCGGTGATGGAAAATAGTGTAGTGTTTATATTGCAGTTCACATATGATATTGGCTGTTAAAAAATGCAAAATCATTTTTTAATACAATTTTCACAATCCATCCTATTTTCTTTAGTATGTTCCTAGCGCTTTTGCTAAAAAGAGCAATGTTCAGATTTGTGCAGGATTGATAGAACACCCAAAACTACCACTAAGCTCAGTAAACTTTGTGTGCATCATTGTGTATTTCACAAACCCTAACATTTATATTTTTACACTAATATTCCAGCTGTCATTATATTCATCTTAAAAGTTGAACTTTTGCCAAAACCTTTTTGGATACACTGGGGTTAGAATCTCTTTCAATACAGTACAGTAGGCCAAATCAATGAGTAAACTGCTACCGCTGTCCAGTGCTGAAGTCAGTGGGTTCATTCAATTTACTCTTAATCCAAGGTAATATGAAATCTTTTCAGGATGCTTCAATAAAATAGAATTGTATTAATTATTTAAATAACTCTGATGAGTACTATTTACAAGTAAACTGGATATATACTGTAATATAACCTTAGTGTAGTCTCTACAAACGTTTAACTTTTTTTTTGTTTAAAAAAACAAAACAAAAAACTGTGGGAGAGATTTAATAAAATGAGTGCACACAGAATCTGGTGCAGCTGTGCATGGTATTCAGCTTCCAGGTTTTATTTTCAAAGCTTAATTGAACAAGCTAAGGCCTCTTTCACATGAGCGGTCCGCCTAAAAAACTGACAGGAGGACCTGAACTATATCCTCCTCTATGGAGCGTCGGATGTCAGCGTGACATGTCCGCTGACATCCGACCCGCTCCGATCTGAAAAAGTGTGACGGAGGAAAAACCTATTTTTCCATACGTCTGCGGATTAGATCGGGTGATGACGGGCTCTGAGGTCCGTCATCATCCGATCCTCCATAGGGGAGAGCGGCGCTCTGACAGGTCCGTCCCTACGCATTGTGCAGAGACGGACCTGTCATCTTCCTCCTCAGCGGGGATAGACGGAGCGATCCCCGCTGAGCAAGCGGATATCCACGGGGAAGATCAGCACGGATCCGTCCTGTGTGAAAGAGCCCCAACAAGTTAAAAGCTGATTGGTTACTATGCACAGCTGCATCAGCTTTAGTAAATCTCCACCAGCGTGTCCCCAGACATGCAAAATTCAAAACTGAAGTAGCTGTGTGTGGTCTCTTCTCCTTAGCATGGCATGGTTTTCAGTGGTGTGTACAAGCCCTCTCGCTGTGTACAGTAAGAGGGTAGATACACAAGATAACTGTGATTAAGGTTAAACACATTTTTTCAGTGTAGCGCATTACCTCAACACACATTAGGCAGGATATGTGCGTTAGCGCTCTGTGTTGCACACACCCTACCTTGTGGTGTGCTGCATTGCTAAAATATTTTTGGGCATTATGGTGGTTTGCCAGTCCAAAACAAATGTTAATGCATTGCCAAGGCCTGACTGGGCCTCTTTGAATTAAGCTAAGCTGTATGTTAGCAGCTTATTTTGCGACCCCGAACACCTCTGCCATTAGAAAATACAGCAAAGTTTTTTTGTTTTTTTTAACCTGGAGTACACATTCTACCTCTTGAATGTCCTTTTGTTGTTATATTGATCTTCTATACTTGACATTCTCACTGTGTTTGCTGTGTTTTCACTGTTATTTTATGAATTACCGAGATACTGAAAATGTAGGTGAGGAAAGGGATGGTCGGCACTCAGGATGACATCCAAAAAGTATTTCCTTATTAAAGTGATTGTAAATCCTCCCCCACAACTTTGTCCCATGTAAATCAGCATAAAAAACCTAATGAACACTGCTTGTAGATATCTCCTTACTTGCTTAGTATTGTTGTAATCCTTGTTGTTCTATAGAATGAAGTCACTGAGCATGCCCAGATCTCCCCTGATTTACGGCACTCTCTCATGTGCTTATCTATCTGTTATCGGGACTTCCTACGGCACACCATTGAACTCCCAGGACACTTCAGAATCATTCAGAGCTTCCTCCTACACACCATGTGACCATGTGACATGACATGCAGTGTAAACTTGGCCATTACTGCAGTCTTATCAGCTGAAGCTGATAAGACTGACAAAGGGAAACATTAGACACCGGCACAAGTAAATACTATGAAATAAAACAAGTCAGCTATGAACAGGGAAACAGGGTTGCCATAGAAACGTTGGATTGAGAAGGAGGCTTGGTTAACAGTACAGGAAGTGCTCAATGTAAGGGCGGAAATACACTCCACTGTGGACTCAGAAAACAATACTTAAGATGGCGCTGCCTAACCCCTGGAAACAAGTTTTTTAAAGTTTCTTTAAACAGTAAGTAATATGCGATTTGGGCTGGATTACAGTGGCTATAGTCTGCTAATTACTTATTATAATGGACTAAATGAAGAGAAGCATCAGAGTGGAAGAGTTTACTTCCTCTTTAAGTAAACATGTACACTATACTTGGCTGTTTTATGTTTGGAGGGCCCACCATCCCTTTCCTTACTCTGGTACGTTGGAGATGTCAGCAGCCTCAAAGTCTGAGCATCAGGCAGAGTTTTTATGTGGGAAGGTTGTAGCGCCTATACACCTGTTTTCCTTTGAAAATGTAGGGGAGTGTAATCTTGGGTCCCAGGAACCACCCTTATTTAGAACCTACTACAGCCATTTTGATTGGCTACTCAATTCTTCTTCATAAAGAATCAATCTTCATGGTCATGCTGGAAGTTGTCAATTTTAGTACTGTCAAATAATAATAATACCATCAGTTAGAATAATTTGTTTGATACTGGGAACCTTTGTTCTCTATATAGAAGTGTATGTTGATTTGTAAACATAGCTGGGCTTGGAGGCCCATTGCTAGAAGATTAAGCCACATATTTAAATATGCAAATACTTCGGTTGACCTTTCAGCAATAGAGTTGATTGCTAAACTGATTTTGGATTCACTGAAACTTATTTTATATTTTCATACAACATCAAAAACATTAGCATTATAAATATTCTTTTTTAGTTCATTTTTTATTCAACATTTTGTCAATACAAAGTCAAATATACAAAAACATAAGAATATCAAAAGAAAAAAAAATGATAAACAAGATAATACACAAACAAAATATAGCACTTTGCAGACTCAATAATTGCATTAGAATCAAACACTTAAGAAGTTCATAGTACATTCGTACATAAGAACTGACTCACAGGTCATAGAATACCATCAGAGAATCTAGGTAGCAATGACATTACAAAGTGCCTACTCGAAGAGTAAATTAGGATTTTCACTTTAGATACATAACTGCACCCCTGGGACATTGGCCAGTTTATGCTTTGGACATTGGCCAGTGGCCTCTCCTATCTGGCCTACTTTAAGCCACAGTCGTACATATCTTAATTATTTACCTCTATGTCACTAGTGGAGACATCATATAGTGAGTTATCAGAGTCCACCCACCAGGAACATATTTTTTTAATATTTCTGGGCCTACCCCTATGTTTGTACGTTAATTTTATTCTGCGTAATGTAAAGTTAAGAATCTTACACCTTTGTTTGTGTTGGGGGTGTAGGGGAAATCAATTTTTGTAATACAAGTTTGCATGGAAAATCATTCCAAATATTCTAATTAGATATAATGCTCTTCTTTTTTGCAGGCTGCTTTTTGGACACAGGTTTTTTTGCAGCAAGTGTTTTTTTTTTTTTAATGGCAGGTTTTATGCTTTTACTTTTTTCTGTATGCGCTTTAATATTGCTAGTTGTTACTGATCTTATCTTAAGCCTGTTTAATACATGTATTTGATGGGGACATTTTCACCTTATACAACATTGCCACATGCTAGTCAACCCATTATTTCAATCTTTTCAGTGTGTTTTGTTTACATCCCTTCCCCTATACTTTGCTCTAGAATTATCCCTGATAATAAAAAGTGTTTGTCTATTTATACCAGCAATCACAAAGATGATTTAAGCCCCAGAAAAAAAACTGTCGCCATGGAAAAGCCTTTTTTAAGAGCTATATTTATTTTCACCTCCTCCAATGACAGAGAACAGGACAAAAGCCCCCTGCAATTTTCTATTTTGCTTTTGTTTGTGAAGTAAGGCTCTTCGTTTAGTCTTTTTCTGTTGTAGTATAGGTTGACACATCACTAGTGGCACAATGGTTATAATCAGGTTTGTTTTTTTCTGGAAAAATTCCTTGGTTACCTGAAGAAGAGGTAGATCTTAAAAAAACTTCCATTTAGGCCATACATATCTACATTGAAAACTTATTTTACTGTATAGACATGTAGGCTATTTTCTGAAAAACTTAGCAGGTCAACTTCTAAATCGGATTGATAATTATTCTGTTCTGACTGCTGAACTGAGAAACCAGAAGTCAGAGTATTGATTTGTAGTGGATATGAACCTCATTTGCTTAAAACAAACCTCTGCTAAAGATTGACCCAACAACGTTGAAGCAGGCACCCCAAGCCATATTTCTTTAATTGTCTTCACAGAACCTTCAGAGCCCTGAAATCTGACACCCTCAATGTGTACGAATCATAATTTTAGGGATTGCACCCCCTGTTATTTATTATACAATCCAAAATTCCTGTAGTGCTTGTGATATATATATATCCCAAAAAATTGAATCCACAAAATATATTAATATCTATCCACCATTTCTATAGTTCACAACATATGTTCCTCTAAATGTAATATTTCCCCTGGAAACCCCTCCAAGTGTTCAAAGACTCACAATCCAAAATTATACCCCAAAAAAATATATGTAATAAAAAAAATATAATAGTCCTTATATGCGATGGTTCTTAGTCCGGATCACCCCGCTGTTATATGGATCCAATTCAATCTCTGATTTATAATCCAATATTGAATCTCCTCCCAAAACCTTCTACGCTCATATGTCACCAGTAAGACCTAATCGTGCCACCACCACCTTGTAGAATGGTCACTCACCAGACTTCACCGTTACAGTGCGCCTTCGGTTCATTCAATGGATAACCACTCCTTAATACGCTCTCTCGTTAGCAATTCCTCAGTTATTGTATATTCATAAAAAGGTAAATGAAACCAACATAGTGTAAAACCGTTTCACCTTTAATTATAAAACTTAAAAAACATATTGCACTCACATCTCAATATGTCTTCTAGCCGACACTAAGCTTATCCAGCCATATGTAAACAGCGTAGAATCAGGAAAGCCAATGATGTTCCGCAGGTGGTTCCTTCCTCCCTCCACTCGGCCAACCTGTCTCTGGCTCCTCTTATTGCACCTCTTTTCCCACAGCCTCTACGTGTTTTCGCAGTATCTGCGTCGTCAGGAAGCTTCCTGTAGGTCTTACATATGAGCATAGAAGGTTTTGGGAGGAGATTCAATATTGGATTATAAATCAGAGATTGAATTGGATCCATATAACAGCGGGGTGATCCAGACTAAGAACCATTGCATATAAGGACTATTATATTTTTTTATTACATATATTTTTTTGGGGTATAATTTTGGATTGTGAGTCTGAACACTTGGAGGGGTTTCCAGGGGGAATATTACACTTAGAGGAACATATGTTGTGAACTATAGAAATGGTGGATAGATATTAATATATTTTGTGGATTAAATTTTTTGGGATATATATATATATATATATATATATATATATATATATATATATATATATCTATCACAAGCACTATAGGAATTTTGGATTGTATAATAAATAACAGGGAGCGTAATCCCCAAATACAGTTCATATACAACTTCACCTCATTTAGGTGGGGGAGCACTTGGGATTGCAGCATACCAACACAGTGTTAAAGTGGTAGTTTTGAGCGCCGGTATCAATACATATTTTGAATCCTGATTTTAGCCTCTAAAGTTGAGCTTGGGCCTATATCTCTCAGGCCTCTCTATCTGTCCCTAAGGATCCCAGTTATAGTTATTGACTAGTGGGTAGGTGGCCGGAATCTCAACTTTACAAGTAAATGTTTTTTGCATCTTTTAAGTGCCTCAGGTTTCAGTGCTCCCAGAATGCTCTGAAAACAGCCAAAGGTATGTGTGCTGTCATATTATTAAGTAGATCTTTGTACTTACATAGTTAGTCAGGTTGAAAAAAACACAAGTCCATCTAGTTCAACCATTAGAAAATAAATCCATATACACGATCCTATATCCACAGTTGATCCAGAGGAAGGCAAGAAAAACAAAAAAATATGTATTTTGTATATTTAGGTATGCATTCAGCTCTTTAAAAAAAATAAAAAAAAATAAACTAAACTGCCCAGAACTACTTCTTGAGGGAGTTTATAATACATTTTCACAGTTCTTACCATGAAGAAACCTTAAAGTGTTAATACACTTAGGACACTCCATTCACTATATATGGTCTCCCACAGTACACAGAACATGGAAATGCAACAATTTTAGTAAATATAGACTGCTAAATACCTTTTCTAATCAGCCGTATATAGCATTATCAGTGCCTAGTTAAAGCTTGTAGGAGGAGTTTTCATACTGCACTAGCTATCCTATCAGGATGAAGGACCCCTGACTCTGTCTGGACACTGCTGATTGACCCTGTGCTGATCACATGTACTCTCCCAAGAAAAAGAAAATACTATCTAGCAATACACACCAAACTGAGCATGTGCAGCCTGACTCCAGTAACTCTGTCTTATCCGGACATGTTTTGGGGGCAATGCAAGAAGGGGAGGGTCTGTGCTTACAGGATCAAACAGCCTTTTTACACAATGCAGAGGATTAACCCCTTAGGTTCCACAGTGAGTATAACAATCATGCTTTACTGCATATACAGACGGATTTTACTGTTGTGGGTTTAGTAACACTGTAAATCTATTTTTCTCCACACTTAGAGTATCCTCTGTAATGACCTAAAAGTGAATAACTACACCAAGCTAGTGATCATATTCACCCTCAATCACTTCTTCTCAAGACAGAACTAATTCAGTTCAGCTAATCTTTCCTATAGCTGAGCTTCTCCATGCCTCTAATCAGTTTGGTTGCCCTTCTCTGCACCCAGTTTTCCGATATCCTTTTTGTGGACTGGTGCCCAAAACTGAACTACATATTTTTGATGGGGTCATACTAATAATTTGTATAGGGGCACAATGATGTCTTTCTTTCTCTGTCTGGAGTCTATACCTCTTTTAATACAAAAAATATTTGTTAGCTTTAGAAACTGCAAGTTGGCATTGCACGCTGTTATTAAGTCTATGATTTACCAGAACAGCCAGATCCTTCTACACCATGGATTCCCCCAGTTGTACTCCCTTACTATGTATAAAACATGCATATTTTTAGTCCCCAAGTGTGTAACTTTATGTTTATCAATAGTAAATCCCTAACAGGGGTTGCAATTCTTCCATATTCTACCCGAAAACTAAAAAGAAAATACATTCTTGGCTTTTCATCATATTCGTTATTACGACACTCAAGTTTTACCTGACTGGCCATGCATATTCATTACTTAAATGCAGCTAATTTTTCAGGTTTCTAATTATTTTCCCTGAGAGTATCACGTCATTAACATTATACAGTAGCTGGGTGTTTAATAGGAATAAAACTTGTTTAGGTTTTGCGTATCAGAATGAGTAAGCCCTGGAAAACTTCCTGAAAGTCCATAAATTATAAGTAATGCTATTTATTATTTAAATTGATAGATTTCATTGTCTTAAGATGTTTCATCATTAACCACAGGGGGATTTAATACTATAATTGTCTCATTACTTTCAGTTAAGAAATTTAATTTAGAAGATGAGCTGAGTAACCACTCTCAATTATCTCTCTTTTGTAAAGACTGCCCCTCTTTTTTTTTATCCAAATTCCTAAGCCCCCCCTTTCTTTCACATCTCTCTATATATTGGTATGAATAACCATATGGAAAAAAAGTTCTTAACAATTCCAAAGTCTTTATAAGGCTCCTTTCTTTATGTCAGTAGGATGCTGTCAGGATTGAAATATAGGACAGCATACATATTCTTGTTCTGTGTTTTGGGTCTCTTAGGCCACATGCATGCTAAGCATTTAGCCTGTGAGGCCAATCCCTGCATTTTTATGTGGGTGGAAGGCACAGGTACATCCTCCAGCACCACTGCTGGCAGCCTGCAAAACTTTATGAGGCTGAAAGCTGTTGTGGTACAATGAGTGGTACTAATGTTTAAAGCTATATATATGGGTTCTTCAAACTATGGCCCTCCAGTTGTTCAGGAACTACAATTCCCATAATGCCTAGTCATGTTTGTGAATGTCAGAGTTTTACAATGCCTCATGGGATGTTGTTTTGCTTGCGTCTATCTAGCAAAGTTACCTTGCGGTATAAGCAAGGAAGTTTAGACCTCTAAAGTGAACAAATGTGCTTTTACTGAACAAAAATTCTGTACATACAAAACTATTACAATATTATGAATACAAATAAAGACTGACAGATATAAGCAATACAAGCAAGATGCTTAGCAAATATGCAGAAACTATGGTCTGTAACAGTACAATACGCTTAAAAGTTACTTAACTCCAGTTACTGTGTGTTTGTGATCTCTGTTGACAACTAGAACTCAGGCCTCTTAAGCAGTTCCTGGAAATCAGGCAAAAGCATTCTTCTTCTTTAATGGCTTCTGGCTGGTTACAGATTTTGCTTCTATGGTGTTAATGCATTATGGAGCCCCATACTATCAGTCTCTGCTACTTTTATTTTGGCTTTTGTTGACAACAGTTACAAACTTGTTTACCTTAACAACCAACTGTTCCAACTATCAACAGTTTTCATTGTTTGAGGACAGCCTGTGTACTTGTTACCAAGGCATTAGTTCTGTCAATTCTCCTCATCCATGTTTCCAAACATATCCATTAGTAATCCTTTACTTCTTGGAAAGACTATATAAGTCATGACACAGAAAGGAGTTGACCGGCTGACCTCATTAGCATACACTCTGTATCATCCACCCTTCTAGCTACCCGCCCATTCCCAGCTGCATGTTTTTTAAATGAAATGCAATCAGTGATCACCTTTCTCACTAAATACACAATATACAATCAGATTGCATAGTGTATGGCAATCTGTATGCACATACATAGGAGGGAGTGAACAGAAAAACTCAGCTGTCAATCCCCATTCACATCTCTGCATAGCAGGAACTTGAATTTCCACGTGCTTTTTTTTTTTTTCTTTTAGGGGGAGGTGTTTTGGAGCATTTTTAATGCCTTGCCTTAGACATGGAGGCAGGGAGAAGGAAGAACTAGCGCTGCTCCAGCAAACACACAGGGAGACATTCACTTTCCGGCCGATTAGAAAAAGGAAGTGTGTCCTGAGACAGGCTTGGGACAGGACTGGCCAGGGAGTCTTCCTGATTTCCCGTGAAGCGAATAGCGAATATTGATACGCAAGTGGGTGGGATCGGGGCACAGTGCTGTGCATCCCGAGCCCACCTTTTTCCTGAAGCCTATTAGAGCATCAGGCTCTAATCACGTTTCAAAAAACACACCCCATTGGAATCCATGCATCCAGCGCCTTGTATGTTGATTAGGGAGCCAGACGCATGGATGGGGGAGCACTGCGATGACAACTGGTATGTCTTTTGTAGCATCTTAGTTTTTCTGGTTTTAACAATTGATATAAAGAGTGGAAACCTATTAATGCAGTAATGCTGATCTGTCTGTCTTTGCCTGGCAGAAAGAAAGTATAACTCATCTTTTACTTAAATGTTCTGTTACAGTAAAGATCCTTCCTTCCCATTGCAAAATGTTGGGAGATATGCTAGAGGGGAAGCAATCTAGGCAGTTTAAAGCAAGAGAAGAGCTCAGAGGTATGAGGACACTCATTCATTTATAATGCCTCCTGCAAGCTAGGACTTAGGTCCAGAGGCATCAATCACATCCTGGCGTTTTCAGCTGCCTGGGTGGCACAGGTGCAGAATTCCTGCATTTGGTGCATACCAGCTTCTGTGCATTTCAGCCTGTCATTGATTTTGACAGGCTGCTGGCAGCAGAACTGCATGCTGCACCCGTGCCTCCCGGGTGCCCCACATGTGAAGCATACAGGCCTTATGCCACGTACACACGAGCGGAATTTTCGAAAGAAAAAGTCAGACGGAAGCTTTTCATTGTATATTCCGATCATGTGTATGCCTCATCTGACTTTTTTTTCCCCGAAAATTCTGACGGACTTACAAATAGAACATGTTCTAAATCTTTCCAACGGAACAAATTCATATCAGGAAAACCGCTCGTCTGTATGCTGTTCTGACGGACCAAAAATGACGCATGCTCTGAAGCAAGTACATGATGGAAGCTATTGTCTACTGGCTATTGAACTTCCTTTTTCTAGTCCCGTTGTATGTGCTGTACGTCACCGCGATCTTGACAATCTTGACGATCAGACTTTGGTGTGATCGTGTGTACGCTAGAAAGTTTCAGTGGAAAAACCTCAGTCGGAAAAACCTTCCGTGTGTACAGGGCATAAGAGCTAGATTGCATGATGCTGTACACAGTGGTTGCAGTTTGCAGCTCCCTGTGTACAGCCTCATGCACTCTAGTCCTTAGGCCTGTATGTTTAGAAAATTATAAAGTCATTGGATCAGCATGAAAACCTACCAATAAATATTTTTAAAAAGCCATGTGCAAATTTAGGTCAGACTGTGTTTGCACAAATAAAATTAGTTTTAGTTACATGGCCATTCAAATATTTGGAACAATTAGATTAAAATGTTTATTTTTCTTCTATCAGAATCCTATGCTTGTTTTTTTATATATTTATTTCTTGTTAATGTTTTGATTTCTCCTGAATTACTTGTGAAACATTCAACTGTCCCTGGAGACTAAACTGGTGTCACATGGTGTCATATGCACAAAACTTAATTAGGTTTCTCCTAGACATAACAGCTGAAACTGACATTTATTTTCTTTTTAGATAATATTTTCTGTTGTACAGATAAAATCTAAAATTAATTAATTAAATTGCATTTTATTCTGTAGTGTCCAAGACGAAGCAGACGGCTACACTGTGCAAGGCCTCATAAAGAACCCTGATGTGTAAGTAATTGAGTAAATGTCAGTGTTCTTCAGTGTTGATGAAAGCTTTTAAATGGGTTCTGCAGTTATGCTGACTCCTTATGTCGTTTTTATATATACATTTTATTCTGGGTAAGGTAATTATTGCAGAGCATCACAGTGTGTGCATGGCCAAGCTGCAGTACCAGATATCACCTTCAGGGAGGTGAAAGAAGGCATATTCCTTTATGTTAGTATATGGAGGGGTCAGAGGTAGGACAAAATATTTGTGTTACCTTTGTAAACATGAACCCACACACACACACACACACACACACACACACACACAAACACACACACACAAACACACCACCACCCTTATACATCTGCTTGATCATATGAAAAATGCATTTATATTGGATGGGGAAAGGGAGGTGGCTTTTTAATCTCAATACAACTGTTTTGCTGAATAGGAACAGATGATCACTATAAATAACCAGATGGTTTGCCTGGGACATTTTCAATTATAAATCTTCAAATTTCACTTATAGTAGCCCACAATCCAAAACTTCCTACTGCTATTCTGACTATTCTAAAGCCCTGGAAGATTGAACCTTGTTTATTGTGATGTGCTATTTTTGTCTTGTATTTCAAGTACAGCACACATTACAGAAACAGGTAGTTAGACACTTTTAGAAAGTCCACCCTCTTGCTGACGAAACACACTGGTGAAGGAACCGAACAGCTGCCCTTCCCACCAGTGCAATGGTAGTGTGCAGATAACATGTAGCCAGCATGTTTGATTAATGGCAAGGAGACCACATGATGCATTCCCCACAGCACAGCATAGAGGGAGGTTATGACAGATTTGTTGCTTACCCACTGACAGAAGTTTGGGAAGCCTACATTTACCTGCTTGTATGAATATTTTCCCCCATTTTGCTATATGTTTAAGGCCTGGTTCACACTAGCTGCGGCCGTGGCTTGCAGCAGGGGGTCTGGTGCATCCCCATTCTCAATTTCAGGGGCGAATCAGGTCTGAATTTTTGCCTGAATTTGGACCTTAAACGGAGTCCAAGATGCACAGGACCCTTTTCCAGTGCGAACAGCGGCCTTCCTGGGAGGTGCGTAAATCGGCTCCTAACAGAGCAGTCACAGTCTGCTATGTGAATTGGATGTGGGGAAACCCACATCCAATTCGCATAAGTGTGTCCCCAGCCTAAGTATTTACTTTTTTCCTCTCTCCAGAACCAACTGATGGCTGGTTTTGGGCTCAGCTTTTCCTTTCAGTAAAAGGAAGTCTTTCTGTACATGGAAGATGACAGATGGGTAGTGGAAGTTTCGTTCGTGGAATATGGCAGATGGGTAGTGCAGAAGGGGCACATGTCTGCAAGATTAGATTGCAGGGCAGCAGATGTTAGAATGAAGAGGGGGAGGTGACTTCACTGCTTGCTTAAGCTCCCCCATAGGATCACCCATAAATTGGGCTTCAGCCTGGGGAGGAACTGCAGTTAATACAAACATACAACATAGAAATGCACAGATATGAACAGGACCAAGTACCGTGTGTGGGATTCAACAAGGATATTAACCTTCTGATGATACTGTTTTTTTAAACATTTAGAAAAATATCACAACGGAAAAAAAAGGAAAACAGTAAATTCAATTCCAACGAATTACCGTCACAGAAAATCAAGCAATATTTTTTGAGAATTGATAACCTCCAAAAATAAGGCCCAATTTTTTTTAAAGTTCGTGGGCGTGAAGGGGGGGATAGCATTGTTATAAACTCTGTACTGGGAGTACAAAATGTTTTACTTATATATCTTATGCTACCATTTTATGTTTATCTTTATATTCAGTGAAAGATCTATGCTATGAACAGAGACATTTTTAAGATTGCATTTTAGATATTATCAATATTCAGTGTATCTGTGAACGCTAGATTCATCTGTGAAATCTGGATCTGCTTCTGACTCACTATAGTATAGTACATGTAGTGGTAATAGTTCTGCTGTGAGATGCTGTGATGATGTACAGGGATTGTCCTGAGGGAAAAGACACAGCTGTGACGAGAACATCAATGTTTGTGTGAACTTATGCTACAAATTTGTATGGATTTTTTTGTTTTCAGGTCCTAAACCCAATTTTCACTAAAAGCATTTACTAGTGTCTTATTTTCTCTCACAGAATCCTGTGTTGTCTAAACGAGCTGATGGATGAAGATGAGAAAGATAGAGCAAAGAGGTAACATTATACCTAGTAGCATAGAGTATATGTGATATTTTTGGTTAGTTTTCATCTTTGGCGTCTTGGCATGCATTAAGGAACACAAGAAGACTTACCTTTGGGTCATATTGCCGCCTATAGGAGGATTGAAGACTGGTAAACAAAAAAAATTATAGGCCATAAGGCTATGAGAATGGATGTCTTCTCTTCAGCTCTGTGTGTTGAAGACTAACCTATTTTTGCTATCACATTTTTTTTTCTTATTTTTCAAGATTTTTGTTCTCCAATCAAGACTTTTCTCTATATTGTTGTGAGAACTTGTAAACTTGTATCTTCCATTACGCCTATTGAGCACGCCCATCCTCAGACTTTTTTTGAAGTGCTCATCCAGACCCCACTGAATTGGATGTGATGGGGATACCGTGAAAGTGACCTTAAGGCACATAACAGACTCTGCTGTTCTGTTACAAAGTTAGCCATTGAGTGATTACCAGTTCCAGAGACTCTGGAAATACCTCAGCGCTTGGCATGTCTTTCAAGCCATATCTTGTATGTAAGTTGGCCAGTCCAAACACCAGGAGCTACCTCAAATATGCAGGTTGTTGAACTCCTTTAAAAAGTCCCAATTTCATCCCAGCTTTCGCCATGAAAAGGGTTAATGCGATGGGACTGATTAAAGAGGAAGTAAACCCTGATGGGTTTACTTCCTCTTTGATTCCCTGTAAAGGTAAAGCATAATGGACTACTATGCATCGCATAGTAGTCCATTTTGTGTCACTTACCTGACACAGGAGCCAGCGAAGTCACCGCTGTCCCCTGTAGTTCCGAGCGTCCATTTTTTGGTGGGTCTCCGTGGGTCTCGCTGACCGGCGCTGTGATTCGCCAGAGCAGTGATGACGTCACTCCCGCGCATGCGCCTGGGAGCCGACACTCGCAGCATATCACCGCGATCTGCGGCTTACCCAGTGCATCTGCGGTGGCTGTCTTTAGGTAAATATCTCCTAAACCGTATAGGTTTAGGAGATATTTCTTGGACCTACAGGTAAGCCTTAATCTAGGCTTACCTGTAGGTCAAAGTGGGAACCCATGCTGTTTTTTTCAATGATTTTTATCTATATTGCCAGGATCCGACAATTCTTTACAGCCACAAGCTTTACAGGCATACTAAGGACACCCCCCAGACACGACATTTAAAAGAATATTTAATTTTTATTGTTTCACTTTAAGCATTATTAAAATCACTGCTCCTGAAAAAAATTACAGTTTATAAAACTTTTTTTGCATTGATACATGTCCCCTGGGGCAGGACCCGGCTCCCCAAACACTTTTGTATGACAATAACTTGCATATAAGCCTTTAAAATTAGCACTTTTAATTTTTCATGCTCGTGTCCCATAGACTTTACGTGTTTTTGCGTGTTCGCACACATTTTTTGACTGTTCGCAAGTTCTGGGGGGGAGGGGGTGTTTGGCTCATCCCTACTAGTAATAGCAATTGACTTATAGTGGGGCTATGATATTGCAACGGACTATCGTACACCAACTGACACTTTTGACACTTTGCAGGAACCAGTGACACTAATACAGTGATCAGTGCTAAAAATATGCACTGCCACTGTACTAATGACACTGGCTAGGAAGAGGTTAAACATCTAGGGTGAGCAAAGGGTGAACTGTGTCCCTATCCAGTGTTTTTGTGTACTGTGTTAGGTGCTTTCACTAGGGCAAGTGATGGATTTTATTTCCTGCAAAGGAAAAATCTGCAAAGGGAAAACACAAAATCCACCCTCAGAATGGAGATCTGCTTCTGCTATGGTTAATCACAGCAGAAGTGGCTCGCCAGTGGCACGTGCACGCCCCCTGCAGGCGAAAGGGCAGAATCACATATATAAATGTGATTCTGCACAGGAGAGCCGTCCTGTAGCAGTAAATCTGCTATGGGGCGGTCTTGAAGTATTTAAGGCGAAAAACGTATTTTGTCCTTTGTCCTCCAAGGAAAGAATTTTACAGCGAGAACAAAAATTCTATATTTTCCTTTTTCTGGTTTGATATCTTTATTATCACTGGAACATTAGCTAATGGTAAATGGTCCAGGAAGCACACAGACAGTAAATGGCCCAGGAAGCACACAGACAGTAAGGCCAGCCATAGACAGTTAGAATCTCAGCTGGTTCAGCAGGAACCCGCCGAGATTTGAATCATGTGTGGGCAGGCTGAATGTACTAAGTTGATTGATCAATGAACTTGGGTAAAACCAGCCTGCCGGATTCACGTGCGATTATCGATAGCAGCTGCTTTAGCCGCTAGTAATAATCACTATTTCTCCAGGCAGGGACTGCTTCCCCACCCGCCGCTCTGTCTTGGCAGGAGATATTCCCCTGTCAGCACTGACAGTGGTGATGGGGGAATCGTGCAAATTTCTTCCCTATAACCAGTGGTTGCAAGAAAGAAATTTAAGTAAAACCTGGTATATAGGGAAAAAAGCACCAGGTACATTTTGTAAAGTTGTTTTGTAAAGTTTCTTCCTTCATCAGGGATGCTATGGGAGGGTAAACTATAAAGTACATGTACATTTTCACCATACTGGATATAAATAAACTAAAAAAAACATAAATGATAACTACTACTGGTGAGACATGTATATTTGTCATGCTTTTTATGATATCCTCTTAGCCCTTGTACACACGGTCGGACATTCCGACAACCAAATCCGTCGGATTTTGTCCGACGGATTTTGTCCGAAACTGTTGCATACACACGGTCGGACGAAGTTGTCAGAAAGTCCGATCGTTCAGAACGTGATGACGTTATTTTGTTACGACGGGACTACGTTCAGGCTAGTAGCCAATAGCTTTGGTCTAGGAATTTGATCTGAGCATGCATGGCACTTTGTTCGATCGGAATTCTCTACACATGATCGGACGAAGTCCGATCGGATAATGTTGTCGGAAAATTTTACCGTCAAGTTGGAAAACTTGGTCCGTCGGATATTCCGACGGAAACAGTCTGATGATGACCACACACAGTCGGATTATCCGTCAAAACGGTCCGATCCGACACATTCCGTCGGAATCTCCGACCGTGTGTACAAGGGCTTATAGGTCTGATGAAAAGGGAGCCTTTGAGGCCGCACAATGAATTGGCTTTTATTGAACATAAAGATCCGCTCAAAACAGACGGATGACATTACTTTCGCCATCCATCCAGCAGATTGGATGAAAACGGACAGGCTGTCCATTTTTATCCAATCTTGCCATAGAGGACAGCAGAGCTCTGACATGTTCGTCCCTACAGAGTAAGCAGAGACGGACCTGTCATCCGCCGGCTATGCGATGATCAATGGAGCAATCCCCTCTGAGCTAGCGGAGTCTGTTGAGCGGATCTGCCCCATGTGAAAGAGGTCTTTACTGGAACAGATGGTTTACCGCACCACGTCTTCACTTGATTGAGCAATAAAAACCTAGCAAAGAGTCTAACCCGTCCCCATTCTATTGAAAGCTGAAAACACAGATTTGCTTAAATTGATTTTTAAAATAAACTCATACCTAAAGAAATATGGAAGTTGCCCTTCCTTCCTGGGCTCCTAAAAATACTATTTTCATATCTGGCTCTGGTTTCAGTACTTTCTAAGTTACTGATCACAAACAAGCAAGCAGAAAGCCAGATCTCTGGACCGACATACTAGTTCCAGATATGTGCTTCATAATGTATTTAAATCGTATCATCAGCCACTCAGCTAGCTTTTTTGAAGTATAGTTTAGCAATGACTTCCTCTCAGTGCAGGCTTGGTTTAACCACTTAAGCCTCGGACCATTTTGCTGGCCAAAGACCAGAGCACTTTTTGCGATTTGGCACTGTGTCGTTTTAACTGACAATTGTGCGGTCGTGTGACGTGGCTCCCAAATAAAACTTTGCGTTTTTTATTTTTTGCGCTATAAACAAAAAAAGCGACAATTTTGAAAAAAAAAATGCATTATTTTTTACATTTTGCTATAATAAATATCCCCCAAAAATATATAAAAAAAAAATTTTTTCCCTCAGTTTAGGCCAGTATGTATTCTTCTACATATTTTTGGTAAAAAAAAATAAAATGGTAATAATAATATTGATTGGTTTGCGCAAAAGTTATAGCGTTTACAAAATAGGAGATAGTTATATGGCATTTTTATTAATATTTTTTTTTTTACTAGTAATGGCGGCGATCAGCGATTTTTATCGGGACTGCGACATTATGGTGTACATATCAGAAATTTTTTGCCACCATTGTCATTTATACAACAATCAGTGCTATACAAATGCACTGATTCCTGTGTAAATGACACTGGCAGTGAAGGGGTTAACCACTAGGGGGCAGTGTAGGGGTTAAGTATGTCCTGGGGAGTGATTCTAACTGTGGGGGGGGGGGGGGCGTGGTTACGTGTGGCACCTCACTGATCCCTGCTCCCGATCACAGGGAGCAGAGATCGGTGACACTGTCATTAGGCAGAACGGGGAGATGCTTGTTTACATTAGAATCTTCCTCTCCGTGAGGGGATCGCAGGTATCCCCGCAGACATCGAGTCCCCGAGTCCCACGACCCGACTCATGGAGCTTGCCGCAGGCTGCCTCTTAGAGGGCAATGTACTGTTACGTTAGTTTGCCTGTACGTGCCCTTCTGCCGCAGTATATCTGCGTGAGGCGGTTGGCAAGCAGTTAAAGTATATCTAAACCCAAGAACCAAAATGTAATCTATAGCAGTTTTCAAGTCCTTATATGGGGTGTCTGCATTCGTTTTTTTTCCAGACCAAATACATTTTTTGCAGGTACAGAAAGTAGTATTTTGCCAGAAATCCAATTACTTTGTAATTTCCAGTGCATGAAACTGAAATATAAAACAATCCTTCCCAGCTAGCGTAGGGTAGCAACGCTCCTCCTCCATAGATGCAGTGCTGTAAGTGTTGTCACCCAAGAAGTGTGTTACTAGCAGGATCGCCAGGGTAAAATAAAAAGTAAAAAGCCCCAAAAAAAAGAGAAAACTAAGTACTAGTAAACTACAATATATTACATTTTTGTCCTTGGGTTTAGGTACATATTCAATCTATCCTTTATCTATCTTTGTGGTCCAAGGAGAAATTTAAATATCACCTTTGTCCATGTATATTCTATGTGACAGATTTGCTGATCTGCAGCATAACTTCCATGCTGTAGTAATTATGTTATCAATGTGTCCTGTCCCACCTTAAACCTGTTTTCTTTTAACAAATAGTATAAGCAATAAAAAAAGGTAGGTCATAGCCTGTTGGTAAAAAATTTACTTAATGATGCTTGTAAGAAGTACATGTTTTTTAGAAGAATCTGTTGGACTTCTTTAACACTTTTTACAAAATCAGTATAACTTATTGAAACGCTCATCTAGCAATCGAGAAGGGTAATTTCATAAACATCATTCATTATTCACAGACATCGAGACTTCTATCTTTCCTAAGCTGTGTGTGATTAGCAATGATATCAACTTTAATTAAACTATCAATAACTTTTAATTTTGTTACATGCTCATCTTGAGAAAAATAAGAGTCTCTGCTAATAATTTGCAATCTTCTTTTAGGATATACTAGATATAAGGGCTTTTTTTCTCAGAGAATAGGTGAAGGAACACCCCCCCCCCCTTCTGAGTTCTGCCTTGTCTCCACCCCCTACCCACCTCAAAGCACCGTCCCTTGAGTCCACCCCCTACCCACCTCAAAGCACCGTCCCTTGAGTCTACCCCCTACCCACCTCCAAGTACCATCCCTTGAGTCCACCCCCTACCCACCTCAAAGCACCATCCCTTGAGTCCACCCCCTACCCACCTCAAAGCACCGTCCCTTGAGTCCACCCCCTACCCACCTCCAAGTACCATCCCTTGAGTCCACCCCCTACCCACCTCAAAGCACCATCCCTTGAGTCCACCCCCTACCCACCTCAAAGCACTGTCCCTTGATTCCATCCCCTACCCACCTCCCAGTACTCCAAGTATCATTTGCTAAATAATTTGTATGGAATTTGTTTTTGTCTAATAACACGAAAAGCAGTAAAAATAGATGCACTGGAGCCAGAAACAATAGACCCCCACCCCAGTAACAATAGATCCTCCCAAGTAACAATAGACCCCACCCCAACAACAATAGGTCCTCCCAAGCAACAAAATCCCCCTCCCAGCAACAATAGACCCCACCCCAGTAATAATAGATCCTCTCATGTAACAATAGATTCCCCACCCACCAATAATAGACTCCACCTCAACAACAATAGGTCCTCCCAAGCAACAAAAATTCCCCTCCCAGCAACAATAGACCCCACCCCACTAACAATAGTTCTCCACACAACAATGGACCCCCCCCCCCCCCACACACACACACAGAAACATCACAAAAAAATACCACCCTCAGCAACAAACGATCTACCCCAGCAACATTAGACCACACCCCCCCAGCAGCATCAACATATCTCCCAACGATCAGCATTAATAGACTCTCCAGCAGCCAGCAACAATAGACCTCTCCCTCAACAGTAGATCACTACAAGCACCATAAGACACCCCCCTAGCATCAACAGACCCCCCCTCAAGCAATAATAGACCCTCACACAAAAAAGATCCCCACCAGTGACCATAAATCCCCCAGCACACAGCATCAATAGACCCTCCAGCACACCCCTTGCTATTACATACATTTGGTGCTGGAGGTGCGTTCCCCCGCATTCCCGCTGAAAAAAATCCCTGCTAGATATACTGTATGTTGTTTTTAGAACTATGCTATAGCTTCTCTGGATTCCAATCTACCTTTTCCACATATGCCTAGAGAAAAGATGCAACAGAGAATACATTTTCCAGGAATAATTATTTACAGTAAAGAGTCATGTAACCAATGTATAGAAATGGAAGAGCTATTCCTGAAATCATTTTCACTCCTCCAGTGCAGTATGGAAAATTAATGATAGAATTTAATTGGTCAGTGTATGCAAAAAATAACTTTCTTTGTACACTTTTTGCATATGTACTTTGTATGGTTTACTGTGTACTGGACCAGTGCTTAGACCAGCAGGGTAACAGGGGTGTATCTTTCAACCTTGGTTAGGAAATTTCCATGTGTACATACTATAATCGAACAGTTAAAATGGGTTTTTATAAAAATAGTCCCTGAAATTAGAACCTGTATTTCTTTGATAGCCAGTGTGCCTATTTTCACTGTTAATTCATACATTACAAGGTCCTTCTATCTGTTGGATCAGACTTTATATTTACACATACTGGTCATTAGTTGTGAAGGCTGTACAAGCTTTATATAGCTATCATGTTTTTGATTAAAAGGGATAATGATTGAAGCAGACAAATTATGACTACAGCTGAAACTCTGCAGGCCTTCACAAAATCATTCCATGCATCTCCTTTAAAGCATACCTGCTGGTTACAATCATGGATATTTTCAGAAATGTACATGACTCACATGAAGTTCTTACATACAACATGCCTTATTCTACAATATGGGGTCGTTATGTCCAGGATATTACATTTTCTAAATTAGCAGACTATAATGAAAATATAATTTTTTTGATAGTTACCAGTTTTTGTCTGGACCAAAAGTACAAACATAGATCAGTATATTACTCACTAGCCACTTTATTAGGTACACCTTGCTAGTACCGGGTTGGATCCCCTTTTGCCTTCAGAACTGCCCTAATTCTTCGTGGCACCAACAAGGTGCTGGAAACATTCCTCAGAGATTTTGGTCCATATTGGCATGATAGCATCAGGCAGCTGCTGCAGATTTGTTGGCTGCACATCCACGATGCGAACCTCCCGCTTTACCACATTCCAAAGGTCCTCTAATGGATTGAGATCTGGAGACTGTGGAGGCCATTGGTGTACAGTGAACTCATTGTCAAAAGAGGTCCCACCACCACATGCAATGCTCGCTCACCTCCTTGAAAGACCATGCAAGGGGTCAAAACAGCCTTGCACACAGTGCAACGCTCCCTTCAGGAATAGTCCTCACTGGTCCTTAGCAATCTCTGTTGAACCCACTGGTCAGTGGAAAAAACTGAGCTATTGAGCCAATGTGGATTATTCCTGAAGGGAGAGTTGCACTGTGTGCAAGTCGTGTTTTCAAGGAGGTGAGCGAGCATTGTATGTGGTGGCACTATGGCTATGGAGGTTGTTTGAAGCAAGAAAAAAACTCACATCTTCCTGCATGCTAGTGGAGAAATATCACTTATAAATTATTATTGGACTTTTTTTAGAGCACTTATATTGTACACAATTTTCAGATTTTCTTTTTTTACTTTATCTCTTTATTAAATTTTTTCCAATTTAAACATAGCATACATCCTTGTCATATAAAACCAGAATATCAGACAAATTACTCATAACCATTTTACATCCTATCATTCCCCCCATTCATCCCTTTTCCCTTCCAATCAAACCCATCTCTCACACCATTTCCTAACTACCAAGTCACCCACTCACTCCAGCACACTTCTCCCTCCATTCCTTGGCAAGCAGCTCTTCTTCTTTTTTTTTTTTTATAATAACAACCTAGTTGAAATACAGAAAATAGGTCAAATAAGGGAATGGGAAAGGAACGGTATAAAATTTATTTATCAGTTGTATCAGAATGATAATCTGAAACAATTTCAAGAATTAAGAGATCAGTTCGCTATTCCGAGGAAGTCTTTCTTTAGATATTTACAGGTTAGACACGCGCTGGGAAAACAGTTTGGGGAAGAGGCAATAAAATGGTGCGAGATACCAGTAATTAAAGATATACTTCGTGCAAAATCAGGGAAAGGGTTAATATCTAAAGTTTACGTAAATCTGTGTAGGAAGACCCAGGTAAGAGTGCAGGAACAAACGACTAGGGGAAAATGGGAGGAAGATACGGGAAGCATCTCGGAAGACCAATGGGAGAGGATCCTTGAGTTGGCGCCCTGGGTATCCATTTCGCCCCCACAAAGGTTCTCCCATCTATTCCTGTTGTATAGAGCATACTATACCCCCAAGAAGCTCTTCCAGTTTGGTAGAAGAAGTGATGCGGCTTGCCCTAGGTGTGGAAGGAATGAGGCAGATATGATACACATAATCTGGAGATGCCCCAAGCTACACCGCTATTGGAGAGAGGTAGTGACGATAATTAAGCAAGTATTTGAGATAGAAGTAGAAATAGAACCAATGAGATGTGTGTTGGGGTGGATTGATGGGGGTGGTGATCCCAAAGATAATAAATTGGCGAAAATAAGATCCCTCTTTCAGGCTAGGAAATTGATAGCCCAGAAGTGGCAGTCTCCAATACCCCCTACTAGTGGAGAGTGGATACAGAGTATGAACAGGGTTATTCCTAAGGAAAGGGTTGCTTATATAAAACAAGGTGGTATTAAAAAATTTGATAGGATCTGGAAGATGTGGTATGAGAAAATAAATGGAGGGGTTTATATTTAAAAAAAAATTCAGATTTTCAGTTGATATTATTCTTTTTTATTATTTATGCAGCGATGTCTCATACGTTATAAGATGAGTACACTGTAGTCATAAAGGGATGGACATGGTCAGCAACAATACTCAAGTAGGCCGTGGCATTTAAACGATGCTCAATTGGTACTAAGGGGCCCAAAGTGTGCCAAAAAATATCACCCACACCATTACACCACCACAAGCCTGAACCATTGATCGAGACGAATCAGACCAGGCAACGTTTTCCAATCTTCTGTTGTCCAATTTTGGGGAGCCCATGCAAATTGTAGCTTTAGTTTTCTGTTCTTAGCTGACAGGAGTGGCAACCGGTGTGGTCTTCTGCTGGTGTATTCCATCTACTTCAAGTTTTGATGTGTTGTGCATTCAGAGATGGTATTCTGCATACCTTTGTTGTAATGAATGTTTTTTTGAGTTACTGTTACCTTTCTATCATCTCAAACCAGTCTCCCCATTCTCTTCTGAACTCTGACATCAACAAGGTATTTTTTGTCCACACAACTGCCACTCACTGGATATTTTCTCTTTTTTGGGCCATTCTCTGTAAACCCTAGAGATGGTTATGTGTGAGATCCCAGTCTGGCGCCAAAAACCATGCCATGTTCAAAGTCACTTAAATCCCCTTTCTTCCCCATTTCATACTCGGTTTGAACTTCAGCAAGTCATGTTCACCATGTCCAGATCCCTAAATGCATTGACTTGCTGCCATGTGATTGGTTGATTAGCAATTTGTGTTACCCAGCAATTGAACAGGTGTACCTATTAAAGTGGCTGGTGAGTGTATATTTGAATCAGGGGCTCATGTGAAAGGCTACAATAAAATAACTATCCCTTACAGTCTGTCCATCATTTATATTCTGCAAGCTCCTGCCATTTTTCATAATACTCAGAATCAATCTCATACTGCAATATTTGAATGTATGCATGACTGCAGTAGGCTCAGACAGGAATGTGCTTGAACCAGTGAAAAATATGGGGTGTATTTATAAGAAAATTGCAGTTATTCATCCTGTGAAACTACATGCACATTAATTCTGTGCAACCACTCTAGATTTTATGAATGAATATTGTATGATCTTTAGAGAAATGGACTAATAAGATCCAATGTTGTCCCCTTTCATTTACAAAAAATAAAAACATAAATGCAGTTTCACAGGATGAATAGCTATTTCCACAGGTAGGTTTTATACGTTTAAATGTAAAATGTTCATGTTTCACTTAGGGTGCCTTTTAGAAAGCGCTGTGATTTATCAAGCATCACTTAATTTGGATTAATAACTTATGAATTTTGGTTTTAGGCCTAGGGATGATTTATTTGTTTATTTTTAGCATGTCATTATAAGTTTTGTGTTTACTGTATGATAAAGCAGGCTATAGTTTAATAAATGCAAGATAGAGAATAACAATGGGCAGGAATTGTTTGCATTTGTAGAATTTGGAGAATGGGCAAGTGTGCAAATGACCTTTGTGAAGCCGCCATCGTTCTTATGTTGGAGGCTCGAAGATCTAATCATATGTTTCCTTCTTTATTTCATTCTAGGGCATCACGAAATAAATCAGAGAAGAAAAGAAGAGACCAGTTTAATGTCCTCATTAAGGAGCTGTGTACAATGCTTCAAGGACATGGGCATCCTCTTAAAATGGATAAGTCCACTATACTGCAAAGGACCATTGATTTCTTGCAGAAACGGAAAGGTATATTGCACTGATTCTGGCACATTGATAATCTGTTTCCACAATAAAGTAGATGTATTTTAGTAAGCTAGAGTTAAAGTGATACTAAACACATACTTTTACATTGCCCCTTATATTTCTGTATGTGAATGATGGCACTGTAATTATTTTATTACTAAAAAATCCTAAAAAGTATCTTTTTCCTAATCGATATCCAGCTGTCACATTACCGAGATCTTTCATTAAAAAACATAAGCAGGAGGAATCTCTATTCCTCTACTACTGGTCACATGTTCAAAAAAAAAAACAGCCTTTGGAATATGGAGTAAAAATAAATAAATACTATCAACAAACTGTTTAAATTGTCATACAAATATATATTTGAAATCCAATCTTTATTATTTTTTGGCAATAACATGGTGTGGGTAGATTTCTGCCAATCACAGGCTGCAGGGCCGCTGTTAAAAATCATGGGGCCCCGTACAGTCTACCTGGCGGGGCCCCCCACATAAGGGGCCCCCCACACAGCAGGGAAAAGACTTTCACTCTGGGCACGGGGAATACCCACAATATTTTAGATATGTGGGAGAGCAGTATGCAGTATGGCCAACTTTATGCTCAGAGCCCGGGCCCAGTCTCTACCTCCACCTAACATCCCCCGACTTCACAAGTACCTGGTCCTGCTGGCTTCTTTTATCTGGGGTCCTCATGCAGTGCTTCTCCTGGGGTGGGGGGCTTGGATCCTCTGGATCTGGTAGCGTGGGGACCGGCCAGAAGCTGAGCTCCTCTAAAACCTCTGCTCCTTCCACCTGGGCACGAAGTTAGACAGCCGGAAGCAGAAAGCAAAGTATTTAAACACTTTCGGGAGTAATCTGCAGCCGTATGTCCAGACAATTACATTACACAAGTCCCGGCCGGCGTATTGATATAGAAGAGACTGGGACTTGTGTAATGTACTGTATGTAATAGTCTGGACATACGGCTGCAGATTACTCCCAAAAGTGTTTAAATAATTTGCTTTCTGCTTCCTCCCACGCACACTACATGGGACCCTAGCTCAGGATTAGTATAGTCCCTATAATGTGGGAGTCCCCCCCTCTGCCTCTGGGCCCCCCTACAGGGCAGGGCCCAGTACAGGAGGGCTGGTGGTCCCCCCTATCAGCGGCCCTGACAGGCTGTGTCACGCCCCTCCAGCCTATGTCTTAGCCCCTGTACACACGGTCGGAGATTTCCACAACCAAATCCGTTGGATTTTGCCCGTCGGATTTTGTCCGTCGGATCTTGTCCGAAACGGTTGCATACACACGGTCGGACAAAGTTGGCGAAAAATCCGATCTTTCAGAACGTGATGACGTAATTTCGTTACGATGGCACTATATTCAGGCTAGTAGCCAATAGCTTTGATGTAGGAATTTGATCTGAGCATGCGTGGCACTTGGTCCGATCCAAATTCTCTACACATGATCGGAGTATGTCCGATCGGCCCAGTTGGTCGGGAAATATTTCCAACATGTTGGAAAATTGGGTCCGACGGATTTTCCGATGGAATCAGTCCGATGCATACCACACACAGTCGGATTATCCGACGACACTATCCGATAGGACACATTCCGACGGATTTTCCGACCGTGTGTACAAGGGCTAAGAATAAGAGAGAGGTGAAGCATCCATTAATCTACATGTAATATCCCACCCCTATTGTGTTTAGCTGATTAGTGGGCATGGAGGAGAGAAGGAGTGGGCTGTCATTTACCACTGTGAATACACCCACATGTGTTGCTCTATAGTCACATGTGCTGCTCAGATGTAACAGGGAGGAAATGCTCAGCATTGAAACTCACTGAAAACTGAGCATGTGCAGAGTTGCTACCACAGCTGCAAAATCCCTAGCTGAATTAGGGACATGAACAGAAGGGAGTTTTTTGCAGAATACAGAAAAACAAATCTCATATTGACTGAGTGAGTATGAACAGTATGCAATACACCATTTATTGATAGTTTCTTTGTGATGTGGGTTTTTTGACATTCTAATTTTTATTTGTGTTTTATATATTTGTCTTGTTGCAGAAATCACAGCACAGACGGAAGCCTGTGAAATCAGGCAGGACTGGAAACCTTCTTTTCTTAGTAATGAAGAGTTTACCCAGTTGATGTTAGAAGTAAGATTTTTATGGATCAATAGTTTGTAAATTATTGGAGGGGATAAGGGACTATATCCAAGAATTTGCTGTTGAAAACAGTTTTATTAGTAGTAATCAGCATGGATTCATGCAGGATCGCTCTTGCCAGACCAATTTGTTAATATTCTTTGAAGAAGTGAGCTACGATCTAGATCAGGGGTGTCCAAACTTTTTTCAAAGAGGGCCAGATTTGATGATGTGAACATGCGTGAGGGCCGACCAATTTGCCTGACATTCTTTGAACCATTAAAATTCGGTCTGAGTGTGTTCGTCCGAGGTCTAATACACGGCCCAACAAGAATTCTCTTGCCTTTGTCGCGCTCGTTCCCGACACACAGACCAATGCTCTGCTCTTTAGGGGTACCGTTAATTCTTTATGGCACCCCACACATTGGAAAACGTGGGGTGCTTTTGGTGCAGTGCAATTAAAAAAAAAAAAAAGCTCGGGGACTTCTTTCCCTGCATTTTTGTGGGTAGGGAAGTCCATTGAAATTAATGGGCTGCCCTACACGCAGCACGCAGCCACACAGATGTGAATCAAGGGCTTGTTCACATGTCAGGTTGGAGAGGCAGTAAAACCACATGCTTAAGCTGTTTTTACCCCCCCAACTTCTCCCCCTGCAGAGGGTGCAGCTGGAGGTATACCCAGGGTGAATGGGCCTGCAGTACAACTACCCCGCAACTGTGTGGATTGCTCAGTTATGGTATAGTGATGCTGCATTTACGGGCAAAGGTAAACACACAAATCCTGGTTCCCTCAATGTAGTAGAGACAGATCGTGTGCTCCTACTAAGTAGGAAAACCGATCAGTCTTCTCCCCTAGTCAGTCCCATCCCCCCACAGTTAGAAAAAACCTAGGGAACACATTTAACCCCTTGATTGCCCCCCGAGTGTTAACCCCTTCCCTGCCAATGACATTTATACATTTATAGGCGCGCGCACCTGCTAAGGCATCTTAGAGAGCCGACGTACAGCTACGATGGCTTGCACAGGGGAGCCAACTTGCCACAGTATAACTGCGGCAGCTGGTCCAGAAGCCGTTAATGGAAAAGCCCCCCCCCCCCCCCCATTTACAGTACACAGACCATCTTACATTATACAGCCAATCAGGAGGGAGAGTCCCAGATGGCTGAGACATTCGTTTACATCGCTAGACAGTGATGAATTTACAACTCCTTTAAAGTGTTTTACTGCTTGCTCAAAATATATAAATACTTTAGTATGCAAGATATGGGTGCAGATTTACTTTAAGTAAACAATCAGAAACTGGGCGATCCTTGACCAATATGTATTGCCTAACTTCAGTATAGTCTACAAAGTGCACCAGGACCTGGCTGTGCTGTCTCGAAGGTATGCCTGGGTCATTATGCTTGGTATAATGAATTGCATATATTTTGGTGGGCTAAACAGTTCTCATATGTTGTTCAGCTACCATTTAGATGTTTTTGGAATTCAGTTTTAAGGTTAAAAGTAAATAGCAGCTTAAGTAAACAAAGAACAATGAAATATTGCTGAAAATCAATTAGAAAAAAAAAATCTTCCCCAGATTAAAGAGGTTTTCTATTTTTATTGTGGAAAGTTGGCATCCCACCTACTTTTGGCCAGCAGTGCTTATCCTCCCAGTGACCAGGTGATTGGAAGGCATAATAAAGCAGCTCAAAGGCATCCACCAAGCACAGGGATGTACAGATTCTTGTGAAGCAATATAGCTAACTGTGGAAACCCATTTAAAATGATCATATTCCGTTGTTTGTATCACACAGGAAAAAAATAAATAAATAAACAATTAAAAACAGTGTTTGACTCAGAAATGGTCAGCAACTCTGCTGAAAAAGCCAATCAGCGGTTGTCATGTACCTGGTTGAGGCCCAGGGCTTTCCCTTCCATCACCTGTCCTGTTTCCCCTGAAGGAGGTGACAGGATATAACATGGAACGGAGTGGCATGGGTGCCTGGTTGGAGATCCTGGATGAAAGGTACTTGTAGCAGGTGCCAAGCAGATGTGGATACACGGCAGCAGGTGCAGGACAGCAGGCAGACTGGTAGACTGGCAGGTGCAGGTACACAGTGGCAGGTGCAGAACAGCAGACAGAACAACAGACAGCAAACAATCAGGCAGATGCAGGATTTCAAGTAATCAGGCAGGTAGAAGTCGGTAATGGCCAAGCAGCAGGGTTACAGAATCGGGTCCAGAGCAGTCAGGGCTAGGCCGGGGTCAGTATCAGGCTAGCAGAGAAGGCACCAAAATGGAAGACAAAAGGCAGAGTCAGGTCACAAGCCGGGTCAACAACAAGGTATTAGGAACAAGCAGAGTCAAACAGGCCTGGTATATACAGTAACAAACACATGATCAGGTCGAAGGTCAATATTCTAGTCTCTGGAGCCACTTTAAATAGGCAAGTGAGTGCCCAGTATTCAAGCTCGCTCATGTGCATGTGCGTGGGGACGTGCAAGTTAGGACACGAGTTAGGAAACCTCTAGTTGTCACTCGAGAATTATTATGAGCAAGTGCACAAGTGGTAGTACGAGCAAAGCAACCCCCGCCAGCCAGCATGGACAAGGTGGATGTCAATGCGTTTTCCACTGTCTAAGTTTACATGAAAAACCACTAACATTTATATATGTACTTTTCTAAATGTAGTTTCCATCTCAGTTACGCTATTCTAGTATGTGGCAAAGATAATATATAAGTCAATGTGTAGATTTTGATATGTGGTTCCTCTCAGGTATGTTGATAAGAAGTGGCATCATTCAGTTTCATTATTTCACAATGTCTAGTTAATTCCAAAAAAAAGTAATAAACACATGAAAGTGACACACAAACGTGTATGGCGTCCCCCTCATCCTCCCTCCGCCTATATTATCATACTGGCTCCTCTCCCTGTACTGCCAATTTGCATGTATTAGAGATCATCACAGGAACTTAGTCATCAGATTAATTTATTCAGAGGAACAATACATGCAGTGCTGTGTATATTTTGCCTTTTTTACATTTCTTTCCACTTGGGCAAGTAGAGGCACAATATGTCAAGAGTGAAGCGCTTGTTTTTGGAGAACTGAGTGGGTAGAACTGGCATCAGCAATGCTGTAATTAAAGTGGTTATAGCGTAAGCATTTGAAGAGGCTGTTCTTTAGGCACAGGTTGCCTGCAGGCTGGTACTAACTTAACGCCACTGTGGGAAATAGGAAGGGAATAATAATGAGTACACCTGAGGATTAGTGATGGACGAACGTTTCGCCCGGCGGTCGTTTCGCGGCGAATTTCCGACATTCGCGGTCCGCACGTTCGAACGCCTTTTTCCGTCGTTCGCCGCGGCGGACTTACGTGTTTAATGTATACAAGAACTTTAACCTTTGGTGACACGTTTATCATGTGATACAGGACAGCCAATTGAGACATGACAGCACATGGACACTTGTACATTCCCCCTAACCTATAAATACACCCGATCCGGTGGCCATTTTACATTCTTTCTTCTGTTACGATAGGGACAGGTTCCTGTGTGGAGTAGGGAGAGATAAACCACTAGCTATTTGGTACACAAAAGTTCTTTTCAGGACTGGTATAGGTGTTAGGTGTTGATAGGTTTGCTGTGCTGCTGATTCTTGCAGCAGCCTGAGTGTCTTTTGTTAGTTTAGAGAAAGGGAAAGGACGGTGTATGCTACAGGGACAGCCAGATTAGTCTTTCATCATCATCATCATCATCATCATCATTAGCTGTTACTATCAAGGTCCACAAAAGAGCTGTTCCAGTAACCACTAATCGTTCTCTTTTTTTGCCAATTTGTATAGGGACAGGAAGGAAGCAGTGTTGTCAGGCAGTGAGGGTAATTTTAAAGACTTGCTGTTATTATTAGTTCCACAAAGGTTCTTTTCAGGACTGGTATCAGTGGTACAGTAATAGGCTTGTACATGTATAATATTCTTTCTTCCAAATATAGAAAGGATATTATACTTGACTGCTGCCCTTCTGCTGCAGTCTGCTAAACATTCACAACTCACTTGTTCCACAAAAGTTCTTATAAGGACTGGTAACTTGGTATAGGGTGCTACGGTACATAGGCTTGAGTGCGGTACAGTCTGCTGTTCTGTAAGGACCGCTATCGGTCCACAATAGATAGGGTTGACGTGCACCACTGCTGACCGCTGCCCTATACTGCAGCAGTCCTTCAGCGGTATAGGGACTGACGTACAGTCTGCTAATCACTAACACACAACCTGCTTGTTCCACAAAAGTTCTTATAAGGACTGGTAACTTGGTATAGGGTGCTACGGTACATAGGCTTGAGTGCGGTACAGTCTGCTGTTCTGTAAGGACCGCTATCGGTCCACAATAGATAGGGTTGACGTGCACCACTGCTGACCGCTGCCCTATACTGCAGCAGTCCTTCAGCGGTATAGGGACTGACGTACAGTCTGCTAAACACTAATACACAACCTGCTTGGTCCACAAAAGTTCTTATAAGGACTGGTAACTTGGTATAGGGTGCTACGGTACATAGGCTTGAGTGCGGTACAGTCTGCTGTTCTGTAAGGACCGCTATAGGTCCACAATAGATAGGGTTGACGTGCACCACTGCTGACCGCTCACCTATACTGCAGCAGTCCTTCAGCGGTATAGGGACTGACGTACAGTCTGCTAATCACTAACACACAACCTGCTTGTTCCACAAAAGTTCTTATAAGGACTGGTAACTTGGTATAGGGTGCTACGGTACATAGGCTTGAGTGCGGTACAGTCTGCTGTTCTGTAAGGACCGCTATCGGTCCACAATAGATAGGGTTGACGTGCACCACTGCTGACCGCTGCCCTATACTGCAGCAGTCCTTCAGCGGTATAGGGACTGACGTACAGTCTGCTAAACACTAATACACAACCTGCTTGGTCCACAAAAGTTCTTATAAGGACTGGTAACTTGGTATAGGGTGCTACGGTACATAGGCTTGAGTGCGGTACAGTCTGCTGTTCTGTAAGGACCGCTATAGGTCCACAATAGATAGGGTTGACGTGCACCACTGCTGACCGCTCACCTATACTGCAGCAGTCCTTCAGCGGTATAGGGACTGACGTACAGTCTGCTAATCACTAACACACAACCTGCTTGTTCCACAAAAGTTCTTATAAGGACTGGTAACTTGGTATAGGGTGCTACGGTACATAGGCTTGAGTGCGGTACAGTCTGCTGTTCTGTAAGGACCGCTATCGGTCCACAATAGATAGGGTTGACGTGCACCACTGCTGACCGCTGCCCTATACTGCAGCAGTCCTTCAGCGGTATAGGGACTGACGTACAGTCTGCTAAACACTAATACACAACCTGCTTGGTCCACAAAAGTTCTTATAAGGACTGGTAACTTGGTATAGGGTGCTACGGTACATAGGCTTGAGTGCGGTACAGTCTGCTGTTCTGTAAGGACCGCTATCGGTCCACAATAGATAGGGTTGACGTGCACCACTGCTGACCGCTGCCCTATACTGCAGCAGTCCTTCAGCGGTATAGGGACTGACGTACAGTCTGCTAAACACTAATACACAACCTGCTTGGTCCACAAAAGTTCTTATAAGGACTGGTAACTTGGTATAGGGTGCTACGGTACATAGGCTTGAGTGCGGTACAGTCTGCTGTTCTGTAAGGACCGCTATCGGTCCACAATAGATAGGGTTGACGTGCACCACTGCTGACCGCTGCCCTATACTGCAGCAGTCCTTCATCGGTATAGGGACTAAGAGTTTTGTCACAGGGTCATTTAAAAAATGACAGGCAGAGGAAGAGGCAGGCCCTTCCGCAGGGGTGGTAGGGGTAGGGCAGGAGCAACAGGCTTGAGCCAAAGTGGGAAGTTGCAGAAGGTGCGTTCAATTACTTTAAAGGATGCACCAGACTTGGTTGAGTGGCTCGCTCAGCCTTACTCTTCTGCACCCTCCTCATCCTCTCGATCTGCACCCTCTTCTTCACTCTCTGCTATGTGCACCCCCAAAGACACTACCACCAACAACACGACCACCACCACCACCACCACATACCTTCCGCTTGAGTCACTGGAATTATTTTCCGATCCATATCAAGAGGACATTTCTGATGCGCAGCCACTCTTGGTATTGGATCAGGAAGAGGAGGTAGCAACAAGCGCTACTCAGCAGTCTGACGCCAGTACCCAGATCAGCCCAAGGAGGAGGTTGGTCCCCGGTGTTGCTGCCTACTCCGAGATCTCTACTTATAGCGGTGGGGAAGGTGACGTTGATGATGACGTGTCTAGTGATGTCACGTGGGTGCCCACAAGAGAGGAAGAGGAGGGGAGTTCAGAGGGAGATATGGACCAGCAGATAGGGAGGAGAAGCAGCAATGACTTACATTGCACAGCAGGGACAAAGCAGACTGCAAATGTATCAGGAGCGAGTCATCGACCATGTACGGTCACATCTGGCGCTCCCAGGACACCGGCACATGGCTCCGCAGTGTGGGCTTTTTTTAACGTGTCCGCTGCTGACAATAGCGTTGCCATCTGCAATCTTTGCAGTCAACGCGTTAGTCGCGGTAAGCCCAATACTCACCTAGGGACGACCGCCTTAAGAAGGCACATGAGCAGCCATCACCGAGCCCAGTGGGAGCAACGGAACACACAAAGCCACACTGCAGGCTCTCACCGTCCAGCCTCGTCTTCTACTTCTCCTTCTCCTCTCTCCTCACAATTGTCCTCCACTCCACCTTCCATCACGCCAAGCTCACATTTTTCTGCAAAAAGGCAGGCTTCCGTGGGCCTAATGTTTGAGCGTAAAAAAATGATGACGCCGGATAACCCTCTTGCCCAACGGTTGGCGGCTGGCTTGTCAGAACTCATAGCCCGCCAACTACTGCCATATAAACTGGTGGACTCGGAGGCCTTTCGCAAATTTGTGGCCATTGGAACACCACAATGGAAGGTCCCAGGAAGGAAGTATTTCTCAGAGAAGGGCATCCCAGAGCTATATGGCCATGTTCAGCGGCAAGTGAATGTATCTCTGGCACACAGTGTCGGTGCCAAGATACATCTGACCACAGACACGTGGTCTAGCAAACACGGGCAGGGAAGGTATATCAGTTTTACTGCCCACTGGGTGAACCTTCTGACGGCCGTCAAGCATGTAACCCGTGGCACCCGTGTAGATTTGGTTTTACCGCCACGGATTGCATGCAGGCCTGACTCTTCTTCTCCTCCTCCTACTCCATCCTCCTCCCTCTCCTCCTCAGCTGCCTCCTCCTTTTCCGCTGCTAGCGTCTCTTCCACTGCACCGCCCAAGCTCCCCAGAACCTATTCCACATGCCAGGTGAGACGTTGCCATGCCGTGCTGCGTCTGTTGTGCCTGGAAGCAAAGAGCCACACTGGCCCGGCACTCCTTTCAGCTTTGCGTTCACAGGCAGATGAGTGGCTAACACCGCTCAATTTGACAGTTGGTAAAGTGGTGTGTGACAACGGTGCCAATCTGCTTAGCGCATTGAAACAGGGCAAAATCACGCACGTGCCGTGCATGGCACACGTCTTAAACTTGGTCGTGCAGCGATTCCTTGTCAAATACCCTGGGGTCCAGGACATCTTGCGGCAGGCAAGGAAAATCTCGGCCCATTTCAGAAGATCTTACACGGCCATGGCTCGCCTTGCTGACATTCAGCGGCGACACCATCTGCCGGTCAGACGTCTTATTTGCGATTGCCCGACGCGATGGAACTCAACCTTCTATATGCTTGATAGGCTGCTCCAGCAGAAACGTGCAGTTAACGTCTACCTGTATGAACTCTGCGAAAGAAACGGTTCTGGGGAGCTGGGTTTTTTTTCACCGCGCCAGTGGCTGCTCATGCGCGACACATGCAGACTTCTGCGGCCATTTGAGGAGATCACCAAACTGGTCAGTCGCAGCCATGGCGCCATCAGTGACATGGTACCTTATGCCTTCTTTCTGGAGCGTGCATTGCGTCGTGTCATTGATCAGGCTGTGGAGGAGCAGGAGCGGGAAGATGAGGAAGTCGCAATGCTGGATGAATTCCCAGGGGGGGCTACTCTATCTGAGACAAGTCAACAACAGGAGTCTGATGAGGAGTCAGAGGAGGATGGTGCCGGGGCGGATGAGCAGGAGCAAGAAGAGCATGCTTTAAACCTTTCTGGGATCCCTGTTGTGCGAGGATGGGGAGAGGAGAATGAAGAGGACGACATTATCCTGGATGATGAGCAGGAGCCAGGCCACCACACCGCTTCCACTTTAGTGCAAATGGGGGCCTTCATGCTCCAGTGTTTTAATAGGGACCCCCGTATAAAAAGCATGAGGGTCAAGGACCAGTACTGGGTGGCAACGTACTTAGACCCCCCGGTACAAACACAAAATGGCGGAAATGTTACCGCCGTCGCAGAGGGCTGTCAGAATGCAGCACTTCCAGGCCTTGCTTCGAGAAATGCTGCATTCTGCTTTTGCGTGCGCTGGCAGAGGAGCAATTCCCACTCCCAGAGAAGGATTTGCGGGTACCAATCCAACAGCGCCTGCAAGAAGAGGCCGGTTTGAAGATGTGTTGGTGACTTCGGATATGAGGTCATTCTTTCAGCCGACCCATCGACAGGTGTCATCCGGATCCAGCATCAGGGAACGCCTAGACCGTCAGGTGTCCGACTACATTGGGTTAACGGCCGATGTGGACGCTCTGAGGAGTGATGAACCCCTAGACTACTGGGTGGGCAGGCTTGACCTCTGGCCAGAGCTTGCCCAATTTGCAATCGAACTGTTGGCTTGCCCCTCATCCAGTGTCCTGTCCGAAAGGACGTTCAGCGCAGCAGGGGGGATTGTGACCGATAAGCGTACTCGCCTAGCTCACGACAGTGTTAACTACCTCACATTTCTAAAAATGAATGAGGCATGGATCTCGGAGGAATTCAACACATGTGACCAGTAGACCATGTATATGTCTATAAACTATTTTTTTAATCAAGCACACAGACCTTCTTAATTCATTTGGCTCACTTCCTTGACCCAAAAAAGCACACCGTACTATATGCCCCTACCCTCCTCTTTGAAGAGGTTGAGCGGTGTCATATTTCTACTGGGGCTGCTTATGATATCCCTGTGCTGTGCTGACTTCCTCCTGGGGGTTCTTATTATGAAGGGATCACACTATCCCTGTGCTGTGCTGACTTCCTCCTGGGGGTTCTTATTATGAGGGGATCACACCATCCCTGTGCTGTGCTGACTTCCTCCTGGGGCTGCTTACGGTGCTGCTGTCAGTGCTGTATGTCACGGTGCTGCTGTCAGCGCTGTATGTCACGGTGCTGCTGTCAGCGCTGTATGTCACGGTGCTGCTGTCAGCGCTGTATGTCACGGTGCTGCTGTCAGCGCTGTATGTCACGGTGCTGCTGTCAGCGCTGTATGTCACGGTGCTGCTGTCAGCGCTGTATGTCACGGTGCTGCTGTCAGCGCTGTATGTCACGGTGCTGCTGTCAGCGCTGTATGTCACGGTGCTGCTGTCAGCGCTGTATGTCACGGTGCTGCTGTCAGCGCTGTATGTCACGGTGCTGCTGTCAGCGCTGTATGTCACGGTGCTGCTGTCAGTGCTCTGTATTACGGTGCTGCTGTCAGATGCCTCTATCACGGTGCATGTGTCATTCCGGTATGTCACGCTGCTGGTGATCATCTCCTGCACCCTCTTCTTTGCCTACCCTGGTCCCTGACCTTCCCTCTCCTCCATTGCCTTCATTAGCTCCATAGTCCTGAATTGTTAGAACAATTTCCCAAATAAAATAAAAATGCTTGTAGTTATCGATCCCAAATTCACCTCATACATGTATTATGTCATTGTCCAGATGGTGGGACTACGTTTTACCCCCTAATAATTACCACGTGGCCGCAAATTCGACATGAAGGTTTGCAAAGTTCGCCTCCCATTGAAGTCAATGGGGCCCGCGGCGAACGTTCGGTTTCGCGAACGTTTGGGTCCGTTCGCATTTCGCGTTCGCGAAACGTCCCGTCGGAAGTTCGTCCATCACTACTGAGGATGAGAATGTTGCAAAACCTGGGCAGCTCTGTGGCTTTTGGAAAATGGCCAAGGCCATTAGGTCAGGAAAGCCATCTTTAGTTTTGCATAAACTGTTTAACTAGCTGAAAAATTACATGTAATCCTTAAGCCCCGTACACACGAGAGGACTTATGTCCGACAGACTTCCGAAGGAGTTCCGTCGGAGTTCTGCTGGAATTCCGACGGAGTTCTGACAGACTTTTCGGCTGAGCGGACTTGGCCACACACGATCACACTAAACTCCGACGGATTCGAACGTGATGACGTACGACTCGGCTCGAATAAGGAAGTTCATAGCCAGTAGCCAATAGCTGCCCTAGCGTCGGTTTTAGTCCGTCGGAGTAGCATACACACGAGCGGATTTTTCGAAGGGGACCGGGTCCGGCGGAGTTCCTTCGGAAAAATTTGAAGCATGTTCCATAATCTAAAGTCCTTCGGACTTTGGCGAGTCAAAAGTCCGTTGCAGCCCACACACGATCGGATAGTCTGACGGACTTAGTCCTTCGGACTTTGGATGTTGAAAAGTCCGCTCGTGTGTACGCGGCATAAGGGTTGCTCTAAGAATGCTAATTTATAAGCTAGCACTGTAACAAGTAATACTAATGCCACGTACACACGATTGAATTGTCCGGCAGACTTCCGCCTTTATAACAAACGGACTTGGCCACACACGGACACTCCGAAAGTCCGGCGATTTCTAACGCGATGACGTACAGCACGTACGACGGGACTAGAAAAAGGAAGTTCAATAGCCAGTAGCCAATAGCTTCCTTCTCGTACTTGCTTCAGAGCATGCGTCATTCTTAGTCCGCCGGACTAGCACACTGACGAACGGATTGTCCGCTGAAAGCAAAGTCCGGTGGACAAATTTTGAGTCAAAACTACTTTCTAAGTCCGCCAGACTTTTACGATGAAAAAGTCAGCTGGAGCCCACACACGATCGAATTGTCTGGCGTACTGTGGTCTGGCGGATTAAGTCTGCCGGATAATTCGATCGTGTGTACGCGGCATAAAAGTGTTATTAAAGCAGACCTTGCAAGATCTGCTTATTTCTTCGCTGCTCTGCCAATGTCAAAATGCTAAAATAAAATATATAGAAAAAAAACAGCTGTGGCGGAAAAAGTGTAAAAAATATACTTGCCTTACCCTGCCTTTTGCCCTTTGTGCCTTGGCAAGGGCAACATCACCATTCTTCCAGTGAGATCCCAAGGTATATTGAGTATTTCAAATCCCGCCAGAAGATGCTCATATACTGTGCTGCATGCACAGTGAAAAGCTTGATGTAAAAAAATGTCAGTATTAAGAATTTTCCCACATTCTGAATAAAATGCCCATTAAAAACTGAATGTGCCTACGCCGGTTATCAGCATGGGGGTTCCCCTTAAAATACATGCCAGACCGAAGGAGGGGGAACCCATGCTTTATTTTTAAATTTGGGGTGGAGTTTGCCCTAAAGATTCATACCAGACACAGTGCCCGGTATTGTCAGGGATCAAAGTCGGACTTCAAGTCGCAGGGCAAAGTCGGATCCTCAGTCGTACGACAGTTGTGTCATACTAGTGTGAACCCGGCCTTAACGTTTTTGAGCTTCAGCGTCTAGGAGCAGGAAAAAAAATGTTTTTGTGGAGTTTCTTGGAGCCTTTTTCTAGCAGAAACGCTCCTTAAGGCTACTAATAGCGTTTTTTAGCTTTTGAAGTTGTGTCACAGCTTTATTGGTGGTTTTGACCTTGCCCATCTAATGATGTTGCTTTATGGGTTATGCCCTCAAGTTAAATTCTGGGGTCAGTCTAATGCCTGTCTGGCACTAATGGTAAGGACAGGCCTCTTAAGCCGCGTACACACGGGCGGACTGTCCGCTGAAACCAAAGTTGGACGGACTGTATTACGGAAATTCCGAAAGACTTAGTCCGCCAGACTGTCCGCTGAAAAAGTCCGCTGAAGCCCACACACGAGCGGACTGTCCGCTGAAATGTGTTTCAGCGGACTAAGTTGGACAGACAGTCCGCCCGTGTGTACGCGGCCTTAGGCTATGTGAGTTTATATTTTATGGGTACTTGCCGTATAAATGTGACTGACATTGTTTATTTGGTACATGTATAAAGTTCATTAAAGTTATGGTCTTGTCCTATTTTGCAATGCAATCAGCCTCTGTATCTTTTTGGGAGGTGGCAAGGTATTGGTTCGTTAGTTGATCATAGAAGAACCTTCTCAGCAGTCATGGCTTCAAGCAGTAACTTTCTACAGCTTAATGAAATAATCTATGAAGAAGCCAAGTAGGACAGTGGTGTAGAAAAGGGATTTACAGATTGCAAACTCAATTCATAGTTTCATAGTTAGTAAGGTTAAATAAAGACACCAGTCCATCCAGTTCAACCTGAGTGAGTGTCTACAATTGTCCCTATCCCTGTACATTGCACACTCACATTGGTCCCTACCCTCAAGGAGCTCACATCCAAGCTCCCCATTCATATACTAGGGCTAATTTTGGACAGAAGCCAATTAACCTACCTGCATGTCTTTGGTTTGTGGGCGGAAACCTGAATACCCAGAGGAAACCCACGCAGGCACAGGGAGAACATGCAAACTCCAGGCAGGTAGTGTCGTGGATGGGATTCAAACCAGCGACCCTTCTTACTGCTAGGCAGGGGTGGACTGACAACTCATGGGGCCCCCGGGCAATAGGAGATTATGGGGCCCCCAGGCAATAGATTATATGCACCCAGACACACAATATACACACACAGTATAGGCATCACAGTATACACACACAGAATACACATACACACACTGAAAAGGTACTTGAGAGACAGGGCAGCTATAATCTTGGGATTTTTTTAAAAACACAGATTTTTACATACTGTCCCTGGCAGTGCCCAAGTGCGTGAATGGTCAGTCCGCCCCTGCTGCTAGGTGAGAGTGCTAACCACTATACCACTGTGCTGCCCACAAAACTCTTGGGGGACCTTAGTTCTAATCTGATTATATACAAACACTCTATCTGTTGCCATCTTCTTGAGCAATAGTGCATCATGGTAACTTATCCTGAAGTAAAGGGGATGTACAGTACAATGTGGAATGAATTACAGAATTTGAGAGGTAAGTGCAAAGGAGCATTATTGGGGGTTCAGGGTAATACATATAGAGGATAGCGGAGTTAACCGCAGATAACACATTAAGGGGTTGGAGAGGTTAATTCTGGAGTAGTAAATATGGGTTTGCAACTTGGGTAAGCGTATGTGGACCCAAGTATCAATTATGTACTTTTTTATAATTTATTAATGACAATGCAGTATTTTAGATTCCATTGATATATTACATTTGCAGCAAGGATTGCATTACTTTAACTTTTAGAAATGATGATATCACGATATCATTGCCCCTAAATAACAAGACCTAAACATAGAACTGACATGTATGACATAGTATTATTTATAGCGATATAGAAAATGCCAATTAATATGATAAGGTGGTAGGTTATAGCAATGGTGTGCTGCAGAGACATGAAATAGAGAAATGACAACTCGATCTTAGTGGATTTGACAGCAGTGATTTAGGAAATTACACAGAATTGTGCAGAATGACAGAATGAACTAATGATAATGGTCTTATTTCTCTGTCTAATATGTGTGTGTGTGTGTGTGTATATATATATAAATATATATGGCATTGATTCCTGGTAATTTTATGTAGTGCTCCAAGCTTACTTAGCCATCTCTATAAATAATTTTAGATAAAATAAATTGGTCTGCCAACTGTATGTTCTATAAATATCCACTCTTGGCGCCATCCTTGAAATCAATGTGCTGTTTGGTTCAACACATTAAAAGAAGATTGAGTTTCCGTCTTTCTTTGTTAGGCTCTAGATGGCTTCCTCATTGCGCTCACCACTGATGGGATGATAATTTATGTTTCTGATAGTGTTTCATCTCTGCTTGGCCATTTACCGGTAAGTTATGTTCTCTTACAGGTTATCAGGATAACTAATTGTGATATATACATGCCATTTGTAACAAAACAATAATAATTTTTTTTGTAGCTAATGTTTATTATATTCCAGTGAATATAGTAAGTGTCTGGTTACAATATACAGGACATATTGCATGAATAGCAAATTAATGTATATATTTTTTTAATTAAATTATTATAATTATATAAACACCACTGAGAATCAGGAGTGTCCATCAGCTTAGCTAAGGTTTATAAACAGGAATTACAGTAACTATTATTACAAATAAAATGACAACTGAAAGCATTTTATAGCTCTTCAAATCATTCCTCTCGACAATAGTATTAGTTATGTGAAAGACTATGGACCAGATATTGTAGGGCGAAACAGGAGGTTATTGTTATACAGTATCTCACAAAAGTGAGTACACCCTTCACATTTTTGTAAATATTTTATTCTATCTATCTTTTCATGTGACAATATCTTACAAAAGTGTCTGAAATGTAAACTCCTCCCGTGCAGAACTGGATAATGAATGTGATCGGATTGAATGGTATGGAAAGGCCTGAATTTAGACATCAAGCCTTGTGGGGCACATAATGGAGGAGATTTACTAAAACTGTTGCACATAGTAACCAATGAGCTTCTAGGTTTTATTGGCAAGGCTTAATTGAACAAGCTGAAGTTAGACGCTGATTGGTTACTATGCACAGTTGCACCAGAATCTGTGTGTGCCAGTTTTTGTAAATCCCCCCCAATGTGATTTTTGTTTAGCCCTTTTTTATTTTATTTAAGTAAAAGCTGTTGTGAGAGTGCACTATTGGGGGCAGCATATGCTCTGGTGTATGTGCAGAGCTACTCTTTCACTTAGAGGTCCATCACATGGAGTGCATCCGGAAATTATTCACAGCGCTTCACTTTTACCACATTTTGTTATGTTACAGCCTTATTCCAAAATGAATTAAATTCATTATGTTCCTCAAAATTTTACAAACAATACCCCATAATGACAACGTAAAAGAAGTTTGTTTGAAATCTTTGCAAATTTATTAAAAATAAAAAAACACATGTACATAAGTATTCAGCTCCTTTGCCATGTCACTCAAAATTTAGCTCAGGTGCATCCTGTTTTCACTGATAATCCTTGAGATGTTTCTACAACTTGATTGGAGTCCACCTGCAGTAAATTAAGTTGATTGGACATGATTTGGAAAGACGCTCACGTGTCTATATAAGGTCCCAGAGTTAACGGTACATGTCAGAGCACAAGTCAAGCCATGAAGTCTAAGGCCCCTTTCACACTGAGGTGCTTCTAAACTGCCAGTAAAATACTGAGCATTTTGAAGAGCTTTTCAGGCACTTTTGAAGAGCTTTCCATTCATTTCAATGGAGAGGGGCGTTTTTTCAACACACTACCCCAGTGAGAAAGCATTCATTGATTTTAATGAAAATAGATTTCCGTGAGCTTTTCAGTCCCTTTTTTATAGCATGAAAGCACCTGAAAAGCGCCTCAGTGTGAAAGGGGTCTTAGGGATTGTCTGTAGATCTCCAAGACAGGATTGTATCGAGGCACAGATCTGGGGAAGGGTACAGTAAAATGTCTATAGTATTGAAGGTCCCAATGAGTACAGTGGCCTCCATCCTCCATAAATGGAAGAAGTTTGGAACCACCAGGACTCTTACTAGAGTGGGCCACCTGGCCAAATTGAGCGATCAGGGGAGAAGGCCCTTAGTCAAGGAGGTGACCAAGAACCCGATGGTCACTCGGACAGAGCTCCAGCATTTCTCTGTGGAGAGAGGAGAACCTTCCAGAAGAACAACCATCTCTGCAGCACCAATCAGGCCTGTATGGTAGAGTGACCAGACAGAAGCCACTCCTCAGTAACAGGCACACGATAGCCCACCCAAAGTTTACCAAAAGGCACCTGAAGGACTCTCAGATCATGAGAAACAAAATCCTCTGGTCTGATGAAACAATGATTGAACTTTTTGGCCTGAATGGCAAGTGTTATGTCTGGAGGAAACCAGGCACCGCTCATCACCTGGCCAATGCCATCTCTACAGTGAAGCATGGTGGTGGCAGCATCATGCTGTGGGGATGTTTTTCAGTGGCAGGTACGGGGAGACTAGTCAGGATCAAAGGAAAGATAACTGCAGCAATGTACTGAAACATCCTTGATGGAAACCTGCTCCAGAGCACTCTGGACCTCAGAGTGGGGTGAAGGTTCATCTTCCAACAGGACAAGGACCCTAAGCACACAGCCAAGATAACAAAGGAGTGGCTACGGTACAACTCTGTGAATGTCCTTGAGTGGTCCAGCCAGAGCCCAGACTTGAACCTGATTGAGCATCCCTGGAGAGATCTAAAAAATGGCTGTGTGTCGATGCTCCCCATTCAACCTAATGGAGTTTGAGAGGTCCTTCAAAGAAGAATGGGAGAAACAGCTCAAAAATTGTTGTGCCAAGCTTGTAGCATCATACTCAAAAAGAATTGAGGCTGTAATTGGTGCCAAAGGTGCTTTCACAAAGTATTGAGCAAAGGCTGTAAATACTTATGTACATGTGATTTTTATTTTTATTTTTAATTTTGAATATATTTGCAAATAGTTCAAACAAACTTCTTTCACATTGTCATTATATGATATTGTTTGTCAAATTTTGAGGAAAATAATGAGTTTAATCCATTTTGGAATAAGGCTGTAACATAACAAAATGTGGAAAAAGTGAAGTGCTATGAATACTTTCCGGATGTACTGTATCAATAAACTACAGAAAAGAAAATGGTTTCTTGTTTCCCAAACTATATAGAGCGTTCTGCCTCCCTTCACTCGAGCTGTTTTGTTAAATTTAGCCACCAGTGTCCAAAGTTAGTGAAACTAATTAAGGAAACATTTATCACATGTAGCATCAAACATTAACTGCCATTGTCACTGGCCCACATGTGCCATTATGTAAATAAAACACTTGGTATGGGCAATAAAGACAGATTTAAAATGTAAAATCTTTGTGGCAAATAAGACTTTTGTTTTACTGAACATGACAAAGCATACTTTTGTACCAGTCAGATTTAGTGGACCAAAATATATTGAATTTTCTGCCGGAGCGAGAACATGGTGAGGTGTACAAGTTGCTGGCACCACACATCCTCATGACGGAACCAATCACTCCAGAGTTTTTCAACAGTAAGTACCAACTCCTGCTATGTTTATGTAAATACATGTGTTTAAGATATTAAGGTATTTTCTAGCTAACTATAATATGTTTAGAGGCTGCAGAGCTTAAAGTGGATGTAAACCCACTCTCATCCTTTCTAAACTACTGCAATATTGGTTATCTAGAAGGATATACATGCCTCCTGCATATATACTTATCTGTCAAATGTCTCCCCTCTGTCTGCTATGAGACCCGAAAAACTGCAGATTTTGTGGGTGGGTCTGTTTTCCATGGCTCAGTGGGTGGAGTTGTGATGTCAGTAGACTCCCCGTCCGCCTCTACACTCCCCTTATCAACATGCATTTTCTCCTGTGTATTTCTTACACTGAACTTCTGTTATGTTCACTAACATCCAGTTAAAAACCCATAAAAGTGCCCACATGACTTCAGCATGCCAAAATATGCTGAGGTGTGGAACAGCCAATCCTTGCAGAGCTGCTGAAGAAAGGAGTGGGGGTGGGAATTAAAAAATAATGCACGTCTTAGGCTAGTGCACGAGATATGTAAATCACATGTCAATCACAGCAAAGGGGAAGAACGGACAAAGATTTCAGATTGTCCCTTTTATTTCACTGAAAAAAAGGTATGAGGATTGCTCAGAGGTGGATTAACTCTTTGTGGCAAGACTGGACACAGCTGATCTGAAATCCCATACTCTATATTGTGCCAGACAAAAACAATAATTAAAAATATTTGGGTTTACATCCACTTTAAGCATTTTCTTGGCATCATGTATACAGATCTAAAAGGAATAGAATTAATATAAACAACTGTGAAGAAAGTGGTATAGTCTAATAAACCATTAATAGACATCCGAGGCCAGGTATGCAGCTTCAGATTACAACAACAGTATTTAAAACATAATTCTTTTACAAAAAATAGTCAGTACTTCAACAAAAAAATTTATAAAATGTTAGGCAATTATTTTGCAGAGAGTACAATAAATAAGATGGTCGTCTAATTACATTTATTTGACTGTTTTCTTTGTAGAGGTCAGACTTTTATCACATACTGAAAGTAAACATTGCTTAACCCCTTCCCTCCCACCCTGGCATCTCCTTTACAAGTTCTTAATGCTTGGGGGTGAGGTGGGTAGGAAAGATCAGCGATCATGAGACCAACGTGATTGGCTGTCGCAGTGGTCACATGATCGGAAACCAGTCCCGCTGGCTACCGATGTCTTCTTGGGGCAGAGAGCTGTCTTCAGCAACTCAATCTTTGTACACATAAACATTGCCTGCCCAGCAACACATGAGCGGCATGTGGGAATTAAAGCCCAGCTTTTTGCTGCCGCACATATGGGTCACTGTGGTGTAAACGGGTTTAATATAAGCCAACACTGCATTTTTTCTGGGCCTGGAAAAAATAAATATATATATATATATATATAATAACCGCAGGCTCAGAAAATATGAGAACACTATATAGGCCAGTGATGGCGAACCTTGGCACTCCAGATGTTTTGGAACTACATTTCCCATGATGCTCATGCACTCTGCAGTGTAGTTGAGCATCATGGGAAATGTAGTTCCAAAACATGTGGGGTGCCAAGGTTCGCCATCACTGATATAGGCTAAAGCCATTTCACAGAAAAAAAAAAAAAAAGAAATTCCACCATCCACAGAACCAAGTGTTCTGTCACCATATCCCAATGGTTAACAAAGAAAATTGACCCCCTTGTTGGACGGGACTTTGAAGGTGACTAGAACACCCATGTTATAAAAATATTAATTTTATTACAAAGATATGAATACAACACAGTAAAAATCGTTAGTAAGATTAGTTGATATGGATCAATGTACACAATGAATACGGATACTTGTAATGTCTCTGATGTACCCAACGTTGCTGGCTTGAGCGCCTTTCTTCAGGGGCTTATACAGAGAGAGCTGCATTCGTATCATACAGCCGATAATGTCTTGTGACTTCATTTATTGCGGTAAAAGCAAAAAAACCTACAGAGGGTCAGCAGTTGGAAATGGCTAACCCCAAAAGCAGAGGGTGACCCTACGGAGGTCCACCTACACAGGGGGCCACACTTATGAGACATCAACTGTGGTTACACTTGAAATGTTACTGGTATCACTTTTAGACAGGGATGTGTATGAACACACTGTAGTGGCTTGCAGACTCTGGCAATATCCTTCAATAAGACCCCTTTCACACTGGGGCGTTTTTCAGGCGTTTTTCAAGCGCTTTAGCGTTAAAAAAAACGCCTGCAAAGCGCTTGAAAGAAGCCTCATCTGCAGTCCCAATGTGAAATGTCAGCGCCCGAAAAACGCTCGTAAAGCGCCGCTTAAACTAGCAGCGCTTTACCAGCGTTTTTCGAGCGTTAATGGGGCGCTTTTAACCCCTGCTAGTGGCCAAATAAAGGGTTAAAAGTGCCCACAAAATGCTGCTGCCAGTAGCGTTTTTCAGGCGTTTTTCGGGCGTTTTACAAGCGCTTCCCATTGATTTCAATGGGAAGGGCCGTTTTAGGAGCGTTGTATTCACCGCTCCAAAAGCGCTGCAAAGAAGCTGCTTGCAGGACTTTTTTTTGACGCTCCAAAAGCGCAGCGCCTCAGTGTGAAAGCACTCGGGCTTTTACATTGGGATTGCAGTTGCAGCTTCTTTCAGGCGCTTTTTTTTAACGCTAAAGCGCCTGAAAAACGCCCCAGTGTGAAAGGGATCTTGGTGTGAAAGCACTCGGGCTTTTACATTGGGATTGCAGTTGCAGCTTCTTTCAGGTGCTTTTTTTAATGCTAAAGCGCATGAAAAACGCCTGAAAAACGCCCCAGTGTGAAAGGGGTCTAAGGGGAATTCCCCCTCTAATCGCACCTTACAGTGTGTGCGATTTCTCATCCGTCACAGTTTTACACAAATTTTACTGTATTGTATTCACATCTTTGTAATAAAATGTATCATTTTATAACATTGGTGTTCTTGTCACCTTCAAAGTCCTGTCCCACAACGGGATCAATTTTCTTTGTTCCACAGCAAAGAGTACAATGATCATCATCTAGCTGCACTGAAGAAAAAAAAAAGATTTTAGAGGTGGCAGCACCATTTATAACTGTTTCAAAAGATAATTTTCCTTTTTTCATTGGACTTTAATAAGACTGTACAATTAAATCAGTAATACACATATAAAAAAAAAAGAAAAAGTAGGGTTTGCTGCAGTACCTTATTCATGACAGGTAGGGTTGTATTGAAGGATATGTACTTACAGGTGAAGGATCTTTGATTCGTTTGGCTATGAATAGTCTGTGATAGATCAACTAATTTGAAAATGCAGTTTGTGCCATTGTATGCAGTTCCCTGTAATATATACTGTTTACCTGTTCAAAAAGGACATTACAAAGTTACTTGACAGCTCATTTGTCAGCTTTTAGAAAACAAAGAGAATGGTTATTCTAGACTATTTATTCAGACACAATTGCTCAGAAAAGGATACTGTTCCTGCCAAATGGTACAGCTAGAGGCTATTCTCTGAATAGGTTGGAGCATTCATCTCTTATTGCAAGATGATCCTGCAGTCTGCATCCTAAAATAATGGGAAGTTATATTTATACATTCTGTTCTGAAACATTTTATTTTAAAATAAAAAGAGGATTTTGAGCTATAATACAATTTACTAGTAATATAGAGTTGGCTAGCTTGTTCCGATTCTTTTGTTTCTGAATCTCTTGTACATTTATCTTCATCATCATAGTAGATAGTAGATGGCAGTGGTCATCAACCCTGTCCTCAGTGCCCACTAACAGGCCAGGTTTTATGTATTACATTGGGGAGATGCAGACTAAAATACTGCAATCACTGAGCAGAAAATGATATCGCCTGTGATGTATTTCTGTTATCTTGCAAACCTGACCTGTTAGCCCTTGTACACGCGGTCAGAGAATCCATCGGAATGTGTCCTATCGGACGGTGTTGTCGGATAATCCGACTGTGTGTGGTATGCATCGGACTGTTTCCGTCGGAATATCGGCCGGACCAAATTTTCCAACATGTTGGAAATATTTTCCGACCAACTGGTCCGATAGGACATACTCCGATCATGTGTAGAGAATTCCGATCGGACAAAGTGCCACGCATGCTCAGATCAAATTCCTACATCAAAGCTATTGGCTACTAGCTTGAACGTAGTCCCATCGTAACAAAATTACGTCATCACGTTCTGAAAGATCGGATTTTTCGACAACTTTGTCCGACCGTGTGTATGCAACAGTTTCGGACAAGATCCGACGGACAAAATCCGACGGATTTGGTTGACAGAATGTCCGACCGTGTGTACGTGGGCTAAGTGGGCCCTGAGGACAGGGTTGATGACCATTGGTATATAGTAAAGGACTAACCTAAAGGAACATGCTTTGCCTCCAGCCTTTCTTGAGCCCTGGACTGATGCCCATCCCCCACATACACTCATACTAGGTGCAGCCTTCCTATGGCTCCCCCGAGATCCAGTCATGTAAATGTAGACTGGCAATCTGTTTTAGGTATACTTATAGCTGTAATAATGTGACACTGCTATAGAATGATCCTCAAATCTGCAAGAAAATCAACACTTCCCGAAGTGTCAGATCACGTGACTTCCAGTGGGCCTCACCCCCCCTGGTCTTTACATCATCGCAGTGTTTCTGTTTCAAATACGCAGAACCCACCAAGATCAGTAATGAAGGCTGCTGCATAGTAAACCTGTTTACGGTCATTTTTAACTTCCATTGATCTTAAAGCAGGAAAAGTACAGGCAACACATAATTCTGTGTGTTTGGGTGAGGACATTAACTTATTTCCATGTTGGCAGCCGTACCAGGGTTGCTATGTGAAACAAGAAAACTGTTTGTTTGGAGCAGAGTTCTACTTTATCAAACTGGTGGATAATTAAATTCTTTCAAGTAATAATGTATTTAGGATGAACTTAGGGACCTTTCACACCTTTGTGCATATTTCTTTGTGTTTTTTTTGTGTGTTGCCTGAAACTGTTCAATCACTTTGAACAGACTTTAATGATTCTCTGAACATGAAAAAATATATCCGCACTATTTATGGCCAACATAGAATACCACAATGCATGGTACATTCACATTTGTGTGTTATGGCATGCTGGGAGACAGGTGTGTTTCTTTACAATGTATATGTCCATTTTGGTTACATTCATAATAAATGGCAACATACATAGAACATGTGTTGTTGTTGGTTGAATTAACACGCATCATAATAGACTCTAACGCACATAAGAATACTTGTGTATAGCTGTGAATAGGCCCTTCAAGTAAACAACAGCTCCAGCTTTGAAAGTGTGGAGAATCTACTTAACATGGATCTAAACCCCATTCACAAAATTTGACTTGGGCACATATATAGTAGTAATATAGTGTTTACTTATCTCTCTCCAAACCTCTGTGTCCCCTGTCTTTCTGATGCTCCGTTCATCTGTTATCCGCATGATAACCTCTGCAAGCTCTCCAACACATGAGATAAAAGCAGCTGTAAATTTGTGTTGGGGAGGTAACTTAGAGACAGATAAGCAGAGAGCTTGTTTATTCACAGCACAGCTCTGCAAGTTTCTTCATCCCTCTGCCTAAGTGAAGGGGGGGGGGGGGGTGTGCCTTTCCTCCAATCAGCTCACACACAGTGTATGTCCAGACTCCCCTCCCACTTAAAAAGAGTAAGCACAATTATAATAAATGGCTTCAGCCAAACACTAAACACGAGTAAAAGAAAAGGTTTTTGTGTTACCATTCATACTCCCTGAAAAATGGCCAAGAAATCATAGATTCTGCCAGGGTATGTAAACTTATGAGCATATATATATGTATATATATATATATATATATGTATATATATATATATATATATATTGTATTTTTATTTATTCTAAGCTTTACTTGCTTTGTTGATTGTTTTTGTATTTTTGCATATTGACACCATTTTGGAGGGCTTCACTTTATTAAAATACATTATACATTCTTGTTGATTTTTTTTTTTGTATTCTTGTACTCCCTTACGTTTTATTTTTATTTTTTTAGGTGAGAAACAAGTGGAGTTTTGCTGTCATTTAGCAAGAGGGAGTCTTGACCCAAATGAATCTCCCACTTATGAATATGTAAAATTTGTTGTAGATTTTAAGTTTTTTACCCACGGTAAGTATTTTTTAAATGCCTTTAAAACGTTGCTATATTTCATGAAAATATTGGTTAGAATGTATTTACTTTTTAAAGGTGTATTTACATTTTTAACAAACCAGTCCCTAACCTCATCGACTCAGAGGCAACAGTCAGTATTCAATGGACACCCTTAGACCTGTTTCAGTCGATTGTCCTTAAGGCCTTAATCACTTGCAGCCAAAGGACCAAGCCCCTTTTTGCAATTCAGGTCTGCGTTGCTTTAAGTGACAATTGTGCGGCCGTGTGACGTGGCTCCCAAACAAAATTCGGCGTAGAGCGTAGAGCTTTCTTTTGGTGGTATTTGATCACCTCTGCGGTTTTTATTTTTTGTGCTATAAACAAAAATAGAGAGACAATTTTGAAAAAAAATGTAATATTTTTTACTTTTTGCTATAATAAATATCCCCCAAAAATATATAAAAAAGTTTTTTTTTTCCTCAGTTTAGGCCGATACGTATTCTTCTAGATATTTTTGGTTAAAAAAAAAAACACAATTAGCAATTATTGATTGGTTTGCGCAAAAGTTATAGCGTTTACAAAATAGGGGATAGTTTTATAGCATTGTTATTAATTATTTTTTTTTACTAGTAATAGCGGCGATCAGTGATTTTTATTGTGACTGCGACATTATGGCGGACACATCGGACATTTTTGACACATTTTTGGGACCATTGTCATTTATACAGCAATCAGTGATATTTAAATGCACTGATTCCTGTGTAAATGATACTGGCAGTGAAGGAGTTAACCACTAGGGGACAAGGAGCGGTTATGTGTGACGTTATGTATTTTTTTTATTGTAGGGGGGCGTGGCCTGGCATGTGATGTCACTGATGGTCTTTGCCTATAACAGGGAACAGACGATCGGTGACAGCCACAGTAGGAAGCATGGGGAGAGGTTAGTTTACACAGACCTCTCCTCATTCTTCAACTCTGTGACCCGATCGCAGGACACCAGCGGCGATTGGGTCCACTGGTCCCGCGGCCACGGTCACGGAGCTCAGGACCAGGTCGGGAGCGTGCCGCTGACAGGGCGCTCCCAACCCACGGCTGGGCACTTAAAGAGCAACGTACCGGTACATGCTTGTGCCAAGCAATGCCATTCTGCCGACGTATATGTGCAGGAGGCTGCCCATAAGCAGTTAAAGTGACTTAAAAGCTAATTTTTTATTTTTTTTGTAAAGGGGCAGTCTGTAAAAAAATAATAATAATACTTACTTGTATATCTGCTGGTGACCTACACCAGTCTTTGGAATCTGACTGTGCCAATGCTTATTTATATTCTGCTAGAATGTAGCTTTCCCTAAAGTGTAACTCCAGACTATCCAGACTATCTTGCTTTGGATAGAGTAAGGAATGGTTCAAAGTAAGATTTTTTTCTGCTTTCTGTATCCTCATCAATGAGATTTTCCTCATTCAGAAACATTAAAGGAAATAAATAGATTCAACTAGAAAGAAATATCTTTTATTTTTTTTTTAGCAAAGATCAAGTGTTTATTTTGGTCTTTAGATTGGGCATTCTGATCTTGCTGGTTTAACAAGTTAACTGTATAGATTTTTGTACATGAATGGATTTATTGCAAAATCACAAATTTACCTTTCTGCCCTGCAATTCACCGTATCCACTTGTATGATACAATAATATAATATTCTAATGCATTTATTAGATGTATTACATTTGCAGTAACATCTAATGTCCAGTGTTCCTCAGGCTGCCACACCAGCAATACTTGCTGGTATCTGCATGGCTTAAGGTCTGCAAGAGTGAGGGTCTACCATCACACAGAGGAGCAATGCTATCCCTACATTCAACATTTAGAATTGTAGTTTATGTACTGGACCATGTGTTCTTTCAAAATTCACATGGTCTAGTCCAGTGATGGCGAACCTTGGCACCCCAGATGTTTTGGAACTACATTTCCCATGACGCTCAACTACACTGCAGAGTGCATGAGCATCATGGGAAATGTAGTTCCAAAACATCTGGGGTGCCAAGGTTCGCCTTCACTGGTCTAGTCTATCCATCCAATAGGAAAGATTATACTTGAAATGTTTTCTTTATAACTGTTATGTACCCTATTGAGTGGAGGAACTAAGAGCCTTTACATTGGACCATCCATACAATAATACTTCTGATCCATAAAATAATCATCCAATCTAATTTTAACCTATGTTATGCACACCTTTAAGACTGGAAAACATTCTCCAAGTTCCTTGTGTACATAGTTTCCAACATCATTATGTACTGGTGACTTGCTCCACCAACATTTGAGCATAATTGCAGTAAACAAAATATGTGACAGCAGCTTTGTAACCTTTCTCAAAATGTTATGGATTGTTATTCTTACAGTCAACTTTATGCAGCGATAACAAGCTCTTATATTATCTATACACATTAAATGCGTTAATTAGATGCTGAGTATTGTAACCATGACTAATGTCACTATTCCTAATGTCATTGTGACTAATTTTGCCATTGTGCTAATTTGACAAGAGTGTAAAACAGCTCATTATAAGAGCACGACAGCATAGCTGCTTTGTTAGAGGGCTTCTTTAGTCCTTCATCCCTTTTGGGTTCGTGGAGTTGAGTTGGTAATTGTAATAGATTACCAACAGACAAGGAAACAGCATCTGCTTATTGGATTGCTAGCACCACTATTCCAATTGTATACATTTTGATTGATGTAATATGTAAAACACGTATTTGCATTCAATTTATTTATAGTACAGTAATTATGATATGTTACATCCAATGCTAAATACTGAAGCTCCCCACAAAGTAAATAATCACTTACATTGAGCAATGAAAAGTGAGTGTTGTGCACATAGCACCATTCAGATTTTTATAGTAAATAAAAGCCAGTATCCGAGTGATTCAAAGGCTGCATTTTAATGTCAACCTGTGTATGTTGGGTGCATACATATTCTTTATCAGCATCATGGCTCTAGTAATAAATCCTTAGACAGCAAAATATCTCAACTGCTGTTTCTAAGCGGTCTTGTACACCAGTGGTCCTCAACCCTGTCCTCAAGTACCCACAACAGGCCATGTTTTGAGAATTTCTCTAAGTCCTTGTACACAAGGTCGGACATTCCGACAACAAAATCCGTCGGATTTTGTCCGAAACTTATGTTGCATACACACGGTCGGACAAAGTTGTCTGAAAATCCAATCGTTTGTAATGTGATGACGTTATTTTGTAACAACGGGACTACGTTCAGGCTAGTAGCCAATAGCTTTGGTCTAGGAATTCGATCTGAGCATGCGTGGCACTTTGTCTGATCGGAATTCTTTACAAACGATCGGAAAAAGTCCGATTGGATCATGTTGTCGGAAAATTTTATAGCCCAGCTCTAAAACTTTGTCGGTCGGATATTCTGACGGAAACAGTCCGATGGAGCCCACACACGATCGGATTATCCGACAACACGGTCCGATCGGACATTTTCCGTCGGAATGTCCGACTGTGTGTACAAGGGCTTAGATAAAATAGCTGTCTAAAATACCAAGCCATCGACTCTGATTTAAAACACCTGTGCAAGATAAAGGAAAACCTGCAAACATGGCCTGTTGGGGGTACGTGAGGACAGGGTTGAGAACCGATGTTGTACACCATGCACAGACACACACATACACATGCTAAAATAATTTTTGGCTGTAGGATGGACATGGTTGAGGTATTTTGAGGAGTTTATTCTGTATCATTCATTGTGAGGGGTTAGAACTAACAGGAATGGAGTGGAAGTTTTGTTATGGGAACACTTGTTCCAGCTGTTTAAGTGAATTTCCCTCACTTTTAAAAGATGTCAGCTTCTTGTTATGTCTAAAGAATGGAGAGTGAAGGTAGTTCTCCTCAATAGGACACAGATGGCAAAAAAAAAATGTTGTACCCCGTTTACAATGAGAAAATACATTTTTGTCTTTTTTTTTTCCATGGAGGCTTGACTGCCATTTACATGCAATTTCATAGAAACAAAAAGGATAAACCTTATGACACCTGTCCATCATCTTCTTTGTATGTGATCAAATGTGATCAAATGCCATGTCAACAAATATATAACTGACACATGCATTAGAATACACAAAATGATAAACAGAAAGTTACAGTTGTATTAAATTGTTTGTGTAGTATGTGTGTAGGCACAACATGTGTTAACCGTTATAAGATCATGCTATGTTATATGTGCACCTGACCTGCTGACAGCAGAAGCACTGTACTCTGAATAGAATGGAAGATCTAATCTTAACTTTTGCTGATGTGGGGACCTGTCCAATCTTGTTACAGTGCCTACATCTTCATATAATGGTTTTGAGTCAGCTGTTGCAAGGGCATTTCGGTCAGCCAGTGAAGAACAGATATGTCTTGTAGCCACAGTGCGGCTTGTCACGCCACAATTTCTCAAGGTGAGTGCAGTCACTTTTTAACAATATGGATTTAATTACTACACCCTATAGCTAATCAATATCATACACAGGTAACTCTTATAAACAATTGTGCTGCCTTTATCCATTGCTTTTTTTTTATAAACTGCTGGGCAGAGATGTATCCCTAATCAGCTATGAACCAAGATGCATTTCATTCTTACCTATAGTTTTAATTGGTCTAAAAGTCCTGATCATATTGGCATGCAGTATTGTACGGTGTTACTAAACCCAGGGCCCTGCATTCACTATATCTGGTCTCCCATAGTACACAGAACATGGAAATGCAATTATTTTAGTAAATATAAACTGCTTAAAAACTTTTTAGTCAGCAGTATATAGCAGTCTTGTGACTTCTATGAGTGTCTCGTTAAAGCTTGTATGAGAAGTTTTAATTCTACTCTGACTGTCCTATGAGGCAGCAGGACCCCTGACCCTCTGTCTGGACAGTGCTGATTGGCCCTGTGTTATTTACACGCACCCTTGCAAAAAAATAACTCTCTAGCAATACACACCAAACTGAGCATGTGCAGAGTGCCCCAAGGCTCTGTACTGTCAGCAGATAGATTGGGGACAGTGGAAGATCAGAGAAGGCAGAATCAAACAGCCTTTTTACACAATGCAGAGGATTAACCAATTAGATGCCACAGTGAGTATAACAAGCATGTACTGCATATACAGACTGATTTTACTGTTGTGGGTTTAGTACCACTTTAAGCCACAGTGTTGATGCATAATCTACACCAGAGGTGGACTGACAACCCACGGGGCCCCCGGGCAATAGGAGATTATGGGGCCCCCCAGGCAATCCGAGATTATGGGGCCACACAGTATACACACACACACAGTATACAATCACACAGTATACACATACATGTATACACAGACATGTTTCTATTGGCTGAGAAGGTACTGGAGAGGTGGGACAGCTATAATCTCAGGATTTTTAGACCAAAAGGATGTTGGTAAGGGACATTTCAGAGACAGATGTAAAAAAAAAAAAAACCCACAGATTTTTACATACTGTCCCTGGTTTTACTGAGGCTGTCAACCCTGATGGGGCCCCCTAGTGGCTCGGGGGCCCTCGGGCAGTGCCCGAGTGGCCCAATGGTCAGTCCACGCCTGATCTACACCTTCATCCCTAAAATCTAAATAGAAAAGTTACAATGGATTCCTGCAACTATTACTATGAGATCTCAAGCCCTATAGTCATACAGTAATAACTATATCATGTTTGTTTTATGTGTGCAGGAACTGTGCAATATTGAGGAGCCTTGTGAAGAATTCACATCAAGACACAGTTTAGAATGGAAATTCCTATTCTTGGACCACAGGTAAATGGTCCTCTTTTATACTTACAAGTTATGTTTGCATAAGAAATTAGTTTGAAATTTTATCAAATATAATTTGCATTCTTATAGCAAAAGTGGTGGCAGAGTTGACCACCCCTACCAGAGCCATGTGCCATAGGTTTAAGGCTCTTGCCTGTATGATAGGTGCTGTTAATAATGAAGAAATGTAATGGGATCCTGGTTCGTATTATAAATCAAATGTCATATTTTAATAACCTATTATTGAATAGATTGTAGTACTATCCATCTAGTAATATCCATTCGGACAGTAGTTCACTGTCAAAGATTAAAACCAAAGATCAATCTCCTAGTGCTGTACATCTACAGACACTGCTGGCAATGCTGGAATTACATATAGCAGGCTGCCTGTAATTTGACGTCAAGCTGTATGCTGTCATGTGGGAGAGGCAATGTGCCAATTACAGGTGCAGGGTGGAGGATTATGGGAAATTCTTGCTATTATTGTAAGAAATTAAATTGGATTCAGATTGAAAAAAGGGTAAGTTTTCAAGCCCAATTCCACTGTGTATATTTTTATTGCTGCCAGAGGCTTCTTTGGGGAGATTTTGTCCCAATTCCAGTCACGGTGACCAGGTTGTCACCATAAAAAGTAAGAAAAAATCTTCATATTTTGCTGTGTTGCTAGCATGGAAAAGGTCAGTGATTTTAAACTGGATTTTGTTAATAACTTTGCTACTGGGTTATTTGTTAAGGCTGAGTTGAGGTACCTTTTTCCCATAATAACTCTAATGCTGCGTACACACAATCGGAATTTCAGCCCACAAAAGACAGATGAGAGTTTTTCATCGGAAAATGTGACCGTGTGTATGCTCCATTGGTCTTTTGCTGGCGGAATTCCAGCCAGCAAATGATTGAGAGCATGCTCTCATTTTTTCGGTTGGGAAAAGTTCCTATCCAAAAATGCGATCGTCTATTGCAATTCCGACGTGCAAAATTCCTACGCATGCTCGGAAACAATTTGACACATGCTCGGAAGCATTGATCTTCATTTTTATCGGCTCGTCGTAGTGTTGTACATCACCGTGTTCTTGACGGTCGTAATTTCAGCAAACTTTTGCACGACTGTGTGTATGCAAGGCAAACTTGAGCGGAATCCTGACGGAAAAGCCACCATATCTTTTTCCGATGAGAAATCCGATCGTGTGTACGCGGAATTACAGGAGTGAATTTCCCTTCCTAGGGGTAGATTTCCTCTCTCTTCCTGTTGTAAGTACGAGCCGTTTGTACGTCGGATGTTTGTAACCTGGGGACCGCCTGTACTTGGTAATGACCATTTGTATTTTATTTTGGAAGGAGTCACTGTACATGCCACTGGATTTATTGCTTGTGTTTTTATGATGTCACGTTTGGCTTTATCAAGGCATTCCTATATGGCTCCAAAATGTCACATGTTTATTGCGATAATATAAGAGCTCTTTATTGGTTAAAAAATGTTTCTCTACATAATTAGGACACAGATAGTAGTTAAAAGCTCTGGTAAAGAAAGTGTATAGTAAAAGCACCACACCATAGGTCTTCAGAGTCCAAATAAATATTCTTTTCATTAACAAACAGGATGATAAAACAACCAGTGTTTTTCTGGGGATAAAAACAGTTCCCCTTTAGCAGGGTTTTAAAAGCTGCATATAGAAAGAGAACTGGACTCTGTGCTCAAACAATGTGCTTACAGATTCTGTGTTGTCTGCATTTAAAGTTGTTAGTAAACCCTCCTATCGTTTTCAGCGAAGGAAGCTGCCATCTTGGCCTCCCTTTAATCTTTAACTGCCATGAAGCTGCACATGTGATCAGTTATGACACCAGCCATTGGATGGTTTGACAGTTTGGTTGAGAGCACAACCAATGTGACAGTTAACATTTCTGGCATGCCATGTTTTTTCAAACTGTTAGATCGATGGGTTTACTTCCGCTTTAAAACAATCAGTAAACTTTCTTTTTTTATGAGTCTGGTCCTCTTTTATATGCAGTATTTCAAGCCCTGATGAAGAAGAACAATTCCTAACTCCCTGAAATATCGTGAATGTCTTATACTGTTAAATCCTGTTTATGAACGAAGGAATATTGATTTTACTCTAATGATTATTGGTGTAGCACTATCATTATCTACTTTTTTACCATCGTTTTCCATCCATGGTGCTATTTCATGGACTTGATATTCTGTATAAGAGCCATTTAAACAGAGCCTTCAAGTGCCATTGACTAGATACAATCAATCAATATTACTAATCTCAGTCTAATTACCTGACATCCAGCACCTTGTCTCCAGTCTATTTCATGAGCAAGTAGAGGTTCATAGAGGATCTAATCTGCCCCTAATGAAAATAAAAATTATTTTTATTGCCAATTGTGTCCCTGTTGGATTTTTTTCCCTCCCTACCCTTTTGTTGCTAGGACAGGTAGTAAGGGGAAACCTCTTAGCCCTTGTACACACGGTCGGAGAATCCGTCGGAATGTGTCCTATCGGACCGTGTTGTCGGATAATCCGACTGTGTGTGGTATGCATCGGACTGTTTCCGTCGGAATATCCGACGGATCAAATTTTACAACATGTTGGAAATATTTTCCGACCAACTGGTCCGATAGGACATACTCCGATCATGTGTAGAGAATTTCGATCGGACAAAGTGCCACGCATACTCAGATCAAATTCCTACATCAAAGCTATTGGCTACTAGCCTGAACGTAGTCCCATCATATCGAAATTCCGTCATCACGTTCTGAAAGATCGAATTTTTCGACAACTTTGTCCGACCGTGTGTATGCAACAGTTTCGGACAAGATCCGACGGACAGAATCGGACGGACAAAATCCGACGGATTTGGTTGTCGAAATGTCCGACTGTGTGTACGGGGGCTTAAATTATGCCACAGAGGTAACTAACAGAAGGTGTACACCTAAACTATATAAGGAAAACTGGGGTGATGTGGCCATCATCTGTGATTCCACCTATTTCCAAAGAGCATTATAGATATAAATGTTGCAACTTTGAAAATGAATAATATTAAAGTTGTGCTGATCTCTGATTTTTCATGTAAGATAGTTTCAGCTTGAAACTATTCTTTAACCGTTTCATTGCCAGGAATGCAGAAAAACTAGCTAAACTAAATATAAGATCTTGGAATTCCCCTAGAGCTCTGGCGTGCCTAACTTTTGATTGTTTTAGAGTTCTTGCTGGGTAACAGCCCCATCCACTATTTTAGCTGTTCTTGGCTATGTACGAGTTGTTGGCTTATTTCAAGGTTTCCTCCTAATCATTTTCATACCTCTTAATTTTAAGAGGGCCATGAAAGAGTTGACTATGTAGGACAGTCGGTCTTCTACTACAAAGTCATGCTGTTGTCATAAATGCAGTATGCAGTTTAGCATTGTCCTGCTGAAATATGCAAGGCCTTCTCTGAAAAAGACATTGTCTGGATGGGATTTCAGCATTGATGATACCTTTCCAGGTGTGCAAACTGCCCATTCCATACACACTAATGCACTCCCATACCACCAGATGCAGGCTTTTGAGTGTTGATAACAATCTGGAAGGTCCCTCTTCTCTATAGTCTGGAGCACCTGGTGCTCATGGTTGCCAAAAAGAATGTAAAATTTCCATTTGTCTGACCACAGAACACTTTGCAACCGACCATTTTAAATGAGCTTTGGCCCAAAGAATAGGACGGCGTATTTCTGAGCCCATGCAGTGAATCATGCCTGTTTTAATGAAGTGCTGTCTGGGAACCCAAGGATCGCAGGCATCCAATATTGCATTTCAGCCCTGTCCCTTGTGCACAGAGATTTTTCCAAATTCTCAGAATATTTTGATGATATTATGTATTATAGATGACATTTTTTTTACAGATTGGTGAACCTCTGCCCATGTTTACTTCTGAGACACTCCAACTCTCTAAGCCCTTGTACACACGGTCGGAGATTCCGACAACCAAATCCGTCGGATTTTGTCCGTCTGATTTTGTCTGACGGATCTTGTCCGAAACTGTTGCATACACACGGTCGGACAAAGTTGTCGGAAAATCCGATCTTTCAGAAGGTGATGACGTAATTTCGTTATGATGGGACTACGTTCAGGCTAGTAGCCAATAGCTTTGATGTAGGAATTTGATCTGAGCATGCATGGCACTTTGTTCGATCGGAATTCTCTACACATGATCGGAGTATGTCCGATCAGAGCAGTTTGTCGGAAAATATTTCCAGCAAGTTGGAAAATTTGGTCCGACGGATATTCCGACGGAATCAGTCCGATGCATACCACACACAGTCGGAATATCCAACAAAACGGTCCGATAGGACACATTCCGACTGAATCTCTGACCGTGTGTACAAGGGCTAAGATGCTCTTTTTATACCCAATCAGGTTACATACCTATTGCTAATTAACTTAATTAGTTGCAAAATGTTCTTCCAGCACTTTTTTGTTAGGACCACTTTGCAAACCTTTTGCTGCCCTGTCCCAACTTTTTTGAGATGTGTTGCCATCAATTTCAAAATTACTTTTTTTTTTTTGTACATTTTCTTAGTGTGTAAACTTTTGATATGTTTTCTATTTTCTATTGTGAACAAAATAAAAAATGGGTCATGAGATTTGAAAATTATTGCATTCTATATTTATGTAGATTTTACATGGCATCCAAACATTTTTGGAATTAGGGTTGTATAGGTGTGCATTAACAGACATTCAAAAAAAGTTTTAATAAACAACATAAAACTGAGCTATGATATTTCTTTAACAACATCATGGAACTTTTGGGAATGCACAAACTGGTTTGGAATCATTAGTATTATTAGGTGTTGCAATCTGTAATATGAATGCGAATGAAGAAGCCTGTATATACATTTATCATTAGCTAATGTAACTTATTAACTGCTTGCTGACCAGCCGCCGCAGTTTTACTGCGGCAGAATGGCATGCCTAGGCGAAGCGGCGTTACCTTACGTTGCTTCGCCTTTGGGCCACTAGGGGCCCGCAGCATGAGCCGAAGCGAGTGCCCGGCGGGCCCGATGGCTGCCTGGCTCCCGCGATTGCTCGGGATCTGTGTGTGTAAACACACAGATCCCAGTTCTTTCAGGGGAGTAGAGACAGATTGTGTGTTCATACTATGTATGAACACCGATCACTCTCTCCTCCTAGACAGTCCCATCCCTCCTACAGTTAGAACACACCTAGGGAACACAGTTAACCCATTGATCGCCCCCTAGTATTAAACCCCTTCCATGCCATTGACATTTATACAGTAATCAGCGCATTTTTATCGAACTGATAGCTGTATAATTGTCATTCGTCCCAAAAATGTGTCAGAAGTGTCTAATTTGTCCGCCACAATATCGCAGTCTCAATAAAAATTGCAGATCGCCACCATTACTAGTAAAAAAAAATCATAATAATAAAAATGCCATAAATCTAGCCCCTAATTTGTAGCCGCTATAACTTTTGCGCAAACCAATCAATATACGCTTATTGCAATTTTTTTTTTACCAAAAATATGCTGATTTTATTATCCAATCATGTGCAAGCTCAAATGCTGTTTTTTATTTTCCTTGCATGCCCCCCTCGAATCTACAGCAACTGCATTTCCAAGTGCACTTGCAGTGCAAAGTGGATTAGCCTTCCGTAAATAACCCCCATTGTGTTTTTTTTCAAAATTGTCGCTCTTTTTTGTTTATAGCACAAAAAATAAAAAAACACAGAAGTGATCAAATACCACCAGAAGAAAGCTCTATTTGTGGGGAAAAAAGGACATTGATTTTGTTTGGGTACAGAGTCGCACGACCGCTCAATTGTCAGTTAAATCGACACAGTGCCGTATTGCAAAAAATTGCCTGGTCATTGAGCAGCCAAATCTTCCAGGGGTGAAGTGGTTAAAGCGGTAGTAAACCCGCTGACTTTTTTTTCTACACCTGTAAGGGAAAAGTCATAATGAGCTAGTATGCACCACATACTAGCGCATTATGAAATACTTACCTTAGAACGAGATGTTGGTATCTCACCCGGTCCATGCCGAGGGAGCTGACATTTTCCCTTGGCGTGTCTTCCGGGTATCATGGCTCCGGCGCTGTGAGTGGTCAGAGCCAAAATGTGGTCACGCGCAGGACTTCTTTCCGGCAAGGTCCGGCGTCTGCCGGACTTTCAGTTGAGAATTCCCAGAGCGCATGTGCCGCTGAAGTCAGCGGCTCATTTCAAAGGGAATATCTCCTAAACCGTACAGGTTTAGGAGATATTCTTTTTACCTACAGGTAAGCCTTATTATAGGCTTACCTGTAGGTAAAAGTTAAAGTGGAAATAAACTCCCCATATAGTTTTCATCCACGGAAGCTGCCATCTTTGCCTCTGTTTAATCTTCAGCTGCCACGGTCCTGCACATGTGATCCGTTATGACACCAGCCATTGGGTGGTTTGACAGTTTGGTTGAGAGCACAGCCAATGGCAGTTAGCATTCCCGGCATGCCATTTTTTTGAAACTGTTTAAATCAATGGGTTTACTTCCACTTTTAAAAAAATGACTTTACTACCACTTTAAGGACCAATGCCAAAATCAGATCATACTGTAACGTGGAAACATTTACTTGTTAGTGATTTTCTGGGAAGTTGTTTGTAAATTGGATTTAATCTTCAAAGTGTGATTCTGGCACCTGCAATCCCCTTTAAATGCTCTTCTTCAATAACCTATATCAGCCAAACACAATCCTCTTTCATTGCCCTGTCATAGTCTGAAAACTTGTTGGTTTCTATGAATTGCCATTATTCCTCTTTGAATGAACGTAATTATGTTCGGTTCTGCAGTGTGAACCACCAGCCTGCCTGTTTTACATTTTCATTACCTTCCTAAACTTTATCTGAAATCAGTATATTGTGCATTTTCAAATGAGCTCCTAAACTGGTAGTATGTGAGACATAATCCTCCTGTAGATTAAATTACTGATTAGTTGATGGGTTTAGTCTTTGGTTTGGGATTAGCATAGGGATTAAATCTTCTGAGATTTCCCTGCATAAACCAGATATGTAGCTATGATTTGTTTTTGTACTTTGCCAATTTTTTATTTTTTTTTCATCAATTTGAACTGGTCCATGTGGGGGACTTCATATAAGTAGACAGAAATATTGATCTTGGTCATACTTTACCATATATATTGATCCTTCCTAAACTGCCTCTTTTTTGTATGAATTATAAATGTATAAAGATACAGGTTTTGCTGGGAGCTCTCGGCCCTCTACTCCTACAAAGTACTTGTTCTGCTCTGCTTCTCCATCATGGCTAATATTAAAAGCTAGAGAAAAGGAGGGTCTTTAGTTCATAGTTTAAATTAAATTAAAAAATTTAGCTATACATTTAAAATAAAACTTGTAAAGGATCCCTGCACCAATTTTATGGTTGCTATTTGTATTGGTGATTTATGAAATGGTAGGCTACCAATACCGATGTCTTCTGAAAATGCTGATTACCTGCCTGTCTCTGACTTAAACTCCTGACTTGGAACAAGCAGGGCCTTTTTTTCTTAGAGAATAGGCGCAGTAACCCTTCTAAGCCACCCCTACCCACCGTCAGTGCCAGGACAAGGTCACCCAGCGCCCAGGGCAAAGATGCCAAACTGTGCCCCCCTTTCCCTTAGGGTTAGGGTCAGGGTGCCCCCTGCACCTGCAATAAACCATTGCGCCAGGGGCAGCCGCCCCTTTATCCACCCCTTGTCCTGGCCCTGCCCACCGTTACCTGGTTATACCCCCTACCCACCGCCCAGTAGCACCTCTTTTAGAGAATACAGAGCCAAGTATCATTTTGTATCATTTTGTTGTGCTAAGTAATTTGAATGGAATATGTTAATAACAAGAAAAGTAGTCAAATAGATCCCCAACAGCAACAATAGATTTGCTCAGAAACAATAGACCCCCCAACCCCCCCAGCAGCAATGGACTCTGACAACAAAATGCCGCCCCAGCAGCCAACATCAATAGACTGTCCAGCAGCCAGCAACAGTAGACTCCCTCCTTCAACAGTAGATCTCTTCCAGCAACAATTGATTCCCCAGAACCAATACATCTCCAGCCAGCAACAATAGACTGCCATACAAAAATAGATACCCTCCAGCAACAATAGATCCCCCAGCAGCCAGCATGAATAGTCCATCCAACACACCTCAGCACTCCTTGCCATTACATACATTCAGTGCTGGAGGTGCCGGAATTGCGTTCCAGCTGAAAAAAAGCCCTGGAATCAAGTATGCAGCAAGTAAAGTCAGAGCAATGGATTTGTATACCTGTTCCAGGTAATAAAATGAGTAACTGAATTAGCACAACCAGGCAGCTAGCATTTTCAGAAAAAAAGATTTGCCCCACTGCCCAGGTACTGTTTGGGAACATGTAGCTGGTAAAGTAGAGAATTATAGGCGATTAGGAGAATTGGACAACATTGAGACAGCTGAAAACTGGAGTGATTTGTTCATGTGGACTAATAGTGCTACTTGTTCCCAGTCTGTTCATAAAGAAAAGCTGCCATTGCTGACCCCTGCTTCTGAAAATGGCTGACCTTCTGACCTTTATGTTTAAAGTACATTGAGTCATTGCATCGGAACATGTATGCAGGTAAAGGTTTCTTTCTGACTTTCCTGACATGGGTAATTATCCCAGGTCAGTGACTCAGAACGTTATGAAGGTAGTTGTTCAGAATAACAGCCAGATAATTATCAATTGTTAATGAAGGTCAGTAATGGCAACTCGATTTTCTCTCATTACAGGTTTACGCTAGATAAAATATACATCTCTTGGTATAGTGTTAACATTTAGCAACCCTTTGTCCCTAAATACGTATTTAGGCAAGCCATTTAAATTCAGTGATCTAGACAGTGATAGTAGTATGTGGGAGGAGGTAGTCTTTTTTCGTACGGATTACGATTACGATTTAGAGAGTCTCCAGAATGGTCCATCATGGCAAGCCTGGGCTGGCAGACTGACAACTCTGGAATATGACAGAAAATCTATTGTATTCAAAGCTTAACTCCAGCCAAAACATTTTATTTCATATTTCATTGTGTATAGACTGGGGAATAGTTATGCCGTGTACACACGACCGGACTTTTCGAGGGACTAGGTTCTGACTTTCGGCGGAGTTTCCGACGGACTTCCCGAATGAACGGACTTGGCCACACACAATCACACCAAAGTCCGACGGATTCGAACGTGATGACATACAACCGGACTAGAATAAGGAAGTTCATAGCCAGTAGCCAATAGCTGCTCTAGCTTCGGTTTTTGTCCATCGGACTAGCATACACATGAACGGATTTCTCGGTCCGGCGGAAAAATTTAAAACATGTTCTATGTCTAAAGTCCGCCGGATTTTTGGCAAGCAAAGGTCTGATGGAGCCCACACAAGATCGAATTGTCCGAGGGACTTGTTCCGTCGGACCTTTGCTGTAAAAAAGTCCGGTCGTGTGTACGCGGCATTAGAGCCTCAGGAAGTGAGGAGAAATCTCTCCAATGGAGACAAAGTCAAAAGCACAATTTTATTAGCTGTCTGTGCCTTCCTGTCTCAGTGACAAACACAATTTCTACTTCTTATAAAGTAGTCACGGGGACAAGATGCGAGGGACATTTCTCCAATACAGTCACACACAGAAATAAAAACCCAACATAAATTATAACTGTTTTCCCACTCAAAACTAAAAAACTTTTTTGGGTAAAGTTAGGCTTTAAGAGTATTTTAGGCTAAATCAGCCTGTATTAAAGGAGTTTTATGGTCACGACATACACTCCCATTTTATAACCTCAGCATTGTAACAATACAAACAACAGTTATATTTGATGATCTAGTATAATCTTACTTGTAAAATTACCTTTCATGTTGTGAGTGTTGCCTGTCTGCTGGCCATCTCCTTCACAACTTTTTGAATTCCCTGCATGCTTTTTCTCTGCTGTTTACTTTCGATCTCTGAGGACTTCATACATACTTTTGATCTCTGAGGACTACATTTAAAATAACAAACACTTACTTACCTGCTTTTTGCAACGGTTTTGCACAGAGTAGCCCTGATCCTCCTCTTCTGGCTGGCACTCTTGGCTTCTTGATCTTGCTGACTGCCCCCCAGGCTGCTTGCTATGGGGGGCACTTGTGTGGGCTTGATCCCGCACAGGCTCGGTTCCTCCTTCTGCACTCTGGCTGTGATTGATAATAACAGAAGCCAGTGGCTCCCGCTGCTGTCTCTGAGCTTATGAGGAGGGAGAGAGCTGCGGGGGGGGGACCCCAGAATAGGATGACCGGTGCCACACTGTGCAAAACGAGCTGCATAGTGGAGATAAGTATGACATGTTTGTTGTTTAAAAAAAATAAAAATAAAAAAAAGCGATCCTTTACAATCACTTTAAGGTAGATAGTTGTGTTTTTCACAAAAACTGTGAACACAGCACATGCCTGTGTATCATTGCAGTCATTTTTAAATGCGCATTTTTGTGTTCACTGTAATATCAAACATTATAGCCATGGCACCCAACCTACGGCCCAAGAGCAGCATGCTGCCCTTTAACCACTTATTGTGCTTATGTTTATGGTTACTCATACCAGTGATAGAAAAATATTCTTTAGAATAGCTTCTAGAACAACTTGGTTTATTTCTCTAAGCCCTTGTACACACGGTCGGACATTCCGACGGAAAATGTCCAATCGGACCGTGTTGTCGGATAATCCGACTGCGTGTGGGCTCCATCGGACTGTTTCCGTCGGAATATCCGACGGACAAAGTTTTAGAGCTGGGCTATAAAACTTTCCGACAACATGGTCCGATCGGACTTTGTCCGATCATGTGTAGAGAATTCCGATCAGACAAAGTGCCACGCATGCTCAGATCAAATTCCTAGACCAAAGCTATTGGCTACCAGCCTGAACGTAGTCCCGTCGTAACGAAATAACTTCATCACGTTCTGAACGATCGGATTTTCCGACAACTTTGTCCGACCGTGTGTATGCAACACCAGTTTCGGACAAAATCCGTCTGAATGTCCAACCGTGTGTACAAGGGCTATCACTATCCTTTTTCTCTTGTTATGTTTCTTTATTTGGATCTTTTATAATAGATCTTGTTGAAAGAAGTGAAATCAAATGTGGGAAAAGGAATTTTTAAGGGAGCTTTTTTTCCTCCCTATTTCTTTTGATTTTCTTTTTGTACGCGTGTGTTTGAGGATGCATTGCTATTTTTTTCTGGTAATTATACTTGCATTCTTTTAGTAAGTAATTTTTGGGAATGGATAATAGGATGGTACTGAAGAAAATTAAAATATAGTATGTACTTTATACATGCATAATGTATGTATCATGTGATACTGCAAAAGAATGCATAAAAAACAAACAAAAAACAAACAACACAAAAAAAACAGCTTTAAAATATAATAAAAATTTGATTTAAAAAAAAGGCGCTGTAGGGAGCACCAGTGTTAGAACACCGATCATGTAAAAAAACAAAAAACAATTTTGTGTCTCTTGACAGTCCCCAGTCTATGAATATCTTCTATGCTGTATCTCCAATCTCCAACAACTCGTACGGCACATTTTCAGTCTTTGACCATCTCCTGTTACATGTCTTCAGTCTTTGACAGCTTTCTGTAACAGCATTTTATTCACTGAATATTAAGTGCAGTTTATTTCTGAAGTCAGGGCACCCTATATTATGAGAGATGACTGCCACTGTTTTATAGTTTTGTAAGCACGCTAATGTCACATTTTGAAACCTTCAGTAGGAACATCAAAGAACTCTATGAAAATGAATCAATACTTTCTGAACTTTTCATCTTAAAATCAGTGCTTTTGAAAAAGACATCATGCTGCTTTATGAATATGACAATTCCATCCCGATTCCTAAACCCTGTTCCCAACCTAGTCTATTGCCCATATCTCTACCCGACTAACCTACCGACAAAACTTGCCACCATTACAGAGAACTGACAGGTGTCTTCGGCTCTGTATAGCTCTAAACTCAGCACACTACAGTGGTAAAAAATGTGAATTTGTTATGGCAAAGGCAGCCCACCAATGTCTCTGCCATTTATAGGTTCCTCACCCAGATACTGCAGCTAAATGCCAGAAGTGTCCTATGACTGGAGAAGAGTGAGCTCAGAACTGCTGTCAGTTACATGTAAGGTTAAGGGTGGTTTCTGTATTTACGATTACAGAGGAGATAGTATAAGTGGTATTATCTTCATTAGAGCAAAAAATGTCCCACTACATGTTCCTTTCCACCCCCCTTAACGCTTAGCTGAGCCCTCTCTGGATCCAGTGTTGTGCCAATCTGCAGCAGCATTAGTCTCTCGTTCTCTTTTCACAGGACAGTTTGGGAGCAGCAGGAGCCATTGGCTCCTGCTATTGTCAATCAAAGAGGAGGGGGTGGGGCTTAACCATGCTGTGTGTGTGTGTCTGTGGATGCTCACAGCCTGGCTTGGGAGTGCGCCTCCACGTATGCCCCCATAGCAAGTGGCTTGCTATGGAGTACACGCAGGAGAGGAGGAGCGGACATTGCTGGCGGGGGACCCCAGAAGAGGGGATAAGGCAAAAGGGGGGTAAGTGGCCATCTCTGTGCAACACCACTGCACAGAGCAGGTAAGTATATTCCTCTTTTTTTATTTGGGGGGGGTAACCTTTACAACAACTTTAAGTATTTAGGTCCACCCTAACACTGCTCCACATTTAGAAATGTTTCCTAAAGCCCCATACACACTATCAGATTTTCTGATAATTTTTTCCTTCAGATTTACCAAAACCATATAATATGAGGTCAAACCTTAGGAGTTTCAATGTGTATGCAATCAGGCAGGCCCTTCTACTACATGGTTTTGATAAATCTGAAGGAAAAAATCAGCAGAAAATCTGATAGTGTGTATGGGGCTTAAGTAATACTGTAAATTTCCTCCTCTTGACACCAGTCGTTTAACCATAAGGCTTGACTGTTCTAATTCTCTCAGGTAGACATCCTAGCATTTAGTTGCTGACACCTTTAAATTTACTGTTCATTTAAGCACTATTTTAGTTACACACAGAGCATAAAAGGGAACCTGTTATTTTGCAGCTGAAAGATAGACATTGCGCCCTACCCACTTTGTATATGCATGTTACCTTGGCAAAAGCTTTTGGTGGAGTTGTGGAGAGTAGAGGTAAGCAGTTGCAGCCCATCCATTAGGGGCGCATGGGCGCCATCCCCCCTAGTCATGTGTCCGGCTCCCTAATCTACATACAGGGCAACAGACTATGGATTCCAATTGGGGGTGTGTGTTTTTTTGAAGCATGTGATTAGAGCCAGAGGTTCTAATAGGCTTCAAGAAAGGGTGTCAAAATGTCAAAAGTTAAAGTAGTGGTGAAAAAGCAAAAGTGGGTTTAGGTAGTTTGTTTTGCATATTAATTCTTCAAGATCCATGTAAATGGGAGCATGGCCGGACATGCGTATTTTGCTTACATACAGTACTTCTAGCTGAAAGATATCTCTTTTTTTCATTTCTTGGAACTGGGAGGTATGTCAATGTCCTTGCTGCAATAAGGTGTGATGATTATGCTGCAGTGCACTCATGCAATCATCAGAGATCACAAACTGATAGAAACAGCTCCTGAAAGAATCATGCTACAGAGTAGGGCTCAATTCACATCTATGCATGTTGCTTTTGAGCATTTCTGCAGTGCTTTTTGCGGTGCTTCCCATGTTTTTGCACACGCATTTTACCGCGATTTGCTTTTTTATTTTTACACTGTATTTAGCTGGTTGCTAAGGAGGCCGTTACCTCCTTAACAATCGATGAGTCATCAGCTGTCAGCATGTTTCCCCGCTGACAGCTGAATGTAAAAAAAAGAATTGCCTGCTAAAAAACAAATTGTGAAAAAAATAGAACAGAGTGGGGTCCCCCCCAGGTCCATACCAGGCCCTTGGGTCTAGTATGGTTTCGAAAAGTGCACCCCCCCACCCCAAAGCACCTTGCCCCTATGTTGATGGGGACAAGGGGATCTTCCCGACAACCCTTGCCTGGTGGTGGTCGGGGTCTTCAGGTGGGGGGGCTTATCGGAATCTGGAAGCCCCCTTTAACAAGAGGGCCCACATATCCCGCCCCCCCCCATGTGAATGTGTGTGGGTGTGCCAAAACAAAATAGACCGTTTTTGACAAGGCCTTTATTAAAAATCTCTTCTTGCTCCTCTGGGCTTTTTCATCTTCCTCCAGTCTTCTTCTCCCGCTTCTTTTTTCTCCTGTCTTCTTTGTCCGGTTTTCTTCTTCCTCTGCCGACAACCCTTCTCCGATGCTGCATCCCGCAATGGATGTCAGGAAGAGACTATTATCCCCATGAACATGGGGGCAAGGTGCTTTGGGGTGGGGGCACAGAGCCCCTCCTGCCCCAAAGCACCAACCCCCCCCCCAAGATGTTGGGGACATGTGGTCTGGTATGGTTCAGGAGGGGCAGGGTGTTAGTTTGTCTTCTCCCTTTCCTGAGCTGCCAGGCTGCATGCTTGGATAAGGGTCTGGTATGGATTTTGGGGGGCCCTCTGAATCCATACTAGACCCAACGGCAAAAACACGGTACTTGCGGGTCCATTGAAGTCTATTGCATGCAAAACGCTGCATTTTGCGGGAAACAAGACCCTTTCCAAAAAAACAGAGGCACAAAATGCATTGGGGTGAATGTGTTCCATAGGAACCCATTTCCCTGCATTTCTGCAAAATGCATCAAAAAAACGCATCAGGTGAAAAGATCATAATATGATCTGCTCTAGCAGATACACATGTGGATGGATCAGAGGCTAGGGCATACTACTGGAAGGGTGGAACAAACAACATAGAGAAAACCAAACTACAGGGCAAAGTAGGGACAAAATTCTAAAAGGCAAATGATGAAGCAAACAATGCTAAATAGCAAGTCACAATGTATGTGTAACATAACAAAACATTTCTCTAATGCCGTGTACACACGACCAGACTTTTGCACAGCAATTCAATTGATCTTGCGTGGGCTCCATCGGACTTTTGCTTGCCAAAAATCCGGCGGACTTTAGAAATAGAACATGTTTTACATTTTCCCACCGGAACTCCCCCTGACCGAGAAATCCGTTCATGTGTATGCTAGTCCGACGGACAAAAGCCGACGCTAGGGCAGCTATTGGCTACTGGCTATGAACTTCCTTATTCTAGTCCAGTCGTACGTCATCACGTTCGAATCCGTCGGATTTTGGTATGATTGTGTGTGGCCAAGTCCGTTCATTCGGAAAGTCCGTCGGAACTCCACCGAAATTTCGCCGGAAAGACCGTCGGACCTAGCCCCTCGAAAAGTCTGGTCGTGTGTACGCGGCATAAGGCTCCTTTTACACGGGGTGGATCAGTGATGATCCGCCCCGTGGATATCCACTTGCACAGCGGGGATCGCCGGAGCGATTTCCGCTGAGCAGGCAAAGGACAGGTCCGTCTCTGCACACTGCGCAGGGACGGACCTGTCACAGCGCAGCTCTCCCCTATGGCAGATCGGGTGACAACGGACCGCACTGTCCGTCGTCACCCAATCTGATGACGGATGGAAAAATAGCTTTTTCCTCCGTCACACTTTTTCGGATCGGAGCGGCTCGGATGTCAGAGGACATGTCACCGCTGACATCCAACACTCCATAGAGCTATATGGAGCATCCGTTCAGGTCCGCCTGAAAAACTGACAGGCGGACCTGAACGGGTGAAAGAACCCTAAGGCAGGGTTCACACTATATTCACATGTGGCTCATAGCAGGGGTCCGGTGTGTCCCTGTTCACCATTTCAGCCCAAATTTTTGGCTGAATTCAGACCTGAAACAGACCGAAAAACGCACAGGGCTCCTGTGCAAATTTGCACCAGAGCCACAGCAGAGATATGTGAACCGGCTCCATAGAGAGCCGGTGAAAATCTCCTGCTATTGCAAATTGGATACAGGAAACCCCCATGCGAATTGGATGCAAGAAATCGCATGTGAATCGCAATCGTGTAAACCCAGCCTTACTTGGTGGTTTACCAAGTCATATGTAAAATCTTGTAAAATTCAATGTTGTGCAGATTTCAGCTTTACATGCTCTCATTTCTTGTAACTAAGGCCCACTGTAGCATTTAACTTTTTAGTTACTGGTTTTTGGGCATTCAGCTCCAACAGGGCGGTATGTGCCCTCTCACTAAATGTTGTTAACTTTCACACCAGCAATAAATTAGTATTGCTGCTCAGTGACTTTATAGCTTTAGAAAAACTCATACTGGAAGACATTAATGGATGGATTCAAGTCTGGAGAAAACAGAAGTTGGTCCCTGGTGGGTCCATTATATAATATTGATTTACAATTCAATTGGTTTATTCATTACAAATAGTAGTGGTACTATTACATTGTACTTGTTTATATATATGCACACACACACAGCATATTATAAATGTATATAACATTTTTTGCACAAACTTTATATTACAATACACTGTATAATACAACAGACAAGGGCCTGTCATACAGATGAATCAGGCATCTTCATACTTTTGCACTACAGTGCAGTACATAGGGGTATTTTAATTTTATTCTGTCAAGAACATGCTATATGTATGTAGAGAAATGCAGCATAGCTCATATTGACATGCATTTACAATGCCTGTCATTGCACAAAAACCATTTGCAGAAAAATGCCTATAAGAAGCATCAAAAAGTTTAAAATTGCATGCATTCTCTGTAATCTGACTTTGAGCTGCAGATTAAAGAAAGTGATTTTATTTTCCAGGGGTGAAATATTTTTCTAGCTTTAAGAAGAATAGCCTTCCTTTGTAAAGCACCGCACATCATCGTTGTTCTTTTTAGTAAAAAGCAGGTCAATGGTTCCTGGTAAAGTAGAACATTTTATGCTGGGCTATACAAATGGCAGTTTTTACACTGCCTTTTATAGTCTGCAAGTGTCAGCTGCAGCCTTTCCTAACGAATGCCTTTTATCTTTGCAGGGCCCCACCTATAATTGGCTACTTACCCTTCGAAGTGCTGGGAACATCAGGTTATGATTACTATCATGCAGATGACCTGGAGCTGCTAGCGAGGTGCCATGTTCACTGTGAGTTACGTTCCCCTTACTCGTGGTATAAAACATTGATCTGCTTTTAATGTGTATACATTGAAGAGCCTTGGCTCGTTTCACAGCAGAGATAAACATGAAGGTCGTTTTTATTCCTGTAACGTGGATCTGCTTTATATTTGCTTTCTAAAAAAAAAAAGGTGTTACAGTTTACTACCACACTGAACCAAATGCATGAAAGCCCCGTTTAGCTACTGTTCGTTTACCACTGCTTTTATGGTGACTGGGATTCAAAAAAGGATCAAGAAAAGCAAAACACTTACCAGCCAGTGACCACTATCGCTTGGGACAAGGGAATTGTTGCCTACCACAGCTTGGGAGGATAAGGGGGATTCTTAGTAGTGCTATTGACCACTAATGCTTGGGGGGGGGGGGGGGTGCTGGTTCTTAGTGTAAATAACCTCCAGTGTTTTGGGGATAGGGGAGATTCTAATTGGCACTGACAGCAGATGCTTCGGGGAATGGGATTTGTTTCATCCACTTATCAAGGTGTCCATACACCTATAGATTATCTGCAGATTTTTCTATGGTTAGATAGAAAAAGTGCAACAGATTTCTCCATGTATGCTAAACCGTGTGGATGGAGGAATCTCCCACTGGGCCAAGTTTCAGTATCTTGCTAGTCGGCCCCACTGGCTCTCAACCCAAACAATGCCTGCACCCAACCAGAATGTTCAGGTATTGTGAGAGCCAGCGGGGCTGACTAGCAAGATATGGCAGCTTGGGCCAGATTTTCTGATCACAAGATCCAATCGTACATTTTCCGTCGGAAAGTCCGACCGTGTGTACAGGGCATTACTGTGGGCGTCCGGCTGTGGCTTCACAGCACAAGCTGTGGTGTGATTGGATTTGCAATCTTCTGGAACCTGTGACGTGTCCCAGAGGATTGCAGGGGGGGGAGAGATGATCTTCCTCATGGGAGCTGGGTGCCTGTAAAAACAGGGTACCTGCCCCCCCCCCCCCAAAAAAAATGACATGCCAAATGGTCACCATCACTTAAAGAGGAAGTTAAATTTTTGGGTGGAACACCGCTTTAGGTATAGCTCACATTACTGTGAGAAAACACGCTACTCTTTAGCGGGTGCGCAGGGATGTCATTCATTCTTATTGGTGCCGACACACATCGTCAAACAAGGCGCTTTTTTAAAAGAAGTGTTGTGGACTTCTTTTCGTGTGTGTGTGTGGTTCAGCTCATTGAAATAGGCTGCCTACACACAGGACTCAATAATGTGAATCTAGCCTTATGCTGGCCTTACACTATACGAAAAATCGTCCACTATTCGGCCATTAGACCGTTCGTTCGTTCGTTTTTTCAGCTAGTTAATGGTCACAAAATTGATCGTTTTGGATGCTTTTGAGCCGAAAAAACGAAGGACAAGTTTGGAAATTTTCTACAGAACCATAAATTGAAAGGTTAATTTGTTTACCGTCCAAACTGTCTGCACTAGGTATATGTAAAAAAAAAACGAACATAAAATAAATTTTATGTCCACTGAATGATTTATTGGTCATTACATCGCTTGCGCTCGGGGCTGAATGTTTGTTTTTCAAAATTGGGTTCGCCCGATTTTTTTCGTATACTGTATGGCCAGCATTAGCCTTTGTGGGATGAGGTCAAAAATGTCTTCCCACACAGTTCCTTTAGTGTTTATTGGAAAAGAGGGGCAGAGAATGGGATAAGAAAATGTATCTTGCCTCATCTACTAATAGTTTGGGCCATTTTACCAAAAGCAACCGCACGGGTTGCTGAGGCCTTGTGACTGCTGGTTTAGGCATATACTGTCAGACATAAAATATACTGTAGTTAATTTTGCCCAATTTCCCCTCTAAAGGCCCACCATACACATGATCAGACTTTTTGACAACAAACATGCAAATTTAGCTTTTTTGGAGCAACATCTGACCGCGTGTAAGCTCCATCGGACAAACTTTTTCGGTTTTCATCTGACTTTTGTTGGCTGTGCGAACGGACAAACTTTCTGGCAACAAAAGTCCAATGGTGCAAAGTCTGATCGTGTGTACAGAAAACCATCGGACTTTTGTACAAACAGGCATGCTCAGAACTAATGCAAAAGATCAGACAACAATACAGAAGTTGACCAAAGGTGGCGGTAAAGAACAGAAAAAACACATGATTTGGTGAAAGTTGGCTGAAAAAGTCCTGCCGTGTGTATGCAATACAAGTTCTCGGCCGACGCCCTTTGTACAAAAATCCAAGGGAAAGTTTGTACAAAGTCCTATCGTGTGTATGAGGCTTTAGATATTCTCCACCTTGTTTGCCCCAGACCCTCCTATATGCCTCCTGGATAAACCTACACACCCCTTCTTAAACATGCTCAAAAGTTATTGAATCGCATTCTTACTGTGGCCTGCTTATCAGTTTCAGCACCTTGAATGACCCATGCTCCCAAAAAAAAAATGTTAGTCTTACAGCCAGTTACAATTATTACATGTATTACGTTAATACAATTTTAGTTTCCCTGGAATCTGTATGTACCTACTATCGGCCCCCCTGAGAGTCTTGTTGGTTTAGCCTGTACTACTGCTCCACTCTAGGGCCCTACTCTTTGACAAGAGACTTGGACCCCTTTCACACTGAGGTGCTATACCGCTAAAAACAGCACCTGCAAACCCCCTCTCCTGTCACTCCAAAGTGAACCCCCGAGGGCTTTCACACTGGAGCGGTGCGCTGACAGGACGTCAAAAAGTTCTGCAAGCAGCTTCTTTGAGGCACTTTAGGCCATTAAATCAATTGGCAGCGGCGCTTTTAACCCTTTTTTGGCCTCTAGCATGGGTTAAAAGTGCCCCGCTAGCGACCAAAAAGTGCAGATAAAATGACTGTAAAGTGCCACTTTACCGCCGACGCCCGGGTGAGTGTGAAAGGGCTCTTAGGGCTCTTGCACACAGGACGTTTTTACAGCTGCTGTTAGGGGCTTTGATTTATTTTTTTTACTGCCTCCAAAAGCCCCTCTGTTAGCCTATGTGTGCACATATAAACTGTCAGAGGTGTTTGGAGGCATAAGGGTTTAGGGGCAATAGAAAAAAACAGCCTGTGCCTCCAGGAGCAGTAAAACCAAGCTGTAAAAACAAAAAAAATGTCAAGCTGCATTTGATGGTTTTTAGCCATTTTTTTTTACATTATAGGGAATATTTTTAATGAAGAAAACGCCAAAAAACACGGGAAAATGCACAATAATGCTATTGTAAAAATGCGGCTAAACCCAAAAAAAGGGGCGTTTTTAGCGCTGGTGTTTTTTTAAAACTTCCTGTGTGCATGAGCCACTAAAGTAGAACTATAGGCAAAACTTTTTTTTTTTTTTTTTTTTTTTTTTTCATTTAGGATAGAGTAAGGAAGGGTTACAACCCCTGTAAGGTTTATTTTTGCCATCTTCGTCACATTGCGGAGATTTACTTTCACTTCCTGTCACATAGCCAAGCAAGGAAATCCCAGCAAATTAAGGGAATTCCTTAGGGACCCCCAGGTCACCAGAACTGGTGTCCCTATTAGAAGATTTCTCCTCTATTACTTTTCTGGGGACAACCCAATATATGGGATTTTCTTTTACTTTAAATGGTAAACAGGTCAAATGGAGAAGCTGAATCTGCCTAATGGGGACACAGACGGCAATAAAAACTAACAGGTGTTCTAATCCATCTCCACTCCATCCGAAACTAAAAAAAAAAAAAAGTTTTGCCTTTTAGTTATACTTTAATGTTGAAGGTTGAGACTTTCTTAAAAGCACAATAGTTCAAACTGAATAGAACTAGGTGACCAAAGTTTCCATTGGTCCAATTTTTTTTTTTTACTGTTCCACTCCCCATCACTCTGAATTAGTTTTTTTATGAATTCATATTTTTTTTTTTTTCCTGAATTATAAGTGGTCACTAGAAGTTTCCCTATGATTATAATGGGCCAGATCCTAGGAGTCCTTGCCCATAAAATCTTTCATCTGCATTATATTCCACTATTAGCAGCCTATATCTCAATCTTGTTTAATATATTTTGGTTCTGTCCTCGTAAATATCTAACAGTAGTCATTTTCTTTTCTTTTCTGGAAATCCAGTGATGCAATATGGAAAAGGAACATCCTGTTACTACAGGTTTTTAACCAAAGGACAGCAATGGATCTGGCTGCAGACACGCTACTACATCACTTACCATCAGTGGAATTCCAAGCCGGAGTTCATTGTCTGCACTCACACTGTTGTTAGGTAAGCAATGATTATTATATTCTAAGTTTGGCGGAGTTGTAAATATCAGTTTAGCAGTGTCTTTGTGCGCCAAAGCAAAATACAGCAAATTGTCAAAATCCTGTCGCTGTTTGGCACTGTGCTATTCTTATCATTGAGTTCAGGTTTAATGTGACTTTTTTTTTTTTTTTTTTTGGGAGGGATGTGATAAAGCTTCAGGCTGGATTCACATATGAGCCGCATGCGGCTCACAGCACGGCTCCGGCGCATGCTGGTTCACCGCTTCAAGTCAGATTTCAGCCCAAAGTTTGGGCTAAAATTAAACTTTACAGATTTCTGTTGAGACTACTGCTTTGAGTTTCATCCAAGCCTTTATAAATTCACACATTTTAAATGTTACGGTCAATAATAAAACCTTAAAAAAATGTTTAAGAACATCTGCTGTGGTGATTTACAAATTTTTCTGTTTTACAACTGAATTCCTATATGCGGCTTTAGCAATACGTGTGCAGCTCAGATAATGTTTGCAGTAATGGCGCCCTCTTCTGGCTTCAGTTCAGATCACATATTTGTGACATATTGTTTCTGCTGTATTGAGCAATGTTGGTGTATTACAGGGATATGCAATTAGCGGACCTCCAGCTGTTGCAAAACTACAAGTCCCATAATGCCTCTGCCTCTGGGTGTCATGCTTGTGGCTGTCAGTCTTGCTAAGCCTCATGGTACTTGTAGTTCTACAACAGCTGGAGGTCCGCTAATTGCATATCCCTGGTGTATTAGAATGAATGTGTCCTAAGAAAGAAATATGGGGTCTGTAAATGCTGAAACTCCTTCTGAAAATGCTAGGTGCCTGGCTGGCTGACACAGTGACCTAAATATTATTACTGACCTGGAACTTTCCTACAAACTCATAACTCCCAACTTTCTGAAATGATAGAGAGGCATTTTTTGCACACAGTATATGCTTTAGGTAAAGGACATGTCCCTTCCACTGCCCTGGTTACCTGCAACATAGAGATCTAATTCCCTGTACACACGGTCAGACATTCCAATGACTATATATATATATATATCTCTATATATATATATCTCTATATATATCTCTATATATATCTCTATATATATATATATAGGAAGGCCAGTATGGTGGCCTGAATTTATGGGAGGAGCCCGGAGGGTATTTAACCAGCCCGCTCGCCTGTGGTCTTTGTCGGTTTCCGGTGCGCGGCACTACGTCACTAGGCCGACGGCTCGTGTTTCGTTTCCATGCGGACAAAACGTCTCTCTCGTGGTTTTCTTTCCCGTTCGTTTTGTACAACATCGCCGGCTCTGTACAACGTCGCCAGCTCGACTGCCGCAGGTAAGGGTCTCGATTGACCTTCCTGTACTATTTTTAGTGTCGTTAAAACCTGAAATATCGAATCGTTCGTTATGATACCGGTTGTTATCACTCAATATGCTCCAAGTTCGCAGCGCCCTTCATTTCACGGGCGTCATTTCGGTAGATATTGCTGGTAGGAAAAAAAAAAAAAAAACTGCACTGTTTTAGTACTTGTTATATAGTCTCGTTACCGTGTTCCACAGTCAAAAACGTTGCCAGTCGTGTCCCACGGCACAGCGACTCGTACCTCTGCCATAGCTGGCTCACGTAGGTCATTTCATCATTTCACTCATTTCTGTCACGCACGGCGCTCCGATTCGAAACCAGTCGCATCCGCTAAATGCGCCGTTTCGTTCTGGTGTGCCCCTACTTGCTCGGCCTCATTTCGGTACATGCTCCAGAGCCCGCTCGTTGTTAAAACGACCCGGGTCTCTGTCATGGGAGTCATTTCACCTCACCTATTACGTTCGAATCGAAACCAGTCGCTTTTCTCAAAACGCGCAGGTTCGATCGACGTGTCCCAGTTGCGTTGGCCTCATTTCGGTACATGCTCTAGAGCCCGTTCGTTGACGGTCGCAGGTTGCGTCCTCTCCGATTCGTAGCTCTATCATGGGAAACATTTCATTGTCACATAGTACGTTCAGTTCGAATCCGGTCGCATCCCCGTGCATCGATTCGTCCGGACGGCCCCAGGTTTTTTTTTTCGCCCTCATTTCAGTACATGCTCCAGAGTCCCGTTCGTTGTCAGTCGCAATCGCGGCACGACCGGTTCGGGCCTCTCTCATGGCAAACTTTTGTCACTCATTTCACTGTCACCTACCGCGCTCCGATTCGAATCTAGTCGCATCTATGATGCACCGATTCGTTCCGATGTGCCCCAGTTGTTACGGCCTCATTTCAGTACATGCTCCAGAGTCATAATTCATTGTTGGTTGCAGGTTTCGGTTCTCTGATTCATGTCTCTGTCATGGGAAATCGGTTCACTGTCACGTATCACGCTTCCGATACGAATCCAGTCGCATCGTGCGCTAATTCGTCTCGGCGCGTCCCAGGTATTTCAGCCACATTTCAGTACATGCTCCAGAGCGTACACGGTCAACGGTCAGTCGCAATAGCGGCATGATCGATTCGTGCCTCTGTCATGGCAATCAAAATAATTTCGCCGCCACGTACCGCACTCTGTTTCGAATCCGGTTGCATACGTTATGCACCGATTCGTTACGGTGTGCCCCAGTGCTTTAACCTAATTTCAGTGCATACTCCAGGGTCCGGTTCCTCATCAGTCGCAGTCGCGGCACGATCGACTCATGCCTCTGTCATAACACATATTTCATTAATTTGACCGTCATACCGTGCCCCGATTCGAGTCAGTCGCATCCGTGAGGCACCGATTTGTTCCGGTGTGCTCCAATTGTTTTGTTCCGAATTGGCTCGGTCGCATTTCGTTACATGCTCCACAGTTCATCTCATCACTTTTCGTCTGAAACGTCGGTTATCGCAATCAGCCTATGTCACAGCAAACATTTCACTCATTCACTGCGCACTCTTGTCACTTGAGTCTAATCCACTCATACCAACAATACATTGGTTCGCACCCGTCATGTTAGCATAGGTATCGTTCGCATGTTGCCTGTCATTCCTCCAAGTTCGACACTCACTATAGATCGATCCTTCGTGCTTCGAATTTCAGCCAAGGGTCTCGATTCGTTCGTTAAAACCTTCACCTCACTACTACTCCCCCTGATAGTCGCACAATCCTATGCATCTTGGTTTCCTTTCATACATCTTACGATCGGTTCCTATCAGGATTGTTACATATAGATACAAAGATTCGTGTCAGTTTCATTTTCATACACGCTACAACCCGTTTCAATTCCAGTCGCCCCAGTGGCAAATTGATTCGCACCGGGTTCATCCCGTACTCTCCACAGTCTCTTATATATTAGATTAAATTCATACACTCTAAAACGGATTTTGTCAGATTAATTTCATGCGATCGGCTCATATAAGATTCGGTTTGTTCGACCGATTCATATCGGATTCATTCCATACACATCCAAGAAACAACTTCTTGCAAATCACTGCTAGCATGCACCCAAGCATACGCTCCCTGCAATCATTGCAAACATGTTCCAGGCGCAGATTTCTTGTAGTCGTTGCAAGCGCGCGTTCAAGCATGGACGTCTTGCAATCGTTGCAAACACGCATCCAAGCATAGACTTCGTGCAATCGTTGCAAGCACGCATCCAAGCATAGACTTCTTGCAATCGTTGCAAGCACGCATCCAAGCATAGACTTCTTGCAATCGTTGCAAGCACGCATCCAAGCATAGACTTCTTGCAATCGTTGCAAGCACGCATCCAAACATAGACTTCTTGCAATCGTTGCAAGCACGCATCCAAACATAGACTTCTTGCAATCGTTGCAAGCACGCATCCAAGCATAGACTTCTTGCAATCGTTGCAAGCACGCATCCAAGCATAGACTTCTTGCAATCGTTGCAAGCACGCATCCAAGCATAGACTTCTTGCAATCGTTGCAAGCATGCATCCAAGTATAGACTTCTTGCAATCATTGCAAGCACGCATCCTAGCATAGACTTCTTGCAATCGTTGCAAACACGCATTCGAGCATAGACTTCTTGCAATCGTTGCAAGCACGCATTCAAGCATGGACCTCTTGCAATCATTGCAAACACTCATTCAAGCATAGAACTCTTGCAATCATTGCAAGCAGATGTCCAGGCACAAGCTTATTGCAATCATTGCTAGCAGGCAGTTCTGACTAGCTCAATAGATTGCTTTAGGAAAGCCTGGATACTTTCCTAAATGTACATTATATAACGGGGTACTTATGTTTATAGGTAAAGTTGATCCAGGGAAAAATCCGATTGCCTCTCGAGGGATCAGGAAGGAATTTTTTCCCCTGCTGTAGCAAATTGGACTATGCTCTGCTGGGGTTTTTTGCCTTCCTCTGGATCAGCTGTGGGTGTAGAATTGGGTATGTTGGGTTGTGCGATACTTTGTTTATTTGATTTGTGGTTGGACTGGATGGACTTCTGTCTTTTTCAACCTGGCTACCCATGTATCCTACCATAACTCCTTACAATCGTTGCAGGCACGCATCCTGGCATAACTCCTTACAATCGTTGCAGGCTCACATCCTGGCATAACTCTTTGCAATCGCTGCAAGCACCTATCCTGGCATGACTCCTTACAACTATGGCAAGCACGCATCCTGGGGAACTCCTTGCAGTCGTTGCAGGCACGCATCCTAGCATAACATCTTGCAATCGTTGCAAGCACGCATCTTGGCATTACATCTTGCAATCGTTGCAAGCACGCATCCAAACACACGTTCAAGCACAACTCCTGCAGTCTTCGCAAAGCACATGCGGTAACACGAATTTCTCAGAGTCACTACGAACACATCTCCAGTGACAAACTCCCGTGTCATTGTCGCAAGCACATGTTTAAACACAACTTTTGCAATCGTGCCAAGGCTCGCGACTTAGCATAACTTCTTGCAATCATTCTTTTGCTAGCACATTCTCAGTGGCCCACAAACTGGCTACACGTTGTTTTCAGCAGCACTTAATTGGCCACTTGTCTTCTGTGGCTTTTCTTACAAGCCATTCACCGTTCCCTGTCTGTCATCTCTCCCTTAGGACAGTTGAGTTCAACTTCCGTCCTGCACCGGGATCGTGTTGACACACGCAACTGGCTTCTTCTTGTTACACAGTCAGGCTATACCTAGCCAGCGTTCAGCATTTCTTATCATTACAGGACTCGGAGAGCCATCTGTCTTTACGGCCCATACAGTAAGATCCCCACTACGAGGCATCTAGAGGCATCAGCCCATAGCCAACGGCATACACTCGCCCATCACATCTGTCATCTTTAGGGACACATAAAATCCTCGCACATTCCCCAGTCTGGTCGTCCAAGCGGCCATCTACCGGGCCCTTTGTGGTTTTCACGGCCTACCCAGTTTATCGTTAGTAGCACTGACAGCCAAGTCCTACACAGACACCACCTGACGAATGGTCAAAATCTACAATACGGACCATCCCCCAGGGTCAATCTTTATGTCACGCCTCCTGGTCTCCCTCTCATGGACGCAGGACCCCGCTTAGATCCTTAATTTAGATGCCGTAGCATTAGCAGTCCTATCTATGTCGGAAGGTTCCTTACTGCATGGATTGGTATAGCGATGTGTATACCATCTACGATGCCCTGTCACCCCTGGTAGTGACGGATGCCGCAGCCTCCACAGGCTTCGCTGCAATTTTTGGCCACCACTGGCTTACAGAACCATGGCATCAGGGATACTCCTAAACCCCGGATTTACCTGAACTTCCTCCCTCTTCAAGCTATACCCGGTCATGACAGCCTCTCGACTCTGGGGTCATGTCAAGACAGGACAGGCCATGGCGTTCATCACCGACAACTGGGCCGAGGTTGATCTTGTTGATGAAGCTAGGTCAGGACCGCTCTCGGTTAGGTCCTTCTACGCAGCCTACACCTCGACCCCGGTCCATAACGTGGTCACTCTTTAGTATTTGAGCACCCTTGGCAGCATGTTGGCCTGGGTCCCAAATCACGTCATTGAGAGACTAAGCAGTTGGAAACCTGCCTACCTCGCCCAGTACATCCCCAATCCTCGTGCGGAAGTGGCACAAGCATTCACCAAACTCGCTCATCTAATTTAGCTAAAACTAATAAAACTACACCCCTACCTGAATGTTTTTGCCCCCTTATTTTGGTATACCGACCATCAGACCAGGGCACACTTCAGGTCCATTTCATGTTGTTAATCCTATGGTAAAGTATATTGGTTCATATCCGTATCGGCCATAGGGCTTCGACTATATGTATATATGTGTGTATGTATGTATATATATATATATATATATATATATATATATATATATATAATAAATAAAAAAAAATTTATTTTATTTTTTTACGGATGTTGGCCAAAACTTGTCTTGCATACACACGGTCACACAAAGTTGTTGGATAATTTGATCATTCAGAACAAGGTGACGTAAACCACGTATGACGGGACTATAAAGAGGCCAGTAGCCAATAGCTTTCGTCCCGTGATTTATTCTGAGCATGCGTGGCACTTTGTCCATCGGAATTGTCTACACACAATCAGAATTTAAACAATTGGATTTTGTTGACGGAAAATTTTAGATTCAGCTCTCAAACTTTGTGTGTCGGAAATTCAGACGGAAAAAGTCCGATGGAACCCACACACAATTGGATTTTCCGACAACACGATCCAACCGCACATTTTCCATCGGAAAGTCCGACCATGTGTACCGGGCATAATATGTAGAAAATGATTGGCTAAAGCACACACGTGCTTGACCTCCTATTTTAATACTTTGTTATTTTGAAAAGCCAAATATGAAAAAATAAACAATCTAATATAATAAAACAGCAATATAGGGAGGTTGGCTAAAACACTTCTAGTAAAACAGTACATTTTGTATAGAGATGTACACACCAGACCAAAAAGGGGGACACCAGAGGCTGCACAAGGGGCAGAGGGATTTGGTCTCAAAAGAAGGAAAGTCTTCCAAATGACAGGCAGTTGGGAGCTATGTATACTTGTTCCAAGTATTAAAGCCATATGATCATCACATCAGCCATGCATCTAACAGGTTCAGAAGGAATGGTCAGCAAGGCCATTTCAGTGTTCATCTCATGGCAAGATTCCTTTACTCATAACATATTGGACTATTTCCTGGGGGTTATTTACGAAAGGCAAATCCACTTTGCACTACAAGTCCAAAGTGCACTTGGAAGTGCAGTCGCTGTAAATCTAATGGGGTAGATCTGAAATGAGGGGAAGCTCTGCTGATTTTATCATCCAATCATGTGCAAGCTAAAAGCTTGCATGTCCCCCTCAGATCTACAGCGACTGCACTTTCAAGTGCAATTTCAAGTGCACTTTGCACTTGTAGTGCAAAGTGGATTTGCCTTTCTTAAATAACCCCCCCCCCCCCTTTGTCTGCATGATTCATTTATCACTAACATTTCAGTAATACGTTTAGTTGTTGTGTTTTAGCTTTAAAGGTTTATGTGTTTGATCATATGTGAAAGAACAGGTTTTTACTCTAGGACAGTGATGGCGAACCTTGGCACCCCAGATGTTTTGGAACTACATTTCCCATGATGCTCCACTACACTACAGAGTGCATGAGCATCATGGGAAATGTAGTTCCAAAACCATCTGGGGTGCCAAGGTTCGCCATCACTGCTCTAGGACTTTGACCCATGATAACATACAATACAAATCCAATGCTAGCCAGCAAACGGGGAGTAATTACAACCTGTTTTTAACATTTATTGAAAGCAGAGAACTCATTTACATGCATTTGCAAGTGGAAGACATGTACAAATGTTTCCAAATGTATGCAAATGAGGCCTCTGATTTTATAAAAAAGTTTAGAAATGGGTATAAATCCTTTGCTGGCTAGTGGGGTTAAGTACTGGGACATTTTTGTAGTGAGCGTTGCTGTAAATAGCTGCTCACACCTGCATCATCCGTTGCTAATGGTAAATTGATTGGGAATTCCTGCATGTCCATTGCAGCAGAAAGCAGTCAAATAAAAATCTATTTTGTTGAATCCAAATAGCATGCATACAGATGTGTTTTTTAGCACCTGTCCTTTTCCATGTCAGGAGTATTTGTGTGCTGGATGCAGACTGCTATGGCTTCTTGTACTTAATTAAATATTTTTTTTTTATTTTTTTTTATTTTATTTTTTTTGTATATGGCTGGTGCATGGTAACTAAATTGAGTCACTATGTTGTCTTTTTGTGACAGAAAATAACATAAAACGCTGTTAGAAAATAACATAACTACATAAAGTAAACACATCTAGTATATAATCTATATTAAATGGGACTTCTATAAATGGGTCATGTTATTTGCAGTATATACTGTAAACCTAGATGTATTACTGTGCCCAGTGCATTTTATAACAGAGTGAATCATTGAGTTCCGCCTGCCGTTACCTATAATCATAATAAATTTTTGCTGGAAACTACTATATGCGTTTATAAAATTGAAGGTGTATTTCAAAGAACTGGGCAGCTTGTACATTTCTCTGGACCACACAGTAATACGTGGTCCTGTCCTTGAGACAGTTCTATGTGCAACACTACCTGCTGGTAAAATCAGCATTGAAGTCCTCTAGGCACACATGGCGACACTCTGAGAGTACAATTTTACTATACTTGAAACGGCCATGTCAACAACTTTAAAAAAATGCAAGTACAAGCACAGAAAAATCAAGTTATTTATTTATTTTTATTTTTTTTAAATGCTTACTCTGTGTTTTATTTTTTTTATATTTATTATTTTTTTTTTTTCACTTGCAACGAGCCTTTTAACTTTCTAGAAAATGTGACTACTCCCATGCACGTCATAGCCCTCTCCTTCCCTGGGAGCACCTAATTACTCTCTGTTGACCCAACTGCTTCAACCCTCTCCTCAATCTCCATACGTTACTTTTTATTAGTAGCCAGGGAGAAGTGAAGAGGAATACTTTTGGAGTGTCACAGTAATTTTGAGACTAGGGTCTGACACTAGGGTTTGGCACTAGAGTCTGGTTCACACCTATGCTCCCTTTTTTATTTTTTTTTATTTTTTTTGTGTGTTTTCAGTTTTTTCTGAAATACCCTACAGCCCACTTTAACATGGTTTCTATTGATATAGTTCACATCTGTGCATTTTATAGGAAGGACCGGGGACTTGGTTTTTGGTTCCATAGACTTCAATGGAACAAAAACATGTATTGAACAATGCAAAATTCACCTGGAATATGCAAACTGCAACCTGCATAGTTGTGAACCAGGCCTTCGCCTGCTAGGACTGCTGGCTCTACATCTAAAATGGTACCATCCAACTGCAATTTCAGAGTTTTTGCCTGTATACACAAGGGAGGTTTTAACAACAGGTAAATAACATGACAAAAATATGCTAAATGCCTATATAATCTTATGGGAAGATTTTTGTTGAACAGGGTCTTTTTTTTAAAAAAAGATGATCTTTCACCAGGACGGTCCATTCAGGTCCGCCTGTCAGTTTTTTTTTTTTTTTTTTTTTTTTGCCGGACCTGAACAGATGCTCCATAGACCTCAATGGAGCGACGGATGTCAGCGGTGACACGTCCGCTGACATCCGACCCGCTCCGATCCGAAAAAGTGTGATGGAGGGAAAACCCTATTTTTTTTCCATCCGCCTGTGATTCAGATGAAAACTGGCTCTACGGTCCGTTCTCATCCGATTTTTATTTATTTCCATAGGGGAGAGCGGGGATTGACGGAGCGATTCCCCCGCTGAGCGGAGCCCGTACACGTCCGTGTGAAAGGGCCCTAAATATAAACAATAGAGATAAGGTTTGACAGTTGGGGTGCAGGAAAAGGGGCCTTCACTGTGTACCTCGACATAGGTTTCCAGCACAATGGGCAGCTGCATGGATTATACACAATATGAACCCTTATGTTACTAAAGGCAAAAGTGAACTTTAAATATAATAAATCTGTAAACACAAAAAACGACTTTGTGACAATTTCTTTGCTATGGGTGAGCAATTGAGCTGTCCTAAACACTGAACCCTTGACAGCAACACATCCGTCTCCACACCCTGCCCGGCATCATCTTGGATAACTCAAAAGCAAAGCTCTGAATGTTTGTATTTTATCATAAGATCTGGGTTTTTTCCTGGTTCAGTCTCACTTAGCGCTAACATGCTGAGGAGAAGTAGAAACGCACAAATTAACATTCCCGACAGAAGCATAAGAATACTCTAGAAGTATAATTTTATAGTATAATGTGGATTTTGTGTGTGACCATTTTAGATTAACAAAAAGTGTGCTTACTAGAGTTTTTTTCTGGATGTATGTTGGCCATCTTAACTCCTTCTTTTTTTTTTTTTTTTTTTTTTTTTTTATACTTTCCTATGTATATGTGATGATATGTTTTTATCATTTATCAGTTATGCTGAAGTTCGAGCAGAGAGGAGGAGAGACCTTGGGCTTCAGGAGTCCGCTTTAGAACTGGCAGACCAATCAGCAAAGGTACACTGCATCATCATATGAAAATTAAAACTTTTATGGGGCACAGGATTAGTATTTTTGGAACAATCTGCCATATTTCTGCCTTCTATATACAAACCTTGGTAATTAAATATACAAGTCATCTTAGGTATAGTTAATCCTTTTGTTAACTACTAAGCAGATCATTTGGGGATTTCAACACTGTGGCAGCCCGTCCATTAGGGGCACCCGAGCACGGCCCCCCTCTCTCCTTGCCACCCCCTATATGCAGTGGATCCTCCTCCAAGGCCAATCGGGAAGCAGCAATGAAACTGGTTTCCCGATTGGCCAAAATGTCAGGTGATCCTATTGGACACCAAGCGCCAGGAGGAGCAGAGAGGAGACGCACCGCGGAAGGAGCAGCTTTCCCCAAGCCCGCCACGCTTAAGGACAGGGCTGGATGCTAGCCGCATCAACTCCAACTGCTGGTCACACCACACTTATCCAGGGTAAAAACAGTGGGGGGTTTGCTGGGGGTGTTAGTGCCGTGCCACTGGGAGGGGCAGTTGTGCTAGTTTTGTACCACTGGCACCCCCCCCCCCCCCCTAAATAAAACTCCACCAGCCACCACTACTGTTATCATTTTAGTCAGCTGTGCGGATCATGGTATATGGTAAGTGAGTATGCACACAAGGGGTAGGGTTAGAATTAGAGTTGGATTTCAGGTGGGGATTTGAGCATGGTTATTTGAGGGTTGGAGTTCCGTGGAGAGTTTGGGTCAGGGAATTACAGGGAGGGTTTGAATAAGGGTTAGAGTGGGCTAGTAGTAGAGTTCCCTGGTGAATTTGTGTTATGCCGTGTACACACAGTCAGACTTTCCGGCAGAAAAAGTCAGACAGAATCTTTTCATCGAATATTCCAATCGTGTGTATGCCTCATCTGACTTTTTTTTTTGGTTGTTTTTTTTTTTTTTTTTTTTTTTTATTCTGATAGACCTAGAAATAGAACATGTTTTAAATCTTTCCGATGGAATCAATTCCTATCAGGAAAACCATTCGTTTGTATGCTGTTCCGACAGACCAAAAATTACGCAAGGGCAGCTATTGGCTACTGGCTATTGAACTTCCTTTTTCTAGTCCCGTCATACGTGCTGTATGTCACCGCATTCTAGACGATCAGATTTTGGTGTGATCGTGTGTAGGCAAGACAGTTTCAGCGGAAAAACACACTGTTTATTCTGACGGAAAAACCGGTCGTGTGTGTATGCGGCATTAGGCTTACAAGGAGTGTTTGAGTAAGGCCGCGTACACACGGGCGGACTGTATGGCCTACTTAGTCTGTCGAAACACATTTCAGCGGACAGTCCGCTCGTGTGTGGGCTTCAGCGGACTTTTTCAGCGTGCAGTCTGGCGTACTAAGTATTTCGGATTTTTCGAAATTCTGTCCGTCATACTTTGGTTTCAGCGGACAATCCGCTCGTGAGTAGGCTAGTTCGACGGACTAAGAATGGCGCATGCTCAGAAAGGATTTACACGGCGGAAGGGTGCATTGCTGTGTATTGGACTTCCTATTTCTAGTCCCGTCGTACGTGCTGTACACGTCATCGCGCAAGCTTTCGACGGACTGTTTGTGCATCCGTGTGTGGTCAAGTCCGTTCATTCAAAAGTATGACGGACTGTCCGTCGGATTGTATGACGGACTAAGTAGGCCATACAGTCCGCCCGTGTGTACGCGGCCTTATGGTTGCGTAGAGGATTTGTGTTTGGGTTACATGAAGGGTTACCTTTTTAGTGAAGAGAATACTGATGTAGAAGAACATTGTATGCAACAAGGAGTTAGGTTTGAATAAGCGTTTTAGTATTAGGGTTGATGCTACGGAGGCTATGGAGGCTTTGGGTTACAGTGTTAGTATTATATAGAGGGTTTCTGTTAGGGTTACAGAGAGAGGTTTTGGTTACATGGAGGGTTAGTGTTACAAACCAGGTTAGGGTTACAGGGAGGGTTTAGGATATGTTTTATATAGAGGGTTTGGGTGAGGATTAATGTTAAGGTTACATAGAAGCTTTGTGTTTGGGTTACAGGGCAGATGACTGTGAGTGTTAGGCATTGCTCACTGACACTAAAACTATATGTGCCAGTCTTCTAGCACTTAAAGCTACAGTAATGTTCTGAAATGCATTAGCCTGGCTAATATTAACCACATCTCAGTGCTGTCATTTCTAGCAGCTTATGTGCCTAGAAAATCGTAACCTTATTTTTGTACTTGGAAATGGATCCTTTTTTTTTTTGTATAGTGATATATATTGTAAAGTAGTGAGTGTACAGCTTGTATAACAGTGTATATTTGCTGTCCCCTCAAAATAACTCAACACACAGCCATTAATGTCTAAACTGCTGGCAACAAAAGTGAGTACACTCCTAAGTGAAAATGTCCAAATGGGGCCCAATTAGCCATTTTCCCTCCCCAGTGTCGTGTGACTCATTAGTGTTACAAGGTCTCAGGTATGAATGGGGAACAGGTGTTAAATTTGGTGTTATTGCTCTCACTCTCTCATACTGGTCACTGGAAGTTCAGCATGGCACATTATGGCAAAGAACTCTCTGAGGACCTGAAAAAAAAAACTGTTGCTCTACATAAAGATGGCCTAGGCCAGTGATGGCTAACCTTGGCACCCCAGATGTTTTGGAACTACATTTCCCATGATGCTCAGCTACACTGCAGAGTGGATGAGCATCATGGTAAATGTAGTTCCAAAACATCTGGGGTGCCGAGGTTTGCCATCACTGGCCTAGGCTATAAGAAGATTGCCAAGACCCTGAACCTGAGCTGCAGCACGGTGGCCAAGACCATATCCACTCAGAGCAGGCCTCGCTATGGTCGACCAAAGAAGTTGAGTGCACATGCTCAGCGTCATATTCAGAGGTTGTCTTTGGGAAATAGACATATGAGTGCTGCCAGCATTGCTGCAGAGATTGAAGAGGTGGGGGGGGCAGCCTGTCAGTGTTCAGACCATACGCTACACACTGCGTCAGATTAGTCAGCATGGCTGTTGTCCCAGAAGGAAACCTCTTCTAAAGATGATGCATAAGAGAGCCTGCAAACAGTTTGCTAAAGACAAGCAGACCAAGGACATGGATTACTGGAACCGAGTCCTGTGGTCCGGTGGTGGCAACCAGGTGAGGAGTACAAAGACAAGTGTGGCTTGCCTACAGTCAAGCATGGTGGTGGGAAAGTCATGGTCTGGGGCTGCATGAGTGCTTCCAGCACTGGGGAGCTACAATTCATTGAGGGAACCATGAATGCCAACATGTACTGTGATATACTGAAGCAGAGCATGATCCCCCCCCTCCCTTCGGAGACTGGGCCGCAGGGCAGTATTCCAACCTAATGACCCCCAAACACACCTCCAAGACAACAGCTGCCTTGCTAAAGAAGCTGAGGGTAAAGGTGAGCGACTGGCCAAGCATGTCTCCAGACCTAAACCCAATTGAGCATTTTGTGGGGCATCCTCAAATGGAAGGTGGGTGAGCGTGAGGTCTCCATCATGTCATCATGGAGGAGTGGAAGAGGACTCCAGTCTCAACCTGTGAAGCTCTGGTGAACTCCATGCTCAAGAGGGTTAAGGCGGTGCTAGAAAATAATGGCGGCCACACAAAATATTGACACTTTGGGCCCAATTTGGACAATTTCTCTTAGGGGTGTACTCACTGTTGTTGCCAGCGGTTTAGACATTAATGGCTGTGTGAGTTGTTTTGAAGTGACGACAAACATACACTGTTACATTGAAGTGTAATTTCTTCAGTGTTGTCACATGGATATATATATATATATATATATATATATATATATATATATATATATATATATATATATATATATATATATATATATATATATATATATATATATATATATATATATATATATATATAATTTTTTTTTTTTTTTTTTTTTTGCGAAGATCACCCCCTCTTTGCATCAACACACAGGATTTCTTCCTTATTGTTGCAAATATAAAAATAATTGAACAATCCAAAGATGACATTAAGGACTTCTCTTTTTTTTATTTATTTTTTTATGACTTTTGAAGGTGCATGAAGCTGGCAAGTCAATTATAAACAGCTCATCGTCATTTCTCTCCCTTGTATCCACCTAATGCTACAATATCAGTGCTTGGCTTTAGTACCTATAAATATTTTATGTCGGTTTATCACATGTATATTCTTTTAATATGTACTATACGTGAATGATATATGAAGCTACATGCGTTGCGACTTTAAATGTTTACCTACTGGATTCCAAGAATTTTCATATCTAGTGGGAGTCCACCCTTGCCTGAAAGCCCCACAAGGTCATGGATGATATTAAAAAAACGGTATACTGTGTAACTTTTTTTACTCCTTGAGTTTTGTGAAATGACTAATGGTTCATTTTCTTCTCTCAGAGTCGGAACACTTACTTGGACATTAGACAGTGTACAAATAAACAAGAGCCGAGCAGAGAAGGAATGTCTGTGTCATCACATAGCTCTCGTAGATCATCTCATACTGCGCTCTCAGACACTGTGTGTATGTATACCATTATAAAGGTCCTCCAGTGAAAACTTAGATGGTGATATTATTGTCTGACTTTTTTTTTTTTTTACAAGTCATAGTATTTTACTCTTTTTCCCAAGGAAACATGGGGGGGAAAAAGCAGTTTGTCAAGCAATATGGTAGCTAAATAAACAGATTTAAAACAATTCCCAGGTTTGCTTCATAAAGCATATTACTTTGCTCAATAAGATCTAAGTGATTTAAAAACTTTTATGGGTTTAAATATTTTAGTGTTTAAGAGTAGTGTTACCAGGTGTGGCATACTGCCCGTGCTGCCCTAGTTACTTCATAAGGAACTGAAGGTTCCACATCTCCCTTCACTATCCTACTGTGAAAGTTCCAGCTGTATGCTTGCTGACAATTAGAACACCTCAATACATTCTGCAACCATAGCACCAGTGCCCAGTTGCGTCCCATGACGCACTTCTTAGCCCTTGTACACACGGTTGGACACATTCCGTCGGAATCTCCGAAAGGAGCGTTTTGTCGGATATTCCGACTGTGTGTGGTCTGCATCGGACTTTTTCCGTCGGAATATCCGTCTGACCAAATTTTCCAACTTGCCGGAAATATTTTCCGACAAAATGCTCCGATCGGACATACTCCAATCATGTGTAGAGAATTCCGATCGGACAAAGTGCCACGCATTCTCAGATCAAATTCCTACACCAAAGCTATTGGCTACTAGCCTCAATGTAGTCCCATCGTAACGAAATAACGTAATCACGTTCTGAATGATCGGATTTTCCGACAACTTCGTCCAACCGTGTGTATACAACAGTTTCGGACAAAATCCGACAATTTGGTTGTCGGAATCTCAGACCGTGTACAAGGGCTTTAGACACCCTAATTAGGATTTCATTACCTGTTGTATAAATGAATGATACCCTAATTATGATGCTCAAGTATTGTCCCATGGGCACTGCTGCTACTGTAATGGGGTGATTCCAGAGGTGCTGTTATTATCAATGGGGGTGCAGCTGGAGTACACACAGAAGGGTAGTGAAGGGCAGACTGGGCAAGTAAGATTAAAAAAAAAAATGGGAAGCTATACTTATAGAAACAATATATTGTGCATGCCTTGTGAACTGTTTTTAAAAATCTAGATGAGCCTTGGCAGACAAATTATAAAGATTCTTATGTGTACCATTGGTTTACATTTTAATGTACAGTTTTTATGTCTTAAATAATTGGGTGCTGATTATGTTGGGGTGGGGGAGGGTTATCAAAGCAGTCTAAGCATAAAGGGGTTCTTGTAGCTCCAGCACAATGTATAGGCACCAAACGTTTACTGTTTGAGTGTTTTTGCTACACTGATGCTCGGTCCAAATGCTGTTTTCCTTTTAGAAAACTTTTTTTTCTAGAATTTTTTTTTTTTTTTTTTCCCAGAAACAGTAAAGTGCTGAATACATATTTCAACTTGCTGATTACAATTTTTCTATATTCTAGCAACCTCATCTATGAGACCCACAGAGGCCAGCACACCCTCCAGACACTCCTTAAATCAACAGGATAAACCCCAGATGAGACATGACCAGGCATGTATTTATATAATGCACAATTCACAATCAATGTTTGTATTGTATTTATTCAAATATAATTTTATTTCCATGGCATGCAGATATTTTGATATTTACTTGCACTTAGAGTCCATTCACACAGGGGCAACACGACTTCCAGCGAGACTTTGGGAGGCAACCAGGACACGACTTGACTATGAATCGCAGCATGACTTGAAGCAACTTACAAGGCAACTTGAAGTTGCCTCCAGGACAGGGGACTTTGCCAGTGGCCAATCACATAATAATCAGCTCTGTGGGAGGGGTTTGCCTAGAAAACTATTTTTACTTCCTGGAAAGCAGCTTCCATTGAAATCTATGGGTACAAGTTGCCTAGAATCTGATTGAAGTAGTACAGGAACCTTTTGTGAAGTCGGAGCGACTTCAGTAGTGTACATTAAGACAACTCTCATTCACTTACATTGATTTTATCATGTTGCCGACTTGAGACGACTTCAAGTCGGATCCAAAGTTGCCCCTGTGTGATTGGACTCTTATTCACTAAAGCCTAAAGGCCTGGAGCATGTCTGCTTTCAGGCCACAGCATTTTGTAAAATATTGATGAGAGAAACACATAGATTGCTCTTACTGACCTCCTTCTGAAATTGTTAGTTTTCAAACTGTCATACTAATCTAATGGCTTAAATGGTTTTCACTAAGCCAGAGTCACTGTAGTAACTGACACAGAACAAGCCGGGAACAAGTGAAGCCAAACGTGTAAAAGGGAGGTCCCTGCACTTACTTTCTTGACAAGCTGGAGACTCTTTACAGACTTCGGTATCATAAGGTGGATGTAAAGCCCCCATTTTTAATTTTTTTTTGTCACCGGCGAATGTGCCCTGAAGACAACATACCCGTGCTGTCCCTTGAGAACTCTGTGTCATGGTCTGTAACTCCCATGCGCATGCCAATCAGACAGCCGGAGGATGCAAACCTGGTAGTAAGCATTTCATAATGTGCTAGTATGCGATGCATACTAGCACATTATGCCATTGTCTAGCAGGGTTTAAAAATGGGGGGGGGAGGGGGAGTGTGGTTTACTAACGCTTTAAGTAAATGGATACCTTGCGGCTTATTGAATATTTTCCGTGTATAATTAAAATGTACACTGTATCCAATGATATCATGTGGTCTTAATGAAAGTCAGACTTTTCAGAACAGGCTGTGCTCCGCTCAGTCCTCCAGGGTTGGTCCTTTTTTTTTTTTTTTTTTTTTTTTTTTTACAGGGCTCCTCAGTGCAGTTTACACATAGAGGGACAGCTGGACTATCCTGTAGCAACACTGCACATGCACGGCTTTCACTTATCAAAGGATACAATCTTTACACTTTCATTTTGCACTGAAAGGATCTCCTTTTACAGCCAGATTTTCTTTTCTTTTTTTTTTTTTTTTTTCCTTTTTCTGGAATGCTACAACCGCACTGAAGGACCCTATTAAAAAGGACCAACCTTGAAGGACTGAGCTGAGGACAGCCTGTTCTGAAAAGCCTTGCTTTCCCGTTAAAGCAGTATGATGGCTGCATTCATTTTTTCTTTTTTAGGCTTTCTTCTATTTTCATCTGGTGATCTAGCCAGTACAGTAAGTCCGGTGTTTTACAAAAGAACAAGCTCTTTTAGCCCTTGTACACACGGTCGAAGAATCCGTCGGAATGTGTCCTATCGGACCGTGTTGTCGGATATTCCGACTGTGTGTGGTATGCATCGGAATATCTGTCGGACCAAATTTTCCAACTTGCTGGAAATATTTTCCGACAAAATGCTCCGATAGGACATACTCCAATCGTGTAGAGAATTCCGATCGGACAAAGTGCCACGCATGCTCAGATCAAATTCCTACATCAAAGCTATTGGCTACTAGCCTGAACGTAGTCCCATCGTAACGAAATTACGTCATCGCGTTCTGAAAGATCGGATTTTTCGACAACTTTGTCCAACCGTGTGTATGCAACAGTTTCGGACAAGATCTGACGGATTTGGTTGTCTGAATCTCCCACCGTGTGTACAAGGGCTAAGATGTATCCTTTACAGCAGGGATATGCAATTAGCGGACCTCCAGCTGTTTCAGAACTAAAAGTCCCATGAGGCATAGCAAGACTCTGGCAGCCATGACACCCAGAGGCAGAAGCATGATGGGACTTGTAGTTTTACATCAGCTGGAGGTCCGCTAATTGCATATCCCTGCTTTACAGGGATGAGACCATGCATGTAGCACTGACGGTGTTTACAATGACTAGATTTAATTTATTTATGTAAAACCTTTATCCCAAAAGAAAAAAAAAAGTTTGCTGTATCTGATAGTCTGAACTGGAGTTTGGGTTAAATTTGTTCATTTATTTAAATCTGTTAGTACATTTAACACTCCTCAACCCCCCCCCCCCCCCTAAACTGACAATGCTGCTGTCCAAATGTGCCCCCTCTTCTCCTTCTTCAGGCACTCTAATACAGGCAGTATGTTACTGGCCAGATAACCAAGTGAAAACATATGGGGGGGAAAAAAAATCCTAAAAAAAGGAAAACTAATGAAGGCCCCACATTTAAAGATTAGTAAGCTGCAATATATTACATTTTTGGTTTGGGGTTTAATACCACTTTTAAGTCTGCAGACAGGTAATCATTTGGACATCTTATCAAAGGGTACTATGTTTATGTGGTGCACACAAAGAATCCCTTTATAGAGATGCAAGGTATCTATTTACTGGAGTTGATGCTAAATCCTTTAAAGCGGTAGTAAAGCCGCTGAGGTGTGTGGTTTTTTTTTTTTTTGTTTTTTTTCATACCTGCAAGGGAAAAGGCATAGTGAGCTAGTATGCACCGCATACTAGCTCATTATGAAATACTAGTGCTAGGCTAACGCTCTGCAATGCAGTAGGTGCCTGATAGACTCATTATATTGCCCCTGCCTCTCCCCATCGGTGTAATGTGCAGGGGATAACAGACATCTAAAATAAAGGGCACTTATTCATATTTAAATATACAGTGAAGGATTTCTTTATTGAATATAAAACTGGTGGATTCCAGCTTTAGATCACATCTGCCTTTAAAAAATTTATATATATATATTTTTTTTTTTTTTACTTTTTTGAACGTTTAATGCCAAACTCTCCTAGTCTGCCTTTAAAAAAAAAAAAAAAAAAAATCATATTTTTAAATAAACGTTAATTCCGAACACGTAAAATACACAACACACGTTTTATTATTTTAGGTGGAAATGCACAGGAAGATTGATGAAGGGGAATACCACCTATGCTTATCATTCCACACAGGGCATGATAGATTAAGGCATTATTTAGAATTTTAATCTCAGTTTTAGCAGAATATGTTTGTTGTATTGAACATTACTCAAGAAATATAACAAAATAGCTTGTTGGAATTCAGTTTGCTTGCTTGTTCCATTGAACATTGCTCAAGAGATTTTTGTAACTCGGATAATCTTACACAGGCCAGACAAGTGGGAATGCGCTCTAAATAACTTGGACCTCTTTTACTTTTGGTCTCATCACACTTAAATTACTTTACCCATAACCGTTCTTTGATAGAAGCTAGATGTGGCTTTATAACGGTCCTTATGCAAACTCATAACAGCTTGGTAATTGTACCTAGAAAAAAGATTCCTATTGTCACTTTCCTTAAAGAATAGCTCCACTTTTGCGGCAAAAAAAACATTCCCCTCTGGATCTATGCAAGGATTTTAACAAAGTTTCCTACATTTTTCTGCTCTAAAGAAAGCTGTATGTTCTACCAAGTTTTTAATTTAATCAGCTGGTTCACTTGGAATGATCTGCTGAGAGAAGCTGCAGTGTCTGCATCCCTTTTATCTATACTTGCCTGCTCTGTGTAATAGTTTTGCTCAGAGCAACCTCGAGCCTGCTCTTCACAGGTCCCCCTGCAGGCGCTATTGGCTCCCCCCACCACCACTTGCTTTTGGGGCACTTGTGTATGCTCACTCCCTGCCCCCTGCTCTCTCTTCACCCTTTTCGCTGACTGATATTGACAGCTGATGGCTCCCGCTGCTGTATCTGAGCCAATGAGGAGAGAGAGACGAGAGACCCTCTGCTCTTGTGCACATTGCTGAATCGAGATTGGGCACTTGTAAGTATTTAGGGGACTGGGGAGCTGCTTGCAGAAGGCTTTTTACTTGAATGTATTAAGGTAGAAAAACCTTCTGCCTTTAGAACCACTTTAAATTATATTTTTGTTGCAGAAGATGCCTAAAACCTGACTTGTATCTTAGTGCAGAGTTCTTCATAAAAGCAGGAAATTATACCTCTTGGTGAGTCCTGTTCACCAACTGTGTACAGAACACCTCCAGGAGCCATATTGCATTGACCATTTCGAAAATTACAGCAGCTGCAGTTTAAAAATATAAAAGGTAGTTTTTATTACAATATGGCTTGTGTAGCAATTGTATATGCTATACTGAAAAAAATATATACATACATAATAAATTTTATATATATATATATATATATATATATATATATATATATATATATATATATATATATATATATATATATATATATATATATATATATATATATATATTATGAGATATAGTGTGTTTTCCATTAAAAAGGGAGGCTTCACCCAACTGAGAGACTTACAATAAACTCACTTGGTAAGTAGTGGGCACAGGTGTTTTAACCTTTGCAACATGCCCCTTTTCTGCGTGATGTCTCATGTGATCAATGCAGATTTAGGATATCACTGATGTCTGTGAGGCCTGATAGCAACTACATACAGAGGGCCGAAGGGGCTCCCCTCCCATTCCAAGGAACACAACACAATCCCCTAAAATACAATACTTGCATGAACGTCAAACAGAAACCATCAAATGCAATTTACCTAAATCTAAATGAGACGGCGCAATTCTTAAAACTGTAATATATAAATATATATATTTCTAATCGGCTAAGGCCAGCCTAAATCTCCACCTGGAGGATGGATAAGATTACAAAATGGTTAATTGCAATGTTTCATAACCAACTGACTTAGAAAAATTCGATTTCTAAAATGATTAAGTGGCTTCTAATCCTCAGCATTTTAATTAAGGATTTGTTTTTGGGTTATTTTCTAGGGATTAATCAAGGGGTGGGGGGTGTTTGTGGTTAAGTGTTTAAAGTAGAACTATAGGCGGTGGTTAGGATGGATGTTGAGGGATCTGGTTGGCTATGGTTGTGTTGGTGGATCTTTTATTATAGACATAATTAGTGACATGTAGGAAAACTGCAGTATTTACATTAGTCTACTGTACTGGAAGCCTAAGGACAATCAGTACCAAACTTTGGACACTGGGAGAAAATGTACCATTTTAAGATGGCTTTGCTTTACTGATTTGCTGCCAATTCATATATCTTTTGTTGATGGGAGGATGTATATTGATACACTAATAACACAATATTGGGGTTTAATTTTGCAGGCTGTAGCACCTGCTCAAGCTCAATCTGAACATCTAACACCGCATCATGTTGTTCAACCAACTGTTTCACCACAGCAACCTATCTTGGTAAGTTTGAGCTAAAACGATCCTAAAATATCCAACTTGTATGGCTTATTCCTCACAGTTTAGGTGGATTGTACATAGAATGATATTTCAATGTGCATTCATGAAGAATGATAAATATTTATTTAGATCTCTTCTACAGAGGCATTTTTGTTTTATTTCAGAGGCTTTAAAATGCACTCTAACTCTGCCATCAGTCTAGTGCTGTTGTTCTCTAGCCCACGGCAGATGCTTTTAGGAGTTTACCATGAAATGGATTGGCACCCCGTGTTGCCCTCTACTGTTACAGTATGTCCAAAAATTCCCAGACACTTGCCAGATCAGCTGACCCAACCATAAGTAAATTGGTTCAATAAAGCTTTATTCTCTAACCCTTCCGTATTCTTCTTTAATATTATTATTCTGATCTCCTCCAAAAAAATAGAACTCGTAGTGTAATACCTTCAAAATTATTGTTTGATCTATAATATTTATATTCTTGTGCTTACATGTGTGTATTTAACATGCTTGTGAAATCACCAGTGGCCCCTGACTTATTCTCTCCTTCTGCCAATATCCTTACCAGAAAACAAACCTTTGTAGCACATCTCATTGCAAATCAACTCTTCCTCCAAACCACCCTCAAGTCCTGAATCCTCCTCTTGGCAATATCTCCCAAGAAAAGAAACTCAATAGTGCAGTACATCTAAAACTTATACATATACAAAATATCCTTTACATTGTGCTCACATTAACTCATACCGAATAAGTGATCCAATTAATTCAAAGTGCACCTCAAGTCGTCTTGATGAAGTGCATCAGATTGTGATGTCAAGATGCCTACACAAGAACCAGAAGTGCCCATTCTGCCATCTTGGTTATTGGGAATATTACACTCCCTGTCTATGTGATCATTTTAAATTAAAAAAAATAAGATTTGCAAAGGATTTTCTGCACTATTCGTTTTCTTTTTTTCTACTTTACATGTCTGTTTTTTAACTGTTTATGCAGAGCTGAATATTTTATCACCAGAGAAGCAAGTTTATGAATAATTAAGTTATAAGTGAGATCACCCAACCCTGTGACATAGGGGTTGTTCCAGTAAGGTGTTTGGTGCATGGAGGAAGGTGCACTTTAGTTGAATAGAAGAGCATGGGTTAATGTGAGCAAAATTTTAAAGGAGATAATAAATATATATATATTAATATAATATTTATTTATAATATGTGTGTGTGATTGTTTTGGTTTTTTTTATTTCTTGGGAGATATTGCCAAGAGGAGGATTCAGGACTTGAGGGTGGTTTGGAAAACACATTTTAATTGGAATATAATATAAGAATATAGGCAAAAGGAGAAAATCACAAGCCACTGGTGATTTCAAATTCATGTTGAATAAATGCACATGTGAGCACAATATTATAAATATTATAGCTCAAAAATATTAAAGGTATCATACTAGATACCAGAAGAACAATAAAGAAGACACGGAAGGGTTGGAGAATAAAGCTTTATTGGACCCATTGACTTATGTTTGGGTCAGCTGATCCGGTAAGAGGCTGAGAGATTGGAATTTTCAAACACACTTGTCTGTTTTAGGATTGAAATGATTGTCTTGGATATTCAAAGTGCTGAACTTTTTGGACTGATGTCATTGGAACTTGCCAGGTGGCCTTGATATGTTGTCTGGCTGCTTGGGAGTTGTTTTGGGACACTTGTGCGCTATACAGTATTTAAACTGAGAGAAGGGAAGCACTGTGTTTGCTTTATCCCACCCACTATGTTAAAATGTTATTTGTATTGTGCACTTGCAAGTTGCTCTTATGGTCAAAATGATCTAGGTTTTTACACAGTGGATGTTTGTGCTGTCTTGTATTTGGGTCCATTCATTGTATCCCTTTGAGATTTCTGTATTTGAAAAGCAAATTAGCTGGCAATGTTCAAATACACATTCCTGACATGGCCTTCATGAAGTCTGTTAGATGATGATGATTGTAATCTGTTTTTATTCAAAAAGAATATTTTGTTATTTTTAGGTCTCTGTTTATATTGATCCACACACTCAAAGACCACGTTGTGAGCCCTTTTCCTCTGCGGGGCAGGATTTCCATTTTTCTGGCTATTCTGTTTTTGTATGTGTATGTTCTGCTGCAATGCCTTTCCACATTACACATTTCTCTTATACAGTACATTTTGGGTTTACTTTACAGCCAGTGTATCACTACCCAGCCCAGTTGGGAATGGTGAACCAACTAAAGGAGCAGTTGGAGGAGAGAACGCGAATATTACAAGCAGACATCAAAACTCAGCAGGAAGAGCTGCATGTTATCAAAGAACAGCTACAGCTAGTGCAAGACTCAAATCTTCAGGTATCTTAATATGGCCACAAGTGGTCTTTTTAAAACTCTAGGAATTTTGGAATCATCCCATGACAGCACACATAGCTTTGAAAGCAAAAGCTATGCTGCCTTTGTCTAGAACTAACAGACAAAGCATTCTAGAAGGTTTGATGCCTCCCAAAACAAACTACATGTAGACCTGATGGGTGATGATTCCCAGCACTGGTCACGCTCCATTGGCCATTTACTTAGTGGTGATTGCAATGGTAACAATCCCCTTTTAGAATATAGCATTTAACAGATCTTTGGCTAGCTATAGACACACAAGGGTAATTTGGCTCGAGGGCATGATTTAACTGCATGGAGGAAAATCTGCCACCTAAAATGTATGCCAGCAAAAAGGTATGTTTCCTCAGTACACATATCAGAGATGTAACACTGCAGTATTTCCCTTGAAGAAAAAAAAAAATCACTTTTTTTTCTTTTTTTATTTGGCTTAATCTCCAGTATTGCTGTAAACCAGGGGTGTCCAACCTTTTGACTTTCCTAAGCCACATTGGAAGAAGAGGAATTGTCTTGGACCACACATAAAATACATTAACAATAAGGATGGCTGATGAGCAGAAATAGTCAGGCAGATCACAAGTTAACAGTCACTGATATAGCTAACGTACCTATCTGAAACTTTTTTTTTTTTGCAATATTTTATAATCAAAGTAAAAGATGGTGACATAAAACTAGTGCGATATTTGGAAATGTTTTTTATAAACTAACCCATCTATACTGGCTTGAAGTTCAGTAGAGACTGTCGACATTTTCTTCGGCAGCATGTGTTTAAAGTGGTTGTAAACCCTTACAAACAACTTTGACCTACAGGTAAGCCTAGATTAAGGCTTACCTGTAGGTCCAAGCAATATCTCCTAAACCTATATGGTTTAGGAGATATTTGCCCGAAAACGGGCACCGCTGTCTACGGCGCATGCGCCGTAGACAGCGGCGCGCAGGCGCACTGAGCGCGGCATTTCCAAGAATGGAGCTGCGACGCGTGTCGACTCCCATGCGCATGCGCGGGAGTGACGTCATTGCGGCTTCGCTGAATGACAGCGGTGGAGCTGCGAGACGCCACCAGCAAGATGGATGCGGCGGACTATAGGGGACAGCGGCGACTTCGCTGGCTCCTGTGTCAGGTAAGTGACACATAATGGGCTACTATGCGATGCATAGTAGTCCATTATGCTTTGCCTTTGCAGGGAATGAAAGAGGAAGTAAACCCATAAGGGTTTACTTCCTCTTTAAGTGTAAACACCCTTTTACAAAAAGTTCCAAAAAATCTAAATTTTTAACTAAGTTTTATGATTTTGTGTTGGGCCATATTTATAGCTGTCTTGGGCTGTAGGTTGGACACCCCTGCTGTAAAGACACACCTCTGCAGTACCTCCCTCAGTTCTGGCCTCTGATCTACTAGGATTTTAGAGGTTTCAAGATGGGTGACATACACTCACCAGCCACTTTATTGGGTACACCTTGCTAGTACTGGGTTGGATCCCCTTTTACTTTCAGAACCTCTTAGTGGCATAGAGTCAACAAGGTGTTGTAAACGTTCCTCAGAGATTTTCGCTCATATTAAAACGAAAGCATCATGCAGTTACTGCAGATTTGTTGGCTGCACATCCACGATGCGATGGGACCTGGACTTACACTTATGATTTTCTTTTGTACCACCTGCGCCTCTCCTTCCCCTTTTTTTTTTTTTTTTTTTTTTTTTTTTTTTTTTTTCTTGCTGTGTACTAGTACTATCTTCTCCCACTGGGCATTCTTGCTTATTGTGTTTGTTTTGCCACTCTATTGAATTTGACGTCTGTTTGTTTTTTTTTATTTTTTTTATTATATAACCAATTATGTTTGTGGTTTTGATTAAATTTGTGTCTGTCCATCTATGGTGTCTTACCTCTCCAAGTAATTCTAATTCTCTATCAATTGGCAAATTAATGACGTGTTGCCAGGAAGGGTTTATACACTATAAATTGTGGCATTTTTGTACATGGTATTTGTAGGGAACAAGGCTGAAATGCATGTATATATTTTCTGTCTTTTTATGGAGAACCAATAACTTTTGCAGATTTTAAAGGGCAGCAAGGAGTTGCGGACTATTTCTTTTCATGATTGCAATTGCAGCTGTGCGACTGCCTTTCCGCACCCAGCAGCTCTGAAAAACTCCCTCATCTTATTGGGCTGTAGCACCTCACCTCTGCTTTATTTTATGAACATCCATGATACGGATCTCCTGTTCCACCATATTCCAAAGGTGCTCTATTGGATTAAGATCTGGTGACTGTGGAGGCCATTGGAGTACCGTTAACTCATTGTCATGTTCAAGAAACTAGCTTGAGATGATTTGAGTTTTGTGACGTGGTACATTAGCCTGTTGGAAGTGGCCATCAGAAGATGGGCACACTGTAGTCATAAAGGGATGGGCATAGTCTTCAACAATACTGAGGTAGGCCATGGCATTTAAACGATGCTCAGTTGGTACTAAGGAGCCCAAAGGGTGACAAGAAAATATCCCCCACACCATAACACTTTCACCAGCCAGAACTGTTGATACAAGATGGGATAAATCGATGCTTTCATATTGTTTATGCCAAATTCTGACCCTACCATCTGAATGTCACAGCTGAAATCGAGACACATCAGACCAGGCAACGTTTTTTTTTTCCAGTTTTCTGTTGTCCAATTTTGGTGAGCCTGTGCAAATTATAGCTTCAGTTCCCAGTTCTTAGCTGACAGGAGTGGTGCCTGGTGTTGCCTTCTGCTGCTTCAAGGTTAAATATGTTGTGGGTTCAGAGATGGTATTCTGCATACCTTGGTTGTAACGAGTGGTTATTTGAGTTACTGTTGCCTTTCTATCATCTCAAACCAGTCTGCCTGTTCTCCTCTGACCTCAACAAGGCATTTTCAGCCACGCAACTTTTGCTCACTGTATATTTTCTCTTTTTCAGACCATTCTCTGTAAACCATAGAGATGGCTGTGCATAAAAAAAGTAGATTATCAGTTTTTGAAATACTCGGACCAGCACGTCTGCAGCCAAAAACCATGCCATGGTCAAAGTCACTTAAATCCCCCTTTTTTTTTTTTCCCTGATTCTGATGCTCGATTTGAACTTTACCAAGTTGTCTTTGCCACGTCCTAGATGTCTAAATGCATTGAGTTGCCATGTGATTGGTTGATTAGCAATTTATGTTACCAAACAATTGAACACGTGTATCTAATAAAATGGCCTGTAAGTGTATGACTTCACATAATAAGCATGCTGAGATCCCGTGGTATCAGTATTATGACCTGCTGATCAGGTTACTTTGTATGTCACGGTGTGAAGAGAACACATATACACATTGAGGTTCAGTGGCAGCAGCAACAGCTACCATGGAACAGAAAAGCTGTTTTCCAGTTTGTTGGTAGTGGTACAGAATGCGATAGTTTTAGATATAGAGGGATTGGATAGTTTTACAAAAGTACTATATATATATATATATATATATATATATATATATATATATATATATATATATATATATATATATATATATATATATATATATATATATATATATATAATTTTTTTTTTTTTGGATAATTTTGTACTTGTAGTAATTTATTTTAAAAACCTTGTTGGCTTCCAGTTCCACTTGACATGTTCAGTCAGCCTATGCTCACACTAGACAAATGTATTCCAAAAGTCTCACACTATCCTTTTTGTTTTGTCTCCTTTGAAGATGTTGATGCAACAGCCAATCCCCGCTGCGTTTAATAGTAATGCTCAGCAGACAGACCCAAGGAGGGTGTCTCGCCAGCAGAATGTGGTCTCCATGCAAGGTCTAGAAATGGGAAAGAGTTCAAAGCGTTTTTGTGCATCTCAAATACCCACGAGTCACCAGTATGCGACCACCAGTCAGGTAATTCATGTTTTTGTGCATCTTAAATACCCATGATTTACCAGTATGTGACCGGCAGTCAAGTAACACATGATGTTTGTGCATTCCACATACCCACAAGTCACCAGAATATGATCACCAGTCAGGTAATTTAAAAAGCCACAGCAAATTCCAAAACAAATGTCATAATAATGTAGATAATACAGCCTAAGCTCTTGAAGTGTGTTTTAACAGGTCTTGAATGTTTCACACAAGATAGACTTGGTTAAATTGACAATCAATTATCTATTTTAAACCAAGTTACTTGTCGAACATTTTTCCTAGGGGCTCCCTCACTTTGGAGGAATTTCCTCCCACTTCCTACTTTAGCTATGGGACAGGAAGTGAAGGGAAATCTCCGCTATGGGACACAGATGGCAAACAAACTGACAAAAGTTATAACCCTTCTGTACTCTATACAAAACTAAAAAAAAATTCTTGCCTTTTTTAGCTGTACTTTAAATCGTATTGAATCCAAAAAACAAATATATTTTGTATATTGGCGCTTACCAGATCTTAGATGAGGCTGGACTTTAAACAAGTCTCCACACTGTTTATCTGCATAACATGGTGAAATGCTAGGACTAGTAGTGTACAGAAGAGAGAACATTGTTTATGCTGTCTTTTCAGCTCACAGGAAGTGACGAGGACAATGCATTTCTGGCAAGATCAACAGTTCTTTTCTGTACTTGCTAAAAATGTTCTTAGTTTTGAAAAATGAAAACTCCTGCCCACATTTAAGGACTGGTAAGCTGCAGTATATAACATATTTTTTGTTTTGGGGCTTAGATACTCTTTAAAGCGGCATGATACAATAGTATAGCACTACCCACGGAGGGGTTGCAAAGGACTAGGTCCTCCCCTCCTGCACAGCCAGGCAACAAGTATTTTTACACTTTCTCCAGACACAAGGAACAGTCTTCTGAGCTTGATTTTTTGTTATTTTATTAGGGGTAATAACTTGGCTGGAGAATAGGAATTAAGGGCTGCCAAACTTGATTGCAACAAAACCGGGGACAACTTCCTCCCTATGTAAAACTCCAGATTTGTCTCACTCCTGATCGCTGCCACTCTCTGATTTTTTTTTTTTTTAAAAGATACAAAAACCCCTTAAGGACTAAGAATTCTCAGTCCTTTAGAAAGTAGCACAAAGTGTTGTAGACTGCATTCCGGAGTACCTTCAATTCCCTTGTAGACACTGGTCCCAGTTCTATTAACTTCAGAAAATTCCAGCCCACCTGGCTGCCTCTTCACCAGTCTGCCTGACTGATCCAGAGATCTCCCAGGGCAAGGTTAATGATAGATTTATGCATAACCCTGTCTTCCAGAGAGACCTGCAACAGGTGGCAGTCTCTCCTTGTAAGTCCCTGACCATGCTGGTGTCCCCATTGCTCCCACTGCCACTTAGGAAAGATGCCTTTGAAACGCTCTGCTGTCGGGATCTTCCCAGGTCAGTCCAAGCTCCAGCTCCGGCCTGGAGGAAATGCATGGAGGATCTTTTTGCGCATTACCATAGCTGATGAGCGCTGCTACTGACTGACTCATCTGTATTTCTAACAAATAACTACTTCTTGACTTGCAAAAAAAATCTTTTAGAAGAGCCTTGAAATGCCGCCCACCCTGCAGCTGGTGCATGCCTGCTATGGCTCTTAAAGCAGCTGACTTACAGGTAAGGCGAGTCACGCAGGGGAGCCAACCTACCGCTGTAAATGTACGTGAGCTGGTCGGAAAGTGGTTACACTATAGGCAAGGGGGGGTTAAAACCCGCCACCTGTTGCAGGTCTCTCTGGAAGACAGGGTTGTGCATAAATCTATCATTAACTTTGCCCTGGGAGATCTCTGGATCAGTCGGGCAGGCTGGTAAAGAGGCTGCCGGGCAGACTGGTGAAGAGACAGCCAGGTGGTTGGAATTTCCTGCAGTTAATAGAACTGGGACCAGTGTCTACAAGGGAGTTGAAGGTTGCCACTGTTACTAGTAAAAAAAGAAATAATAAAAAAAAAAAAAAAAATCCATAAATCTTTACCATATTTTGTAGACGCTATAACTTTTGTTCAAAAACCAATCAATATACACTTATTGCAATTTATTTTTTGGTTATAATTACCAGAAATATAAGAATACATATCGGCCTAAACTGATCAGCCTAAAAAAATGTACTAATCTTTTTTTGTTCTTCTTTTGCATGGATGAAGAATACAACACACCAGCAACACTCACAACCTCAGCAACTCCAGCATCAACAAGTACAACCACAAGCACAACAACACCAGCATCCGCAAGTGCAACAAGTACAGCAACACCAGCAAGTACAACAAACGCTACAGCACCAGCAACTGCACCAGCTGCAACAGCAGCAGCATCACCAACAGTTACAGAAACAGCAGCAGCTACACAAACACCAGCAACAGCTACAAAGGCATCATCGAGTAATGAGCGGCAATCAGGCACAGCAGACAGCTATGTCTTTACAGACTCATGGTAACATTGTGATGCCACTGTACAACAATACAATGATGTTTTCACAAGCTCACCCTTCTGCGGCCACCTCGAGGATTTCCACTGAAACTGGGGACAGACCACAGCCACCTGAATATGGCCAGCATCTGAGGTATGATCAGTAAAGTTTTCATATTTGGGCTGCATTTTTTAATATTTAGAATTGTTCAAGAGGTAAATGTTTTTTTTATAGTCCGGACCACCCCATGTAAGTTTACTGTGGTAGGGTGGCCCGGGTGTGCAAAATCCTGTATCTGTACGTGATTTTGTGCACGCAGTTTAGGTGGCACATGCCACTCCCGGTGTGATTGGACACAGTGGAAGCCAATCAGTGGGTCTGGCGGCCGCCGTGACCTGCTGATCATTCACAGGAGAGACAAAGCAGTGGTGTGCCGATGTAAACAAAGCACACCGCTGATCTGTCGGAGGAAAAGTGAGAGAGCATGTTTTAGCGAAGCATTTTTTATTTTTTTTCCTCCAGTTAATCCACTCCCCCCCCCCCCCCCCCCCCCCCCCCCCTACAGTTAGAAATCACTCCCAGAGAACACATTTAACCCCTTGATCGCCGCCCAGTGTTAACCCCTTCCCTGGCGGTGTAATTTATACAGGGATCAGAGCATTTTTGTTTTTTGATCACTGAATTGGTGTCAGTTAGTGTCAGATTTGTCCACCGCAATGTCACAGTCCTGCTAAAGATCAGCTCGCTGCCATTACCAGTAAAAAAATTAAAACTAAAAGTCTCTAAATCTATCCCATAGGTTGTAGACACTATAACTTTTGCACAAACCAATCAATATACACTTTTTTGGACTTTTTGGGTTAAAAAAAAAAAAACAGTCAATCGCATAGGATCTTATAAAGTAACATTCAACAAACTCCTCTTTTCCATGCTCATTTTGAAATGCCCAGCTCTATGACAGGGATTACTTGCTAAATGTTTCTCCGCTGGAGTTACTGAAAACAAAATAACAGCATTGCAGTGCCCTATCATAAGGTTACCAGATTTTCAACTTGAAATCCAGAGACATCCTCCTGACCATGCCCCCTTCTTCTTCCTCCAAAAAAACACATCCTTATTTGTAGCCACACTCACAAGATCACACCCCTATTTTTAACACATGCTTAAACAATTGGTCACAGGCTTTTGTAACTAGGGCCAGACGTTCAAGGTATAAAGACATACTACTGTGGGCATCATGAGAAGAAAAAGCATGCGGTGGGCAACATGCACTTTGAATTGTGGGTGTGGCCAGATTGTGGTAACGGTCACACCCACAAATATATGCATAAATAATAGTCTATGCTGCTAAAGAGAGGGTAAAGCATAGAGTTCAGGCATCAGAATTGGGTAACGCACAGCATTCAGGAGTCAAAAGTAGGTGACACAAACAGTGCATGGGTCAGGTCAGGAGCAGATAACTCACAAATTGTGCCTGGTATCCCCCATGCCTGGCATCTGCATTCTGTTTGCCGTTCACTAGCCCAACATTGTCCCTGGGAGTTGGGCAGTGTAGTGTAAACCCATCCCCGACATCAGTGCTTAGATTTGACAGCTCCACTCTCACTGCGGCCACACGCCCCTGGCTTGCCCACCAATCACTGGATGTTTACACTCGGGGCTAATAATTCTACATGAGAAAAAGGAGACCTGGGGCTTTTTGGGGACTCACTCCCTTCCAACGCCCCTGGTCGCTGGGCAGATGGGGCCCCCAAGGCAAGTGTGGCCCCCGGGCAACTGCCCATGCGAAAAAGACGGCCCTGTCTATAGATGGCTAAAAAGATCACTGGGATCATGCCATTGGCTCTAACAAGTGACATTAGCCCAGGAACTATGCAGGCACCAACAGAGGAGATGTTAAGTAACCACTGTTCGGGGAACCTCTAGAAACCTAGGGTTCCATGGAACCCTTGCTGAGAATGGCTGCTATACAAATACCAGAGAATGCAGCAAGCAAAGTCAAGAGAGTAGCCTTGGGTTCCTAAAAGTACAGCCATATCAAAACTCAGGTTATTTATAACACATACTTTATTTTTTATCTTTTTTTTTTTTTTTTTTTTGTTTCTTGACAGGTTTGTCCAGGATCCACAAATGCGGCCTCACTCATTACAGATGCAGCCAGTCACTTCCAATAACAGCAACACAGTGATTTCCCCTCATCCTGCCCCAGTCTATAGCCCCTCTGTCATGATCCCTCAGTCCAGGTTTACCCAACAGCAGACCCATCCAGCAGTTCACCTACACCACTGCCAACAGCAACAGGTCCAGCCACATCTGTATCTTCAGGTAAATTACTTCATGCATTTATTATTTTATTAAGGAAACAAGAATGCTGTGTGGTTTGCGCTGGTATAGTTAACATGGAACAAAAACCATGACTTTTTTTTTTTTTTTTTTTTTTTTTTTTTTTTTCCAAGCAACCAAACAGCGGCTACTTTAATTTTCAAATTATTCTAAGCTAATTAAACTTGAGAAATGAAATGTGATTGTTACTACTATTTAATCTTTATTGAATTCAACTGAAGAGCATTTATTAGACGTAGGGTTGTTTTGCTGTAATCTACTGTATAATAACCATTATTCACAGTGAGACTTCATATTTCTACAGTTCCCTATAGTCCTAAAATTACTATAATTAATTTTTCTATCTAAATCGAAAACTCGTATCCCCAGATATAAACCATGGAGGCTCACTTATGCACTTCTGCACTTAGCCTGAGATTGCTAATTTCAGTCAATCACTGTGATGTGATTAACCCAGTAAGTAGGCGACGCAAGCAGTTTTCTTCTCCTTCTTCTTCTTCTTCTCCTTCTTCTCCTTCTTCTCCTTCTTCTCCTTTTTCTCCTTTTTTCTCCTTCTTCTCCTTCTTCTCCTTCTTCTCCTTTTTCTCCTTTTTTCTCCTTCTTCTCCTCCTCCTTCTCCTTCTTCTCCTTCTCCTTCTCCTTCTTCTCCTTCTCCTTCTCCTTCTCCTTCTCCTTCTCCTTCTCCTTCTCCTCCTTCTTCTTCTTCTTCTTCTTCTTCTTCTTCTTCTTTCTATTTTTCTCCATTTTTATAGATGACATTGAATACAAATGTTTGTATTTTTACATCCTGATAAAGAAGGCCTATTGAATGCATACCATATTCATATTACTCATGCCAATTAATAAAAAAAACTGTACTGGAATTCTGATAAGTGGAGCTAACAAGATAGTTGCTGATATCAACCAATCATATTTCAGCACTTAACTATAGGAAGGAATCTGGTTTAATTGTACACCGTATTGAATAATATATATATATATATATATATATATATATATATATATATATAATTTTTTTTTTTTTTTTTTTAAACCAACATAATTATGGATTTATTTTAAAATACTGTATTTTTTTTTTGTCTCAGATGCAGACGTCTGATTCAATGCAAACAGGCCAGTCTCAACAGCTTTACCAGCAACCTCACATTCCTCAGCCGAACACCATGGGTTATTTTCTGCATCCTCAGCAGCAAAGTCAGTCTGGAAGCCTGTCTGACTTATCTGAGATGCAGCTCCCGTAGTGCATCAGGATGGAAGAAGAGCTCTTGGACTATAGTTGTACAACAGTAATGCATACTGAAGGGCCGTGAGAAGCCCAACGTCTATAGCACTTCCGGCCCTCTGAAGAAGTGCTCACAACTAGAAGTGATCATGAAAGCACTAAGACTGAAAGATGAGGGCCAAAACCAGAATGGAGCAGGGATAAAGCAAGAAACCCATTTTGATGATATGATAGATTTCCAGCTGCCTTTTAAGTAGAACCAAGATTTTCTATGAGTTCTTAAGTTATAAATAAGTACACCAAAGTGTTTGTCAGGGGCTATGTATGAATCTGCCAAAGTTCAGACAGTGGTCTGATTTATGAAGATCCTTTTCCAGTAAAACAAGTGTATTATATTGTACTGAGCTGATAATCTAAGTAACCTATAAATGGTGTCGAACAGAGCATAATGGGTCATATTTGATATTTATATGGTTTAAATAACCTCAGGCACCTTACCTCTATTTACTGAAGATGTACCTTTTTTATTTTTTCAAAGTTCAAGATATATGTACTTCTCAAAGTAAGAGTGGCTACTATTAAGACATGAAACTGCCACTTGCAGTCAATAACGGGCACGTCTGGGGGCCGGCACATTGGCTTCCTTTTTCATTATATAATGCTTAGCGGGCCTCAGGCTCTAGTGTGGTGTGTTGTGCAAAGACCGACTAGTTCTTTGGTCACCAGCTCTGGCCCACCTCTCTATTAGCCTATCATGGCAATAATTGGCCACACTGACCAGTAGTGAGGGGCAGGTAAAAGCTGCTGACCACAAAAACTGCCCCCTCTTTGAGTATTAGAGTTCCATTAGATTCTATTATTATGGCTTTCAGGAAGCCTATTATTAATATACAGGATTTGTATAACGCCAACAGTTTAAGCAGCTCTTTTTAACTTGAACATAGAAAGGAAGCCACCTTCAGGTGCCTGCTGTTGACAAAAGTGGCAGTTTAACATCTTATTAGGAGCCACATGCTGACTTAAAGTCAAACTCTGGGCACAGTTAATCTCACAGGTTCCCAACAGGTATTTCTAGTTAGTTCCCTGGAAGACTTGGCTGTCATGCTGGTATACTTCTGTCCCCTGCAAATCAGTTTGTTTACATGCTTGAAGAAGGACCACTCAACATATAAGCACTTCAGGTCTCATAGACCCCAGCACTATGGCTGTGTATCTGTCTTCTTCTCCTTCAGGCCATTCACAAAACAGAGCCTGGGGCCGTGTGTTTCATGAATGGTGAGTGGAAAGATGATCGTAGCAGGGAAGTCCTCCCGAAAAACAGGAATGTTTGCTTGATGGAAGCATTTTTGAGTTTAATGCCAGAGTATGTTTAATATGGTATAGTAAGCAAAGCTACAAATGGAAACTAAGTAAGCCACCAGTGTGGTGCTGGTTTGGTGAAATCAGTGCTGTGATCAGCTATTAGATACTGGACACCTATTGAATACTCATGCAGACTGCCTAGTATCAGAAAAGATCTCTATAAATCCCGCCTATATATTGTTATAGCAATGTGCAGCAGGAATAGCAAAGGAGTAAATTAGTACAAAACTTGTGTAACTTAGGTGACCCAGTTATCTAATGGATATGGGGTCCATTTATGGGGAAAGTTGGACCACAATTATTTCTTTTTGAACAGGCTAATTTTTTCAGGACATTCACCACTAATACCCATTGCTTAACTGATTTTATTCCTTTGATTATAAAATAGTTTTGACAAATATGCACATTTTATTGAATAAGTCTGCAGATATCCAAAGTTTCAAGTCATATGTATGAGCCATTTGAGCCTGATTTTGAGTGCATGTCTGGGTTTAAAGCCTTCTCTTATTAACAACAAAATGTTGCATGCATAAAGAGTTGATTAAAATTGTAGGGCCTATCCTTAGATGAGGCATTTTAATACTGGTAACAACATTCAGTTAAGGAACCAAGAATGAGAGTTCAGCTATAGGTGGAAAAGTGATAAGATGCTGGGTTTTTATTTGTTTAGGGGTGTAAAAATTCTATGCAGTGTGCAGAGATGCTTGTCAGCCTTTGCTGGTTTTGGAGATCACATGTAGCAAGTACTTTCTATGTGTCCAGTGATTGCTGCAAAAGATCTACAGTAAAACCAGCTCACAATATCGAGAAATGTTATGTGTTGTAAGTACATATTTATATTTTGGTATTTCCTTCTGTACTGTCGACCCATGATTCCATCTTTTAGTTTTAGTCTACAAAAATAGACATCTTCACTTAGTCCCATTTGCTTTTAGTGACAGATGATGTAACCAGTGTTGGTTATATGCATACATACCAAACCAATCATGTGGGAAATAGGAGGGCAGCCATTGCTGTCCTCCTAAGAATTCCACTTGCCTGGCTGTCTCTGCCTTCTATAATTTGAGTTACTAACATGAAACCAGTATAAAGATTAGAACATCATAACCATTGATCTATAGTACTAACTTGTTCCAAATCACTGGCCTAGAAAGTACTGAAGCAATTGGATTAACATTGCAGGCAGACAATTCTCATATTCACAAGTAGAGAGCAAACATGATTGCTTACATATTCTCTTAGAACAGGTTTATTTTTGATAGTTTGTAAGAATAAGATTTAACCCTTGACTGCCCCAGCTGATATGATTGATTTGATAATAAGGTCAACGGGAATGTAAAAAGATCCTGTAAAAAAAATGTTTAAAAAATATGGGAGCTATCCTTATTTCTGAGAGTAAAAGATCTGGGGTGGTCATCCTTGCCTTCTTTTACAGCTCCATGAGTTATTGACTTTTAAATAGGCACATCAGATGTCAGTGACTCATTGATCCAGATAAAGCAAGTGTTCTATATAGTAAAGCAAGGATAAGGATGGCAACCCTGGAGCATGTAACTTCAAAAAGCAAGTCAGAAACTGCAGCTCCTGTGTATCTATTCTTAAAGGTGTTGTAAAGATTTGTTTTTTATTTTCTAAATAGGTTCCTTTTAAGCTAGTGAATTGTTGGTTCGCTTACCTTTTCCTTCGATTTCCCTTCTAAATGTTTTTTTTTTTCTTTGTCTGAATGTCTCACTTCCTGATCCTCCTCAGTAAGCTGTTCTGGCTGACAAAACACCACTCGGATGATGGTGTGAAGTTTACTGAGGAGAAACAGGAAGTGAGAAATTCAGACAAAGAAAAAAAAACATTTAGAAGGGAAATGGAAGGAAAAAGGTAAGTGAACCAACAATGAACTAGCTTAAAGGAACCTATTTAGAAAATAAAAAAACAAAGCTTTACAACCCCTTTTAAGTCCCCCCACTATCTTTCCCTTTCCCTTTTGTAACTATCCTGCTCACTAGCAGCTAAATCTCGCATGTATGTGTGCTCTTACAGACTTATGAAAAAGGCCAGTTTCAGAATGCTAAAAAAGGGCAGCTTGGTATGTGTCAGGTTGTACTGTAGGCACAGCCTCATGTATATGTGAGCATCAGTTCAGTGCCTAATACACAATCAACTGAAGCACTGGAAAAATTTACAACAAAGGATGGCAGCGTGCAATGCATGGTCACTTTTACTTTTAAAACTTTTTATTATTTATTAACCCTATATAACTGTTATTTATGAAACCTAAAGGTACCCTGTCTGTAATTGGCTGACTTGTATTGTTTTGTGCCCTAGCTGCCTGGCCAGTTACAGATTAGCAAATGCCCGATTTATGTCTGTGTGTTTTTATAAGAAATGATCCCTCTGCACAAAATGTCAGATGCCTATCTTAACTTCTGTCAGTTAATTGTAATAAGGGCTATTAACAAGGAATGAAAGGGCCATGCCACTAAAACCAGTGTTTCCAGTTCATGTGATAATTGGCAAGCTGAATCACATACTGGTTTATGTCTTTTAGAGACTCCATTTTGTTTTCCACATTGCTGTGATCATTGCAAGTCAAATGATGGCATCATGCTTCTCAAATGGATTCTCCAGAATTCAGAGTGAACAAGCTAGAAGAGGGTGATGCTGCCATCATGGTTTTGTGATATGCAAACTATTGGCTGATTTCATCACAGGGTTCAGTGATCTAAACCGGTGGTGGGCAATTCAGCTAATTTGGTGGCAGTATAAAATGGAAATATTGGTTTTAGTTGGTATTGTTCCTTGAGCACTTTCTACAATTTAAGATGATGGACTGGCAACATCCATTATTTTCTAAAGTGCCCAGAGTCAAAGATAATATATTTATTTTTAGCATTCAAATAAATGTATCTGTATATATCTATTATAAAGACATATTTTGATAATTGTATTGAGATATCTTTTGAAAAAAATGTTATTGTGTCAGTCTTGAGGCCTTTACAGAGCCCTTGAGATTGGTCAGTCCAAGCGTGGTGTCTGTGGAACTGCTAAACCTGTTTTTGTTACAGGATCCTCAATAAAGCCTTGAATATGATAAAAACCATAACCTGTTTTGCACAATTGCATAGTATAGACCATTTGATATGAACGTACACCAGCAGGAAAACTGATGACCAAAATGTGTTCCTTTTTTAGAGTGTACATGCTGAACATACATTGTAAGGGAAACCATATTGTGATGACAGCCCTTCAGATCATTCAGGGTCGGGGACCTCCAAAAGACATCAGACATAATACAACTGCCTCTTATATTCTAAATGCACGGTTGTACTGGCAGGTTGAATATGGGGGTCTCACCACATGTTTTCCTTTGTTTTAATTTAAAAAGTACCCATTATCTACAAAATATTGTTACATTGGTAACTTGTACAGTGGAACAAAATCATTTGAATGTTGTAATGTGTTGTCCAGTGTGATACATGTTGAATACTAAGTTAATTTCTTTGTAAATCATATTTTGGAAAGTCGGAAGTGAAGGCAGGTTTTCTATTTAACATGATCTTAGTCCATTTAAGATGAATACTGCATTTTGAGACAGTATATATTTTTTGGTTTAAAAACTGCACATAAAGCTTACTGAAACAGTCATCCATTTCTAACTAAACAAATGAGCTAGGAGACATGAAGTAGTCTTTGTCCGCTCTGGTACATTAACCATGAAGATGAAAGTAATTTATGGTAGTGGCTGCTTCTATTCCCTTAAAGCAGAGCACTGATTTCAATTAAGTGTTAAGAAAGCAGATTAGAGACGTGTGATACTGAATATCTGAACCTTTGCCCAGTTTATAAGATTAGACTTGAGTACTAAATGTCTTGACCTGGGACTGCAGCTGACCCAGGGCTAGACCGGGCATCTGCTATTCACAGAAGCACTAGTTCACATAAACATATTTGTAACCCGACATGCAGTGGCAAACAGGAGGCACACTTCTAGTTCTATCTGTTTTAATGCATTTTCAGAGATCACTGCAACTCTGCTGTATGCTTACACCTGAGCCCCTGTACACACGGTCTGAGATTTCCACAACCAAATCCGTCTGATTTTGTCCGAAACTGTTGCATACACACGGTCGGACAAAGTTGGCGAAAAATCCGATCTTTCAGAACGTGATGACGTAATTTCGTTACGATGGGACTACATTCAGGCTAGTAGCCAATAGCTTTGATGTAGGAATTTGATCTGAGCATGCGTGGCACTTGGTCCGATCAAAGTTCTCTACACATGATCGGAGTATGTCCAATCGGCCCAGTTGGTCGGGAAATATTTCCAACATGTTGGAAAATTGGGTCCGACGGATATTCTGACGGAATTAGTCCGATGCATACCACACACAGTCGGATTATCCAACGACGCAGTCCGATAGGACACATTCCGATGGATTCTCCGACCGTGTGTACAAGGGCTAACACAAGTCAGATATGCAGAAGTCTGCTATATAGTCATGGTCTACAAATTCAAATTGTAAGAAAGTAAATCCCCTTTTTTCTTTTTTTTTTTTTTTTTTTTTTCTTTTTTTCTGGCTGGCTAGCTGGTAAGTGTGTTGGGAAATAGTTGTTGTTATTATTATTATTTTTTTTTTTCTCTGTACAAATCCCTTCTATGAGCACTTTGCTCTGAAAGCTAGTTATAACTTGGCATGGTGGCCGTTTTTTATTTTTATTCATGGCCTACCCAATATTCTCAGCCTGGGTGAACTGGACCATCTTAAGGGCCTGTGTTGATGGACATTTTACATTCCTATATAAGCCTACAGGTCAACTGAAGGACACATGCACCTGTCCATGAATCAAACTGATGCCATCAACACAAGCTCAGTTCCGTCAACACAGGCCCCGAAGTATTTTTTTGGAAGGGTACACAAAGTATCTCTCTTGGAGCTGGGACCTTGATGTGGTGTTTACTGCTTTTTACATTGACGTAGTGGCCAAGTTTGACCATGGAGATATAATAGAGCTCTATCACATCTAAATGGTTGGGCAGTGATCCCAAGTCGCAGACAAACATGAGCTGTTGCTCTATGCCAAGTCCACAGGGAACTGATTTTCATTAAGTTTGGAAACCCACTTTCATGCCATTGCAAATGGCAAGGGTTTTGTAGCACTGACTGCCCCAGAGTAGTGGTTCTCAACAGGTTAACCAAGAGTCCTATATAAGCCTTCAGGTATTTGGTGGGCAAAAGATAAATTTGTTATAATGAATTCCTTTATTACCTCCAGCTCGTGGCTGGAGGGTAAATTAAAGTGAATACCTATTGTCCGATTCTGGCCAGAGCCTTGCTCGTTTATTGTGAGTGCTTAATGTCCCTAGACAAATTTATAAGCACCACTACTACTGTACATGTGAACATAGCAACTGTGTTTACTTTTCCTGTTTCAGTAAGTTAGATTATTTATGGTATTTGAGCATAGCTTTTGCAGTGAAGCATGCATTATGTTTATAGTGCACCCAAGAACAAAGAATGTAATATACGATTGCTTACTAATCCCTACATACACTATGGTGGCTGCATTGGTTTTCTAATTTTTTTTTTTTCTCTGTATATTTTCTGCAAATACAAAAATTACCCATTGATCCTCCTCTAAAATCCAGTATAATGCAGTTTCTTGTGCGCCTAATTAAAATCTCAGTTATTAATTACCTGTTCCCTCCTCTGTGAAGTACAGAATACCCCCATCCAGGTTATGGAGAAGGGAGGGGGGGGAGTTGTTTGTAGTCCAAATCAGAACAGCGGTCTAAGGAGACAATGCTGCACCTCTATAGATACAGTGAGTGAGTATTGTTGCTCTCTAGGATAGGAAGTGTGTTACTGGCAGGATCACCAGGTAAAAATACAGGGAAAAAGACTGGAAAAAGAAAACTAATACAGCCACCCCCAGTAAGAGCTAATAAGCTGCAATTTTATTGGATTTAGAAACGGGCAAACCATAGCACGAGGGGAAAATCAACGGGTTGGCTTTAATGTCTGTCTTTCCAGCAAGCCAAGCTCGCCTTTCTTTTAGCACCTCACAGCTCTGGGAAGAAAGAAAACATCTGGTACTTCCAAATATGTAACAGCGTGTTGCCTACTAGTCCTCTTATATGACACTGCTGGCGCTTGGCCCAGCACTCCCACACAGGGGCGGCGCTTGGCCCAGCACTCCCACACAGGGGCGGCGCTTAGCCCTATGTTAGCTCCAGTGTTGGAGACTGGAAGTTATACTGGGTTTCTTTTCTGTGCCCCTGCAGCTAAGCAAAGCTTTTTAGGAAGTGAAGGAAAGAGGAGTATGTGCTGCTGGGTTGGGTGGCATTAAAGTGAACCTGTTGCTTTGTCCTACATGGGATAAAAAAACTTGGAATAAGTTTTTAACACATTCCAGCTTTCAGAATGCAAAATATTTCAGTAAAAAAATTTGATACAGTATTTTATTTTGACAGTGCTATGCTGGTAGTAAAATTGTTTTATTTATAATCCTGCCATGTAGGGAATAAGTCAGAGTTCTTCTGGTCCAATCAAAGTTACGTTAACTTTAATTTATTTAAGTTAAATGTCAATAACTGGAAAATATGTAATTAAGATCCTTTTGGTGTCATTTAATTATTTTTTTTTCATTTCTAATAAAATTTTGTTTACAGGTTTATAGTCTTACCTACCCCTTTCTTATGTTAAATTGTATTTCGTTTTTTTGGACCGGCACTTAAAGGGTTAATACAGCCTTGCACTTTTGACTTTTTGTAAATTTTTAGATTATTTTTTTTTTGCTTGTTGTATTATTGCAGTGTACATATTGTAAATGTTCCATGTACAAATCTTGAGTCAAATATTGAAATTAGTTTATTTTATATGATGTCAATTAGATATGCGTTTATAAATGTTCTTATTGATATAATTTTGTAATGAAAAGTGTCTTATAAAGACAGGCGGGTAGATTTTCTGGTCCTGGACAAGCTTTCTTGTTGAGCCTGTTGCAACGTGAAAAGCTTTAACAGAGTGCATATAATATTTTGGAAAAAAATAAAAGAGTACTTTTAAAACTTGCTGGAACTTTGTGATGCTTCTTTTTACCATGAACAGAGCTGCAAATGTGTTTATTTATTTTTATTTTTTATGACTTACTGGAATTTGCATGTCAAAAGTCCAACGGACTCCTGTTTTTGTAATAATGATCAATTTATACACACGTGTAACTCAAAAAAAAAAAAAAAAAAAAAAAGAGAACCAGTGTTTTCCTACATCCAAAAATCTTGCATAGTCACCAGTGAGCTTTTTAACCATATATTGATACAGTAGTTGGTCACATTTTAATTGGACTTGTTCTATAATGTTGAAGGTATTTCACCACTTATCCAAGTGTCTTTTTTCAGTTAGAATGCGTATTCTATGCCTGCATTTATAGCTACAACGGTATCTTATCTTGGTGCTTAAACATAACAGGAGGTGGTAATATTTGTGACAAGACCCTGTTCCGAAAACAGTCACTATGGTCCCATGGAGTCTTTTTTTTTTTTTTTTTTTTTTAATTATTCTTTATTTTCAAATTTTTCAAAGTATACAAACATAGACTATTCAACATAATAATAAATACAACAACATTTCTTTAAGAATAATCTACCTTATCCCTCCCTCCCCACCCCCCTCACTCGGTCCCCCCCCCCCCCCCCCCCAGGCCTTTTCCATTTTTTTTTTCCTCTATTCCTTGTTTTTCCCCTCTTTCTGCTTTTTCCCTTCTTCTTTGCTAACAATCAAGCAGCTTTAGATAGCTTTCAGTTTTTCCGAATTGTATCCAAAGTCGCCATTTATACTGATATCTCTCTTCTAAGTTATCCAATTTATGCATTGTCTCCTCAATATTTCGTATCCTTTCTAACCTTTCTACCCACTCCTTCATCGAGGGAGGGTCGGATTTCCTCCATCTTCGCGGGATCAGTGCCTTAGCAGAATTCAGTAGGCCCGGAACTAGGGATTGCCCATACTCTCTCTCTCCTTTTTCAGAGTCATGGAATAAGCAAACCCATGGGTCTCTTCTAATCCCTTCCCCTGTTATTTCAAAGATAGCTTTTATAATCTTCTCCCAGAATAACTGTATCTTAGGGCACTCCCACCATATATGAGCGAAGGAACCCACTACTGAACAACCTCTCCAGCATGTTGGGGGGGGTCTCGCTGCAGATTTTATTTCCTTGCTGTGGAGTTATATACCACCTTGTTAAAAGTTTATATGACATCTCCCTAGTTTGAAGGTCTTTGGCAACCGAATACGTTCGTCTGATAATCCTGTTTCTATGGAGGTCATTATCCAGCGGTCCCAGTTCACTTTCCCACTTCTCCATGTAGGGGGGGTATTTTTGTTCTTCTACTTCCCTTAAGATTTCATATATTTTTGAGATCCTTTTTACCAAGCATTGGGGATTCTCTATCCACTTCTCCAGAGGTCTAGTGTTAACTGTCTGTGTTCCTCATCAGGTTCAGGCCCAAGAATAGGTTGGCAACAGCCTTCAGCATTGGATAGATATGCCTGCTGATGGGGGTAAAAATCTTGCAGGTTCCATTTAAAGTCACAGAATCAAATACACTGGCATGTAGACATCACATCATACCAATAATTTCTAAGTTAATTGTTTTACCTTTTTATATTTCTGTTACAGCAGTTGGACAGATTGTATAAATAGGAATGTGCACTTGAAAGGGCACCAGAGTTAAGTTGGGGTACACATTATAACAAAATCGGGTGAACGTTGGTCCGATTTTTTTTTTTTATTTTTTTTTTTATTTAGTTTCATAGCAAATCAGAACCTATTAAAGAAAATTCTAACGAATATTCTCGTACCACAAAGGCTTTTCTTTTATTGTTTCTGATCATGCTCAGTCTTTCTGATTTTTCTTGAATGAAATTGGAACACATTAAACGAAAATCATTTGTTCTGTTCCCATACGAGAGAAATTTTCGAGTTTGTCCCTATGGCAATTTTCATACAAAAAATCGGAATCGGCTGTCAAAGTTGTGTGCACACTATAAAAACGTTCGCCCCAGCCTTTAGAGCTAGTGCTTTCAGTATTTGGCCCTCAGTAACAGACCTGGTCGGATATATCCCCTGTCAGTGTGAAGACACTGGTGATGAGGGGTGTGGCTGTTGCTATACCAGCATAGTGAAGTAAAGGGCAAGTTTTGTTCATATAGTACATAAAATACAGAGCACAGACTTGATATTCATAGACACCAGGTTATGGGCTGCTACCTTCATGTGATTGAACACTGCCAAAAGCTTTTTTAAGGACATGCCCGTGGGCACCACCCTATAAACCTACCCCACTCTGGTACCATCAGTTTTAATGTAACCCCCGCACAATAAATATGATGTATAAATGCATACTAAACAGGATACACACAAACTGTGTAAAGCAAGTAATCATACAATACTATCAGGAATTTGGGAATATATTTTGAAATGTATACAGTGTTAAACTATTTAAACTTGGTGCAAAAATTCAACTACTCATTGGTTAGTCTTTGGTGGATGACCAAGTGCTACATCCCACCACAGGTCATTTCCACCTAGAACACTTTATAAGAACACTTTATATGGTACTCGCATGCTTTTGCCTGCCCATTTTGCCACTAGGACTTTCCTACAGGATGGCCTACACCTGGGTTATTGTGCACTCAGACACGGACATGCTTACTCCCTTTCTGAACCCTACTTCATGACTAACCTATAGGTGAATGCCCTCTCCGATAGCAATAGTGGAAACCAGGCACAAAGGAAACATGGCAAAAGCTCAGGCAAACCTTTGCTTTTCCGAAGGCCTGGAGACCATTCAAATCTCTTAGCCCTTGTACACACGGTTGGACATTCCGACAACCAAATCCGTCTGATTTTTTCAGACGGATTTTGGCCGAAACTGTTGCATACACCCAGTCGGACAAAGTTGACGGAAACAGAACGTGATGATGTTATTTCGTTACGACGGTACTACGTTCACGCTAGTAGCCAATAGCTTGTAGGAATTTGATCTGAGCATGTCTGGCACTTTGTCCGATCGGAATTCTCATGTCCGATCGGAGCATTTTGTCGGAAAATTTTACCAACAAGTTGGAAAACTTGGTCCATCGGATACTCCGACGGAAACAGTCCGATGGAGACCACACACAGTCGGAATATCTGACAAAACGGTCCGATCGGACACATTCCGTCTGAATCTCCGGCCATGTGTACAAGGGCTTAGAGTGGAGCAGGACCCTCTTTTAAGAGCAATCTCAGGCATGGACCAAGCAGCCTACCTGACTGAGGCAAACTTTTCTGAATCTATGTCACAATTTCTTTAACATCCAAGAGTCTCAAATACTGTTCAAAAGTGTCAGTAACCTTCTCCACCCCCATTGTCTCTACCGGAGTTGATAAGTGAAATGTCCCCTCTAGAAGACACATAGATTCAGAACCCAGAGGCAGTGGAAGATTTATCTTCCCCAGAATCATATACACCTGATGTTATGACTTCACTCTCACTTCTGTGCACAAAAGCCTCAGAATTGTCACACTTAATTCTTGTGTCTTACCTTGCCCCTTTGGGTACTAAGAGCCATGAAAGATTTTCATCCCTCCAAGGATTATTGCTGAACTCTACTCAGTGTAAAAAGATCACAAAAAAATGGATTGTTCCTGTAGTTGACCCTGCCAACTCAATCTTAACCATTTTACTGTACCTATTGAAGATGTTCCTTCTTTTAAAGATTCTGCTTACAAAAAGTTTAAGACACTTTAAAAGGCTTTATTTACACGGGTAGGACAATTTCTGCAACCTGCTATTGCTGCAATTTCCTGTTTGTTAAACTGCAGCTAATTGGACTAGGGCAACAAACAACCAACAGGATCCTCCTTCAGAACAATGCTTTAGCGGAACATAAACAAAGGTACTAATGCGCTCCACCCAACTAATAGCCCTACTAAATATCTAATAATCAGATAACTGATGGTAAGCTGCCAGCATAAAAAGTGATCTCTACACCAATAAAGAAATGTTTTAAAAAGAAATACGTGGCGCTACCACACCTATCTAAAAACTACAAATAATAAATAATTAAAAATATGTGAAAAATAGACCAGAATAAATATATGCAATAATAACCATGTGCAAAAAGCAAATGTGCAAATCACGCAAAAAGTGCAAAAAATTGCCACACACATAAAAATATCTTTGCAATATACACAAAATGTGCAATAAATATAAACGCAATAAGGTGCAAATACAATGTGTATATATATACTAAATAAAGTGCAAAAGTCCATAAAGCACACAGATGATCAGTGCAGTGGAATCTCCAATAGAAGGCAGTGATCATATGCAAAGTCCATGCAGTGAGATAAAAGCTGTAACAACTCCAAATATGTGACAGTCCACCGATAATTCAGTGCTCAGCTTGTGCACCACCTGTTTCCCCCAGCCTCTCACCTCAATTATAGACCATCAAAGGCCAATATAGCTCTGTACAAACAATGATGACACTCTGACTCTTCTTTCCCTCCTCGTTAATTCAGCCCGTCAGTGTAAATATTTCACCAACCATATATAAGATTAAAAAGAGACAGAAGGGGGGCTCCCATGTGTAGTATATAAAATAAAATATTTTTTTAAACAATATCCACACTTACATAACAGTAGAAACAGTCACGAATCTGTAAACAAGGAAACTTCCGGTCTCGGAAGTGACGATAGTAACACCTGGCTCCTCCCTTACGCGTTGCGTCACATCCACGTGACTTTATCAAAGGGTAAAGGAGACAGGTGTCGAACGGAGCTTATATATGGTACGCGCCAATGTCATAGCAACCGTAAACAGCGGCGCCTCCATATCCGCAAAAGAGCCTTCCTGTAAAACAATACATTCTTCTAATCTGAGCATCCTATTATACTAATAACATCATATAATAGAATTGGATCATACTAAACATTAAAAAAATACATAAATAAAATTATACAATTAAAAACGACATCTAGTGGCCCTGAATAATAATACATCTCTAAAATACAAGACCAATACATAGCACAGAGGACTCCTCACTCCGGCCATCTAGTGGTTTGACAAAAGAATACCAGTCAATCTAAATACTGATACCTCATTAAAGGGGTTGTAAAGGTAAATGTTTTTTCACCTTAATGCATTCTGTGCATTAAGGTGAAAAAACATCTGACAGTGCCTGCGCCCCCAGCCCCCCCGTTTTACTTACCTCACCCCTCAAAAATCCCGTGCTCACCCCCGCCGTCCTTTCCACTGTTCAGCCTGGCCGCTGATTGGCTGGAGTGGATGGATGGAAAGCAGCGCAACCATTGGCTCGTGCTGCTGTCAATCACATTCACTGACGCAGAGTGCCGGGGTGGCGGGGCCGTGTGATACAGCGAGCGGCTATAGCCGCCGGCTGTAACATGGGAGCACGCCCGCAGGTGCTTCTCACCATGCGAGGGAGCTCGCATGAACGTGAGAAGCACCTGCGGGAGGAAGCCGAGACAGCCACCGAGGGACCCCAGAAGAGCAGGTTCGGGGCCACTCTGTGCAAAACGAGCTGCACAGTGGAGGTAAGTATAACATGTTTGTTATTTAACCACTTTCAGACCGGACCAATTTGCTGGTCAAAGACCAGACCACTTTTTGCGATTCGGCACTGCGTCGCTTTAACTGACAATTGCGCGATCGTGCGACGTGGCTCCCAAACAAAATTGACGTCCTTTTTTTCCCACAAATAGAGCTTTCTTTTGGTGGTATTTGATCACCCCTGCGGTTTTAATTTTTTGCGCTATAAACAAAAATAGAGCGACAATTTTGAAAAAAACGCATTATTTTTTACTTTTTGTTATAATAAATATCCCCCAAAAATATATAAAAAAACATTTTTTTCCCTCAGTTTAGGCCGATACGTATTCTTCTACATATTTTTGGTAAAAAAAATCGCAATAAGCGATTATTGATTGGTTTGCGCAAAAGTTATAGCGTTTACAAAATAGGGATAGTTTTATAGCATTTTTATTAATAATTTTTTATTATTATTTTTTTTACTAGTAATGGCGGCGATCTGCGATTTTTATTGTGACTGCGACATTGTGGGGGACCCATCGGACATTTTTGACACATTTTTGGGACCATTGTCATTTATACAGTAATCACTGCTATATAAATGCAGTGATTCCTGTGTAAATGACACTGGCAGTGAAAGGGTTAACCAGTGGGTGGCAGTGTAGGGGTTAAGTGTTCCTAGGGGTGTGTTACTAACTGTGGGGGGGTTGGGCTTTCATTTAGTGTACACTGATCTCTGCTCCAATCACATGGAGCAGAGATCAGCGTCACTAGTTGCTAGGCAGAATGGAAAAATGTTGTTTACACAGCATTTCCTCCATTCGGCCTCTCCGTGAGACGATCGCGGGGATGCCTGCGGCGATCGAGTCCGCGGGTCCCGCGACCGGACTCACGGGGGTCCCGGCGCGCTCCCGATGGCAGGGCGGCATCGAATATTGGACGTACCTGTACGCCAATATGCCTGCCCGTGCCATTCTGTCGACGTACATCGTCGTGCGCTGGTCGGGAAGTGGTTAAAAAAATTCACTTTACAATCCCTTTAAGCTCTTTATTCAGCAGAACACCAATAACTACATCATCATCATGCTCAAAAAATGTCCAAGCCATCTAGTGGACAAATTACAGATGACAGAGCTGACCCTAAACTAATGATGAAGATTCACTAATGAGGACAGCTAGCAACTAATAAGAATAATATATTAAATACCATTATTTCTCTACATAGTCTCATTCAAAAAAATTTATTTTATGTTAAAATAAATTACATGTACAGAATATAAGACAAATTATGTGATACCAGAAATAAAAAGTAGACATATTGAAGTACGGATGATACAAAGCAAAGAAGAATTTCAAGATATTCTCGTGGGAATGACAATAAATGGCCTTAAATATTTTAGAATTTGAAAGCATTCTTATAGCTGAGTTTTAAACATTTTAATCCCAAGAAAATATAAATATGTCTAAAATAAAATATATGATTTTAAAGTTTTGACCATAACTTCTAAAGTATGTTTATAGTAAGTATTATATAGTAAGGGAAGAACATAAAAGGTATATAGGAGGGGAAGGGGAGGGAATAATTCTCCGGAGGAGGTTTTATATATCATCTAATGTTGTAATTCTATAAAAAATCTTAATCACCATAACAATAAAACTCGGTTGTCAATATTATCTGACGTATAATATTTAATCCAGGGTTTCCATATGATATCAAACTTTGTCATCTGGTTTTTATCTATAGCGTCCATTTTAGCATGGATGAAAGATTGATTCATTCTACGTTTGGTTTCTGCAATATTCACCACATCTGTTTTCCACGCATTGGCTATAGTCTGCTTTGCGGCTATCAGGAGTGTAAGAACTAATTTGAATTGTTTCTGATTCAGAAAGGCTGGTTTTAAATTAAGGAGAGCTATAATTGGGTCTGGAAAAATTGGACGATCAAAAAATTTTGTAATTATCAGAAAGATCTTTTTCCAAAATGATTGTACAATTGAGCAATGCCACCAGGTATGTATATAGGTACCTTTTTCTGGACAGCCACGAAAGCAGAGGCCAGTGTTGTCTGTTGAGAATTTGGCGATTCTCGCAGGAACCAAATACCAGCGTGTGAGAACTTTATATGATGATTCAGACACCAATATATTTATAGAGGAAGATTTTGTGAAAGACCATATGTTGGACCAAGACCTATTTCTCTACATAGTCAAACACTAGGAAATAATCTCTATTTCATCTACTTAATAAAAATAACCATACTTAATGTAAATAATAATATAATAAATAAAATAAAAATTTGAATAAAATTCTAATTAAAATAGATATTAAAATTTTTATTAACCTCCAACAGGCTAATAAGTAACAGATCCCTTAAAAAAAATAATAACAAGGAAAATTTTAATAATTAGAAATAAAACAGTTAAGATCAAACTCTACATTGTGTCCTGAAGGTGTTAAAGTGCGTAATTCATGAATCCAACGAGATTCGGCCTGACTAACCCTGATAACCTTATTATCCCCTCTCCAGTGCGGTTTATATTTTTGAATACCACAGATAATTAGTGATGAAGGGTCTTTTTTTATGAAATGTCTTGACAAACTATGCTTTTCAAAACCTTTTTTAATGTTTTGAACGTGTTCTCTTAGTCTCTTCCATAATTCTCTTTTAGTTCTTCTCACATATTGAATGTGGCAAGGACATTCTAAGAGATACACTACACCTTCACTTTGACACGTAATGAAATCATCTATTACATATTCTTTTTCAGTCACTGTGGAGATAAAGCTTGATTTCTTTCTTTTCTTTTCTTTTGTATGTCTACACGCGTAACATTTTTTACAAGGATAAAATCCTTTTCCCTCCAAAAAGGAAAAAGGCCTTTTTGGAGGGTCTAGCACATTTTTAGCAAGGTTATCTCTGAGGGTGGGAGATCTTCTATACACAAACTTTGGTTTTTCCGGCAGAATAATTCCAAGATGTCGATCTGTCTTAATGATCTCCCAGTGTTTTTTTATTATTTTTTCAATTTGTTTGTGTTGGATAATGTAATCCATAATAATGGATACCATATCCTGCTTCTCAGAGTTTTTGATATTATCCTGTATTAATTTCTCCCTATCTAGCTGTACTACACATTTTATTTTATCTTCAATAAAGTCAGCTTGGTAACCTTTTTGAATAAATCTGTCTCCAATCAGTTTAGCCTGTTGGAGAAACACTGATTCATTTAGCGGAACACTTACAGCAATTTCCCTCCATTTTGCCCTCTACTGTTGATGCCCTAAAATAAGTAATAACACAAATCTCTAGAATGGCTCTTATTTCTGCCCATATGAACAGAATCTTATGGGTAAAAGCCTGGACAGCTGAAGAAGAAGGGGGTCTCTTTGGTAAGGTATTTGACAAATTCAACAAAGAGGCCACAGGCGGAAATGCCATTCTCCCACAGTAAAAGGTTTGGAACATAAAATCCCCAAAGTCTACCAAATACTCTCTTGCCAAAAGAACATAAGAGAATACCCCCTAATTGGGACTTCCCATGGCCACCAACACTATGTAGAAAAAAATATTTTATTAAATAGTTCCAAACAAATGGATAATCGATAATAAAAGACGCATGCCGTCACAAAATCCACAACAAACATAACAAAGAAAAAAAACAAAATAACAAAAAACACAATTAAAGCATAAGATGAGACATGACATGAGTAGTCTCCAGTGGGTAGTGTACCCTGAAACTGGACGCATTTCTGTTTTTTTAGACCTTCATCAGGGGTAAAGAGTGAAATATAGTCAAATGTGTTTTAGCTCAATTGGAACGATTCCATATCAAGACCAGAGAGAAACAGATATCACGAACAGGAGTAGATGACGACCCAAAGTACGCTGTCAGCTTGATACGTTCTTACCTCAATATAATACCAGATATGTGGCAGTGACTAATTTTTAGCTGGCTGGTGTATACACCAGTGTGTACTTTAAAGGGCAGTGAAAACAGGAGCTAGCCAGATCCTCAAGTGAAGCTAATATAATAGAGGGTAATCCCCAATAGTGCTTGATTTACTGTGCCCTGTAACAGTGGTGTCCATGTATGGAACGTCCCCTCAGTGTGTTGTTGCCTGCAGGACATAACACAGTGTTGGTGGCCTTTGAAAGTCCCAATTAGGGGGTATTCTCTTATGTTCTGTCATATCAAGGATGGGACCACCACATTGTTTCTCTGACATGGTGGAAGCCTCTTCTTTTTCTTGCCAAAAGAAGGGGTGCCCCCACTACAAAGAGAGTGGGGGGGGCACATCTATTATAGCTTGCCCATTTGGTTCACAGAAGTAACAGACCTGTGGGTTCAATCAATAGTTGGAACCAGAGACAAGGAAATAGGGAACTGACAACAACTTGTGGCCCCTGCAAATGCAAAATACAACTGGTTAAAATTTAATTGGCAAGCCAGAAACCTACTCCACAGTATGGTCCCCTTCAGCCCTCTCCCAGAGACCTAACCTCTGAACCCCCCCCCCCCCCTCCGGAAAACCACAAGTACTTATCTACTGCTGGAGAACCCAAGGTGGCGCAGCTCCTGAGGTATGTACCATGTAAGGCACAATGGGCTGAGCTGCAGAGTCACCTCCAGGTCTCCATGCAGTACCAGGTCAATGGTCCTATGCACTGATATACATACCTCATAATCAGTGGGATGGGCCGACTGGCTCACTCTGCACCAGAAGACCACCTCACTGCCAGTACATATGGTGAACCATAAAAGTCCCAGCTGGATGCATGCATGAGGAGAAATTCCAACAATGACTGAAAGTCCTGTACAATAAGTATAGGAAATCCAAACAACGTCAGTCTGAGCAATTCCAGCTGGATATGTGCAGGAGTGTGAATGAAGCCCATTTTTGTGTGATGCATGGTAATTCAATATAGACAGTATATGGTCACACTGTACTGGCTTCTATGTATACAGTCCAGTCTGCTGCTCACAACAAGTAACACAGCCCTCCTAAAATGTCCCGCCAAGAAGCAGCTGATGGCCATAGTATGTCCAAGCAGATCCGGCTCGAATGAAACTGTGCCAATATGAACAAGGCTGTGCAATGCTGTTGCTATGCTAGATAGAAGATTGAGCAAGCAATAAATAAAAAAAAAGGAAAAGGGGGGGGGGCACTCTCACCCATTCATGCAAGACTGTGACTACCAGTATCCTGTATTTTGCCCCCAGTCATGGTACTGGTGTTGAAGCCATGGTCTCCAGCTAGTAGATGCTCCTACTGCAAGATATTAGGCTGTGGGTGGAGATGTTGCATACCACTGTTTGGGGGAAACTGCATGTCACGGTCAAGATGGCATTGGCCAAGTCCGGTTGGCATGCACACCAGCAGCTCAGAAGTCCAAGGAACGTGGCCCATGATGCCTAAGCTTTTTCACCCCACCCAAACCAGGGCTTCCTCAGGACATAGCATTAGCTTTGCTTCACAAAAGCATCAAAAAAGCATGTTCAAGCAGCAGGCACTTTAATGCATGTTAAAGTCGAAGCAAGTGTAAACAAGCCCTTTAGTACTGTTTTTCAAAGATTTGCTTTCTATACTGCAAGTCTGTATTAAAGTGATATTAAAGCTTCAGCTTTAAAAAAAAAACATGTCATACCTGCTCTGTGCAATAGTTTTGCACAAAGCAGCCCCAATCCTCTTCTTCTCAGGTCCCTCATTGGCTTGTCTGGTTCCTGCCCCTTGACCCGGTGCCCCAATAGCAAGCCGCTTGCTGTGTCAGCCAATGAAGAGAGAGAGAGAGATCCGAGACAGCCAAGGCTACTATGCACATCACTGGATCGAGAGGTGACTCAGATGAGTGTTGGGGGGCTGTGGCGGGAGCAACACACAGATGTTTTTTTTTTACCTCCATGCATAGAATGCATGAAGATAAAAAAACCTTCAGCTTTTACAACCACTTTAATTTTGAGAATTTAAACATGTAAGATAAAAATGTTTTGTACAAAAAAACTTTATAGTTGTATATATAGAACCACTGGAAAGGGTTGGGGTGGGGTGTGGGCTGGGCCAGCTGTCCCTGGCAATGGAATAAATGGCTTACAGTGTTGTAACACTAAAAAATTGATAAACTGAGTACAAAAAGTAACTTATATCTCAAGAGACAAACCCTTTCTGATCCTTTCTGATCAACTCCTTTACAGTAATTACAATAAAGTGGAATAAGGATTGTGTCATGTTACAAAAAAAAAGCAAAGAATGTATTCAAAATATTGCAGTAAGACTCCTTAGATTTAGTTCCTCTATATCAGGGATCCTCAAACTACGGCCCTCTAGCTGTTGCGAAACTACACATCCCATGAGGCCTTGTAAAACTCTGACATTCACAGACATGACTGGGCATGATGGGAATTGTAGTTCCTGAACAACTGGAGGGCCGTAGTTTGAAGACCCATGCTCTATATAGTATATCATAAACACAAAAGCAATACATTAACAAGAAGGTCTATCACAGGCCGGAAAAACTCTTGTGTGGACATTCCCGTATAGTGTAATTATTTGTAAGTAATTATTTTTTATTTAAGTGCCCTTTCACACAAATGTTTGGTTTGTCTATTTTTTTAAATTCATCTGTATGTGGATGTGGATGAAAACTAGACAGCAATGCATCTCTATGGGCTCACGGATTTAAATGGATGACCTTTTCTGTTTAGACAGATGTAAACACATGTAAATGGATGCCATACTGTTACGTCAGTTCCATTTATGTTCGTTTTCAGGCAAGAATTTTTTTTTGGCACCTATGATTGGTTTATGCAACAACTAAAAAAAAAATGGGATACAAACTTATGTAACCTGAATCCATTTTCATAGCAAAAAATATGACTGAACTGATGACGCCTGTGTGAACGACCCTAAGACCCTGTTCACAACTAGTGACACTTAGCCCTTGTACACACCGCCGGAGATTCCGTCAACCAAATCCGTCGGATTTTGTCCGAAACTGTTGCATACACACGGTCGGACAAAGTTGTCGGAAAATCCGATCTTTCAGAACGTGATGACGTAATTTCGTTACGATGGTACTATGTTCAGGCTAGTAGCCAATAGCTTTAATGTAGGAATTTGATCTGAGCATGCGTGGCACTTTGTCCGATCGGAATCCTCTACACATGATCGGAGTATGTCCGATCGGAGAATTTTGTCGGAAAATATTTCCGGCAAGTTGGAAAATTTGGTCCGACGGATATTCCGACGGAAACAGTCCGATGCAGACCACACACAGTCGGAATATCCGACAAAACGCTCCGATCGGACACATTCCATCGGAATCTCCGACCGTGTGTACAAGGGCTAAGTCATAGTTATTTGCAAGTTATTTTACCACAGTTTTGGAGCTGCACCATTCATTTGAATTAGCTGGGCTGCACTCCAAAAATTCTCCAAAGTAATTCCTGTATCTTTTTTTGGAGGCAACTTTTTTTTAACTGTGCTATTTGGTGAGTGTTCCACGCATTTTGTCATGCAAGAAAACATCTGCTTTCTTAGTGTGTTTGGGATACCATTAGGCATCATGGCACCCAAATGCGAGTTGCACGTTTTGCTGCAATTTTAGTGCAATTTAGAATGTAATGAAATTTGAATGGTACCTAAGGCCTCTTCCACATGGAGCGGAGTCCGCTCTGATCAGCATAGGATCTGTGAGCAGAGCGGGATGGATGTCACAACTGTGCCTGCTCAGTTTATGCAGAGCGGACACAGGCAGACCCTGTTGCGCTCTATGGGTGGGAGGGTGTAAACAAATTTTTCTGTCTGTTTACATTAAGGACGCTCTGATCTCGTCCACCAAAACAGAAAAGGGTGCAGCCCTTTTCCTTTTTTATCTTTTACCAGACCTGATTGGACCTGGAGGTAGGCAGGTGTAAATGAACACATGTCTGTCCATAGGGCTCCATAGACCTTCTGATCAGGCCTTCCTGATTGGTGGACCTGATCAGAAGGCCCATGTGAAAGGAGCCTTTCAGTAAAATTTTCAGGATAAAAAAAAAAAAAATTAAAAAGTATCACAGACAGATCTCAACTGTTGATGTTGCAAGTATACTAATATGACTACAATTACCCTAAGCATAATCAGTTGCTAGTATTTGTTATGCCGCGTACACACGGGCGGACTGTATGGCGTACTTAGTTCGTCATACAATCCGACGGACAGTCCGTCGTACTTTCGACTGAACGGACTTGACCACACACGGATGCACAAACAGTCCGTCGAAAGCTTGCGCGATGACGTGTACAGCACGTACGACGGGACTAGAAATAGGAAGTCCAATACACAGCAAAGCACCCTTCCGCCGTGTAAATCCTTTCTGGGCATGCGCCATTCTTAGTCCGTCGAACTAGCATACTGACGAGTGGATTGTCCGCTGAAACCAAAGTACGACGGACAGAATTTCGAAAAATCCGAAATTCTTAGTACGCCGGACTGCACGCTGAAAAAGTCCGCTGAAGCCCACACACGAGCGGACTGTCCGCTGAAATGTGTTTCGACGGACTAAGTACGCCATACAGTCCGCCCGTGTGTACGCGGCATTACTGATCCTAAGGCAGGGCTGGGAACTTGTGACCTGCAGTGTGGGTGTGTGTGTCCACAAATGAATGCAGAGGTAGCCACAATAGTGTCATGCTCTTTTAACCCAAGTTCTTTACAGTAATCTTACAGCATTTACACAGATTAAAGGTCAATATTTGACTTGCCAGTAAAATCTTTTTCCGAGTACAGCACAGGACACACATTTTTTAGTCTTAAACCATGCATACAGTACTTTCAAGTGATTGGACACTGGCAAAAAGAGAAAGATGGAGGCACATAACCCCTTACATTTTCTGCTAGCCTCAATTTTGTAGCATACAATAGTGAGATCATAAGAACAGAGAGCAAGGACCTGTGTCCTGTAGTGTAGTTCAAGATATTTTTTGGTAAGTCAAAGATCCAGGGCACAGGACCATGGGACATCTAAAAGCAGTTCAAATCTGGTGTGGCAGTGCAGAAAACACCAAAAGGCCCATGTAACAAGTCAGGAAAGCTCAACAGACTGAGAAAGCAGTTTGTAGTATTGTATGCCTTGTATGCCTGCAACTGGTATCAGAGAGGCCAGAACATTCTGCTGGTAGAAACATAAACATGTGAACAGAAAACCACATGGTGGCAGCCTTGAAAATCCAAGAAACAGATTACTGATGCTGAAAATCCCATAAAGCAGAGCTGATAGAATGCACCTTAACCGCTAGAGATCCGCGCTATAGCCGAATGACGGCTACAGCGTGGACCTGCTTTGCCGGGATAACGTCTATTGACGTCGTTTGATGCAAAAGCTACCACCATCAATGGCAAGGTAAGATATAGACACCCACTTAAAAACCAAATGGTCTTACACACACCTACATTCTAGAGCTGCAGCCTCCATCGCTTTCTTCGGGATTGAACACTTCTGTGAGTGTCGGATTCATTTGTCTGCTGTAGCTTGAAGTGTTTCCATCCCCTGACCACTGGGCCACTACAAGACTCAGCAACGACATGGGGGTCAGAGGTCATTCCTTCTTCCAGGTCAGGGACCTGCTAAGCAGTGAAGAAAGGATGGGTTTCTTTTTTTTTGTAATTCCTTTATTTATAGAATTATTATACACCAAACAGACAAGAAAATTACCAGTATAAGCAGAATAATTAGTATTGTCCAGGTTTCTTTTAAGGTGATTGCAAAGGCACAGTTTAAAAAAAAAAAACCTGTTATGCTTACCTGCTCTGTGCGATCCCCCCACTGGCACTTCTGACTCCTCCCCCCACCCCCGTTGAGTGCCCACATAGCAAGCCGCATGCTATGGGGGCACTCATGCGTGCTTACTCCCAAGCCTATGGCCCCACAGAGGCAGGCTTGGCCTCGCCTCTCGCTCCTTCATCACTGGCTGAGATTGACAGCAGAGGGGGCAGCTCCCGCTGCTGTATCTGAGCCAATGAGGAAGGAGAGAGCCTCAGCTCTCATGCACATTGCTGGATTGAGATCAGGCTCAGTTTTGTATTTAAAGGGGGCTATGTGGGGGGGGGAGCTGAATGCAGAAGGTTTTCTACCTTGTAAAAAAAACTTTCTGCCTTTACAATCACTTAAAGTAAGCAGCAATGGAGGTAACACACTGGGGTTTTTCAGCTGTCATTCAGCTATATCAGGCTTCTGGTGTGTTACTGTATTGTTATGGCCTATTCCCACCTATGCTTTTCCCCCAATGCCATGTCTATCAAAAACAAAGAGTTTAATATCATTCTTATTATGTTTTTACAGATCTATATATGTGGCAGATTCAGTGGAGAAGAATTCCACTTTACAGCAGAAGTCTACAACCCAGATACAGACCAATGGAGCATGATCGCCTCGATGCGGAGCCGACGCAGTGGTGTCAGTGTCATCGCCTATGGAGATCTGGTCTATGCAGTATGTGCAATGATTACTTTCTACCCAAATGAGATTGAATGAGAAACATAATTTGCAGCATGCGTCTGGTGAAACCGATGTCAGAAGAACTGGAAATGAGAGGATATCTCTCTCTAACAGAGCCACTGATAGGAGCACTAATCCCTCCCAACTCCATCCAAAACTAGGAAAAAAGGCTTTGACTTGAAATTCATTTTAAAGGATAAGTTCACCTTTTGGTAAAAAAAATAATAAATACACATATTTTTGCAGGAGAGAAATGTGCATTTATTATTTTTTGACTGAGGAGTCTGGAAAACATTGGACCTGTCATCAGTGGATCGGGGTGCAATGGCAGACTCCTGCAGACAAGCTTTTCGTGCAGCTTTTCAGGGCTTGTGAATAGACTATGAGGCCACTCATCAGCGACCTCGCAGTCCATTCAGAACTACAAGCCATCAGCCACAAAGCCTGACAGTACTTGTAGTTCACGTATCGTTTAAAGCCCAACTCTGACTCAAAAAATAAAAAAAAATGACTTGTTCAGCCTAAGGGGTAGAGGAAGGGGCTGCATTACCTACCGACTCTTCACTCCACCACTGCTATTTTGTCCCTGAAGCTTCCGATCTGTGCATCATCACATACAATGCAGGGCTAATAACCCTGCATTGTACATAGCGGAGGCAGGAGCATGGGCGTCCGCAGGTAGGGGCAAGGGGGGTCAAGTGCCCCCCGGAATCAGGGATTGGATCTTAAATTCAGTACAGTTGCGTCGCAATTGGGGTGCGGGCAGCCTGCACCCAGGTGCCACCTGCCAGTGGGGTCACACTATCAAGGTGCTGTCAAGCCCCCCATCAGTGTAGTGTGACTTTGGGCTCTTTTCCCTGCTCAGTACAGCAGAGAACTTGGCAGTGCTGTGACAGAAGAAAGGTGAGCTGCGGGCTATCAGAGGCTTCTCCCACTCTCCCCACTTTCTCCTGTCAGGGAGAAGAAACGGTGGCTCTCACCAGGTTCCCCACCCAGGTTCCTTCCCGCTCTGTTCCTTCCCTATTGGCCATAACTGAGGGCCAATCAAAGGAGACTGGGAGGAGATCATCGTGGGACATGTAGTCCCAAAGATTGGCGCCCCCATTTTCCACAGGGAGGAGGCTACAGCTCGATCAAGAGAGATATTTACAGACTGCAGGCTAGAAAAAAGAGTAGGGAGAGAGCGCTACAGGACAAAGAATGAGAAGTGTGCTGGGCGGAAAGCCAGAGAGAGAGCCGCACTGCCCAGCGCCACCAGAGAGAGAGCCACGCTGCCCAGCACAACCAGAGAGAGAGCCACGCTACCCAGTGTCACCAGAGAGAAAAAGACTGAGCCACTACCAGGGTACAGACATGCTGCACTACTGACAAGAGTCGCCCCCAGGGAACCCAGAGTGAGTGATCGTCCAGCCGGAGGGATCACTGCTGTAGTTTCGCTGGGTCTGGTAAAAGGGCTTGTTGGCCATTATCCATTACTTATCCTAGGGACTTACTACGTCTGCAATCTCTGAAAATGATAATGTGATAATGACCTTGTCGAAAAGGGGCGTTGCATGGGTGACCCAAAAAGATGCCCCCCCCCCTGAAAAAAAATCTACGGACGCCCATGGGTAGGAGTGTGAACACAGCTGGAAATAGCTTACTAAGGTGGCTATAACAGACCAAGGTAGCTTGCTGGAGCAAGGAATAATATGTCTCACCACTCGATTTAGGCTGGCCATAGATTATGCTAAAATCACTCAAAAGCACTCGAATTTCTCCTTGCGGAGCTATTGTTTTCTCCCACCAGGAAGCCGTCCCTGTTGGGAGAACACAATCGAGTGGATTTACTAAAACTGCAAAGTGCAAGATCTGGTGGCGCTTTGCATGGTAGCCAATGAGCTTTTAGCTTCAGTTTGCTCAATGATGCTCTTTGACAAAAAAAAAAAAAAATGGAAGCTGATTGGTTTCTATTCACAACTGCACCAGAGTTTACACTCTCCAGTTTTAGTAAATCAACCCCAATTATTATTGCTTGCAGCTATAGTCGCTGGCAATAATTGCATGCAAGAAGACAGATTATTTTAAAGAACATGTAACCCTTGCAGTGTGGTGGGGGGGGGGGGGGGGGCACTGCATTTTTGTTTTACCCGGAGTTGGCCTTTAGAAGCAGACTCTTCTAGATACTTGCTTTTACTCTTATTTGCCTGTGACCTGCTTTTCCTTGACTTCATAGCTAAGTTCCAACAATTCCCATGCCCAAATCCATTGAGAATGCCCTTACTGACCACGGAGGCTATGTCACTGCGAAATGGAATGGACACTCTCCAAGGCTTAGCCATGATGTTGTGGTTAAGCCTTGGATATTGTCCATTCTATTGTTCAGTGAGGCAGCCGTAGCAGTCAGTAATGGTATTTTCATTGGATATGGGCATGGCAATTGGTGGAGCTTAGTTATGAAGTCAAGAAAAGTCAATAAGGCCAACAAAAAGTAAATGCAAGCATCTAGAAGAGTATACTCTTAAAGCCCAACTCTAAGAACAATTAAAAAAAAAATACAGTGGGCCCTTCCACACTGCAAGGGTTACATGCTATATTCAGACATGGTCCTTCATGTTAAGGTGACCTTTAAGACCATACCCATCATCCTTGTGAAACCTGTTTGCCACATGAAGTAAAACATGGTAACACGTGTTGTCTCTTACAGGTCGGAACATCTAATGCAGGCGGCAGACTGCGCAGTGCCGAGGCCTATAACCCAGCCAACAACATCTGGACCGAGATCGCCTCCATGTTCAGCCCACTCAGCAACTTCGAGATTAAAGTAATGGAGGATCTCCTTTATGTGATTGGAGGTTTCGAAACAACCTTTGAAGCAGAGTACTATGACAGGAAGACCGATGAGTGGTACGGCGTCCACAACATGAACATCCATCGCAGCGCCCTGGACTGCTGCATTTTGCCCGGCCTCCCCAACGTCCGGGGATTATGTCGTCAGTCGGGACAGAAGCCAATTAACCTACCAGCGTGTCTTTGGAGTGTGGGAGGAAATGGGAAACCCACGCAGGCACAGGGAGAACATGCAAATACAAAATGCAGGCAGCGACCCTTGAACCAGCGACCCTTCTGACTACTAGGTGAGAGTGCTAACCTCTATACCACTGTGGCGCCTGATGTACTACTGGGCCACTACAAGACTCAGCAATGACATGGGGGTCAGAGAACGTTCCTCCTTCCAGGTATATATAGGTTTAGTAATATATATATATATGGGGGGGTTTAGTAGCATACATATATGTGTGTCACAGTGGTGTAGTGGTTAGCGCTCTCACCTAGCAGTAAGAAGGGTCACTGGTTCGAATCCCAACCACGACACTACCTGCCTGGAGTTTGCATGTTCTCCCTGTACCTGCTTGGGTTTCCTTCCACAGTGAGGCGTTTGATGGGTGCAGTGGCAGCGTATTTATTGGCAGAACAATGTACTGTACCCACTCCGCTCTATCTCTGCCTCAGCCTGCCCCCTCGAGCCCATCATTTTTCTGGACCCTGGACATGCATAAGATTCATGCATGCGCGATTCGCAGCGTGAGAGCATAATATTTCTCGACCACCTCCCGCGCATGCACGAGGCATTTGCTGGGCACAGTAAGGCGGCGTTTGCTGGGCACAGTAAGGCGGCGTTTTCTGGGCACAGTGAGGCGGCGTTTTCTGGGCACAGTGAGGCAGCGTTTTCTGGGCGCAGTGAGGCTGCGTTTTCTGGGCGCAGTGAGGCAGCATTTTTGGGCACAGTGAGGCGTTTGCTGGGCACAGTGAGGCAGCGTTTTCTGGGTGCAGTGAATATAATATTTCTCTACCAGCTCCCGCGCATGCGAGATCAAGGGCCGTGAAATTGCGCATGTGCAGTAAAGCCCTGCCGTCAGCTATTTCAGTGACGGAGCCGCACCAGAAGTGACGCGGTTTGCTTTGTGCATGGGTCACAGAAAATTTTACTACACCGGCTAACTAAAATTTTACTACACCAAATAAAGAAACCAGTCCATCCAAAATGAGCATCTACATTGGTCCCTAGGTAGTGTCATGGTTGGGAATTGAACCAACAACCCTACCTGCTCAGTGAGAGTGCTAACCACTACACCACGGTATCACCTGATGTACAACTAGGCCACTACAAGACTCAGCAATGACATGGGGGGGTCAGAGGACGTTCCTCCTTAGGCTCTACTGACACCGCCCACTGCCCTACTGACACCGCCCACTGCTCTACTGACACCGCCCACTGCTCTACTGACACCGTCCACTGCTCTACTGACAACGTCCACTGCCCTACTGACACCGCCCACTGCTCTACTGACACTGTCCACTGCCCTACTGACACCGCCCACTGCTCTACTGACACCGCCCACTGCTCTACTGTCACCGTCCACTGCCCTACTGACACCGCCCACTGCTCTACTGACACCATCCACTGCTCTACTGACACTGCCCACTGCCCTACTGACACTGCCCACTGCCCTACTGACACCGCCCACTGTCCTACTGACACTGTCCTCTGCCCTACTGACACCGTCCACTGTCCTACTGGCTGACAGTGTCCACTTTTAAGGTAGGCTAGTTCCATGTTTTAACTGACATTTATTTTATTACTAAAATCATATTTTTTGGGTATACAAATGCTTTTGTTTATCCATGTTCCTTCAAGTACCCCCCCCCCCCCCCCGTTAATGCAATTTGGCCACAGCCACTGTTCACCATAGCACACCTATTACTACTCTCCTTGGGTAACCAAAAAGGTGTCCCAGGTATTTTACAATCCTATAGAGTGTAGTACAAAAAAATTGCCGTGCGCCATGAAAGTGTTTGGGTTTGGCTTGAAGAAAAGGTGGCAACCCTACATGTGCTCCTTGCTTTGAAGGTCAGTTATAGGTCCCGCTCCTCTCTGTCAGCCCCCCTCCTCTCTGTCGGCCCCCATCCTCTCTGTCGCCCCCCCTCCTCTATGTCAGCCCTCCTCCTCTCTGTCGGCCACCCCCCTCCTCTGTCAGCACCCCTCCTCTCTGTCAGCCCTCTCCTCTGTTAGCCCCCCCCCCCTTCAGCTACCCCCTCCCCTCTATCAGCTACTCCCAAACAGCACACACCTCCCCCCTTCTTCCTCCACTCCAGTGGGGCTAATGTCCTGCAGCCGGGTCACACTGCACTGTCTGTGCACTCTCTTTCTCTCACCCAGCCACCAGCACTGATGCCGCCAGAGACAGTGAATGGAGGGCCACTGGACTGGTGTCCTAGCAACCAGGGACGCTTTTGCAGGAGAAAGCATGGTATTACAGACTACGCCCCCTAACAGGTTCACACACACACACACATCTATTCAGCGGCTCCTGGAAGGTAAGGTTTTTTTTTGTCTCGCTGTAATGGAGGTCTCTATTGGGGGGGCACAGGCACTGTCTGATATATAATCTGTTACTTTCCACTGCCCTACTGACACCACCCACTGCCCTACTGACACCACCCACTACTCTACTGACACCGTCCACTGCCCTACTGACACCCTCCACTGCTCTACTGACAACGTCCACTGCCCTACTGACACCATCCACTGCCCTACTGACACCGTCCACTGCTCTTCTGACCCCGCCCACTGCTCTACTGACACCGTCCACTGCTCTACTGACACCGCCCACTGCCCTACGGACACCGTCCACTGCCCTACTGACACCGTCCACTGCCCTACTGACACCATCCACTGCCCTGCTGACACCGTCCACTGCCCTACTGGCTGACAGTGTCCACTTTTAAGGTAGGCTAGTTTCATATTTTAACTGACATTTCTTTTATTAATAAAATCATATTGTTTGGGTACACAAATGCTTTTGTTTAACCATGCCCCTTTAAGTCCACCCCCCCTTTAATGCAATTTGGCCACCCCCAAACAGCACGCACCTCCCCCCTCTTCTTCCTCCGCTCCAGTGGGGCTAATGTCCTGCAGCCGGGTCACACTGCACTGTCTGTGCACTCTCTTTCTCCCACTCAGCCACCAGCACTGATGCCGCCAGAGACAGTGAATGGACTGGACTGGTGTTTTAGCAACCAGGGACACTTCTTTTGCAGGAGAAAGCATGGTATTACAGACTCCGCCCCCTAACAGGTTTACACACACACATCTTTTCAGCGGCTCCTGGAAGGTAAGGTTATTTTTTTTTGTCTCGCTGTAATGGAGGTCTATATTGGGGGGGGGGGCACAGACACTGTCTGATATATAATCTGTTACTTTCCACTGCCCTACTGACACTGCCCACTGCCCTACTGACACTGCCCACTGCCCTACTGACACTGTCCACTGCTCTACTGACACCGCCCACTGCCCTACTTTATTTTAACTGACATTTCTTTTATTAATAAAATCATATTTTTTGGGTACACAAATGCTTTTGTTTAACCATGCCCCTTTAAGTCCCCCCCCCCCCCCCCCTGTTAATGCAATTTGGCTACAGTCACTGTTCACTATAGCACACCTTATTACTACTCTCTTTGGGTATCCAAAAAGGTGTCCCAGGTATTTTACAATCCTATAGAGTGTAGTACAAAAAAATTGCAGTACGCCGTGAAAGTGTTCGGGTTTGGCTTGAAGAAAAGGTGGCAACCCTACCGCCCCGTGAGACGATCGTGGGTATCCCCGCGGCAATCGAGTCCGCGGGACCCGCGACTGGACTCACGGTGGTCCCGACCGGCACATGAGCGCGCCAGCGGCGGTGCGCGCGCGATGGCAGGGCGGCATATAAAAATGGAAAAATGCCTGCCCTTGCCATTCTGCCAACGTACATCGGCGTGCGCCAGTCGGGAACTGGTTAAAGTAACTGTAAAGGTTCATTTATTTTTATGTTTTTAAATAACAAACATGTTATACTTACCTGCTCTGTGCAAGAGTTTTGCACAGAATGGTCCGATACTCCTTTTCTGGGGCAAAACAGAGATCTGGAGACTGACATTCCCCAACTCTCTGCTCACTGAATGCTGAGAACTGATCGATCAGTGGTGATTGCTCAGTTCTCAATGCAGCGCCTGCAGGGGACAGATGTGGCCTCAAATCAATGCTGCATCCACCTAGATGAGTATAAATGTGTTTTTTCTAAAGCCCAAACTTATCTTTTAAACATAAGTTTGTAAAAAGAGGAAGTGCTAATGTGTGTATCATTTTTAAAGTGAATATAAAAATGGCAGATGAATGTCTCTCATAAAATAAGGGCAATCTATAAATTCAATACAATCTAAGACAATATAGACATGGCAAAAGATTCCACGGAGACTACCCTAGTCAAAGGCAATACAATTATTAAAGTTTATCTAATATCTATGGTCAAAATGTAAAATTATATATTCATTCCCACATTGCACTTCAATTATTTCTAGCCTATTCCTATTATTCTGAATGATCGTGAAGTTTGTAAACTTACTGATGATCTCCATACATTTACTTCCTTGAATTCTGTGACATATATTTAGTATGTCCTGTGAGTAGGCACTGCTGTGTCACACATTTAACAGAGCCTGACACCTGAACTACTAAGGAGCAGAGAGGAGGAGTTTCAGGAGGCCAAGTCAGTACAGGAATCACAGCTTGCAGACAGCAAGGTACCATGGGATATGTAGTCCTTAGAAATAGAAAGTAAACAGCAGAGGGGAAAAAGCATGAAGGGAATCCAAGATGTTGTGGAAAGAGATTGCCAACAGACAGGCAGAAGTCACAACACAAAGGGAGAGTAACTAAGCTTATATTGGATTGTCAATCAAATGATATTGTTTGTATTGCTATTACAATGCTGATGTTATATTCTGTGACCATAGAACTCATTTAAAGCGGGGTTCCACTGCCTAAATTTTTTGCTAAAATGACACCGATTAAGTTATTGAAAATTAAAACTCACTTGTTCCAGTTTTTATGTCGTTAAGATGTCAGTTTTCTGTTTAAAAAATAACTTTTAAATCTTCTTTTTGGCTGTTCTCATCTTGCCTGTGGGCATGTGAAGCCCACAGGCATCCTCTTCTGGGATACAGTGCTGCTGATCGACCAGCATGCACTGCGCGTTGTATCCACGATCTCGCGCATGCGCAGTAAGTTGAATTTGTAGCGCCGTCAACAGCTCGGGTTGCTATCGCAACAGGCGGCGGCGGCGGAAGTCCCGCCCTGTTGTGATGGCAACGTAGTTGAAATCCCGCGATAACTTGCGCCAGGATGCCTCACTGACTCCTGGGAACAATGACACAAGCTCCCAGGAGCCAGTGCGGCTATCAGGATTTTACGAAATAGCCACACTAGCCACGCCTCTATCCGCACACAGGAGAGACCGGAAATACAGAGGATTACAATGACAAGTAAGTTACAGAGACAAAAAAAAAAAAATAACTTCAGTTTTTACATTAGGTGATAGAGTTGATTGTATTGGTTTAATGTCTTAAAATCGAGTGGAGCTCCGCTTTAATCAAACATCAACTATAGTATTTATGAAAATCACATCCTATAGTGAAGTTTAAGGAGAAGTCCAGCCTGAGCTCATTTGGCTGGGCTTCTCATATGGATCACAGGAGTGCAATTCATTTTGCACTCCTGTGACCCATTTTCAGCAGAGAGTGGGCTGATGTCCGCTCTCTGCTGACGTCACAGAAATCAGTCCAGGAACCAGTGGCGTAACTAGAACCTTCAGGGCCCCGATGCAGGAAACCTTGGAGGGCCCCCGACCTCCAGACAGGGCTCTTTTCTCCGAGCCCGATGGTGGAACACCAGGGCCCAGTCCCAAGTGGGTGGCCGCATATAAAGGAACCGATTTAAAAAACATAAATTAAAGCCACTGTGCCCATCAAACGCCACCACTGTGCCCATCAAACTCTGCCGCTGTCCCCATCAAACTCTGCCGCTGTGCCAATCATCAAATGCCACCGCTGTGCCCATCAAATGCTGTTGGTGTGCCCATCAAATGCTGCCACTGTGAATCCCCACCACCCGCTCGCTGTCTGCCCGCCACTTACCCTGTCTTGGTGGGGCAGCGGGTAACGGCCATGAGCGGGGTCCTCCATGCATCTCCTGCCATCCTCATCTCCTGTCCTCTCCTCCTGATAGGCGTCCAATAGCTGCGCCTATCGTTTCAGCCAATCAGGTGATGGGTAACAGACCCGCACACCTGATTGGTGGAGAGGCGGTTCAGTGTTAGGAAAGTGAATATTAATTCACTTTTCTAACACACCTGGGTAGACTGTGAGCGTCAAGCATGGCGCTCGCAGTTCACCTATTTTTAAACCTATTAGAGCCCATGGCTCTAATCAGGTGCTGCAAAAACACCCCCCGCCGCTGTAATTCAGGCGCCTGACACCCCAAAAGGGACCAGACACCTAGATATGGGGGTGCCAGCGGTGGCTATGGATATATTCATGCTATGCTATGCATGAATCTATCCATTGGTCATAGAGGGTGTGGCGGGAGAGAGGGGGTGGCCCCTGTGCACCCTTTTGGATGCACCGCCACTGATAAACACATGCACATTCACATACATACATATGCATACATGCACACTCACATACATGCGCACACAAACATGCATACATACACATACATATATGAACACACACACACACACACACATACATGCTCACACACACACACACACACACATGCATGCTCACATACACACACACACACATGCATGCTCACACACACACACACATACATGCATGCTCACACACACGCATGCTCACACATACACACACACACATACAAGCATGCTCACACACACACACACATACATACATGCATGCTCACACACGCACATACAAGCATGCTCACACACACACACATACAAACATGCTCACACACACACATACATGCATGCTCACACACGCACATACAAGCATGCTCACACACGCACATACAAGCATGCTCACACGCACACATACAAGCATGCTCACACACATACATACAAGCATGCTCACACGCACATACATACAAGCATGCTCACACGCACATACATACAAGCATGCTCACACACACACGCACATACAAGCATGCTCACACACACACGCACATACAACCATGCTCACACACACACACACACACACATACATGCATGCTCACACACGCACATACAAGCATGCTCACACACGCACACACAAGCATGCTCACACACGCACATACAAGCATGCTCACACACGCACGTACATACAAGCATGCTCACACACACACATACAAGCATGCTCACACACGCACACACAAGCATGCTCACACACGCACATACAAGCATGCTCACACACGCACATACAAGCATGCTCACACACGCACGTACATACAAGCATGCTCACACACACACATACAAGCATGCTCACACACGCACATACATACAAGCATGCTCACACACACACACACACATACAAGCATGCCCTCACACACACACATACAAGCATGCTCTCACACACACACACACACACACATACAAGCATGCTCACACACACACACACACATATATACAATCATGCTCACACACACACACACACACACACACACACACACACACACACACACACATACAAGCATGCTCACACACACACATATAAACACAAATGCAGTAGCTAGTCTTATAAAAAAAAAAAAACGGCAGACATTTACAGTACCTTGGCTCTTCCTGCCGGGTACTGCACTGTAGGGGGAGACAAAGAGCACACACTTTACCCTAATGTGGGGAGCTCCCGCACAGTGCCGATTTCAGTTCGGCTGATGATCGAGGAGCTCCTCTCAGCCTCCCCTCCTAAGGAAGAGTACAGGGGGCCTGAGGGCCCCCTGCAGCAAGGGGCCCGGTCGCCATGGCGATCTTGGCGACCCCTATAATTCCGCCACTGCCAGGAACTGCATCACCCCAACAATGGAAGGCGGGAATCTGCCAAGTGCCTGGGCTGAAGCCCCGTCTCAGCTTTTTCAGCGAGAGCCTGAAATGGCCGCTCCCTGCCCCTTCACAGCTCAGCGCTCCAGTGAGCACAGGGGCACAGAGTGGAGGTCTGCTGATTGATAGTCAGCAGCTCTCTGCTGGGGGAGTTGTGAGAACCGAGCCATCAGCAGTGTTCAATCAATCGGTTTTGAGTGTACAGGCGCTAGGGGACAGATGCAACATCGGACCGATGCTGTATCCATCCAGGTAAGTATGATACTGAAAAAAAATCCCTTTCTTCTCTTTAGGCTGGATTCACACCTATGCATTTTTAGTGCTTTTTGCATTTTGCAGATTTGCACTACAGTCCATTTACCATGGTTTCCTATGGAACATGTTCTGTAGTACAAATCTGCAAAATGCAAAAAGCACTAAAAATGCCTAGGTGTGAATCCAGCCTTAAGGTCAGCATAGGCTGCCTGTTGTCTCTGCTTCTGTAAGGCTTCATTCACACCTATGCATGTTGCTTTTAAGCATTTCTGAAGTTCTTTTTGCTGTGCTTTTTGCATTTTTTACAGTGATTTTGCCCCAATTTGCATTTTGTTATGCTCCTTTTTTATTTTTAGCCAAATTTGTTGCTGGGAAGATTTAAACTGCAAATCACGGAAAAATCATAGTAAAAACGCAATGCATGCTGCAAAAAAAGCAGCGTTTTGCATTTAAAAAAGTCCCTGATCCTTTCCATAAATGAAGAGGCACAAAAATGCAATAATGTGAACGGGTTCCACAGGAACCCATGTTAAAAATAATGCCCTGCGTTTCTGCAAAAAGCATGAAAAAACACATTGTGTGAATGGAGTCTAAAGGAGGACTCTAAGGCTGCATTCACATCTATGCAGTTTTAGTGCTTTTTGCATTTTGCAGATTTGCACTACAGTCCATTTAACATGGTTTCCTAAGGAACACGTTCTGTAGTGCAAATATGCAAAAAGCACTAAAACTGCATAGGTGTCAATCCAGTCTAATGGGGACCCTGATCTAAGGTGGAACTCTGACAGAGACACTGATGTATAAAGGACTCTGAATGAATGCAGGACCCTGATTTAAGGGGGACCCTGATGGGATTTTGTTTTTGCCTTTCTGATTGGTTGCCATGCACAGCTGCTCCAGATTCTGTCTGCTTCAGTTTTGATAATTTCCCGTATTGTACATAGTTCATGCTTAAAGCGGGAGTCCGCCGTTTTTTTTTTTTTAAAAGCCAGCAGCTACAAATACTGCAGCTGCTGACTTTTAAAATAATGACACTTACCCGCCCAGCGCACGCGATGCCGGCACCCGAAGCCGATCTCACAAACGTATCTCGGGTGCTGCCGCCGCCATCTTGGGTATGGGAATCAGGAAGTGGAGCCTTGCGGCTTCATTTCCTGGTTCCCTACTGCGCATGCGCGAGTCACGCTGCGCAATAAGGATGGTCCCCGCTGTCTCTGGGATCCGTGTGTTTCCCAGCAGGCAGCGGGGGACCTTCGGAACGGGGCGTAGATTCTGCGGAAAGGGGCGTAGCTTCTGCAGAATCTACGCCGGAAGTGGGTGCAGATACCTGTACTGTACAGGTACCTGCACCCCCCTCCCCCCTGAAAGGTGCCAATTGTGGCGCCGGAGGGGGGGAGGGTTCCAATGAGCAGAAGTTCCACTTTAGGGTGGACCTCCGCTTTAATATAGTATACTTGATCAGGAATTTTAGGGAATATAATGCCACATACACACAATCGCACATTCCGACAACAAAATCCATGGTATTTTTTCCAACAGATGTTGGTTCAAACTTGTCTTGCATACACACGGTCACACAAAGTTGGTCGGACATTCTAAAAGTCAACAATGCGGTGACGTACAACACGTACGACGGAATTGTCTACACACGATCAGAATTTATACGAACGGATTTAGTTGTCGGAAAATTTGAGAACCAGATCTCAAATTTTGTGCGACGGAGATTCTGATGGAAACTATCCGGTGGAGCCTACACATGGTCGGAAATTTCTGACAACAAGCTCCGATCGCACATTTGCCGTTGGAAAGTCCGACCGTATGTACGCAGCATAAGAATTTTCAGGTTCACTTGGCTCTGGAAGGGACAGGTACCTCGTATTATGGACATAAAGTACAAAGGCATGTACTGCAATGTGCAAACTGCATCCGGAGCGTACCTACAAGGGATGCAGTTGCGACCCTGCCCTATGCTGCCGGTGACCCTATGCTGCCTGGAGTGGTGGCGGCTACATATAGAGGAACCAATCTCTCAATTTTCCTTGTGCAACAGCTGAATGCTTGTAGGAAGGCTAGGAGGAGAAGTGGACATTCAGCAGCTGCCTGCCGCTCCTCCTATCCAGATTCATTCTTCTGCCTCCTATGTGCTCTCCAGCCTGCCTGTGTCCTCTCCTGTCCCCCCCATCCCCCGCAGCTCTGCCAGGTTTACCCCTCCCCTCTCCCGCCAGCTGCTGCAGGGGAACTGTCAGGATGGAGAGCAGGGAAGGGGCCGGTAAATGTGTCATTTACCGGCCTCTGTCTTTTCTGAATGGAGAGTCAGTGATCCATACCGATTCATAACTGAAACTGTGTTTACTATGCTTCAGTTTGTGAATGAACGGGGCTCTCTGTACAGCGCTATTCCCATCCATTAATTCTGTGCAGCCGAGGCTGCAGCGGTGTTAATTTTGTAGACAAAAATATTTCCTGGTGCCTCCATGGCAGCATACCTGTGACAAGCTCCGCCTTGGCTCCTCCCTCAGGACTAGTGAATATTATAAAAGAAATGGTTAGCGCAGCCCCAGCATTCTCCTTTTTTTCCTCATACCTCATGGCAGTGAATTCTGGTCGGCGTCCTTACCTTCTGCATTCGGCAGCCTCCGTCCGGGTTCAAGCCTCTCCCTGACGCAGTTCCTTCTCTTGGGCAGCTAAACGCGCTTATAAGGTTGGAAGTCCCTTCTGTAGGATCTTTTGGGACAAGCAGTTTGTCTCTTAAGTAAGAGCTTTATCTGCAAATTGATTAGGCACCAGCTCATTCATGGTAACGGAGGCAGCAGCTATTTCTACATTTCTTTTTTTTTTTTCCCTCTCTCTCTCCCCTTCTTCTTTTCCTCCTTCTTTCCTTCCCCTTTTAGGTTTTACATCTTTGTGTTTTTCTCTTTCTCCTCTTCTTCCTTTCTCTTTCCTCTTCCCTCTCTCTCTTCCCCTCCTCAACTTTCCATTTCTGTCTTTCTTTTGACCTCTCATTTTTCTTTTATTTTTTGTTGTTTCTTTTAGAGGGAAAACCCCTCTCCTAGCCCCTGCCGTTGTCAGCTCCGTAGGAGCGGCGCGCGCTCAGTCCCGGCACTTTATTCGCCCCCTCGGCGTTCCCCGCCGTGCTCTGCGCATGCGCCGGCGGTGCGAGGCTTCCGGGTTTCCATTCCGCCGGTCGGCGCATGCGCAGTAGTTCCGGAGGCCACCGCGGCCATTTTGGATAAGGGCATGGTGACGACAATGCCATTAAAACGTTAAGGACAGGATAGAGGCGTGCCCTGCCTCTCCTGTTCCACTATTTATCTCCCTGTCGGCCTCAGTGGGACGCCTGTGGCTGCAGGGAGAACTGCGTCTGAGAGCTCCAGGGAGCAAATACCCATTCCTTTTAGGTAAAATTAATAAATAAATGTAAAAAAAAGGGGGAGCAATTAATTAAATAATATAAAATAAATATATTAAATTATTATATAAATAAAATTAATAAAAATTATTTAAATAGATGTTCATCTGGGTTCTAAAAAAAAAAAAAAAAAAAAAAAAGACAAAACGTAGAGAACCCATTATTTATAGAGGTAATTTCACTTTTACCAAGTCAGGACATGACGGGTTGATTTTTCTCCTCTAAAACTCTTTTCTTAGCTGCTGCTTCTGCTAATCCGTCTAGTATGAGCCATTTGCCGCCCGCACAAGATCCTACTCTACACCTGAGGTAAGGACCTACGTCCAGGTCAGTTGATACACTTTTAAAAAAATAAATAAAAGAGTGCACTGAGGCTGGTACTTTTATGTATTTCAGTCCTGTATGCCAGAAGACGTCTAAGAGGACCTCAAGGCAACATGAAGACGATGATGACTCTAGTCACAGCAGAGACAGGTCATCCAGGCATGGGGATTATAGAAGTGGCAGGAAAGCATCGGCCAAAAAGCGCCGTCATTCATGCTCCCCGAGACCTAGATCTCTAAATTGCCTCAGGGACTATGCAGCGGACAGAGAATCTGAAAGTTTCCAAGTGGCGGACCTACTTAAGAAAGCAGTAAAGGATTCCCTTGCGGAATTGGTAGCTACAATGCCGACGCAACAACCAGCATCTCCTCCTCAGGAGCAAACGGCTGAGGCTCCCATTCCCGGGCCGTCCACAAGTGGAATTTCTTGTCTGATACCTGCATCTTCCTCTAAAACATCAGGAAGAGAATGCCATCTCAGAGGAATCATCTGATGACCTAGATGCCTCTGGCTTTGCTTTCGCCATGGTACAGCCTTATGTACAGGCATTTAAACAAGAGATCGGCTGGGAAGAGACCAACACAGAGGTTAAGAAGTCTAAATCGTACTTCCCCTTTCTCAAACGCCAGATATCCTTTTTCCCTCTCATGGACGAGATCAGGGATGTGATTGAGGAAGAGTGGAAAAAGACATAGAAAATATTCTCCATTAATCAGTTGGGAAAGTTATACCCTCTCTCAGAGGCTGATTCCGCAATGCTGGAGGGTTCTCCAGTGGTCGATGCAGCAGTGGTAAGGTTGGCAAAGAATGTCACGTTGCCCCTGGAAGACTCAACTTCTTTAAGGTTCCACTGGACAGAAGGATGGATCTCGATCCAAAAAGGCTTACCAGATGGCAAGCAACGCCTGTAAATCTGCGATAGCCCTGACATCAGTGTCAAATGCACAACGTGTCTGGATGGATGATATAGAGTCGGCAGTCCAACAGGAAATCCCAAAGGAGGATATAATCAAGGCCTTGGATGAGCTAAAGCTCTCAGCAGACTTTATTGGTGAAGCCGCCATTGATTCAATTCGTTGCTCCGCAAGGGCAATGCTCTTGGAAAAGCACACAGTCCACGTTCCTCAAGACCCGAAGGCAGAGACCAGTGCCTACCCCACAGGATTCCACTAAATCCTTTTGACGCCAGGCCAGCCCAAGCTATGGGGGCCAGGTTAAAAAACTTCTCAAAGATCTGGGAACAAAAGTGCAAGGATCCTTGGGTAGTCTCCACAGTCAAATACAGCCATTTCTGGTCGTTCCTAGACAAACCTCCCAAGGACTTCTTCTCCCCGAAATGGGTGTCAAGGTCCCCCCCCCCCCCAAAAAAAAAAAAAAAAAAAGCGGAAGCGCTTCAGCGATTTCTTCTCTCCTTGCAGGAACAGCAAGCAGTAGTCCCAGTGCCTCCATCAGAGATATTTTCGGGTTTTTACTCCACCCTGTTTCTAGTCCCCAAGAGAAATGGGGGGTGGAGACCCGTGATAGACCTAAAAAGTCTCAACCGCTATATCTTCCTAGAAAAATTCAAAATGGAGTCACTACAGATGATTATTCATGTAGTCCAACCAGGGGACTGGCTGTTGTCAATAGGCTTGCAGGACGCTTACCTGCGTATACCCATACTCCCTCCGTTCCAGAAGTATCTGAGATCCATTTGGCCTCTGCACGTCGCCAACAGTCTTCACAAAGACCCTGATTGCCATCATAACCCCTCTGAGGGAATTGGGGCTTCAGGTATGCCACTACTTGGACGACCTTCTACTCCTGGCGAAGGATCCAGCCCAGTTAGTGGAACACAGGAACATTCTTTTGACAACTCTAGCAGAATTCGGATGGAAGATAAACCAGGAGAAAAGTCACCTTTCTCCAACCCAGGAGATGGTTTATTTGGGCGCTCTGTTCAATAAAAGGAACGGAACAGTGGCTCTCCCACCTCAGAAGGTGACATCCATTATTCAACAAATGAAGAAAGTGAGTACGAGATCCTACCTGACAGCCTCAAACTGTTTGAGCCTGATAGGCCAGATGTCGTCATGTATCCCTATGGTCCCCTGGGCCCATTGGCATTTGAGACATTTCCAGCTGGAGTTCTTGAGACTGTGGAACAGACGGTATCTATCCCAACCCATACACTATCCCAACGACCTTGATGCTCAGGAGTCTACGTTGGTGGATGAAGAAACAGACACTTCTGAAACCGCTCCCGTTAGGGCATGTCGACTGGATCACAATTACTACCGATGCCAGTGCAGCAGGTTGGGGAGCACACTGCAACCAGATCTCAGTGCAGGGAAGATGGTCCTTCCATACAGCAGGCTTGGTGTCAAATGTCCTGGAGGTCAGGAGTGGCCTACCTTGCATTTCTATCCCTAGAGTTCGAGATTACAGGAAAACCAGTTCTCCTCCGAATGAACAACAGGGCTGCGGTATCTCATGTACACCGGCAAGGGGGGACACGCAGCAGGTCCCTCCCGAAGGAGGTGGAACCCATAATCCTCTGTGCAGAAAGGAATCTAAAGGACCTGAGGACAGTCTATCTGCCCGTTCATCTCAACTCGAGGGCCAACAGCCTTTTCCACAGGTTCGTGGATGCCAACGAATGGTCTCTACACCCGGAGATTTTTGACTGGATAGTGAACTAGTGGGGTCCCCTCGAGCTAGACCTATTTGCAACAGCATTCAATACAAAACTCCCAAGGTTCATCTCAAGGCTTCCTCACCCCCAGGCGGAGGCAATAGATGCCCTCTCAGCCCCCTGGGCATGCAACCGGGCCTATGCCTTCCATCCACGGCCTCTCATTCCAAGATTCTTGTCAAGACTTATGACGGAAACCACGACGGTGATAGCGGTCCTACCGTACTGGCCAATTCCCCACAGCAATGTATCTGAGTACCCGGCCTCCAGTCAAGGTTCCAATAATACCTCTTCTCCTGTCACAAGGATGCCACACCCATCCAGATCCCCACAGGCTGGACCTTCACATCTGGCAACTGAAAGGGAAAGGTTCCAATCCCTAGGGTGTTCCAATAAAGTGATCGCAACCCTGCTCAAAGCAAGAAAACCATCCACAAACGGCATATACGATAAAGTGTGGAACAAGTTCAGGGCCTTCATGCTTGGCAGAAGCTGTGATCCAGGTTCCCCATCATCCTCTCCAATTCTTGAGTTTTTGCAGGTAGGCCTAAACCTAGGCCTTGCACTAGGTACACTAAAGGTACAGGTATCAGCTATTTCAGCAGCAACCAGTAGAAGATGGGCCGAGGATCCATTAATAATCCAGTTCTTCAAAGCTGTCAAAAAGATCTGACCGCCAACTAAACAATCTTTTCCCACTTGGGACCTTGCTATCATCCTTATCGTCCTTAGCCAATCCACCTTTTGCCCCTTCGGAGTCAGCATCGCTTTGGAGTCTAACCTTGAAGCTAGCCTTCCTGATAGCTATAACCTCTGGCAGACGGGTTTCAGAGCTCCAAGCTTTAGGAACAGATCATAATCACATCATATTCTATCCGGACAGAGTAGAACTCAGAACAGTGCGAGGATTTATTCCCAAGGTCGCATCATCCTTGAACATGTCGGAACCTTGGGCACTCCCAACATTTTCGGAACAGGACTCTGGTTCTCTTCATGAGCTAGACATTGCCTCCACTTTGAGATGCTATCTGCAGGCCACAGCATCATTCAGGGGATCCATCAGGCTGTTTATAATTCCCTGGGGTAAAAACAAAGGCAAGGAGGCATCACCAAGAACGATTGACTCATGGATCGTTAAACTCATCCACAAGGTGTACAGGACAAATGGGCTGGAACCCCCTTCGGCGGTCAGGGCGCACTCCACCAGAGCGGTTTCTGCCTCTTGGGTGGCAAGAGCGAATGTGTCAATTGAAACTATTTGTAGGGCAGCGACTTTGTCGTCCCAACATACGTTTCTGAAACATTACAGGGTGGACCTAGGAGCTCTTTCATCAGTGGAGTTTGGCAGACAGGCAGTCACATCAGCCTTTGCTTCTTCTAAATAATAATTTCTTTAAAATAAACTTCTAAGCATCATTCCACCCATCTCAGCTAGTTATTTGTCACAGGTATGCTGCCATGAAGGCACCAGGAAAACAGAAAATTGTATCATACTTACCGTAATTTTCTTTTCCTGGTGCCTATCCATGGTAGCATACAATCCCACCCTCGGTATTCTATATTACGGAGAATGCTGGGGCTGCGCTAACCATTTCTTTTATAATATTCACTAGTCCTGAGGGAGGAGCCAAGGCGGAGCTTGTCACAGGTATGCTGCCATGGATAGGCACCAGGAAAAGAAAATTACGGTAAGTATGATACAATTTTCTGTTTTTGTCATAGTTTTTGTTAGCTGCATGTTTTCAGTGCTGAAAACGAAACAAAAATAAAATTCAGTTTCAATTCAGAGAGCTGATTGGTTGCCATGCACATTTGTTGCAGGCTGTGGCTGCGCCAGCTTTGATCAATTCCCCTCAATGTGTTTTAGCATTCAAGAGTTTCTCAGCCTCCTTGAATATTTTAGGATTCATCTAGATTACACAGCACACTTGGTGCATATAAGGTCAATGTAGTGGCAGGTTAATTTTTACCAATGCAGACATTTTTAAATCAACACAGGCTAATGCAATTGATATAAAATGGACCCATGGATACTGAGTGGTAGTTTGATGTTAAATGATTCAGATTCTTATAAATCTTTCAAACAAGACATAGGCAAGTATGTACTGTACAATTTTATTTTAACCACTTCCCGACCAGCGCACGACGATGTACGTCGACAGAATGGCACGGGCAGGCATATTGGCGTACAGGTACGTCCAATATTCAATGCCGCCGCGCCACCGGCGGCGCGCTCCCGCGCTGGTCGGGACCCCCGTGAGTCCGGTCGCGGGACCCGCGGACTCGATCGCCGCGGGCATCCCCGCGATCGTCTCACGGAGCGGCCGAATGGAGGAAATGCTGTGTAAACAACATTTCTCCATTCTGCCTAGCAACTAGTGATGCTGATCTCTGCTCCATGTGATTGGAGCAGAGATCAGTGTTCACTAAATGAAAGCCCAACCCCCCCACAGTTAGTAACACACCCCTAGGAACACTTAACCCCTACACTGCCACCCACTGGTTAACCCTTTCACTGCCAGTGTCATTTACACAGGAATCACTGCATTTATATAGCAGTGATTACTGCATAAATGACAATGGTCCCAAAAATGTGTCAAAAATGTCCGATGGGTCCCCCACAATGTCGCAGTCACAATAAAAATCGCTGATCGCCGCCATTACTAGTAAAAAAAATAATAATAAAAAATTATTAATAAAAATGCTATAAAGCTATCCCTATTTTGTAAACGCTATAACTTTTGCGCAAACCAATCAATAATCGCTTATTGCGATTTTTTTTACCAAAAATATGTAGAAGAATACGTATCGGCCTAAACTGAGGGAAAAAAATGTTTTTTTATATATTTTTGGGGGATATTTATTATAACAAAAAGTAAAAAATAATGCGTTTTTTTTCAAAATTGTCGCTCTATTTTTGGTTATAGCGTAAAAAAAAAAAAACGCAGGGGTGATCAAATACCACCAAAAGAAAGCTCTATTGGTGGGAAAAAAAGGACGTCAATTTTGTTTGGGAGCCACGTCGCACGACCACGCAATTGTCAGTTAAAGTGACGCAGTGCCGAATCGCAAAAAGGGGTCTGGTCTTTGACCAGCAAATTGGTCCGGTCTGCAAGTGGTTAATTATGCAAGTTCTGAGACGCATTGGCCATGATGCCCTATACTATGCAGGGGGGAGTTTGGAAAAAACGGAGTTTTCTTCTGAATGACTAAATGTGTAAAGTGAACACTGATGTTTTTCACTTCACATCACTGCACTTCACCTTACTACTCAGTTTATTAAATCAGGTCCAGTGTGTTTATCTGTGCACTGACAAGGAGGAACAACTAGATATCTGCTAAACATTTCCAATGTGGACTTATCCAGCAACAAAGGGGTTATCTTTTAAAATTGTTAGTACTCCACAGGCAGCTTGTTTATTGCAAATCTAAAGCTGGCCATAGATGATGCGATTTACTTGCCTGCAATCACGAGTTACAGAAAAGAAAATTACTTGATTCCCCCATCAACACAATCAGTGTTGATGGGGGAATCCTTCCCGTGGAGCTATTGTGTTCTCCTGGGTGGGGGTGTGGCGAGCCATCCCAGCTGGGAGAACACAGTGATTATTGCTAGTGGCTATAGCTGCTGGCAATGATCGTATGCAAAAATTCGGCAAGCTGGTTGTACCCAAGACGATCGATGAATTGACTTAGTCACAATCAGCCTGCCCATAGAGGGTTTGAATCTTGGTCAGTCCCTGCTGAAGCAGCCAATATTCTAACTATATACGGCCAGCTTTACTGATTTGCAGCTACTGGTAATTGGGGTCTAATGGCTACTTGAAGGAAATTATCAGGTACACTTGGCCTTGGAAGGGACAGGTACCTCGTATTACGGACATGAAGTACAAAGACATATCTTTGCACAGAGTACACAGAATAACAAAAATATCCATAAAAATGCATTTCAAAAAAGTTATAAATTGATTTGCATTTTAATGAGTGGAATAAGTATTTGACCCCCTTATCAATCAGCGAGATTTTTGGCTCCCATGTGTCTTCTATACAGGTAAGCTGTGATTAGGAGCACTTTAACTATCCAGGTTCCCGCGATGTCAGTACCTCATCGGATTTTTAGATCAGCTGTCGCTTGCTGCTGTCGCCGCCGCCATTACGAGTGAGAGAATTCGGAAGTGAAGCCTTTCGTCTTCACAGACAGAACCCTACTGAGCATGCGCCAATCACTTTTTTAATTGGCCCATCGGCAGAGGAAGGAGGGCCGAACTTCCAAGGGACAGCACCGACTCCAGATGTGGGAAAATGTAACACCAAAGGGAGGAGATAGATAGATAAACAGAAGGTCCGCCTTTGAGTGGAATTACGCTTTAATGAGAATGATAGAGGCATCTGTCTTGGTCACTGGATTGTGTGACTAAGAGATTTACATTTTGAACCTTAAGATTTCAGTAGTGGAGGGTGTTCTCAGGACATCTACCCTTTTCAAGGACACAGATAGGAACAGATAGTTTATTCCTCTAAATAGTTGTCATCATCCCTCTTGGCTCACCTCTGCCAGTAAATACCTTATACAGCCCACTTCCTGTTTCTTGTCTGGTAAAAAGCCTAGAATTATGACATCATGCACAGCTCTCTCTCACAAGAGTTTACCAGGAAAGGAGGGGGGATGAGTCATAAGAGAGACAATGATAGCTGCAGGCGTGTGTCTGTGTAAATCCAGGAAGTAAAGAGGCAGTCGCTTCAGCTGCCCACAGTTAAAATGGTTGCAGCCAGACTCAGAGGAGGGAGATTTCTGCAGCATATTTGGAAAGTACAGAATTGTACAGAATCACAATATATATAAAATAATATGCAAAGTGGTTAGAGGAAAGCTTCAGAATGGCAAAGATATTTTTATTATAAATTACGTGAGCAGACTGCAGTTCCTCTTTAAGCCCAGGTTTTTGGAAAAGTGTTACGACCAGTGGGCACTGGACAAAACTGTACGTGAGGTCCAGCATTGCCATTGGGATGATTTGTTATGAAGACAATGTTAGGACTTCTGATAGCGAGGTTTGGTGTGTCCATGGTTACATTATTTTCAACATTACATTGGCCTGCACATAAGAGTGGTAAGGTCTCGGGCCCCTTTTGTCTGAGCACCCCTCTACTATTTTTAGAGGTGTTTCTTCTTTGGCCAATAGGATTGTCCCATATGTTGTCAATCCAAACTCCCCAGTCATACACATTGGGGGTTATTTACTGAAGGCAAATACACTCTGCACTACAAGTGCACTGTAAATGCTCTTGGAAGTGCAGTCACTGTAGATCTGAGGGGGACATGCAAGGAAAATAAAAAAACTACAATTTTGCTTGCACACAGTTGGATAATAAAATCAGCAGAGCTTCCCCTCGGATCTAAAGTAACTGCACTTCCAAATGCACTTGTAGTGCACAGTGGATCTGCCTTAGTAAATCAACCCCATTGATAAGTTTATTTCATGCACTTCTAAAAATGTCTGCCTATTGAAATGCCTGTGCCGTTTGCAAAATGTACGGAGGACCACACAAGCCCTGCATGTTCGACCCAACAAGCAAGTAGGTAATGTCATCAGGAGAGAGTTCAAGGGGCACAGTGTTTCAAAGCACTATACCTCGTCACAATAAGAACCCAGCGGGCACTCTTTTCTTGGGTATTGATAAGCTTACTCCCAATTGAAGGTGAAGCCATGTAAGGAGAGAAATTTCAAGACCAGAAACTCAATGGACTTACGAGTTATAAACTTTTACCCTCCACGGTCTCAACAGAGTCCGTCATCAGGTGTTTCATTAATAACAGTTATGCTGTTTTGCTGTAATTTTGCTCATATTATTGTTTTTATATTTTCTGTAATGCTCCAAGAATATTCCTTTTTGAGTGAAGTGTTTCTTTTTTAGGATTGCCTTTTTTATTTTTTTAAATTGCTATTTATTTGGATGGTAGAGAAAGCAGATATGAATGTTTAGGCAATATTTATTTACACAATTTTTCATTACTAGCTGACTAACTCGAGGGATCCAATATTGCTGAGCTAATGTGCTTTTATTATTGATATATATTGTTTATTTGAATTTGGAACAAATCATTATTCTCTGAAATGATTTAGCCAATGTACTTCTATCAGCAGAGGACAGTGCATCAATACCCCTTGATGACATCACCTCTGATGAAATGCATAGGGTAGAACTATGAAGTACACACGCATGGGCATTGGGCAGCTGCTATCTTAGTTTTGGATACACACACACACATATACACTCACACACCGCTGGTATCGTTCTCAGTGAATGCAAGTATAACAAGTTTTACAAAAAAAAACATTTAAAGGGCTTTACACCATTGGACGTATTCCCTTTGTGATCTTCCTTTACATAAGGTTTCTGGTGACAGATACCAGGAGGAATTTCTGTATGCTCTCATGAGCCAAACCTCTCCAGTTAATAGGCTATCCTTCTGCCTGGTGGTGCTTTATAATATTCTGCAGGATTTTTGGATGACATGGCAATAGTGTCCCCTCTGGCTAAGGGGGGTCAATGTTCTCTGGTAAGAGCCATGATATTCACAGTGGTGTGAAGATTTCTGCACGCAAGCTCTGGAAAGGAGTTATATTCTGTTGAAGCACTTTACTTATTTATGGACTTGTTTGATTTTGTACTTTAACATATAAGGACTGTTCTTTTGACACTTCAGCACATGGTTTTTCAACCTTTATTTGTATATTGTTTTAATTGCACAATTGTGGAGAGATTGCTCATTTGCACACTAGCAGTTTTGGTAATATTTTATTATGAATTCATATTTTTTATTTATTGATTTTCTATTTGTGTTGCGCATTTGTATTCGTTATCATTTGCAAAATTGGGGAGACACTACTTAGATTTCTTTATAAAAATCACAATTTTTTTTTTATTGCCTTTGTAGTAGCACCGTACTTCACGTGTCATAGAATCGATCTTTGCCCAAGCTTTGTATGGTGCTACATCCTGAGTTCAAATTCCGAGGAATTTAACTTGATGAATTCTATGCTTTTCCGATACCTTCAGCTCAGACATATGGTCACCAGGCAATCTGGGCCTGTAATACTTGTGCTTGCAGATAATTGTTTGGCAACTGCTATGGTTAAGAGTTGGTTACTTATTATGGTTACTTCTATGCAGCCTTCCAGTATCCAATGGCACAAGCCCAGGCCTTTTTCCACCTGCTCGGGTCCTTCCCACAGATACAGACTTACTGGAAGCAAGTAATCTTTTTGCATGACACAAAGGGTTCCCTGGTACAATTGCCTGCTGCTCCTCCTAAAGCTTTAGCAATAAACATTTTGCTGCATACCTTTTTACAAAATGGATGTTTACTGCCAAGAAGCTTATAGCCAAGGTGTGAATCCAAGCTGCGTTGTCTACATTACAATAATGGAAAGCAGAAATGGATAAAACACACCTGTATAAGAAACTATGACCATATAGGTTGTCCAAACAATTTCAAAACATTTGAGGTACGTGGCAGGAAGAATCTTCTACTTGCTGTCCATTGGATACAGCTCCTACTTGATTTTAGAATGAATGAATTGAGTGGCTCTTATATGTTTAGGTCAAAAGCTGCAGTGTCATTTACTCATGTGATTTGATATGTCTAAGCCCTTGTACACACGGTCGGAGATTCCGACAACCAAATCCCTTGGATTTTGTCCAAAACTGTTGCATACACACGGTCGGACAAAGTTGTCGAAAAATCAGATCTTTCAGAACGTGATGACGTAATTTCGATACGATGGGACTACGTTCAGGCTAGTAGCCAATAGCTTTGATGTAGGAATTTGATCTGAGCATGCGTGGCACTTTGTCCGATCGAAATTCTCTACACATGATCGGAGTATGTCCTATCGGACCAGTTTGTCGGAAAATATTTCCAGCAAGTTGGAAAATTTGGTCCGACGGATATTCCCGACGGAAACAGTCCGATGCATACCACACACAGTCGGATTATCCGACAACACGGTCCAATAGGACACATTCCGACGGATTCTCCGACCGTGTGTACAAGGGCTAAGGGTACTACTAAGTTACAAATATCCTTAGATTTTAGAAGGCACATAGCACTTTTAGAATATATTCTAAAATTCTGAATATGCTCTAATTATAAAGGCCTTGCTATATTGTTTACACATATTTCTGTGCGATTCGGTCCCTCATTTCATTTGACTTCAGTAGATAACTTGCCAATCATCTATGTAATACATTCCTTCTGTGTATGCTGTATTGAAGAAACCTTATCTATTGCTTTACATTTGTATACCGTCATCATTAATGTTGTTACTTCATGCCCATTTCAACACAAATAAAAGCTCTTTTGGATTAAAAAAAAAAAGACAAAATGGTACAAAAAAAGAGTTCTGTAAGACTGAGTTTATTAAGCGTACCATTTATACATCAGTCCTGCAATGAATACATTTTATAAAAAGTGCAAATGCATTAATGAAACTACAGGCAGATAAACATAACTTGTAAAAAGCAGCAGTGATCCCAGCATTGCTAGTGAAAAGAAGCAACAGCAACAAGTGCAATCTGAAACACTGAATCTCTTAACATAGAAAAATGTATGTACATATGGAAGTGAATGCACTAAATTCACTGTGAGTTCTGATGATGCTGGCACAGTGTTTAGTGCAAATAAAACAAAAGATCATATTAAACAATTTAACTCAAACGCACTCTAACAATATTTTCTAATTTTCCCTTTATACTCATTTAGAAGAAAGCTTAAAGTTTAAGTGATACCCTTTATTGGGTAATTGAAGTTATTAAAGGTGCAAGCTTTTGGAATACCTTAAATCCCTTTTCCACACTTTATACATTTCTGGAAATGGTTCTAAAAGCCACATATTACATTCTTATTACAGAGTTAAAAAGAGGGTGAAATGAAATATTAATATTTATAAAAAAATACAACTGTCTTTTCTTGAGACACTTAGGTGACAAAGGCTGTTGTATAGAGTTAGGTTATAGCAAGAGGGACCAGGTTAGTGTTGCTGGGGCAATTGATTGAAACATTAAAAAACAGATCTAGGCACAATCCTCACCTGAAGTTAGAGTACCTTTTAAAATATCTATACACAAAAAGAGGCTGAAATTGAAGTGCTTAATATAGAATACTATATATGAAAAAAAGCTGCAAATCTGAAGACATTTTTCCAATAATCCTGTCAACAATTGCAATTATGAATGATAAACATTTCTCCATGCAATAAATAGGTTACAGAACCATTGGAAGATGATTGCTAAGGGGGTATGGATATGGTTTAGTGTCCCAGTTATAACACAAAGCAAGTAAACACAGCAATCCCAACTCTACAAATATTATCCCTAATTTCTACTCTATTTATTTAGCAGCAAAGAAAGAAAATATGTTAGAGCACCTTTAAGTGTTTGTTCTCCTTCATTAGTATTTGCTTTATTAATGCAGAGGCCAAAAGATATCAAAGAAAAAAAAAAAGCTACAAAACAAACTATACATAGCAAGTGTCTTGTTGGTTTCTTTTATATTTATTCCATCTGTTAAATAGAAGATAATTTATAGCACAAAGACCCCCTAATATGTGTCTTAGTAATTTGCACACCTGTACTGACATTTATTTGATCAAATTGTAAGTAAATACAATGATTTAACTGAAATATTTTGGATGCGTTTACTCTTTTCCTGTAAATAAATCATACAGCAGGTTAAAAGATGACAGTACAATAAATCTCATGGGCAGTTTTAAACATATCTTGGGCAACATAAAAAAAAAAATGTATGTAGCAGTCAAAAAAGAAATACAAAGTCAGGAGAAGTCCTGCAATATTAACATTATGATAGATTGCTTATAAACATGAAACACAAATTGTAAGGCATTTATTCCTTCCAACTTCAGTCAGAGGGCAAACAACTAAAAAAAAAAAGTTTTTAATTGAACAAGCTGAAAACACTGTTTAGGGTACAAGCCATTCAGAATAACAACACATGTTTTAGTTTGTTGGACTGAGTTTCAAAAATTTAAAGACCAGCTTGGCCTTCCCCTATGCACGTATCCCGAACTGAAGAGGGTTTTTCCACATTTTTGTTTTATATGTGCACTCAAGTGTTAAGATATTACTCCCTGGGTATTTTTGTGGTACATTATCAAACCATATGAAGAAGAAATAACAAGGATCAGGCCTCAATTAACCTTACAATTAATTACCAGATAGGGGTACCATCATCCAAATAACTAATGAAGACGAAAGCATTAGGTTATTGAACAGAGTTTTGCTATTGTTTGAGGACTATGGTGGTGAAGAAAGTTCTAAGACGGTGACAATTCATGTTATAAACTTTAATCCCGATCATTGATTAGTGTTAATCTGCTGAGAAATTTTCTAGAATGCAGTTATAGATAAGAAAAAAGAATCCCTGGGATTTTTTTTTTACCCGTAAACTCCTTTTACGTGACTGGAGCAATAACATGAGTGGATAACAACACAGAAGGGAAGGCATCTTATGCCGCGTACACACGACCGAATTGTACGCCGGACCGCATTACGCCAGACAATTCGATCGTGTGTGGGCTCCAGCGGACTTTTTCATCGTAAAGTCCGGCGGACTTAGAAAGTAGTTTTGACTCAAAATTTCTCTGCCGGACTTGGCTTTCAGCGGACAATCCGTTCGTCAGTGTGCTAGTCCGGCGGACTAAGAATGACGCATGCTCTGAAGCAAGTAGGAGAAGGAAGCTATTGGCTACTGGCTATTGAACTTCCTTTTTCTAGTCCCGTCATACGTGCTGTACGTCATCGCGCTAGGAATGTTTGCCGGACTAGGTCCGCCAGACAATTCGGTCGTGTGTACGCGGCATTAATGTACCTAATATACAGGGGTATGAGAAATTGTTGCGACTTAAACATAGACACAAATATCAGAGGTTGAACTGGATGGACTGGAGTCTTTATTCAACTTACAAACTATGTAACTATGACCTGAGCCCTGTTAGGTACTCTAAGTCAGTTGATATATGCCATGGACATACACAGAACTGATTACTGGGAGGGAGACTGGGTAGATGACCCAAAATTCCCATCTTAAAATTAATTGACAAACCAAGCTGCTCTCAGCTGCGACTGAAGAAGTCACAGTTCATCACTCCAGGTTAAGCCCTAAGGGGCCAGAATGTAAAAGCACACTAGGCATCAAGGCAGGGCACAAGCCTTAGTCTACCTGAATCTACAATTTCAGACCACCATAAGAAGGGTGGTAGAAACCCTATAAAAACCTTCACCCTCCTGCTGGACTACGGTCCTGGACCTGTATAGCAACCTGCAGCTAACTCAACATAATGCATGTGTCAAAGTGAATGCCAAAATGAGGATTCAGGTTCAGATGCGATCCTCTATAGTGGTGCCGAGGAGTCAACTGATCTATAAAAAAAAAAAAACCTGCTGAGGAGTGCCACTGTGGCAATAGGGACTAAAAGAAATCCATTCAGAAATGATGCAAAAAAAGGAAAAAGAAAAAAAGAACAAGCTTCTCTCTGAGGGACAGAAGATTTCAATTACCTAAGAACACTAGTAAAAAACTGCTGAGAATCGGAGGGGTTAAGCAAGGCTGTCCTTACCGCTTTTGCTCTGCCAGTATCCAATCGCCTAAAGGCAGCTGCTTAACTCGTTTGGTTTATGAATTATTAGCCTGTCCTGTGATGTACAATCAAGAAAGATAGTTTAAAGTATATAAATAGTATAAGTAAGGGCTATTTTTTTCCCAGTTTTGGATAGATTGGAGAAGTATTAGAGCACATTGTGTTTTTATGGCTGTTTCCCTCAGGCAGATTCCCCATCTCTATTTATGACATTGGCCATTATCATAGAGAATAAAAGTAAAATAAAACCCCAAATACTGAGTTGTCATCAGAACAGTAATAGAAGGGAAATCTTCCAATGGGGACATTGGTTTTGGAGTCCTTGATGACAAACAAGAATTTCCTCTCATTCTTGTTGTGGCTATGAGATAAGTGAAGTGACATATTGAAACTCTTGAGGTTTGACCTCATATTATATGTTTTTGGTAAATCTGAAGACCAAAATCTGCAGAAAATCTAATAGTGTGTATGGGGTCTTTTTCTAGCCAAAATGAGAAAAAAGTTTTGGCTTTAGTTCTGTAAACTTTAACACATTTACCTATTATATATGTAAATAAACTGCAACCCTCCAACCAACTAAACTCATCACATATCAAATCCTATAATATCCAATGAGTCCAATGACATTTAAAAATCCTTGTGTAAACCTTTGTGAATTGAATCTATAATTTCACATGGCAAGTCTTGAATAATAGCATTGTTAAATTTTTTCTGCACTCGGCAAAAAAAAAAAAAAAAAAAATGGAAATTAGAAGACAGTATAATTGGATCAAGAGTTCAGGTAAAACCCGCTATCCTACATATAATTTATTTTTGTGTTTAGCGGTTTGCCTTAAGTTCAGTTTCCACTGTCACATACATACTTGCTTAGTGCCATAATCTGCAGGGGCCTTTGAAAACCATGCATAACTGTCAGTAAATGTTCAGCTTGAATGATCTGGCTTTGTCATGGTTTTAGCTGCACTAAACACAGTCCATTTGCACAGAAGACAGCTTCATGGAATTCATAGGTGTAGCCAGCATGCAAGGTATCAACAGAAGACTCTGAAGATTCCTGCAGGTCGTGGATAGTGACCCCTTGATTCAGGTAAAATATGTATCTGGAGTGGGGGGGGGGGGTACTTTAGGTAGTGGGGGGGGGGGGGAGATTTAGGCACAATCCCTCTACAGTAACTTAAAGGATAACTGCACTTTTAAACATTTTTGTGCCCCTCTTACACTTGCATGTCCTTGATCACTGATGAGTATGCAAATTATTTAGCCCAGACCCACGCATGTGCTGAACACTCTCAATTCAATCTTAGGCAGAGTACATATTACATGCTTGCTACATTAGGGACAGGCAAGTATGAGACTGGCAAGGCTGCTGGGGAAAGGACAACCTACAATATTTTAATTAACGTTTAATACAATAGAGCAGGGATATGCAATTAGCGGACTTCCAGCTGTTGCAAAACTACAAGTCCCATCATGCCTCTGCCACTGGGTGTCATGCTTGTGGCTGTCAGAGACTTGCCATGCCTCATGGGACTTGTAGTTCTGCAACAGCTGGAGGTCCGCTAATTGCATATCCCTGCAACAGAGAAAGGTGCAATTAACATTTGTGAGGAACTTTAATCCCATTTAATAATATATGTAAGATATAAAAACGGCATATAAATCTACATATATCTGCTGTGTACAGGTTTTAGCAATGCTGATGCAGATAGCGGCTTTTGGGAAATTTGAACCCCAAAGTAAAGAAAAACGTGATGCAGGTTCTTAGGTTGAAGTATCAATGAATGATCCAGAAGCTTTGCCACATTTGCAATGGGAAGAGAATTGGTATTCTTCCCAAGAAATGTCAACAGTGTTTTCTGAAGTGTAATATTTATTTGGCTGCCTTAGCTTGACTGTGTATATGATAATGGTGATATTTCTTAAAAAGCATTTTGCTTATCGACAAGTGAACCATGACACTCTCCTATTTTAACAGGCTAATGTTCATAAGATAGGCAGATTACTGCAGTGCCGATAAAAGGGATTTTAAGTAAGGGTGGAATAGAGAGTACTAAAGCATAGATAAAGTATACACCACAAATAGAGTATCAGATGCTGACCAATTTTTTTGTTTTCATTCCAGTCCCTCTGATTTTACTTACAACTATCTGTTCTGTAAAAAGATGAAGATCTAAGACTAGATGTGAGCAAATTGTGCAGAAAATAGCAATAAACATTTCCTCAAACTTATGTTTGTATGAAGTTAGCAAATGCGGGTACAAATTTATTCAATCAAGCTAGTAAATTCTAATTCACTGTGCATTTTCAGGTTCACCAGTGCCTGATCTGCAGGAAAATTAGAGATGACAGGTTTCTAGGAGTTTCTAGATGGCTTCATCCATTTGTAATTTGGAGACAAAAGAAAAGGTCATTTTACATTTTCTGCATACATACAAGTAGACAAGTCCTGAGCTGATAATTAAAAACACTGTGGCTGTTCGGCTCCTTGGTCCAATATATAATCATGGACACAACATTAAAATGTACCTACATCATCATATAGGGAAAAAGCTAGTATGTGATTATTGCAGAATTTGTCCTAGAAATTTTGTGACCAAATCCATTTATGTCCATAAACCCGCCTGAGCACAGAGAGACTGGTCTATGTAATATAAATTAATCTTGGCAAGACCAAGAACAGAATCAACATTGTCCATGAAGTGGTACAAGCTGCAACTTTGAGACAGTTTGAAATGTTTCTTACACTTAAAATCCTTATAAGTTATAAGATGTTGCTCTGCCGGAAACTTAATTGTTACCATTGCAAACTAATTGCCAAGGTTCTTTTAGTTTTACACCCTTCAGTACATCCACAGTTAAGCTCTTACAATTTCCAATCAGCTGCTGAGTAAAAGTGAAAAGCAGACCTAAGGTTACCAATACTTGGAAGTGCCTAGACTGGCCTTAGAAGACAACCACTGCTTTTCAATATTACTGTATGAGCTCTGCTTAGAAGATTAGCGGATTCATTTGTTTCAAATGAATAACATACTGCATTTTAAACAATATTAGCTTAGTAAACCATAGTGACTTCATCCACTGTGTGTAGATGTCAACTGCATTTCAAGTTATCCTATTACTTAAGCCTAGATGTTTTTTCTTGTTCAACCCACTGGGCTGAAAAAAAAAAAAAAGACGGAAGACCTCAGGGGGAGCCACTGTACTAACTGTCCGATATTAATACAGCCATCTCCCCCCACTAAGCTATTCTGTTCTGACAGGCGGACTGATCCCCTATCAGAACACACCGTCCGCACTCTCAGCCATTGGCTGAGAGCACTGATTGGGTGCCGAGTGGCAGACATTTTACGGTCATGCTTGACGGAAGCCAGCCGAACAGCTTGCTTCTGTCGGACTGGCTGCCGTACACATGGGCCGAATGTTGGCTGGTTTCTAGTGAACTGGCCGATGCCATTCGGTGATATTCGGACTGTGTGTATGGCCCTTTAGAGTACAGGAATAGCTAAAAAATACAACAGGTAAACAAAGTGTGAGTAGGATGTGGTCAATTCATGGGAATGATAATCTCAGTGTTCCTAAGGCTAAACCAGGCAGGTTAAAAAGGGCTCATTTAATAACTGCAGGTTCAATAAATACTTTGCCAATGTCCTGTCAGTCTCTAGAACAATAACAATACAAGGACTTTACGTATGATAAATGCCAGCTCATGGCCATATGGCCTGCCATGACCTGACCCATTCAGTATGCAAACCAAGATAAATTGTGCACAGAAAGTCCCAGCACATGGAGTAAAATTTGAGAACAAGAAACTGTCACTGCAGTCCCTGTTTTTACTCAATAACATGCACCAGTGAACCAGTAACTGCCATTATTCCCTAAGCTGCCTCTCTCTCTCTATGACATGCGCAAAGCTTACTGTGAACCGAGTACGGTTAGGACTGAATTCACAGAAAAAAAATTATAATTTACCAAAATGTAAGAGATGGAATCCTACTATCTGTACTGTAACTGAAACCCATGGGACAGCATTACTGATGTTTTATTCAAAATCCACTTGGCCCTGAAAGCATAACAACACAAAACTTGGTAGCAAGACAATGATATTATCATTATAGTGATATTTTGTACAGAGAATTCACTACCCATGTTCTTCCAAGTGTCTGCATTATCCAGTGCATCAAGTAATACATTACACTTGTTGGCCTCAAGGGAATGTAGACACCTCTGAATGTTCCATTTTCTACAGCAGGTAACGGAATACTCACACCAAATCACAATAAATGCATCTGCATTTCACCTTAACATCAAGCAAAATTCAGTATTTCCATCAAGACTATTGGCTATTTTCTGTCTTAATATATAGTATAAATTATGGCAAAGTTAAAGATGGTAATTTTTTTTTAAAGAATCATTTTCCTATACAACAATAACATAATAGAACATTAACTTTATACTAGAACGCATCAATAATTCTCTTTTTTGGAATGCAAATTTCTATATATATAGTGCATTGGAAGTGCAGGCTCTACTCAAGTAAATAAACTGCATTGTAGCCCTAAAAATGTATAAAAGTGATTGAGAACTTGAAAACATCTGAGAACAGAATGTAACAGGAAATGTGGCCTCTTCATGTAGTGGTCTGTGTAACTGATTGACAGTTATAATTCTCACACTCGTTTGCTAGCTCGAATTTGTGAGGTCCTCGCAGATTGTAGCTTGGCTTTCAGCTCGGTAGGTTTTTCAAAGAATCTAACAAGGGAAGGTTCATTTAGCAGTGAGGCGAGGATCTGTTCAAAAGCAAAAGACCATTCTGTGTTTTCTTTGGGAGGCTGGGAAACAGTGCTGTCCAATGGTTGTGGTGATCCATCACCCTGAGTGGTCTCTGGCGATGGGGTCTTAAATGGAGATGTAGAGTTCTGCAGCTTCCTGCCTACTTCTTCCATTCGCAGGAGAAGGCTGGTCACAGCAGCAATGGCACGATACAACAGTTCTTCTTCAGGATCCCCATGGAATAGGTTGTACAAAGTCTTTGAAAATTGGATAAACTGGGACTGGGGAGAAATTTATAAGAACACAATTGTTCAATCACAGGGATCAATTTTTAGTAAAACAGATAAGCCTCCTCCTTAGCTTGGGTGGCCAAATAACCAATATTAATGAGTTCCCTGTACAAAGTAAGAAAGTTCACGTGTTGGTTTTAATCGCTGGTGGTATTTTAAGAAATGTTGGCATACAACAAACTAAGGCATCTCCATATCAGATTTAGATGGACAAAGCCCCAAGTTATACTTTCTCACATATCTCTGCATTGTACATCTATGTGGCAAAAGGTTCAATTCAGTTCAGTCAAAACGATGGAAAGTAGTAGTCTAAGCCCCTGTACACACGGTCGGAGATTCTGCCAACCAAATCCGTCGGATTTTGTCTGTCGGATTTAGTCCGACGGACTGTGACCGAAACTCTTGCATACACACGGTCGGACTAAGTTGTCGAAAAATCCGATCTTTCAGAACATGATGACATAATTTCGTTACGATGGGACTACATTCAGGCTAGTAGCCAATAGCTTTGATGCAGGAATTTGATCTGAGCATGCGTGGCACTTGGTCCGATCAAAATTCGCTACACATGATCGGAGTATGTCCGATCGAACCAGTTGGTCGGGAAATATTTCCAACATGTTGGAAAATTGGGTCCGACGGATATTCGGACGGAGTCAGTCCGATGCATACCACACACAGTCGGATTATCCGACGTCACGGTCCGATAGGACACATTCCGACGGATTCTCCGACCATGTGTACAAGGGCTAACAGTTTTCCAAAAAGTTTGCACACTCCTTACCTGGTCCATTCTGGGTAAGTCTTTAATGCTTTCCTCTTTACGCACCAGTTCATCTTGCCATTGCTTTAGATATGCCTGAATGTCAATTTTGCCTTTCCCTTAAATAAGAAATAGATGAAAATAAATATCAAAACTGCTAACTTGTATTCGCTGCCCTTAAACATTTCACATGCTATTTTTATGAAGTATACACGGAAAAGTCTCTTTATTTGCACTGAAGCAAATCCCTATGTGAGGAATAAATGACATAAAGTCACTTCATAAATCAATGTTATTACAGGATAGAAACTCATAAATTGATTTTGTGTAAAGATGGCAATTATGCATGTAAACTATAGTTGTCAATATATTTAACAAATGTAAATGTGCATTTGTCCAAATCACTAAAAGTGGCCACATATAGAAGGCAATCACTGCTAAATTGGATGATAATATCAAGTCTATGGGCTCAAGCAGGCCAGTACTCCAGTCAGTCAGCCAATTTCAGGGAAGAAAGATTGATTGGACAAACTGAAAAACACTGTGTCATTTGATTCTTTGCTGTGAAGGCTTCTGAATGTGTTCCCTACTCAACCCTGTTCACTTCCAAATGCCAACACATTTTCTGGTACGATTTCCTCAGAAATAACATTAAACTGAAAAAAGTAATTTGCATTCATCGTTTATTATATATTTATTAAAATCAGATTTGCTTCTGACTGAACAGCAAATTTTATATAATAAAACTAATGAATATGATAGGTCTGATATTTTGTTGCACAACTTTTAGGGCCGAGCCACACCAAAACATGGTGCAGGACAGACGTGTTCCATGCACATTTCCCATACCACGCAGGAACACATTGCCTGTGCAATCTGCTGCAGGTGTCAATGTACTCCATTTATGCTCCTTTCACACTTGTGAAAGTTGCGTGATTTTTATGTGACTTGAAGCAATGCCTGCGTAATCTTGAGGTCTATGAACCTCAAGTCGCATCAAAGTTGGACCAAAGTAGTGCAGGGGCTACTTTGAAGTTGCTGCAACATGAATATGCACAGATATGAATGGGGTACTGGGGTACAGCTTGTCATGCAACTTTGCAGTCCCAAGTCACAGGACAAGTCGGACAAGTGTGAAAAGGGACCTTAGTCAGATTGTGCCTTAAAGCGAATCGCCACCCAAAAGGTCCCCGCCACCACTTACACTCCGATTGCCTAGGCGATTGAAAGTTCTCCTTCCCCCCTCCGTCCCGGAGTCTTCTGGGATACATGAAAGGTCCCAGAAGACTGTGGGACCATTCACAGTGTGCATCACCGCTCGCGCATAAGCAGTGGGCACCCAGCTGTGATAGCTGTAAGATGTCACAGCCGGGTGCCCATAAGAAAGATGCAGACGGGAGATGGCACAGGGAGAAAATGGCTGGGATGAGCACACCGCTGGATCATGGGATGGGTGAGTGGCTGTTTATTAATTATTTCATTTTCAACTAAGACTGGAGCTCCTCTTTAATATTTTCCATGGCCAGCTTCAGACTTTCATGCTATACATGGATGGTGAATGTACAAGAGTACCTTTTGAAGGGCTTTTTGTTTTGTCATCAGGACTGTGATTTTCTGTAGGAGAGGTTACTGTTAGGAGAAAAACAGAAACATTTTTGGTACTTCACCTTGAAAGTTCACAAAACTGTTTTGTAGTATAGAGTCAATAGTTTTGTTTGTTGCCCTTATAGATATCCGTTTTGTATATAACAGCACTGTCCAAGTGTCTTTATGATACACAGGGACTACCCAACATCAAAATATGGCGTGAAATTAGACTGTTCAACTGTAATATCTTCATTACTGATTTATAAGCTATTAAACTAGTCCAAACAGCCAATACAGTCTAGAAAGTTATAAAGCCAGTTCCAGGCAATGTAATTTGTTTTGTATTAATTTCTTAGGCAGGGCTGGAACTTCAGGTTTTTACTGCCATTTCTGTCTACACTGGGGAGATTTTTCCCTTCTCCTACTAATAACAGAAGTACAGAGGAAAAATAAGTTCTAAGTAGTCGCCACAATGAGAAAAATTCAGCATCAAAAAAACTTTAGTGTGGGGGAAGCTTAGAGGTTGTTATTGCTGCTGGTGCCATCATGTCCCAGTAACCCCAATTCCCTTCATTTGTCCTAGTGTCACAATGATAAAAACAAGGACAGCAATAAAACCAGAATTAAAGAGGTTCACCCTGTGTATGTTAATTGAATCAGGCCCCTTTCACATCTTTCACATGGGGCAGACTGCACCAAGAGTCTGCTTGCTCATGTGCTGATCCCAGCTGAGCAGGATGACTGTTCCGTGTCTGCTCCACTTATGCAGAGCGGACACAAACACAGCCCATTATCCTCTATAGGTGGCGTTTAAATGCTGTCCTTTGCGATCAGTCTTTGTTGAAGCTGCTGTCTGTTTTTAGTGACACCAAAGCCCCCCCCCCCAATGGTGTCACTCACCCCCTCCTACTATCATCTGCCTTTGATTAGTGATGTGGTAGGAAGGAGTGAGGCACAATAGCAGAGCTGTGCATGATCTTCCATGTGAGGACGCAATGTTACTTAGGGCTTGGTGTCACTGGAAAGAGACAGAGGCATCAAAGGCTGATAGCAATGTAGCAGAAACACGGGCAGTATTCAAACTTGCAGGGGTTTTGGATAGGTACTAGGATTTCTTTGGCTGTTTCTAACTCAAATAACATGCACAGGGTGAACTTCCCCCAACTGCTAAACAAGCTCATATCTTTTTTTTTTCTTTTTTAAATGCTCTAGTTAGGGTTGGATTTTCACTTGGATGCCCCACTACACAAACAAAATGGTGACTGAAGTGACCATTGCATCTCTCCTGGAGAAGCAGGTTACTTCTGGAGGCCTGTCCCATGTTCAATGCTGCAGCAAGGGTCACAAAAGGACTGACGCTAGATAGAACCAGCCAAATAGCAGAACTGTCCAAACATGGGTCTTACAGATGCCTCTGCCTTGGTTATATGACAGGTCTCCAGAGGATATCCGGTTTCCTATTTGTCCAGGAAAGGTACATTTTTCTTCCAACTTAAATAACCAATTATAATAGAACTTCCCTTTTAAATGAATGCTGTTTTGGAGGTAAATATCAAAAACAGAAAACCTTTGAGTAAGATCCTCCAACATTTAAACTGGTAATAAACATAACTAGCATGGAACAGCCATATATTGCATTCTATAGATTTGTACAAAATAACTAAGGGACATTCCTTTTTGTTCTATAACATATGCAAAATAAAATAAGCACAAGCAAACTACCGTATTTATCGGCGTATAACACGCACCCCAAGTTTAGGAGGGAATTTTAAGGAAAAAAACTTTTAGGAGGGAAGTTTAAGGAAAATAAACTTACCTTTAAAGTGGTTGTAAACCCTTACAACACACTTTGACCTACAGGTAAGCCTAGATTAAGGCTTACCTGTAGGTCCAAGAAATATCTCCTGAACCTACACGGTTTAGGAGATATTTGCCGAAAGACAGGCACCGCTGTCTACGGCGCATCGCAGGCGCACTGAGCGCGGCACCATCAACGACGAAGATGTCGCGCGTGTCGGCTCCCGTGCGCATGCGCGGGAGTGACGTCATTGCGGCTTCGCCGAATGACAGCGGCGGAGCAGCGAGACCCCACCGAGAAGATGGATGTGCCGGACTACAGGGGACAGCGGTGACATCGCTGGCTCCTGTGTCAGCTAAGTGACACATAATGGACTACTATGTGATGCAAAGTAGTCCATTATGCTTTGCCTTTGTAGGGAATGAAAGAGGAAGTAAACTCATCAGGGTTTACTTCCTCTTTAAATGCCCATCAATGCAGACTTATCAGTGTCCATCTGAAGCCTTGTCAGTGTCATATGCAGCTTTGTCTTGCAGCCCGTCCATCATTGCAGCCCGTCCATCATTGCAGCCCGTCCATCATTGCAGCCCGTCCATCATTGCAGCCCGTCCATCATTGCAGCCCGTCCATCATTGCAGCCCGTCCATCATTGCAGCCCGTCCATCATTGCAGCCCGTCCATCATTGCAGCCCGTCTATCATTGCAGCCCGTCTATCATTGCAGCCCGTCTATCATTGCAGCCCGTCTATCATTGCAGCCCGTCTATCATTGCAGCCCGTCTATCATTGCAGCCCGTCTATCATTGCAGCCTTGTCCATCGTTGTCCCCTTGTCAGTGTCATTTTCAGCCTTGTCAGTTTTATATTCAGCTTTTTTAAAAATGGCACCGCCGAGATGTCCTGTGTATCTCGGTGGAGCTCGGTAGGTCATGGCTGCCTTCGGCCCTTCTTGTCGGCTTTCGTCGGCTTTCGGCCCTTCTCATTGGCCTTCGGCCCTTCTCATCGGCTTTCGGCCGCCTTCGGCCCTTCTTGTCAGCCTTCGGCCCTTCTTGACAGCTTTTGGCCCCCCTCGTTGGCTTTTGGCCGCTCTCGGCCGTTCTCTGCGGTTTTTGGCCGCCAAGCAGGGCAGTAAGCCTCCGAGTAGGGCCGAAGGCAGCCGAAAGCCGCCCAGAGGCTCCAAAATAGTGGAGGATCAGCATATAACACGCACCTGTGATTTCCCCCTGATTTAAAGGGGAAAAAAGTTCGTGTTATACGCCAATAAATATGTTAATTAAATATGGTGCCATTGGCAGGCAAGTCACGCTAAACCTAAAAGTGAAATTCAGAAGTTAAAAACCAATAAAAGTAGAATAGGTTCACGGGAAAAGTGGAGTAAGGTAAGGTTAAATGCAGATTTGATGACCAGTGTATTAAAATACAGAGATAAAGGGTTTCTCCAATTTGTCATTATATCTCTGTGGTGGCATCCTTTGATAAGGATAAGTACCTTAAAGCCTCATCTCTGCACTGCAAGAATATAATTATATTTACCTTGAAGCTGACTGAAATGCATAAGATCTTCTTTGGAAAGCTTGGCTTCTTCTGAAGGGCTTAAAGTACTCACTTCAGTAAAAGCTAATACATGAAAGAGAATATAAAACATTACTGAAAATGCAACTGATATTACAAGGAAGCAGAATGGTAAATGTATCGTCTAAACACTTGAAAGTATTTGTTACATAAGGATATGTTTTTTATTTACCCATGTAATGTTGCAACAAATTTTTTTTTTATAATTAATAAAAGGCATTTTCTAACATATTTAATTATCAGTAACCTGCTGTCCCAATACCAGATTTCCCCAAATGGAAGTGCTGTAGATCAGTGTTTTTTAAATGGGGTGCCACAGCAAAATTACATAAAACTGCCCCAACCTGTAACAGTTTGATCAGAGAGCAACTTGTGTTAACTAGTGTGTTTCAAACAGGAGGGCACACCTCTTCCAGGCTCTCTCCTTCTGCCTGCTCCTATCTGTATTCCTGTCAGTAACTTAGGAAGCCGTTTGGCCGCCCATCCATGTTCTACCAAACAATGTCATTAGTTGCTAAGAACAGGTCAGGCAGCCCGTACAGCTTCCTGGGCTACTGACACGAGTACAAATAGGTGCAGAGTGGAGGAGAGAGCGTGGAGGAGAGAGCATGGAGGAGGGGACGGGCTGTGCTCTCTCCCTGCTCTCTGTACACAGGAGTGAACATGGGATCAGTCTCTGATCAGACTGTACAGGGCTTGATTACCTCTCCCCATCTTCTCCCCACACTGTTCCTGCTCCGGCAGTAGAAATTGTGAGTAGAGGGAGGTAATTAAAAAAAGTCCAATCTGAGTGTGTTCTGTGTTATCTCCAGCACACAGACAGGGGGGAGAGGAGCTGGAGGGGGGGGGGGGGCACAGCTAACCTACCCTGGCTCACTCCTCCTCTTTGCCACCATCACTACTCCTGTAGCGATGAAAGGGGTGTGGTGGGATGAGAGGTTTTGTGATAGGAGGGGGGAGGAGAAACATAATTTGAGCTAGGAGGGAGAATTTGGGAGGGTGGGGGGGGGGGGGGTGGATCTATAACCTACAGACCACTCAGCTCTGCATTACAAACTACATTTTAGGGCGTGCAGCTGTAACATGTGCAAAATCAGGCATTTTCCCTCTCAAACGTCCTGCTTTTCGCAGACGTGGGCAGGTGCCAATAATTCTTTATGGCACGCCCCACACATCTAGCAAAGATGCATAGGATGGCACCCACTAAAAGGCATGTACCCCAAAGTACCATAACTTTTGGTGCAGTGAGAGTTACTAAACCATGCCAGGAACTTTTTTGTGTGTTTCATGAGCATAGAGAAGCCCATTAAGAAACACAATGTGTGGGAACATGCAAAAAAGGAGCAGGCTTGGATGCATCTCCTGGCGTGATCAAGCTCTCAGACTAGTGAGCCCTGGGATTTTGCATAATTCTAAAAGGTACCTTGACTGGGTAAAGTTTGAAAAACACTACTGTAGACCATATCTGTCATTTAATTTCAATAGTGGACCACAGAGCGGCAGAAATAGTGAAAGACCAAAAGGCACCAACATTGGTCATTTGAGATGGCCATTAAACATGCAACCAAAAAAAGAAAAATGGGCAGACTTGATGGACTACTCGGTTTTTATTCTGCTGTCACTTTTCTATGTAAACAGGATAATTTAGTGAACTTACCTGGAGGTATGTGCATTTTAAAAAGTAACTTGAGTCTGTCAGTAAAGCTGCCATTGAATATCACATCTAGAGCAATTAAATGAGAAATGCAAAGAATGATAACTTTGTACAATTTACTAAAAAGAGACATATGTTGTAATAGATTTTAAATTATGCCCTTACCAAAAGCAAAAGCAAATTCCTTAAAATTGATGAGACCATCTGAGTTTTCATCCAACAGACGGAAAGTCCACAGTGCAAGAGAGTCTACACTAGGAGAATAAGCCCAGGGGCTGAGCAGATGGTAGAGGGTACGGAATTGTTGGCAGTCTATGTGATACTGTTCCAAATATGGCAGACTTGGGTCATGGTGACTAAGGATTCTGCTGTTATTAAAACTCCAGTAACAAGACAAGAAATGTTCTCTCTAATAGATAAAAGCATATAAAATGGTCAAAGCAAAATATAAATCTGTATGTCGTTATTCAAATAAACATGAATGTGGGCAATGGTATTAGTGGACAAAGATGTACTTTTTGATTTTAATAAAATACAAATTAATGCAAACTCAGTCATTGTTACATTTCACAGAATAGAGCTAAACATGGTGACAATTAGCTGTCGCTTTGAGCTTTGTTTAACCACTTGCCCTTTAGAAGATTTACCCCCTTCATGACTAGGCTACTTTTTGCGATACGGCACTGCAATACTTTAACTGACAATTGCATGGTCGTGCGACACTGTACCCAAATAAAATTTCTGTAATTTTTTCCCATAAATATAGCTTTCTTTTAGTGTTATTTGACCACCACTGCGTTTTCTATTTTTTGTGCTTTTGTGACAATTTTGAAAAAAAAAAAAAAAAAATTATATATATATATATATATATATATATATATATATATATATATATATATATATATATATATATATATATATATATATATATATATATATATATATATATATATATATAAACACACACATATTTTTTTTGTTTTTTACTTTCTGCTATTAAACATATCTAGTAAAAAAAAAATCGATTTTTTTTCATAATTGTAGGCCAATATGTATTCTGCTTTTGTTTTGGTAAAAATATAAAATAAACGTGTATTGATTGGTTTACGTGAACGTTAGAGCGTCTACAGACTATGGCATATATTTTTATACAGATGGTCCCCAGGGTTACAAACAAGACAGAGTCTGAAGGTCTGTTCTTAAATTGAATCTGTTTGTAAGTTGGAACAGGTACATTTTTGAAATGTAGCTCCAGCCAAAAAAATGATTTTTAAGCTTTTTGGATAGCATAGGGAAGGGTTAACGCCCCTGTAATGTTTGCTATCTGTGCCCCTGTTGCTAACAGTTGCTATCTGTGCCCCTGTTCAGAAGATTTCACCTCACTTTCTGTCCCAATGACAAGTGGATTTTGAAAATTGTGGATTGTTGTGGAAACAAGCCTTGGTGATAAAGCCCCAGTGGATATACCCTTTTCCCATAACAACTCTTACAGGAGTGAATTTCCCTTCCTAGGGGTAGATTTCCTCTCACTTCCTGTTGCCACCCTCCGTTTGTCGGATGTTTGTAACTAGGAGACTGCCTGTACTGGTAAGGGGCAGAGTAAGCGACAGCTAAAAGTTATTGTTCTGGAAATACCTTAAATAAATAATAGAGCTCCTCTAAGTCAGCAGAACTGAATTTGACATCCTGCAACACAACTCGAACCTGTAGGGGTAAAAAAAAAAAAAAAAAAAAAAAATCATGTTTTTATACATTTTTTGCCATGTTAAATTTCTAATCAGTATGAGACTTTTCCTAATAAGTAGGTCTAGGCAGTGTGGGCAACAAGCAATTTTGCAGAAAGAAAATTGACCTTGTTGTATTATGCTTTCTGCTAATCTGCACTAAATTTCCCCTTTACTCCAAAGCAAGTTCACCTTTGGTAATATGTTACGTTACACCTGTATTTAGGGCGTAACATATACATGTTACCAAAGAGGATCTGCCAGCGCCCCTCTGATCCCCTCCTATGACCGTGGGTGGGGGATTCTCTGCATCATTCATTTACAGTAATCTGTGAATGCATGAACTACAACTACCATCTGCCACGTGGCAGATGGATTGTAGTAAATGAGCACGCTCATAGTTCATCTTCCTGTTTTTTTTTGTTCCGCTGATTAGGGCAGGCAGATAAGTAATTAGTGAAGAAAATAGAAAGGTGTGTGTATGTTTAGCTATAAAGGGATTGCAGTGGCCTAATTCTTCTTAAGGAAGCTTCAAATTCCTAAATATGTATAATTATATAAAATGTTGTTTTACAGCATGATTCAATATGGCGGCTATACCTACTCTATTTTATAAGTGACATTTTTGCAAATACAAAATGTTAAACAATTATGAACTGAGACTAATGTATTTATTCTCTGATATTTTAATAGAGTATTTATATCAGTAAGTTTAAATTCAGTATTGTTTTGTGGCTTTGCTGCGGTATGGGTTTAATATGTAAAACATAGGTTGTATTAATACTCCTTATCAGTAACAAGCACAGAACCGATTCTAATTATTCTTTAAATGAAACAGCATGATTTGTAATGTAATGTTAATCACGTATAAATATGTGGTTTACTATGTATGGGCGTACGTAGGAGAGCCGTATATATCGGCGCATGGAGGAGAGCTGCACATAGCACTATAAAGTTCTCCTGTTGCCCTCCGTAGTTTGCTTTATCTGACCATTGCTGCAGAACATGTAGCCATCACGGTATGAATCTGCACAAGGTTTCTCTATGTAACCAAACGGTTAATTACCATGAGTCACGGTTGGGTATAGAAAATTGAACGGGTGCCGTATGACTCCACCCTCAGATGATGTTGTGAATGACGAAACGCGTTAGTGTGGAGCCATATGGACGTAGTGACATCAGCAGGCACAGGGAACACGGCCGACATCCCCGCTGATGATACTATTGAGAGCGGTAGGAGACACCATCTGTTCTGTGAGCAAGACGCTGGTTTATAAGTGAACACTGTTATTAACACATTCTTTATTTTGTAAGTGCACATCCTTAAGGGGGAGTTGTTTTTTTATTTTTTATTTTTTTTTAACGAGATTACGCTATGTCTAATGTCCAATCCTTCCTTTTTTTGATCTACTGGCTGTTCGGAGCGGGTGCTTTGGATTAAGGAGAGAGGATTTCTGTGGAGACAGTCCATATGTGTGGGATAGACATGCAAAGATAAAAGCATTTATCTGGTAAGGGGCTTTCCTAAAGGGGGTTCCTCTACACACTTCCCCCTCTCGTTGCTGTGTTGCACACGTGTGAAGGTGTCATCTTTAGGTGTCAGTAAAATCCTCAACTTAAGTGTGCTATTTGGACAACTTTATAACAATATCCATTATCATTGTACATGGACTATTTTGAAGGAATATGTGTTAAATATGATTATTCACATTGTGTGAAGATTCCTATGTTTTTTGAGAGCTGCCTGAGTCCATAAGGATTCCTGTGTTGATATGTATAATTATATATGGGATAAAGTGCAGCGCTAAATGATTGCACATTTGCACAAACAATAAAATGACAGTACAATATTATACTAAGTCTGTTTTTACCCAAAATTCATTCACACTTGTTTGGACTCACTCACGTTTTCCTTCGATTCAGTTTGATGGACATTGGGGGTTATTTAGGAAAGGCAAATCCACTTTGCAATGCAAGTGCACTGAAAGTGCATTTGGAAGTGCAGTCGCTCTAAATCTAAGGGGTAGATCTGAAATGAGTGGAAGCTCTGCTGATTTCATCATCCAATCATGTGCAAGCTAAAATGCTGTTTTTTATTTTCCTTGCATGTCCCCCTCAGATCTACAGCGACTTTACTTCCAAGTGCACTTTCAATGCAAAGTGGATTTTCCTTTAGTAAATAACCCCCATCATGTGTTTTCACTGTTTTGTACAGTATTTCTGTTTTGCAGGTGCCAAACACTGGCTCTTAGTATAATAGTGTACTGTCATTTTATTGTTTGCACAATCATTTAGCGCTGAACTTTATTCCACATTCCCTTACACAATTTGTCTAATTGTAGTGTCAAGCAGCATATGTTGCGTATTGGGTGGTGCAGTCATTTTCTATATATTTATTTATTTATTTATTACACACACACAAAAATTACTATCAATCCTTAAAGCGAGACTGCACTGCGGAAAAAAATATTAAAAGCCAGCAGCTACAAATACTGCAGCTGCTGATTTTTAATAAATGGACACTTACTTGTCCCGGGGTCCAGCGATGCCGGCAGCCGACGCCGATCGATCGCTCGGCTCTTGGCTGCTGCCGCCACCATTCTAGGTGAGGGAATCAGGAAGTGAAGCGAAGCGGCTTCACTTCCCGGTTACCTACTGCGCATGTGCGAGTCGCGCAGCGCAATAGGAATTGTCCGCGCTGTCTCTGGGACCCGTGTGTGTCCCAGCAGACAGCGCGCAGGGACAGGAAGAGGCATAGACTCCCGTGGGAGTCTATGCCCGGAAGTGGGTGTAAATACCTGTCTTTGACAGGTATCTGCACTCCCCTCCCCCCTGAAAGGTGCCAATTGGGACACCGGAGAGGGGGAGGGTTCCGATCAGCGGAAGTTCCACTTTAGGGTGGAACCCCGCTTTAAATAAACTTCAATATCTCCAGAACGAAAATCATGTAAGAATTTACTAAAAAAAAAAGGTTCTAAAATATTTACTACACACATAGTAGACCTGAGTGTTTTGTTAAACCTGGATCTTTAAACTTTAAAGTGCAACTGTGAGAGTTTATGAACGCATCACCTAATTACATTGTTTACCGCAAATGTAAAATGCCCTCTATTACATGTGCCAAGCATATACAGTACATACCACATTTTGTTTAGTTGTCATTTCTAAAGTCTGGATGACATATAGGCAGTTTCTGGTGCGCATGCTTTCTACATCCTCATAACGAATAGCTCCAAACCTCTACAAAAGTAAAACATGTTTACCACTGATCAAAACCATCCCGTTAATGGCAGGTTCATACCTTAATAAATGTATCAACAATGACATTTGTTCAGCAATAAATTGAAGAAAACATACCTCGTTAGACTCCCTAATAAGGTCTGTGATATCCACTTTCAAACTGTTGCCTTTTCGTTCACAGGCAGAAGATGCTTGCTGCACAGATGAAGGAAGAGGACTGTCCTTATTGACAACATTATCAAAAAACCTGTAGACAATTGAATGTTATTTTCATAAGCCATCTTACTGATAATATTCAAAAATTCTAAATCAGCTCAATGACTTCACCAGAGGCATTTCACATTCAGATCAAAACTGTAAAAGGATGTCCCAACACTCACCACGGCTTAATAAAAACCACCACTAGGTGGTGATGGGGAGAAGAAAAAAAGAAAATAGGACCATATCAAGTCAGTCCCTGTGTGCAGTGGTGACTTCCCTGGCTCTTCCCCTGTTCAGTAGAGCACTGCCCCTGCCCTACTTTCTCTCTGGTCAACCAGCAAGGTATGCAAATCAGCATAAGAAGAGGAGGAGAGGAAATGGCACAGAAAGGTAGCTAGCTAGAGGCAGGTGTCAAATGGACATGGGGAGACTAAATACAAAGAGCTGGGCATGGGGAATGATCTTCAGGTTCGCAATTAGAAATAACATATAGCAAGCAGCAGGATCCAGGAATTTAAATAAATCTGATTCTAAACAGAGGCCAACCAGATACAGCCTTGGCTTCCGTACAGACCTGATGATAATCACACAGGCAGCAAAAATAAGAGAAAGAACGACTGCTAAACACAAAAAAATTAAAAATATAACACACACACACACACACACACACTTTGGACACAGGGAGCAACTAAAAGCTGTTGATTCTGTATGATGTGGATATATATACATGCGCTCAGTGAAGAGGCACCCAATTCAAACGTTGAGTTGAGGGGGTTAAGTACTGAAAGGCCACATGTATAAAAACAATTAATGCCCAACTCCAGGAAACCTACAAACCCTCCCTTGCAGTGGGGCTGTACCCAGACTGCAAAAGGTAACTACTTGTATATGTTTGGGGGCCGCGGAAATACGTTTTAATTACCTGGTCTGCCAGATGACAATTTCCAATACTTTGGCACTTGACTGCCCCTTGGTGTCCTACATTGGTATTGATGACATCAGAGGACCTTAGACTGTGGGAGAATAGGGAAAGAAGAGGCTGTAGGGACTGCTCTAGCAACGCATTGGAACCTAAATAAGCAGAGGATGGGGCAACTAAAACTGCTTTACAATGTCATTAGACCTAAACGAGCAGTTTACCCTTAGGCCGCGTACACACGCGGGGACTGTTCGCTCAACTTTGTTCGTCAAACAGTTTCAGCAGACAGTCCGCTCAAAATTAGCATGGACGGACTTGGCCACACACGACGAACGAACAGTCCGCTGAAACCCTGCGCGATGACGTGAACGGCACGTACGACGGGACTAGAAAACGACGTCCTATACACTGCAATGCAACCTTCGGCGTATAAATTCTTTCTGAGCATGCGCGGAACTTAGTTTGACAAACAAGCCTACACACGCGGGGACTGTCCGCTCAAACCAAGTTTCAGCGGACAGTTTTTCGGGATTTCCGAAAAACTTTGTTCGTCAAACTGTCCGCTGAAACTGTCCGCTGAAGCCCACACACGAGCGGACTGTCCGCTGAAACACTGTTCAGCTGACAAAGTTGAGCGAACAGTCCCCGCGTGTGTACGCGGCCTTAGAGTACGGCATCAGCCCACTCCAAGGGAGGATTTTCGGGTTTCCTTGAGTTTAGCTTTAAAAATTAAACTCTCTCAGGGCTATAATTTACTTTCCCTTTTCTATGACAATAGGTGAACGTATTCTTATATTTTGCTATGGTACATTAAGCTTTTTTTTTTGTTTTTGTTTTTTTTTGTTTCACAAAAAGCTTTTTATGTCATATTGTCTATACTGTATTCTTTTAAAGCACTATACACACACACAAAAAAAGATTTTTATTTCTGTTTACCTTCCAGTTTCAGAGATCTCCCTACACTTTATTTTCAGTGACCACGCAGAATCCCCACAGTCGGGCAACTTCAAGAACAACCACATAGAGCATTTAGGTTTGGTTCACAACGTGCACTGCTTGCATTTGTGCAATGCAATTCCATTCCATCAATGCATCTTGCTGACAGACATGCTCTGCAGCCCAGCAATGCTATAATTTGTATTGCGGTGTCACACCAGAAAAGCGGGTCTGTTTCATTGTTGATGGTGTGTGCTGCCTAATGCAGCACACAATAGTGTGAAAAAATAAATAAAAAAACGACATTAACGTGTGTGTGTTCATTAACACAATTACCCAAGCCTTAAAGTGGTTGTAAAGGCTGAAGGTTTTCACCTAATACATTCTCTGTATTAAGGCAAAAACCTTCTACCTGTATTAAGGTATTAACCTTCCAGCCCCATCAAATGCTTACCTGAGCCCGATCTCGATCTAGTGATGGTGGGAGCGGGGCCAAGCCACACTGTGTGTTACTGCACACACAATGCATGGCTTGGGAGCGAGGAAAGGGACACACAGGAAAAGAGGAGGAGCCGAAAGCCAGGGCTGCTCTGTGCGAAACCATTGCACAAAGCAGGTAGATATGATATGTTTATTATTAAAAAAATAAAAACATTACAATCACTTTAAGCCTTCCCCTCGCTAATTAAAAAAAAAAAAAAAATGTTTTGTTGTTATCCTACATCAGAGAAAAATGCTCCATTTTAATGGCCAACAAGTATTTAGCAGCAACTTTCACAACAACTTTAAAAAGTATTTAAACTCAAATACAAAATAGTTATATATTATACTTTACAAGTCCTGATGTGACTACATTCGTTTTCTTTTTTCAGGCTTTTTTCTATTTATTTTCACCTGGTAAACCTGCAAACAGGATATCTATCCTCCTGTGCCTAAACTCATTTTTTTTTTATTGTATCTATGGAAAGGGTTGTCACCCCAGGTGGACTCCAAACATGTGTGCCTTTGTACTTCTTTACAAAATAAATAGAAGAATGGTTGTACCTTCTGTAAACCTGCCAGCCCCATGTCGTAAGAGCCTGCAAGAAAATTTTAGGTCCAATCAGATGCAGTCGCTGTATGGGTATTTTGACAAAATGTGGGCCCTGCTGTCAAAATACAATAGCCACAGCAAGAGATTTGTTCATCTGCATTGTATAGTGTGGCAGTTCTTTTTTTTTTAATTCAGACTATAGGCTGAATGAACTCCCCCCCCCAAAAAAAAAATAACCCAGCACCATCAGTGTATGGCCAGCTTAAGCCTGAAAAATTAAAATTCAAGCCCACATCCACAAGGACTGCTATGCTGCAATATATTAACATTTTTGTCTTTAGCTTTAGATATGCTTTAAGCATTTATAATAATGATTTATGACATTCATACCGATTAAGTATAGTGACAGCCTCCGCATCATCTTTACAGACCAGCAGCTTGTCGATGTTAAGATGCAGAACAGTCAGCCCCAGCTGAAGGATGGCTTTGATCCCATCATAAAAGAAACAGTCCACCACACTGACAGCACTCTCAATAGGTAGAACACTAATAAACAGGGTAAGAAACCATGAGAGGGACACAGATGAGAAAAAGGTCATGTCCATCATGTGATCAGTCAACTGGGGCAAATAATCCCTGATGAGTTCTTCAAATACTGCCTGATCCACCAAGGCACCTAGATAATAATGAACATTTGTTAATACTAGTTAAGAAAACAAAAGTAATAAAAAGAGATACAACTTTACTTATATGTTAGTATTCTCATACACTTAACACAAACCTCACTAAAGTAAATCTGAAACTGTTTACAACCCCTTTAACTGTAAATTCAATTTCTTTTACAATACAGGGGGAAAATGGAACTGGGATATATTCGTGTTTGGATTGCCAAAATCCTAAACATACAAAAGGTTTGTACACCTACATCGTAGTGCAGGATTGGAGCTGCCCCCTTGCACTTTTTAGGCAGAAATGGTCAAAAAGATAATTGTATAGTAAAATGCAATATAATGCCACTTTTATTAATACAAAACATAAAAACCTGTATATATATATATATATATATATATATATATATATATATATATACATATATACATATATACATACACACACACACACACATATACACATATATATATATACACATATACATATACACACACGCACACACACACATACATATACACACATAGCCAACAAGGCAAATAATGTAAAACACACAGTACAAAATTAGAAAAAATGGTGGTACATCATAACATATTTGTCAAACTCAACAAAAGGCAAGTATGCCCTGTGCTGCCAGAGATGAGCTGTGGTCAGTCAATACTGATTTCCTGCATATAGCCCAACATGCTTCGAAATGAACAATGTGTATTCCTTCATCAGGGTGATTATGTCTGGATGACTTTAGCTCTCATTGTATGAAATGTAAACATAGTGACATGATAATCACACTGTAAAGCACAATGTGAACATAGCAAGCAATATAAATTTGGTATGTAATATATGTGACCATTCTAATACTCACATGATTATCCAAAGTACAATAAACAAAAAAGGAAACACAAGGAATAAAATCAATGGGGACTCTCAAAGTGACTGAAGCAGTCCGCAGAGAAGCAGATGAGTGGACGTGCATCCCCGAATGAGCAAGCTGCAAACATCCACAAGAAATGCCTTGTAGGCTACACCAGCAAAAAAAAAATCAATATCTATAGCAAAAAAAGCAATTGGAAGAGCATATTAACCCATACTTCCTAAACTTAAATATCAGCAGACAGGGTGAATGTTGCATAGAAATAAGATAGGGGAATCAGGTATCTCATCACCCTACCATAGTGTACATTACCTTTCAACACACCAATGCAGATAAGCACACCATGGCAGCAATGCTCAATCAGAGACATGCTTGGCAGGTCTGCCTGCTTATATAGGGAGTATTCCTCAGGGAGAGCCTATAAGCCATGCGGAGGAGATGCTGGAACCCTGACATCAGACGCCGCCAATCAAGGAAGCTCTGGACAGGAACAAGGCGGTTCTCTGATGCAAGGGCACATGGGGAATCCCCGCCCATCGAGCAGGATAGCATCATGCATCAGAGCGTCACAGCACAAAGAATTCCCCAGCAGCATCATTTGACACGGCGGGGGTGGGTAGGAGCCCCCCCCCCCTCAAAAAGGCTGTGTGGATAGCAGGAAGTGTAAACCACCAGTGCCGTCCACAGGCCACAAGCGTGTGGAGCCTACCCGCCGGGTGCTGCAAGCAGAAGACTCCACAGGGGACATGCAGATCGCCATCTAGCGGATCCACGGGCCATGACAGTTATAGTGGGCAATAAAATGATTCATAAAACACAATGGAGAAACATACAAGAACAAAAAACAGTGATCGATTAAGAAAAATAAATAAATAATTACATACATAAGAAAAAGCAAACCAAGAAAGGAAGAAAAATATAAAATATAATGGGAAAGAAAATAGCCAAGGATAATGGAGTACCAGGGACGAGCAGATCTAAAATTAAAGATTAATTATTGGTATTATATATCATATACATGGCATAGGGGCACACAGCAATGTCACAAAGCATTAATTCCTCTGGAGTTCAATACCAGAAATTAAAGGTTCAACTTGCATCCCCCTGACACAAAACCAGGGAGGAAGGGCTTAAAGTTATATGCCTCATTCAAGCCTGGTGGCAGGGCGGCCTTGAGGTTGAAAATCCATCTAAGTTCACATTGTAGTAGTTGCTTATTGAGGTTGCCACCTCTGTGGCTAGGATGTAGGCGATCCAAGGCCAGAAAATATACCTTAGGTATAGATGCAGCATGGAATGAGGCCATGTGTCGACCAATAGGTATGTCAGTTTTACTTTTGCGTATACTTAATATATCTTGATATATGCGTTCCCAGAATTAATTTATAGTTTTCCCAACCTTGTAACATCCATAAGAGATTAGATATACCACGGTGGGGGTCCTGCAATTTACATAATGTTTAGGGTGAAAAGTATGCCCATTGGGTAACCAAATATTTTTGTGTCTGTCCATATATTGACAGTAGGCACATCCCCCACAGTGGCAAGTGTCTAAAGTTTTACACATCACCTCTTGAAGCCCTATATTCACTTGATACCAGCTTGTCGGCCCTCCTGTAGGCGACAGCTGGTACCGATTTTCTTTCCCATTATATTTTTTATATTTTTCCTTCCTTTACCGGTTTGCTTTTTCCTATGTATATAATTTTTGTTTAATCGATCACTGTTTTTTGTTCTTATACGTTTCTCCATTGTGTTTTTTGAATCATTTATTGCTCACTGTGACTGTCATGACCCATGGATCCACTAGATGGCGATGTGCGTGTCCCCTGTGGAGTCTTCTGCTTACACCACCCGGTGGGTAGGCCCCACCCACTTGTGGCTGGTGGACGGCACTGGGGGTTTACACTTCCTGCTATCCACACAGTGTGTGTGTGTGTGTGTGTGTGTGTGTGTGTGTGTGTGTGTGTGTGTGTGTGTGTGTGTGTGTGTGTGTGTGTGTGTGTGTGGGGGGGGGGGGGGGGGGCACTCCTACCCAACCCTGCAGTGTCATAGGACGCTGCTGGGGAATTCTTTCCAGCACCCCCTCCTCCCCATGGCTTATTGGCTCTCCCTGATGAATACACACCTGACAGGCATGTCTTTGATTGAGCATTGCTGCCATGATGTGGTTATCTGCATTTGTGTGTTGAAAGTTAATGTACTCTATGGTGGGGTGATGAGATACCCGATTGCCCTATTTTATTTCTATGCAACATTCACCCTGTCTGCTGATATTTACGTTTAGGAAGTATGTGTTAATACCCTCTTCTAATTGCTTTTTTTGCTTTAGATATTGATACCTTTTTGGCTGGTGTAGCCTACAAGATGTTTCTTGTGGATGTTTGCAGCATGCTCATCCTGGGATGCACGCCCACCCATCTGCTACGCTGCGGACTGCTTCAGTCACTTTGGGAGTCCATATTGATTTTATTCCTTGTGTTTTCTTTTTTGTTTATTGTACTATGAATAATCATGTGAGTATTAGAATGGTCACATATATTACATACCAAATTTATACTCTTATGTTGCTTGATATGTTCACATCGTGCTTTACACTGTGATTATCACGCGACTATGTTTACATTTCAAACAATAAGATTTAAAGTCACCCAGACAATCTTCCCTGATGAAGGAATACACATTGTTCATTCCTAAACATGTTAGGCTATATGCACAGCATATGGCAGCACAGGGCATAATTGCCTTTTGTTGGGTTTGACAAATATATGTTGATGTAAGGTGGTGGTGGAATTGCTAAGGCGGTGGAAGAGGGAGCGGAGTGGCACACCGCTAATCATTCCGGAGTTCCTCTGCTTCCTGGAGAGGGGAAAGAAAACTCCTGACCAGGTGGGTGGTGTTTTTGAAAGAAAACCCCCCTCCAACATCTTACCAGAGGCTGGGAACTGGAGGAAGCCTGCCGCTTTTGCTGACACAGAGCAATCTGGAAGCATGAACAAGGTATGTGCACTTCACATCCCCCGGTGGTGACTTTAGGCATGACAACATTTACTTACAAGGAGAAAACCCATAAGAACTTAAAAATTCCTTAGGAATCTCCACTTGCCTTATTCTGCCGCAGGGTTCTGTGGTAAACCAAACAGACCCAATTTTCACCCCTCACGACGTTCAAAAACCTTCAAGGATCAGGGTCCCTTTTTATCAGGGTTCCACTCCCTTGGACCCGTATAGCACTCTGCCAGGAAGCTTTAAGGCTGAAAAAACAAAAGCACTGGATCCCATGGTCCAGGTCTCAAAGAGAAGCGTTATGGGCTAAACCTCGTTTCTTCCACCATGAGGCCCGGGTACCATTCAATTAGGCCTTAATGGCACTTTGAATGGATCTGGCTGCATAGCTTGCCCCAGCAAGGATTATCCCAGCAGAGCTTTAGCATAGCACATCTTTACTCGTGACCAACACCTAAGACACTGGGGAAAAAACTGAAGTACTTCCTGTAATGGGAGGGGTTATATAGGGAGTGAACTTCCTGTCTAGGGTGTGCCAGTGTCCATCACCTAAAGGTGGCCTATGTAACCCATATAGTTATTACTATGGCTCTGTGTCCCATGATGTACGATAAAGAAAAAAAAAAACGAATAAATGCACATGGTTGAGAAAGGCTGTTCTAATGCTTCAGTTCAGCAGAAGGTCTAGTGCTCATTCGGGACATAACTATGGGGTAGTCTAGGTGGTTGCAAACCCAAGGTACTGGTAGATGGTACTTGATGCTGCCCACAGTCCTGTTTACATGTTGCCTTTTGATCAGATACACGGGAGCTTCCAGCTGAAAGGCCCCTCTCCATCTACTGTATAGAATTATAAGCACTGTCTCCACTGTGGTGATACGTCTTAAAATCTGGAGAAATCAATTACTTCTATGTGATAATATAAAAACTTTTCAGCAACACTTTTCCAGCTTTGCACCAGACATAAAAAATGATCTGCTCACACATAGCACACAAAGACAAGCTCACCTATAATTCTCCTGTTGAAGTAATCTGGCAGCATTCGTTCACACACAGCCACTAGCAGCCAAAATGCCTCCTCCTCTTTGGCATACAGAAGTAGGACAGAAGTGAGGATATTCATTGCCTGGGAAATACAAGCAAAGACGAAATAATCATGTTTTACATTTGCTGCCAATTGTTCTAACAATCCGGCTGACAAGCATCAACTGAAGAAAAAAAACATAACTCAATCTGTTGGGGATGTAACCTAATCTAAATATGTGAGCAATCATCATTGGAAATTAATAGAGGTGGCTGATATCTCAATATACTGTTCTGAACTATCAAGTGGATTTCAAAAATAGAAAATAATAAGGCCGCACTACCAAGTGAGAAGCATTTTACGGGTCAGAGCAGCACACCATATGTTCTGATAAACATAAATGCCAAACAAGCTAGCTAAGAGGCAGCGCTAAATCTCCAAAGCATAGAAATAAATCCTAAAAATCAATAATGTGTCATAAATAAACGGTGCATTTAGGCTCAACAGGGGATGTTTTACAACCTCTCCTGAACGATTTAACTTGACAGATAGCAACCTACGTTTAAAAAACTTCAGTTTTGCAGTGCTTAGCTGTGTTTGCATTTATAAGCGTTTTTTTTCAAATAGTAAAAAAAAACGCTTGTAAACTAAATGCGGCTAAACGCGAGTTACTGCGTTAACACCCCGTTACCGTTGTTTCAAATGCCTCTGAACATCCATCCTGAATGCATTTTTTTGCTTTCCAAAAAATGATTCAAACCTCAACTGCCTATAAACGTGCAATATTACAATATACATAGAGTGCATCAAAATATAATAAAACAGCACAAATGTGCCAATATAGCTCAAAATAGCAAAAAAGTGAAAATATTTAAAGTCCAGGTTGTGCATTTGCATAAGTGGCAAAGTGAAAGAGAAGTCTATAACTTCTGTAAAAATACTGATCCAACATAAAATATTCCAAGCAATCCTTTCTCCCACTGTAAAGTGATCCATAGTGCCCCAGTGGAAAGAAGATTACCCCACCGCCATGCCCCTGATTACAGAGTGGTCATGATAAGCATGTTTGAATCATCCATACAGTGCAACTCCTCCCTGGTACTTCAGATGTTTCATCTCCAACTCTCATTTATGGCAACCATATATGAGTAAGGCCCCTTTCACACTGACGTCCCGTTCAGGCCCGCCTGTCAGTTTTTCAGGCGGACCTGAACGGGTGCTCCATAGAGCTCTATGGAGCGTCGGATGTCAGCGGTGACATGTCCGCTGACATCCGACCCGCTCCGATCCGAAAAAGTGTGACGGAGGAAAAAGCTATTTTTCCATCCGTCTGCGGATCGGATCGGGTGACGACGGGCACTGCGGTCCGTCGTCATCCGATCTCCCATAGGGGAGAGCGGCGTTGTGACAGGTCTGTCCCTGCGCAGTGTGCAGAGATGGACCTGTCATCTCCCTGCTCAGCGGGGATCGACGGAGTGATCCTCCGCTGAGCAAACGGATATCCACGGGGCGGATCAGAACTGATCCGCCCCGTGTGAAAGGACCCTAAAGAAAACAATAGTGTAAATCTGCAAAAACACTTCATTAACCACTTCAGCCCCGGACCATTTTGCTGGCCAAAGACCAGACCACTTTTTGCAATTCAGCACTGCGTCACTTTAAATGACAATTGCGCGAGCGTGCGACGTGGCTCCCAAACAAAATTGACGTCCTTTTTTTCCCACAAATAGAGCTTTCTTTTGGTGGTATTTGATCACCCCTGCGGTATTTTTTTTTGCGCTATAAACAAAAATAGAGCGACAATTTTGAAAAATATATATATAAAAAAAAAATTTCCCTCAGTTTAGGCCGATTCGTATTCTTCTACATATTTTTGGTAAAAAAATAAAGTAAAAAATCGCAATAAGCGATTATTGATTGGTTTGCGCAAAAGTTATAGTGTTTACAAAATAGGGGATAGTTTTATGGCATTTTTATTAATAATTTTTTTTTTTTTACTAGTAATGGCGGCGATCAGCGATTTTTATTGTGACTACGACATTATGGCGGACACATCGGACATTTTTGGGACCATTGTCATTTATACAGCAATCACTGCTATATAAATCAGCGTCACTAGTTGCTAGGCAGAACGGGGAGATGCTGTTTACAACGGCATCTCTCCTTTCAGCCGCCCCGTGAGACGATCGCAGGTATGCCCGCGGCGATAGAGTCCGCGCGGGACCCGCGACCGGACTCACGGGGGTCCCGACCAGTGCGCTCGCGATGGCAGGGCGGCATTAAAGATTGGACGTACCTGTATGCCAATATGCCTGCCCGTGCCATTCTGCCGACGTACATCGGCGTGCGCTGGTCGGGAACTGGTTAATAAAAGCAATTAAAAATTAAACCCACTCACATTTAAAAGCCATTTCCAAGCGCTTCACAGGAGTATAAACAAGCTGTGGTTCCAATTGGCAAATTCGACATGTGTGATAAGTCCTGGCCCCACCCTAAGCGTTTAGTCAGAAGTAACACTAGACGCACAATTTATTTATAACACATTGATTTTTAGGATTTTGATCCTTTGGAGATTTAATGCTGCCTCTTATCTTGTTTATCAAGCTGAATTATCAGTCCTGAACAAAATGGCAGCAACTGAGCAACTACTACAACTAATTAGCAAAAAACAAGGCTTGACTGGACTAGGTTAAGCTTTATGATGCTTTGAAGATGAATTACAGATACATACTAAAAAATAAGAAAAAAAGATTTAATCCAAACATATACTGACTAAAATTTACAAAGAATTTTTTTTTTACAAAAAAGAAGTATAAGTAATTGTTGTATATGTTGTCTTTTTAGTCTTCCACCCCCTTTAGAGCACCTGTATCCTTATTAAAAAATGTAATACACTTGCCCTATTTCTAGAGCGCTTGGTGACATCACAGGTCCTCTTCACTTTCTTCTTGCTTCTGCAGTGGATGAATCCTAAATGCTGCAGAGATGAGTGCCATGCATTGATTGCATACCTCCCAACATTTTGAGATGGGAATAGGGGACACCTACTAGCAAACATATGTGGTCATAGGACATGCCCCCTGCCACACCCCTTAAAGGGGACATATCCAAAAAAAAAATGGTTAATTAAATCCACAAGTGCTTTTTTTTTTACCACCAATTTTCCTTTATATTGCCTTTTAAAATTGACACATGCAGCAATTTAGAATTTGGATGAAAAGTTTAGCTCTGGGAAACACTTTGAAAGATAAAAAGTGCATTTTATATACAACTATATAGATCAGACCAAAATGAGGGACAATGCTCCAAATCAGGGACAGTCCCTCCAAATCAGGGACAGTTGGGAGCTATGATTGACGGTGCTGCTCTCTGCAACATTCTCCTGTTAAGTCCAGAGTGGGCCTTGGACTATCTGCATGCATGTATGCATAAATCAGCCAAGAGTTGAACATTAAAATGACTAGCCATTTAATTTAAAACAGTAGTGCCAATATACCAAATACCAATACATGCCAGGTCCTGCACCTCCTGCCTCCACTTTATAAACAATTCATAAGATACAACACACCTTAAAACTGGAGACTTTAGTACTTGTTGGCAGACATATCATACCATTCAGAATTAGAACATAAACAAATTATCTTCATAGCAGATAGTAAATTAGTCTTGAAGAGAGAAAAAAAAAAACAATACTCCTGCAGTAAATGTCCCTTTTACACAACTCTAGAGAATATATGGGAAAATAAGCTAACCTGACAATATCCAATTTTGGGGTTTCTGTATGCATATGCTGTCAGCACTCTTCTCAATGCAGAGATGCCGGTATCACTTTGAAACGCTGGATGTTCTGGAAGTGATCTGCGCAAGTCTCGTTCAATTTCATCATTTGCCAAAGTGCATGTGCCGAGAGACTTTTCCACAATTTCCTGGTAGTAGCCTGGGTTAGCTGCCATGTCATTAACTGCACCTGCCAATAATAGTAATACAGCTTTATATTATAGGATCCTTACAGCATACCATTTCAGTGCACAAGGTGGAAGCAGCTATATGATAGGTAGAATACTGAGAATCTTGTGTACATGATTATCTGCACGCAGTGCGTGAATAATTGGTTTGGATTAGATCACGATTACTTTTAGTTTGGGGGGACAGGGCAGTTCTTTAGACAAATTACTGGTGTGGTGATGGGTGCCAAGTTTGGGCCCAGCGTAGCAAAAGCCTTTATCAACACGAGCTACTGTGGTTCTCCAAGAGTTAGAATCCTTGCTGATTAAAGTGGAACTTTACGCTCCAATTCAACATTGATTATCTTTACTCCTCATGCTGCTTTCATTAGTAAATAGTCAGGAAAATATATCATAATTAATTGTTTTAAACTTTTTTTTTTTTTTTTACATTTCTTCAGTTACTTCATGGTTTCTTGCCTAGGCAAATTATATCATACATCCCAGGAGTCTTCAAGAGGGGAGGGGAGAAGAGGAGGAGGGTTTTCCTCAGCTAAGAACACTCTCCTGCATGCAGTGGCACTGGCAGTGAAGGGGTTAACACTAGGGGGCAATCAAGGGGTTAAGTGTTCCTTAGGGAGGCGTTTCTAACTGTGGGGGGGTTTACTGACTGAAGGAGAAAGATCGCTGTTCCTGATCACTAGAAACAGCAGATCTCTCTCTCTCTCCCCCTGTCAGAACGGGGATCTGTTTGTTTACATTGTTTTAAAACGGCCCGTTTAAGACATAAAAAAAAGAAGTCATTTAACATAGTGCACTGTGGCGCCGGTCGTAGTGTACTAAGGGGAGCGCCATGTCGATGCAATCACAAGATTTCATCCATGGCGCTGCATTTGCAGGTATTTAACCCGCCTTGCGGCGTAATGCAGAACGCTGACTAGCTTCCGCCTGTAAAATCACTGGTTCTACGGGCGGGAGCATTTTTATTCAAACCCAGCCGCCGTGAAGCAGCCGGAAGCGACGACAGCGTCTCCATTCCTCAGCCCGAGCGGAGCTGCAGTAAGGTGAGGGAGAATGTAAATGTTCTCGCTGAGGAAAAAACGATTTAATCACGTTAAAATCTAATTTTAAGATGCACCCCTTTACTCAGTCTGACTCACATTGAGCAGTAATATGTGAGCCATTTTAAAATGTTTTAGAATATATTTAAGCAGGAATAACATAACAATGCTTGCAGGAGGAGATGTAATGTAACATGCCATGTGGTATTCTTATCAGCAAAGTGCAAACAAATTAAATGGTCTGCTGCTTGTTACTCCAAGTCATTTGCTTGGTATAATTGGCGTGGCTTGTTGGGTGCTCTGTGCCAACAACATACATAGGGGAGTGTGGAGCATTTTTACCATTCTGATATACATCTCCTTGATTTCACAAACCTTTTTTGCATTTTAGCCCAAATATGAGATCTGAGGACTTTTTGACCCCAGATCTCATATTTAAGAGGAACTGTCATGCTTTTTTCTATTACAAGGGATGTTTACATTCCTTGTAATAGGAATAAAAGTGACACCATTTTTTTTTTTTTTTTTTTTTTAAAACAGTGAAAAAAAGAAAAAAAAAAAGAAATAAAAGGAAAAAAAATTTTTTTTAAAGCGCCCAGTCCCGACAAGCTTGCGTGCAGAAGCGAACACATATGTAAGTAGCGCCCACATATGAAAACGGTGGTCAAACCACACGTGAGGTATTGCTGCAATCATTAGAGTGAGATCAATAATACTAGCCCTAGAACTTCTCTGTAACGCAAAAGATGCAACCTGTAGAGTTTTTTAAACATCGCCTATGGAGATGTTTGAGGGTAAAAGTTTGACTTCATTCCACGAGCGGGCGCAATTAGTGAATTTTATTCAAAAAAAAGTGCGCTTGTAAGACCAAATACGGTATAAAAATAAATATTGTAATGACCGCCATTTTATTCTCTAGGGTGTTAGGAAAAAAAAACACAATATATAATGTTTGGGGGTTTCTAAGTAATTTTCTAGCAAAAAAAAACTGTCCTGTGATGCTTGGACTGTATACTCTGTCCTGTGATCTGAGTTGTATACTCCTGACACTATGGGTGGAAGGAAGTGGAATACAGGGGACGGATTGGGTGGATTATATAAGGGGTGTGGTTTATGAGAAGTCGGAGGGGTCAAAATGATGGGCAGAGTCTGGTGCCCCCCCCCCCATCCAAAAACTTCACCAGCCGCCACTGTAGGGGAACTAACATTTATACACTTGTCCCTATTAGATCATTGCCTCCAGTTGCTCATGTCTTCATATGCTCACCAAGTATGCAAGAAATGTGTAAGGATTGTAATCCATTAACCTACAGATAGTGAAGAAAGGCTCTTTCGCATCTAATGTATAGCGCATGCATTAATTCTCATTAGAAGAATATGTAATTACAAGTTACTTACAAACATTTTCAACAAAAATCAAGCAATATTAACAAAATCATGTATAGTTCTACACCCCTAACACATTACAGTGACATTTAAAAGGTAACTTTTACCTGAGAAAAGTAACCAAAGTTCTCCTCTCAAAGTTTCGGGAATCCCTCTAACAACTAGATTTCTAGTTCTTTTTGTACGAAACATGCTAATGCCACGACCACATTCTGTGAACAGAATATTCCAAGACTGCTCCTTCATTTTTTCTTTTAGCTGTGAAAAAAATACACTATATATAATATTATTGATGCAGTTTCTGAGCAGCATCCATATCACTAACATTTCTGAAAGAAGAATCCCAAACTATAATTTTTTGCATACACATATTGATTTTAAGTACAGAGTCTACAGACAGAAATATGTGAAATATTAGAATATAGTCAAATATTTTCTATAATTCCAAAAATAAATGCACAAGTAACTGGCCATGGGTGTAAAGAAATAAATAGAAAATCTGCAGGTAGACAACTTATACGGCCAGTTTTCAAAAGAATACTTCAGACCATGTCAAAATTTTTTGTCGAAAGTCAAAAAATGGGTATTCCCATTACCTTGTGGCTTAATAACGTTAGAAGCATAGGGATAATGGAAGACCTAGTGCTTACGACCCTAGACAGAAAAGAACAATTTACTGAAACATGGGCCTCATGGCAGGTATTTGTACACTCAGAAGAGGGGAAGAGGCTACTTGGGAGTGGAGGAGGGGAGTGAGGTCTCTTCTGGTATATGTTGGGGGGGGGGAGCAGGCAAACGGTCCACTGTCTCTGGGAACGGGGTGCCCCCCTCTTTTTTTGTTGGGGGGGGGGTTGTTATGTTTGATTATGTTGGGTTTAGGGTTTTTTATGATAAAAATAACAGGAGAGTTGAAATTATGGTTGTTTATACACGGAGTAAAAACGGGCCAAGTTTGAGTCTGTTGGTGAAGTATTAATATATTTTGAAGTACTGGATTTGTTATGGTGCTACTATTGCTTTGGAAAATGTAAGATGGAATGATACTAAGACTGTTTTCATTTTCTCTGTAAAAATAAAGAATTAAAAAAGAAAAAAAAACATGGGTATTCATAGTAGGTCTCGTTTTGTCATCCCTAGCTAGCAGTGATATGCATAAAATAGGATTTTTTTCATTATGCTTACCTGTAAACTCCTTTTCCTTGAGTACATCATGGGACACAGAGTTAGGCTAATATTCATTGACTGCTGGTTTATACACTTCATCTTCAGGTGAATGGACACTGGTAGACCAAAGGTCTTTAGACAGATAGTGATCCCCTATATAACCCCCCCCCCCCCCCCATACAGGAAGTACTTCCGAGGAGAACCTCTGTGTCCCATGATGTACTCAAAGAAAACATTTTACAGGCAAGTATGGCGGAAAAATCCTATTTTCTTTTTCATACAACATGGGACACAGAGTTAGGCTAATATTAATTACCTGCTGGGACATCCCAGAGCAATAGCCTTGAGGGGAGGGATAAACCCTGCCAAACAATAGCCATCAGACCTTATACAGCAGCCCACAGTACACTGCGGCTGAAAGCCGAATCCTCGGCTGCTCGAACAGCCACTTGACAAAATTTTGTGAACGTATGCACTGAAGACTCTAGACAAATAAACCTTGACTGCCCGGACAATGTCCAAAGAATGCAGTCGTCTCCCTTCCGCCGAATGAGGCTGAGAGAAAAAAGAAGGCAAAATAACGTCCTGATTTAAATGAAAGGCCGACAACACCTTTGGCAAAAAGGATGGAACAGGTCTTAACACAACCCTGTCGTGGTGGAGGATCAAGTACGGTTCCCTGCATGAAAGGGCCGCCAACTCCAACACCCTTCTAGCCGCGGTGATAGCCATCAGGAAGGCTAGCTTGTATGACAGCAAATCTAATGGAATTTCCCCGATAGGTTCAAATGGTTGTTTCTGTAACAAAGACAGCACCAAGTTCAAGTCCCAAGGACACATAGGTGACCTAATGGGGGGAAGCAAGAGAGTTGCCCCGTGCATAAAGGTTTGGACCAGTGAATGGGAAGCTAAAGTTCTTTGGAAGAATACTGATAGGGCTGAAACCTCTAATGGTACTTAAAGCCAATTTGATTTCCACAGCTGACTGTAGAAAAGAGAGAATTCTCCCAATCACATATTTCCAAGGATGCTATTTTTTGGCTTCACATCAAGCAATAGAAGTTTCACAGACCTTTTGACAGATCTTCCTAGTGACAGCATTTCTAGCATTCACTAACAGACAACATGGTCGTTTAACACCTTGGCTTCAATAGCCATGCCATCAAATTTAGAGACTGTAAATTGGGGTGGAATATATGACCTTGAGACAGTAGATCAGGGCACCGTGAAATCGTCCATGGCCCATCTATTGTCTGTCTCACAATCTCCGGGAACAAGGGTCTTCTGGGCGAGGCTGGTGCCACCAGAATGACTGGAACTCACTCTCTCCAAATCCTGCGCAACAAATGTGGAAGGAGAGGGATCGGAGGGAAAGCATAAACCACGGAGTACTGGCTCCATGGGACTACCAGAGCATCTTCTCCGAGTGCCAGAGGATCTCTTGTTCGGGACACAATCTACTGTAGTTTGTTGTTGAACCTGGATACCAGTAGGTCGACCTCTGGCCATACCCAACATTGGCAAATTTCTTGGAACATCCCTGGGCGTAGGGACCATTCCCCCCGGGGCAGATCTGCTGGCAGCTGAGATAATTTGCCTTCCAGTTCTCTACTCCCGGGATATGGACTGCCCATAGAAAATGGCATATGTGCCTCTGCCCAGGCTAGTATGTAGTTCACCTCCTTCAGAGCTGAATGACTCCTGGGACCGCCTTGGTGGTTTATATAGGCCACTGCAGTGGCATTGTCGGACTGAAACCTGATAGGGCAGTCCTAAAGCTCCACCGTCCAGGACCGTAGGGCCAGTCGTACTGCCTGTAGTTCCAGGACACTGATGGGTGGGATCTGTTCTGTCCTTGACTGTTTCCCTTGAGCTGTGAGCCCCTCTAGGTTTGCTCGCCAGCCTGAGAAACTGGCATCTGTAATCAGTACTCTCCAAGTTACCAGGAGGAAAGATCTTCCTTTTCGCAGGTTCTGATCATGCAACCACCAGTTTAGGCTTAAGGGTGCCCAAGGAGATAAGATCATTGGATAATCAAGGGCTTGTCCTCTCCTGTTCCAAGCCAACAAGATGTCTTGTTGTAGAGGCCTGGAATGGAACTGGGCATAGGACACCGCCTCAAAGGAGGATACCATCCTACCAGGAAGACTCATACAGAGCCGAATGGAGGGTTGTCTGGTGCCCCTTATCTGACTCACCTGATCCTTCGGGGCACAGATCCTTGCGGGTGGCAAGAATACTCTTGCTTGGACCGTATCCAGGATCAGAAATAAATACTTTAGACTTTGAGCTGGTCTCAAGGTTGACTTTTCGGTATGTGTGATCAAGCCTAAACTTTCTAAATACCACACTGTGCATGTTGTTATGTTCTATTCTAGAGCCTGTAGTGAGTGATCTCTGAGCAGAAGGTCATCCAGATACCCGAGCACCAGGATCCCTTGGGCCCTTAAAAGACCCAGTACTGGTGCTAGGACCTTTGTGAACACCCGGGGAACTGTAGCAAGCCCGAAGGGTAGAGCCACAAACTAAAAATGATGTTCCTCTATTGCAAATCGCAAGAACTTCTGGGGAGGCTGAAAGATAGGTATGTGTAAATGCGTGTCCTTTACATCGATGGAGGCTAGAAAGTATCCCATCTGGAGTGAGGCTACTACTGAGTGGACAGACTTCATCCGAAAGGACTGGATCAGTGGATACTGGTTCAGGGATCTTAGGTCCAAAATGGGCCTTGTGTCCCTGTTTGGTTTTTGAACCGTAAATAGACCGTTTCAGTAAAACCCAGCTCACCTTTCGGGTGCAGGAACCTCTACAATCACTCCTTGATGCACTAAATTATGTAGTGCCTGAAGCAATAAGTCTCTTTTTGGAGGATGCGAGGGAACGTTGGATCTTAAAAACCTCAGAGAGGGAATCTCCTGCAACTCCAGATTGCGGGATATAGTTGAGGTGACCCACTCGTCCTGAACCATTGTTCTCCAAATGTACGCAAAATGCAGCAGCCTTCCCCCCACCCAATGGAGTGGTGGTGTCCCCTCAAAAGGAGGGCTTGGTGCTGGGTTTAGAAGAATTTTGAACCCAGGGCCTTTTCTGGCCCTGGCTTTGCGGCTTGCCCCTGGCCCTAGCGCCCTGTTGGCGGCGGAACTGCCTTGGCACTGAGACATTTGAGGAAGGAATCTTTTGGATATATTTGTCCAGGTGATCACAAAATAAACATTCCCCATGAAAGGGGAAACCTGTCAATAACTCGGCTGACCAGTTCTTAAGCCACAAAAGTCTGCGCATTATGTACAGACAAGAGAGCCAAATGAAAAACCTGTTGTATTGAATCCTTTAAGGCGTCAACAGCAAAACACAGCGCTCGAGGATTATCTGCCTTATTTTCAGGCAGATCATCCTCCTAGTTAGGCCTGTCAGGCCATCTGATCTGATCCTTTACGGACTGGCAGATACCATTTGCTGCGAGAGCTGGCTGATAAGCTGAACTGGCCAAAGAAAAATAAGTCTTTAATAATGACTCCAATTTCTTGCCAACAGGGTCTTTCAAGCCCTGTGTGTTATCTACCAGACAAGTCAAGTTCTTGTTTAAGGAAGAGACTGCTGCATCATTTCTTAAACTTTTCATCCATGGGATATAAAAGGGAAAACCTCTTAGGTGGAACAAAAATCTTGTTAGGATATTCCCAATCAGCATACACCACCTGTTCCAACAGGGGGTATAAGCGGAACGCCTGTGTGGCCTAAAGAGGGCTCAGGGATCCCAAAGAGGACCAGGGAGGCTCAGTAACCTCTGCAAGAGGCAACTTAAAGGCAGAACAAACCATTTCAGTAAGGCTGCGTACACACGGGCGGACTGTTCGCCCAACCTTGTCCGCTGAACAGTGTTTGGGCGGACAGTCCGCTCGTGTGTGGGCTTTCAGCGGACAGTTTCAGCGGACAGTTGGACGGACAAAGTCTTTCGGAAATTCCGAAAAACTGTCCGCTGAAACTGTGTTTGAGCGAACAGTCCGCCCGTGTGTGGGCCTGTCCGCTGTACTTTCGAAATGAGCGGACTGTCCCCACTCGGAAAGTCCGCCCATTTCGAGCGCGTGTACAGGTAGGCGGGGCCCGCGAAGGAGACGTCGCGGGCTCCGCCGCCTGGAATGGGCTTAAAGGGGAACCCCAACGCCGAAAAAAATCGGCGTGGGGGTTCCCCCCAAGTCCACACCAGACCCTTGTCCGAGCACGCTACCCGGCCGGCCAGGAAAGGGGGGCGAGCGAGCGCGCCCCCCCTCCTGAGCCGTACCAGGCCGCGTGCCCTCAACATGGGGGGTGCCTTGGGGAAGGGGGGGCCGCGCGGCCCCCCCACCCCAAAGCACCTTGTCCCCATGTTGATGAGGACAAGGGCCTCTTCCCGACAACCCTGGCCGTTGGTTGTCGGGGTCTGCGGGCGGGGGGCTTATCGGAATCCGGGAGCCCCCTTTAAGAAGGGGGCCCCCGGATACCGGCCCCCCACCCTATGTGAATGAGTATGGGGTACAATGTACCCCTACCCATTCACCTGTGAAATAAAGTACAAAAAAAAACACAACACATGGAAAAAGTATTTTATTGCACAGCTCCGGGGGTCTTCCGTCTTCGGGGGTCTTCTCGCCGGACTCCACCGCTATGTGTGTGTAGCTCTTTTACTAGCGGAGGAGTCCGGCTTTCTTCCTCCCCGCCGCCGGCCTCTTCTCCCGACTTCGGGGGTCTTGTCCCCCTCTTCGGTTCTTCTGCCGGGCCACCGCGCCTGGTCCGGTGGCCCGGTCTTCTGTCGCCGTCTTCCGTTCTTCTGTCGCCGCCTTCGGTTCTTCTGCCGGGCCACAGCGCCTTCTTGTAGCTCTTTTACAGGCGGTGGCCCGGTCTTCTGTCGCCGCCGCCGCCTTCCGTTCTTGTTCTTCTTGTTCTTCTTCTTCTCCTGGAGATGTTGACTCGACGAGCTCTCCGGCCGGAATGCCAGGGACACGCTCCGCTGCCACTTATATAGTGACAATGGGGCGGTGTCACATGGTATATGTCACATGGGTTGGTCACATGGGTTGATGTCACATGGGGACTATGACATCGTAAGGGGGCGGGGTCACCATGTGACCAACCCATGTGACATATACCATGTGACACCGCCCCATTGTCACTATATAAGTGACCGCACAGCGCGGCTCTGGCATTCCGGCCGGAGGGAAGCGACGTGTCAACATCTCCTGGAGAAGAACAAGAAGAACACGAACGGAAGTCGGCGGCGACAGAAGACCGGGCCACCGCCTGTAAAAGAGCTACAAGAAGGCGCGGTGGCCCAGCAGAAGAACCGAAGGCGGCGACAGAAGAACGGAAGACGGCGACAGAAGACCGGGCCACCGGACCAGGCGCGGTGGCCCGGCAGAAGAACCGAAGAGGGGGACAAGACCCCCGAAGTCGGGAGAAGAGGCCGGCGGCGGGGAGGAAGAAAGCCGGACTCCTCCGCTAGCAAAAGAGCTACACACACATAGCGGAGGAGTCCGGCGAGAAGACCCCCGAAGACGGAAGACCCCCGGCTGTGCAATAAAATATTTTTTTCCCCTGTGTTGTGTTTTTTTTTGTACTTTATTTCACAGGTGAATGGGTAGGGGTACATTGTACCCCATACTCATTCACATAGGGTGGGGGGCCGGTATCCGGGGCCCCCTTCTTAAAGGGGGTTCCCGGATTCCTATAAGCCCCCCGCCCGCAGACCCCGACAACCAACGGCCAGGGTTGTCGGGAAGAGGCCCTTGTCCTCATCAACATGGGGACAAGGTGCTTTGGGGTGGGGGGGCCGCGCGGCCCCCCCTTCCCCAAGGCACCCCCCATGTTGAGGGCACGCGGCCTGGTACGGCTCAGGAGGGGGGGCGCGCTCGCTCGCCCCCCTTTCCTGTCCGGCCGGGTAGCGTGCTCGGACAAGGGTCTGGTGTGGACTTGGGGGGAACCCCCACGCCGATTTTTTTTCGGCGTTGGGGTTCCCCTTTAAGCCCATTCCAGGCGGCGGAGCCCGCGACGTCTCCTTCGCGGGCCCCGCCTACCTGTACACGCGCTCGAAATGGGCGGATTTGCCTCCTCCTTACGTGGGCGAGTCCGTTCATTTCAAAAGTTGAGCGAACTGTTTGCCCAACCTTGTTCGTCAAACAGTCCGCTCGTGTGTGGGCAAGTCCGCTCATGCAAATTTTGAGCGGACTGTTTGCCCAAACTGTTTGACGAACAAGGTTGGGCGAACAGTCCGCGCGTGTGTACGCGGCCTAAAGAGTCAGGATCAAAAGCCTCTATAAATGAAAGGCAGACACCAACTGGATATCTTCTTGTCCAGATTGCTTGGAAGCAGACTCATCCACCGGGCCATCCACAGAATCCTGAGCTTTAAACTCTTCCCCATCCCCAACCCATTTCTGATCCAGACTAGGAGGCTCCGGGGAGGGGGATCTGTCATGCTTCTTGCCACCCTGTGGGATGGAGGCAATCATGCCCTCCATCCTGTGCTCTAACCATCTAATACTAAGGACAGTTCCCTCCCTTGGACCTGTACAGCGCCCTGCAGGAATGCCTTAGCGCTGTAGTGTCCAGGATTCCACTTCACAGGGTCCAGTACCTGGAGGCCACATTACAGGCAAAACTTTGCAGGATTTTGAATCTTCTTTGCGAGTTTCAGGTACCATTTACCTAAGCATATGAAGCCTGTGTCAAATGGATCCGATCGATCAATCCCTTGATTCATTTAAGAACCATTTGTGGGACTAGGGACCTGGAGCTCAGAGAGCTTAAACAACCGTGCCATCCACCTTGCAGACACTGGTCAAAAACTGAAGTACTTACTGTATGGGAGGGCTTATATAGGGGATCAATTCCTGTCTAAAGACCTTTGGTCTACCAGTGTCCATTCACCTGGAGATGAAGTATAACCTAGCAGGTAATGAATATTTGCCTAACTCTGTGTCCCATGATGTATAAAAAAGAAATGTTTTACAGTAAAGTCGTTTTACAGTGGTCATACTACAAACACTGTGATCATACTCCATCATATACAACCAATTTACTGGTGAAGAGGCCAAGGGACCAAAAGTAATGTTGTACAATATTGGTGACTTGTATTCACAACAAAAACAGGTAATGTAAAATGTATCCATACCATTATTGGATCAAGGTTCTCTGCATCCTGAGGATGAAACACAGTCATCAAGGCTTCTGTGCTCACAGTCTTGCTGGTGCCTTTTGGACCCACCATTGGATGCTCTTCTGGGAACTCTGCTGCATTGTGACTGTAGCTAGTCTGAAAAATGGCACTGTATATATACTTATATTGAAACATTAATAAAACATACCATATGCCATGGAGTCACAGCTCAAGCAGTTCTACATGCTACAAAAGTACATTCAGTATTAGAACAACGTGCTTAAAAACACTGCTCTCTCAAAGAAGGTGGCATTAAAACTACACTTGACTTAAAATTCAGCCTTGAAACACACACTGGGAACAGTTCACTTTCAACGAAGCATTGCTATACTGCTCTAATTCATCCTTTTTGTCTGATCCTGGAACACACCTACTGGTGATGTTGAAAAAAATAAAAAAATGATGACTCTAAGCCCCTGTACACACGGTCGGACATTCTGCCAACCAAATCCGTCGGATTTTGTCTGTCGGATCTTGTCCGAAACTGTTGCATACACACGGTCGGACTAAGTTGTCGAAAAATCTGATCATTCAGAACGTGATGACGTAATTTCGTTACGATGGGACTAGTAGCCAATAGCTTTGATGTAAGAATTTGATCTGAGCATGCGTGGCACTTGGTCCGATCAAAATTCTCTACACATGATCGGAGTATGTCTTACCTCAGTGTAAACTGTGTGCTGGGGACTTGTTATTGCACATCTGGATCTCAGTCTTGCCACCAAGGATTCAAAGTCTCTAACATCGGTGAAACGAAATATGTTCTTCCCTTTTGTGCTAATTGTAATGGCCCTTGATATCGCATCAGACTTTTCTAATCCAATAATCTGCAAATATAAGTGCAATCTTTAATGTAAAACACCCGAAATTTCTCTCTGTACTTCATTAGGGAGATAAGGTAAATACACGCTAGAGCTGGCCATACGTTTGAATTTTGGCCAAATCGAAAGAATTGGCTGAAATTCTAATAGTGGGTGACCCTGCTGGGTCAACAAAAGTCAAATACAGCGGTCAAAAAGTTTTGGCCAAACAATGCCTGAAGCAGCTGCAGGCACTGTTGGGGCATCCTGACAGCCAGCATTAGCAGGTATCAGACTACAATAGCCAGGCAGAGGGGCTTTTATCCATCCGTGTTGTTTGTGTGGATGATGGAGTCCGATTTCTTTTGTTTAGCCAGCAAGCTGTATATATAAAAAAATAAAAGTCTAATAGGATATGGCCAGCTTTAGAACCCACTTGATACACCCTTATGTAGTCATAAGCTGATTATATTTGATCGAAACAAGCCAAGCGGTTGTGTAATAAGTATCCTTATGTAAATTAGTCACAAACCTAGGTAATAAAAACAATGAGAAGTTACGATCAGACAAAAGCATATAAAAAAGATCAGTAATCAGATATGGGCAACTGAACTGGTATGTAAATCCTGACTTTTCCTGTAATAGCCACACTTAGTCCTGTGCCCTCATCAATCCTCTCAATTGGTCCATTATTGTGATGGGGAGCCTCTTTACCCAACAAGAAAAGTTGAGATTTACATACAACTAAATGTACCTCTAATACTAAATACATGAGTTTTTTTTTTTTTTTTTAGAAATGCAGGTTCCCTATTGCATTATTATTTACATGTTCATTTTATATTGCCCAAGACTGCAACATGTTTGCTTTAAAACCTTGAATATATCAATAGCACTCAGGCATTAACACAGACTTGTGTACATGTATTAGTCTTCTTAAAAGGACAGCATTTAGAAGCCTATCAATCACTGTTAAAATGCTACTAGCATGCTGTCCTGAAGAGTTTCAAAAGTCATACTTACCTGTAAAATCCTTTCGAGTACATCATGGGACACAGAGTTAGGCTAATATTCATTACCTACTGGGTTATACCTCATCCCCAGGTGAATGGACACTGGTAGACCAAAGGTCTTAAGACAGGAAGTGATCCCCTATATAATCCCTCCCATACAGGAATCACTTCAGTTTTGAAGTAAGCACTGAATCTCAAAAAGGAGGAGAGGGACCTCTGTGTCCCATGATGTAATTAAAGAAAAGGATTTTACAGGTGTGATGAAAAAAATCCTATTTTCTTTTTCATACATCATGGGACACAGAGTTTGGCTAATATTCATTACCTACTGGGATAGCCCAGAGAACTAGCTTTGAGGGGAGGGAGACAAACTGCCAAACAATAGCCATCAGTCCTTATATGGCAGCCTGCAGTACACTGCAGCTGAAAGTCGAATCCCCTGCTCGAAAATCCACTTGATAACATTTTGTGAACGTATGCACTGAAGACCACGTAGCAGCCTTATAAATCTGAGCCCCAGATACCGGATGGCAAAAAGCCCAGGAGGTTCCGACACCCCTGGTAGAATGAGCTCTCACTCTAAAGGGAGGAGCTTTACATTTCAGACCATAGGCCTGAATGACCAATTGGCAGACCCAATTGGCAATGGAAACTTTGGAAGCTGCCTGCCCCTTCTTGGGTCCTTTTGGTAGAACAAAAAAGAAATCAGATTTTCAGGTCTCCACAGATCTAGACAAAAAAACCTTGACTGCCCGGACAACGTTTAAGGAATGCGGTCGTCTCTCTTCCACCGAACAAGGCAGAGAAAAAAGGCGGCAAAATAATGTCCTAATTTAAATGAAAGGCTGACACCACCTTTGGCAAAAAAAATGATGGAACAGTTTGTAACCCGACCCTGTCATGGTGGAGGATCAAGTACGGTTCCCTGCATGAAAGGGCCGCCAACTCCGACACCCTTCTAGCCGAGGTGATAGCCATCAGGAAAGCTAGCTTGCGTGACAGCAAGTCTAATGGAATTTTCTTGATATGCTCAAATGGTTGCTTCTGTAACACAGACAGCACATAGTTCAAGTCCCAAGCACACAGGTGACCTAATGGGGGGAAACAAATGAGTTGCCCCCTTACATAAGGGTTCGGACCAGCGAATGGGATCTCTTGTTGCGGACACAAACTGCTGTAGCTTGTTGTTGAACCTGGATACCAGTGGGTAGACCTCTGGCCATGCCCAACATTGGCAAATATCTTTGAACATCCCTGGGTGTAGGGACCATTCCGCCGGGCAGATCTGATGGCGGCTGAGATAATCTGCCTTCCAGTTTTCTTCTCCCGGGACATGGACTGCTGATAGAAATCGGCACATGTCCCTTTGCCCAAGCTAGTATGTGGTTCACCTCCTTCAGAGCTGAATGACTCCTGGTACCGCCTTGGTGGTTTATATAGACCACTGCAGTGGCATTGTCAGGCTGAACTCTGATAGGACACTCTTGAAGCTCCACCGCCCAGGACCGTAGGGCCAGATGTACTGCGTGTAATTCCAGGATGATGGGCAGGATCTGTTCTGCCCTTGACCATTTCCCCTGATCTGCAAGTCCCTCTAGGTTCGCTCCCCAGCCTGAGAGACTGGCATCTGTAGTCAGTACTCTCCAAGTTATCAGTAGGAAGGATTTTCCCTTTCCCAGGTTCTTATCCTGCGATCATCAGTTTAGAATTAAGCATGCCCAAGGAGATAAGAACACTGGATAATACAGGGGTTGTCCTCTTCTGTTCCAAACCAACAATATGTCTTGTTGTAAAGCTCTGGAATTGAACTGGGCATAGGGCACTGCCTTGAAAGGAGGACACCATCCTCCCTAAGAGACTAATACAGAGCCAAATGGAGAGTTGTCTGATGCACCTGATCCTTCAGGACACAGAGCCGTATGGGTGGCAAAAATACCCTTGATTGGACCGTATCTTGGCTCGGACCTAAATACTTTAGACTTTGAGCTGGTCTCAAGGTTGACTTTTCGGTATTTACGATCCAGCCTAAGCTTTCCAAATACCGCACTGTGCATGTTATGGTCTGTTCTAGAGCCTGTAGTGAGTGATTTCTGAGCAGAACTGGGCATAGGGCACTGCCTTGAAGGAGGATACCATCCTCCCAGGAAGACTCATACAGAGCCGAATGGAGGGTTGTCTGGTGCCCCTTATCAGACTCACCTGATCCTTCAGGGCACAGATCCTTGCAGGTGGCAAGAATACTCTTGCTTGGACCGTATCCAGGATCAGAAATAAATACTTTAGACTTTGAGCTGGTCTCAAGGTTGACTTTTCGATATGTGTGATCAAGCCTAAACTTTCTAAATACCACACTGTGCATGTTGTTCTATTCTGTTCTTGAGCCTGTAGTGAGTGATCTCTGAGCAGAAGGTCATCCAGATACCTGAGTTCCAGGATCCCTTGGGCCCTTAAAAGACCTAGTACTGGTGGTAGGACCTTTGTGAACACCTGGGGAGCTGTAGCAAGCCCGAAGGGTAGAGCCACAAACTGAAAATTACATTCCTCTACTGCAAAATGCAGGAACCTCTGATGAGGCTGAAAGAAAGGTACTTGTAAATGTATGTGTCCTTTATATTGATGGAGGCTAGAAAGTCTCCCATCTGGAGTGAGGCTACTTCTGAGCAGACAGACTCCAAGGACTGGGTCAGTAGATACTGGTTCAGGGATCTTAAGTCCAAAATGGGCCTCTTGTCCCCATTTGGTTTTTGAACCGTAAACAGGTTCAAGTAAAAACCTGCACCCCTTTCGGATACAGGAACCTCTACAATCACTCCTTGAGGCACTAAATGATGTAGTGCCCGAAGCAATAAGTCTCATTTTGGAGGATCTGAGGGAACGCTGGATCTTAGAAACCTGAGGGTGAACCCCCCGCAACTCCAGTTTGTAAAAGTTGAGGTGACCCACTTGTCCTGAACTATTATTCTCCAAATGTCCGCAAAGTGCAGCAGCCTCCCCCCCACTCGATAGGCTGGGGGTGTCCTCTCTAAAGGAGGGCTTGGTGTTGGGTTTAGAAGAGTTTTGGACCCTGGGCTTTTCATGGCCCTGGACTTGCCCCTGGCTCTAGCGCCCTGTTGGCGGTGGAACTGCCTTGGCACAGAGGCACTTGAGGAAGCAGTCACTGAGGTTTTAAACAAGGGACGTCTGGTGCTTTTCTTCACAGGAAGTACAGAACTCTTCCCTCCGGAAATCTTTTGGAAATATTTGTCCAAATAATCACCAAATAAATGTTCCCCATGAAAGGGGAAACCTGACAATAACTTTTTACAAGGAAGCTTGGCTGACAAGTTCTTAAGCCACAAAAGTCTGTGCATATGTACAGACAAGAGAGCCAAACGAGAAACCTGCTGTATTGAATCCTTTAAGGCGTCACGAGCAAAACACAGCCCTCGAGGAATATCGGTCTTATTTTCAGCCAGCTCATCCTCCCGGTTAGGCCTGTCAGGCTATCTGACCTGATGCTTTACTGACTGGCAGATACTAATTGCTCAACAGCTGGCTGAATAGCTGAACTGGCCAAAGAAAAGGAAGCCTTTAATAATGACTCAAATTTCTTGTCAACAGGGTATTTCAAGCCCTGTGCGTTATCTCCCAGACAAGTTAAGTTTGTGTTTAAGGAAGAGACTGCTGCATCTATGGCTGGCATGCTCCACTTCTTAAACTTTTCATCCATGGGATATAAAAGAGAAAACCTCTTAGGAGGAAAAAAAAATCTTGTCAGGATGTTCCCAATCAGCATACACCACCTGTTCCAACAGAGGGTGTAAGGGGAAAGCCTGTGCGGCCTGAAGAGACCTCAGAGACCCCAAAGAGGACGGGGGGGGGGGCTCCATAACCTCTGTAAGAGTTAACTTAAAGGCAGAATGAACCATCTCGGTATAAGATTGGATCAAAAGCCTCTGCGACTGAGAGGCAGACATCAACTGGATATCTTCTTGTCCAGATTGCTCAGAAACAGACTCACCCGCCAGGCCTTCCACAGAATCCTGAGCTTTTAGCTCTTCCCCACCCTTAACCCATTTCTGCTTCAAACCAGGAGGCTCCGGGGAGGGGGGGATCTGTCACGCTTCTCGTCACCCTGTCGGATGGAGGCAATCATGGCAGCAATCCTAAGCTCTAATCCGGCTAGGGCGAAGGACAGTTCATCCTTGGTGATAAAGGGTGAAGCAGCAGCGTTGACTGTAGGCACAATACCAAATACGCACAGCAGCTCATATTGCCCGGAAGCCTCTGGTCCTTCAGGGGATACAACACTAGGGATATGACTAGGTTCATCATGAACTACTGACAACATAGGTGTGCCCTTCCCTGTAGTGTTAGTCCCAAGCCTCTTTTTTGAAGACATTTACTACCTGGGTGTAATATTAAACACACCTCAGAATGGCGACCCTTTAAAATAGGGCTCCCCAAGCCCCTATGCAACAATCCTGCTAAGCACCTTTAGCCTGCCAAGCAACACTTGGTGATTCACGTGACCCGGGTAAGGAAAAATGAACCGCTGCAAATGTCTGGTTCAGAGCCTGTGCTGTGTCCACAGCTGCCTTCTGGAAGCACCACATGATTGGCAGAAGAGCCCAATCTTCACACTTCACGGCAGGTTCATGTCACTTGGGGACCTTCAAAGACTGGGTACCCTTTTCATGTTTAGGGTCCACTCCCTTGGACCTGTACAGCACCCTGTGGGAACGCCTTAGCGCTGTGGTATCCAGGATTCCACTTTGCAGGGTCCAGCGTCCGGAGGTCATCTTACAGGCAAAACCTCGCAAGATCCTGAGTCTTCTTTGCGAGGCTCAGGTACCATTTATCTAAGCATATAGAGCCTGTGTCAAATGGATATGATCAGTCAATCTCTTGATTAATTTAAGAACCATTTGTGGGACTAGAGACCTGGAGCTCAGAGAGCTCAAACAACCGTGCCATCCACCTTGCAGACACTGGTAAAAAATGGGAGGGGTTATATAGAGGATCACTTCCTGTCTTAAGACCTTTGGTCTACCAGTGTCCATTCACCTGGAGATGAAATATAACCCAGTAGGTAATGAATATTAGCCTAACTCTGTGTCCCATGATGTATGAAAAAGAAAACACAATTTTAAATGACCGTTTTACCCATTATAGCTTTTATTTTATCACTGTAGCAAGATTACTGCAAATTGATATTACCTCTCGTAAAGGTATGATTGTGCTATAAAGGCTGCTATCATGGCTAGCGAAGCAAATGTAGTTCTCGGAAACACACATCTTCCCCACGGTATTTAGGTGGCTGAAGGGTATCCATAAGAAACATTCATGCACCTCTTTCAATGTCTCTTCTCTTGGCAGTCGAAAGTATGTAGTAAACCGTTCACTGTGTGCACGGCTTTCCAGACCTCTAGTGGGAATATCAAAAGGGTGTGTTATTTGATCATTCTGGTTAGTAGGTAGGTAGATAAGGCTCTCCATGCCTATAATGGATAAACACAAATTCTTTTTTCTGATACTCTTTAGCTGACAGACATGATTGTCTTTCACTGTCTTACCGCCTAGTAAGATAACAGATTTGCAGAGGTGAAACTTGGTTCTAACCATTCCTCTATTAAAAAAAAAAAGTATCTGTGTACGATTAGTTGGAGTCCACCTGGTCACAGTACTACTCTGCACCAAGCTCAAATCACTGCTGTACGCTGTACGGACCTACAAAAGTGCCCGTAAGTGGCCAAGTCAGTACGGCGTACAGACTTCCTTTTTCCCTCTCCTATAAGCTTTAGGTCACTTCAATGACCATAAGCTTATATCAGAATTGTTCAGCAGACTCTGCTGAACAATCTTATAACTAATCAGCGGATTATAACCCGCTGATCAGAGATATTAACCCTTAATGTGACTGTCCTCTCCCTCCCCCCCACCACCACCACTTCCCTGTCCCCTGCCTCTCCACTTTCCTCCACTATCCCCTTCACCCCCCCCTCCCCATCCATTTGTTTTTAACGGACTGGATCAGATGCAGGCGGGTAAAAATGGACACATGTCCATTTACATCAGTCTGTCTATAGAGAACAATGGGTGGTCCGATTGGGCCCGCCTAAAAAACAGGCAGGCAGAGCCGATCCATGTGCTTGTGTGAAAAGGGGCCTATGTCCTTATTAACACAGAGCATACACAGCGTACCTTTACAGGGATGCACAGGTGTTCCATGCATCTCTGTGCAGGTAGTTCCATTTATGACATTTGGGATGTTGCAACTGCACAAACATAGCCACTGCTCCAAATTTTACATCCAAGTCCGCATGCATGTCCCTGAGCTCACACTGCCTGCGTTTGGGGTCATGTACCCACACCCACACGGATGTCAGATTAGCAACAGCACCTATGCCTATGTAGCCGTTGCATCTCAATTGACATAAATGGGACTGCCTGTACGGGGATGCATGGAACACCTGTGCATCCCTGTGTGGGTAAACATGGCCCTCCATGGGCATACACTTTAGTGTGCCAAATGTGAACGATGCTTTAGTACTAATTTAGCAGGAATTTTGTAAGTTACGCTGATTCTAATGTGCAATATTCATGATTTTAGTGTATTTTTAGTGAAAATAGCAATATGATGAACATTTGCGCAATTATTGTTGGGCCCAAAAAAATAAAAAAACAGTAGTATTTCTATTCTACAGGTCATGTGCTTTTAGAAAATTTCTAGTTTGAGCTGTCTTTTCAAATTCTGAAAGCTGCAAGTGAAAAATGAAAACCTCCAGATTTTTAGAGAAATGTTTGGGTATGTTTCGATTTTCACCATTTTGCAAAAAAGCGCAATTTAAAATTAAGAAATATTTGTTATTAACTCCATACAGGTTAAGCCTTTATATTTAGTAGGGATTTAGCAGGAAATTTGTAAAATTAGCTATGTTTTTTTATCTGCTAATAATGGTTTTAGTTAAATTTATGCAAATATTTTGGTTCGATAAACATTTGCACAATACTGCAGGGTCTAAAAAAATCAGTAGCACCTTCTTTTTATTGTAGAGCCCATATGCTTTCAGAAAATATATGGTTTTGGGAGTCTTTCACAAATTCTGAAAGCTGTAGGGGAAAAATTAAAACCTTCAAATTTTTAGAGAAATTTGGATTTTTACACTTTTGCATCTGCTCAATTTTCACTATTTCGCAAAAAGGCGCAATTTAAAAGTTACAAATATTTGTTATGTATTAACTCAATACGGGTTAAGCTTTTATATTTATTAGGAATTTTGTAAAATTTGCTGTGTTTTTATCTGCTAATAATGATTTTAGTGTATTTTTTGCAAATATATTGATTTGATAAACATTTGCGCAAATACCGCAGGGTCTAAAAAAGAAAAAAAATTCACTAGCACCTTCTTTTATTCTAATGATCATGAGCTTTCAGAACATATATGGTCTGGGGTGTTTTTCACGAATTGGGAAAGCTATGAGTGAAAAATAAAGAAAAAGGAAAAAAAAAAAAAAAAAAAAAAAAAATAAAAAAAAAATCGCAGAAATGGTCTGGCCACCTGAGTGTACAAAATGGAGCACAGGGCCTGGCAGCAAAAGGGTTAAGGCATCCCATAGAGGAGTTTTTTTCAACCAGCAGCTTGAGTGAAAAAAAAAAACGAAAAAAAAAAATTTGTAACTGCTGACTTTTAATTAGGGGTAGCCTGGAGCGCTTCTTTAACCTCCCTGGCGGTACGATTATTTCGGATTTTAGGTGCTGAAAGCAGTAAAATTATTTTTGCATGAAAATTTGGCGTTTTATATTGTAGTCCTGTAATTCTTAGGAATAAACCAGAGTCTAGCAGACATCCCGGGTATGATAAAGTTTGATTAATGAAATCATAAATTATAATATAATAAATAACTATAATTATACCAAATAATAATATAATAATAATAAAAATTATTCAATAATGTAATCAAATCAAAAACACTGAAATTTGCTCAGTTGCAGAATTGTCACTGTCATCGCTTTTCAGTATTTGATGACGGATCTCCCCACAAATCGCTATCGCTCAATTCTGCAAGTGATTACAATTTATTATCGCTGTTTTCTAGCTGGTCTAAAATCATTTTTGATATAACGGGACAGTTTTGGTTGCTATGGACAATCTCCAATTTCCAGGCATGAAGAACAGTTTTTATATTATAAAACTGCATGCAGGACACTGGGTAGACCACTAGGGACAAAGGGGATGTGAAATAATTACATACAGCAATGTAATCTGTAAGATTACATTATACTGTATGTAATATGTGTGTCACTTTTTGAATTTGGCGCTGTTCTCCGTCCCCGTGCGCCGCAACGCTCGCAGGGAACGGAGATCGGCTCTGTGATAGATCGAGCGAGACACGGCTCGCTCGTATAGCGGGGGGGACATCGCTGGATCCAGGGGTAAAGTTAAGTAACCTCTCCCTGCATTCAGTGATGCGGTCCCGAGTCTGGCTCTGGGTTACCGCTTTTGGTATAAAATCTCCACCCCGAGCCAGACTCGGGAATACCGCCAGGGGGGTTAAAATTTGTGGCGTTCAGGTACAGGTCATTCACCCAGCCTCACATATGTGTATTCCTCAAACTTCAATTCAGACCATTTAAGAATTGGTAAATTAAACAAAACTGCCAATAGTCCTTTGAAGAGGATTAATGTGTCAGATCTTCCATCTGGATTTTAAATAGGTTTGTAGATGGAATTTATAGGTATAACACAGGTATAAATTAAAACATACAAGACAATTGCATTTAAATTAATTGGCTATTCACAAATATGCCTTGAAGTACAAACCACACCACCTACATATACATTTTAGTACCACTTCCCTATTTACTCCACATATTGAAGAGATCCAACAGACTTCACTATTGTCACAATTTGCCTCTGAGGTGATGGAGATGCAACTTCTGAACTTCTGTGAGAGTGTCTCAGGTTAAAGTATTTTCAAAAGGTAAAAATTGAAAGCAAGTAGGTTTTACAGCTTTCACTCACTTTTCTATTTCACTGATCCCTGTATGCTAGATTAGATATCTGCTGCCCTTTAACACTTTTTTTTTTTTTTAAATAAGCCATTATCACATTATAAAGCAACAAAAGAGCACTACAGGAGGATTAAAAAAAATTAAGTAATTGTTATTTTAAAAAACAAACATGTTATGCTTACCTGCTCTGTGCAATGTTTTAGCACAGAGCGGCCCCAATTCCCCCTTTTAGGGTTCCCTGCCGGTGATCTTGGCTCCTCCTCTCCTTCGTGTGCCACCATAGGAAGGCACTGCCTATGGTGGAACACATGCAGGCATGATCATGGGGTGAGGCATGTATGTCTATTGCCACACGACAGTACGACTGGGCCCAGCCCTCGCTCCCTTGTCTCTACATTTGATTGACAGCAGCAGAAACCCTTGGCCAATGAGGAAGGAGAGAGACAATAGTCCTGCTGCTCTTGGGCACAGAGCTGGATCAAGATCAGGCTCAGGTATTTGGGGGGCGACAGCTGCACATAAAAGATTTTTTTTATTTATTTTTTTACCTTAAAGTGTTACTAAACCCAGGACCCTACATTCACTATATTTGGTCTTCCAAACACAGAACATGGAAATGCAATTATTTTAGCGAATATAAACTGCTAAATACCTTTTTTCATCAGCAGTATATAGCAGTCTTGTGATTTCTTTCAGTACCTGGCTGAGCACTGGTTAAAGCTTGTAGGAGGAGTTTTCATTCTCCTTTGACTGTCCTATGAGGTGCATGGTTCCTGACCCTCTGTCTGGACAGTGCTGATTGCTGATCACACACACCCTCCCAAATAAAATAAAATAAAAACAAAAGAAAAAAAAAACTTTCTAGCAATACACACCAAACTGAGCACGTGCAGAGTGCCTCCAAGGCTCTGTACTATCAGCAGATGGATTGGGGACAGTAAAAGCAGGGGAAGATCACAGACAGGATCAAACCACCTTTTTTTACAATGCGGAGGATTAACCTCTTAGGTTCCACAGTGAGTATAACGAGCATGCTTTACTGCAAATACAGGCTTATTTTACTGTTGTGTGTTTAGTAACACTTTAATGTAAAGAACCACTTTAATTGTCAAAATTAGCACCAAACAATGCAACACTGCAAACAATAGGAGGAAGGAATTTGGGACGTAAAGCTAGTTTAAAAGTTACAGGTCCCCATGTAGATGTACTTAATGAAAATGCTTACCTTTTTGTGATTTGCAGGGGATCATTCAGTATTGGATCATTTTCAAATTTTTCTTTATCAAAAAGTCTTCGGATAGCATAGCTGGCCAGTTGTTCCATTAGGAGGAAGGTTTCATTAATGTGCAAAAGCATAGAGAAATAATGGTCCTCCCCCTGAGAGCAAACATGGATACTCTCTGTGAGCAGAACTGTAGAGGTCTTCTCCAGTCTGGAGATCTCATCCCATGAGATGATCAGTTTAACTGGAGTAGAACAATACACATAAATATGAACAGCTTACATTTTTTTTTTTGCATATACATAACTCATTTCCCCAAAAGTATTATTTTTATATCAGACAGAGAAGATATTACACCACACTGTGTAATATGTACTTAACAGGGAATATATTACAGCATGATTGAATATAAAATGCCATCAGCATGGTTATAAGTGCCTCATTTTTTGCAAGATGAAAATGGACTGCATTCAGCAACTTAACCACTTGCTTACAGGGCACTTAAACACCTTCCTGCCCAGACCAATTTTCAGCTTTCGGTGCTCTCACACTTTGAATGACAATTACTCAGTCATGCAACACTGTACCCAAATGAATTTTTTGTCCTTTTTTTCCCACAAATAGAGCTTTCTTTTGGTGGTATTTGATCACCTCTGGGGTTTTTATTTTTTGCGCTATAAATGAAAAAAGACCGAAAATTTTGAAAAAAAACGCATATTTCTTTGTTTCTGTGACAGAATTATGCAAATTATTAATTTTTCTTCATAAATTTTGGTCACAATTTATACTGCTACATGTCTTTGGTAAAAATAACCCAAATTAGTGGATATTATTTGGTCTTTGTGAAAGTTAGAGAGTCTACAAGCTGTGGTGCGAATCGCACAAAATTGATCACATCTGATGTACTGGTGGCCTATCTCGCTTCTTGTGACCCGAACAAGTCAGGAAAGTACAAATACCCCCCAAATGACCCCTTTTTGGAAAGTAGACATTCCAAGGTATTTAGTAAGAGGTATAGTGAGCTTTTTGATGTTGTCATTTTTTTCCCACAATTCTTTGCAAAATTAAGATTTTTCATTTTTTTTTTTTTTCTCCACAAAATTGTCATTGTAATAGGTTATTTCTCTCACGTGGCATGTGTATACCACAAATGACACCCCCCAAAAAATTCTGCTACTCCTCCTGAGTATTACAATACCACATGTGTGGGACTTTTTCACAGCCTGGCCACATAGAGAGACCCAACATGCAGGTAGCGCCATCATGTGTTCTAGGAACATAAGTTACACATCTAACTTGTTGACTATTTATTACACTTTTGAAGCACCAGGACAATGACACGTGACACTGATGACAGATGGCACTGATACGTGGCAATGATGACAGGTGGCACTGATGACAGATGGCACTAATATGTGGCACTGATGACAGATGGCACTAATATGTGGCACTGATGACGCGTGGCACTTATACGTGGCACTGATGACACGTGGCACTAATACGTGGCACTGATGACACGTGGCACTGAAACGTGGCACCGATGACAGATGGCACTAATACGTGGCACTAATATGTGCCACCGATGACAGATGGCACTAATACATGCCACCGATGACGCGTGACACTGATGACAGATGGCACTGATAAGTGGCATTGATGACACGTGACACTGACAACAGATGGCACGTGACACTGACAGGTGGCACTGATGACAAATGGCACTGATACGTGGCACTGATGACAAATGGCACTGATACGTGGCACTGATGACAGATGGCACTATGTGGCACTGATGACACGTGGCACTGACGGCAGGTGGCACTGACGGCAGGTGGCACTGACGGCAGGTGGCACTGACGGCAGGTGGCACTGACGGCAGGTGGCACTGGGGGCAGGTGGCACTGACGGCACTGGGGGCAGGTAGCACTGGGGTGGATGGCACTGGGGGCAGGTAGCACTGGGGTGGATGGCACTGGGGGCAGGTAGCACTGGGGTGGATGGCACTAGGGGCAGGTAGCACTGGGGTGGATGGCACTAGGGGCAGGTAGCACTGGGGTGGATGGCACTAGGGGCAGGTAGCACTGGGGTGGATGGCACTGGGGGCAGGTAGCACTGGGGTGGATGGCACTGGGGGCAGGTAGCACTGGGGTGGATGGCACTGGGGCAGATAGCACTGCTGGGGGCGGATGGCACTGCTGGGGGCGGATGGCACTGCTGGGGGCGGATGGCACTTTTTATTTCATTTTTTTAATTTTTTTTTTTTCCGGAATCAGAACGGCTGCCGCTGCAGCCGTTCATCTCTCCCCTCTCGCACTGTCTGTGCGAGGAAGGAGAGCGGCGCTGTGAGATGATCTCATATGTTTACATATGAGATCATCTCCCATTGGACACGCCGATCACGCTGTAAACGGCCGCTGTGATTGGCCGTTTACAGCGATCTGTGTTTGCCTGTCCCCGGGGGACACGGCGAACACAGAACTTCCGCGATGCGCGCCCGCGGCGGCGCGCATTGCGGAAGTAAACATCAGGCCGTCCAGGGACGACCGCCCAAACGAACGCGCCTGCTCTACGGCCGTAATTCGGCTATAGGGCGGGCGCGAGGAGGTTAAAGTGCTTGTAAACTCATAATTAAAAAACACAAGAGTCATACTTGGCTGCTTTGTGCAAAACCATTGCACAGAACAGATCTGATCATTTGATCCTCCTCTTCTCAGATCACCTGCCCCTCCCCCACCCCACCAAGAGCCCACCATTGACACAGAGCACAGCTTGGCCCTGTCCCCCACTCCCTCCTCACTGGATGTGATTGACAGCATCAGAAGCCAATGTCTCCGGCTGCTGTCTCTGAGCCTATGAGGAGAGAGAGAGCAGAGAGAGGCCGCTCTCGTGCACAACGATGGATCACCATCGGGTTCAGGTATGTATAAGTAGGGGACTAGAGAAGGGGAACTGCATTCAGAAGATTTTTTTTACCTTAATGCAGAGAATGTATTAAGGTAAAAAAAAAACTATAGCCTTTAGAACCACTAGACAGGAATGATTTCAACAGCATTTTTCACTGCATCCTAAACATTAAAACAACCCCTAAACATTAATTCTAGCCTGCTTTAACCCGTTGCCGACCGGTCCATAGCCAAATTACAGCTACAGCGTGGTCTGATAACTCTGGGAGGCCGTCATATCTTGTACTTTTTGCTATATCATCAAAAAAAATAAAAAAAGTCTTCATCAGTTTAGGCCATTATATATTCTTCTACATATTTTTGGTAAAATTTTTTTTGCAATAAGCTGTATATTGATTGGTTTGCGCAAAAGTTACAGCGTCAACAAAATAGTGAATAGATGATAGATTTATGGCATTTTTTTCTTTTTTTTACTAGTAATGGTGGCGATCTGCGATTTTTAATCGGGATTACGACAGACAAATAGGACACTTGACACTTTTTTTGTGACCATTTTGTGACTTTTTTGGGACCATTGACATTTATATAGCGATCAGTGCTATAAATAACCACTGATTACTGTATAAATGTCACTGTCAGGAAAGGGGTTAACACTTGGGGGTGATCAAGGGGTTAACTGTGTTCCCTGTGTGTGTTCTAACTGTGGGGGGAATGTGGCTGACTAGAGGAGGAGAAAGAACATTGTTCCTACTTCATAGGAACACATGAGCCCCATCATGATTCAGTTATGTGCACAAGCGCCTCGACTTTCCATGGACTCTCCCTCCTCATTGGCTGAGGCTCAATCACAGTCAATGAGGAAAGAGAGGGGGTTGAGCCGAGCCATGGCCCTATGTGTGCATTTACACGTAGAGTAGTGGCTTTGAAGCAGGCCTGCTTGGGTGCCCCCATTGCAAAATGCTTGCTCTGGGGGCACACAACAGGAAGGGGGTGCCAGGAGCGCCGGTGGGGGACCCGAGAAGAAGGGGATTAGGGCTGCTTTGTGCAAGACTGCTGCACGGAGCAGGTAAGTATAACATGTTTGTTGTTATTTAAAAAACAAAACAGAAGCCAAAACATGAAAAACGTCTGTGTCCCCCCCCCCCCCCCCATTATAATTTGTACATACGGCGGAAGTCTTTTTTTTTAAGCCTTTAATCTGTAACTGATACAGCAGAATGTCAGGCAGACAAGGAAATACAGTTTAACCTCTGACCCACTGGGCACTTAAACCCCCTTCCTAACCAGACTAATTTTCAGTTTTCGGTGCTCTAACACTTTGAATGACAATTACTCAGTCATGCAACACTATACCTATATGACATTTTTGTCATTTTTCCACACAAATAGAGCTTTCTTTTGGTGGCATTTAATCACCGTTGGGCTTTTTATTTTTAAAAAAGACTGAAAATTCAGTAAAAAAATTAATTTTTCTTAGGTTCTGTTATAACATTTTGCAAAGTAGTAATTTTTATTCATACATTTTGAATAAAAATTTATACTGCTACATATCTTTGGTAAAAATAAGCCAAATCTGTGTATATTATTTGGTCTTTGTGAAAGTTAGAGTCCACAAGCTATGGTGCCAATCTCTGAAAATTGATCACACCTGATGAACTGACGGCCTATCTCATTTCTTCAGGGAAGTACAAATACCCCCAAAATGCCCCCTTTTTGGAAAGTAGACATTCCAAGGTATTTAGTAAGAGGTATGGTGAGTTTTTTGAAGTTGTAATTTTTTCCCACAATTCTTTGCGAAATCGAGATTTTTTTTTTTTCCTTCACAAAATTGTTATATTAGCAGGTTATTTCTCGCACACAGCATATGCATAGCACAAATTACAACCCAAAACACATTCTACTACTCCTCCTGAGTACGGCAATACCACGTGTGAGACTTTTACACAGTGTGGCCACATACAGAGGCCCAACATGCAGAGAGCACCATCAGGCGTTCTTGGAGCATATATTATACATAGAATTTCTTGACTAGCTCTAACACTTTTGAAGACCCTGCAGCACCAGGACAATGGAAACGCCCCAGAAATGACCCCATTTTGGAACTAAAACAACCCAATCTATAATCCATGAGGATAATGAGTCTTTTGAACATGTCATTTTTTTCTACAAGTTCTTGGACAAAGTTGTCCATTTATACAATATTTCTAACACCCAGCATGTATATGGCAAAAATGACACCCCAAAATAGATTCTCCTACTCCTCCTGAGTATGGCAATACCACATGTGGGAGACTTTTACACAGCATGGCCACATACAGAGGCCCAACATGCATGGAGCACGGGTGTTATTGGGGCATAAATGTCACATCTAATTTGACTGCCTATTACACTTTTGTGGGGCACTGTAGTGGCATGGATGTGGCATGGATGAGCATGAATGGGGATGAATGAGCCGCAGATGAGGATGGCTGAGCATGAATGTGTATGCCCGAGTATGGCTGGGTACAGCTGAGTACGGATGGGTACAGCTGGGTATGGATGGGATGGCTGAGCATGGATGGATTGGTGGGTGGGGGGGGGGGGGGGCGTGTGGGAGTGCGATTCTGGGAGGACGTCAATGTAGGCCCTCCCATTGTTATCGAGCCACGCTGTAGCCGTCAGTCAGCTATAGCGTGGTCGGCAAGAGGTTAAATAAATATATACAGCCTGGTCTAGAACCAGCTCCAGCCTCACTTTGCTCTTTGCACCACTTGTGACAATCTCAATTTGACAGCACTATGTAAAACAGTAGGCTGCGATTTATTTACAGTGTTTTTTTTTATTAAATTTACATTTAATTAAACTGGACTAAAGTGTGTTTTTTTTTTTTTTGATCTACTCTGAACTTGGCTTTAAACAACCAAGATCTATCATGTTGTCTAGAAATATTTATTAATGCTTTGCCTCAAAAGCAAAAGGTTTTCTTTAATTCCCATTCACTCCCACCATCCCAACCACATACAGTACTTACTTCTCAGCAGCACATACTCGCCCTTTCCACAAGGAGTAGGAAAGTTTGGCACTGCTCTCCACGATCTTCCTCAATGGTACTTTGATATTAGGTTTCTAGTATCAAACAACCTCCACGGCTCCATACAAGCAAATTGCTGCTCCCCTGTCTGTCCTGCACAGAGATCTGGTTCCAGGATGGAGTGATTGAGAAGGATCATAGGGAGCAGTGGTGGCCTGGATTAATGATGCACTTTGCGAGTTTGTTTTTGGCTTTTTGTTAATAATGATTTAATGGTGTTGAGGTTATTACACTATTTCTCATGTTTCTCACTTTCTCATGTTGATGGGGACAAGGGCCTCTTCCCCCACAACACTGGCAGTGCTTGTGGGGGTCTGCAGGCATGGGCCTTATCGGAATCTGGAAACCACCTTTAACAAGGGGACCCCCAGGTCCCAGCCCCACCCCCCTATGGTAATGAGTATGGGGTAGATAGTGGCACCGCGCCCTTGTGACGGCACACAGAAGGTTTCCACCTTAATGCATAATTATATAAAAATAAAAATAAATCTACCTTTATAACCACTTTAGGTGATAACATTTTTAACCGCTTGCTGACCAGCCACTGTCATTTTACTGCTATACATTGGCTCGCAGAATCGGGATAGCAGGCGCTGCACAGCAGGAGTGCCGATGCTCGTGGCCACGAGCATGAGGGACAGAACACAGAAGTGAACACACAAATCCATGTTCTGTTCTGAGGGAAGTGACAGATTGTGTGTTCCTATTAGCTAGGAACCACAATCCGTCACTTTCGCCAGCCAGTCCCCTCCCCCTTCAGTTAGAATCACCTCCTAGGGAACACAGTTAACCCCTTCACTACCACTACTATCGCTGTATAAATGCCAATGGTCCCAAAAATGTATCAAAATTGTCCAATGTGTCCGCCATAATGTCGCCGTCATGATAACCAGCAGATCACCACCATTACTAGTTAAAAAATAAAAAATAAATGCTATAAATCTATCCCCTATTTTGTAGACGCTATAACTTTTGCGCAAACCAATCAATATACACTTATTGTGATTTTTTTTCCCCATAAAATATGCAGAAGAATACCTATTGGCCTAAACTGAGAAAAAAAAATTATATATATATATATATATTTTTTTCTTTTTTTTTTAAATGGGGATATTTATTAGAGCAAAAAGTACAAAGTGTTTTTTTCCAAATTTTTTTGTTTATAGCGCAAAAAATAAATACCGCAGAGGTGATCAAATACCACCAAAAGAAAGCTCTATTTGTGAGAAAAAAAGGACGTAAATTTTGTATGGGTACAGCATCGCACACCGCGCAATTGTCAGTTAAAGCGACACAGTGCTGAATCGCAAAAAAGGGCCCGGTCATTCAGCAGTCAAATCTTCCGGGGCTGAAGTGGTTAAAAACTTTCAATTTAAAAAGTAAAATTGCTCTAAAAATTTTCAATCTTCTCTTTTCTCTCTATGATAGAATAGGTACAGCAGGTGAGGTTCTCACTGGAGAAATCTAAGCCTACAGCACAGTAATTCTAGAAAACTGCACCTTTTTCTATAACTACTCTTAATTTTATGAGCTGTCTAGCTTATAAACATGTTACTACTACACACGTACTATAAGCTTCCCAACAAATCCACACTAATTCAGTTAGCAGCTTGTTCTTTCTCAGTGTAAGTACTTACTCTCAGCTCCAAGCAGAAAGGAGTAGAAGCTTAGGAAGTTGGTACTGAGGTATAACCATCCCTGACAAGGTACTCTCCCTCTCCAGTAACTGCATGAGTAGTAAGTCACCAGCTTCTCCTGGTCTGGCAATCCAAAGCATTTTTCAAACTTCATCAGCACTTCCCGAAATTTTTCAGGATCCTCTTCTTTTACAAATGAATTCTTTCCTTCTTCAGCAATGAGCCCCTGGAGGATAAACCATAAATTGCATTTGGACATTTCCCACATTTGAAGCCTATTTTTACCTTCTCTAAATCCTTTTTTTTTTTTTTTTTTTTTAATCTTTTTTCTAATACATCTACATTTTCCTTATTGAAAGTTACATAGTTGGTAAGGTTGAATAAAGACACCAGTCCATCCAGTTCAACCTGAGTGTCTACAATTGTCCCTATCCCTGTACATTGCACACTCACATCGGCTCCTACCCTCAAGGAGCCCACAATCCAAGGTCCCCATTCATATACTTGGGCCAATTTTGGACAGAAGCCAATTAACCTACCTTCATGTCTTTGGAGTGTGGGAGGAAACCCAAAGCAGGCACAGGGAGAACATGCAAACTCCAGGCAGGTAGTGTCGTGGTTGGGATTTGAACTAGCGACCCTTTTTACTGCTAGGTGAGAGTGCTAACCACTACACCACTGTGCCGCCCTAATATGCAGAAGAATACATATTGGCCTAAATACAAACGAGTTTACGAAAGTAAACTTTTCCATTCCCAAAAACTTGTAAACATAGTAGAACTTTCGTAATCTGCTCTATCAGATGTTTCATGTGCATCCCTTTCCCCACATTTTTTTTAGACTAAGCAGACTTACCACTGTTAGGGTCTGTCGACAGGCCCTAATGGGCAACAGCAGCATTCTTTTGACATCGATTTGAGAGACATCAGTTGACATATCGATGATGCATTTGATCTGAAATTGACCTGAATTTGGCCGGCTTCAAGCTAATTTTCTATAGAATTTTGGGGGGGGGGGGGGGAGTATCGAAAACCAATCAACAATGACCCTTACTGATATGCAAATATTGCCTGCCACGTGAACAGCTTATCCCTCACTCCCAGCTCTAAACACTTTCCTTGGTTGATGAGGTATGCAGAAGGTAGTAAAGCATGATTGCCATAGGAAGGGTAAATAGTCATTGAAGTGTGGTCTATGACTACATAGAGTCATAGTGTGGTCTTGATTGCCTGACTTTACTTTCTTCATGCTATGTGAAAGGCAAGATGGTGACACTCAGTTGGGTCTCCGGGAGTGGATTGGAGCAGTTTCTGTCTAATGATTATGCACCAATGAGTTGTTTATAAGCTAAACAGTTCATATCTTACTGCAGTTTCTTTACTCAATGGTAAAGGAAAGGGTTGCTTTAAATTCACTGTTAACCGTTATTGAGGTTATGTGCAATAGGTTATCGGGGTAATATTGCAAAAGATACTCTAAATACAAAAGCATAATTATTTCATTATCATTGTGGTCTGTACTGTGTGATACATATGCAAAGCAGTAACCTCTAGTAATTGTATCGGAACAAATATGAATTAAACTATACCTACCCTGATTTTGCCTTGCACAAAACTGGTTATGTCATCACTTGAGTCAAATACTGACAACGTCTTCATAACATTCTGTTCCAGCCATTGCCAGTGTTTTAAAATCTCATCTCGACTAGCCCCTATAAAAAAATAAATAAAAAAAAAGAAGAACAGGGTTGCCAAAAATAAATTTTTAATCGGCAGCAATAAGCCAAATACGTAAAATCCTTCAATGTTTGATGTCCCCACAGACCTAGGTAGTTACAGCTATTATTACAAAGGTGTGTGGTGTCTTTATTTAGTTCTCAAGTCCTTGTCCTTATACCACCAATAAATGAATTACTCCTTACTGTTTTTGAAGCTGGATGTTTGGGGTCATGAACCGACCAAATTGTTTGCCAGTTCATGAATGTCTACCATTCAAGGTTCGGGTCAAACCCTGCAGTGGGCTGAACACAAATCTCATTATCATGCTGTAGTTACTGAAGTAGGTTATAATTAAGACGTAGATAAAATTTGAGTAAAACAGAGATGAACGGGGGCATAGTTTGGTGCTTGAAGAAGATGGCTGCATTTTAGAGACATGAGGGGAATCCACAACTTTACCTGGGACTACGCACCATGGGCAAAGTTGGCACATATGTGCAACCTACTAGAACCCCTGCAGCCCCCCCCCCCCAAATACTTACCTAAGCCTGATCTCCATCCAACGCTGTGCACATCGGCGGCAGCTCCACTCTTCTTGCCCATCATGCAGGCTTGGCTGGGATCACTGGGAGCCATTGCCTCCTGCTGGTGTGAGTCAAAACCTGTGAGCAGGGAGCGGGGGGTGGGGCCGAGCCTGTGTGTCTGAAAAGACACAAAAAGCTTGGCTGGGGATCAAGCACGTACGAGTGTCCCAATAAGAAGCAGCTTCCTATGGGGCCAATTGGTGGGGAGGGTGGGGGAGGAGCCAGAGGCACCAGCAGTGGACCCCAAAAGAAGTGGCAAAACCATTGCACAGAGCAGGCAAGTATGACATGGTTGTTGCACACTTACCTGTCCAGGGTGCCTGCGATGTGGGACGCCCGAGGCCGACCCATCCCTCGGCTTTCGGGTCCCGGCGCCACCATTTGTACTAAGGGAAACAGGCAGTGGATCCTTAGGGCTTCACTGCCCGTTTCCTACTGCGCATGCGCGAGTCACGCAGCGCTTTGTGAATGGCCGGCTATGTTCTGGGACACATACAGTTCCCAGAACACAGCATGCCCCATTCCCCAGAAGACAACATGAGGAGGAGAAGACTGAAGATCACCGCAATGTAGGAAGTGGCAGATTAGGACCAATCTGCCTAGCAACAACCATTTCTGGCAAGTTAAAAACAAAATGTTTTTTTCATTTTTTTTTCAGATTTTTAGGAATATTTTAATGTAATTTTTTTTTTGGGGTGGCCCTCTGTTTTAATGACCAGAGTTTTTTTTTTGCGATTCGACACTGCATCACTTTAACTGACAATTGCGTGGTCATGCGATGTTGTACTCAAACAAAATTAATGTCCTTTTTTTCCCCCACAAATAGAGCTTTCTTTTGGTGGTATTTGATCACCTCTGCGGTTTTCATTTTTTGCGCTATAAAACAAAAAAAGACAATTTTGGGGGAAAAAAAAGTTTTTTTTTTTTTTTTTTTATTACTTATTGCTATAATAAATATCCCCAAAAAATATATATGAAAAAAAAGTTCAATTGAGGCCGATATGTATTCCTCTACTTATTTTTGTAAAAAAAAATAATAATAATAATATCGCAATAAGTATATATTGATTCGTTTGCAAAATGTATAGTGTCTACAAAAAAGGGGATAGATTTATGTAATTTCGTTATTTTTTTTATTAGTAATGGCGGTGATCACCAATTTTTAATCGGGACTGCGACATTGCGGCAGACAGATCAGACACGTTTGACACTATTTTGGGACTTTGGCACTTATACAGCGATCAGAGCTAAAAATAGCCACTGATTACTGTGTAAATATCACTGGCAGGGAAGGAGTTAAACGCTAGGGGCGATCAAGGGGTTAAATGTAAGAAGAATTATACAATTGCAACACCTTGCCCATAACCACTCTCTTAAAACCATGCTTTTTTTGCTGGATGTGAACAAGGCTTTAAACACCCTGTCATGGCCTTATCTTATGACTGTACTCCGTCACTATGGTTTTGGTACCTCTTTAAGTTGGCTGGAAGCACTTCCCCAGGCTAAAATGAAATATTATGGCTTTAAATCTTCTATCTTCCCTATCATGAGGGGCACTCGACAGGGCTGCCCACTTTCGCTGCTCCTGTTTGTCTTGGCTATGGAGCTTTTGGCGGAGGCAATTCGTTCACAACCAGATATAAAAGGCTTTGAGGTCGCGGGTTCTGTCCATAAGATCTCATTTGCAGACGACATTCTCCTGACTCTGACAACACCCAGAATCTCATCACCTAACTTATTACCCCTTTTGGATACTTTTGCGTCTCTCTCTAGGCCCTGCATGTTAATCCAACGAAGTCTAAGGCAATGTCAGTAAATCTTTACCATTCTGGACTGGCTTCTCTGAAAAACTACCTTTCGGTTTCAATGGCTTTCCTCATTGCCTTATTTGGGTATCCGACTTACCCCAAGTATGAAGGGCTATACCAGGCCAAGTTCCCCCCTCTTTTTAGAAAACGTACCTACATGTTCTCCTCCTGGTCTCACCTCCCGTTATCCTGGTTTGGCAGGATCTCTGCAGTTCGTATGTCTTATCTTCTGAAAGTGCTAGATTTCTTTTGAGTATTGCCAGTCCCAATTGCCTCGTATATATTGTGAATTTGCCAACGCAAACTCTTGAAATTCATCTGGGGCCCCAGTCGGCTCTGAATCAATAAACGGGTCTTATATGCTCGGAGGATCAATGGGGGATTTCAGTCCCCAATCTCCAACCATAATATACGGCAGCGAACATAGCCTCCTTATCTCACCTCCATGACATATACCAAATGCCACTATTGACTTGGTTGAATTCCACCTTATTCCTGTTTCCTCTTTACCCTGGCTCCCCCCTATACATTGCCCAACCAGGTTCGAGGCGTGTTTGACCCATTCTCTCCCCTTGTGGGACTCAGTTAAATGTTCGGCAGGTTTAATATCGCTCCCCCACTTATCGTTACTGCACCTTACCAATTTCCCGCTATTTCCTCCCGGTTGTGAAAAACCTAAGCAATTCTCATGGCGAACAGATAATGGGTTTACGGACATTCATTCTCTGTTTAACTTTTGAAGCCCTTTGATCTTCCCATGATATTCCCTTCCAGGAACATTATAGTTACCTACAAATTAGACACTTCCTCCAAAAACATATAAAAGCCCGACCCCCTTCATATACATTGACCACTTTTGAAAGTCTCCGCAGGGCGCGACAACATTTTCCAGGAGTATTTACTTTACTCAATTATTTAATTCAGGAAACCCCCAGTGAACTCTTACCACCTCCAAATGGGAGGATTTGGGAAGACATTTAGATCCAGAGGATAGGCAGATCATGACAATAGCCCTTTCTAAGAGCTCCAAAAATGTCCTCATTTTGGAGAATGCCTACAAGGTGTTTCATAGTTGGTACTATACACCTGCTAGACTAGGTCACTTCAATCCAGCCTATTCCCCTCTTTATTTCCAGGATTGCTCACAAGAGGGGACTATGGCCCATATTAGGTGGGAATGTCCTAAGGTATGTAGACTATGGGTCAGGGTTTATACCCTTCTTTGTAACATGTTTCATACCAATCTTAAAAGGGATCCCTTTGAGGCTCTTCTTTTTAAACCAATCCTGAAACTCCTTCATCCGGAGCGCCAATTGGCTCTGCCTCTGCACCTTTTTACTGCATTAACCATTGCGAGAGCTTGGGAAACTCCTGTGCTTAGCTTTAAAGCAGTTAAAAAATAAAACTGCATGAATGACATCATGATCAATGAGAAACTGGTGGCCCGTGCCTCACACAGTCGCAATAAATTTGGCAGCCATGGATAACATGCAACCAACCTTCCAGGGTCAATAATATACTTCTTTCAATTTAAGTCTTCCGCTGCACAATACCATACGATATAGTTCGGAGCATTGAGTGTTCTTCATTATGGACTTAAGACGACAATTTCTATTGTATTGGAGAACTATGCACAATTCTTATTGCGTCCCTCTGTTGGGATCTTTTTCTTTATGTTACATTTGATGTAAACATCACAATGTCAAGCTAATCTGTTGAATCAATTTTTTCTACTAATAAAATAATTTTGTAAAAGAAGTGGGCAAGGGGCTAAAGACAATTAAGATACATACAGCAATTGATACTGGCATATACAAAGTACACAGTACTACACATTTAAAGAACACTGATAAGATTACTTAAATTAAGTTGATCTCATTCACAGGTACAGTATATAAGAAAACATTTAGTAATTAGAATATAGATTCTTTACAGGTGGCGACAGGTACCGTATTTATCGGCGTATAACACGCACTTTTTTCCCCTTAAAAGCAGGGGGAAATCGTGGGTGCGTGTTATACGCTGATCCCCCGAAATTCTGAGTCTCTGGGCGGCTTTCAGCCGCCTTCGGCTCTTCAAGGCGACTTTCGGCCGCCTTCGGCCATTATCGGCGGCTTTCGGCCATTCTTGGCCGCCTTCGGCTCTTCTCGGCAGCTCTTCTCGGCAGCTTTCGGCCACCTTTGGCTCTTCTCGGCGGCCGAAAGCTGGCGAGAAGGGCCGAAGGCAGCTGGAGGCCCGCCGAGAACTACCGCACGCCACCGAGATACACATCCGGCTCTGTATCTCGGCGGTGGCATTTTAAAAAAATAAAATAGACACGGCTGCAATGAGGGACAAGACTGCACAAGGCTGCAAACGGTGGACAAGGCTGCAAACGGTGGACAAGGCTGCAAACGGTGGACAAGGCTGCAAACGGTGGACAAGGCTGCAAATTACACTGATGGGCATATAAATGTAAGTTGTTTTTTTTTCCCCTTAAACTTCCCTCCTAAAAGATTTTTTCCTTAAAATTCCCTCCTAAACTTGGGGTGCGTGTTATACGCCGATAAATACGGTACTTTTACTTGAGATATCAATATTAAGAGATCCATGATGCCTGCACTGTGCCCTGTAGATGGAGACAGGTAACAAAAGAGTTGCTGATCTCTAGCTAGCTAAGAATGGGTATTCTGATCTTTTACGAATAGACGCTCGGTATTAAGTAAATCCTGGTTCAGTTCATTCAGGAGATTAGTAAACTAGAGTTCACCAAGTCACCTTTACTGGCCTGCTAAATTCACGATTGCACTACTGAGTGGCAGACAGGCCGCAGTGTTAAGAAGCTTTCCAGATTATGCAATTAAACTGTTAGTGGATATAGATAACCCCTTTAGTAGTTCACTCTGGGAGTGGGGTTAAAATGCATATAACTAAATGACAATAGCATAGATAAAGGCCCATGCTCATGTTTCACTTTACACACAAATGATCCGATAACTGTGCACCTTTGTCACTTTATTAGCCAACACTCTCTTATTATTGGCTAAAACAGACAGCCAATCATTGTCAAATTCATTAGTACTTCTTACTGATAATTATTACTCAATTCCAAATGGTGCTAATTCTTATACTGTAGCAGGGTGACCCCATGCTACTCTGTAAAATGGTGGTTTACGCCAGGTTTTCTGGGTAGCAAGCACAATAATGGTGTGTGCTGCATTCATATGAGAGCCAGAGATAGAGCTCAGAGCCCCCCACCCATATGAGAAGGTCAGTGTGTGAATGGAGCCATGAGAGATGCTGCTATGCACCATGCTGTCTTGAGCAGAGCTGAGGGCAGCGCTTGTGTATAAACACTGGGACGTACTTCATTATCAGGAGGACTAAAAAGGTACCGATGTTCAGGGGGGACCCTGAAGAGGCTGCTACAGGAGTTATGTCTTTGCAGTGGTAGTGAGGAGCCCCTTGCATGGGAAGACATACCTGTGTGAGTTTTGATGTTCGTTTAAATAAAAATACTTGATTTTTCTGTTCTTTTACTTGCATTTTTTTTTTTTTTTTTTGGTGTCAGGGTCTCTTGTGTATTGCGTGCCAGAATTATCGCGCGTGTGTGTGTGTGTGTGTTTATACATTTATATATTTTACAAATATACATTTAATATAGAGTTCACCATTGGAAAATGATTCCTATGGGAAAGCACAGAAGAAAATTTCACCTTAAAGTCACTGTCTCTGATTAAAACCTCAAATGATGCATTATGTGTTACTAAAAATATATTGATTTTTAGTGAACAGAGCCACATATGCTACCAAATTTATGTAAAATTTACGAAGCTTTCAAGAATAGGTAAAAACCAATGATCAGTCCAATCCTTCAGATCGTAGTGGAGAATTAAGTTGCCAACATTTAAATATGCACAAATCACAGACTAGTAGACATGAAGATCCTTTAAAGTAAATTGTTTTTAAGAGGCTAACATAGGGCATTTAAAAGAGAAGTATGGACTTTAAAAAAAAAAAAAGAAAAGAAAACCATTTATACTCACCTAGGTGGATGCAGCATCGATCTCGAAGGTGCATCGGTCCCCTGCCGACTCTGCACTGAGAACTGAACAAAGATTGCTGATTGCTCAAGACTCAGCATTCTGTGACCAGAGAGCCGGGACTGTCAGTCACTAGCTCTTTGCTCTGCCGCCCCGTGCTCACTGAAGCTCTGGGTTGTGTAGGCGGGAGGGGCTGGCTCAGGCTCTCAGCAAATCGCTGAGAGGCTAAGCTAGCTGTCGGTCCAGTCTTACGAGTGGATCCAGACCATATGGTTGGATGTTTTCAGAGCCTGGACCAACTCTGTGACTTCAGCCCAATGTCTTAAAACGGTTCACAGGATTGGAGAACAAACTGCACTCCTGTCATCTATAGGAGAGGTACAGCTAAAATAGCTTTTGCTATACTTCTGCTTTAACTGAACAGTAAGGAAGTGTCAATTATAAGCTATTACACCTTATAATATCAGCATTTATGCAGACATATCTATGAATTCTATTAATAAAACGTACACAAAAAAGTAACCTGTGTAAGCCCTTGTACACACGGTCGGAGATTCCGAAGGAATGTGTCTTATCGGACCGTTTTGTCGGATAATCCGACTGTGTGTCGTCTACATCGGACTCTTTACGTCGGACCAAGTTTTCCAACTTGTCCGTAAAATTTTCCGACAAAATGCTGCGATCGGACATACTCCGATCATGTGTAGCCTACTCCGACGGACAAAGTGCCACGCATGCTCAGATCAAATTCCTAGACCAAAGCTACTGACTACTAGCCTGAACGTAGTCCCGTCGTAACGAAATAACGTCATCACATTATGTACAATCGGATTTTCCGACAACTTTGTCCGACCGTGTGTATGCAACAGTTTCGGACAAAATCCATCAGCCAAAATCCAACGGATTTGGTTGTCAGAATGTCCGACCGTGTGTACAAGGGCTTAGTGTTACTGAGTAAGGGTTACTAAGGGTGTCCAGCCTAATGTAAAGTGGCTCATAGTATACCCCATGTAAATAGATACACTGTAAATCAAGCGGAAACAAACAAGGATACTACAGGGAAGATACATTTCAGCATTCCCTTATTAGAGGAAACCCCCACCCACTCATATCTAAGAAGATGCTTTTCCACAGCAAGCAGGACTAGATGCTGCAATGTGTAGGTGATTTCTGCGGAGGGAAGACAAGTGCAAGTGGCAAGAATTTTATGAAGAATTTCTTCTCTACTGTAGGAGCATCCCAGAAACAATTCATGAAACTGTACACTGAAATGGATTCCTCTGAAGGGGAGACGTGAAATGATGATGAGATAAACAGGAATAAATCATTCAGTGTATATTCTCCCAGCGCTGCCAAGGCCTTCTCCTTTCACAAAGGTCACGGCAAGAGCACTTGAAAAATCGGCAGCAGTATTTATTACAGGGCGATGTGTTCAGAATAGTAACCACTTCTTCACCTCTCACACCTGAACAAAAATTATGGACTGGAGCAGCTTTTCCATTTCTGTTATGGGTCTATTGATTTATTCGGCAACAACTTTGTCAAAACTTATGAAAAAGTTATATCTTCCAATGGGGACCCCCGTTCTGGTGACTTTGGTGGGACACTGGGACTCCCTCTCGCTTTTTGTTTTTGCTATGGGCCAGGAAGCAAAGGGATATCTTGAATGGGACACAGATGGAAAAAAGGAGGAAAAAAAAAAACTGACGGGTTATAACTCTCCTTTATTCTATCCAAAATGGAAAAAATTTTTTTTTAAAATAAATAAGGTTTTGCCATTACACTTTAAGCCACAGGGTAAAGTGCAGTCAAGCAAATGCCAGATCAGAAATTAATTGCAATGGAAACCCCCAAGTTTCTGGCATGACTCATTTCCTTCAAACTCTGGGAAGCTAAAAAAATAATAATGTGGCGTGGCAAAACTTGCATAGAGAATGGTCAACCATAATTATCACAGCTCTGTTCCATCATCTGAAAGAAGAAAAAAAAAAACATACTGCCTAACATGGACAATGGCCAAGTTGTTCTTTCAGTCTGTTTTCAGACATTTTTTCTAATGCCGCGTACACACGATCAAACAAACAATCGGGTGGAAAAGTCCGGCAAACTCAAGTCCGCCGGACAATCCCCCCGTGTGTAGCCTCCGGCGTACTTTTTTGACCCGAAAGTACGGCGGACTTAGAAAGTAGTTTTGCACTCCAATCTTCCCGCCGGACTTGCATTTCGGCGGACAATCCGGCCGTGCATATGCCAGTCCGCCGTACTTTTGAAATGAGCGGACTTTTCCCGCCCAGAGAAAAGTCCGCTCATTTTGAGCGGGTCTCCAGGTAGGCGGGGCCCACGAAGGAGACGTCGCTGGCCCCACCACCTGGTATGGACTTAAAGGGGAACCCCAACGCCGGAAAAAAACGGCATGGGGGTCCCCCCAGGTCCACATCAGACCCTTGTCCGAGCACGCTACCCGGCCGGCCAGGAAAGGGGGGGACGAGCGAGCACCCCCGCCCTCCTGAGCCGTACCAGGCCGCGTGCCCTCAACATGGAAGGTGTCTTGGGGAAGGGGGTGCCACGCGGCCCCCATGTTGAGGGCACGCGGCCTGGTACAGCTCAGGAGGGGGGGGCACACTCTCACCCCCCCTTTCCTGGCCAGCCGGGTAACGTGCTCGGACAAGGGTCTGATGTGGACCTGGGGGGGGACCCCCACGCCGATTTTTTGGGCGTTGGGGTTCCCCTTTAAGTCCATACCAGGTGGCGGGGCCAGCGACGTCTCCTTCGTGGGCCCCGCCTACCTGGAGACGCGCTCGAAATGAGCGGACTTTTCTCCGCGTGTGTGTGCGAGTCCGTTCATTTCAAAAGTACGGCGGATAGTACGGCGGACTTAGTACTCCGTATTAGTCCGCTGAAAAAGTGCCGTGCGTGGGCAAGTAGCCCGTTCGGAAAGTCGGACGGACAGTCCGGCGGGAAGTCCGCTGGATAGTCGACTACGTGTGTACGCGGCATAAGTCAGTCCCAGAAAGATTTAGGAACACATGAATGGGCACCTAAAGCAGAACTAAATCCACTGCTTTAAAGTGGTTTTACACAGGGCTGTGTATAAGGGGAGTACCACCAGTCCTCCTGTATGGAGCCCAGGCAGCAGGGTGAATCGGATATGGGCAGGGAGGGGCGAATTACTGCAAACGATCGCCTGTATGGCTGTCTCTGCAGCAGTTGAAAGGTGGCATCTTCTCCTCTCCCTCCTGTCGGCCTTCAACTGCTGCAGAGAGCCATACAGGGGATAGGTTACAGTAATTTCCCCCCTGCTGCACTGAATACCCTCTCTGTGCACCTTACATTTACACTTCGCTCCAGGCCCCCCTAACCCCACAATGCTGCTGGCTTCTCTCCTCTCCTTCCAGCTGGCAGTTGCAAGCATACAATAGGATCCTTCAGGGTGGAGAGTGAGGGTTGGCTGTATGGGGCTCCATGGTTTCTAACAGCAGTCTTGGTTATAAACATTAGAAATGAAATAAGAAAAAAGCAAATCCTTCTATGCTGTGTACTTGTCTCTCTACAAAGCTCTGAGTGTCATTTTTCTCTGCTGCCTTGTTCCTCTGTTATGGGCATAAGTCACTTCTTATGTCCATAACATAAGCTTGTCCAGGCACCAAGAGGAAAAAAGTGACAGGACAGGAGAACATCATTCTGTAGAGCAGCCGTCATTAAATGGCGGCCCGCGGTCCAGGTCCGGACCGAGTGGGGCTTCTGCCCGGACCGCTATGCCGCCTGTGTAGTGAATTACAGCAATCACTGGTTTGCTGGGACCGCGGGTTTCCCTAGCAACCAGTGACGCTGTGCGCATGCGCCCGCCCCCTGCTCCTGGCCGCGTCTCTCGGAGCTGTGTCTTACTCACGCTCACAGGCAGTAGGGGGTGTGACGTCACGTGCGCGCCCCCCGCCCCCCATGCTGCCCGCGGTTCCCGATTCCCGGGTCCTGGCTCTCCTTGAGGCAGCTTCAGTTGTGCCCTTCCTCCTGCAGTTGAGGTATGTGGGCACATTAGTGATCATGCACACTGTTGGGCATATTTTAAGGGGCACACTGATAGGTATATTTGTAATTTTCACAATGCTGGGCTTTTTTTGTAAGGGGCACGCTGATGGGTATATTTTTTATATGCACACTGATTTGCATGTTTTGTTAAAGGTGCACCTTAACAAAATATGCCCATCAGTGTGCACTTAAAAAATATACCCATCAGCATGCCCCTTAAAATAAAATGTGTCCATCAGAGTGCCCTTTAGCATAAAATAAGGGTCACGCTGATGGGCACCTTTTATATTAAGGGGTACTCTGATGGACAAATTTAATTTTACGGGGCACGCTGATGGGTATATTTTTAATGTGCACATCGATGGGCATATTTTGTTAAGGGGCACGCTGATGGGCACAACAAAATGTGCCCTACAAAATATGCCCATTGATGGGCACATTAAAAATATATCCACCAGCATGCCCCTTAGAATAAAATGTGTCCATCAGAGTGCCTCCTAACATAATAGGCGCCCATCAGTGTGACCCTTATTTCATGTTAAGGGGCACGCTGATGGGGATATTTTATTTTATATTAAAAGGGGCACTCTGATGGGCAAATTTTAAGTTAAGGGGCACATTTTGTTGTCCATCAGAGTGCCCCTTAATATAAAATGTGCCTATCAGCATGACCCTTATTTTATGTTAAGGGGCACCCTGATGTGCACATTTTATGTTAAGGGGGACTCTGATGGGTACATCTTATGTAAGGGGACACTGACAGGAATGTCAGTGATGTAAATGAACACTGTGATGGGGACACCTGATGTAAAGGGGCACACTCATGGGCACATTTTATTTTAAGAGCAACACTGATGGGTACATTTTATATTAAAGGGGCACTTTGATGGGCAAATTTTAAGTTAAGGGGCACATTTTGTTGTGTCCATCAGAGTGCCCCTTAATATAAAATGTGCCCATCAGCGTGACCCTTATTTTATGTTAAGGGACACCCTGATGGGGACATCTGATGTATGGGGACACTCTGACAGGAAGGTCTGATGTAAAGGGGCACTGTGATGGGGACACCTGATGTAAAGGGGCACTGTGATGGGGACACCCGATGTAAAGGGGCACTGTGATGGGGACACCCGATGTAAAGGGGCACTGTGATGGGGACACCCGATGTAAAGGGGCACTGTGATGGGGACACCCGATGTAAAGGGGCACTGTGATGGGGACACCCGATGTAAAAGGGCACTGTGATGGGGACACCCGGTGTAAAGGGACACTGTGATGGGGACACCCGATGTAAAGGAACACTGTGATGGAGACACCTGATGTAAAGAGCAAATGTAAAGCTATCCTAGTTCCAACTGTCCACATGTTTAATATGGTAACTGAAACTTGACAATAAATATTGTTGAAATGCTAAGGAAATTGTAAATTTCTCATGTTTTTGATAGATATACAGTGACTACAATCTTTCTGAGTCATAGCACAGACTTGAGATTCGGACCTCGGCCCAAAGAAAATTTTGGCGACCGGACCTCCTTGAATTTTAATTCATTACCCCTGCTGTAGAGTGAAGAGGGGGGGGGTTGTCTCTTCCCTCCAGTCAGGCTCAGAGTTCTTCTCTCTGTGCAGTGTGTGAATCCAGATCCCCAATCCCTGCTTTCTGCTGCCGAGAGATCCAGCCAGCTTTATGCTGATCTTTGTGTTGAAGGCTATACAGGACAAACGACTGCAGATTATCAGGTACAACTTATGTAGGAGGATTTGTTTCATCTCTGTGTATCATCGGAAGATGGTCACTTCACTGGGCATATTGTAAGGGTTTACACCCAATTTACCTGTTTACCAAAACAGTTACATTCAAGACATGCCCTGAATAATAACTGTAAGGCTAGGTTCACATCTATGCATCTGCGGATGATGTGCTTTTGAGGCCCATTTTAAGGCATGTTTTTAATGTGTTTTGCACTTTTAGGATGTGTTCATTTTGCAAGGAGGAGGCGTCTATTATCATGCAGGAAACACACCAAAAAAAAAAAAAACGTAAACATGCATTTTTCATGCGTTTTTGATGCCATTCTATTTAAGTCTATGGAGCCAAAAATGCACCATGCTGAAAGTAAAAAAGTCCCTGCACCTTTCCAAAAAACGCACTGGTGGAAACTGCACAGATGTGAACGTGACCCATAAGAACTAACGTTAAATAGGCTGTAGTATATTTCTGCAAATGCACTGCAAAACGCATAGGTGTGAACCAAACCTCACAGTTACTAATGTGCTTATGTCAGCTCTCAACCAAATGGGCAAGCCATCAAATGGCTGGTGTCATAGCTGATATTGATATTGTCACCCCCATCAAATCATTCTCTGCAGCTTTTACCTTTTGTACCACCACCCCCTCCCTTTAGAATGTAAGCTCTAGGAGCAGGGCCCTCTTATACCTTTTGTATTGAACTGTAATTGTGTTGTCCCCCCTATACATTGTAAAGCGCTGCGTAAACTGTTGGCGCTATATAAATCGTGAATAATAATAATAATATTGTGTGGAGCACTGTCGCAACTGCAAATCGAACAGAGACTAAGATAGCAGCTTCCTTATCTGTAAATAGGAGATTTTAATTCTTCTTTAACCACTTGCCGACCAGCGCACGACGATGTACGTCCTATTTTTGAAGAGGGATATCTCGGTAACGGCAGCAGCTGTTGCCACAACCGGAGTATCCATCTCTTCAGGCACCGGTCGGCTGTACGATAATGGTGGTCTCCGCGGTGGATTCGCCACAAGATCACCAATATCCGCGGCGGGAGAGGTGCCACCCCTTTAAAAACACCCCGTCACGACGAGCTCACGCACAGAAGCGAGCGCATATGTGAGTAGCGCCCGCATATGAAAACGGTGGTCAAACCACACATGTGAGGTATCACCGCGATTGGTAGCGAGAGTAATAATTCTAGCCTTAGACATCCTCTGTAGCGCAAAAAATGCAACCTCTAGAATTTTTTAAATGTCGCTTATGGAGATTTTTGAGGCTAAAAGTTTGACGCCATTCCACGAGCAGGCGCAATTTTGAAGCGTGACATGTTGGGTATCAATTTACTCAGCGTACCATTATCTTTCACAATATAAAAAAAAATTGGGCTAATTTTACTGTTGTCTTACTTTTTTTTATTCAAAAAAGTGAATTTTTTCCCAAAAAAAAAGTGCGCTTGTAAGACCGCTGCGCAAATACGGTGTGAAAAAAAGTATTTCAATGACCGCCATTTTATTCTCTAAGGCAGTGATGGCGAACCTTGGCACCCCAGATGTTTTGGAACTACATTTCCCATGATGCTCACCTACACTGCAGAGTGCATGAGCATCATGGGAAATGTAGTTACAAAACATCTGGGGTGCCAAGGTTCTCCATCACTGCTCTAGGGTGTTAGAAAAAAAACAATATAAAATGTTTGGGGGTTCTAAGTAATTTTCTAGCAAAAAAAACTGTTTTAAACATGTAACCACCGAGTCTGAAAAAGAGGCCTGGTCCTTAAGTGGTTAAGGAAGACTTAAACAAAAAAAATAAAATAAAATCAAACTGGTACATTGTTGTAGATCACCACACCAATACCTTCAGTTTACTTTATGGGTGCTGAAGGGTAGTAAAAGAAACCTGCCATAAAAACGAATATATCATCTTTCCTTGCTAATCCTTTTTTAAATGGAAGTCACTGACCTGGAACAAACATGAAGCAAGTGAAGTGAAAACCCCACAACTGCAAATATATTCATGGTCAGTGACTCAAGATATTTGAGAAAAAGACTCAGGGTAATTTAGGGGTCAACAGGACAGCCAGGCAACCAGCCTTTATAGAAGGAAGTCAGCGATTGCAGTCTTCATACATCTTTCCTGACATGATGCGGACATGTACTCACCACAAGCAATCGACCAGTAGACCTGAGAGTCAGGGGTTTGGTGAAGAATCCTGAATGGCGCTACTTTAGCAGTGGAATCTAAAACTGCATCAAGAGTTCCCACAAGAAGACCTAGGTGAAAATAAAAAAGAAAACTATTCATTTTTAGAGCTAGCAAGAACTACATTAAAAGATTAAACTAAAAACTACTTCAAGTATAAACATTATTTCATGAAAGAATGTGTCTAAATGCATATTTAAAAGAAAAGTGCAAGTTTTGAAACAAAAAAAACATATAATCACCTAGGGGGATGTAGCATCAATCCTCTGTGCTGGAGTGCCAGTCTGTGGAAGGGGTGGAAGCAGCTGGCTCAGGCTCTCAGCGTCGCACTGAGGGGCTGAGCCAGCTGCTGGTCAGTAGAGATGGGCTCAGTCCTTCTTATTATTCTAATAGATTATAATAAAGCTTACCTGTAGGTAAAATGAATATCTTCTAAACATTAACCGCCTAGGAGATATTCTAGTGAGCAGAGCTATGGGCTGTAGCCATGACTGCCGTGCATGCTGTCATCGCGGCTCAGCCAATCAGAAGGCCAGAGTCCCCAAACCCAGAAGGAAGACCAGATGAAGATGGAAGATTCTGCAGCGGTGACAGCAGGCCGATGGAAAGCTTTGTTTTAAGGTAAGTCTTTCACAATGTGCTAGTGTGCAGCGCAATAACTCAATTAATGGTATAGCGGTAAAACACTTAAAAAATTTGGAGTCATTTGTGTTATTTGATTAAAAAAAAATTATATATATATATATATATATATATATTATATATATATATATATTATATATATTATATATATATATATATATATATATATATATATATATATATATATATATATATATATATATAATTTTTTTTTTTTTTTTATTCTAAACTTTAACAAAAAGAAAAATGTATTTAAAAAAAATATATTGTTCCCTTTGAACAATGTATTTAAACTTGTGGCGCAATCCACTGGTGCTCACAGGCATAAGATACATTCCTATCATCAGCCCATCACTATTAGGACTTGGCCAATAGGAAAGTGCAGAAGCAGGATAAGGCAGGCAAACTTTAACCCAATACAAATATCTTTTCAGCTCAGCACTGCCTGCAAATCAGGGAAATGTGCCTGATCTTTGTGCATACAGCTTCATTTTTACTTTTTTTTTAATGATTTGCTCTATGAGATGTTCTCTTCTGTTATTAGCAATATAATTACATCATTCTAAAAAAAAAAAAATAAAAAAAAAAAAAAAAAATTAATAAAAAATAAAATAAAAAAATAACCCACTCCCCCAGAAAACCACAAAATAACTTGATGGCTATTTCCAAAGGTCTGTACAGAGCTTGAAAACCAGTTACTGGCATCCCCTACAACAGCAAAGGATTACAGATCCTTATAAAAACTAAATAAACCAAAAGCAGACTGCTTTCCACAGCCAAATGGCAACATTGTATCATAACACTAAGGCCCCTTTCAAACATGCGGACCGTATGTCCGTATTTCATCCATCCGTTTGCGGATGAAATACGGACATACATGCATTCCTATGGCATATCAGGTATCTGCAGATGAACATCCGCAGACACCCGCTATTGTCTGTCTCCGCTATGGTCCGATCCTGCAGACGGAGCAAAATCCTATTTTTCTATCTGTCTTCAGAGCGGATCAGATGAACACGGACAGACAGTCTGCGTTCATCCGATCCCCCATAGAGGAGAGCAGAGATCTGACAGGGCAGTCCCTGCACAGTGTGCCGGGATCGCCTTGTCATCTGCCAGCTCAGTGGGGATAAACGGAGCGATCACCGCTGAACAAGCGGATCATCACGGGGCGGATTATTATGGATCTGTCCCGTGTGAAAGGGGCCTAAAGGTGGAGATCACTTTTTTTTGCTTTTGTTAGAAATAGTCTGTGTCCTGTGATGCTGGGGCTGTATAGTCTGTCCTTTGATGCTGATCTAAATTCACCTGACACTATGGGTGGAAGCTAGTGGAATACAAGGGATGGAGCAGGTGCATACTATAAGGAGAGGGGGTTATGAGAAGTGTGAGGGGTCAAAAAGGGGTCTGGTGCCCCCCATCCTAAAACGTCACCAGCCGCCACGGAGAGAAATACTACAAAGTGCAGCAATTTAAAAAGTTATTTTGCCAATATTTACAGCTAGATCTTTTAATGTAGTTAAGCAATGTCACTGGCATTGTAACGGCAGCAAAGAAATGTGTTCTCTATGTGTTTAATACAAACTAGTCAAATTTGTATTACAAAAAATATGCCATAGCAAAGCTGGCACGCCACCTTTTCATGCCTGCCAAACACCACCAGAGCCCTACTGTTTCTGCATCTCTGTAGACACAACACATGCCAGCCCGTACTCTAAACATGAACCACCCACCCATCGTACAATGGAAATAAAGACACCCCCATGTGTCGGCTGGGATGAGAAAATATAACGAGCATCTCTTGTCATTATTTTGTGATAAAGTAATCATAATCATATGCAATCATGAATATCTTTGTATGTTCACTGTAATTCACGCCGTTTCTGTATTTTTCTCACTTTTGAATGCTACTTTGTGAAGTGTAATACCACCATAATTTACATAACAGATAAAATTAGTAAAAAACGTAACTCAACCTCAACCCACTTCCATTCCAAGCACAGCGGCGCTCAGGAACAGAAGACTTCCTCCCTCCCACCTCCCTGCAGTCTTCTGGGACACTGACAGATCCCAGAAGACTGCATCCACCATTGACGACGTGCAGGGGGCACCCAGCTGTGAAGCCACAAGCTGTCACAGCCGGATGCCCATAGTGAAGATGCCACCTCCGGGGACAGAGGACAGCCAGTGAGACCGACTGGGGTGAGCACACTGCTGGATCCTGGGACAGGTGAATGTGTGCTTTTTTTAAAAGTCAGCAGCTACGGTTCTTGTTGCTGCCGACTTATTTTTTCCATAGGTGACTGGAAGTCCTCTTTAACATCATGTTCCTTAAAGTGACACTGAAAAAAAAAATGATATTTAAGTTTGTGTTCTTAACTCAAACTACCTTCTGCTGCTCTCAGCCTCCTTCAAATCTCCTATGTTGTTACTGTTCTAAGCTGACTTAATGTTAAAGTATTATCAAAGCTTCATTGTTTTTTCTTCTAAATAACAAACATGTTATATTTACCTGCTCTGTTCAATGGTTTTGCACGCAGCCCCAACCCTCTTATTCTTGGGCCCCCCCCCCATCTCAAGCAGTGCCCCCAGAAAAAGCCATTTGCCCTGGGAGCAACGCTGCGTGCTTGCTCCTGAGCCACTGCTCTATGCATCCACCATAGAGCCATGGCTTGGCCTTGCTCTCTGTACTCTCCCCATTGGCTCACTGGCTGAGATTGACAGGGAGCCAATGGACTCCCACTGCTGTCTCAGCTAATGAGGAGGGAGAGTCCCCATACAGTCAAGGCTATCATGAACATCGCTGGATTGGAGAGGGCTCAGGTAAGATTTGAGGGGGGCTGGTACACATAGAACGTTTTTTTACCTTCAGCCTTTGGAAACACTTTAAAAGGGTGGCTACTTTTGTTCTTCATGATCCTACTGTATGTAGAGACGTAGCCACCCTCTCTTCTAAGATGGCCTATGACAGTGATGGCGAACCTTGGCACCCCAGATGTTTTGTAACTACACTTTCCACGATGCTCATGTACTCTGCATTGTAGTTGCGCATCATGGAAAATGTAGTTCCAAAACATCTGGGGTGCCAAAGTTCGCCATCACTGGCCTATGAGATTTGTAGTGTATATAGAGAAGTACACATGACCACAACTAACATGTACTGCTCATTCCAAAAAACTGCAGAAAAAGGAAAGGTTCAGGAGCTTATGGAGGCAGGAAACAGTAAGAAATTAGTTCATGAAAAATAGATTACAGGACTATTAAAAGGGATGTTAAAGGCTTATTTTTTTTTCTTTTACAATACTGTAACAAACATGTTATACTTACCTGCTCTGTGCAGTTGGTTTTGTGCAGAGCAGCCGGATCCTCCTCTTCTCGGGGGCCCCCACCAGCACTTCTAGCCCCTCCCCCTGCAAGAAGCTTGCTATGGCACCAGAGTAGACTCACTCCTGAGCCGCTGCTCTGTCTGTCCATTCGGACACACAGTGCAGCTCAGCCCCGGCTCTCTCCTCATTGGCTAACTGGCTGTGATTGACAGTAGCGGGAGCTTATGGCTTCCGCTGCTCTCTCAGCCAAAGAGGAGGCAGAGACCCTGGAGAGCTGCTGTTCTAGTGCACATCACTGGATGACGATTGAGCTCATGTAAGTATTGGGGGGGGGGGCTGCTAAACGCAGAAGGTTTTTTACCTTCATGCATAGAATGCATGAGAGTAAAACACCTTAAGCCTTTACAACCACTTTTACCGTATGGATTGTTTTTGGAGAATATGGATATTGTTTAGTATCCATTTAACATGCAACCTTAAAGTGGTTGTAAAGGCAGAATGTTTTTTATCCTACTGCATTCTATGTATCAAGATAAAAAGCTTTCTATATGCAGCAGACCCCCTAGCACCCCTTAATACTTACTCCAGCGCTGGATAGAGCCCCATCTCTATCCAACGATGTTCACAAGTGCCTCGGCCGTCTGGGACTCTCCCTCCTGATTGACTGAGACACAGCAATGGCACCATTGGCTCCCGCTGCTGTCAATCAAATTAAGTTAGCCAATCAGGAGAGGGGGGCGGGGCCAAACAGGGGCTCCGTGTCTGAATGGACATACGGAGCTGCAGCTCGGCTCGGGTGCCCCCTATAGCAAGCTGCTCTCTCTGGGGGGGGGGGGGGGGCACTCAACAAGAGGGAGGGGCCAGGAGCACCGAAGAGGGACCCGAGAAGAGGATCCAGGCTGCTCTGTGCAAAACCACTGTACAGAGCAAGTAAGTACAGCATCTATTTTCTCCTCTCTGCAGGCCCTGTTCACAAAACCTGTAGAGGGGAAAAATAGCTCCCAATACGCGACTTTCAAAGTACGATTGTCACGTGATTTTGCGTATCGCATAGGGCCAGCCCATTTATACAACACTTCATACGATTTTTAAAGGTGCGGTTTTCTATGTGATCCGGTCACGTGACAACTGATATAATGGCATCCAAACATGCACTTTGCAGCGATTGACACGCAATTTCGAATTGTGGGCAGAATTGTGGCAATTTCACCCACAATTTCAAATCGCCACATGTGAATGGGGCCTCATTGTCTTTTTTTATAGCGCAAGTGATGCAGTTAAAATTTAAACAAAAATCCACATAGCATAATAATTCTACAACATTAATTTATTTAAAAAAAAAAAAAGGTTATAAAATATGCACTCACATATATTGGTGCTACAATCTGCACCAGATTCAACCAATATGTAAACACACAGCACTGCAACAGATCAGAGATGTATGTGGAAGCCTGCGTCTCTCATCCCACGGTCCCACTGATGATTATAGCCGACATACCACGCTCTCCTCACCACTCAAAGCTTGTCTTAGCTATGAGCACTTTCCAGAGACAAGAAGACTGAGGCAAGGGCAATGCAGAAGACAACACATTTCCCCTCCCTCTGCATTCCACTTGCCGCTGCTTGTCTCCGGGAAGCGCTCAGAGCAGACCTGTCATTATGAAAGGGCTGCCACCTTCCTGTCTGTTAATGGATGGGCTGCCGCAGCAGGGAAGGGGTGCAGTTTGGACCTCATAAATAGGGCTAGAAAGTGCCTAGCAACTTGGGACAAAGTAATACATGTGCTTTGTGCCATAGGGGACTGAACTGTAAAAAATTAGGATAGATATGAAAGGTCTGTGTTGCAGCTAGGGCTGCAACTAACGATCATTTTCATACTCGATTAGTTGGCCGATTATTGTTTTGATTAATCGGTTAATAACCTTAAAAAAAAAAAAAAAAAAAAAAAAAGAGTGGGTCAAATTGACATTCATTTTCAACCACAGTGACGGGAAAATTTAGAAATAATAGAAAACTTCTTAGTCAAAGGACTTTTCAGACAGTGTATATAGTTTTCGTTCAGATATTACATTAATTTTAAAACAAGTGAAAATTTCAAACAAAATTCTTTCATTCAGCGAATGTACAAAGATTTTTTGTCTGAATATTCCCATCTGAAAACTGATGTATGGCCAGCATAAGGCTCGGTGCACACCTATGCAGTTTGCTTTTGATCTGTTTCTGCAATGCCTTTTGCTGTGCGTTTTGATTTCTGCGCACGTGATTTTACTGCAATTTGCATTTTTTTTTTTGGGCAGATTAAAAAATACAAATTGCTGCAAAAACGCATTACATGCTTTTCTGCAGCTTCTCCATTGAAGTATATTGAACCAATAAAGCACCATTTTGCTTTAAAAGTCCCTGACCCTTTCAGATGTGAACGTGTCCCATAGGAAACCATGTAAATGAACTGTAGTGCATTTCTGCAAAAAGCACCAAAAAACACATAGATGTGAACCAGGTCTAAGATGTTTAGTAACATAATGGGGTTAAAAAAACTAAAATTAGCCCCTTATAGTAGAAAAAGCAGATAATCACTACTATAAAGGGGTTCTTTTTTTTTTACTGTAGAACAGTGAAAGTAATATTTACAGTAGCAATTATTTGCTCTTTTTGTACTATAAAGGGCTCATTTTTTTTTAACCCATTAAGTTACTGGCCGATTAATTGATTATGAAAATAGTAATCGATTAATTTCATAATCGATTCGTTGTCGATTAATCGATTAGTTGTTTCAGCCCTAGTTGCAGCCATACCAGACATCTTTAGCTTTGCTAACAACAGAACGGTCAGCTTTAGTAACCATCATATTATGCTGCAATTATTGACCACAAAACACCAACAATCTACAGCCGCATGTATGTGACTTCAACTACAGCTTGCCACAGCGCACAGCATACTTGCAATACTGCCAGTCTAACCTCCTGGGCCCTGTTCACACGCAATTTAAAGCTTCACCAGAAGCGTCTCACAGCAGGATTTCCATTCTATTTAATGGTGCGCTCTCACACGTGACTGTAGTGTCGTTCAAAAGACTGTCACTTGAAACATCTATGTCAATAGATGTCAATGGAAGTGCCCAAAAATGTGTTTTTTGTGTGATTTCTTGCCTAGTATGTACAGTTGTTTTCCATTGGCTAAAAATAAAAAAAAATGCTCAAGCCCGAATCCTGTAAAAATGCCTGTATAAACTCTCGAAAATCTTAAAAATGACCAAAACAAACACTCCATTCAAGTGTGACTGAGACCTTAGTTAATCCTCTTCAAGCGATGACAGGTCTATTCTTTCTGTCACCACCACTGCCATCTGTGCAGCTTCTTATTCTGCATCTGATGTCTTCCTTTTTCACTTATACATGCGGGTCCCTACAGTGTCCTTATACTCAGCTTTATTTTCAGTATCTTACAGCTGCTGGGAGAGGCCTGGGAATGTGCACTGCAGGCTATGCACCAAAAAAAAAAAAAAATTGCTATGATAAAGTAGGATATATATATATATATATATATATATATATATATATATATATATATATATATATATATATATAAGCTTCTTCTACTAAAAAAATAAAAATAAAATAAAAAGCAACACTACACACTAGCAATTGTGTTTACTTCAGTCCAGCTGTAACACACAGCCATGAAAGCTGTTAACACTCAGCGACAGTCTATTAAGTATTTACAAGCCCTTCCGGCAACAGACTCTGTCATACCTGTTTTTCTAACCCTTTTCACACCTGTGCTATGAAAACTCCATTTTACACACGAAGAGCCATCCACATTGAAACACTCTTCAGGTGGTGAGGAGTCACTAAAGTGCATCTTGACCACCTGTATTAATCCTTTAAACCCCACAGCATAGTTATTGCAACAGTTGCATATGTACACTCTCCTCCGCTGCCTTTGCTACTCACCTGCCCAAGAAGGAAATGAACCAGCAGATGACAGAGGGATCATTGCATCAGCGAATCAGCAATCCCTCTGCCATCTGCTGGTTCATTTCCTTCCAGGGCACACGTGTCAAAGGAGGTGGGTCCTCCGAAACATTGTGCCTGCCCACATCCCGATCTCGGTTACAATCTCGAGAAGAAGGCTCGTCAGACACCACCAGTGTCTCTGTTTTGGTAGGTCTGGCTCCGTGTCTGCTCACAATGGGGTAGTAAGGATGAGCTCCGGCGTGTTCTCACAGCCCATGTACAGAGCCCGCCAGGAAGTCAGCGCTGCGCTAATCACAGGAAGTGAGACATTGTCCTGATGCGCGGCTGCAGAGATCGGGAAATGTCTCACTGCCTGTGATTATCGCCGTACCGACTTCCTGGCGGGCGCTACACGTGGGGTGTGTGACCACGCCAGAGCTCATCCTTATGGGGTTGATTTACTAAAACTGGAGAGTGCAAAATGTGGTGCAGATCTACATAGAAACCAATCAGCTTCCAGTTTTGTTTTTGTTTTTTTGTCAAAGCTTAAAGCAGAGCTCCAGCCTCCCTCACCAAAAAATGAAAGTGGAGTTGCACAAAAAAAAAAAAAAAAAATCATGAATATTCCTTAAAAAAAAAAAATATATATATATAAAAAATTTGGAAAACATTTTTTTTTTTTTTACTCACCTCTAAATGCCTGTTGCTAGGGGGTCCCTCGTAGTCTGCCTCCTTCAGTGTCTGGGCTGGTGACATCACTTCCCCTCAGTGCAGGAAGGGCTCAGCTCTGCCCCCCTCCCTCTTGTCAATCATCTGGGACACGTGACAGGTCCCAGATGATTGAGCGGCCACTCATGGCGCGCGGCGCCGCTCGCGCATGTGCAGTGGCTTCACAGCCGGGCGCCTTCAGTTACAATGCCGGTGCCGCCGAATGGAGGGGGTACGAGTGGGGCTTCGTTCCCCCGCATCGCTGGACCTTGGGACAGGTAAGTGTCCGATTATTAAAAGTCAGCAGCTGCAGTATTTGTAGCTGCTGGCTTTTAATTAAAAAAAAATTTTTAAATGGGCACACTACTTTAAGTCAACAAAAAATACTGTAGTGGCTGACTTTTAATATTAGGACACTTACCTGTCCAGGGATCCAGTGATGTCGGCCCCCCCAGCTGATATTTCAATCGGCTCTTGGGTGCTGCCACTGCCATTCCTTGTAAAGGAAACCGGCTGTGAAGCCCCTACTGCACATGCGTGAAGCTCACTGCGCTTTATGAATAGCCCCGCAGCAGGGGAAGGAGGAGGGGGCCAAAGTGGGGATGGGAATCTGTCAAAAACAGGTACCCCCCCCCCCCCAAAGGTGCCAAACGTAGCGGGGGGGGAGCAAACAAGTGGAGCTTCGCCTTTTGGGTGGAACTCCGCTTTAACTGAACAAGCTGAAGCTAGAAGCTGATTGGCTACCATGCACATCTGCACCAGATTTTACACTCTCCAGTGTTAATAAATCTACCCCCTCCTAGTGTATGGAATTACTCTTCTACTCTGGAAGATGCTGGTTCTTTGCCTTGATGTAAGTGAGGAGATGTTTACAAATAAACTTTGTTCTGTTTTACTAATTCAGGGCTCTGATCACTCGCTTTTCCTTTACAAGCTGATTTGGATCCTTCCCAGATCTGCTTTACAGAAGCTGTAAATTACAATGTAACCTTCTCCTCCCTTGTTGTTACCCCAACACTTTATATTCCTGATATGCGTCTGCTGTGCCATGTATGAGAAAGCATCCTGTTCTCTTTGCATCGCTTCCTTTATATTATATCCCCGGTGTTCTGCCAGCCCCTTTGCTTTCCTAGTAAAAACTGGCCACACTAAGCAGGAGAGCACACCATGGTCAGTTCATTAGCAATGCTGGGAACTCAGTGTGCTCTCCTCCAACGATCAACTTGTCCTGACACACCCCCCCCCCCCCAACAGCCATTTACTGGGAGGCTCAGTGTGCTGCTGCTCCCCCCCCCCCCCCCAGCTCTTATGAAGCTGAGAACAGAGTGAATGTGATCATTTATATATATGTAAAAAAGGGGGGGTATTTAAAACGGGGGTCCGCCGGGACTCCGCGTTTTTTTTATTTTTTTTTTTTTTTTAAAGCCAGCAGCTACAAATACTGCAGCTGCTGACTTTTAAAATAGTGACACTTACCTGTCCAGCGCGTCTGCGATGTCGGCACCCGAAGCCGATCTCTAGATCGACACTCGAGTGCTGCCGCCGCCATCTTGGGTATGGGAATCAGGAAATGGAGCCTTTCGGCTTCATTTCCCGGTTCCCTACTGCGCATGCGCGAGTCGCGCTGAGCAATAAGGACGGTCCCCGCTGCCTCTGGGATCTGTGTGTTTCCCAGCAGGCAGCGGGGGACTTTCGGAAAGGGGCGGGCACTTGCGGAAAGGGGCGTAATCTACGCCCCTTTCCGCAGAGAGCTATCCCGGAAGTGGGTGCAGATACCTGTACTGTACAGGTATCTGCACCCCCCTCCCCCCTGAAAGGTGCCAATTGTGGCGCCGGAAGGGGGGGGAGGGTTCCGATGAGCGGAAGGTCCACTTTAGGGTGGACCTCCACTTTAATAATGATTTTTTGAATCTATACAAAAAATGTTTTGCCTTTGATTTCTATTCTAAACTGACTGGTTGTTTCACAAGGTGATCGTTTACAATCACTTTAACGCCCCCCAGGTATGGTAAGTGTGGTTTGATTTGGCCACAAACCGACATTTTCTGAGTGATTAATAGTCACTTTGTTCTGCTGATCCCCTCCCAGCAGTTTACTGACACTTCATTGGCACCGGCATTGTGTTCTCTGTGTGCAGCCTCAAAACTGACAGTTATAGGCTGATCAAATATTTCCTTTAAAGTGCGGATCGCCTGCTGTAGGTTTACCACCACTTCATTGCATTGTGCCCCCTCTATACAGCATCGGTATTGCTGATCACAGAACACGTTCCATTGGTTACATATCTGCATCTCAGCCTTGTCATAAAGTTGTGTGTGATGGGGGAGTGGAGCCCCCGATCCTCACACTGCTGGGGGGTCGGTGCAGGATGGGGGATGGGGAGGGTGCAATGTCAGTCCCCATCCTCCCCCCCCCCCCACAGGTAGAGTCATACACACCGTGTAATACACACTCATACATGAATACAATGAGGACTATGTGACGGGCACAATCACACGACGGCCAGTCCGGTGTCTGCTGGAAAGCAACTTCCAATGGGCGGTAATGACAGATGTGCTCCGCTCAGTCACCACGTCAGCAGCCGGTCGCCCAGCCCGCCAGATGTGGAGATGGAGTACCTGTGAGCCCCCCTCCGTCCTCCCCGTAGCCCCGTCTCCTCTGCAGCACGAAGTACGGGTTGGAGGTCTCGGTCACCCACAGCTTCCAGGCGTTCTTCAGCAGAACCTCCTCCGGTCTCAGCCACATCTTGCCTGTACTGTACTTCCAACACGCGACGTCACGGTCATGTGACCCGGGCATCGGCGTGCCACGTGACCGTCCGCCGAGAACTGTCAGCGAGCCGAGGAAGTGCATGGATCCGTGTGGGAGCTGGGGGGCGGGGCCGTGCGGGAGGGGGCGGGGCAGGGAACACCACCAGAGACGTGCATAGCTTCAGACTGTCCCTGATTTACAACGTCCCTGATTTACAATGTCCCTGATTTACAATGTCCCTCTGTCCCTGATTTACAATGTCCCTCTGTCCACGATTTACACTGTCCCTCTGTCCCGGATTTACAATGTCCCTCTGTCCACGATTTACACTGTCCCTCTGTCCCTGATTTACAATGTCCCTCTGTCCCTGATTTACACTGTCCCTCTGTCCCTGATTTACAATGTCCCTCTGTCCCTGATTTACAATGTCCCTCTGTCCAGGATTTACAATGTCCCTCTGTCCCTGATTTACAATGTCCCTCTGTCCCTGATTTACAATGTCCCTCTGTCCAGGATTTACAATGTCCCTCTGTCCCTGATTTACAATGTCCCTCTGTTCCTGATTTACAATGTCCCTCTGTCCCTGATTTACAATGTCCCTCTGTCCCTGATTTACAATGTCCCTCTGTCCAGGATTTACAATGTCCCTCTGTCCCTGATTTACAATGTCCCTCTGTTCCTGATTTACAATGTCCCTCTGTCCCTGATTTACAATGTCCCTCTGTCCCTGATTTACAATGTCCCTCTGTCCAGGATTTACAATGTCCCTCTGTCCAGGATTTACAATGTCCCTCTGTCCAGGATTTACAATGTCCCTCTGTCCCTGATTTACAATGTCCCTCTGTCCCTGATTTACAATGTCCCTCTGTCCAGGATTTACAATGTCCCTCTGTCCCTGATTTACAATGTCCCTCTGTTCCTGATTTACAATGTCCCTCAGTCCCTGATTTACAATGTCCCTCTGTCCCTGATTTACAATGTCCCTCTGTCCAGGATTTACAATGTCCCTCTGTCCAGGATTTACAATGTCCCTCTGTCCCTGATTTACAATGTCCCTCTGTCCAGGATTTACAATGTCCCTCTGTCCATTATTTACAATGTCCCTCTGTCCCTGATTTACAATGTCCCTCTGTCCCTGATTTACAATGTCCCTCTGTCCAGGATTTACAATGTCCCTCTGTCCCGGATTTACAATGTCCCTCTGTCCCTGATTTACAATGTCCCTCTGTCCAGGATTTACAATGTCCCTCTGTCCCGGATTTACAATGTCCCTCTGTCCAGGTTTTATAATGTCCCTCTGTCCAGGATTTATAATGTCCCTCTGTCCCTGATTTACAATGTCCCTCTTTCCCCCTCATGTGTCCCTCATTGTGGTCTGATCCATACAGATAGTTGTATATAAAATGCACTTTTTATCTTTCAAAAAGTGTTTCCCAGAGCTAAACCTTTCATCCAAATGATAAATTGCTGCATTTGTACATTTTAAAAGCCAATATAAAGGAATAGTAGTGGTAAAAAAAAGCTCTTGTGGATTTAATTAACCTTTATTTTTTTGGGTTTATTCTCCTGGGAGTGGTAGGGGGCGTGTCCTATACCTACATACCTTTGTTAGTAGGTGTCCCTCGTTCCCATCTCAAAATGTTGGGAGGTATGAAGTATAGTAAGCAGGGCCTTCTTTAATATTGATTGGCCCTGGATAAAAAATGTCTTAGGACCCCCCTCCCCCATGCAATTTCGCTCTCCACCTCTGAGACATACAATAAATAGCAGCTAGACTTAAAATCAGTTTACTGTATCAGATCAGGCAGCGTTTGCGATTGGTTGTCAGAGGTTACAGCATATAATTACCGATCACTGACTGGTGGCTAGAGATTACAGCACTCCTTAAGGCTTACTGATTAGTTGCTAGAGGTTACAGCACATGATTTCTGCTCTTTGATTGGCTGCTAGAGATTACTGTACAGTAATACTGCTCACTGGTTGCTATAGGTTACAGCACATCATCTCCTCACTGCAGCGGGGCATGATATACATATGAATACTGTTTATTTACATATCAATTCCGTTGGCCTCAGCTATTTACATATGAATGACACTTATTTACATGTAAACACAGGGTCTGCAGGTGAGTCATCTGTACACAACAATAGGGCACAGCTGGGCAGCATTAGTAGCAGCACTTCACACTGAGATATCAGGACACAGCACAGGACTAAAACTTCAAGGGACAAAGGAATGTAAACTGGGATAGTTGGCAATTATGAGGCAGCTGCTTTGGGCTCCACAACAATGGCAGGGCCCAGGGCAGCTGCCCCTTTTGCCCTGCCTTAAAGACGGCCCTGATAGTAAGGCTCAGTGTGATTGCTTGGGCAGTCAGGTGTTAAATATAGATATAATATGGGGGTGTATGGATAGAGAGTTACATGTACTCTGCATTTGTCCACATTACTGAGAACATCTATTAGTGGGTGTGTCTACGGACATTCACTCTTCTTGGCATGTCATTCAAATTAAAAAAAAAGTGTAAAAAATCCGATTTCTTCATCAATTTAGGCCAGTATGTATTCTGCTACATATTTCCAACCACTTCAGCCCCGGACCATTTTGCTGGTCAAAGACCACACCCCTTTGAGCGATTCGGCACTGCGATGCTTTAACTGACAATTGCGCGGTCGTGCAACGTGGCTCCCAAACAAAATTGACGTCCTTCTTTTCCCACAAATAGAGTTTTCTTTTGGTGGTATTTGATCTCCCCTGCGGTTTTTATTTTTTGCACTATAAACAAAAATAGAGCGACAATTTTGAAAAAAACGCATTATTTTTTACTTTTTGTTATAATAAATATCCCCAAAAATATATAAAAAAACATTTTTTCCCCTCAGTTTAGGCCGATACGTATTCTTCTACATATTTTTGGTAAAAAAAAATCGCAATAAGCGATTATTGATTGGTTTGCGCAAAAGTTGTAGCGTTTATAAAATAGGAGATAGTTTTATGGCATTTTTATTAATCATTTTTTTTTTTTTACTAGTAATGACGGCGATCAGCGATTTTTATTGTGACTGCGACATTATGGCGGAAACATCTGACATTTTTGACACATTTTTGGGTCCATTGTCATTTATACAGCAATCACTGCTATTTAAATGCAGTGATTCCTGTGTAAATTACACTGGCAGTGAAGGGGTTAACCAGTGGGTGGCAGTGTAGGGGTTAAGTGTTCCTAGGGGTGTGTTACTAACTGTGGGGGGCTGGGCTTTCATTTAGTGAACACTGATCTCTGCTTCAATCACATGGAGCAGAGATCAGCGTCACTAGTTGCTAGGCAGAAGGGGTAAATGCTGTTTACAATGGCATTTCTCCGTTCAGCCGCCCCGTAAGACGATCGCGGGTATGCCCGCAGCGATCGAGTCCACGGGACCCGTGACCGGAATCACGGGGTCCCGACCGACTAATACAGTGATCAGAGCTAAAAAAATATACACGGTCATTGTACTAATGACACTGGATGGGAAGGGGTTAACATCAGGTGCAATCAAAGGGTTAAATATGTTCCTAGGGAATGCTTTCTAACTGTGGGGGAGGTAAAGATCTGTGTTCCTGCTTAGCATTCTCCTCTCACAGAACGGCAGTCTGCCTTGTTTATTTAGGCAGATCGCTGTTCTGTCTGTCTCCCGAAACAATCAGCGGGTCCTGGCAGACATTGCATTCACTGGACCCGCTGTGTCCAATCACAGCAGGAGTGGGCCACAGGTGGCGCACGCGCCCCAGACCCGATGGTGTCAGATCATGTACTAGGTACGGGGTCTGGCACAGAGCAGCCACCATGCCACAGTATATGTGCGTGGGGCAGTCCGATGAATATGCTCTACATGTTTCACGAATACTCAAAATCTGATCCAGTAATGCAGTTTTTGGAGGCATTACTGGGTCTGAAAATGTTCTTTTACTTTGATACAGTATTAAATGAATCTTTATACTGTAGGTCCAGTCCTCTATAACTGCATTATTGGGTAACTGCTAACTGTGTCTATACAGGGTGTTGTTTGTATGTTGTTTATATGTTTTTTTTTTAACTATGTTGTAATAAAAGCAATACTTTTTACTGATTCTCTCTCATTGTGTGCCCACAAAATTCATTATTTTTTTTGACTTGCTCAATCCTTGAGAACACTTAATCCAATAGATGGAACACAGACACCTGGAGCTGACAAGCTGGCATTGTTGGGGTGGAATTGTGGAGAGGGATGAGGATGACTTGCATTGCGGAGAGCCTCTTCACTATGTAACTCTTCGGTATGTAAAACATTCTAGTATGTATATCATCTGCCCCAGGGTAAATGTTACAATGTATTTTATTCCTGAGCTCAGGGCAGAACATTTCCACACTGATACATTGTATACTTCCTGGCCAGTGCAATATTCCTCCCACTGTTATTTTGCACTTTGCTAAAATACCAACTGCTGACTGCCAGGGGATAAATAATGAAAGTTTGTGTTTAGTGAATTGACTTTAATGAGTTATCTTGTTTTTTTTTTTTGCAGTATTTATTTTACTGTGATGAACTGACTCTCTTTATACCATGCAATATTTCACCAAAAATGAGTCACCTGACCTTCATATCGCATGCGGAATCCTTTAGGGAATCTTTATCCCTTAAAGTGGTTGTATAGCCAAATTGGGGACCATACCAGGCCGCATGACCTTAACATGGGGGGGTGCTCCTCCCCACCCCAAAAGCATCTTGCCCCTTTGTTGATGTGGACAAGGGTATCTTCCCCACAGCCATAGGTGGCGGTTGTGGAGGTCTTGGGGGGGGTGACTTATTGGAATCTGAAAGGGGGCCGCCAGATCCTGCCACCCTCATGTGAATGAACATGGGGTACACTGTACCCCTACTCATTCACTAAAAAGTGTAAAAATTACTTAAAGTGGTTGTATAGTCTTTTTTAGAAGTTTAACCTTCAGGTAAGCCTATAATAAGGCTTACCTGTAGGTAAAAAAAAATCTCCTAAACCTGTACGGTTTAGGAGATATTCCACTCGCAATGCGCCACTGACTGCAGCGGCGCATGCGCACAGGGGATTCCAGGCTGGAAGCCCAGCAGACGGCGGACCCTGCCGGAGAGAAATCTCCCTCGCGCATGTGCAGGAGTGACGATATCGCGGCTCCGGCCACTCACAGCGCCGGAGCCGCGATACCTGGAAGAAACGCAGAGGGAATATGTCAGCTCCCTCAGGGTGGATCGGGACAGATGTCGGGGCCTCGTTCTAAGGTAAGTATTTCATAATGAGCTAGTATGCGGTGCATACTAGCTCATTATGCCTTTTGCTTTGCAGGTGAGAAAAAAAAAAACTCAGCGGGTATACAACCGCTTTAATCACTAATGGGAATGGTGTCACTGGAATCTGTTATGAGTACTGTATATAACCATTGAATGTTGACTTCATAAAGAATCTAATAAAAAGGCTGCTATATCTTAGGAAGAATAGTGGCATTGCTGTACAGCTGGCATTTGAACATTACTTTTGCACATAATTTAATGCCTTTTTTTTAACCACTTCAATACCTGGCACTTTTACCCCCTTTCTGCCCAGGTCAGTTTCCAGCTTTCATCATTGTTGCATTTTGAATGACAATTATGTGGTCATGTGACACTGTACCCATATGATTTTTTTCATCTTGTTTTCCCCACAAATAGAGCTTTCTTTTGGTTGTGTTTGATCATCACTGGTTTGTTTATTTTTTGCACTACAAATAAAACAAAAAGACAGATAAAATTTTGAGAAAAAACTAACGTTTTTCTTTGTTTCTGTTATAACTTTTTGTAAATAAGTAAGATTTTTCCTTCACGGACAGGCACTGATGAGGCAGCACTGATGGGCACTGATAGGTGGCACAGATGGGCAATGATAGGTATCTCTGAGAAGGAGGTACTGACAGACATTACTGATGGGCACTGACTGGCATTACTAATGGTCTCTGATTGGCATCCTTTATGGGCACTGGTTGGCAGAAAATGTGGGTACAAGTGGGCACTGATTGGCATCACATTTACAGGTGGGCATCAATGGTGGGAATTGCTGATGGGTCTGCACTGATAATCAATGCGCTGATTATCAGGGCAGAACCCCCCCTTTCAGGATGACCAATGATCGGCTCACCTCTACCTGTTCCTTTGTGAATGGAGGAAAGCCGATTAATGGCACCTAATGGTTACCATGTGATCAGCTTGGCTTGGACACAGCTCATCACATGGTAAAGAGCCTACGTCATAGGCTCTTTACCTAGATCGGAGATGCAATGTGTCAGATCGACACACTGCACCACCGAACACTGCACTGCGCTGCGCTTCCCCGGGGCATGCACGAGCGGCTTATCCTGCTGAACATCACATGATGCCCTGTCAGGATAACAGAACCACCCCGCGGCCGTCATTCTGCATACGGCAGGCGGGAAGGGGTTAAAGAACTTTGGTATAGAACCAAAACATTTTGTTTTACAGATAAATCACTTAATAATATCACTGACTATAACCAGTTTGCAATGTTCTTATATTTTCCTTGCAATGACAAGTGAATACTTTTACAGTGATGTTTTGTGGCATGTTTTTATAGTGATATTTCATATTTCCATTATATTTGTAAATTCTCCCTATTACATGTCAGAGAATATAATCAGTATTGTGACAAGGAATACTGCGGTAACTGAAGTCAATATTTGCACGTCATTTCAGCTCCCCGTGTCTCTTACATCTGTTAAACGCCTGCCGTGCAGTTTTCATTGCAATTTGCTTCTGTTTAATTTATATCTTTGCTGTTTGGCCTGTCCTCCCCAAAATGTAATAACTGAACAAATAGTGCATAGGAGCTGTTCTGTCAGTAAGTATAAAGTAACTGAGGTGCTGGTCACAGAAAAAAGAATCTGTCATTTTTAACCCTTTATATGTATAGTTTATAGATTACTGTAAATATGTATTTAAAGTAGTTATAAAGCCAATACATTTTTTACTTTAAAGCGGAGTTCTACCCAAAAGGGGAAGCTCTGTTTGTCTGCCTCCTCCCCCTCTGCCACGTTTGGCACCTGTTAGGGGGAAGCGGGTACCTGGTTTTGACTGGTACCCACTCCCACTTCCAGCTCAGTATGCCCCCCCCCCTCCTCTTTCCCCTGCAACCGGTCCATTCACAGGGCATAGCGCTTCGCGCATGCGCAGTAGGCAACTGGTTGTGAAGCCGGTTCCTTTAGTCAGGATGGCAGCACCAGCACCCGATAGACGATTGAAAAATCGTATCAGAAGAGGAATTCCTGGACAGGTAAGTGCCCTAATATTAAAAGTCAGTAGCTACAGTATTTGTAGCTTCTGACTTTTAATTTTTGTGGGGGAACCAAACCCCCCAACCTTCTGGCCTTCCAGGGCCATATTGGAAGAAAAAGGAATGGTCTTAGGCCACACATAAAATACACTAATAATGACAGCTGATCAGTGGAAAAAATCAGGCGGATCACAGGTTAAACACTTGGTGCCTGCGCTACAGTTGAATGACGGCTACAGCGCGGACCTGAATTTCCAGGAGGCCGCCATATGATGGCCTCCCATTTGCACGCTCCCCACGTGCCCCCCGCAGGGCGCGAACTGTGAACACTGAGTCACCGAGACTCGGGTGATCACAGATCTGAGTAAAGGGCCGGTCCCGGCCCCTTACCACGTAATCAGCTGTCAGCCAATGACAATTGATCACGTTCATAAAGAAAAGCTCGGAAAAAAAGCCGTTCACCGGCTTATGTGCAAGGGACATCTGTCCCAAAGAGGAAGGAGGCACATCTGCCTCATCTGTGCCAATCAGTATTCCCCTGCCAGTGCCAGCTTCTATTGCCACCTGCCAGTGCCCACAGGTGCCACCTATCACAGCCCATGAGTGCCACCTATCAATGCCCACAAGTGCCACCTATCAATGCCTACCAGTGGTGCCAATCAGTACCTCATCAGTGCCACCTAGCAGTGCTGCCTATCAGTGTAACCTACCAGTGCCCATTATTGCCACCCATCAGTGCCCATCACTGCCACCTATCAGTGGCCATCACTGCCAGCATTCAGTGCCACCTCTCAATGCCCACCAGTGCTGCCTATCAGTGCCCACAAGTGCCACCTATCAGTGCCCACCAGGGCCGCCTTATTGGTGCCCATCAGTACAGCCAATCAGTGCAGCCTAATCAGCGTACATCAATGAAGGACAAAAATTACCTGTTTGCAAAATTTTATAACAAATATATTTAAAAAATATATATATATTTTTTTAAATTCGGTCTTTTTAAATTTGTTTAACAAAAAATAAAAACAATACCACCAAAAGAAAGCTCTATTTGTGGGGAAAAAAAGCTAACAGTTTCATTTGGGTACAGTGTTGTATGACCGCGCAATTGTCATTCAAAGTGTGACAGTGCTGAAAGCTGAAAATTGGTCTGGACAGGAGGGGGGTTTAAGTGCCCAGTAAACAAGTGGTTAATGATTAGTCAGCAGAGATCTGAGAGAAGGTGTTTACACTTGCTCACCATCTGTCCCTGGCGACTAAGGCCCAAGAGACGAGTTTCAAACTTATCTCATATTGGTACCGTTGTCTGACACTGTTGCTTCGGATTTATCTGTCCGATTCAGACCTAAGCTGACACTGACCATTCTGCCAGGGGCTCCCTATTACATGTCTGGTGAGAATGCCCTCCTAGTCACAATTCGTGGGATCTGATCCTACGGCTTTACACCACCATTGCAGGGGCGACTATCCCCAATACTCCCCATGTCACTCTGCTCTCTGTGCTACCAGTCTCTTTTAAATGTGTCAAAAAAGGCCTCTTTAGATATTTTTTGATGGCAGCAAGAATGGTTATTTCATACCACTGCTGAATGACTCAAGAACCTTCTTTGATTGAGTGGGTTACAGAGATGGATCACGTTGAGGGGATGGAGTTACTTCTGGTACGCAAACTGGATGCATATGAACAATGCCACCACACATAGCTTTCTTGAAAGATGGACAGGTAGTCACCTGAGTTGTGAGATCTCCTTACGGAGTAGGGATAGGCCCCAGGGCCGGTACTAGGGGGGGGGCAGGAGGGGTAGCTGCCCTGAGCGCAATGATTTTGTGCGGGAAGAGGGCCCAGTCTGCCAGATGCTACCATGCCCAGCACAGAATATGGGGTGGCAGTGGTGGTACTTGAGGAGGTGGCAGCAGTGGTACTGGAGGGGGTGGCAGCGGTGGTACTTGGGGGGTGGCAGTGGTGGTGGTGTACTGGGGGGGTGGCAGTGGTGGTGTATGGTACTTGGGGGGGGGGTGGCAGCGGTGGTGTACTTGGGGTGGTTGCAGGTAGTGGTGGTGGTGCCACTCTCTCCCACCACCACCTCTGCCTCTTACTGATTCCATCCCCCACCACCACTGATCTCATCCCTACCTTACCCCCCCCCCCCCCCCCCATTGCCTCTGTTGTAGAAGTGATGGTGGGTGGGTAGGGATGGGATCAGTAAGAAGCAGAGGTGGTGGAGGACTTGGGATGGATCGATTGCACTACAATTCGAATCGTCAGACAGTCACTTGAATGCCTCCAGGCATGCCTTTCCTCATGGGGAGAGAGAAGGACCCTCCCCTTCACTCGATTGGTGTCAGCTGGTCAGCTGACTTAATTTTTCAGTGTCCGCCCCTCCTCTCTACATTCTCTCTCTCTGGATAGGCGGGATGGGGCGGTCCACACAGTCTCTCTGAGTCTCAGCCTCTTCTGAGCTCAGTGGGCGAAAGCCCCCCTCCCCACGGCGTAACGAATGGCCAGGCAGCGCGACCATGGCGGGAGATGTAATTGCGGTAACGCCGCCCAAGTAATGGGAACTGAGTTACCATGAGGGGAAGAGTAATCAGTTAGATTACTCATTACCCTCTAAAGTAACTGTGTTAAGTAACGCCATTTATTTTAACTGAGTTACTTACATCAATGCTGACGAGCCTCCCAATTGGTGCTGTTTAGCACTCTATCCCCTCTATTATCATTGGTCCCTACCATGTGCATGATATGTCGGGTGTGTGGGGTTTTAGGAGCATCTGTATGTCTTAGTATCTACAATTGTTTTGTTATGTATTTTATTTATTTTTTATATTTTTGTTGCCCTCTCTCGTACACATGTACTAATTTTATATTATTGTTTTGTACTTTGAAAACTCTTTTCAATAAACTCAAATTGAATACAAGGTAACGATCACTGAAAAAATATTTGCCTCCTTCCTGATTTATCTTTTTTTTTCGGCATACACACAGATCATTAAACAAATTTTAATATTACACAAAGCTAATCCGTGTGAATACAAAATGCAGTTTTTAAATGATGATTTCATTTGTTAGGGGGAATAAAACTGTCCAAACCTGCCTGGCCCTATGTGAAAAAGTAATTTTCCCTAAACCAAATAAGTGGTTGTGCCACCTTTGGAGGTAACAACTGCAATCAAGTGTTTGTGATAACTGGCAATGAGTCTTTCATATCACTGTGGTAGAATTTTGGCCCACTATTCTTTGCTTAATTGATTTAACCACTAGGCGCCCGCGCTGTAGCCGAAAAATGGCTACAGCGTGGTGCTCAATTGCCGGGAGGGTGTCCCTGGATGTCTTCCCGTTTACTCGTTCCCCACGCGCTGCCGTGGGTGCACAGTGGGGAAAATCTGTGTTGGCTGTGTCTCTTGGACACAGCCAATCACAGATCTTGCTAAATGGCCAATCACAGCGCCCATTTAGCACTTGACCGGCGTGTCCAATGGGAGATGATCTCAAGTGTAAACATATGAGATCATCTCTCATTGCCGGCTCTCCCTCCTCACACAGAGACCGCATGTAAGGAGAGCTTCTGTGCTGCAGCGTGAGTGAGCACTAACTAAAACACAGTGCCCACAGTACCTTTTGGTGCCATCTGTCCCCTGTGCCACCTATCAGTGTCATCTGTCCCCAGTGCCAACTGTCCCCAGTGCTACCTGTCAGTGCCATCTGTCTTCAGTGCCACCTGTCAGTGTCACGTGTCATCAGTGCCACATTTCAGTGCCATCTGACATCAGTGCCACGTATTAGTGCCACATTAGTGCCATCTGTTATCAGTGCCACATCAGTGTCACGTGTCATCAGTACCACGTATTAGTGCCATCCGTCATCAGTGCCACATCAGTGTCACATGTCATCAGTGCCACGTATTAGTGCCATCTGTCATCAGTGCCACGTATTAGTGCCATCTGTCATCAGTGCCACATCAGTGTCACGTGCCATCAATGCAACGTATTAGTGCCATCTGTCATCAGTGCCACATGTCACTGTCCTGGTGCTCTATGGTCTTCAAAAGTGTAATAGGTAGTCAACAAGTTAGATGTGTAATTTATGCTCCTAGAACACCTGATGGCGCTTACTGCATATTGGATCTCTGTATGTGGCTAGGCTGTGAAAAAGTCCCACACATGTGGTATTGCCATACTTAGAAGGAGTCGCAGAATGTATTTTGTGGCTTCATTTGTGGTATACACATGCCATGTGAGAGAAATAACCTGTTACAATGACAATTTTGTGGGAAAAAAATCTTTATTTTGCAAAGAATTGTGGGGAAAAAATGACAGCATCAAAAACCTCACCATGCATCTTACTAAATACCTTGGAATGTCTACTTTCAAAAAAAAAAGGTCACTTGTGGGGTATTTGTACTTTTCTGGCTTGTAAGGGCTCTTTCACATGGGGCGGATCAGTGATGATCCGCCCCGTGGATATCTGCTTGCTCAGTGGGGGCTCCGTCAATACTCGCTGAGCAGGAAGATGACAGGTCTGCACACTGCGCAGCGACGGATCTGTCAGAGCGCCGATCTCCCTTATGGGAGATCGGATGATGACGGACCGCAGAGTCCATCGTCACCCAATCCGTCACACTTTTTCGGATCAGAGCGGGTCGGATGTCAGCAGACTGTCACCGCTGACATCCGACGCTCCATAGACCTCTATGGAGCATCCGTTCAGGTCCGCCTAACCTAACGGAAACCTGCGTTACATCAGAGGGGGCGGGGTCACCCACACGTCACTGGGGAACCCCTGGCTTCCCTCTCCAGCGTCAGAGGGACGGGGTCAGGTGACGGGTGGCCCCACCCTCCTAATATAAGAAACGTCAGCGCTGGGATCTCTGCAGTGTCTCCGGAGTGGAGACAGAAGAAGGATGTATGGACAGCGCTGGACTGAGAGATCCCCCGTCGCTGGATATGATCATCCATCGCTGGACCCCGGAGACCCGTCGCTGGATAGCAAGAGTGGATTAGCACCGCTGGAATCTTTTTTTTATTTTTTTTATTTTTAATAAAGGAATTTTTCAAAAGTGTGTTTGTCTTATTTAACCATTTTGACACTTTCTTTGTGAAATGGTAGGGGTACTTTTGTACCCCCTTACCATTTCAAACGGGGGGGGGGGGGCGGGATCTGGGGGTCCCCTTGTTAAAGGGGGCTTCCAGATTCTGATAAGCCCCCCGCCCGCAGACCCACACAACCAACGGCCAGGGTTGTGAGGATGAGGCCCTTGTCCTCATCAACATGGGGACAAGGTGCTTTGAGGGGTCACAGACCCCCAAAGCATCCTCCCAATGTTGAGGGTATGTGGCCTGGTACGGTTCAGGAGGGAGGGGGGGCCGCTCTCTCGTCCCCCCTCTTTTCCTGCGGCCTGCCAGGTTGCGTGCTCGGATAAAGGGTCTGATATGGATTTTTAGGGGGACCCCCACGTCAATTTTTTTTTATTTGATGCGGGGTTCCCCTTAATATTCATATCAGACCTGAAGGGTCTGGTTATGGATATTTAGGGGGACCCCCACGTCAATTTTTTTTTAAAATTTGACACGGGGTTCCCCTTAATATTCATGTCAGACCTGAAGGGCCTGGTAATTGAATTTAGGGGAACCCCCACGCTTTTTTTTTTTTTTTTTATCAATGAATGAATTGTCGGCTAATGCAGAGAACACTCATTGAGTGTTCTCTGTATTACGGGACCCGACAATAGCCGCAAGTGATTTTAAAATACTTTTTTTCCTGCACAAATGACACTTTGTGCAGGGACAGTTCTAAGCACCAGAAACATGCGCCCCTTCACAGGCATACTATAGATACCCCCCAGCTACGAAATTTAAAGGAATATTACACTTTTATTGTTTCACTTTAATCATTATTAAAATCACTGCTCCTGAAAAAACGGCAGTTTTTAAAACTTTTGCATTGATCCATGTCCCCTGGGGCAGGACCCAGGTCCCCAAACACTTTTTAGGACAGTAACCTACATATTACCCTTTAAAATGAGCACTTTAGATTGTGAACGTTCGAGTCCCATAGACTTTAATAGGGTTCTAAAGTTCACACGAAGTTTAGGTCTGTTCGCAGGTTCTGGTGCGAACCGAACAGGGGGGTGTTCAGCTCATCCCTACTGTTCACTACACTGACCACTATACTATACTGTCCTGTCCACTACACTGACCACTATACTGTCCACTACACTGTCCACCATACTACACTACCTTCTCTCTCCTCCCTCCCCCCCCCCCCCCCCCCGGCAAGTAACACGACACTCACGAGGGAATCTCACTCACATTCTTGTCTGACTCTGCCTCAGTCCGGAGGATAGGAGAAGACAGCAGCGGCTCACATTGCTTCTCTTCCCGCGGCTCTAGTTGCCATGTTCAGTGTCCAGCACAGCGCACTGTGATTGGGCATGTGGGGGGGTCATGTGCGGAGGCGGGACTTCAGGAGCGATCGCAGACAGGCCAGCCCTACGCCTCACATGACCCCCTATACGCCCAATCACAGGGCGCCGGACACTGAACATGGCGGGCGGAGCGAGGGGGGGACACAGGAATTTTAAATTAGGTGGAGGCAGCCAGTGACACATGCTGGTGCCCCCCTAAATCCTGCACCCATGGCCACAGCATCCCCTGCACCCCCCACGCTACGCCACTGTGCTCTAGGAGCAATTTTTGTAGGCCAGCCTGTCCTGGGAAGGTTCACCACTGTTCCAAGTTTTCTCCATTTCCAGATAATGGCCCTCACTGTAGTTCGTTGGAGTCCCAAATGCTTGTAACCCTTTCCGGACTGATATATGTCAGTTACTTTGTTTCTGATTTGAATGTCTTTAGATCGCAGATATGTTGTTTTTGGGGATCTTTTAGTGAAATTCACTGTGGCAGACCGCTTTTATTTAAGTAATTTCTTGATTCAACAGGTCTGGCAGTAATCAGACCTGGGTGTGGCAAGTGAAATCTAACTCTTCTAAACTACATTTACCTTACCAAAAAATTGTAAAACTATTGTGACAGTTTATCAAAAACTGTGTCAAATAACACATCAATGTCTGGTTCGATGGATGGAGTAGCAATTCTCAAGGTGTTCATCAGATATTTCGATTCTAATTTTGTCCTTAGTGTGACTCACCATTGAAAATAGTTTCTATCAAATGTATAGGTGCTGCTGAGGCTGCGTTCACACTATTGCAAATTGGATGCGGATTACACTGCAAAACATGCAATTTTTAATGGGTATGGTTCATATATGCAAGATCAAGTGTGTTTTCTAGGCAGTGCGGTGCAAATTGCAGGCACATAATCTTCAATGGAAACATCTGATTTGCAGATGTGTTTCATTCTGAACATGAATGCACCCCCTCCTCTCCCAGGTCAGCTGATCCACAGCTCCAATGGAGAGCAGCCACGAAATCAGTGGCATATCTAGGGTATGGCAGATATGGCAAGTGCCATAGGTGCCACCTGAAGAGGGTGCTCATGAGTGGCACTTACCAGGGCATACTGGCCAACAGTCACGATTTTGCTAGGACATTCTTGGACTGTGGCTGTCCCAGGTAGTTTCCCCGAAAAAAAAAAATGTTGTCCCAGGCAGGGATGGACTGGGCCGAGTTGTCCGATTCCCCCCCCTTAAAAAAGATGAACTGCTCTGGCTCGTTGCCACCCTTCACCGCCCACACAGTATGCTGTGAGGGATGTAACAGCCAGCTACCAGCTAAAAAGATAGCAGGGGCTGCACAGTGTCCTAGCCAATTAGTGCCCGGGTACAGAAGTCTCCGCTCTCACAGGTGTCAACGATCTGTCGTCGCATAACAAGATGGCCGCCCCCTGCTGCTGGTTCCCTCAGCCCTGAGGTGTCCGTTGTCCGGAATCCGCTCTCTCCAGGAACCTTAGCAGCATGCCCGGGAGGAGGGGGGACATTGTGGGCTGCACTGAAGGACACCATGAAAAACGGGTGAGCAATACAGGCTGACTGGAGGAGGGAGGGAGATCATAGAGGTGAGGACAGGGATGAGCTCCGAGTCTCATTCTCTCACATTGTGTCACACACACGTAATGCCAGCTACAGACGTGTAAGCACCAGCAGCTCGCCCGTCCTATATGAAGATGATTAGCCAATGCTCACATTGGTTAGGAAATTATTCCCCTTGCTCTGAGGCTGTAGGCCACACCCACCCCAAAATACCTTAACAAATAAACCATAATTAACACACAAAACTTCAGTTTTGGCAAAAAAAATTTGCCGCAGCACCTTTATTGGTTTAAATAAAGGATTATCCATAACTTACTATCAGAAATTCAACCAAACCATTTTCTTTCTGCTCAGTTATCAGAACTCGAGCAGTAATCCACATATCTAAATAACAGTCCCCCCCCCCCCCCACAGGGTGACCCAACCACATAAACGTGCTTGCGACTGTGGTGGTAGGGAGGGAGCTCCTGTCTTCTTTCAGTGCCACAGTAAAGAGGGAGAACCCCTCTCTGGGTACCTTTAGATAACCTTTTCCAGGTGTTCCAGAACCTTCCCAGGGTTCCGATTGGGTCATCCTGAATTCCCTATTTTCACTTCTTAATGGGGCAGCCTCCTTAAACACAAACCCCCCTGTAGCTATACTGTAACACTAAGCTGATTTAATTAACCCTGGGTGGAGAGGCCACAGCCTCAGGAGAGTGGGCCCATATTGTGCCCCCTTTATTTACACTGCACACTGGATGGGTGAGCACACCAATAATGATTAGACTTCTGGAAGACGCAAGAGTGAGACATTGTTCATGATGATTTGCAGCCATTTCTAAAGAGCTCTTGGTGCCAAAGTCTAATGTGCTCTCCATGATTTGTTTGTTTTTATATTGCCTTTCAGAATTTAGGCTGGTCAGGCTTGGACCTTCACAGACTTATTAACCATTTATGGTCTAAGGCTTAATGTACATGGGACGTTTTTACAACCTCTCCTGAAAGATTTAACTTGACAGATAGGAAACCACGTTTAAAACAGCCATTTTGCCGTGTTTTTCAAAGTAGCCAAAAATGAAAAAGGCCTGTAAGCAAAATGCAGCTAAATGTGAGTTATCACGTTTAGCGCTTGAGAGGCCTCTAAACTCAGCGTCTGAACTCATTTTTTTGCTTTCCAAAAAGTCCTCTAAACTCCACTGCCTAGAAACGACCCCGTGTACATGTACTGATAAGATAACAGAGGAGAGTTCAGGAGCAGATGGAAAAATGGTCAATTTAGCAGCAGCAGTGTACATGAGGCCTAACTGTGCTTGGCAAATGGACTGTTAGCAAGACCGAAACTGCAGTCTTAGATCTCTTCATGTCTGCAGTCTCTGACTGTCTCCTGCCAGTAGTGCATTTAGGTTTTGTGCTGCCCTAGGCCTGACTAAACTCATGCACCCCGTAATTAAAATATGACCCACCCCTTCCTGTCGAGGCCACACCCCTTGCTGTTCAAGACCCACCTTGAAATTTGAGTGGGGACACTAGTTCTGAGGGCCGGGGGGGGGGGGGGCAATGGATTCCATCAATTTGCATAGATTTCCTCTCACTTCCTGTTTGGCTATGGGGCAGGAAGTGAAAGGAAATCTCTGCAATGGGACAGGGATGGTAAAAAAAAAATATGACAGGGGCTCCCTTACTTTTTTTTTTTCCCTCCATTTTGGAAAAAGTGTTGCCCATAGTTCTAAGCACAAATTTCTGATAATTGTATGGAGGGGACTAAGAAAATATAACCATGCCAATGTTGCAGCAGAAGACATAGCACAGTGAGGAAAGTTTGTGGTCCAGGATGATAGGACAGTCAAAATTAGAAGTGGCGCTCCCCCCCCCCCCCCCACAGTTGTGGATTGCCGGCCACCCGCATACTGGAAGCAGTGCCTAATTTGCCTCTCAGCCCAGTCCGCCCCATAAGACTGGTGCTACATTAACAGCACAAGCCGGCGGGGACTCATTCCGTGCTGCCCCCCTGCAAAGTGCTGACCTAGGCCTGGGCCAGGATACAGCATTGTCTCCTGCACCATGTCTGCACACTCTCTAACCATCTTTTGTATCCGTTTGATGGGATCTACCTAGAGGGATGGGGTTTGGAGTATCTTTATCTGCTGATAAACTTTCTGGAATACACATATTGCTATTGTGGTCTAGGATCTGGGCCTGCTGTCCTTCCATCCTTCTTTCATCTCAGACTCCAATGACGCTCCCTTTAGGTTATCTGAAAGATGGGTTTCAAATGTTTTGAGAGGGGCGCAGTTTCAGTGCTTGCCATAGGCGCCATTTTCACTAGATACGCCTCTGCATTGAGTGAATAATTTTTATCTTTGCACAGAAAATGGATCTGCAATTCGCAAAGGACTAGTGTGAATCCAAACTGAAGAGTGATGACATAAATAAGGTGTGATTGTAAAGAGGGGGATATTTTTCTTTGAGTCCAGTAAAGAAACACTTAACATTTTCCTTCAGTCGCCTGCGTTTGCTATGTGTATATGCATTTTTACAAAATATTTCCAAATAAAAAAAAAAAAATTTTTAAGTTTACAATTTTGTGTTAGGCCGCATGCATAGCCATCGTGGGCAACAGTTTGGACACCCCTGCCTTAATTCATTCCCTGCATTCAGGTAAAAAATGTCTCAGTAATAACCCCCCCCCCCCCCCCCCCCAAATACTTACCTGTGTCCTAACAACTCAGAGCTGTGCCCGTGTGTAGCAGCCTGTGTGTCTCCCCTCTCCCTGCATTCACAGGACAGAGAAGCAGAAGTGGGAAACATCAGCTCCTGCCAATCAAATCCCGTGAGCAGAGGGCAGGCCGAGCCATGCTGTGTAGTGTCTGTAGATGCACGCAGCCCAGCTGAGGAGCGAGTTCGCACGTGACCCCTTAGCAAGCGACTTACTGTGATGGCAGACATGGAAGAGTACCACCACACTGCTCCCTCTCCAAATGTTTTCAGCTTTCTATACCCCTGGATCTACTGGTCATATTGACATGCAGTTTTCACCAATAGGGAACTTTTCATATACATTTTTCAGCAAAAAGGTCAGTTTTAAATCGTCCAGGTTCATTGCCAGTTTACTTTAGTAGATCATTGTGTATTGATAGTTATTAGGCCTGGCTACAGACCTGACTTTTACTCCAAAGCCAGGGTGAAATTACCCTTACAAGTCGCACAAGCGCATTTATAATATATATATATATATATATATATATATATATATATATATACACACATATACACACACACACACACTTGTTACAATAGTGTAATAATTAGCAGGTTCTCCGTGGATCATGAATTACCAGATACAACACTAGTTGAATACATTTTATTTACACAATTTATTAAAACAATCATGAGTCTATTTACAGTTATTTAACATTTCCCAGATACAGTTTTGCTGGATTAAAATAAGAAAAATTCAGCATATGCCTTGGTGCAGCACACAGTAGCTTTGATCCAGCCATAGAACAACTTGATCTCAGAGTTACCCTTGGGTCCTTTTTATTTAAACTTCTCCTACCAGCATGGCTCCTTTAGAAGAAAATTCTGCTGTCTACAACACAGGTTTTAAAGCCCAATGGTATCCTCCAGAGAGAGAGGAAATGTGTCATTGAGGATTCCAAAAGCAATTAAGAAAGTCTACTTGTTTTGGATCTGCTACCCCCAAATTCCTGTAGCTGGCCAGCAGCTGCAGACCTAGACAGCTGTGTAGTGTGCAAATCTCACTGCAGAGGTCCGTCTTGCCCCCACTAAGATAGAGCTCACCAATCAGCAGATAACATGAGAACATGGACTTTGCCAATTAGAGAGTTCTAGCCCTGAAAGTGGAGGGACATGTCAGACCTCTGCAGCCAAAGCCGCACACAGTACAGCAGTCTGGCTTTGCAGTCATTCATTCTGATCCTGAATTATAGGGATATTTTTTTTCCTCTAGGGGTACAGTTCGTTTTTTTTTTTTTTTTAAAGGATGCTGCTGAAACAAATACCTGTGTGCCACACGTGTGCATATACGCCTTTATCTTTCATTTACACATTTCTATTCACACAATTAAATATGAGGTTACTGCTTTATAACAAACACAAATAAAGTGCTTCTTTTTCTTTAAATTATACAAAAGGGAAGGATCTTGAAGCACAGTAAGCTTTGGTAAAGTAAACATGGAAGCAGTGAAAGTGATACACATAAAACATTCTGTATAACGGGCATCTTTTGGTACCTTGTCATACCCATTTATACCCATCTATTTTCTTGCAATTCATAAAAATCCAGATCTCTATGTAGTAGCTGGTGTACATGCACTGCAGAGTGTTTTTAAAGGGAAACATTGAGAGCTGACTGATTTCCACATTTGTGCATTACATTACACTACTCTCTGCAACTCTCCTAATTAGATGTTATTAGGCCTTTATAGAAAACCTGTAGTGAGCAAATACTGAGGCTGCCATTTCTGATCGGCTGATATTAGTTGCTTGGCGGTCTCTGGCTTCTATATTTTCTCAGGCAATGACAGGAAACAAGAATGCCATCTGAAAAGACAAAAGTCCAGATCTGCAGATCTGTTCCAGGTCAATGACTTACAAAGGACTGGCATAATTTAAACAGCCTAGGAGCCAGGGAGCTAGCATTTTTTTGAAGTTGAAACCAATAATGGCAGTCTCCAAAATCTAAGTAAAAATCCTTTAACAATGCCTCTAATATGCCATAGTAGCCCCTAAAAATTGTATGCAAATACAAACTTTGTGAACGTTAGGGCTAAGAACCCCTCCTCTTCCCACTTGGATAATTCTTACAACTGACTCTCTCCCCTCTCTGACAATTCTTAGGCCAAGTTCATATCTATCCGATTCCTACATGCCACGCTTGTGTGGGTACACTGGCCCATTCATTTGGGGTTTATGAATCTTCACATGAGTATGAAAATCCCTGCTAGCACCTATTCAGACTGTGTTGCAGTAATGCATGTTAGAAACAAGTTACCTTAACATGTCCCAATGCATGCCTTTAAGCGTGGTGTGTTACAGTTTATTGTGAATGGCACCCTATCGCACTCACATTCCAGAGCATCACAATGCACATGCCACGTGTTGCAGTGTTCTGCATCCATAACCAAAAAAAAAAGTCATCAAGTGCATTTCTACCTGCATTTTAGACATTTATAATGGATGGGTTGCCTTAATGCAATGCACAACAACACACAACATAACAGGTTACTGCACATGTGGCGACACACCACAGTGCAAATGTGTGAATCCAGCCCTAAGGCATGACAGGGTGCCCGCTATGCAGAATAAGTTAATTGATTACTTTGTACTGCTTACATTGAAGGCAAAAAGCAATGGCAGTAACTCATAACAACCAGATATTATCCTGCATTGTTCTAACTGTCCTTAACTGATTAAATATAAATTCTCAAATAGATTTCCATTTACAACGGTTGAAGATTTAGAATTGCAATGGGTCACTTCACTCATCACCATTGCATTTTGGACTGCCCGATTAAATTCAGCAATTTCATACTGCTGCAGTGGGACATTTTCTCTCATTTCCAACATCAAAATTAGAGCTAGACTTAATCGGATGCTATGGGCATTAATTTCCCTCACCCGAGTAGGAAAAACCCAACATAAAAGAAAAAAAACATGTCGGACAGATGCTGACAAACCTGAATGATACATTTTCCCCCATAGAATTACACATATAAAAGACATCTTTAACAGATTGCAATATATAAATGCCATCGACATGTTGTATTTAGTTTAAGTCGCTGAATATTTAAATAGGTGGGCAATTTTCTGGCAATGGTTCTGTTCTGAAATCTGGTTGGCTGTAAAGGACAATACTTAAAGGGATTGTAAACCCTTGTGTTTTTTCACCTTAAAGCGAGGTTCCACCCTAAAGTGGAACTTAAGCTCATCGGAACCCCACCCCCCCCTCCGGTGTCACATTTGGCACCTTTCAGGGGGGAGGGGGGTGCAGATACCTGTCAAAGACAGGTATTTACACCCACTTCCGGGCATAGACTCCCACGGGAGTCTATGCCTCTTCCTGTCCCTGCGCGTTGTCTGCTGGAACACACACGGGTCCCAGAGACAGCGCGGACAATTCCTATTGCGCTGCGCGGCTCGCGCACGCACAGTAGGGAACCGGGAAGTGATGCTTCACTTCCTGATTTCCCTCACCTAGAATGGTGGCGGCAGCAGCCGAGAGATCTATCGACCTTGGCTGCCGACATCGCTGGATCCTGGGACAGGTGAGTGTCCATTTATTAAAAGTCAGCAGCTGCAGTCTTTGTAGCTGCTGGCTTTTAATATTTTTTTTCACAGTGAAATCCCTCTTTAATGCATCCTTTAAACTTCTGGAAGTGACCGGCCCCTCAGCCCCCCCGTTTTGCTTACCTGAGCCCTGTAATTCCCTCGGCGGAGACGCACTCTCCCTCTCTGCACAGGGTCCCGTCTCTTGATTGGATAGATTGATAGCATTGCAGCCATTGACTCCTGCTGCTGTCAATCAAATCCAATGATGCAAAGGGTGGGGCCGAGTCCGGCATTTGTGTCTATGGATGCAAAAGCTGGACTCGGGAGCACGCCCCCAAGGTAACTCCTGCGGGAGCGCACTTCTCCTAGGGCAGTGATGGCGAACCTTGGCACCCCAGATGTTTAGGAAATACATTTCCCATGATGCTCCACTACACTGCAGAGTGCATGAGCATCATGGAAAATGTAGTTCCAAAACATCTGGGGTGCCAAGGTTCGCCATCACTGCCCTAGGGGGTTATTTGATGCAAGGAGGAGCTGTGAGAGCCGCTGAGGGACCACAGAAGAGGATGATCAGGGCCACTCTGTGCAAAACGAGCTGCACAGTGGAAGTACGATAGGTTTGTTATTAAAAAATAAATAAAAACAGGAAGGTTTACAATCACTTTAAACCAGGTCAACTGAATACCTGTCACTGTGTCATCTAAGGGATAGGCCATCAGGGAGCAAAGTCTCTGATGACCAATCAGGCTTTAAACCACCCCTGGCGCTGTCAATTATTGTGAATCTAGTATCATTTACTCGAAAATCTTAATAAAAATTAGAATTACAGGCAAGTATATTAGAGGAATAAAGGTGAAGCAGTGTATTGTTTACTATAGAGTGTTCACCAAATGTTTATTACAAAGTGAAAGTAAAAGCGTGGAAACCTTTCAAAATAACGGCCAAAAAAAGTCCACATGAAGATAAAATAAATCGAAAATAATGAAGTGCATGTGTTAAATAGATCATTCACCCTGTGCATTATCCCTCTAATAACTGCCAATTATTTTTGCAGTGTTTACATTTCACATTACACTAACTTTTTCTTTCTTTTAGGAATCACATCTTTTGAGGTCTCAATACTACAGCAAACTAACATCTTTAGTCCCACTATAAAGTCTTCAGCACCACATTGATATTAAAATATACAATCATGTCAAATGGTCATGAAGTTAATAATTTCTAATATGGAATTAAAAATGATAGAAAACTACAGTAGTGAGGGCAGAGATAATTTGGAAGATATGCGACAAAACGAAAAACACAAGAATGGATCTCTAAAAACTAAAAAAAAAAGTATTCTAGACAAAAACAAAAAACAAAATATTCCTTTATTTATTTATTGGGAGAGTGAGTTGGCTTCCTCCCCACCAGTGCAAATGATTGAGTTTAGACGTATGGGAGGTAGATTTCGCTTTTGGGAGCATCCAAGTATAAAAGGAAAGGGCTGTTGTGCCTACTCAGAAATGCAAATATGTGAATCATATGTCAATATCTACAATAATCTTTGGGATACTAACGGTTTCTTTTTACACTATAACACTGCACACAAAGTACTTTTTTTAATGCTTTTTAAATATGGACTAAATCTTATGCTCACTTTATTTTTCAAATCCTTAGATCTCCCATACAATCTGATTTTGTTTTTAGTCCCTGCTTTTATTAATATGAAAATGATTTTGATTTGCCAATTCTGTTTTAACAAACAAGCCCACCACTTTGGGTGCCATGGCAGGAATGCATAATGGTCATGAAAGAGGAAAATTCCCAAGGTAGACTTGCGCCTCATCTTCTGGCATTTCACAAGCCACCATGCTCATTGTAGAATATCAGGTATACCATTTTTAAAGGATCAAAACAATTATAGGATGATAATTTGTAAAGCTGACCTCTTGGAACATTGTAAGCACCAAGATTAAGGGTTATATGTACCAGTAAAACTCGACATTGAGTGCTTCTGGGTCATGACAACCAACAGGACAAAAGTTACATGCCTAGCTTTGTGTAAAGAGCAGTTAAAAAGGCCAACCAACTGACAATTGTTATTCAACACCATTTCTATCCTTAGGTGAAACCTCTTGTCATCTTGGATCACTGAATTTTAGATGTTAATGTTGCCCATTACACTACTTTATTATATAAGCCCACTGGGGCATACTAAGATGATCCACACGTATTAGATCAGGGGTATTTGTCCTCTAGCATTCGCAAATGCCTGTCATGACGTCTTCTCTTTAGTGGAGTTCTTTGCCAAGGTTCTCTTTGCCAAGATGGAGGTAAGAAAATTGCCAATACAATAAAGACATCTGCATTATTGTGACTCAAAATAGAAATGATTTGACACGGGATAACAGGACCAGCAACTTGCTGCTCTCCAACAGCAGTGCAGGTGCAAGTAGAAGTTGGAGAACCACAGATTACCATACCCTGCTGTCTACCATTCACAGTAAAATGAGAAGAGCAAGTTGCCTTTGTGGCAATGGTTAGCAAACTGCAGACTAGTGTCTGTGATAGTTACCCATTTAATGAAACAAAATCGAACGCGAAAAGTAGATTAGATTGCATTACAGTCCTATGTCTAAGATAGTGTCAACAATGATTTTTTTTGCACTCAGTGTTGACTAATCATATCCATTAAGCTAGTATAGCCAAGGATATGAAAGCTGAAGGTCTGTTATGGTTACTGCACTTAGCTGTTTGCATTATTAAAGAGGCCTCATGGAGGTATCTACTGCTTCAAAAACTGCAATTATAAGACATATATATATATATTTTTTAATTAAATATAACTATTTAGTGTGAATATATTAAAATACAACTTTTGATAGGATTTTGTTTGGTCTGAGCTATACAAACCTGAGTTAAAATATGTACGGACAAAAAAAAAAAAATCAAACAAAAAAAATAAAATATGTTTCGATTCTCCAGCTTCTGCATTTTTCAAGTCGGTTACTTTGATTAAAACGTTGTTTACAATCAATTTTTTTTGCTTTGCTGTTAAAAAAAAAAAAGCCGTACGACTAAAACTCTGCATTCGCTTAGGCTAGACAAGCCAGGTTCTTCTTCGTGTCCTTCAGTTTATGACTTTACATTGTGCACGAGGGAGGGGTTTTCACTTTCAAATGTCGGGTTGTCTGCATGTGGAAGAACTTCAGTTACGATTGCTGAGGAGTCGTTGCTAACGAGCTCAGCATTCTCATCTGTGAAAAAAACAGACAAGCTTGATAAATAGATAGGAAGCAGAAAATTGCAATCATTATTTGCCAACAATTCTTGTTTTCTCTAGACTGTTTTAAAACATTAAAAGGAACACTTCTTAATCAGCGTACAGCATCAAGTCAATTAAGATCCCGGGATATTTATCTGGTGAGTTGAGTAGCGGGGGGGGGGGGGGGGGGGGGGTGGGGCGGTAATCAGCTTCAGCTTCTTTGGTGTGATATGATGAAAATTAGCAGGTGCACTAGATGGGCAACGAGATAACCTCCAAATCAGGACTGGTTTTACAGGTGGGGGCCACTGACATTTGTTTTCCCCTACTCATCTTTTCTGGCTGTTTTTCACTAGTTTAGCATTTGGTTAGGGTCAGCGTCACTACTTGTTGCATAGGGCCATACCTAGACCCTAGAGAGATTGTACAGGCTGTCCAACTCCTTCAGGATGACACAAATACGTGCCATTGCCAGAAGGTTTGCCGCACCTTCCAACAAATTTATATTATTATTATACACACACACACACATATATATATATATATATATATATATATATATATATATATATATATATATATATATATATATATATATATATATATATATATATATATATATACACACACACACATATAATATATATATATATATATATATACACACACATACATACACACACATTATATATATATATATATATATATATATATATATATATACACATACATACATACATACATACATATATAATATATATATATATATATACATATATACATATATATATATATATATACACACATATATATATATATATATATACACACACACACACACACACATACACTACCTATATATATTATTTCGAGAAACGTTTGTGACTGCACCCTCTACCTCTGCTCATATAACATACATTCCTGACTCAATATGGTAAAATAAACCACAGGCATTGATTTAAAAATATATTTTCTATCTGCCAGGTATACGTTTATGACCTTAAGGCAAGCTCCCTTGTTTTGACTGAAGTATTTTGGACACACGTCCGTCTTTCTCTCCCCTTTTGTCTCATATCGTGTACTGGCACTCCATCTTTTTCAGTGAAACCTGGGTAGGTATTACTGTGTACTCAAACATGCATCAGTATAAATATTGTCCCGATTGTGATTTTGTTCTCTTTTGTTTCATGAGAAATAGAAATATATTTTCACCGTGTTTTTGGTACTGATTCACAAATTGTTTTCTCAAGTTCCATTTATGCATGTGCATACTTTAAATTTGTTATATTCCTTAGTACCAATAAGATCCCCTGAGGAAGCTATAAGCGAAACATGTAGGGATCCTTTGGCACTTTTCATTTCTCTGTGGGGCCCTGATATGGAAGACCATCTATAAACGCAAGTTACAAGTTCATCATATCTCTGGGTATAAACCTACAGGTCATTTTTTGCAATAGGATCAACCCATATGGAACTTTACATTATGTACCCCATTCGTATTATACTGTATGTTGAACCCATCCTATGATTTTTAAAGTGATTATTTTTTTAATGATGTCATAATAAAATTTGTATTTTTATTACACCATGTACTCTCATTTGGGTCTACCAGTGGCTACCAAAGTCCAGTAGCCTTTCAAAATTTTTCTTTGCCCATTACCTTTGGATGTGGTGCCACATTCGGAAGTTATATCTTAACATACTCTATTACTACAAAATAAAGTTCTTTAGCAAGGAACATACATTTAACATGAATATATTACCAAAAGGAGTGTGTTCTGTAAATTGCCTCCAGAATTGCTCCTGCTTCTTCTTGACAGAGGTTGCCATTTTGCTGAAGCCCAGAGCCCCTTAACAGCAGTAAATCTTTAGGCTGTCAGCAGATCAGCTTCTACAAATTTGGCACAGTGCCTTAAAATAGAGCGCAACCGAGCATGGGCAGAGCAGGGTGAGACAGTATGCCTTCATTTTAACCAGTATAGGCACTTTCTTTTTAATGTTTTACATACCTATACCCGTAAAAGGGGCCATACTGAAGCGATCTAGCAGGATTTAATTTTCTGACTAAAGTTCCACTTTAACTAAATGTCATGTAATGTTTGCATCTATGTTAAGCTCTACAGGCCCATCAGCGGATGTAGTTATTCTTAGCCCTTGTACACACGGTCGGAGATTCGGAAAACCAAATCCGACGGATTCTGTCCGACGGATCTTGTCCGAAACTGTTGCATACACACGGTCAGACGAAGTTGTCAGAAAATCCAATCGTTCAGAACGTGATGACGTTATTTCGTTACGATGGGACTATGTTCAGGCTAGTAGCCAATAGCTTTGGTGTAGGAATTTGATCTGAACATGCGTGGCACTTTTTCCGATCGGAATACTCTACACATGATCGGAGTATGTCCGATCGGACTAGTTTGTCGGAAAATATTTCCAGCAAGTTAGAAAATTTGGTCCGACGGATATTTTCCGACGGAAACAGTCCGATGCAGACCACACACAGTCGGATTATCCGACAAAACGGTCCGATAGGACACATTCCGATGGATTCTCCGACTGTGTGTACAAGGGCTTAGTGGGTAACAAATACAAAACAATGTTTCTTCTTACAACCTTCAACTAGGCATTGACAATATCGCATGCTTTCTCGGCTCCTTTTTATTTGTCCCGCAGTAAACAGAATGGCCCTGATCTGGACCATGAGAGAGTGGAAAGCCGGCAAGGTCCTCGTTACTATGGAGCCCTTTTCTGTAGCAGGTATGACTGTGGTTTGACCCACGGCCAATGAATGTAAAAAGATCCAAGCGTCGGTAATAGGATCTGCTTAGGAAAGGATCAGAGCTGAAGAACTCACAGGTGAAGAGTTTTAGTAATTATGTTTTTGTGTAATGGATGAAAAAAAAAAGAAAAAGAAAAAAAAAAAAAAAGAGGTTTCTGTGTTAAATACATTAAAATATGTGCGCGGGTGTCTAAAGCTATAATTCAACCCAGAAATGTTTCAATGTGTCATTGGCAGTATTCTACATACACTTACAAATGTTTTCAGGGTCTTCTACTGGCTCATCAGCACCTCGAACAGAGGCATATCCAGATGATGCGTTATCACTGCGGGTCTCATCATCTACCTGTACAGCGCTCCTCTGCAGCTCACTGGACACAGAAGCGATCACCATAGCATTATCGGATTCGTCTTCTTCAGCCTTAAAATATACACACATTGGAGAGATTAGAATACCAAACTATGTATATGAATGCCAACTGCGTGTTATGAAAATAGGTACAATTCTGGTATGCTGATCTTTTTCACAAAAGGTGATTTTCATTACCGATTATCACATCTGAACTACATATTTTTCAAGCCAAAGCAGTTATACCAATTGAACAGTAGGAGGCAATGTTGCATTGTTAAATATGCAGTAGGTGCACTAAAGTAGTTTGTATTTAAAAAACTACTCTTCATTTACGCAGTATATCAGGTATAATTAACCACTTCAGCACTGGTAGGATTTACCCCCTTCCGGACCAGAGCATTTTTTTTTCTTTTTCCAATTCTGTACTGAATTGCCGCTTTAGCTGACAATTGCGCGGTCGTGCAACATTGTACCCAAACAAAATTTACTTATTTTCTTTTCCCACAAATAGAGCTCTCTTTTGGTGGTATTTGATCAGCTCTGCGGTTTTTATTTTTTGTGCTATAAACAAACAAAAGCGACAATTGAAAAAAACAAAATAAAAAAAAAAAACAATATTTATTACTTTTTTCTATAATAAATATCCCCCCAAAATGTAATTATATATATATATATATATATATATATATATATATATATATATATATATATATATATATATATATATATATATATATATAAATAAATAATTTCTTCCACAGTTTAGGCTAATATGTATTCTACATATTTTTGGAAAAAAAAATAAATATGTATATTAATTAGTTTGCGCAAAAGTTATAGTGTCTACAAAATAGGGGATAGATTTAGGACATTTTTAGTATTTATTTTTTTTGCTAGTAATGGCGGTGATATGAGATTTTTATATCAGGACTGCAACATTGTGGTGGACACATCGGACACTTGACATTTTGGGACCACTGACAAAGCTACAAATAGCCACTGATTACTGTATAAATGACACTGGCAGGGGAGGGGGGTTAAACACAAGGGGGCGATCAAGGGGTTAAGTGTGTCCTAGGGAGTTATTCTAACTGTAGGGGGGGGGGGATGGGCTCACTACTACATAACAGATCACTGCTCCCAATGACAGGGAGCAGTAGATCCCCGTCATGTTGCTAGGCAGAACAGGGAAATGCCTTGTTTACATAGGCCTCTCTCCACCGCAATTGCAGGCCACTGGCGAACAGAGTTCGTGGGACCCATGACGCACGACAGGCGGCAAATTTAAAAGGGACGTTCGGGTGCACCCATTTTCCTGCCTGTGCCATTCTACAGATGTACTTGTGTGTGGTGGTCGGCAAGTGGTTAAAACAATGTATTTTAAAGTAGAATGAATTTTTGTTTTCAAATATAAAAAAGTAACTTGCACGTATAAGTGTCTCCTTAAGAAATTTCTAATACTGATAACCACAGCTGGGGAATCCAATTTTCACTCTTGCAGAGAAAGTGAAAATTGGATGCGGCACAACATGAGACTCTTCAGCATCTGACACTTGTGTGCGCATCGGGTGCCTGCGCTTCATTGCTGCATCACCACTTACATAGCAGCTGGCAGGTAGAACCACAGCAGTCAATGGGAGAAGAAGGCATCCCACACCTGAAGTTTTGAATGCTATATATCCTAGCGACACTTCTATGTCTGCTAGAGAATGAAGAACGGATTTGCCAGAGGCACATATACTGTATTAGGATACATGTAAACTAACAGTGTCTTTTTAAATAGGATACAAGGCAGCTAGAAGAATTCAGGAAAATTAGACTTACCGCAATTCCCAATGATTTCAGAATATCACACTTGCACATAGGGCATGTTCTGTGCTCAAGCAGCCAGGGATCAATGCAGTTTTTATGGAAGAAGTGGCTGTGAAATATAACAAAATTGAATAGTAAGAAAAGAGGTTTGTCGGAATACAACACACTGATTTTCTACATGAAGGTAATGACGCAGGATATGTAACAATGCAGTCACTCTGGCTCTGTATTATGGGCCAAGCATGTAAGAAAAAAAAAAAAAAAAAAAAAAGCATTTTTGTAATGTTCTTCCCAGTGCCCATAAACTTTAGAATAAAATAAATAGAAATGTGCATTAGGGAATGTGCTGCTTTTAAAGAGGAAGTAAACTGGGTTTACTTCCTCTTTGTCTCCCTGCAAAGGCAAAGCATAATGGGCTACTATGCATCGCATAGTAGCCCATTATGTGTCACTTACCTGACACAGGAGCCAGCGATGTCACCGTGTTCCCCTATAGTCCGGAGCATCCATCTTCTTCCGGGTATCGCTGCTCCAGCCACTCACAGCGCCGGAGCAGCGATGACGTGACTCCTGCACATGCGCACGGGAGCTGCCACTAACGGCATATCGCTGTTAGCGCATGCGCCGTAGACAGCAGTGCCTGTCTTAGTAAATATCTCCTAAACCGTGTAGGTTTAGGAGATATTTCTTGGACCTACAGGTAAGCCTCAATCTAGGCTTACCTGTAGATCAAAGTGGTTTGTAAGGGTTTACAACCACTTTAAATTATGCTGTCTGGCCTTCAGGTCAGGCTGCAGCATTTGGACTTGTGTCAATGAGCTTTAGGCTTGTTTCGATGGCATCATTCTCACATTTTAAACCACCAGGTTCACTTTAGTAGTTTTTAGGCCACACAAACTATTTTACTGACTGAAGTAGCTGCTGTCAGCGCTGTATAAACAGTATGTAACATTAGCAACATACATTACACAGCTCTGTATTCCAGCAGCGGTACGGGGACTTTCCGTCTACTACTGGAACAAAATCAAGTCAGGCTGAGTGCTTCTCGGACATTCACAGGAAGCCTTGTATTTTTGTGAATGAATACAAGGCTTCTGCTGACTGGTCGAGGTGAACATTGTGACATTCACCAGCTTCTCCACCTCAGCCAATCAATAGAGCGATAACACCAAATTTAAAAACTCACCTGAGACCTTGTAACACTAATGAGTCACATGACACTGGGGAAGGGTAAATGGCTAATTAGGCCCAATTTGGACATTTTCACTTAGGGGTGTACTCATTTTTGTTGCCAGCGGTTTAGACATTATTGGCTGTGTGTTGAGTTATTTTGAGGGGACAACAAATGTACACTGTTATACAAGCTGTACACTCACTACTTTACATTGTAGCAAAGTATAATGTCTTCAGTGTCATCACATGAAAAGAGATTATAAAATATTTACAAAAATGTGAGGGGTGTGTGTACTTGTAAGATACTGTATGTCATTTACCATGCCTTCCTTTTTTGAATGAACAAAGTCAGTAATCCATACTAATCACTGACTCTGTTCATTCATAACTGAAGCCTATGAAACCGTTTCCTATGCTTTAGTTTGTGAATGGACAGGAGCATCTGCAGCCTTATCAGTGTCCATCTGCAGCCTTGCCCAGTGCCTTTGCAACATTTCTAGATTTAAAATTGGCGCCGACTGAGTGGAAAAGGAGCGAGTGCCGACAACATGCAGAAAGCCGAGTGTACTTCGGCTAGTCTCGGCTCCTCTCGCAATCAGTGGAGGTGGGCAGGACTGCGAGAGGATCAGAGTAAAGCCGAAGTACACAGCTTCCTGCATCTCGGCTCCTTTCTTCAAAATTAGCGGGAGATCAGCGTTTAACATGCACCCACGATTTTCCCCCGATTTTAAGGGGGGGAAAAAAAGTGTGTGTTATATGCCGATAAATACGGCACATAAAAGAAAACAAAGGCTTTGTCTGGACTCCTTCAGCAGTCCAGAGGTAATCGCGCTCAGGCAGGTCTTGAGTCAGCCTCTGTGGGGTCTTTACACCCTGATATTTCTGCTTCGATGAGAGACTGCATAACAGGGCACACCTATCCCTGACAAGTAATTTTGCATTATGTGTAGAAAATCCGGACAGAGGAAATTTACATTATTACACAAACCTATTCCTAAATGGCCCTAGGGCTGGCTTTAAGATTGGTTGGACCCCGGGCAAAACATTTTCTTGGGCCCACCATTCTGAGACATAAAAAAAATAGCAAATAGACTCAAAATCTGTTTACTGCAGCAGATCAGGCAGTGATTGCAATTGGTTGCCAGGTCACAGCCTATCATTACCGCTCTCTGAGCAGTCACGCAATCCCAAATTGAGCAAGTAAAGGGGCACATTAATGCACATACTACAGTGCCCGAGACGCTCAGAGAGGGCCAGCATAGCACACTGAGACGCTCAGAGAGGGTGGATATGCTACAAGAGATGATCAAAGACCTTTTAGCAATGCATAGCTTCACAGATAACAGCTCAGGGTTTAGGATAGCAGTCAGGAAGTCTATTGGGGAAGCACATACCTGGCCAGCCAGGCTCACCATGTGTTTGAGGTCCAGGGGAGGGGCTCCCACTCATATCTGAGCTCCTACTGCAGCCACTCCCGCCTGAGCATACTGGCTGTATGGGGCGGGGTCAGAACATCAGTGGAGCACCAAGCTCCACCCCGTCTGCTGGCTTGGGAATACAGCTCTGCCTCCCATGTCTCTGGTGTGCTCTACAGTGCTATTATTGGGGCTCCAATTTGCAGGCAGTGCAGGGCTCAAGGGGCAGCTGCTTTGGGCCCACAACAAACACTGGGCCCAGGGCAGCTGCACAGTGTTAAAGACGGCCCTGGCTGGCCCTCATAGTCCATTCTCGGAATTTTAGGGGGAGGGCATATTATTCATTAAGATGAGCATGGTCTAAAACCAACATGTAATATATTTGAGTTCACCAGTCCTTCAATATGGTGGCTGCATTCATTTTTTTCCCTTCAGCTCCCCCCCTCCACCCCCACCCTTTAATTTTATCAAATAATCCTGCCAGTAACATTTCTGCCCTAGGGTGTCAGCACTCACTGTACCATCTATGAAGAAGTGGCGAGAACTTAGGCAGGGCAGGCAAGTGACCATGGCTGCAGGTAAGTAAAATTTAAAAAAAAAAAATATTTTTATTAACCACTTGCTTACTGGGCACTTAAACACCCTTCCTGCCCAGACCAATTTTCAGCTTTCGGTGCTCTCACACTTTGAATGAAAATTACTCAGTCATGCGACACTGTACCCAAATGAATTTTTTGTCCTTTTTTCCCCACAAATAGAGCTTTCTTTTGGTGGTATTTGATCACCTCTGGGGTTTTTATTTTTTGCGCTATAAATCAAAAAAGACCGACAATTTTGAAAAAAAAAACGCATATTTCTTTGTTTGTGACAGAATTATGCAAATTATAAATTTTTCTTCATAAATTTTGGCCACAATTTATACTGCTACATATCTTTGGTAAAAATAACCCAAATTAGTGGATATTTTTTGGTCTTTGTGAAAGTTAGAGAGTCTACAAGCTGTGGTGCGAATCGCACAAAATTGATCACATCTGATGTACTGGTGGCCTATCTCACTTCTTGTGACCCGAACAAGTCAGGAAAGTACAAATACCCCCCAAATGACCCCTTTTTGGAAAGTAGACATTCCAAGGTATTTACTAAGAGGAATAGTGAGCTTTTTGATGTTGTCATTTTTTTTCCCACAATTCACTGCAAAATTAAGATTTTTAATTTTTTTAATTTTTTTCCACAAAATTGTCATTGTAATAGGTTATTTCTCTCACATGCCATGTGTATACCACAAATGACACCCCCCAAAAAAAAAATCTAACTTGTTGACTACCTATTACACTTTTGAAGGCCCTGGAGCACCAGGACAATGATGACACTTATGCGTGGCACCGATGACAGATGGCACCGATGACAGGTGGCACTAACACGTGCCACCGATGACAGGTGGCACTAACACGTGCCACCGATGACAGGTGGCACTAACACGTGCCACCGATGACAGGTGGCACTAACACGTGCCACCGATGACAGGTGGCACTAACACGTGCCACCGATGACAGGTGGCACTAACACGTGCCACTAATACGTGGCACCGATGACAGATGGCACTAATACGTGGCACCGATGGCACGTGCCACCGACGACAGATGGCACGTGCCACCGACGACAGATGGCACGTGCCACCGACGACAGATGGCACGTGCCACCGACGACAGATGGCACGTGCCACCGACGACAGATGGCACGTGCCACCGACGACAGATGGCACGTGCCACCGACGACAGATGGCACGTGCCACCGACGACAGATGGCACTAATACGTGCCACCGATGACAGATGGCACTAATACATGGCACCGATGACAGATGGCACTGATACGTGCCACTAATACATGGCACCGATGACAGATGGCACTGATACGTGCCACTAATACGTGGCACCGATGACGCGTGACACTGACGACAGATGGCACGTGACACTGACAACAGATGGCACTGATACGTGGCACTGAGGACAGATGGCACTGATACGTGGCACTGAGGACAGATGGCACTGATACGTGGCACTGAGGACAGATGGCACTGATACGTGGCACTGAGGACAGATGGCACTGATACGTGGCACTGAGGACAGATGGCACTGATACGTGGCACTGAGGACAGATGGCACTATGTGGCACTGACAGAGGGCACTTATACGTGGCACTGAGGACAGAGGGCACTTATACGTGGCACTGAGGCAGGATGGCACTGGGGCAGGGTGGCACTTTTTTTTTTTACACTTACGGCCGCTGCAGCCGTTCATCTCTCCCCTCTCACACGCTGTTTGTGTGAGGAGGGAGAGAGGCGCTGAGAGATGATCTCATATGTTTACATATGAGATCATCTCACATTGGACACGCCGATCGCGCTGTAAACGGCCGCTGTGATTGGCCGTTTACAGTGATCTGTGTTTGCCTGTCTCCGGGGGACATGGCAAACACAGAATTTCCCCGATGCGCGCCCGTGGCGGCGCGTATTGCGGAAGCAAACAACAGGACGTCCAGGGACGGCCTCCCGGACGAAAGCGCCTGCTCTATGGCCATCATTCGGCTATAGGGTGGGCGGGAAGAGGTTATTATAGCAATTAGAGCTAGGAGAAGGGATGATTTAATCCTAAAGTGGGGCTTCAAGATAAAAAAAATTATATAGACTAACTATATATAGATAGACCAACAATAATAAAATTTTATATATATATATATATATATATATATATATATATATATATATATATATATATATATATATATATATATATATATATATATATATATATATATATATATATATACACACACACATACATACACACTATATATATATATATATATATATATATATATATATATATATACACACATATACACACACACACATATATATACACACATTATAATATATATATATATATATATATATATATATATATATATATATAATTGTTTACTGTTTAGAGTATCACTAGTAGCAGAATAAGTCATTTGCATGACGAATCAAATAGAAACTTGCAATTTGGCACAGCGATTATTCAATGCACAGCATTACTCTAATCTTCCTCTTATCCAGGCAAACAAGTTACTTAGCATCAACTAAGATGAAAATAACATTTAATCTGCAGTAAAGCTCTAGAGTTTTAAAGTCTTTTGTATCAGCCATTAGAGGACGTCCGTGTGTTTTTTTTTTCTGCCGAACAACAACAGTGCTATGATAAGTTTATGCCACAGTAACACAATTTGTAAAGCTAAAAACGCTGGTTATTGAAACATGCTATTGATTGTATAAAATACTTACTTGCATGTTAAAACACGCACAACATCATTTGCTTTGTATGTTTCGATACACACAGCACAGCTATCACCATCCGGTCCAAGTACCTAGGGAACAGTTAAAATGGAGTCAGGCACTAAAAAAGAAAAAAAACACACACACACACACACACACACACGGTATTGCCAAATGGTTATAATAGGTTTAATTGTATAAAGAAAAAGGTCATGAATTATAGCCTGTTGAACAAGTTCTCCCTAAGAATTATCTTTACAAATACTTGTGTAGATACAACTGCCAGTGCCAAATTCCTGAGAGCTTATTAAACAGGACATGGAGGACGTTTAGAATAATAGGGTGAAAGGAATGATACATAAACAAAATTCTGGACTGTTAAAAATAATTTTCAATACAGTATAGATTTATTGATAGTTTATAGTTGTTTCAAAGCACTAAAGTTGTAAGCTCTTGTGAACAGGATACTAGACTTCACTAATTAGGGCCTATTCCACACTGGACACTGCACATAACTGCCATGCTTGCATGCATTTGATGCACTCCTAAATGAGTTTTCATGCAGTTTCTATACATTTTTGGGCTTGGCTTAAAAGGTGCAGGTGCGGTGCATTGGGAGCGTGGAAAATGCAGCATGCTCTACTTGCTTTCTTTTTTTTTTTTTTTAACTGTGTTAAAAACTGCAATGTGAACTATTCCCATAAGATTACCTCGATTTTGGTCTGTCTAGGCCAGGGGTCTTCAAACTATGGCCCTCCAGTTGTTCAGGAACTACAATTCCCATCATGACTAGCCATATCTGTGAATGTCAGAGTTTTACAATGCCTCATGGGATATGTAGTTCCTCAACAGCTGGAGGGCCGTAGTTTGGAGATCCCTGGTCTAGGCAGTTGGAGTGCAGTTCAAAATGCATCCAGCTGCAGCCAACTGTGTTAGCTAGGACCGCATTCCCACCAGATGCAGTGGGATGCATTTTTGACTACACTCCAACTGCATAGACAGGCTATCATAGGGGCATAGTTCACATTATTGAAGTACAGTGCAGTGGGAAAAAATAAAAGTACAGCACAGAATTCAGAAAGGTTTAAGAGCGTATGATCTAATAATCCCTTAGGCTTGATTCACATCTATGCATTTTTAGTGCTTTTTGATGATTTGCACTACAGTCCATTTAACATGGTTTCCTATGGAACACGTTCTGTAGTGCAGATCTGCAAAGTGCAAAAAGCACTAAAAATGCATAGGTGTGAATCCAGCCTTAGGGCAGATCTTTTACTAATCTCCCAGGTGTCAAAAAGATTGAAGGGAAAATACCAATGGAGCCTCAAAAAAATAAAAATAAAGTTATGCCGTGTACACACGACCAGAGTTCTGGACAGAGTTCTGGACAGAGTTCTGGACAGAGTTCTGGACAGAGTTCTGGACAGAGTTCTGGACAGAGTTCTGGACAGAGTTCTGGACAGAGTTCTGGACAGAGTTCTGGACAGAGTTCTGGACAGAGTTCTGGACAGAGTTCTGACGGACTTTCCGAATGAGCGGACTTGGCCACACACAATCACACCAAACTCCGACGGATTCGAACGTGATGACGTACGACTGGACTCGAATAAGGAAGTTCATAGCCAGTAGCCAATAGCTGCCCTAGCGTCGGTTTTAGTCCGTCGGAATAGCATACACACGAGCGAATTTTTCGGTAGGAACTGGGTCCGGCGGAGTTCCGTCGGAAAAATTTGAAACATGTTCCATTTTCTAAAGTCTGTCAGACTTTTGCGAATCAAAAGTCCGTTGCAGCCCACACACGATCAAAAAAGTCTGCCGGAATCATTCCGTCAGACTTTGGATGTTGAAAAGTCCGCTCGTGTGTACGGGGCTTTACACTTTTCCACATTATACAAAACCAAAACAAAATTTAGAGTTATAGTTAGGCTTTAATAGTAATAATATAGTATAGAATAACACTGCAGGAACTAAAAAAAATTAAAATAAAAAATAAAAATAGGCTCTTACTGGACTTTTCCTTTAACATAATAAAAGAGCTGCTGATTATCTGGTTTTTTAGGTGATCGGGTTTTCGGTTATTACGGTTCACAGAACAGCAATGAGATATTACCAAACAATAATAAAAATGAAGGCTTCATCAATAATCTGATGAAACAGCATTATCTCGATGGGTAAAGTTTTTCATGCAGCATGTGAACAGGTCTGCAAGTCTTGAACAACAAGTGTCCCTTTGTGAATTGAAGAGATGGAAATCGCTCCAGGGATCTATTGCTGAGGTCATACAGGAGGAAAGCTGACAAACGGAGAGGCACTTTTCCTGCTGTGACTCACAGGTCTGCTCCCTCTAGAAAAGAACTGTTTACAATGAACTTCAGGGTCATAAAAAAAAAAAAAAAAAATGTACTTATTTTAATAAAAAAAAAACTCTTGCAGGTTTGCATTAAAGTGATTGTAAATCCTTAGACCCCTTTCACACTAGGGTACTTTGCAGGCGCTACAGCACTAAAAATAGCGCCTGCAAAGTGCCTTGGAAGTGCTCCTCACACTCCAGTGTGAAAATCCGAGGGCTTTCACACTGGAGAGGTGCACTGGCAGGATGGTAAAAAAAAAAAAAAAAAAAAAAAAAGTCCTGCTAGCAGCATCTTTGGAGCGGTGAAGGAGCGGTGTGTATACTGCTCCTGCCCATTGAAATTAATGGGACAGCGTGGTTTTAACCCTACTGCTAGGGGCCGAATACCGCCGCTAAAACGACGGTAAATCAGCGCCTGCACTGCCCCAGTGTGAAAGGGGCCTAACATGTATACCCAGTGAAGTGGCTGTAAAAGATACACAAAAGGAGAGGTGCCTCTGGGTGTAGATTTAAAAACAGTTTTAATCACATAAAGTTAAAAAAAACTCACATTTCAAAGGTTAAGAAAGTGCGATGGATAAAAAAATCCAGGGAGTGGGAGTCATCAGATCAGTCTGCGCATCCTGCCAGCTGAGACACTGGAAGCGGTCAAACCCAAGAAGCTGCTGTGGATAGAGCAGGTGGAGGAACACCGGCGGAGGATGACGACGTCACTGGCATGCTGCGACCGGTTTCGTGAGCGTACGGGCTGAGATAGTGAGTCAGCCACGCTCCTTCATGAAGCCTGTGTTCCTCCACTTGCTCTATCCACAGCAGCTTCTTGGGTTTGACCGCTTCCAGTGTCTCAGCTGGCAGGATGTGCAGACTGATCTGATGACTCCCACTCCCTGGATTGTTTTACCCATCGCACTTTAACTTTGAAATGTGAGTTTAACTTTATGTGATTAAAACTGTTTTTAAAGTGGAAGTAAATCCATGGATTGAGGCTGGGTTCACACTGCAGCGGTGACGAGAATCGGATGCGATTCGCACCGCACTGCAAATCACATCCGATCTCTTGTGCGATGCGAGTTCAGCCATACAGATAGTATGGCTGAATTCGCATCGCATCCGGCCCAAACTCGCACGGGACCCTTTTTTTGGTCCGCAGCAGAATCGGGTCGCATGTGTGTTCACACCATGCGATCCAATTCCTGTCCGAGTTTGCAGATTGCACTGCGATATACGAACTGATCTGGTGGCGTCATTAACTTTTCACCGACACTCCCAGCCGTTCGCATAGGGCAGTGTGAACTGCCGCAGGGAGGCATGCGATGCGGGAACCTGCAGCGGATTCGCAGCGTTCCCGCATCGCAGCAATGTGAACCCAGCCTAAAACAGTAGAAAAAAAAAAAAAAAAAAAGGCATGCCGGGAATGCTAACTGCACATTGGCTGTGCTCTCAGCCAAACTATCAAACCATCCAATGGCTGGTGTCATAACGAATCACATGTGCAGCACCATAGCAGTTGAGGATTAAACAGAGGAAAAGATGGCAGCTTCCTTGGCTGAAAACGAAAGGGGAGTTTACTTCCACTTCAAATCTACACCCAGAGGCGCCTCTCCTTTTGTGTATCTTTTACAGTTTGGGGCTGCCCTGTGTCTCCTTTGGGGCTGCCCTGTGTGTATGAACTCCCTGTCATCGGATCCTCATCTCTGACTATAATCCTTTATGGACACTTTATATTATATGGACTCTGTTTGCTTAAACAGCATGTGTATATAGTCTCAGGCTACCTGCTCTGTGTGTGTAAAAAATCCTTAGTGATCTGGTTTACTGCGCATTTACTTGTATACCCAGTGAAGTGACTGGCCTCACACACAGAGTTAAAACATATACCTCCTACATAAGCCGTCTTCTCTTCTCTACATCCATTCAAAGTACAGAACCTTTAAAGTTTGTCCGAGAGTTCAGAAAAAAGGGGGCTGAAACTACACTCTGCAGAGCTCAGCGATTTGACCTCTGAGAGACGATTGGAGGGGAGGCAAGGGGACAACCCCACCTTTCACAGCTCACAGGAGCAGAGCTGAGGCTGTCTATCAGCTGGAGTTCCCTCCCCGTCACCATTTTTCTCTTGTCGGGAAAACTTGTCGGGAAAACTTGTCGGGAAAACTTGTCGGGAAAACTTGTCGGGAAAACTTGGAAAACGAAAACTTGGAAAACGAAAACTTGGAAAACGAAAACTTGGAAAACGAAAACTTGGAAAACGAAAACTTGGAAAACGAAAACTTGGAAAACGAAAACTTGTCGTCAGGAGCGATTCATGCCGATAGAGAAACAGACAGAAATGACATTTAGTGCTCTTAATTGAGACAAGTACACACTATAGAGAGATATGCTTTGCTCATATTTCATGGCTGATGTTTACAACCACTTTAAACAATTAGGTTACAAGTACACAGCCATACAGGGGCTGTACAGCATGCAGGGCGCACTGCCTTCACGTACAACTGCCCATTGAGATGCATTAGAACAGAAGGTTGTATGTGGTCGTGCAGTGAGGATTGCATAATGCACCCGCATGGGCACCGACGTATATGGCAAATGCACACCATCTGCGAGTGGTTAAATACATCCAGGGCTGATGCTGGGAGGAAGGGGGGGGGCAGGCCATACAGATTTAGGGGGCCTGGGCCACAACCAGGGCTGTAGGATCGTGTCCCAGCTAATTAGTGGCAGAACAAGTTCCAGCACTGAGCTTCTGCAACTGGCCTGCCAGGGGATTGCTAGTGTGGGCACCCGGGACACCTACCCCACAAGTAGGGTTGCCACATCATCCCTTTAATCCAGGACACTTATTAATTACACAGGTTCTGAGGCTGATTTAATGCAGATAAGACACCAAGTTTAATTACCACCTTAAACAGCCACATGACCTGTATAATTAATGTGTGTCCTGGATTAAAAGGATGATGTGGCAACCCTACCCACGAGGTGCTCGGGGTCCCATGCGCGCTGATCGCCCATCTGTGGCAGGGTGGCAGTCGACCAACAATCGTCTCTCCCTTCTGACAGCCTGCATGGCTCACGGAAGAGAATTCTCCCAACCCCCCCCCCCCCCCCCCTTGGAGTTGGCTCCGATGTTCTTATGCACACAGATAGGGGGGAGGAGGGAGATGGTACTGCTAGACCGACGCTGAGGTATGTGTGTGGGCCGATTCTGGGGGAATGAGACGCCCAGTGGGTGGGCCATGGGGGAACGTTGGAGGTCAGGCCTGGTGGAGGGGCCCAGGCCTAAAGCTGTGTAAGGGGCCACAAAATTTCTGATGGCTGCCCTCCATACATTAGTGCACATGCAGACTCTTTACACAGCCCTCTCATGAGGCTGTATGCGGCAGCACTGGGTCCTGGAAACGTCATTGCGCTGGCTCTGCAAGCCTAAACTGTACGTAGACCCAAAATCTTTTTTTTGGTATGTTTGGCAACATGGTCTTACTGTATACAGTTTTCCTATGCAAATCATGTTTTTTGTGACTTTTTTGCAAACATTTTTAATACCCATTTTTATATTGTAGGCAAACGTTTGTAGGTGTCTTATGCATTTGTTTTCGCCTGTGTCAAAAAAATTACATAACATTTTTAGACAACATTACCATGCGTTGTGTAATAGACCCAACTAAATGCTGTGACAGAGGGGACAAGTTACAAAAACACATTTGTACTTTGCATCTACAGTATAGTTTTATTACCTTAGTGAACTAGAAAGATTGCAATTTTTCTGCTTTGTACTTTTTTTGCATTGGAAATACATAATAAATTTAAAAAGATTTTGGAATTAATACTTCTACAGCTAAAATTATGGAAATTGTTTAGGTCCATATAGGGCAAGTAACTGCGATTTATAGTGCTTAAAAGCTGAACTCTGGTCACCTTACAGCAAAACTAAACCCTCAATCAACATTCCCCATTTTAAATCCTTATGCTGTTAGCCTTAGTAAATAAATAGACAGAAAGGTATAATATAATATAATATATTTACTTGTGGGCAGTGGGATTCCAGGAAGTAAATGTTACATGATTCATTGGTCTTAAGGCTGGGTTCACACTGCTGCGATGCGGGAACACTGCGAATCCACTGCGGGTTCCCGCATCGCATGCCTCCTGGCGGCAGTTCACACTGCCCTATGCGAACTGCTGGGAGTGTCAGTTAAAAGTTAATGACACCTCCAAATCAGTTTGCATATCGCAGTGCGATCTGCAAACTCGGACAGGAATCGGATCGCATGGTGTTTACACCCATGCGATCCGATTCTGCTGCGGACTAAAAAAAGGATCCTGTACGAATTTGGGCCGGATGCGAATTCAGCCATACTATCTATATGGCTGAAATCGCATCGCACAGAGATCGCATGTGATTTGCACAGCAGTGCGAATCACATCCGATCATGGACATCGCAGCAGTGTGAACCTAGCCTTACTCAGGTTGGTCACAACTAGAAATGCTAGGGAATGTTTTTCAAGTGATTTCTCAAGAAAATAACAAAAATGGACACATGGATGGATGGTGAGGAGGTAACATATCTCCTCACCACTTGTCAGGCACACTCAGATCACATTTCCGAGGAGCAGCAGTGCCTGCTACACTTGTGAATGAGCCCTTCATTACATTTGGCACCCCTAGGCCTTGTTAAAGTTTAGGGGTTGTTAAAACCCTGCAATTGATTTGCAGTTTTACCGCCCCAATCCCTACCCCCTTTAGCTGCTGAGGTAGTACACATAACGCAGCAGGAATTAAACCCCCTGTTGCTTTTGGTAGGTGCTACTGCCTGCCAAATGTGACCCATTCAAGTAAAACAACAAAGTCTTGTGGGATTTTTTTTGTTCAAAAATAACAAACATGTTATCTTATACTTGCCTGTTCTGTGTAATACTTTTGCACAAAGCAGGCTAGATCCTCCGCTTCTCGGGTTCCTCACCGGCGCTCCTGACCCCTCCCTCCTGCTGAGTGGCCCCAGAGCAAGCAGCTCCATTCAGACACGGGGCCCTGACTCAACCCCACCCTCTCTCTCCCCTCATTGGCTCACTGACTTTGACAGCAGCTGTGTCTCAGCCAATCAGGAGGGAGAGTCCCGGACAGCAAAGGCTCTTGTGCAACATCGCTGGACCAGAATGGAGTTCATTTAAATATTAGGGGGGCTGAAGCACAAAGTTTTTTTTTTTTATCTTACTGCATAGAATGCATTACGATATAAAAAACCTAATGCCTTTAGAACCACATGAAGTCTATGACTAAGTGCAGCAAACCACCAAAGGTTGATTGAATTATCCTCTTCAATGGAGAGTTGAGGTCAAGATACAAGCCTTATGTTGAAACAGAGTAACCTGAACAATGGTGCCACTTTACATGAAACCAACGGACAATGGTCAAATTAGTGTTTTGAGATCCAGATAGCAAAGCCTTTGATTAAAAGGAAAGCTAGGGTAAATAACCCCGTTGTTTCAAAGGGTGAGATTTTCTCCTTCGTAAGAACCTAGTTGTAGCAGATGATATTTGGGACCAAAATGTCACACGCTTTGTAAATTTAGTTTTTGCCTCAGGACCTTACAGTACTGAGGGTTAATTTTGTAGGTAAGACTTAACATTAGTCTGGCCAGGCCATGATTGATGTTCTGCCTAGTCATGTGAACGTTGAGGTGCACATGACAGGCAAGAACCAGGTTTGGTTGGATGTTTTGGTATGGCCCTCTCAGAGCCAATCAGCAGGAGTGCCAGACCCGCTGAGGAGTCTGGGAGGGGGTACTTAAGCAGGTGTGGGTCATGTGTTCGGGGTTCCAGAGTTGTTCGAGAGACCCGTGTGATCTGTTCTGGTTCCAGGACTGGGGTAGCCCTGTGAAGGGTCCCGGTCACGGGGTGTTTGACATCCCGCAGCATGTTCCCGTCAGTGGCCCCTGTTAGACCCGACTGGTCTAAGGTAGGGATCCGTCTGTTCCCGAGTCTCGGAACCTGCCAGTCCGAGGGGCCGTAACTGAGGGAGGATTCAGAGTGTCCGCGCGTGCTCTCAGCTTGGGGGGGGGGCACCACAGCTCGTGCAAGTGACCGGGGGAGGACTCGGAGGAGGGCTGACAAGTGGCATCCCGAGAAGTGCCTGGTTACAGAGTTGGGAAGGACATTGACGAATCCACAGTTTTCCAGTACCTCAAAAGGAAGCAGGAAACGTTCCAGGTACAGTCGGAAAAAAGGTTCCTGTTTATCTTCGGTTGATTGTTCAAGTTTGAGTCAAAGTGCTGACTGCCATGACCTCTGGCTAGAGGTCTGTTCTGCCTTGAAGTACCCAGGTGCGAGTGGCTACTCTCTGATTGGAAATAGAGACTTTGTTAAATCTGCAGTTCAAGGTAACCAAGTTCTTCACCCGTGCCCTCTGTTCCCAAAGAGACTGTGTTTTGTGAGAGTTCTACTTGAAAATAAAACCTTTTTAAAGGACTATCTGTGTCAGCGCACAAGTTGTTTGGTATCAACCCTGGGAACCCCTAGATGCGGAAGAGCAGGCTAGGAGAAGGTAATCGGTAAGCCCATTCAGTCAAGGCTGCACTGCAACGGGTTATGGCCGCTACATAGTGTGGAGCTTTTCCCTAGACAATGGCAGAAGACACCCAGTTAATTATACACCAGTCACAAGTTGAAACAGAACTAAGTCTCTCTCTCTCTGTAATATGTTAAATTACAATGTTGCAACTCATTTTGTAAAAATCATTGTGTACTGTTGTCATCCAAGTATTTGACAAGAATTTGGCACCAGTCTGTTACGTTAAAAGGTGAAGTTTAATTCCATAAATCTCCGTCAATCTCAATATATTTGGTTAGGTAGAGATTTTTTATAGCCAGAAAGGTACACGAGATGGGGGACCGCAAATGACAGGGAAAAAGGTCACCCATATTAACATGAAACATGTTAAAACACATTTCATAATAGCATTTACCATGATCAGAGATGGGCGGGTGGGAATCAGGGCAGTTACCTCCCATGTTTGAACCAACCAATCATGAGAGGGTAAACATGAAGTGAGGGAGGTAACCATCCAAGAATTTGCACCATACAAAAAGGAGACACGCATGATTGAGAGGGAAGACCACAGACCCACACGCTGGCATACACCCTCTGGACGAACACAAATTTGGTAATAAGCGACCACTCCCCATCTCGCTGGACATTGCTGCTAGGACAAATCAAATATAAATCCTTTCCTTTAAACAGTGGTGAGATACTGACCTTATAATTATTGATAATATTTTTCTCTTCCCAAAATCATAGGAATCGTATCTTACATGTTATCTTATCCAATACTGTGTGAAGGGTAGTTTAGGATTTAATAATTGTCTCACGTTATTGGCCTTGTGTGTTTAAGCCGTTTGTGGGTGAAATTAAGAGCAAACTGTATTACAACAAATTTGGCTACTGTGGTCTCATGGAAATTATCGCCCCATTCAATCTGGCAGCTCTATTAAATTAATACGCCCTTCAAATTGAGAATATCCATCTGTCGGCTCCGCTAAACATACATTTTATTCCTTCCGGCCGGAGAAATTAAGGCGGCTTGTTTTCCAGAGCAACAAGAGATATTGTGTTTTTAAACTTAAGGCGTGATTACCGCAAATCTTTTTAACAGTCCTTTGGGCTACCCTTGGGTTATTTGTCAAATATGGAAAATCGTTTTGTTGCCATGTTGATGTCTTTGGTAGGGTGTATGAAATATGAATCACCGGAAAATCCAGTTCTGTAAGAAGTTCTATAATTATACTTGTAAATTAATAAAAATTATTTACTTATTAATTTCATCGGGAAATATTTATACGTTGGTAAGAATTCCTCATAGATTAACAAACTCAGGAAATTGTGGTATGTTACTGATTGTCGGAACAAAGTTCACATTTTTTACCGTAAGGTTAGAAGCACTACATAAAACCCTTAAAATGTATGCAATTCAAAATTCCCCATGTGCATCATTAAGATTACATACCACACTCACAACAATATACACACTTAAAGCCTACATTTAGCCCAAAAAAAAAAAAAAAAACACAACAGCAACCACACAGCACAAGGGACATTACTTACCCTCAGTGAAAGGTGTGCCTTTTACTGCTTTTGTCCTTTCTTCCTGCTCTAAGCCCTTGTACACACGGTGATTGTGTCCGACGGATTGTGTCCGACACTGTTGCATACACACGGTCGGACCAAATTGTCGGAAAATCCAATAGTTCAGAATGTGATGACGTTATTTCGTTACGACGGGACTACGTTCGTGCTAGTAGCCAATAGCTTTGGTGTAGGAATTTGATCTGAGCATGTGTGGCACTTTATCCGATCGGAATTCTCTACACATGATCGGACAAGGTCCAATCGGACCAGTTTGTCGGAAAATATTTCCAACAAGTTGGAAAATTGGGTCCGACGGATATTCCGATGGAAACAGTCCGATTATCCGACAAAACGGTCTGATAGGACACATTCCGTCGGAATCTCCAACCGTGTGTACAAGGGGCTAATGCTATTCCCCTCTGCAATCTTCCAGTGAATGATGGGGGGGGGGGGTGGTTAAAAGAACTAAGGGGCTGCGATAGGCACTATGCCTGTCCTCTCCACCCAGCTGCTTCATTCATAGCAGCTGAACTACAATTATGATCCTTGAAAGAAGGGGGGGTGGATGATTAAAAGATCAACCCCTCCATTCATGACCCGGTCATGGAGCGGTCGTACGGCTTCTATGAATGGAGCAGCTGCCCAGAAATGAAGGGCATGGTTGAGAACGCTTTTGTGCCTGTCACAAAACAAACACTTAGTTCCAATAACCCCTGCTCCCCCGGAAGAGAGGGGGGCATCGGAGGAAAAAGATTTTGGCCACAGCAGCACAAGGCACACATCTCATTGAAGGCAAGTAATGTCCTTTGTGACGATTTGTTTTAGGCAAACATAGGCTTTAAGCTAAAAGTCGATTCTTTAATAACAAATCTGCTAGCAGGTAGGGTCTTTTGGTAGTAGAAAATTTCATTCTCTTCTGCAAAAATAAAAAAAATTGAGCGGTTGAGAGGTTTAAATCAGCACAGTGACTGTGGCGCATGAAAAGTACACAGTTGGGTGCAGAGATAATTTAACTACAGCACACATGTGCAGGGGTTACATAATCAATTCCTGCCCAGTGGGGGAAGCAAGACAGGGCAGAACTAGAAGGAAAGATGGGCATGGCACTGGCAGGGACAATGTGGCTGTGGGGAGCTCAGATATTACTGGAGGATGCCTGTACCTGTAGAATATGGCAAATACTTGCACTGTTTAATTTCACTTTAATATCCAAAACAAGCCACTCAAAAAAAAAAAACAAAAAAAACACACCACAAACAAACCACAAACAAACCACAAACAAACCACAAACAAACCACAAACAAACCACAAACAAACCACAAACAAACCACAAACAAACCACAAACAAACCACAAACAAAAACAGCTTTGACACCCGTTGGAAAGGCCATTTGCCTAGCTTTTACATTGACCTTGGCTTCACAACTTTGTCTGAACTAGGCAGTAGATCAAAAGTGTCAGAGAAAAGTCAGGAAATCTTTATCTGCATACTTATTCCAAGTCACTATCTCAAAAGATTGAAATAAGTGTGTGACTTGCATGACAGCCAGGCAACCAGCATTTACAGAAGGAAGGGTCAGAAATGGGAGATTCTGTATTTCATTGATGACCTACAGCAATTCCTTTAATCTTAATCTAACAAGTAATTCTCATGAGTAAGGCCCCTTTCACACTAACGTCCCGTTCAGGCCCGCCTGTCAGTTTTTCAGGCGGACCTGAACGGGTGCTCCATAGAGCTCTATGGAGCGTCGGATGTCAGCGGTGACATGTCCGCTGACATCCGACCCGCTCCGATCCGAAAAAGTGTGACGGAGGAAAAAGCTATTTTTCCATCCGTCTGCGGATCGGATCGGATGACGACGGGCACTGCGGTCCGTCGTCATCCGATCTCCCATAGGGGAGAGCGCGCTGTGACAGGTCCGTCCCTGCACAGTGTGCGGAGACAGACCTGTCATCTCCCTGCTCAGCGGGGATCGGCGGAGTGATCCCCGCTGAGCAAACGGACATCCACGGGGCGGATCAGAACTGATCCGCCCCGTGTGAAAGGACCCTAAAGCTTAACTCCATACTGGTCTAAAAGAGACACACATTTAGGGCTGGCCCAAGACATTGTACTGCCTGGGTCCAGGAATGAAATGTCGCTGCCCCCCCTCCCCCCCCCAAAAAAAAACAAAAAAAAAAAAAACACGCCCACCAAAAGGCCCCTACATCCATTATTTTAGATCATGGTTATTAAAACTAAAATCAGGATTTTTCTACAGCTTACCTGCAAAATCATTTTCTTTGAGCACATCATGGGACACAGAGCAGCCATAACTGGGTTATTACACCACCTATAGGTGAATGGACACTGGCAAACCAAAAAAGACAGGAATTCCTCCCATATATAACCCCTCCTACACAGGAAGTACCTCAGTTTTGTAGCAAGCAATAAACTTCCAAAACAAGAGGGGAGGGATCTTTGTGTCCCATGATATACTCCAGAAAAGGATTTTATAGGTAGAAAAAAAAAATCCTAATTTCTTTATTGTACATCACGGGACACAGAGCAGCCATAATAGCCAACTGGGATGTCTCCAAGCAATGCTTTTGGAGGTGAAGGAACCCATTATGACCAAAGAAACACCATCAGAATCCCAGGATTTATATTGCTACCTGCAGTACACTGCATCCAAATGCAGCATCCTCCTGAGTCCTAACATTCACCTGATAAAACCTAGTGAATGTATGCACTGTAGACCAAGTAGAAGCCTTGCAAATCTGAGCCATCGATGCTTGATGATGAACTGCCCACGAAGCACTCTCTCCTGGTGGAGATCCCCCTAATGGAAAAGGTCGGGCCTTATCCCTTAATCCATACGCCTGAACAATCACTTGGCGGATCCATTGGGAAATATTTGACTTAGATGCTGCCTATCACATCTTGGGACCTTCTGGCAATACAGACAGATCATCAGTCTTCCGCAGCTGAGCCGACATTCTCAGATAGACCCCGATAGCCCATACTACATCAAGAGTGAAATAATTTCTCCTCTGCAGGCTGTGGGTTCGTAAAAAAGGAAGGCAGAAGGATATCCTGATTTAGATGAAAACTGGACACTACCTTGAACAAAAATTCTGCTCGTGGCTGAAAAACTGCCCTATCCTGGTGCAAGATCAATTAAGATTCTTTATAGGACAGAGTCGCCAACTCCGACACCCTCCTGGCTGACGTCACTGGCAACAAGAAAACTATTTTTCTTGTCAAGAGGACCAGAGGAATCTGCTGGATATGCTCAAAAGGATGCTTCTGTAAAACCCCCAGGACTAAAATTTACATCCCAAGGGCACAGAGGTGGCCTGGCCGGTGGAAGCACACAAATCATCCCCTGTACAAAACATTCGTACTAAGGAGTGAGAAAAAAAAGGCCTCTGAAAAAAAAAAAAAAAAAAAAAAAAAAAAAGATTGCCAAGGCCAAAATTTGACCCTTAAAATTGTACTTAAGGCCAGATTCATTTCCACTCATTTTTGCAGAAAAGCCAGAACTCTCCCAATGACATAGCTATGGGGTGCCACCTTCTGGCCTTACACCAGGTAATATAGGATTTCCAGACTCTATAGTAGATATTCCTTGAGACTGGCTTTCTAGCATTTAACATGGTAGACAATACTGACCCAGAAATGCCCCGGTCTTTTAAGATCCTGGTTTCAACAGCCAAACCATTAAATTTAGACACCGTAAAGCAGGGTGGAATATTGGACCCTGCGAGAGCATATCCGGACAGAGTGGAAGAACACAGGGGTTCCCCAATGCCAGTCTTACCAGTCTATGCATATCAAGTCCTTCTGGGCCAGGCTGGGGCTACTAGGATCACTGCTTTCTCTCTTCCTGGATCCTGCATAGTAGCCTTGGCAACAGTCAGATTGGAGGGAAGGCATATATCAGGGAAACTGAACCTATGGAATCATCAAGGCATCTGCCCCTAATGAAAGTGGGTCCCTGGTTCTAGACACAAAACAGTCTAGTTTCCTGTTGAACCTGGACGCCATCAGGTCTACATCTAGAACCCCCTATCGGTGGCATATCAATGCAAAGTTCTCAGGATTTAGGGACCACTCCTCTGGAAACATTTGCTGGCGACTCAGAAAATCTGCCGGCCAATTCCTCACTCCCGGAATAAACACTGCTGATAGGGATGGAACAAATCTTTCTGCCCAGGTCAGCATGTGAGCCACTTCCTTCTTGGCTGTCTGACTCCTGGTGCCTCCCTGGTGATTAATGTATGCCAGCCGTGGCATTGTCTGACTGGACCCTCACCGGACATCCCTGTAGTCTGAAAGTCCAGAAGCTTAGTGCCAAGCAAGCTGCCCGAATCTCCAGAATGTTGATGGGCAAGTTCCTCTCCCTCCAGAACCACGGCCTCCTCTAGGACCTCTCCCCATCTAGAGACTGGCATCTGTTGTCACCACCCTCCAGACCACAGGCAAAAAACACTTTCCCTTTACCAGATTCTTGGTTATCCACCAACAGACTGACGCACCTTCAGCCGAATCGACACGTGCCAGTCCAGAGACCGGACAGTCTTGTTCTAGACAGACAGAATGTTGTTCTGTAGTGGTCTGGAGTGGAATTGTGCATAAGGGACTGCTTTGGGAAGGGGGGGGGGAAGCCTCTGGAATTCCATTTTGTACCCCTGAGACACCGTAGAAATAACACACTTGTCTTGGATCACTTCTTCCCAAGCGTTTGAGAACTCTAATAGCCTCCCCCCACATGCGTGAGTTGCGGCAACCTATCATAAAGGAGGGCTCGGGGGCCAGCTTTAGGGGGTCCCAGGAACTAGGGTTTTCTGCCCTTGAGGCTTTCCTCTAGACCCGGATGGCCGAGGCCACCAAAACTGCCTGAAATTAGAAGTGCTAGGTACTGAAGCACTAGACACCTTAAAAAGGAAGGTTGTCTGCTCCTCCTCTTAACTGGCAGAAGTGCACTTTTACCCCCTTAAATGTTCTGAATATATTTATCCAGATCTACTCCAAATAGCCACTCCCTGTGAAAGGGGAAACCAGCTAATAAAACTTTTGCAGGGAAAATTATGCAGACCAGTTTAACCAAAGAATCCTGAACACATGCATTAATAGCAGGGCCAACCGGGTCACCTGCTGTATGTAATCTTTAAGAGCATCTACTGAGAAACATAAGGCACGAGGTAACTCTTCAGCAGATACCCCCTGATCAGAGACAGTCTTAGCTACCCGCTTTACCTGGTCCTTTAAAGGACTGATGGATACCAATAACTGCCACTGCCGGTTGTGCAGCAGACCCAGAAATAAAAAGACTCCAATTTCTGATCTGCTGGATCTTTAAACACCTGGGTATTATCTACAGGACAGGTAAGACTCTTATTCCCGGAAGAAATGGCAGTGTCCACAGATGGCATAATCCATTTCTTTATAAACTTTTCCTCCACAGGATACAAAAAGCGCAAACCTTTTAGGAGGAATAAAAAGATTATCACGGTGATCCCAGTCAACATACACAATTTTCTCTAGCAACGGATGCAAGAGAAAAGCCTGTGAACTCTGTGGAGGCCGAAGAGATCCTAAAGATGAAAAGGAACCCTCAGGGACCTCCACAGGCGGCAATTTAAATCCTGATCAGACCATCTCCTCGAGGGACTAGATTAGCAGTCTCTGGGATTGAGAGGCTGAAAACAGTTCTTCAGAATCTGACTTCTCACAAGTGGGGTCCATGGCCTGACCTTCATCCCGGTCATTTACTACTACTTCTTCCACATCTCCTGCCCAATCCTGTTCCAATGCAGGTGGGGACTCAGGTGAAGGGGATCTATCCCGTTCCCTTCCACCTTGGGAAATTGAAGCAATCATACATGCCATTTTTCCCTCCAGCTCAGCTAAAGCTGATGCCAAGTCGTCCTCTGATAGGTTGAGACCAAAGCATTAGCTGTTGCTACAATGCCCAACAACCGTAATGGCTCAGACTGGCCAGTTGCCTCAGGTCTTTCACGAGAGTTAAACACAGCACATGTATGGCTAGCATCCTCCAATACCATTGATGGTGTACTTGTGCCCCTTCCTGCTGTGCCCCCCCCCCCACTCCTCTTCTGGGAAGACATGCCAAGACAAAAACTTGAGGTAATAAAAACCACACTTTATGCACTTCAATCATCCTGCAAAATACTACACTTAGTCCTTGCAGTACACAGCTCTTACAAGACCTGCAGTGCCATGGTCCATCCACCAACAATGACTTACGTGCCCAGCTGACGCTGCTCTATGTCCCTTCCAGCCTGCTTACAGAATCCTAGGCCTGAAACAGCTCCTAATATGGCCTCTTCCACCCCTACTGCACCTGTCCAGCGTGCACGTTTGCCACACGCACGCTTGCAGCGTCCTGCACACCGGTCGCGACATTCCCATGCACGCCCCCCTATAGCCGCATTAATATCAGCGGGAAAGGACCACCAATGGCGCCAGAATAGAATCTAGGTGTACAGGGCGGGGGAATCTGAAGATCCACCTTCCTCCTGCTGGGATTATCCAGGCTGGGAGCCTCCACAGAGAAAGCGCTGCCGCACTGCGACACCACTGTCTCCAGTGGAAAGAAAAAATATGACACCTGGTCCTATACAAATTAAGAGACCAGTTTAAGCAAGTGCAAAAAAGTTTAAAAAACTTACCAGTCCCACCACAGGATTCTGCTTAAAAGCTAAATTCCAATCTTCTCCCATCACGGTAAGTTCTTTCTCTTGGACCTTCAAGGACCGGGTCCCCCTGAATATGGGGCCACTACCTTGGACCTGTAAAACACCCTGCCGGATCTCCTTTGGGGTCTTTTACAGATCTGGGTCTGGATCCCAGGCTCCAGCGCCCAAAAGTGTCACATAGGAACTACCTTGTAATCTTCTTATGCAGACAAGGTTCGGGTTCCATACACTTTAGTGCATCACCATTCTCCTTTCTTTTAGCTAGATCATGGAGAACTTCTCCAACCAACCATGACCCTCGCCTTGCAAGACACTGGCAAAAAAAACGGAGGCACTCCCTGTGTAGGAGGAGTTACATAGGGGATGTCTTCCTGTCTTTGGTTTGCCAGTATCCATTCCCCTATAGGTGGCATATAACTCCGTTATTATGGCTGCTCTGTGTCCCGTGACGTACGATAAAGAAATTAAATTTTTCAGGAAGTCAGATTTACATGCAACAGCACCTTGTCTATATGAAAAATTATATGACATGACCATTATGTTCAATTCCAAGGGGCTGGCTGGGGCAGTATATGGGGCAGATTATCGTAGAATAGGGGCAGGCTAGGGCAGTATGGGGATGTGCTAGGATAGTATATGGACAGGCTAGGGCAGTATAGGTGCGGGCTAGGGCAGTATAGTGATTTTTGAGCATGACAGGTTATGCAACATTTGGCTAGCCAGCAGATCAGCAGCCACTACTAGAAGAAATGATGGACCCCTTTTGTGTCACACACAACTTAAATTACCTCTCTGTTGCTCTCTCCCAGGGCTCCCACCATCTTCAGGCAGGCCGCATCCTCTCCTTCAGTTCCCCCCCAACAGAAATGCAAGCCTCGCAATCTGTGCCCAAACATCGGCTGCTGGCAGAGCCAGTGGGGAAGGGATCTTTCATTGCTCTGTCCCCTGTGGGTACCCCCCAGCCCCCGGTAGCACACACACCTAAACTCTTTGTGTGTGCTTGGGTGTTTAACAGCTGTTGTAAAGCTGGATACACACTCCACAACTTTTGTTCAACTTCCTTTAGATATACCTTCAACTGTGTAGTGCAAGGGCCTGCCTGACTGCATACAAGTGGAAAGTGTTTAGGTTTGACCTCGTATTATATGGTCTTACGGCTTAATTATCTCTCATATAAAATAAGCCCTTAAATGCAATTAGAGTACCATCATCATTATACAACAATATTGTTGAATATAGTTTGCATGCTTTTACATATGCGAGATGGTCACAGTTTCACAACTAACTTAAGGTGCACTAGTCCTAGGTGTATGTAGTATGTTTCTTCCACCAACAGAAACACACAATGCAGGGAAAGCTATGAAGACCAAGCCACATTGCTCTGACGGGCTACAGTCTGGAACCATTTATTATACTTAGGATTGTTATTACACTCAGAAACCGAATATGTGGGTGGCCACTTGCTGTCCCTGGTAGCCTTGCCACTTATGAACCCATTCTTTACAAAAAAACGGCCATATCTGCTGCGATTAGCAAATATTGTAAATATAACTGCTATATGTATTCTTACTCATCTTAATATCCTTTAAATATTTTTCAGACCTGTGGAGTAATGCCTGTGGTCAGAAGCTTACTGTTCACTGCTGCTTTCTCTTTGTATATGGCGACTGGTCTTATCCCCCTCCCCGTGTTTCTCTGCCAGACTATGTACAGCATGGTGATGCCACCACTGCATTTACAAAGTAATATCTGGATTTGTAATGGCATTTGGCATACAGTGTGTGTTTGCATCTTTTGTGGCTATTGAGAAATATATTTAAATTAACTTTTTTGTGCCTGTAATTCAGTTTTAAAACAGGCCATCTAGGTTATATCTTATACAATACAGAATATTCTGTATACATATACTAATGCAAGGATTCTAATATTCAAAAGATAATGATCTACATTATCCCAAATAAGTATTTTCTGGACTAGGATCTTACATGTAACGTATTGAAGCATAATATAGTAATGATGATGATAATAATAATAATAATAATAATAATAATAATAAATGTAAATTACCTTATCTCCTTGCTTTATGGTGCGGAGCTGAAGCTGACCAATGGCCTTCTTTGCTTCATCCTTTAACCGCTTCTGCAACACAACATTTAAGTATTTATTATATTGTTAAAAATTTCACACTAAAAATTGAAAAGAAAAAAAAAACTGCTTCTCAAAAAAGGCAATACTGTGTTTTAACCACTTCAATACTGGGCAATTTTACCCCCCTCCCTGCCCGGTTTTAGCTCGGTCATACTTTAAATGACAATTGTGCGGTCATGTAACCCTTGTTGGCAATCACAGGGGTCAGACGTTTCTTGTTGTTGGTCAACAGGTTTGCACATCTAAGGAGAAATTTTGTCCCACTCCTTTTTGCAGATCCTCTACAAGTCATTAAGGCTTTGAGGCTGATGTTTGGCTACTCAAACCTTCAGCTCCCTCCACATATTTTCTATGAGATTAAGGTCTGGAGACTGGCTAGACCACTCCAGGACCTTAATGTGCTGCTTGAGCCACTCCATTTCCTTGACCGTGTGTTTTGAATCATTGTCATGCTGGAATACCCATCCATGACCCATTTTCAATGCCCTGGCTGAGGTAAGAGAGTTCTCATCCAAGATTTGTACATGGCCCGTGCATCATCCCTTTGATGTGGTTAAGTTGACCTGTCTTAGCAGAAAAACACCCCCCAAAAGCATAATTTTTCCACCTCCATGTTTGATAGTGGGGATGGTGTTCTTGGGGTTATAGGAAGCATTCCTCCTCCTTCAAACATGGCAAGTTGGGTTGATGCCAAAGAGCTCAATTTTGGTCTCATTTGACCCACAACCCTTTCACCCAGTTCTCCTCTGAATCATTCAAAAGTTCATTAGCAAACTTCAGACAGGCCTGTTCACGTGCTTTGAGCAGGGGTCCTTGCGGGCACTGCAGGATTTCAGTCCTTCATGGCGTAGGGTGTTACCAATTGTTTTCTTGGCGTCTATGGTCCCAGCTACCCTGAGATCATTGACAAGATTCTCCCGTGTAGTTCTGGGCCGATTCCTCACTGTTCTCATGATCATTAAAACTCCACGAGGTGAGATCTTGCATGGTGGAAAGATTGGGATCTGATTAAAAGACAACTGTTCACAGAAGCAAAGCATACAGATACCAAACTGAGATTAGGAGCACTGCCTTAAAGAGTTTTCTCCTAATCTCACCTCATTACCTGTATAGAAGACACCTGGGAGCCAGAAATCTTGCTGATTGATAGGGGATCAAATACTTATTTCACTCATTAAAATGCAAATCAATTTATAAACTTTTGTTATTCCGTCCCTCACAGTCAAAATAAACCCGCCATTAAAATGATAGACTGATGATTTCTTTGTCAGTGGGCAAATGAACCACTGATCAGCAGGGGATCAAATACTTTTTTCCCCCTCACTGTACCATAAATGTGAAAAGTAGTTCCACCATAGCTCAGTTAAAATATTCCCCTATATACTAATGCATCTAGGGAGGTTTCGCGAAGAAAGGCATTTGTAGTCACTCTTGACCTTTCCTTTGGACTAGGTGGTGAGGTGAAAGCTGCTAAACAACTTGCTTGCATGAATATAGCCAATTTTATACTAAAAAGCAGAACAAACAGGCATGTCATCCTACTAAAACTAATACAATAACATTTTATCTAGTCAATGTTGAAGTAATATTTTAGTTACGGGATTACAAAGGGTGATTGAATTATGTACTGGTTTCTAATATACCTAAACCATTTCACTGTGGGATGTCTTATGAAGCTCCCAAGCTCTACCGCTCTACCACCAGCTGGAGAATAATGCAGGAGGGGACCTATAAAAAAGTATGACAAACTTTCAAGTTCACATCTAGGAAACTTGATAGTTTGTCTCTATGGATGAAAGATCACTGCAGGCCCAGTCTATCTCAGGGTAAGCAACAGGGATCAGTAAGGGAATATTGGCACCTACAAATAAAACATTCTCTGATTAAACAATTAATGGCTACACTGGACAAACACAACTAATGACTGTAGGCATCCAAAGAATCCCATACTTGGTACCAGGATGTAAGGTGGATCTGGAAATCTGTTATCCTTGATGTATGGAGAATAGAGAAGCTGACAAAACGTTTTACAGGGGCGTTAAAAGGAAACCATAGAGTGCACACATTTTAGTTGTGCACACAAGTGCAATGGTTATCTGAAACAATTTTTAGTGGGGCCTTTATAATTTTACATTAATTTCATATTTTAATGGTTCCATTTTGAAAACAAAATCTGCACATTCTCTTTTCACATCCTGTGTAACATTTCGCACCCCTGCTAACTACTTCTAAGGCCGCGTACACACGGGCGGACTATCCGTCCAACTAAGTCCGTCAGACAATCCGACAGACAGTTCGTCCTACTTTTGAATGAACGGACTTGACCACACACGACGAACAGACAGTCCGCTGAAAGCTTGCGCGATGACGTGTACGGCACGTACGACGGGACTAAAAATACGACTTTCAATACACTGCAATGCAACCTTCGGCCGTGTAAATCCTTTCTGAGCATGCGCCATACTTAGTCCGTCGAACTAGCCTACTCACGAGCGGACTGTCCGCTGAAACCAAGTTTGGACGGACAATATTACGGAAATTCCGAAAGACTTCGTCCGCCAGACTGTCCGCTGAAAAAGTCCGCTGAAGCCCACACACGAGCGGATTGTCCGCTGAAACGTGTTTCAGCGGACCAAGTCCGTCAGACAGTCCGCCCGTGTGTACACGGCCTTAGATTTATGATACCGGTATGAGACACCTCATTTAAGCAGAATAAACGGGTAAGAACAGTAGATCACAATACAGAACATGTGTTTCTCTTAAAAAAAACTCACTATAGATTTAGAGTACTATAAAATATTTTATGATTGTAATCAAGCTTTGTATACACTGGAACCAGCCACAAAATTGAGAGACCAGACCGGAAAACTATAAATCTTTCAGTAGAGACTCCATTCCAAGAGCAGGTTTGCAAGTCCATTTTGTTTGCAAATCCAAAGTTAGTCTAGGTGCCCAACCAAGACAAATCGGCCCAATAAATTACTGTAATAGGTTGAACACACATTTTACACAAATACATGGGGAAAAAAAGTTTAAAGAATACAGTACTGTATAAAGTACACAGAAGCACAACCACTTGTAGAGAATGCACATATAACAATGTATGCCAGAAATGTGAACTCACACAATTGGAGATGAAAATGCATGTTGTATCTTTGGAAGTTGGCAACTTGAAGGTTCGTATATAGGGGACTGACTGTACATATAACCTACAACATAATAAATTCGCTCACCATAGAACTGTGTTATCACTACATAATCTGTAATAATTGATTTAACAATAAATATGAATCTGAACAAAATAACTGGATTCCACAATTGTCACAAGACATTAGAGGCAGTCTGTGCCAGTCTCTCTTCACAAATCAATTACTGGTGATTGTGTATTAATCAAGAAGATTCCAGTCAGCTGGCTTCAGAGCAAAGCCCTGACAGATAAGCTGAGGTTTCTTCGTAGGAAAATAGTTTAAACAGTAATTGTAACCAGGGCTGTCTCCAGCCTGTACATTAAATACTGTGCAACAGCCATTGTCAACAGTAATCAAAAAGCCCCAATGTCCATTATGTTCACCTGACAGCTTATCAGTATTTTATTTGTAAATGCTTGGTGAAATGAGTAGGTCAATAAGATCATACTTTCTGTGCCAGCTTAAAGGCTACGTTCTCCTTTTTAACATGTTGTAAGCTATACCCATATTTAGGGTGTAACAGCAATCCCCTTCACCCCCCTTTCTTGTGACAGCAGGCGTAGTTCCCACCCCCCACGCTTTGAACACCTATAAAGAGGCATGGGCAACAAGTTGGAGGGAGAGTGTGCATGAGCCCGAGACACTGATCACAGGTCCAATATCATTGATCACAGGTGCAGGATAGGTTCTTGTAGAAAATAAAAAAAACTATTTTTAGTTTTTAGCTGTAAAAATATGAATTTATTCTTTGTTAAAGGTGAACTTATCCTTCAAGCAGAGTATACAGTATGCACTTACAGTGCCCGTGTGTGCCCAGCCTTACTTTCTCTATTCAGGCTGGTAAATCTTGTATACAGACAAGTTAGCAGAAAAGCGTGCATGCCAAAAGTCTGTATTCTGGAAGAATTGTTCAGGATATAAACTAGTTTGCACACTTCCCAAAGGAATAAAAAACACTTTGGTGCCAGGAGCTTGGCACTTGTAATATTCAACACACGACTCCTTGCAGTGTGATATTAGCTGGCCAGTGTTTATGCCCACTAACACTAACCCCTAATACATATGTAGTGGAGTTCCCATTTAATCCACCATGCTCAGATGCTAGCACAGCCCCCTCTATTTCCCATAACTCTGTGGGTTCCTGGACACACTCAGAAGGATCAGTTCCTCATCTACTCTCCCACAGAAACTCAAAGAGGCCACACCTGGGACAGAGTTAGCTGGGAAGGTGAGTGGCAACCAGGTAAGAAGCCCTCCACAGTCAAAAAAACGGACATGCGCACATTTAGCCGGACAGGAGTCCAATACCACCCAACTTCTGCAGAAGACCCAGCCACTGTGGAGAGCACCTCCCCAATTGCCACCAGAGTACTCCAGTTACAGCGGGGTGGTGTGTCATCCTCAAACTTTACTTGTGTTTATCCGAGTTACCAGTGCTACAGTTACCTGCACTTCAAAGAGGCCGTTTACAAGGACAATCCCAAGTGGTGTTTTTTGGTCTGTGCTGTTATACTAAAGTATGAATTCTCAGCTTGAGACTCGGGCTGATAAAATCTATGCTATGCAACCAGATTTTACTCGGACTAGGCCACAGAGATGTTGCTGGAAAGAGTCCAGATCTGTGCAGCTTTCATAATCGGTTTTGTATTATGCATTGTATGCACTCATTGTCATTCCTACCCAGTTTTGAATTATTGATTTCAATTTTTCACCTGTTTAGTAAACAGCAAGTTGCAGTTGCTCTATGTTGGATCATTCGACCAATTGCCCATGCTGATGCACTTAAAGTAGTTGTATACTTTTTTTTTACTTTAACCTACAGGAAAGCCTATAATAAGGCTTATCTGTAGGTAAAAAAAATCTCTCTAGGAGATATTCCCCTCAGTATGCGCCGCTGACTGCAGCGGCGCATGCGCACAAGGGGATTCTCGGCTGAAAATCCGGCAGTGGCCGACCGGCCGGAAAGAAATCTCCCGCGCGCATGCGTGGGAGTGACGATATCGCAGCTCCGGCCACTCAGCGCCGGAGCCGCGATACCCGGAAGAAATGCCGAGGGAGCATGTCAGCTCCCTCGGCGTGGATCGGGCCTGATGTCGGGGCCTCGTTCTAAGGTATTTCATAATGAGCTAGTATGCGGTGCATACTAGCTCATTATGCCTTTTGCTTTGCAGGTGGTAAAAAAACAAAAACATTAGCGGGTTTACTACCGCTTTAAACCTAAAGGCAAAATGTTTTTTTTGACTAGAGTGGTGAGGGGTTAGACGATTCACCCTCAAATTCCCCCATAGAATCCCCAAATTTCTGCTGAATCGGCCAAACTTTGAACCATGGGTGGTCCTGTAAACATCCGTCAGCTCGACAAAAGTTGATCTAAAAATAGACTGAGCTGGGCAGAAAATGACTGATCTTTCAGATGAAGGCATCTGAATACAATAATCGGCAGTGGAGATTCCTCCATCTGTACCCTTCATGGGGCTGAACATGAAATATTTAACTTTGTATGGCCAGCCTAATTGTCCTTATTATGTCTCAGGGAATGAAAGTGAGGGTAAACTCAAAATTCTGAGATGCCACCAGAACAGGTATAGAAAGGGAATGCTCGAATGGGGACTCCTGTTCCAACAACAGATGTCTAAAATGTGATTTCCCTCACATTGTCAAAGCTATTGTTCCTCCTTTTAAGTGTACAGGACAGAAAGTGATAGTAAGAAAAAAAAGACAGCATTGGGAATGTTTAAGGTTTTTCTGGAATGGGCCTATAGGAGGACATACTGTGTATGGGCAGTAATAATGAAATGTCATACTAGATTAAATTTTGTCTCGACTTGAGAACTCAAATTGGTTGTAAAGTCAGAAGATTTATCTTAATGCATTCTATGCATCAAGATAAAAACCTTCTGTGTGCAGCTCCCCCCTCAGTACATACCTGAGCGCCCTCAGACCCAATAATACTTACCTGAGCCCATCTCCTTCCACCGATGTTGCAGGAGTGTCTTTCCTGCCCAGGACTCTCCCTCATTGGCCGAGACTGCAGCATGGCACCATTGGCTCCTGCTGCTGTCAATTAAAGTCAGTGAACCAATGAGGAGAGAGAGGGGTGGGGGTCGAACTGTGGCTCTGTCTGAATGGAGACACAGCTGCAGCTTGGCTTGGGGTGCCCTTGCTATGGGGACACTCAGCAGAAGGGAAGGGCCAGGAGTGCAGGCAAGGGACCCGAGAAGAGAAGGATCTAGATTGCTCTGTGCAAAACCACTGCACAGAGCAGGTAAATTTGTAAATTTTAAAGAAGAGAAAACAGACCTTAGTATCAGTTTAAAAATAGTTTGGTGTTTTTTTCACTAGAAACTCTCAAAGCAATGGATGTGAGGAGAGCTGAAGTTTAAATGTTTTGTTTTAGTGCAGGGATATCAGGGCTGTAAAATCATGGCCAAGAACCTGTAAGGATTCAAAGAGGGACAATTTGGCCAACAAGGTTTGTATCCAGGTTTAGAGTATTTGCCATTCAAGCTAAGGTTAGGAGGTTGCTGGTTAACAGCAATGAGCTATGCTTCTAAATCCAAGAATTACTTGTGGCAATTGTGATTTTTTATTTTTTTTTGTTATAAAATAAAAGCCCAATCCTCCACTCTAATTTCGAAGACTGAAGAAGCTGAGCAACTAGCATTAAACACTGTCAGCACTGTAGAAGTATGGTGGTCCCAATGATCTGCTTACTCACTTAACCACTGCAGGATCAGCATGTTACGCCTCCTTATCTGGGCCATTTTTCAGAGCAGTTCTAGTTTGACTGACAACAATTATGTTATCATTCAACACTACCCAAGTGATTTTTTTTATAATTGTTTTGAGATGGATAGAGCTTTCTTTGGTGCCATTTAATAACCGACAGTACGTTACACCCCCATACTTTTCTGAAATGAAGAAAGATGCTGGTATTAAGGTAGTTAGGTGCTTAGTTTTTAAAAGTCGCTCACTGAAGTCACGATATACTTATAAGGATGTGAAGATATCAAAGCATCTTTAACTCCTGTGGTAATCATCGGTGGCCACATTAAAGCGGTTGTAAACCCGCTGAATTTATTTTTTTTCTTACTTACCTGCAAAGGAAAAGACATAATGAGCTAGTATGCACCGCATACTAGTTAATTATGAAATACTTGCCTTAGAACGAGGCCCCCGACATCTGGCCCGATCCACGCCGAGGGAGCCGACATGTTCCCTCTGTGTTTCTTCCGGGTATCGCGGCCGGAGCCGCGATATCGTCACTCCCGCACAAGCGCGTGGGAGATTTCTTCCGGGCAGGGTCTAGCGTCTGCCGGGCTTCCAGCTGAGAATCCCCTGTGCGCATGCGCTGCTGCAGTCAGCGGCGCATTGCGAGGGGAATATCTCCTATTATAGGCTTTCCTGTAGGTAAAAGTAAAAAAATGAACTATACAACCACTTTAAAGCTGGTCATTCACTGTATGAAGTTTGACCGCTTTCTTGGAAACTGTACAGTCCAAGTTCACTTTGAGGGTGGCTTGGGTGGCTGGCCCCCCACACCCCCCCCCACCCAACATTCATTGATAGAAATATCAAAAAATAGTCGGGTGGAAAATTATTGGCCAAACAGCAGTGAACATCAGCCAAACATTCAATCAGATGCAGACATTGTATGGGTATTTTCACAGCTAGCAAGACCAGCTATCAAAATACAATAGGCATAGTGGGAGATTTGTCCATCTAATTTTAATTTGCAGGCTGAACGAAAAAGAAAAAAAAAATTAGGGCGGGCTTTAGTCCGTTCACTTCTGAATGAAATGACATACCTTTTGTACAACATACTACCCTATCAGCAGCTCTTTCATATATAGGTGACTGCTTATCTTTCCAGTGAACGACTCATAAGATTTGGTTTTATTCGGGGTTTGCGAAAGATTGAACAGTGAAAATATTACTTTACTCCTTTCATAAATTTATTACAAAAGCCGAGATTAGAATTATCTTATCTAAAAGCACTAGCATATTCTGCGTACTGAACAAAGGTGAAAGTACAACAAATTATAATGAGAGGTAAACATTGATATATATATATATATACCAGAATATGAAGCCAAGAGCTCCTTTCATTGGTTTTACCATGCACATGCATGTAGTAGCTAACAGACATCTAAACTAGTTGTCCATTCAAAAATAGAGAAATATACATCAGATGCGGCTCTTTAATTAGGCAAATTAGGCGATTGCCTTAGGCCTCGCCCACAGAAAGGGCCTCGCCATCGAGCGATTGCCTAATTTGCCTCTGAGGTGTTGTGCTGCACTGTCTGCTGCTGTGTGGAGTGTGGGACAGACTCAAGCGGCGGGGTGAGCGGGCGGCGGGCTGCACACAGCTGCAGACAGTGCAGAGTGAGCTCCGCGGCGGTGGACGAGGGGGGGTTATAAGAGTATGTCTGTGTAATATGCATGGCTTAGGCTGCCTGCGCGTCCAATAGCAGCAGCGCCGTCCTCCGAGTCCTAGCCCTTCCTTCCCCTAACGGCGGCCCCATTGCATGCCGGGAATTGTAGTTCTCCCACAGTGCACAGGCACATAGACTTCAACATGGCCGTCTGGTGCCTGTGCTCTGCAGAGACTACAACTCCCAGATTGCACTGCAGGGCAGAGCTAGAACATCATGTGTTGCTTCTCCAACTGAGTCCTGCTGCCTTTACCAATTTGTCACCAAGGCGAGGAGCAGGAACAGTATATACTATATATATATATATATATATATATATATATATAACCTAACAACAATGCACCCCCACCAAATCTAAGAGTCCAAAAGGCCATATTAACTCTGCATTGACAAGACAGTTTTATTTTCACACATTCTAAAAAATAACTTTTCATCTGCTTTACTGAGGATGCTTTACAGTGGCTGCGTTTGAGGGGCACAGTGGCTGCGTTTGAGGGGCACAGTGGCTGCGTTTGAGGGGCACAGTGGCTGCGTTTGAGGGGCACAGTGGCTGCGTTTGAGGGGCACAGTGGCTCCTGTATCATTGTCTGCACACAGTCTCTGACCATTTCCTGTATCATTATCCACACACAGTATCTGACCATCTCCTGCATCTTTGTGGCATGATTGTCTGTCAGCACCCTGTCAGTGGCTCCAACTTTTCATGCCGTGTTAGCCAGGTAAGAGTTTGCTTGTCATTACCATAATAAAACCATCTCCTGTATCATTGTCTGCAAGTCTCTGACAGTCTCCTGTATCATTGTCCACACACAGTGTGACCATCTCCTGTATCATTGTCCACACACAGTCTCTGACCATCTCCTGTATTATTGTCCGTACACAGTCTCTGACCATCTCTTGTATCATGGATGTGAGGTCGGTGACTGTCCTTTAGCTGGGTTGGACTGTCCCTTAGCTGGATTGGATGGGTCGGACTATGTCCCTCAGCTGGGTTGGACTATGACTATATCCCTCAGCTGGGACTGCCCCTTAGCTGGATTGGACTGTCCCTTAGGTGGATTGGATTGTCACAGTCCCATAGCTGAATTGGACTGTCACACTCCTATAGCTGGTTTGGGCTGTCCCTCAGCTGGATTGGGCCGTCCCTTAGCTGGGTCGGACTGTCTCTTAGGTGGATTGAAATGTCACAGTCCCTCAGCTGGGTCGGACTGTCCCTCAGCTGGGTCGGACTGTCCCTTATATGGGACTGTCCCTTAGCTGGTTTGGACTGTCTTCACTAAAAGATATTGAAACATTAAAAAAAATGTACTACTGTTAAAACTTCCCAGGGGGTTTGTGTATGAGCCCCAACTATAGTTAGCACATATATTGTGATATTATATATTGAAACAAAGGGTTTTTTTTGCTTTTGTTTTGATTGGCTTTCAGTAAGTGCCTGAGAAAGGACCCTGGTATAAGTCTAATCTAATAGGGCACTCTTACACCAGGCTGTTTTCCTGCAGGCACCCTAAACAGACACCTGTTCAGAATTGACAGGCATTTGTTGGAGCAGCACCATGGTAGTTGCAGATCAAACAGAAGCAGCTTCTTTGGCTGCACAGGATAGCAGGACTTAATTTTCTGACTAAAGTTTCAATTTAAGTTTTTTTTTTATTGATGTTTTGCTAAAGTATACAAGAAACTGAGTTATTTTGTTACTTGAAAAATATTGCACTTTATACCTATTATGTTCCATGCACTACTGAGCAAATATTCAAAGTTACATATTTATATGTTTTTATGTTTTTCATTTTTGTAAAAAAAATCACTTATTCTAAAACATAACCTGTTTAATGCAACATGTTGTAAAATTACTTTTTTTTGTTTTATACTTTGTTGACAAATTAATTTCACATTTATGAGACAGCACAAAGGATAATGAGTAGGCAGCTGCACAATTTGATCTATATCTGTGTGCGGGTAACATATATACCCACCCACCCTATGTTTAATGATATTTGATTAAAGAATAATTGGCTAGAGAAATGTATAGAAACTGAATTCATAGTTCATAGTTCAAAGTTAATATATGCATTCATACAGTTAATTTTTATCATTTTTAGAATATTTTTCCCATTATGGGCGTGAGTGGGGCCTCGTGTCTAAGTTTTGCCTAAGGCCTCAAAGTCTAGAGCCGCCTCTGTACATTATCCATTAGACGTAAAACAGAAAAGTGCCCCTTTCTTTTAGGCTACAATTGTTAACCAAGAATAGCTGCAGCTTTCAGGGCAGACTGGTTTCTCAAGAGTATATGTTTCTTGGGTGGATCCCATCCTCGTGTTTCACACTGGCTTCTAGGTTCAGAGGTTTCAGGTGCAACCTAAACAAAAACCTGTACTAGCAATTGTAGTTAAAGCATCCGTCGTTGCAAAGTAAAAATCCTATTTTTAAATCGCTGCAATACATGCATAATCTCTTATGTTTTAACCATTTAAACCCCATGCAAATACAGAAAAATAACTGTTGCACTACCAGTAATAAGGTGTGATCGTACCTTACTCTGACATGACAGCACAGCTCTGAATTAATCCTTATTCATGTATTTATTTTATTTTTATTTTTTTATCAGAAATGGGGAAAAAAAAAAAAAAAAAAACACAACATTTCTCAGGCTTGTTTTAGCACCCAACTGCAAATTTTGCAAGCAATGATCAAACCAGAATACTTGCTTGCCATACCAGTCAGTTTGGCCTCCATTAAATTTACATTATACGCTCAACAATTATTCACCTGCTTGCTCATTTCCTTCTTCTCTTTGCTTTCCCCCATCACTGAATTTGGTAGCAAGCAATTAGGCGATCACATGATTTTGCATGGGCAATGCACATCATTTAAGTGACCACATTATTTTGCATAGGAGGTACACAAGTAGTTTTACTGTAAAAACACTTACACAGATTAAACACCTTATCATAATTCTAAGAGTATCAGTTATGTTATGAATTTTGCAGTCAAAACTAAAATATTAAACTCAGCATTAGGTTGCATTATTTTACTACAAACTGTATATATGCTTAGATCTAGCAGTAGATCAGTGCCCCTCCAACTTGTTTATCTTCTGCATTTGGTAGGTTCCTTTTGTTTCTCTCGTTTTATGCTACTTTATACAGTCCTAACCAGACCCTCTGCTTTTTTTTTTTATGTTCCCCCAGTTTTTAAGTTGGCCGCAGAGGCGGGGCTTAGGAAAGTGATTATATAAATGGATGACTCCTGCACTGTCTGGTAAATTAAGCTAGGGGGCACTGCTGCAAACACCTGTGGATCTGATCCAAACAGAAAAGAAATAATATATGAATAAATGGTGGCGTTTGTGCTGTGCCAGAGAAGGTGTATGAGAGAAAAATAAAAGTGATGCTACTAATAGAAAATAGGTGATGTGAAAATGATCTCATACATAAAAATCACATAAATTGATATAATCCTGATAGACATGATAAATCGAATAGCATAATCAAGTGAATGGATGTCCAAAGAAACAAATCTCATGAAAGAGCCTGATGAGATCCTAGTTTAAACCTATACGAATCTAACAAAATCAAGTGAATATTAAGTGAACCAATGAAACAAGCAAGGAAAAAACAAAAAAATTCGGGCCCGTCTCTGCAGTTGCTTCACCTCGGGCTATCCAGCCCCAAGACTTGGAAATGCATAGATCCACACCCCAGGCCAGGAGGGCCATGGGGGCTGGTCAGGAGGACCAGGATAAAACAGACAGAAAAACCTTCTGGCCCAGGACCCCCCCATAGCACGTGATGTCAGTACCTTAAGTACCCCCTCCCAGAATGCACAGCAGGAGAACACTCCCACTGGGCTGGTTTGGAGAAAAACATGGCACTCAATACATCCAGCTAGACTGCGTTCTCACACTTGCCGGCGGTGACAGCAACACCTGTGGCCAAGGAGAACCCAGTGCAACCCAGCTGGACTGGTACTGAAATCATAATTTAGTAAAATTAGCCCTAAAACCCAACTGTGGTTTCAGGAGAATTAACTTTCAAAAACATATAGTGCATGCTCGTCAGGAGCCAGCGCTACAGGTACATATTGTAAATTTCTATGGAAGTATAGAACATGTTATAAAAAAAAAATGTTTTACAGATGTACATTGTATTTTCTTATAAATGCACTTTAAAAAAAAAAAAAAAAAAAAACAACATGAAATTTGTGCAAATAAACTAAACTATTCTACTCAAGCTAGGCTGTTCCAATGTTTTCTTTTTGTATGCAAGAGGTTTCTTCATAACCTTGGCCTGCACTTGCTCAATGTACTGAACTCCCATTTGCAAGGACCATGCCTTGCCATCAGAATCAAACTATGGTTCATATCATAGTAATCCTAAAAGAGGGTAAAGGTCCATTTGCACTAGTTAATGTGACGGTCGATGCCAAACCGTGTCCAAAAATATTATAACTACCCTGACCTCCCCACTTTAAAGTTGATCTTCACTGCATCTGAGCACCACAAACCAAAAGACCACCATTTTAAGATATTTTTAATATTCAAAGCAAACTCCCCTATCCATCCACGTCTCTATGATTTATTCTGTTTTCATTTGGGCAAATGATCTATATAGCATTTACTTCCTGGAATCCATCTGCTTTTAGCGCAAACATGCAAGCAGGACAGTGCTTAGCTGAGAAAAACTCTCCGTCTCCACCCTTCCTGAAGACCTTCCTGTCAGTGGGTTTACGCCCACTTTACTTTTTTTTTTTTAAACTGTGCTTAATGCAGTAACCCCTTTACACCAACCGTATGCAAAATATGCAGCCTCAGCTTGAAGGGATTGTACCAGGGTGATGCATGCAGCTGCACGCATCACGCCAGTACCGTCTTGTTGAGCAAATGGTCGGCTTTCTTGGGATATCAACGGATGCGGCTAAAACCCGATCGGCTATTATCTCAAGGAAAGGGAGGGGACATCCCCTCCCTTGGCTCTCCCTTCCCACCGAGAGGCTCGAGTGACAAGCCAAAACATCCGCCGGTTGGCCGGAGACTTGAACAACCGGCTTTGATCTGGTCTCAGAGCTATTAACCCGGAAGCATGTCATGACCTCACTTCTGGTTTACTGAAGTCTTAAAAAGGCACCAAAAAAAAAAAAAAAGTAAACTTGGCTTTTTGAATGCTTTTAAAAAAGGAGGAATTTAGGGTCTTCTAGACCCCAGATCCCCCCATAGTACTGACACAAGGGATGTTAACATTCCTTGTGACAGCAATACAAATCTGAAAATATGAAAGTTTAAAAGCGCCACTAAAGAGATTAATTACCATAGTTTGTCCCCATTCCACGAGTGTGTGCAATTTCAAAGCATGACATGTTAAGCATCTATTTACTCAGCATAACTGCTTTCACGTTATACAAAAAAAAATTAGTTTAACGTTACGGTTTTGTTTTTTTAAATAAATTGCATTTGAAAGACTGCTGGGCAAATACCATGGGACATAAAATGTTGCAACAATCACCATTTTGTTCTTTAGGATCTCCACAAAAAAATAAATAAATAAAATAATGATAATGTTTGGGGGGGGGGGGGTTCCCAAGTAATTTTAACTGCTTTCCGACCTCCTCACGCAGATATACGTCGGCAGAAGGGCACGTACAGGCAGAATCATGTACCTGTACGTTGCCTTTTAAGGAGGTGGTGGGAAGCTCCGTGAATCCGGTCGCGGGTCCCGCGGACTCGATCGCCACGGGGATACCAGCGATCACCTCACAGAGGAAGAACGGGGAGATGCTAAAGTAAACAAGCATCTCCCTAGCAACAGTGACACTGATCTCCGCTCCCTGTGATTGGAGCAGAGATCAATGTGTAAAACACAGCCACGCCCCCCACAGTAAGCAACACGCCCCTAGGACACATTTAACCCCTTCACTGCCAGTGCCATTTACACAGGAATCAGTGCCTTTGTATAGCACCGATTGCTGTATAAATGACAATGGTCCCAAAAATGTGTCAAAAATGTCTTCCACCATAATGTTGCAGTCATGATAAAAATCGCTGATCGCCGCCATGAAAAAAAAAATGAAATATTCATAAAAACGCCATAAAACTATCCCCTATTTTGTAAACGCTATAACTTTTGGGCAAACCAATCGCTTATTGTGATTTTTTTACCAAAAATATGTAGAAGAAGAATACGTATCAGCCTAAACTGTTTTTATATATATTTTTGGGGGATATTATAGGAAAAAGTAAAAAATAATGCATTTTTTTTTTTTAATGATCGCTTTTTTTTGGTTATAGCGCAAAAAGTTAAAACAACAGAGGTGATCAAATACCACCAAAAGAAAGCTCTATTTGTGGGAAAAAGGACGTCAATTTTGTTAAACCACTTCCCATCCGGCCAATGCATATATACGGCCGTGTGGGAGCCGTCTACTCCTGATAGGCCGTTCAGGAACGTCCTTCAGGAGTAGCGGGATCGCTCGCGCAGCGGCGCGATCCCGATGTGCTCGTGTCACCCGGACACGGCACATCTCAGATCGGCAGGAGGGCTCTGTGATTGGCCCTCCTGATCACATGACGGCCGTGTCCAATCACGGCCGTCATGTGATGTAAACAAACAGCCGGTTGCTAGGCAATCGGCTCTCCTCTCCTCACACGGAAGTCACCACTGAGGAGAGGAGAGCAGAACGCTGCAGCCGGCTGATGATCAGTGAGTATGGGCTGCTTTTTACAGCTTTTTACTCACTGATCATCAGTGTAGTGTAAACACACAACACACCACACAGTACAAACACAGTCCCCAAAACACACATGTCCCCAAAACATACATGTCCCCAAATAATAAAAACACATGTCCCTAATAATAAAAACATGTCCCCCACATATGTCCCACTAAAATCACATGTCCCAATGATTATCTGGACACATATGTACATGATCATTTGCGTACATATGTCCGTGATCACACAAACCAATTATTATACACTTAACGGAATTTTTTTTACCAAAAACATGTAGCAGAATACATTTTGGCTTAAATTTATGACAAAATTTGATTTTATTGGATTTCTTTTCAAATAGAAAAAAGAAAATATAGTTTTTTTTCCCAAATTTCCGCTATTTTTGCGCTTATATCGCAAAAAAAAAAAAGCTCTATTTGTGCGAACAAAATGATAACAATTTCATTTGGGTACAGTGTAGCATGACCGCGCAATTGTCACTGAAAGCGCTAGAGCGCTGAAAGCTGAAAATTGGGCTGGGAAGGAAGGGGGTGAAAGTGCCCTGTATTGTAGTGGTTAAGAGCCACATCGCACGACCGCGCAATTGTCAGTTAAAGAGACAGTGCCGAATCGCAAAAGTGCTCTGGTCAGGAAGGGGGTAAATTCTTCTGGGGCTGAAGTGGTTATAGCAAAAAAAATATGGATTTTAAACTTGTAAAACACAAAATGTCAGAAAAAGGCTTAGGCATGAAACATTTATTACTACTTTAATAACTCAATATTTGTGCCAAAGACAACATACTTGATATTTTATGGCCTTTGGAACCCCCCCCCCCCCCAAGAAAAATAAAACACACTAACAAAAACACACACACACACACATTCTTATGCCAGGAACCATTTGAGATAATTTTAAGAACATGTATAAATGGGGTTTGGGACTGGGTATGAAGCAGTAAAAAGGTGTAGTTAAAAAAAAAAATCCCCATCCTAACCAAAGTCCACCATTTCATATCTTTAGGAGTAAATAGAAACTACAGCACGCCCATGAATCATGAAAGCATTACTTAGGAAGGTTATGTTTCTCTATCTCATCAATGAAACTGCAAAGTCTGCCTTGATGAAACAGCTCGCTAAAAGAAGTAGAGCCTCTGCACCCATGAGACACTGGGCACAATACCATAGAGTAAGATAAGCTGCTGTACAAACCCCCATTTTTCCCCAAACGGAAAAAAGTTAAATTATATATAAAGTTGGTTCAGGAGTATTAAAGTGATTGCAAAGGCTAAAGTTTTTTTTTTAACCTAATGTATTATTTTTTTTAGGTGCAGTTTTCCCCATCCACCCTTAATTACCTGAGCCCAATCTTGGTCCAGCACTAGAGAAGCGCTGCGCTCGCTCTCCCCCCTCTCTGGATTCGATGAGAGCAGCCACAGCTATTAGCTGAAATAGAGCGACTAGGGAGCTGGGCCAAGACTTTACACAGAGCAGGTAATTTAAAGAGAAAGAATTCTTTAATAATCACTTTAAAGTGGAAGTAAACCCTCCTATCGTTTTCAGCCAAGGAAGCTGCCATCTTGGCCTCCCTTTAATCTTTAACTGCCATGAAACTGCACATGTGATCAGTTATGACACCAGCCATTGGATGGTTTGACAGTTTGGTTGAGAGCACAGCCAATGTGACAAAGACAAAGCTATTTAGGTGGATATTCTTACAGGAAAACAGCAGTTGCATAATACATGTGCGGCTTTATTTTCTGTTGCTGAAAGTGGCATTTTAAGTGGAAAAAAGGGGAGATAGTCCTATCACTTGCCAGCACCTCCTGTGTGTCGGTTTCTAGTCAACGTTATTGACCATCACAGGATAATGTAACTACTGTGCATTCGCAGGGGCTAGTCATCCTGGAGCTGTACCATGAGCTGCGCATTCACAACTCAGTTTACATGCCAGGGAATGCTAGAGCAGGCAGGTAAGGGGCACCTTCTGGCAAGAGAGAAATTAAACGTCTCGTTACCACTAAAGATCCTGCCTGCAAGCACTGAACAACAGTGGAAATTTTGTCTCACTTTAAATCAAAATGAACATTGCCCTACAAGCAAATGATATAAAATAAGAATTATATATATATATATATATATATATATATATATTTTTATACTATGATTACTAATTATTTTTATTCGCTGTATTTTAAGATGACACATCTTCTCATCAGTGAAATCTATTTTCAGGCTATTGTTTATGCCTAGTCTGACCTTTTTGGCTTTAATATATATATATATATATATATATATATATATAAATATAAATGTGTATTTATAAACTCTAATATTTCTCAGAATTAAAAAAAAAAAAAAAAAAAAAAGAAGAAGAAGATTGCCATACAATACATCCGTTCCAACACATCAGCAACACCATCTTCTCAAGGCACACCAGCCTACATTTTAACACAGATGTTGGAGTGAACGGGCCCTAACTGAAGTGAATGAATTGAAGTCCCAGAATTGGCTTGTTCAGGATTTCCCTGTGCTATCACAGCAAAAACAAGGCAACCGGTGTTTTTTCTTTTTTAACCCTGGCATATAAAAAAAAAGAACTCTGTGCAGGATGGAGACGCAAGACAATCAGTCATCATGGATTATCTTAGTGTCAAAAATTATTATTAAATTTAGAATATAGACTCCTATATAATTTTTATTATACAAAATAAAGTACCATCATCCAAATTAATATATAGAAATGGGGAGTGAGGGTGGGAAGATGGCCGTAATTTTAATCCCAGACACAAAAAGGCGATGGACTATTTCGGTACTAATAACAGACAAGATAAATGAATACGAATTAAAATAAAAAAAATATATAATATAATATAATATAATATATATATTTCTCCCGAGGAAGCGGTAACTCACGAAACTAGTAGATAACCAAAAACCGATTGAGAATTGCTTCAACAGCATATACTTGCTGGGTGTTCCCTGGATATTTGCTATTTGAAATACAATTTCTTCCTAAATTGTTGTTTTAACTATATGCTGAATGTCATTTTTATGTAATAAATTGTCTTTTTATATATTTATTTCATCTGTTATTAGTACCGAGATGGGCCAGGTTCAGCAACTGTGCAGTCTTCCCACCCTCACTCCCCATTTCTAGTGTTAGAATTCGACTTTAAGGCTGGATTTACACCTATGCATTTTTTGTGCTTTTTGCATTTTGAAGATTTGCCCTACAGAACGTGTTCCATAGGAAACCATGTTAAATGGACTGTAGTGCCAATCTGCAAAATGCAAAAAGCACTTAAACAGCATAGGTGTGAATCCAGCCTAAGAACTTTGACTTGCAATGGCTATCTATTCAACTACTAGAAAAAGAAAAACAAAATTCCCCATGGTGTTTTTTGAGGCAGCAATAAGAAACAGCAAATTTATAAAAATAAATTATTGTATTTATTAGAAAAGTCTGATCAGAAACATAATTGATGCAATCAACCGTTTAAAATTAGAGCTCTGGTGTACAATGCGAACAGTAAAGTGGATTATGGTAAATGCATCACTCTAATATTTCTTTATGGATTACTAAGACCGTGTACAAATTTTACTCCATCTGAGATGGAGTAAAAAAAAAATTCTGTTTGTTTTGACAGGGGCGCAGTTTCAGTGCTTGTCATAGGCGCCATTTTCACTAGTTACTAGATAAACACTTTGGAGTGCAAAATTTAAAGACTTGATATAAAAATCGCTAGATATAAAAAACAAAAAAAACAAAAATTGTTGATATATGAATATTTGCCTCAAAGCCCCTTTCACACAAGGCAAACTCAGATTAAATCAGCAGGGGATCAGTCTGCCAATCTCTTACTAATCAGAGCAGAGCCACATTTGTGTCCGCTCAATTTCTGAAGAGCAGACATGGACAGAGCCCTCTGCTCCATGGGTGGCCATGTGTAAACAGACTGTGCCTGTCCGTTTACACCCGACTGCTCTCCAATCCGCCTAGATGGAGGGAGACAGATCCCCCTCCATTTGTCTTTAGCGGACCGGATCAGATTGAAGGTAGGCGGGTGTAAATGAACCATTTACACCCACCAGTCCATAGGGGTGAATGGAGAATCCGATCAGGTCCACCTGAAAAACTGACAGGCTGAACAGATTGGACTCTCCATGTGAAAGGGGCCAAAAAGGTCAGACTAGGCATAAACAATAGCCTGAAAATAGATTTCACTGATGAGAAGATGTGTCATCTTAAAATACAGCGAATAAAAAAAATTAGTAATCTATTTGCAGGGGTCTGTTGCCCCGGCTGAGTCAGTGCTAGAGCTCTCCAATCAGTGGAGAGCATGAGCTTAACCAATTGCAAAGCTCAAAGTCTGACGTGGTAGGGGATATGTTGGACCGCTACAGCAAGACAACTGCTTCCACACAGAATGCAACGCTCTCGCTATGCAGCATGCCATCAGAACACATGCCATTAGGACCAGGCTTTTCTACTTTGTTTTGATGCACCTTGAATAAGTTTCCATTCCACTGAAATGAATAAGTGTTTCAAGTCAAACCTTTGTAGAGGTAAAAAATGACAAGCAGCTTTGAGCCATGCAGACTTTTATATAGAGCAACAACCCCTGGTATAACAATAGTATTAGAATCAAAGGAATTACCAATTTTCTTTTTAAACCCTCTTATAAAATGTAAAAAGCCGAGTCATATTAATTCTGGCCTTGATTGTCTCGTCTGTAATTGACAATTTAAACCAATGCGGCCCATTTCAAGGTCCCTAGCTCTTTACATATCAACTTCATTACGCATTAGGCCTGCATTGCTGACTCTAAAACATTCCTATTATGTGACGTCGCCTTGCCATTTTAACTTGAAATTTTATATTTAATTTCCTGCTCATTTCCGATTGCTTGCATCGCCAATGGAATTTATCGCTTATGTATATCATAATCATGACTGTATGTAAAGGTCATCCTCTTCTAGAAACATAGGAAAGATGATGCCCTTCTGTAGACGTTCCACCATTATTGTTACAGTGTTAAATAATTACTGTGAACATTTTAGCCGGGCTTTCCTACTGTTGACAACTTTGCTGTACAATCTACCCAGTCGGGTCCTGTCCAGAAAACTCAACTGCATGTTGCTTAAAGATGAATTTCCAGGAATGTCTTTTTTTGCATCAAAGTTTTAACATTTAAAGAAGTAAAATAGGAGAACTCCGAGTACAACATACGATCGAAAGAAGAGAAAAAGGAATACAGGTTTTAACGTCAACAAATCCTATAATACAGTGGGGGTGATTAACTATGATCACCATAAAGAAGAAACACAAACAGAACAAAGGTCTACTACCAGTAATGACATTGAGAGCGAAAGTACATCCTGAAATAGCCAATATAAACACCAACATGTAAATATGAAAGTCACAAGGAACTGTATGAAGGAGGTTGGCAACTAAATCTTTAGGTCACATAAGAGCATTAAAATAATTATCCCAAACCACTCCCTACCCTTCGATGTGCCCCAATCAGCTAATGGGCCAAGTGTATGGAGGGATCAGAAACTTCCAAAAAGAGTAAAATGTAGCTCTGCACTACAGTCTAAAGAAAATAATTTGGGGGGTCTGTCTCCTGATAAAATTCAAAGGATAATCACAATGATGATATATGTGGTTGCCAAGGGAGAACCAGCATCACTATGCCCATGGCCAGATATCAGCCGTCATCCCGTAATAGCTCCTTACATGCCCGAGAGCCTCGAAAGGTTGTCCAAGCCTCCCATGGAAATGGCAATTTTTACTTCGTTAAAGCCTTACATTGGTCTGGCTTGGAGTAATGCAAGTATATATTTTTTTAATGACAATTTTTTCCAAAAATAAATACACATCACGTGCATATACAAAAAAGGTTTAAACTATTACATCTAATTATTTTCTGCATTCTTGACATGTTCCATGTCTACTACAGCTTCTGCAGGATTAAATGGCTGACAATGAGCACCAACAACTGAACACAGGCACTATGCGGCTAGGTACGCCAATTGAAATCCCAGGGTCACATTGCCCACATCAGTCCACCAACTTCCATTCCTAGGTAAAAGAACGGTACTAACGAAGGGTAGTGAAAAGACTGGAAACAACCCAGTAAATACCACCAGGGACGTTACACTCCCATGCAGGAGCCCTATAGAGGGCGACCTATTTAAATATCAGGCTTTGCGAGTTTGTTCATGACTTTTTAAAAGATATCTAGTCTTTGATCCTTTTTACAGGGACTTTTTTATGCCTTTTTGAGACAGTGTTGTCCACACGTTTACTCCATCTGCTGGTCTTCATTACTTACAGATGTGATATATTACATGTTATATATATTTAGGATGACATGCGTCAAACCACCCAGTCCTGAAGTAGCAGACCACAAAATACACTGAGAATATGGTGCCGAAACAAAAGAAAGTTTGTACTTTGACAGATTATTATTGAATGCAATACTTCAAGCTTTTATGTGTGCCTTTTATAAAAATGTATAATAAGGTTAAGGAACAAAAAAAATTAAAATTTTTTAATTTTAGGTACATGTTATATTGTAACCTTGGGTTACAACCTTCCTCCTCAGTACACTTAAAAATCCCCTCATTGATGGTGGATACTTTAGATTTAAAATTGAGAAAATCATTGAACCAATTACACAACTGTGTGAAGAAACATTCCAGGGTGCCATATTGAATTGAACCATTTTGTCAGTTTTAGAAAATCATAATAGCTTCAGAATGAAAAAGAAAGTGTCAGGGCTGGGCTCAGCCCTTCCTTCTCTGAGCTGGCCGCTCAGCTGTCAGCTAATTGCCAGCTCCTTTCTCTCCACAGTGACTCAGGCGTTATTGATCTGCTCGTCAGTACTGCGTACTTAAAGAGGAAGTAAACTCCCCTATCATTTTCAGCCAAGGAAGCTGCCATCTTGGCCTCTGTTTAATCTTCAACTGCTATGGTGCTACAAATGTGATTCGTTATGACACCAGCCATTGGATAGTTTAGCTGAGAGCACAGCCAATGTGCAGTTAGCATTCCCGGCATGCCTTTTTTTTTTTTTTTTTTTTTTTTTTTTTAACTGTTTAAATCGATGGGTTTACTTCCACTTTAAAGCCATCCAGCTCACTTCATCTCTGCTTTCGCCTTTGGTCACATCTCAGACTTTCTCCTGCATTCCTGTTGAAGACTTGCTCGGCTGACGTCCCTTCTGGCTCCTGATCCTGCTTGCTGTACTACATTGATCTCTGGCTCTCCGACATTGGCATTGGCTGACTACCCGATCTGGTTACTGAACTCTGGCAATCCATTGACTGATTACTTGGTTTACCTTTTTATTGTTATTAAACAAGTGTGATTAAACTGTACTTATGTCTCGGTCTGATTCATGGTTTCTGACAGAAAGGTACTTTTCAATAACATTACAAAACAGCTTGTTTGGCAATTTTACATGCTACATTATTTCTTAACTGGAATTCTTTAGGCTACAGAAAGTCTTGTGACTACTCTTGGCAGCCTCTGCATACCATCCTCTTTTACAGCTGAGTTTCCATAGAAGTTTTGAGAGAAAGCCAGATGTTTCATACATATCATCATCTGCCACATTACTTAAAGATGTCATCTTATTAGACTTTCAAAGAACTGGGGTTACTAGTAAATTATGTGACACCATTTGTGCATAATACAAGGACAAACATTCACGTTTAATATACTGGCTCAGGCTCGGATGTCCCTGGACAGTTTTTTTCATTCCAAGCTTTTCTTGTCACACTATTATTAAGCAATTAAAGGGGTGAGGCAGCTAGACTCTTGGAACTTCTCGTTCTCTCATGTATGAGCCAGGTGTTAGAGTTTATACAATATGTCTTCCTCCCCCAATAGAGCAGTTAGCTTGACAATTACAAAACGTTCAGCTTATTTTTATTTAAAAAAAAGAAGTTACTCGCCTGCTGTGTTAAATAGTTTTGCACAGAGCAGCCCCAATTCTCCTCAGGTCCCCCACCTGTTCTCCTGGCCCTTCCTCTTTGGCAAGTGCCCACCATAGGAAGCCATGTCCTTCCTATGTGCATGCCTATGGGCATGTGTGTCGGCTGAATCCCCCACTGCCTGCCTCTATAGACAGAGTTTGGCCCTGCCCCCCACTCCCTTATAGTATTTGATTGACAGCAGCAGGAGCCAATAGCCATCAGTCTGCCCAGTGAGAAGGATAAGAGCAGAAAGAGCCACTGCTCTCATGCACACAGTGCTGGATCACGATCAGGTTCAGGTAAATATAACAGGGTGGTGGGTTTGGTATGGTGGCATGGGATTTTGGACGGACATTCCATTAAGACATAAAAAAAATAAAAAATAAGTGATACTGAACACACACAGTTTAAATTTACATTATCGTCTCTTTCTGCATCTGGAGATGGCACTGTAATTATTTTAATAATACACACACAGACTTTTTGCTTGTTCTCTAAAAAAGGAATTTCCTCTGTTAGTCAAAATTGAGCCCCAAAGCATTTGTGTGACAGCCAGCTAGCAGATTGTCAGACCAAGAGATCATATGTGGCAACCTACATATTTCCTCTCTTGACTGGGGTTTGTGGTGAGACTGATGAAGAATTCTTTAAACATTTGTTGTAGCAGCTCTCTAGATAGGAATTTGCCAAGAAATTAAAATTGAGCACCAGTAAACCCCCTATGTAAATTTGTTATCCGATCGATTTGTTGTATAACCTTGGACATTTATATAACTCTGCTTTATATAGAGCTATGCACACAAGGGATACAAGGGATGCAGAACTCTAATAAATCAAATGGATTTTTGCGTTTGCTCACAATTTCAATACAATTGGCATAAAGGAGTCAAGCACAGCTATGTAAAGATCATTTTCTAATAACTTCTAAAAATGTTAAATGGAGACAATTCACCCCACTGATTTCAGCCTTGACATGTTCTAGGCTTCCTGGAACCAAACATTATTCTAGAGATTAGTCATTAACAGTGTTCTTTCTTGCACAACAGGAAATAAGACCCTTTGCTAATATGGCTTTCTTACTGTAAATTCAAACTTGTGCTGTCTCTTAGGTGTGGATCTAATGGTTATAGGTTGCTGTCCTTATGGTCTCATGGGGGGAAAAAAAAAACACACAAAAAGAAGCAAAAAAACAAAAACAATAGCCTTGTGCTCTAAAAATAATATTTACAGATCCACAATTTAATGACCCATAATCTATTTTTCATGGAATAAATTTCTTACCGTGTTTTACTGCCTCCTTGTAACCTCCTCCATGATTTCCCAAACCTGTCTTTTTTCTCCTCTATCTTTGTTTGTTTGGAACAAACAGTACATGTTGGTTGCAGTCATGCGCACCAATATATGCACACTACAAATCCCATAGTCTAGAGTGCATCTCCCCAGCGAGTCTGTTTTATGGCCATTTACTCAATGATGTGAGTGAGGGATGCCAGAGAAAGTGGAGCGTCAATCTATGTTTATAGTCCATATGGGCTACAATAGTTATATACATAAAACATGGAGCGCTGTAAAACCGTTGGGTTCTGTGATGTGGTGGGACAAACTGAATTTTGGTGTAGCTGCTTAACTGCTTCCCAACCGCCTCATGCAGATAGATATACTGCGGCAGAATGGCATGTACAGGCAGATTAAGGTACCTGTATGTCGCCCTTTAAGAGGCGGCTTACGCGCGCCTGCCAGGAGCTCCATGACCCGATGTCCGCAGGGATACCCGCGATCGTCTCATGATGAGAAAGAACAGGGAGATGCTAATGTAAATAAGCACTGATCACAGCTCCCTGTAATCAGGAGCACTGATCAGTGATGTGTCACACAAAGCCCCTCCCCCCGTTAGAATCACTTCCTAGGACACACTTAACCCCTACAGCACCACCTAGTGGTTAACCCCTTCACTGCCAGTGACATTTTTACAGTAATCAATGCAAATTTAAAGTAAATAATAATGTTTTTTTTTCAAAATTGTCTTTGTTTATAGCAAAAGAAAAAAGAAAGCTATTTGTGGGGAAAAAAAAAAAAAAAAAAGACGTCAATTTTGGTTGGGAGCCAAGTCGCAGGACCGCGCAATTGTCAGTTAAAGGGACACATGCCAAATTGCAAAAAGTGCTCTTGTAAGGGGGTAAATTCTTCCGGGGCTGAAGTGGTTAAACATCGAGGAAACCTGGTATTTAGAGAAACTGATGAGCAGTGCGCAATGGGCCAAATCCAAACAGTGTTGTATGGACAGTAAACCATAAGGCTACTTTCACACAAGGCTGGCATTGTTTTAGCAGAGCTAATCGGCTGATAGTGGGGCGGTTTTAACCCCCGCTAGTGGGGGAAAAAGGGTTAAAACCACTGGCAAAGTGCAGCTTTGCCAGCGGTTTGGCGGCGCTGCTCCATTGATTTCAATGGGCAGGGGGGCTTTAGGAGTGGTGTATACACTGCTCCTACAGCACTACAAAAAAAAGCTGCTTTCGGGACTTACCCTCCTGCAAGTGCACCGCTCCAATGTGAAAGCTCCCGGGCCCCTGGGGGACGTCAACAACCCAGCATGCCTCGGTCAATTAAGTCACAAGAAGGCAGGTCCATCCGGGGACATCACAGGATGGCCCTGCCCCTTAACTATTTAAGAAAGGATTTATTTTTTAACAAAGGAATTGTCAACTCATGTAGTATCTTTATTCACTTTACACTTTTTTGGTGAATGGGTAGCGATACCATTTACTCTATACTCCTTCACATTGGGGGGGGGGGATCTGGCCCCCCTTTAAATAAAAGGATCTTCCAGATTCTGATAAGCCGCAGCCCCCCGCAACCACTGCCCAGGTTTGTGGGGAAGGGGCCCCTCTTTTTTTTCTCATTAAACAAAGCAGTGTAGCACTAACCCCCGAAGGAGCTTCTTTTTTGATTGGGCTTACCGTTACCTTGTTCACCTCGATTTGCGTCTACGGGTTTCCCGTGGTAGATGGCCCAGAAACTTTAGACTGACGACAGATCCACTTAAAGGGATTTTTATTTGCAAAAACGTAGTTAACGAACAGTCTTTCAATATAGGATCAGAGGGTTAGGAGGAAAAAGTCCAGGTACTCTTAGTGTCAAAGTCAATAAGAACTTTCTTAAGCCTCACACACGATAGGACTTTGTTCAAAAATCCAAGGGAAAGTTTGTACAAAGGACATCGGCCTTGAACTTGTATTGCATACACACAGCAGGACTTTTTCAGCCAACTTTCACCAAATCATGTGGTTTTTTGCTCTTTACCGCCACCTTTGGTCAACTTCTGTATTGTTGTTTGATATTTTGCATTGGTTCTGAGCATGCCTGTTTGTACTTTGTACAAAAGTCCTATGGTTTTCTGTACACACGATCAGACTTTGCTCCATTGGACTTTTGTTGCCAGAAAGTTTGTCCGTTCGCACAGCCAACAAAAGTCCAATGAAAACCAAAAGTTTGCCGGATGGAGCGTACACACGGTGGGATGTTGCTCCAAAACAGATAATTTGCATGTTTGTTGTCAAAAAGTCTGATCGTGTGTATGGGCCTTTACTTTGACTAAATCCAGAGAATAGCCATTCACAGCTGGATGTTCACTCAAGTTGGATAGTCCCTCTCTCACAAGGCCTAGCAGCCAACAGGGTGCTTAAATCAGGAATAAGTGTCTGCCACAGACTTTGTTGTAGAACATGAACAAGGAAACTTGAATACTTGTAGAACACTTGTGTGGTACCAGTATAGTTCAGCCGGTTTGGCGATACCCCACGAGATTGGATTCACTTAGGTCCTTCAGCCCCACCAGGCTCTTGCTAAGAAGCCAACCCGTGCATGGCCTTCTTCTGAAGAGTCCTCCCCTGGATAACTACGAAGTTGCTGGGCCTCTCCACAACCGGAGACGGCACCGGACCACCTCTGAATCCTTTTCTTAGTTTCCTTGCCTCGGACTAGCCAGCCCCGAGACAAAGTCGGATGGATCCGCATCCCAGGCCATGGCCTTCCTGGGGGCTGGTCAGGAGGACCAGGACCATGGAGTCAGAGCATACTTCTGGACCAGAACCCCAAACCACGTGATATCTGCATCTTTACCCTCTCCCAGAAAGAGCAGCAAGAGTGACACTCCAAGAGAAAGTAACCTTAAAATCACCCAACCAGACTGTGTTCCTATGCCTGCCAGAAGAGACAGTGCCCCCTATGGCCAGACTGAACAACCTATAGTCCAGTCAGACTGATGCTGAGGTCAAAATTTTGAATAATTATACCCAAACCAAACTGCAGTTCAGGTGCAACATTAAATTTTAAAAACACGCGTGCTCTTCAGGAGCCGGCGCTACAGCATTATAACAAAATATCGGTATAGAGAGTGTTCCATTCCTCAAACAGTATCCCCTGTAATCTGCATATTTTTAATATAATTTAAAGCCGACCACAACTTTATTTATATATGATGCAGTATATGATGTATGCATTGCTCCCAGAACATGAAGAAAAATGTTCCTAGAGCAGCCTTTTTTCAACCAGGGTGCCTTGGCAAAATGCCAAAAAAAATTGCCACAAAAACTGTATACAAGCCAGTCTTTTAGTTACACAAAGCCACAGGTTTCCATTGTACACCATTACAACCTGGCATGGACTGGGACAAAAAAATAGGCCCGGGCATACAAGATTGAGCAGCCAATTTTTCCAGGAATCCGGGGGGGGTTGGTTTTCGGTAGGCATTCGCGGGGGTGGCTGATGTCGGTGTCCTCCACACTGTAATATACAAGGGAAAACTGTGATATCATGGGGACAGCACTATAAAGTGGCACTGTAAATATTACAGTGTCCCTTTACAGGTAGTGCCCCCTTTTACTCTCTGCTCACGGTGCAGTTCTCCAGCTCCTCCTGCCCCCTTACATCAGAGTCTGCACAGACCCCACATTATATCAGAGCCCCCTTACATCAGAGTCTGCACAGACCCCCCCCCCCCACATCAGAGTCCGCACAGACCCCACCTTATATCAGAGCCCCCTTACATCAGAGTCCGCACAGAGCCCCCTTACATCAGAGTCTACACAAACCCCCCTGACAGAGTGCGAGCTGAAATGGGAGCGTCGTTGATGTAGTATGACACTCCGCAATCAAGCAATACTACAAAACAGCCAATACGTTTCTAGAGAATGCCTCTCAAATTTTTCCCCACAATAAGCCAACTTTCAGCATGACCCTACGACTTCCCAGCAGCTACTGAAAGCCTCTCTCCTATTTGTGAGTCCTCCTGTCTTTATTGGCTGGTTTAGGGGGGGTACCTGCCCTCCCAAATTAACCCCTTATTAGTCATGTTCCAGGCTGACTCTCTACAACTGCTGTAAGCATCCAATTCTTTTTGTGACAGTGCCCCACAGAGATCATTAATACCATTAACATCAGGATGCGATATTAAGCAGACCCCAATCTAATGTGTTGGGAGACATGTCTCATTCTCTAACCACTGAACAATTTCTGTGAGCACTAGAGATGAGCAAACCTGTCAGGATTCACAACATTATAAATACACACATTCTTTAAATAACATGCCTTGGGGTGTATTAAAATACTACAGAATTCACAGTGGGGAGGCAGGATAGAGGGTGATCTTGCTCACCCCATGAATGAAGGCTCAGGCACAGGCTGTCTGCTTCCTTCACATCTCCCCCAGTGTGTGGGCGTGGCAGACACAGAACTAGAGAGGCAGGAAGAGGAGGAGCTGAGTGGAGAGCGGAGGCTGAGCGGTGTGTGAGAGATGCACAGCTCAGCCCATGCGCCAGAGAATACACAGGCACGGCCGCCGCATGGCGGCAGGTGAGCGGCGGTCACAGGCCTGTGTCAACGCTGTCCAGGCCGCGGTCACCGGTTACCTCCCGCTGTGCTGAACATCAACAGGCCATGGAGCGGACGGCCCCAGCCCACGCGGTCTCGGCCCACTGGGCAAATGCCCAGCCTGCCCTATGGCCAGTCCGGGCCTGATTACAACCTTCCAGTCCCAGTGTCCTAACAACCAATGACATCATAGGTTGATAAGGACTTCGGGTGCCTGCACAGCAACCTTGTTTGCCCCTTACCCGCCCCTTTTCCATCAGTACTGGGGTCATACTAGCTTAGTTAGGGAGAAGATGAACACTGGAATACTAGTCAGTAGCAGTGTGCTTTTGGAAGAGTAAATCATCTCCAGTTGCTGTTAGTTTTTTTTTTTTTTTACATTTTAGAATGAGATGCCTCAAGATTGTGCATAATTTTAAAGGGTGTCTTGACTATAAAAAGGTTGAGAAACACTGCCCTGACATACATTAAGTGGTGGCATCACAGTTTTCAAACACCATTATACAGTGTCTAAAGTAATCCCAGGTTTTATGAATGGGTACGTCACCTAAGGACATTAACGCACTTTAGAAAATAAGGCCAATTAGGCAATTAAACTTGAAACTTTACTACCGGTCATAACCACAAAATGAGGTTTCAAACCTAAGCCAAGAGCAGGCAATATATGGTTATTATGTGATTTCAAATGAATAAAATAGTAGCACTAATAGTCACACAAGTAAATGAATAAACCTAAACAATCATCCCGTGAAAAAAGCCATCAATAATATTGTCCATAACATTCGAAACAGATCCAAAATCAAGTCCGTGAATAATTAAATAAATCCAAGTGCACCACACCATGTGTGTCTAGTGCCACTCTGCACTCTCATGCTTGGCAGTTTCACTTAATACCCCAAGGGTATCAAACAAATCCAAAAGGTGTTCATTAGACAATTGCAATCCACATGTAAAGATAAAAAGTGCTTCCAATAGTGAAGTATAGTAAAACTATTAAAAAACAGCACACAAAATCTTAAAATTATTGCACTTACATCCTTTACAACAAAAAGGCACTTCAACAAACTTTTCAAAAGCGTGGAGCTTGCAGTGGTAACGCGATGTAGTGCAGTCTTGGCAGACCCGGAACAAACAAATAAGTCTCACCCTCGACTTAGGGCATTTTTTTTTTGTCCAATTTATATATTTTTCAGATTGTGTAGTTAAACATAGGTCAAGTTGCGTTTGAACATTGCATAATTTATTAAAGAATGATGCAGAGTGTTTTTTTTATGTTGGTTAAGCAGAGTATTATATTCTTTTTCTAGATTTTTAATTATGTCATTGTGTTTTTTTTTTAGATGAGCTTGCAATTTGTATGATTTTACCACGTATGACCGCTTTATGTGCACTCCATAAAGTATTGTTAGAAATGTTAGGGGAGGTACAGAGATCAAAATATTCTTTTAGGGATATCTCAAATTTCAGAGACTAATCAGGTTTATTTAGAAGAGAAGGCAAGGTGATTCAAGACAACACATCTATAATTGTTCATAATGGAGGTCTCTCCTTCACTGGCTAAACGCTTAAAAAAAAACTTGATCACAAGCAGAGGAGCAGCAGTGACATTTTACCGGTTTGGACAGCAAGGGAACACAAGGAGAAGAAGGAGAGTTTTAACTTGGTATGAAGCCATGAAATTAGCCCAATGGTCATCATTAACACTTAAAAAAAAAAAAAGTTCTTACCGTCTTTTGGTTCTGAGCTCGTGTGTGTCTCCACCGGCGAGCCGAGTAGAAGATGAAATAACCCACTGTAGCTGCTGTGACAACGAAGAAGGAAATTGACACAAAGAAGATGGAATAGTGGTTTACCCAAGAACCATGTTTCTTTCCCACTTCAATCACCATGGTGACTTGAATGCCATTACGAACCAAGCTTACAATTTCATTCCCTTTCAAGTTTCCTATCATGATGGCAACTGTGTCTTTTGTGCCTATGAAACAACAGAAGAGAAAATGGGGCGTTAGCAAATTTTCATTCAGTGAATTAAGAAACCTACATATGAAAACATTATAGAATCTATATCTACAGTATATCATGTTTATTTGGTTCTTTATTTTCTTTCACCATATTTACCAGGAGCAGATTTATACCCCTAAAAAAAAAAAAAAAAAAAAAAAAAAAAAAAAAAAAGAAGGACAAGTTCACCTTGTACTTTTTCAGAAAAGAAAAAGGCTTTTTTTCTTTTTCTTTTTAATTCATCCTACACAGCCGTTACCTCAGTGTCAAGCTTGTAAAAAATAAAATTAAAAAGAAATAAAAAACACCCCACCGCTCTTCTCCATTACTTTCTGGACAGACCTTAGGACGTGAAAACTGTTAAGGCCCCTTTCACACTGCCGCAACTTGAAAGTCACATGATTTTTCCATGATTTCAGGGCTTGCCTGTGTAAACTCACATCAAAGTCGGACCACAGTAGTACCGGGACTACTTTGAAGTTACACAGATGTGAATGGTTATCATTGGGAATCATGGGGTATGACTCGTCATGCGATTGATGTCCAAAGTCGCAGGAAAAGTCACACAAGTGTGAAAAAAGGGGCCTTAGACACAGGAAGGGACTTCACCAGCTGACCCGATTAGTACACACCTTGCAGCTGCCTTCCCCTTTGGCTCCCACCCACCTCCTCAGGTGCACAGTTTTGCAATGCAATCAGTGATCACCGTTCTCACTAAATACATTTTTTTTCCCTACTTTAACTTTCATCTTGCATAGATTTGGCAGAGTGTGCAGGAGCTGCACACAATCAGATGTCAGCCTATGTGGATAGGGCTGCAGGGGCAGATCCAGGAGGTGGCAATAGGGCAATTGCTCCCCCCCAAGAAAATAATGAGCCTTTGACTGAGCAGGCCGGTGAGTAAGCAATCATGCCGGCGGGCAGGCTTGTGACTGAGCGAGCAGGCAGGTGTTGTCAGGAAGCCGATCCCTTTCTGAATGTGTGACTGAAAGGACATTGCGTCGTGGCCATCTTGGTACTTCCACATGCGTCCACATTAAGCCTAGTGTTATAGGTCGACAAGTAGAGATCTTTATACACCCACCAGAGTCTTGCTTTTCACAGTTATTTTTAACAGTAAAAACTCAACTTATATTTCACTAAATAAGCTGAGCTTACTGTTAAAAATAACTGAACAGCAAGACTCTGGTAGGTGTATAAAGAGGTCTGCTTGCCGACTTCTAACTCTAGGCTTACTGCTGACAAGTGTGGGTGTACCAAGATGGCCGCAATGCAACATCACTTTGGTTGCATATTCTGGTGAGTAGCGGCTTTCGGACATCTCTCACCCTGCATCACCACAGCTCAGCTTCTGATAGAACACCGCCATCACTGTGCAGGTGTGGGCAGAGAGATTACATTATCTCTCACTGCCCACCCTCACTCTTGGACACAGCCACTGGCAAGTGACAATCTGCATCTTGTGGCAGGGGATGTGGCAAGTGACAAGCTGCATATGGTAGCAGGCGACGGTAGCAAGTGACACGCTCGGGGCTCCCACCTATTCTGCATTATGGCGAGTTGAACTATTACAATTTTATATTACAATGCAATAGAAATAATGCGCTTCAATCATCCTGACACCATAACCATGGCGCTGTGATGATTGAAGCGCCAACACCAGCCGCTGCTGACAAATTGCCCACAAAATTTTCTGGGAAGAAAGGAAGAAAGGGCTCCGAATCCAGAAGAAGGGAAGAAAGGGCTCCGAATCCAGAAGAAGGAAAGAAAGGGCTCCGAATCCAGAAGAAGGAAAGAAAGGGCTCCGAATCCAGAAGAAGGAAAGAAAGGGCTCTGAATCCAGAAGAAGGAAAGAAAGGGCTCTGAATCCAGAAGAAGGAAAGAAAGGGCTCTGAATCCAGAAGAAGGAAAGAAAGGGCTCTGAATCCAGAAGAAGGAAAGAAAGAAAAAAAAAGAAAAGAAAAAAGGCTAGAAATGCAAGAACCCGCATCATGCCAAAATGTCCTGCGAGCTACTTTGCCACATGTAGGGCAGTCCATTGGAATCAACAGGCTACCCTATGAATATCACAGGAAAAACTAGCCAAAAACGTGAGCTCCCAGTAAGCTAGGTGTGAATGAGGCCTGAAACTGAAATTGGTTTATTTACACAAGAACAATGAGGCTTCAGTCACATCTGTGCATTTCCAAACACATGCTAAACTACACAGAAAATGCATACTTTGCGTTTCAGAAATGCTCTACAAAACACACAAAAAGCATGGTAGAAAAAAAATTAAAAACGCATGCAGGAATGCAAGTTCCCGCTACATGGTGATGTGAATGGGGCTCGACAGCTGAGTGCGCCCCCCCCCCCCCCCCCCATCTACTCTCTCCTACGCACTTGTATAAAGTTGGCAATACACTAGGCAATCTGATTATACAATTTCCGTTAGATTTACCAGGACTATGGAATAGGACCCACTTTAGCAATCTGGTCTATTGGTATCAGACATAGTCTTGTGCTACATAGCCAATGCAGATCTATAGGTGATTGTACAATGAAGTGAACATACCCCATCACCCTTTTCTGTGATGCGGCAAGGCAATGCATTCTGGGATTCAAAGCTTCCTGGATGCCACATGACCTACAAGAGATATACATATCTCAATATGAAATATGACATTTCAAAGCTTCTGTGAATGAGCACATTGGGGTGGCTGGGCCAGAAATATAAATTGCTTCTATTTATTATGAAATTTGAAATGGATATGAAAGTGAAAATCTGCCTGAAAAGGTTAAAATTAGCCTTTAAAGCAAAAGTCTAACCAAAAATTATTTTTCCTTTTGGGTACAGTTTGATACAATAGTCCTAAATCACCCTAAACATCTGAAGGTATGCTGTGGCAGATGACACCAAGTTCTCAGTAGCAGGTCCTTTCAGTCCTGCGAGTTGCCAGGTGGGGTCTTCATGGATCAGAATTGAGATTTGGGAAATTTAAAGGCCAAGTCAACACCTAGAACTTGTTATGTTCCTCAAACCAAACCATTCTTGAAAGATTTTTGCAGTGTAGCAGGATGCATTATCCTGTTGAAAGAGGCCATTGTCATCATGGAACACAGTTTCCATAAAGGAGTATACTTGGTCATCAATATTTTAGGTAGGTGGTGCATGTCAAAGTAACATCCATATGAATGGCAGGACCCAAGGTTTCCCAGCATAACAGTGCCTAAAGCATCACACTGCCTCTGCCTTAACACAAACACACACAATCAATATAAAAGAAAACATGGCTCATCAGACCAGGCCACCTTCTATTCCATTTTTTCCATTGCTTTGTGGTCAAGTTCTGATGCTCACATGCCCGTTGTAGAAACTTTTGGCCATGGACATGGGTTAGCATGGGCACCCTGACCAGACTGCGGCTGTGCAGTCCCAAACACAACTGCGATGCCCATTCTTTTTCTGCTTTCAACACAACAGCTTCAGGGACAACATGTTTACCTTCTGCCCAATACAATAGCATTGCCACCAGTGGAATGTGAAGAGATAAGTATGGTTATTCATTAAACCTGTCAGTGGTCATAAAAGTTATGGCTGATTAATGTATATCATACATTACCCAGGTCAGTAGGGGTTCATAGTCAAGGTCTTATATAGTTATCAAGCACATATATGGAAATGTTCCTCCGAGTATATCCTTGCAATCTGTCTTCCTGTTTCTCCCCCCTCCCCCCCAAAATGTAATTTTGCAACCCATCTTAATCCCTGTGACCTGGTAAGTGCCAGACTGTGCCCGTCTCAAAAATGTCATCATTGCTTGCAAGCATCATACCTGCTGTGGAATAATGATTTGTTTGAAAAAAAAAAAGGTTTTCCACCTTTTATTTTTATCTCATTATTGGTATAATTCACTTTCCACAGGTGAATTTAAGAGATTGTGGATGATCTGAAGACAAATCCTTTTTAGCTTCCAATCTTGGGCTTGTGAGTACAGAACAATTGACCGTTTAGCTATAGGAACTAAACTATGGACAAGCGAACCACTGTTGTCAGCTTGAGAGGGCTACAATTGCCAGCACCGGGCAGGCTCTTTGTTGCTCCTGGAGGAGGATGCGGTGCATGTTTGGCCCTTTTTGCGGATTCATTTGTGGTTTACTTGTGCCTTAGGAATTAACCACTTATATAATATACACCTCCATTTTTGTTTTTCCTTTGTGGGACTGATTCACTGGAAGATCATCTCTGAGCCTTTAACTATATACAACAGTGAGATTTTCCACTCCTGGTTATTTTTCCTCTTATTGCGGGCAACTTCCTGTAATTTTAGGAAAAAATCCAACTGCAGATTGGCTCTCATGAATTCCAGCATCCTTGACTTTCTTTTGAAATAAGGAAACTCATTGGTCAGATTTAATATATCCAGATGACTAAGGTCATTTCTTACATTTGGACAAATTAGATATGTCTATATTAGATATTTTAAATACCGTTGGGTACAGTAACACTAATATCCTTTAAAAGAATCCCTTTATATAGTTTTAAAGAGGCCTTCTCTCCCTATGGTTGCAACGTTTGGTCTTAACTCAGATTTTGGAAGATTTGTTTGATCATCTCAAGAATTGATAGGTTTTCCTCTTGGCCCGATAATTCCTATATTTTGAAATGTTAATTACTGTAATTATATTGCAACAATTCTCTTATCAATGATGTTCATATTACATATTCTCTTTGCAGTATTAAACTTCATGCAGCACTATAAAGCTCCCAAAGAAGCTCCTTTAGAGCGAAACATGTTGAGTATAAGTGGCTGCAATGGTGTATGTAATTTATATGATTATGGAATATATTTTTTAAAAGAGATATTGTTAATCCAATAAAAAGTAACACTAAAAAAAAAAAATATATATATAATTTTTTTTCTTCTTCCTGTAACCTCGACCTTTTCCCAACTGTTAATGCATGAACATAAGGACCTCAAATGTTTGTCTTTTATCCTGTATCCTATGTATGCTTATCTCTAGTCATTAATGGATTAACACAATATGCAGGTTATTAAATGTTATATGACATTTGTCAGAATGTTTATTGAGATGTACAATATAGGCAATTCATAAAGTCAAAGAATTTCAAGTCATGTAAAATACACAAGGTATAAAATCATTAAATTCCACTTTAGATAATGCAAGATAGAGGTTTATAGTTTGTATTGCATCCCATCAGTCTGCCCGTTCCAAATGGTTAAAGAAAAATAAATAAAATGCAGTGGTATATCATGAGAAACTAAAGTAGGGATAGGAGTAAAAAAAATAACCCCCCCCCCCCAAAAAAACCCATATAGTTTTATAATACAGGGTATTGTAATGCCGCGTACACACGAGCGGACTTTTCAACATCCAAAGTCCGACGGAATGATTCCCGTCAGACTATTCGATCGTGTGTGGGCTGCAACGGACTTTTGATTCGCAAAAGTCTGACGGACTTTAGAAAATGGAACATGCTTCAAATTTTTCCGACGGAACTCCGCCGGACCCGGTCCCTCCGAAAAATTCGCTCGTGTGTATGCTATTCCGACGGACTAAAGCAGACGCTAGGGCAGCTATTGGCTACTGGCTATGAACTTCCTTATTCGAGTCCAGTCGTACGTCATCACGTTCGAATCCGTCGGAGTTTGGTGTGATTGTGTGTGGCCAAGTCCGCTCAGTCGAAAAGTCCGGCAGAACTCCGGCAGAACTCCTTCGGAAGTCTGTCGGACATAAGTCCTCTCGTGTGTACGGGGCTTTAGAAGACCTCTGAAAATGAGTGAGGCCTCATGTGTGTCACATCAAGTCTACTGGGAACATTAGGATCTAGGGGTACCACACAAACCAAAATCACACACATTCTCAACCTAGCCAAGTTAGACTAAATCTTATAGAACACAAATATGAACAAGCTCATCATTTGATACATTAGCAAAAGTCTCAGTTTCTCTCATAATCCACACACTCACAGTACAGAAACATTCACACACACACACACACACATTTAATCAACCAAATTGTGGTGGCCATTGTACTTATCTAAAGGTAAAGCTTTAGACTGCTACAAAAGAGGGACTGTCCAGCCTTGAAAAATATACCTAGATTATGTGAAGAAAAAAAAAAAAAAAAATTGAATGCCCATGTAGCGCTACCCCCGTAGAAACCACTGGATAGGATGGGTCCTCTGTTCTTTGCCTCATCCTTCAAGAGCCTCAGCCCCCCTGACACACCAGGTTGAGTGTACACACGTACATCACAGGAAGTCACTGAAATAGTAGTGCTATATCAAAGAAAACAGACACCAAACCAGGTAGCAAAGGCAAACTTAATCTATTGTCACTCAACAGTGATTAGGCAAGTATAAAATGGATTACCGTATATACTCGAGTATAAGCCGAGATTTTCAGCCTCTTTTTTGAGGCTGAAAGTGCCCCCCTCGGCTTATACTCGAGTCATCGCTGTCTGCCCGCTCGATCAGCGTGTCGAGCAGACAGACAGCGGCCATTCTATTCAAAAGCCGCGCCTCCGGCTCCGCCTTCGCCTGTGATAGGCGGAACACTGAATTTCCCAGCAGCCTGTGTTCCGCCTATCACGGACATCGTATCATCCTCGTACTACGGACGAGGATGATACGACGTCTGTGATAGGCGGAACACAGGCTGCTGGGAAATTCAGTGTTCCGCCTATCACAGGCGAAGGCGGCGGCGCAGCTTTTGAACTTTACAATGGCCGCCGACGAAGAGGGCACGGGACGGGACGGGACGGGACGGGACGGGGGCAAGGCAAGGCACGACACGGGACGGATGCAAGGAGGCAAGGCACGGGACGGAGGCAAGGAGGCAAGGCACGGGACGGAGGCTCGGGACAAAGGTAGGCTGGACACACACACACACACACACACACACACACACACACACACACGGATGGAGACACACACAGGGATGGATGGATGGATGGATGGAGACACACACACACAGGGATGGATGGATGGATGGATGGATGGAGACACACACACACAGGGATGGATGGATGGATGGATGGAGACACACACACACAGGGATGGATGGATGGATGGACACACACACACACAGGGATGGATGGACGGACACACAGGGATGGACGGACACACAGGGATGGACGGACACACAGGGATGGACGGACACACAGGGATGGACGGACACACACACAGGGATGGACAGGCATGTCTCACCCTCGGCTTATACACGAGTCAATAAGTTTGCCAGTTTTTTTGGGGGTAAATTGGGGGCCTCGGCTTATATTCGGGTCGGCCTATACTCGAGTATATACGGTAACAATGGTCATAACAGAATGTAGCATAACAGTGATTACCACTAAAGCATAAGACGACATTTGGCCTTCGGAGCAGCATAAACAGTAGCAAGGCCAAGTGGAGCAGTAGCGCAGTTTAATCTACTGAGCACTGGAACTATACTGCCAGAGCACATTTAATGGCAGAGAAGAAGAAGAAGCAGCAGAAGCAGAAGAAGAAGACACCACCACAGAAGGAGGAGGATGGTAGGGAAGGGGACAGGGGAACAAAGGGGCTTGCAGAATGAATATAATTACCACAAGAGGGGCAGTCCTTTGAGATGTTCTTCTGCCGGCTATCGTTGAGGCCCTTTAAGTGCGCCAATGTTCTTAATGACAGTCCCAGTTAATCTGCATGCAGTTAGGTATGGTGTCTTGGCACAGGTGCAAGGCAGCTGTGGTAAAGCTGTGGTAAAGGTTCAATATAATGCAATAGAATTGCAATATAGGTTTGGAATGAGTGCAGTATGGGTGTGGTATTATTAAGCACACTTTGTTTCCTGCCCTTGTTGGCTCAGTCCCTGCTAGCAGTATCAGCAAATCGGTGAATAGCCTTCTCACCAGTCACCGGGATGCTGCAGTGACCTCTCACTGCAGAGGGGGGGGGGGGGGGGTTGGGCCTCAGTCCCTCCTTTTCCATGCTATAGCCCAGCAGCTGGGTTCCATCTATAGCCTTTAAAAATGACTCAGCACTTAAAAAAAAAAAATAAAAAAAAAACTGATTTAGTTATGCAATTTAAAAACAATTACTTTTAGGTCATAGCTTACTAAATCATGCCAATGCATTGTTCTTGAAAAGGTAGTGGGGTTGATAGGGTTAGGGTTTACTAAACCTGGAGACTGCAAAAACTGGTGCAGCTCTGCATAGAAACCAATCAGCTTCCAGTTTTTTGTCAGAGGTTAATTGAACGAGCTGAATTTAAAAGCAGATTGGCTATTGTGCATATCTTCACCACTCTCCAGTTTTAGTAAATCAACCTCTGTGCTCTAAGCTTTAAAGATCCTTTGTGTTATCTAAGAGACATTGTAAACTGCGGGAAAACAGTTATGTAGATGCGGGCATATAAACAGCGAGTCTGATAATGCGAAGAGCTAATAATCCATGAAAACATAACATATTGGAAAATTGGATCATCCAAACAGACGGTCAGCATGACCCATCAATGGAAGCCATAACAATCATAAATTCCATTAGTGTGCAACTTCTGGCAGTGGAGCTTTGAGGGGAAAAAAAAAAAAAAAAAAAAAACTAACCCTTTCAGTAGAACTATAAGCAAAACATTTTTTCCCACCAATTTTGGATTAAGGGAGGGTTATAACCCCTGAGGTTTTTTTTTGCCATCTGTGTGCCATTGGGGATATTTTTCTTCACTTCCTGTCCCACAGTGCAAAAAGCGAGAGGAAATCGTTTGCCCCCCCAATTGGCTGCCAGCTCCTGCCGAGCCAGCCAGGGACATCTCCCATATTCTTTAAGCCCATGAACCAGATAGGGCGCACACACACACACACACACACACACACACACAACCTGTAGCCGGGATCAACTTCACCATCTTCTCTTACGCACATTCTCCTGGCCTTCGGTACACCACCAGAAATTAGCCCGTTAACGATTTTCTTTTACTGTGGCAGAAACATCACAATCCAACTTCTTTTAAACTCAACCTTCACCTCACTTCAGTTCCAGCAACAGTAAACTCACCATAGTGTAATTAACAAAATGGCCACCTAACTCTTCCATAGGCTCGCTACAGATTCCCCTCAGCTGGGTTCTCCACTTGTGTCTGTACAGGCCTACCACAAAGAGTCATATGTAAGGCTACACGCCTACATATTCCTCTGCCCCAGGCTCTTCCTGCTCTAGATTATATAGGGCTGAATATCTTTAACCCACCATATTCACCCAGGGGAGGAATCTCACTAAGTGGGGTAAGTAACCCATGCTTATTGCCTGGTTGTTACTAGTACTAGTGTCTCCATTTGAGGATTTCCCTCTTTTTCTGCTCTGGGGACATAATCCATAATTTGGGATTTTCTTTCACTTTAGATAACTGTTCACATTACTACAAATGGAGAGGGGAATCTCTACACCACAAAAAAATAAAAGGGGTAGTTAAGTTGTGCTTTACGTTTTTCCCACTTTTCTACAAAAAAAAAAAAAAAAAAGGGGGAAGATCAGTTCTAAACTTAAAAAAAAAAAAACTTTGTAATTGCACAAATTTGTGCAAAAAAAAAAATTCTTCTAGTGGTTGGGTGTGCCTACACCATCACTAAAATGATCAGACTCATCTGAATATTGCGCCTCCTGTGCTACTTTGTTTACTCCTAAGCATTTGCTTCCTTAAAAAAAAAAAAAAAAAACACCCTCTCTCTATATCTATATATACATACATACATACATACATGTAGTCATTGGGATCCAACGCTGATCAAAGGGTTTATAAAAGATGTTTACCTTTGCAAGCATAACCCAGCCTCTGTAGTCGTGTATTGGGGGCAGGCCAAAAAAAAATTTTTTTTTTATAAAAACCAAAAACACACACACACAATTTAAGTTTCAGGGTTACTTCTGTTCCATAATTGATATTCAAACATTTGTAGCAGATACTAAAGGGTTTTATTACCCAACAGCTTCTCAGTCTCCAATAGTGACTGATATAATGAACAAAATTAAATGTACTCCTGTGACCTACAAGAGAAGTATGGCTAAAAAAAGCTTTGTCCATACTATGGGGGTTGCAACAGGAGACATTCGCACACCTCACAGTACTTTGAAAGACCCAAGAATCCCTAGTGAACACAAACAGAACCAGTATTCAAGTTTGTGAGAATCTCACAACTGGCGCTTCATAACACTAAAGGAAGGCATTGGGTTACTCAGCGCAACATATCCCACCAACAATGGAAACATTTTAGCGTTGAATGACCATTAACCACTTCAGCCCCGGAAGGATTTTCCCCCTAATGACCAGGCCATTTTTTGCAATGCAGCACTGCAACGCTTTGACAACTGCGTGGTCGTGCAATGCTGTACCCAAAAATTGATGTTTTTTCCCCCCACAAATAGAGCTTTCTTTTGGTGGTATTTGATCACATCTGCGGTTTTTTATTTTTTGTGTTATAAACAAAAAAAGGAGTGACAATTTTTAAACAAAAAATAAATAAATAAATAAATACAACACACCCAAGCAATATTTTTTTTAACTTTTAGGCCAAAAATCTCTATAAACTACTTTTTAACCAAAAATAAACTCAATAAGCGAATACTGATGGGTTTGTGAATAAAGTTATAGCATCTACAAAATAGGGGCTATTTTTATAGTTAATTTTTATTACCAGTAATGACGGCGATCAGCAATTTTTTGTGGCGGACCCTTGACACATTTTTTGGGACCATTGACATTTATACAGTGATTAGTGCTATAAAAATGCACCGATTACTGTGTAAATGTCACTGGCAGGGTAGGGGTTAACACTAGGGGGTGATCAAGGGGTTAAAGGTGTTCCCTTGTGTGCATTTCTAACTGTTGGGGGGGTGCGACCGACTAGGAGGAGCCAGATCCCTGTTCCTAGCTAGTAGGAACAGACAATCTGACAGAATGGGGATTTGCGACACACACACACACACACACACACACACACACACTCTCTCTCTCTCGTGCCCGGCCGTGCACACGCCTGCTATAGCTATTTAAAGGGCTGACTTACAGCTACGGCGATTGGCGCAGGAGAGCCAACCTGCCGCAGTAGAATGACGGCGGCTGGTCGGCTAGTGGTTAAAAAGAGAAGAAATGCGGGATAAAATATAAAAAAATAAAAATAAAATAAAATCACTAGATAAAGCATTGATCGGATGCTGCAGCTGTCCCGCGCCACCTCTACAGCAAGACCGCCGATTGTTTATTTCTCAGGTCCGCTCTGGGCACAAAGTGAAGGCTGTCTTCACTGCTCTGTCCCCTCCAGTGCTCATTGGAGAGTTGGACTGTGGAGGGGGTGGGAGTGGCTAGCTCAGGCTCTTTGCAGCGCACACAGGCTGAGCTAGCTGCCGGTCAGGTATCTAGGTGGATCCCCACATTGTAGGTATCCCTGAAGAGCCTGGAACTTCTGACGTCATGGGTCCTGCACTCCTGTGACTCACAAAGTATGGCCAAATGAGCTTTCAGCTATGGCTCAGAACTTGAGATATTAATCATTTTGGTCAGATGTAGAATAGGAATACATGTACTTTGTAGTGCAGATAAAAAGCAACATTTGTCAAGATTCTTCCTCTGGCTCCGTACATAAGGAACACATGATTGTCCCTGCCTCAGCTCAAAATATAAAAGTTTATGAAGGTCACTGCAAACAAGGATACAACAATTAAAACACAAAATATACTTTAAAATTTTTTCTACTGATGCAGAACCTGGCACACAATCAAAGAACCAGGAACTTTCAGTTTAATAAGTCACCGCCTTCCAACAACCACTTAGCTCCAGTCATTGTATACTTTTGTACACCAGAGCGAACTGCAAACTGCCAAGCAAAATAAATCATAAAAGTCAAAAAAGGTGATAAACAACATCCACAAGGTGTCAAAGTCATACAAAAGGTATTTTAAAGGGCAGAACTTAGTGACAAAACAATATTGTGGACCAAACCAACTCATACTGGCAAAAGATGGGAATACATTTCAGCGTGTCCATCAAAAGATTAGCAAACCGTATACTATGGAATTCCCATGTGGCTGAGCGGAAAGGCTATATAAAATAAAAAATCCCACACCATTGCCAAGTAGTGTAAATATTATGCATTAAAGTACAGGAATCTATTCTCATGAGATTTGGGATCCTCAGCCTTCCCAGGATTCCATAGTGAGGCAGAGTGACGTCACTGGCACCAAAAGTTGTAGTCAAATGCAAACAATTTTTAAAAATACGTATGGTTTTTACATTGGGATGTGGGATAAAACTGAACTTGCATTTTCATGCAATGTCCTCTTAAAATAGTTCCTTTCACAGGGGTCTCCAAACAACGACCCTCCAGTTGTTCAGGAAATACAAGTCCCATCATGCCTAGTCAGGTCTGTTAAAGTCAAAATTTACAGTGCCTAATGGGATGTGTAGTTCCACAACAGCTGGAGGGTCGTAGTTTGGAGATCCTTGCTCTAGAACAGGGGTCTTCAAACTATGGCCCTCCAGTTGTTCAGAAACTACAAATTCCCATCATGCCTAGTCATGTCTGTGAATGTCAGAGTTTTATAATGCCTCATGGGACGTGTAGTTCCACAACAGCTGGAGGGTCGTAGTTTGGAGATCTTTGCTCTAGAAGGCGACTACTCAAATTTAAGTGACAAAATTGTACACATGAACATATGTACATATTTGATGAAGTATTTGGATTTAGATACACTTATTTTATATGGTACTCATGTCCTCTTTAGCACATTAATCTTCAGGTCAGTGTTGCAGTAAAGTTAATGATTTGTTTTCTAAATTCTGGCTTATAATGTCCAACTAAACAGAAAAAAAGTTAACCGCTTGCCGCCGCCCACTGTCAAATTACAGAGGGGCAGTGCGGATCTCGCTCTGGGACGTCGTCATACGACGTTGCAAAACGGTCGCTCGGGTGTGCAGTGGTCGCGACGCGTTGCTAGGACATGGTGCGACCAAGATCTCTGTAAAAAGCCGGTCACATGTTTAAAAAAAAAAAAAAAAAAAAAAAAAAAACACCCCACACAGAAAGGCCGGTAATCGTCTCTCATTGCCTCACACTGACAGTGTATGGCGAGGAGTGCCGATCAGTGGCATCTCCTCGCAGGGGACACCGAAACTGCAGTGCCCTGATTACAATAAAGTGCCAACAATCAGTGCCCACAAGTGATGCCAGTCAGTGCCACCCATCAGTTGCAACATATTAGTGACTCATCAGTGCTGCCTCATGAGCGCAGGAGAAAAAAAAAACGTTTTTGGTAAAAAAAACCAGCACTGATTAAATATCACCAAAAGATAGCTCTATTTGTGTGAAGAAACTGATACAAAATTCACATGGTTGTAGTGTAACATGACAGCGCAATTGTCATTGAAAATGTGACAAAAAAATAAAAAATTTGGCCTGGGCAGAAAGGGGGTGAAAGTGCCCTGTAGGCAAGTGGTTAAGATTTGGTAAACTACTGAACTACCCACCCCTGCATTTATGTGCCATCCACAATACCTCTATCGACTGCCTCAGTAAATTAGCACCTCAGCTATAGTTAGAACTTAAAAAGTCATGAGAATTCTCAGTAAATTAAATACTGGATTAGGTTCTCTGGAAAATAAACCAGGTTACAACTTTTGTATAGCCTCATCCTTCGCAACAAATGACTCTGCTGACATAAATAGAGGCAATTTAAAGTGTTACAAGTACGCCATTTACAGCCAGATAGATATACTTCAGCCATATAATATATTACTTTATCAATCGACTAGGAGGAGAACAGTGTTAACCACCCTGTCCTACTAGGAAGACAGATCAGGTAATTGTATGGAAAGAATGTGACGTGCAAATATTAAATGGAATGTTCTATGCTGTGGCTCAGACCAGATCTAGTCGCTCTGGTGCATGACTAAACATGTTTGATACAGGGAGGATGTCGAAGGTTTTTCACTGAAATGTCACAGATCCACACAACAACCAACAACATAAGCTTCAAAATACGAACATGTCAAAATGAGCAATGTTGTAATTTCAAGCTGGATTCATATAACATGTCCATTTACATTTACTGAAGTCTTATTGAACAAGAGAGTGCCAATTGTAATGCTGCGCACACACGATCGGAATTCCGGCCAGAAAAAGACCAATGAGAGCTTTTCATCGAAAAATGCGACCGTGTTTATGCTCCATCGGAATTTAGCTGTCCGAATTTCCGCCAGCCAAAAATTGATAACATGTTCTCAATTTTCCCAACGGAAAAACTTTCTATCGGTAATTCCGATCGTGTGTATGCAATTCCGACACGCCAAAAAATCCCGCATGCTCAGATTCAACTACGAGACAGAATATATGGGCTACTGGCTATTGAACTTCCTTTTTCTAGTCACGTCGTACGTCACCGCGTTATAAATGATCGGAATTTGATGTGACCGTGTGTAGGCAAGACAGCTTGAGCTGAATTACGTCGGGAAAACCATCAGAGCTTCTTCCGATGAGAATTCCGATCATGTGTACGTGGCATAAGGAGCAACTAATTCACGCTGAAATCAATCCACTACAAGATGGATTCTGATTTGTTGCTATAGGTAACTGCAAATAAAAAAAAAATGCACTTATTAAAAGACGATATGTTGGGAGGGCAAGTTGCCTACGCTGTGAATCCATTTCACCCATATTAAAATTTAAAATCAGTAGGGCATTTAAAAAAAAAATATAGCATTTGTAAATAAAGAGAAATATTTTTTCAGCATCTATAAAGAGTTTTACATTTGATTCTGTACAACATTCATACAACAATGTTCAACAAAAAGCTCTTAAAGCAGCCCTGTGAGGATTGAAACTACAGATTTGCCACCAACTTGTTTTTTGTTTTTGTTTTTTAAGATGCATGCTCTGTGGCTCTTATGACTTTGGCTTCACTACCTAGTAAGCGATGGCCCCGGAATAAGCATGCCACCATTGAAGCTTGAAAAGCCTCAATTTCCGTCTTCCATTCTTAACTCACATGAAAATTCACTAGATAGCAAATCTAGGATAACAGCCTTGGAGTCCACCAGATATGGAAGCTGTGATTGCTGACCCATGTCTATCCACAAAAGTTCCTTATACATACTGAACATATTTCTATAATGCACACAACATAGCTATCCATTCCATGTGAGCCCCCCCTTATTAGAATACTCAGCGCTGCAGCCATTACACCAACAGACAGTGGTACACACAGCAAAATTTGTCTAGTTCCTGCTGGTCTGAAGAAAGTTCTGGTGTGGTTGGTGGCCCCCACGTCCCAGGATTGGTAATAGCTTAGTTCAGATACAAAAAGGTAATACTACAAGTGTTGATATTCACACACAAAAATCATACATACACACATACACACATACACACATACACACATACACACACACACACATACACACACACACACATACACACACACACACATACACACACACACACACACACACACACACACACATATATATACAAGTCAGCAGCTACAAAATGATGATGCTGTAGCAGCTGACCATCAGCTCGGGTGCAGGCACCGGCAATGTAACAAAGGGTGACCTGCAGTGAAGAATTCACAGCCAGTTTCCTTCTGCGCATGGCCGACGCAAATCCGGAGGGGATACAAAAACATTTCAAAAGACTTTATCACTGCCTAGAAGCACAGTGAAAATCTATCGTTAAGAAGTGGAAGGTATTTGGTACAGCACAGTCCCTCTCAGGATCAGGATGACGCTCTTAACTGGAAGTGCCAGAAGGAAATTGGGCAGAAAGACTAAGCCCCTTGTACACACGGTCGGACATTCCGACAACAAAATCCGTTGGATTTTGTCCAAAACTGGTGTTGCATACACGCGGTCGGACAAAGTTGTGGGAAAATCCGATCGCTCGTAACGTGATGACGTTATTTTGTTACGATGGGACTACGTTCAGGCTAGTAGCCAATAGCTTTGGTCTAGAAATTTGATCTGAGCATGCGTGGCACTTTGATCGGAATTCTCTACAAAATGATCAGACAAAGTCTGACTGGATCTTGTTGTCGGAAAATTTTATAGCCCAGCTCTAAAACTTTGTCGGTCGGATATTCCGACGGAAATAGTCCGATGGAGCCCACACACTGTCGGATTATCTGACAACACGGTCCGATTGGACATTTTCCATTGGAATGTCCGACCGTAAGTACAAGAGCTAAGAGGTCTACAGCAACTCTGAAGCAGTTGCAGAAATTTATGACAGCGGTCATTGTGTGCATGTGACAACATTGTTACAAATTCTCTATAAATATGGCTTGTATGGAAGGGTTACAAGAAAAAGAAGCCACTCCTCACCAAAGGCCCCCTGCAGTCATGACTGAGCTTTGGCAAAATGCACTTTGAAGATTTTGATGGCACGTGGGGTGGGGTGGTGGGGGTTGGAAGGATGTTATGGTCGGATGAGACTAAAATTGAAGCCTCAAAATAAAAATGGATACCTCTGGTGAAAATGTAATACAGCTTGCCATTGAAATAATACCATTCCTACAGAGTAATGCATGGAAGTGGTAATATCCTGTTATTGGGGTGGTGGGGGGGGGGGGGGAGGGTTCCTGGCAGAAGGGACTGGAGCAATTGTCAGCATACGGGGGAGAAGGTTTATCTTCCAACGTGACAATGACCCAAAAGCACACAACAAAAACGACCAGTGGTCGAAGGAGAAAAAGGGTGAATGTCCTTACATGGCCTAGTCAGAGCCCAGACTTAAACCCCATTGAAAATCTGTGGAGTGACCTGAAGACTGCAGTCCACAAACGGTCACCATCAAATTTAACTGAACAGTTCTGCAAAAAAAGAGTGGGCTGACATTGCCAAGATGTGCAAAGTTAATAGAGACAAATCCCAACAGACTAAAGGCTGTAATTAGAGCAAAAGGTGGTTCAACAAAATACTGACACAAGGGGGTCCTTTTCCCCAACTCTGATTCTGTTTTTGATTTTTTTTTTTCTGACATGTTGGTGTTATATAATCTTTCACTTGCATGTTATAAGTTGCACCCTGTAAATACAGCTAGAAAAAAGCAAAAAAACAAAAACAAACAGTGGGGGTTATTTTTCCGAAAAGGAAAGTCCTCTTTGCACTGAAAGTGCACTTGGAAGTAAAGTCGCTGTAGATCCAAGGGGGACATCATGCAAGAAAAAAAAAAAAAACATTTTAGATTGCACATGATTGGATGATGAAATCAGCAGAGCTTCCCCTCAGATTTACAGGGACTGCACTTTCAGTGCAATTTCAAGTGCACTTGTAGGCAAAGTGGATTTGCCTTTCATAAATAACCCCCAGTGTATCTTCTTTTCAGGCTGCAAAGCAACAAAATGATTTTAAAATTGAGGGCGATTCTTTTCTATACCCACTGTATATACAGTACATACTGTATGATTCTTCATTTTTTTGCAGTAATGTGCGTCTCCAAGTAAACTTTTTTTTCATAAGATTGGATACGTTTTTATTGCTGTTGAAGTCTACATCTGGGAGATTTACTACTGTTAGCCCTGCTGACAATTGTTAAGAAAAATGTGTAGCACTAACCCCCGAAGGAGCTGCTGGTTTTATTCAGGCTTACCGTTACCTCTTGCTCGCCTCTTCATCTTGGGGGGGGGGGGGGGTCCCCGTGGAAAGTAGCCCAAATTAAGTTATATCAGACACGTGGTACTTTTTGAAGATTTATTTAGGGTAATATCAAAAGAAAGACACAAGACACCGTCCTTCAATAGGGGGTTAGAGGATAAGGGGGAGTTCAGGCACCTGGTAATTGCGGGTTAGGAGGTATCAGTCAGATCCAGAGGACAAACAGCTCCACAGACTGGATCCAGCAGTCACAGGATAGGCCCTTCTCACTTGACCTAGCAGCCGATATGCCAAACAAAGTCTCTGCCACAGACTTGTTAGTCGAACTTAGAGATTCTTGAGAGTTGTTTTTTTTTTTTTTTTTTTTTTTTTTTTTAGGAAGAACCACCAGATTCTTTCAGCCGACCCGGCGATACTGTAAGGATATTTATCCGGGATGCATCCTCAAACTGAGTTTCCAGGCTCCTCCAGAGACACCAGCCTTGCGCTCGGTCCTCCACTGGAAAAGCCCTTCCCTGGATTCTTCAGCTTTCCTTGGCTTCTACCCGCAGGCGAGACAGCACAGGACCACCCCTGGATCAGTAGGCCCCAAGGCATTCCTGGGCCTACACTCTCAGTTGTGAAGCCTCGGGCCAGCCTGCCCCAGGGCGCAAGACCATGCGACACAGACCCCAGGCCAGGAGGGCCCTGGGGTTGGGATCACAGACAAACCCCCAAAAAATGGCGTCTGTTCCTTAAATACCCTCCCCCAGAATGCACAGCAGGGAAACCACACCCACTGAACCATTTCCGAGCAAGAGGCGGTATTCAATGCATCTAGCCTGCTACTGTTCCACACCCACCGATGGTGACAGCAACTTTTTAGAGAAATTATGAGCCAAACTATGGCCTCAGACAATTAAATTGAAAATAAATAAATAAATAAATAATAGTGTCTGCTCATCAGGAGCAGGGAGCTACATATGGAAATCCAGTATTTTAGCACCGCTAAGAGATATAAGGGGAAAACCTGTTAATGGAACAAGTGTTTAAGAGAAGAAATCCCCTCTTATTTCCTGTTGCATTCCATGAACAGAAAGTGAAAAATAAAATGTTCTCAAATGGTACACCGGCAGAACACCCCCACCCCCCCCCCGCACACACTTTATTTATTCTCTGCATTAGGGGCACAGTTCACTCATGGTCTGGTACAGTTTGCTGCAATAAGAACATAGATTACCAAGCACAAAAGCAGGAATCTATGTGATCTAGTTGACCGAGGGGGATGATATAATATTAGATGTTTCCCAGAACATCAGTTTATAGCCCAGTGTAAATGGGGGGGGGGGGCAATTGAATGCAGGCACAGACCAGTGTGAGTGCATCCTAAGGGCTGATTCAGGTGGACACAGACGCTTCGTCCGTGTTGAGCCACTATCCTCTTTGTATGAAACCACCTTGGGGGTGTGCCCAGGCGACTCATAGAAGCAGATGCAGCGGCTGGACCCAGTCGCATATCAAAATCTAACACGTGGGTAAGAGTAAGTGCATGGATCTGAATGCACAGGGGTTAATTTGCTAAAACTGGAAAGTGCAAAATCTGGTGCAGCTGTGCACAGTAACCAATCGGCTTCCATTTTTTTTTGGTCAAAACTTAAAAGGCAACTCCACATTTGTTGAAAAAAATAAAATAAAAAAACCCATGTAGGAGAGGAGTGCCAGTATAGGCCTGGTATGGAAGTGGTTAAATATAATATAGTTACCCCCCCCCCCATATTTTCACAAAGCTGCTCCCTGCAAAACTGCTGAAAACATTCAAGCCACAGAAGCAATACTCTGCACGCAATCAAGAGAAGGTGGAAAGTAGAGGGAAACCTATGGTTGAATACAGGACTGGTGTGGGACTATACTACTAAAAAAAGGGGGGGGGGGGGCGAAACACCTTAGCAACCTTATTTTTGCTCCAGGGCTCCGTAACATGTCATTAGTGTTCAGGTGTCTTCCGGATGGAATTGTTCTAACATATGGGAATAGATTTTTGTACCACAAATGCCCCATGAGAATTCCTTGTCAATATCTTCCCCATACATTAGGAAATACAAATTCATTATAATAGCCAACATACAAAAGTACTATACACTAATATAGAAGAGATCAGACCACTATAAAAATATGCACACACACAGTGGGATTGATTTACTAAAGACAAATGAGGGGACGCTCTGCTGATTTCTATCATCCAATCATGTGCAAGCAAAAAATGCTGATTTTTATTTTCCTTGCATGCCCCCCTCTCAGATCTACAGCGACTGCATTTCCAAGTGCACTTGCAGTACAAAGTGGAGTTGCATTTAATAAATAACCCCCCATCTCACAAAAGTGAGTACACCCCTCACATTTTTGTAAACATTTTATTATTTCTTTTCATGTGACAACACTGAAGAAATTACACTTTGCTACAATGTAAAGTAGTGATTGTACAGCTTGTATAACAGTGTACATTTGCTGTCCCCTCAAAATAACTCAACACAGCCATTAATGTCTAAACCGCTGGCAACAAAAGTGAGTAGGCCCCTAAGTGAAAATGTCCAAATTGGGCCCAATTAGCCATTTTCCCTCCCTGGTGTCAGGTCATTCATTAGTGTTACAAGATCTCAGGTGTGAATGGGGAGCAGGTGTGTGAAATTGTGTGTTATCGCTCTCACACTGGTCACTGCAAGTTCAACATGGCACCTCATGGTAAGGAACTCTCTGAGGATCTGAAAAAAAAGAATTGTTGCTTTACATAAAGATGGAAGAGGCTACAAGAAGAAGATTGCCAAGATCCTGAAACTGAGCTGCAGTACGATGACCATACAGCTGTTTAACATGACATGCTCCACATGTACTGCAACATACTGAAGCAGATGATCCCCTCCCCTCAGAGAATGACCCCAAAGACACCTCCAAGATGACCACTGCCTTGCTAAGGAAACTGAGGGTAAAGGTGATGGACTGGCAAAGCATGTCTCTAGACCTAAACCATATTGAGCATCTGTGGGGCATCAAGCGGAAGGCGAAGGAGTGCAAGGTCCCTAACATCCACCAGCTCCGTGATATCATCATGGATGAGTGGAAGAGGACTCTAGTGGCAACCTTTGAAGCTCTAGTGAACTCCATGCCCAAGACATGAATGGCTGTGTGTTGAGTTATTCTGGAGGGGACAGTAAATTTACACTGTTATACAAGCTGTACACCTTTTTTGTAAAATAAATAAATGTGAGGGGTGTACTCACTTTTGTGAGATCACACACACACTCTCTCGCGCTTGAAGTAATAACAGTATACATATATAAAATCTAGCGTTTGCAGCTGCTGTACACAGTACTATTCACTTGAAAAAACAATTATACATATACAGTGCTCACAAAATATTCAAATTGATATGTGGAACAAAATAAAAAATGTCCATATCTATTTTGCAAAGTGCTCCAAGCATTAAACTGCAGTTGTGCTCCAAACTTCAAGGTGCGCCACACACCCCTCCTGTGTCCCCACTCACCGAAAGAAATGGACCCCTAACTTTGCAGTCTAGGGGTCATTCAGTCTAGAATGCTGGCCATATAGGCAACACACAGAAGGGTCCTCACCAATTTACAATCTACATCTACTGTATTAGGGGAGAAGCCAACACCGATGACCTGGAATCTTCAAGAATTGCATCTGTGCTTATTAAATCATGCCAATAGATAGCACAGTACATACGGAGCAGAATAAGGGACATTTTTTTTTGTTTAATTATAGGAGATTAGCTTTATTTTTCCCTGGCTCAAACCTACTTAGCTACAACATGCTGAAAAGGAGTAGGTGGTAGGACCGAATGCAGGAACTCCAATTCAAAACATTGCTATGCACCGTTGTCTGCTAAAGGCAGTTGGACTTGTGTTATAACAATTCTGTTATTAGAGTGGTGCTTATGCAGCCATGTCATGCATACACACGTCTCAGGAGGAGGTCTTTCAGTTTGCTTTCACATGTTCAGTTAATAGGGCACTTGGGGGTACGTAAGGGTTTACAAGAAAAAAAAAGACAACTTCTCCTGCGCTCTGGTGTCTCGGTCTTCAAAGTGTGATACCGACAGTTTAAGATGGTAGTGTCAAAAAAGTCTTGCAGCCCTCCTTAGAATATTGGGTATTCAAATACTGGAGAAAAACAAAACAAAAAAGGAAGGCGCACTGACCCTGTGCATTACCATAGATAGAGCTTTATTGAAAACATAACAAATAGCAAAATGGCTACTCATAAACGAGTATTGATAAAAAGGCATAATCAATACAATTGGATCCATTGCACCGAACATCGACACATCCAGATCTGATGTCAGATAAATTGATTAATACCCCAACGTAGACGGCTGACACGTTTCAGGGGAGAACCCCTTTCCTTAGAGCCAAACCAGGCAATGGTTCCTCGCTGGAGGCTAATCTAATCTGATTAGTCTCCAGCGAGGAACCATTGCCTGGGTATTCATCAATCAATTTATCTGACATAAGATCTGGATGTGTTGATGTTTGGTGCAATGGATCCAATTGTATTGATTATGCCTTTTATCAATACTCGTTTGCGAGTAGCCATTTTGCTATTTGTTCTGTTTTCAATAAAGCTCTATCTATGGTAATGCACTAGGTCAGTGTGCCTTCCTTTTTTGTTTCGTAAGGGTTTACAACCACTTTAATGAAGTAGAACTTTTGGATATGGGGGGTGGGGGAGCATGTAATCTCCCCTAAAGGATTCTCCTTGGTGGTAACATTTCCAGGCCTGAACACGGTCACACACCCATTCAAGGCATTGCCCTTTTAGGAAACCTGAACCCTTGCCTGGATACTTTAAGTAACTGACCTAGAACAAGTATTTAGATTTAGGTTTTTGACTTTTCTGATTTGTATACTTGTCCCAGGTGAGGGACTCAACATATTGAGGCTAGTGACTCAGCATAAAAGGCCATGCCACCGAGCATTTTAGAAGAAAACCAGAAATGGCAACCCTTTGTTTTTCTTCACAACAGTTTCTCTTTCATTACCTTTGTGGTTTTTGTTTAGTTTCAACAAAACTATTTGAAAAAAATAAAAGCAGCAAGGGTGCAGAGATTAGAAAGATAGTACCAAATGTATGTACAAAACATATCACATAGATGTACAAAATAGTGTCACTATGTGATATAGATTTACAAAACCTATCACATAGTGACACTATTTTGTACATCTATGTGATATGTTTTGTACATACATTTGGTACTATCTTTCTAATACCTGAGCCCTTGCTACTTTCTTTAAATTTTTATATGATTGACTGGATTGTCCCCTGATTTTATTGAGGAGCTATAGGATTGTTTCCTTTAAGGCATACACTTGCATTAGGGATATCATTTCCACATATGGACGATCATAAATTTATAAGCCTATTTATTAAGCTCCAGATGGCCCTAAACATGTGTATATAGTGTACGCAAGAATTATTTTGGCTGTCCACCAAAACTATTCGCCTTGGTGAATGTAAAGGACAATGGTGGGCTGGATAAAAGGGTATTGTCATGTAGATGAACTCGATCTAAAGGTGTACTCATCATTCACTACACAAAACAAAAAACACTCAACCATGGACTCCAAATGAATTCCAAAATATCGGAAAACTTCCAAAATAGGGGGGAAAAAAAAAAGGGGGGGGGGGGGGAAGAAAAAGCCATTGCTGCCATTAAGTAAAAACACTGCATGCATTAATTTAGCTATAGTAAGTGTAGTTCACTACAATATAGCTTTTTAAAACAAAACCACCAAGAAGGCCAATTATTAAATAAATAATTTTCTTCCTGGAAAAATGTGTATACAAGGCAGTCTGAATGACAGATTCAATAAAATACCACTAATTCTTTTATGATTTGTCAGGGCTGGCAGTAACTGAATAAACAGATGGCTCAGTAATTACAATATCAAATTCTACGCTTAACAAACCAAATTAAACTTCCAGGCCACACTCTGGTGCTCTGAACCTACACTGGCAGAATCCTTGCCCATTACATCTTTAAGATCTGAGAGCTGCCAATGTTCAGAACAGTTCTTGAACACCCATCCAAAACATGCCCTCATCCCCTCAAGTTACTTTATTTTTTTATTATTGCTTCTATGCTTTGCGAAGGAAGTGTGTCATTTTTTATTGTTTATTCATGTATTTTCATATACTACATTATTTTTTTAAAGCTTTCCAGAATCATCTTTTTTTTTTAGTAAGTTTCCAATGTTAAAAAAAAATACGCAACTTGTATGCATGTATTTTTGGACTATTTTACAAGTTTTAGAGTGTTTGGTAAAGAAGAGCAATCATTGTTCTTTTTGTCTTTTTTTATTCTACATGCACATACAGATTATACATTATTATTGTCTTCAAACTCACCTGGATGAGACATTTCAATGACCTCATTGTCATCTCCATTGTTGTTGTATATGACCACCGCTCTGGCTCCCACCATAGCAGCAGCATTGATTTTATCACCGAAGGTGCAGCCCCCTCCTCGCTGTATAAGTGCAATCCAAGGTCCATTCCAGTTCTCTGGAATACTGAAGTTCACATTGGATGTACATGCATAAAAATTAGAATTCCTATGATTCTTTGGTAGAACCACCAGTCCAAAAGCCCTGTCCACTGGCGAGTCGTTGCCAAAGACCCCAATCTCTCCCTCTTCAAACAGTGTTCTGTTGTCCAACACGTAGGAGAGATTTACATTGGCTGTCCACAGAACATCAGCTTTGGAGTTCTGTACACCTAGAAAATACAGCAGCAAGGAAACCAAGGTTCCTCCTGATTGAAGCCTCATTTTTTTTTTTTTTTTTCCCTACAAGTCAGACCGTTCTAACAAGGAACCAACTCTACTCAATCTGCACTAGAAAGTGTATCTGTGATGTAGAAACCAGATCTGTTCTCTTCACTCTGCCCAGTGATTCTAAAGTGAACTCCTCCCTGCATTACCTGCACCGCAGGTGCTCTACACAACCTTCCCAGGGGCGGGGAATTCACTTAACCCTTTTCTGCTACTTCACATTATTCTATGTTCTATTCAACAGGTACTACCAGTTGTCAGATAGCATAGTTCAGAGCTCTCTGAAAAAGCATCAGTATTGAATAAACATTTTTCGCTTTATGTTGAAGCAGAGTTATAGCATTTCTAGCCTGTAGCAAGATACTGTGTTGCACAATACAGTGCTCTATTATATATATATATATATATATATATATATATATATATATATATATATATATATATATATATATGCATATATTTTTTGCACTTTAAGGAGAAGTTACACCTACAAACATTTGGGCGTAGATATAAAGTTGGGCTAATGTGTATTTATGGAAATACATCAGTGTCTATGTTACCCTGGTTTACGTCACATAGTGATCATTCTCTCTCCTCAATAAGCTCAGTTGTGCATGTTTGCCCAATGGGAATCTACATGTTTATACAATAACCTATTGTGTCTGAAGATACAAACGGGATAGTTTACCCTTAGCTTGTAAACACCTGCCTGAAATTTATCCATTTAGGAGACACTAACTGTAAGCCCTTGTACACACGGTCGGACATTCCGACAACAAAAGATTGTGTCCGACAACAAAAGATTTTGTGCGACGGATTTTGGCCGAAACTGGTGTTGCATACACACGGTCGGACAAAGTTGTGGGAAAATCCGATCGTTCGTAACGTGATGACGTTATTTAGTTACGACAGGACTACGTTAAGGCTAGTAGCCAATAGCTTTGGTCTAGGAATTTGATCTGAGCCTGCGTGGCACTTTGTCCGATCGGAATTCTCTACAAATGATCAGACAAAGTCCGATCGTATCATATTGTCGGAAAATTTTATAGCCCGACTCTAAAACTTTGTTGGTTGGATATTCCGACGGAAACAGTCCGATGGAGCCCACACACGATTCGGATTATCCGACAACACTGTCTGATCGGACATTTTCCGTCGGAATGTCCGACCGTGTGTACAAGGGCTTAGGGTTTCAAACACAATGGCATAACTTTTTTTTAATATTCAAGCTTTTTTGGAGCTTTACATCACCATTCACATCAAGCTTGGCAGTACTGAAACTTGATAAAAGTGTGCTTAATTGGATAAGCATGATAGCCAGGCAACTGGCATTTTCAAAAGGAGAGGCGTGAGGTGCCTTTAAATTCTGTTTATAGCCTGTTGTGCCTGTGAGGTAGATTTACTAAATGCAAATATAGACGGAGCACTGTGCAAGTGCATTTGCATTTTTATTTCTTAGTAAATGTCAATGTGGTAAAGCTTCACTTTGTAATGGAACACCCAATCAGGTGCAAGGGGAAAAAAAAAAAACTCTTGCTTGCACATGATTGGATGATGGAAATCAGCAGAGCTTTACCGCATTTACTAAGCTCCGGGGAAAATGAGTGCAACTACACTTGCAAAGTAAACAGTCTGTTTGCCTTTAGCTCCTTCTGCTTGATTCCAAGCATGTGTGAACTTTTGTGTGACGAACTTGTGTACGCGCGATCGGAAATTCCGACAACAAGTTCTGTTGGCGGAAAATTTGAGAACCTGCTCTCGAAAAAATGTTTGATGGAGCATACACACGGTCAGACTTTCCGACAACAAGCTCACATCGAACATTTGTTGTTGGAGAATATGATCATGTGTACGGAGCATTAAGGTTTTTTTTCAAGGCTCTGTGTAGGCCATTCAAATTCTTTTATTCAAGCTCATGAAACTTGAGTAATGCTTGTCCTTTGGAACTGCCCTGATCTTGCAAACACCTCAATCCTTCTGGCACTGTAGTTTCAGATTTGAATTTGGCAACGCTGTTCCATAAACTTGCAACACACAATATCCATGACACATTGGCGGCACAGTGGTGTAGTGTTTGCCACTTTCGCCTAGCAGTAAAAAGGGTCGCTGGTTCAAATCCCAACCACTAAACTACCTGCCTGGAGTTTGCATGTTCTCCCTGTGCCTGCGTGGGTTTTCCTCAGACAATCCAAAGACATGCAGGTAGGTTAATTGGCTTGTGTCCAAAATTGGCCCTAGTATATGAATGAGGACCTTGGATTATGGGCTCCTTGAGGGTAGGGACCAATGTGAGTGTGTGATGTACAATGTAAAGGGATAGGGACAATTGTAGACACTTGAACTGGATGGACTGGTGTCTTTATGTAACATTTAAGCCTCATACACAGGATCGGATTTTCGGCAGGGAATTGTGTGATGACAGACTGTTTGCCTAAAATCCAACTGTAAAGCCTCGTACACACGATCAGATTTTCCGATGGGAAATGTGTGATGACAAGCTGTTGGAGGAAAATCCAACCGTGTGTACGCTCCATCGAGCAATTGTGGGATTTTCCATGGACAAATGTTGGATAGCAGGTTTTCGAACTTTCCGCAGACAAATGTGTGTTGTCAGATTTTCCCATCATGTGTACACAAGTCCGTCGAACAAAAGTCCAAAGTACAAACACGCATGCTCGAAAGCATGGACGAGCCAGAAGCAGTCGGTTTTGTAAACTAGCGTTCGTAATGGAGAATTAACATTTGTGATGTGGCAAATTATGAAATCTCGAAATGCAGCGCACATTCTCTTCTTCTTTAATGGGATAATAATGAAGCTACTTTGCTGGTGATACTGATGGAGTTATTGCAAATTCATTTTCAAAGGTTTTTTACCTAGTGATATCAAGAATAATATTATTTTGTTTTTTCTTTGGACAAGTTACCACAACACCATTCTTGCCTAGTTTTTAAGATCAAATTTAGAACTATTTTTTTCAATGTAACTGCCTACTCCCAAAATGCCACTTGAAGTAAAACACATAGCCAAGTATTATTCTACACAATTTTTTTTATTGTGCATTAAAAAAAAAAAAAAAAAAAAGGAAGCAAATAAAATTAGACATGCTATCTTCCAATAGAAAGTACCCAAAAAGTGCATTCCCTGCATCCAAAAATATAGAAAATATACCAAATTAAATCATTATTCAACCAAAAAAAAATAATGTCAAAGCAATAACTCCAAGGCCAATAATAAATAACACGTTATCTCCTCCAATTCTGCAACATGTCTGGTTGATGAACGGCCGTTTTAAAAAACTAACTGAAAAGCATGAAATGAAAAGCATGAAATGAAAAGTGTGAATCAACACTCACCAAATTTCTACTAACATGAAATTAGCAGAAGGAGCCCAAAGGGTGGCACTAAAGAGCTGAAAAAATATGTAGTACGTCACTACGTTCATGGTTGTTGGCACACAATTGTGTGCCGTGTGTACACAAGACAAGTTTGGGCCAATGCCCTTCGGACAAAAGTCCACGGTTTTGTTGGCCAACAATCCAATCATGTGTACGAGGCTTAAGTATGCTCCTTCAGACAATTGTTGTCCAACTTTCCACCAACAAATGTTGGATTGCAGGCTAGTAAATTTTCGGCGGACAATGGTCTGTTGTCAGGTTTTCATATTGTGTGTACACAAGTCCATCACACAAAAGTCCAAAGTACAAACACACATGCTCAGAATCATTGCACACCAAACATGACATTAGCAGAAGGTGCCCAAAGGGTGGTGCTCGAGAGCTGAAATTCCACAGTCACTACGTTTGTGTTTGTTGGCCGACAATTGTGTACCGTTTGTATGCAACACAAGTTCCTGGCACATGCCCTTTGGACAAAAGTCTGACACTCTGTTGGCCAACAATTCGATCGTGTGTACGAGGCTTAAAGGCAACTAACATGGAGTTCAGCAAACACTATTGTATTGAGTACTTCAAAGTAGTACGAGTTAATTACAGAAACACTTGCCTAACAGCAATAAACATTTGGATGATGTAAGAAACAAGCAGAGTGGATTCAAGTAACAATGAATAGGCAGATTAAAACAGATAATAAGGAATCACTTGGTAAAACAGTATGAACTGTAGTGGTGCTTTCTAATGGTACAGCAGTAGCTGTGGAAGGAGGCCTGCCACCAATGCAGTCAGGCTTCGGGGTGATATTGCTAAGGATGGTAAGCGTTCTCTATAGGTGGAGGGAAGGTACCCCTAGGGCAGTGATGGCGAACCTTGGCACTCCAGATGTTTTGAAACTACATTTCCCATGAATTCTCATGATGCTCAACTACACTTCAGAGTGCAGGAGCATCATGGGAAATGTAGTTCCAAAACATCTGGGGTGCCAAGGTTCGCCATCACTGCCCTAGGGGGTGATAGATATTTGGCTAGCAAAGAGGCAGTTTGTGCTGAAGACTGTATCGTCTGCCCGCAGTTGGTTGGGGCCTTAACACTAAGGCCGCGTACACACGCGGGGACTGTTCGGCCAACTTTGTCCGCTGAACAGTGTTTCGGCGGACAGTCCGCCCGTGTGTGGGCGTTCAGCGGACAGTTTCAGCGAACAGTCCGCTGAACAAGGTTTTTCGGAATTTCCGAAAAACTGTCCGCTGAAACCTTGTTTCAGCGAACAGTTCCCTCGTGTGTAGGCTTGTTTGACAAACTAAGTTCCGCGCATGCTCAGAAAGGATTTACACGCCGAAAGTTATAATGCAGTGTATAGGACGTCGTATTTTTCGTCCCGTCGTACGTGCCGTTCACGTCATCGCGCACGGTTTCAGCAAACTGTTCGTCCGTCGTGTGTGGCCATGTCCGTCCATGCTAATTTTGAGCGGACTGTTTGCCGAAACTGTTTGATGGACAAATTTGGCCGAACAGTCCCCGCGTGTGTACGCGGCCTTACAGCATACAGTAGGTGCTGATAATTAAGTCTGCATGCAGTGATGGCAAGGTAACAAGTTAACTAAGAAGGGGAAAGTAAGGGTGTTTGCTAACAGTGTCCATGTATAAAAGAAACAGAGTAAATTCTAGACAGACTGCCCTGTCACCAATTCCAATTGAAGCTAAGATTTCAGTGCAAGAAGATGGAATGAGCAGGTTTTGGATGGCAGTAGATTAGATTGGTGATTGCACAGGGACTGTGGTAGCGTTGGCAGGAAGCCCCAGGTGGAGATCGAAGCGGATGTCTCTATGCCACTGAGAATAACAGTGTGACTGAGTATAAGGCAATGAGTTGCACAATGTCAACAAACCTCTGGTGCTGCCACAGATTGATCTGAAGACTGCTACTGGTGTGAGACTTTATCTTCAATATGGCTCCTGTCTGACCTGTAATGCCGCGTACACACGGGCGGACTGTATGGCGTACTTAGTCCGTCGAAACACATTTCAGCGGACAGTCCGCTTGTGTGTGGGCTTCAGCGGACTTTTTCAGCGTGCAGTCTGGCGTACTAAGTATTTCGGATTTTTCGAAATTCTGTCCGTCGTACTTTGGTTTCAGCGGACAATCCGCTCGTCAGTAGGCTAGTTCGACGGACTAAGAATGGCGCATGCCCAGAAAGGATTTACACGGCGGAAGGGTGCTTTGCTGTGTATTGGACTTCCTATTTCTAGTCCCGTCGTACGTGCTGTACACGTCATCGCGCAAGCTTTCGACGGACTGTTTGGGTATCCGTGTGTGGTCAAGTCCGTTCAGTCGAAAGTATGACGGACTGTCCGTCGGATTGTATGATGGACTAAGTACGCCATACAGTCCGCTCGTGTGTACGCGGCATAAGATGTCCCTTGGCCAAGAGAGCAAGCCTGCCAGTAATAAACTCTTGTGGCTCCAGGAAAACTAGGATTGATAGTCCAAAACCAGCTTGACTCCTCAAAAGATCTTAGCTGTTAAACAAGTCCCAAGTCTCAAGACTCTGCTGAAAATCAGGAAAGACGATCTCCCTCTACAGCAGGGTTTCTCAACTAGCGGGGGGGAAGACGTATAACTGATTCCATAGTGTTTCTCTCCCAGCTGGCTGCAGAAAGAGAAGCCAGATTTCAGCTGCTGCAGGGACAGACACACGCAACACACACCGATCACTCTCTCTCCTTCCCACATCCGCTTCCCTTGCTGCCGGGGGCCCCTGGAGCATGGGCAGGGTGGCAATGGGGGGTGGTTAGGACATGCTCAGTTTATTTGTAGAATAAAAATTGTATGCAAGTAATGACAAATTATATAAACAATCAGTTTATAAAGGCTTAAACATAAAAACATAATGGAAATATACCCTGCTCTCTGGTATTTAAAAGGTCCTTGTGTAAGATAACAGCTCTGAAATCAGGCTGTCTGGCATTTGAAATCATTGAAAATAAATATGCCCTTTCAGTAAATGTATTAAGTTTTTCTGTGGGTGCCAGCGTTAAAAAAGGGATTAAAGCCTTCACCCAGAAACTACAGACATGTAGGTTTAACTTCAAGTAGAAGTAAAAGCAAATATTCTTTTCATTTTGGATGGAGGCTTTGCTGTATATAATTCTGACTCCTAAACTATGTACATTACATATATCGGACCCCTGCACTATATATGTTACCCTACTGAGACCACTGCACTTTGTTACCCACCTCATTCCCCTGTACTATGTACACTACCCTTGGCAGATCCCTGCCTATCAATTGCCGCCACTGTGCCCATCAAACGCAGCCACTGTGCCATCAATTGCAGCCACTGTGCCCATCATTTGCCTTCACTGTGCCATCAAATGCAGCCACTGTGCCCCATAAAATCTGCCACTGTGCCATCAAACGCAGCACTGTGCCCATCAATTGCCACCACTGTGACATCAAACATAGCCACTGTGCCCATCAATTGCCGCCACTGTGCCCATCAATTGCCATCACTGTGCCAAACTCAGCCACTGTGCCCATCAATTGCTGGTACTGTGTCCTCAAATCCAGTCACTGTGCCATCAAATGCAGCCACTGTGCCATCAAATGCAACCACTGTGCCCATCAATTGCTGCCACAGGGCCCATCAATTGCTCCCACTGTGCCCCATCAAACGCAACCACTGTGCCATATCAAATGTTGTCAGTGTGCCCAGCGCCGTCTGCACTTACCTGTCTGGGTGGAACAGCTCCTTGATGTCTTCTCCCGTCCTCTCTTCCTTTCCTCTGCTATGATTGAATGCCGGACGCCCAATCACAGCGCCTGTCATTTCAGCCAATCAGGTGATGGGTAACAGATCCGAGCACCTGATTGGCGAAGATGGGGTTTAGTGTTAGGAAAGCCAATATTCATTCACTTTTCTAACACAGCATGGCGCTCGCAGGTCACCTATGGTCACCTATGGCGGCTTTAATCAGGTGCTTCAAAAACACCCCCTGCCTCTGTAATTCAGGCACCCTGCACCTGAAAAGGGGCCAGGTACCTGAATAGGGGGTGGCAGCAACGTTCATAGATTCATACAATGCATGAATCTATCTATTAGTGCTAGAGGGGTGGCTGGAGAGGGGGGCGGTGCCCGTGTGCCCTTATGGACACACTGCCTCTGCCCCACACCCCTGCACTATGTACATTACCCCCCCCCCCCTCACTAGACCCTTGCACTTTACCCACCCCAGATCCCTGCCCTATGTGCAGTACCCATCCTAGAGCCCTGTACATACACTATATTACCAAATCTATTTGGAAGCCTGCCTTTACACGCACATAAACTTTAATGGCATCCCAGTCTTAGTCTGTAGGGTTCAATATTAAGTTGGCCCACCCTTTGCACCTATACCAGCTTCAACTCTTCTGTGAAGGCTGTCCATGAGGTTTAGGAGTGTGTATTTCACATGGGAATATTTGTCCAAACTTCCAGAAGAGCATTTGTGAGGTTGGTCAAGAAGTTCTGGCTCGCAGTCTTTGCTCTTATTCATCCCAAAGGTGTTCTATCGGGTTAAGGTACAGGCCAGTCAAGTTCCTCCACCCCAAACTCGCTCATCCATGGTCTTTATGGACCTTGCTTTGTGCACTAGTGCGTAGTCATGTTGGAACCGGAAGGGGCCATCCCAAAACTGTTGCCACAAAGTTGGGAGCTTGAAACTGTCCAAAATGTATTGGTGTGTTGATGCCTTAAGCGTTGCCTTTACTAGAACTAAGGAGACAAGCCCAACCCCTGAACAACAACCCCACACCATAATCCCCCCCCCCCTCCACCAAATGATTTGGAAAGTGTGGCCCAATACTTTTGGCTATATAGTGTGGATGAGTGAGTTTGGGGTGGAGGAACTTGTCTGGCCTGCACAGAGTGCTGACCTCAACCTGATAGAACACCTTTGGGCAGAATTATTGTGGAGACTGCGAGCCAGGCTGCTTGGGAAAAGCTGGTTATGGGGGAAAGGGGAGGGAATCCCCTGCTTTACACTGAATGGGCTGGATATGATTTTAAATGCAAAAAAAAACATAAATGGTTACTAGTGCTTTTGGGAAATAATACTGTAAACTGTCCATGCTTTCTAAACACATATTTTTGTTTTTCTCCAGCTTAACAGCAGGTTTGGAATATTGAGATTTTTTTTTTTTTTTTGCTAAGCTCAACGAAGATTCAGCCTTATTCTGTAAACAATGTAATTATATAACAGTAAAATATATTTAATGGGGTTGAATTTCTCACAAAGCTAAATGGCTATGGAAATGTTAATTAAATGTTAGCAATTACACATATAGTATTCTCACAGCCTGATGCTAATGATAAGAAAGCAAACATCTTTTTGATGCTATTGGCAGCCATCCTATAGCTCCAGCTATTGTCCAATAACTACACGGTAGTTTCTGTTTGACCAGCTCACCACATTTACTGACTGAATGACTCTTGCTTAATTCAGCTAGCATGTGGTTACTGTAAATGACATTGTAAATGACTCCTTCCTATACTCTTGAACATACAATGAGAAATGTATTGATCGTAGCCAACAAACCCACACTAGTTCAGATTGACAAACACCTATAGCATTCATTTTTCCTATTTTCTCGTTCAAACATTTTTATTTTATGTTAAAATAAATTACATGTACAGAATATAAGACAAATTATGTGATACCAGAAATAAAAAGTAGACATATTGAAGTACGAATGATAGAAAGCAAAGAAGAATTTCAAGATATTCTCGTGGGAATGACAATAAATGGCCTTATATATTTTAGAATTTGAAAACATTCTTATAGCTGAGTTTTAAACATTTTAATCCCAAGAAAATATAAATATGTCTAAAAGAAAATATATGATTTTAAAGTTTTGACCATAACTTCTAAAGTATGTTTATAGTAAGTATTATATAGTAAGGGAAGAACATAAAAGGTATATAAGAGGGGAAGGGGAGGGAATAATTCTCCGGAGGAGGTTTTATATATCATCTAATGTTGTAATTCTATAAAAAATCTTAATCACCATAACAATAAAACTCGGTTGTCAATATTATCTGACGTATAATATTTAATCCAGGGTCTCCATATGATATCAAACTTTGTCATCTGGTTTTTATCTATAGCGTCCATTTTAGCATGGATGAAAGATTTCCTATTTTCTTTACTAGTAGGATGTTTGAGCAGTCATGGAACAGTTCACTATTCTTAGCCTATTGCTGTTTTAAGTGCTGTTGTGTTTAAGAGAGAAGTATGTTTCTTTGGGGTTTTTTTTTGGCAATTCATACTTACCCAGGTGGATGCAGCATTAGCCCTTGTACACACGGTCGGAGAATCCGTCGGAATGTGTCCTATCGGACCGTGTCGTCGGATAATCCGACTGTGTGTGGTATGCATCGGACTGATTCCATCGGAATATCCGTCAGACCCAATTTTCCAACATGTTGGAAATATTTCCCGACCAACTGGTTCGATCGGACATACTCCGATCATGTTTAGAGAATTTTGATCGGACCAAGTGCCACGCATGCTCAGATCAAATTCCTACATTAAGCTACTGGATACTAGCCTGAACGTAGTCCCATCGTAACGAAAATTACGTCATCACACTCTGAATGATCGGATTTTTCGACAACTTAGTCTGACCGTGTGTATGCAACAGTTTCGGACAAGATCCGAGGGACAAAATCCTACGGATTTGGTTGTAGAAATCTCCGACCGTGTGTACAGGGGCTTAGACAGATGCTGCATCTGTCACTCGCCGCCTTTTCACTGAGAAGCAAGACACCAAACATTGCCGATGGCTCGGTTCTCTCACCTCCCCAAGAGGAGAGCTGCTGACTGCCAGTCAGCATCTCTACTGATCTGCCCCCCCCCCCCCCCCGCGCTCATCGAAGCGCTGAGCTGTGGATGGCCGGGGAGCAGCTGTCTCAACGTCTTTCAGTGGCTCGCTGAGAGGCTGAGACTGCCATCAGTCTAGGCAGCTAGCGGACGCAGACTTCAGAAGTCGGAATGACGGGCTGCCTCAACTGATCCTGGTGATGTTCCAAAACTAATTGCACCCTTAGGAGAAGCCCAGCCTAAAAAGCTCTGAATTTTTTTTTACATTTCTTACTATTTTTCTCCTCATATACCCAAAACATTTTTGTTTTAAGTTTTATTTATATAAATATACGTCACTTCCTGTCCTGTGTACTAATGAGCTCCCTCCGCCCTTCCCAGCGACAACCGACCATGACAGCACTGTGAGGGTGGAAATGATAAGTGGCGTCACAACCGCCTGTATCACTTCCACATGAAAGCTGACAGTCGGTTTTACTAAAGTACACACACTATGGTATAGCAGCCAGGATTGTGTCAAAAAAATACGTCTGCTACAAACATCCGAAGCCACCTTATATTAGTGCCGGCCCTGTCCTGGTGTTTCTGTCAGTCCCTCTATTTTCCTATTAAAAACTGACCACACTAAGCAGGAGAGCACCATCAGTTCTCTAGATGTGCAATCTTTTTGATGGGAATATTAGTGTGCTTTTTGTTCTCCTCCCATAGCTCCTATGCAGCTTAGAACAAAGGGGATTTAATCACTTCTAAAAAAGGGAATAAAAGGTATTTATATATATATTTCTGTCACTCTTTGAACGACAATTGCGCGGTCATTCAACTCTGTACCCAAATTAAATTTTTATAATTTTTTCCCACAAATCGGTGGTATTTGATCACCTCTGGGTTTTTAATTTTTTGTTGAAAAAACCTGAATTAAAATTTTGCAAACAGGCAATTTGTCTCCTTCATTGATGTACGCTGATGAGGCTGCACTGATGGGCACTGATGAGACTGCATTGATGGGCACTAATAGGTGGCACTGATAGGTGGCATTTATACTCCCTATCTATGTCATGGAACCCAGGGTGTTGCAGACACAAGTTTAGGGGCCCGTGCTTGCATATGAGCATTGTGAGTAAATGAACACCCTGCTATAGAAATAACATGTTCCTTTCACCTTGAGCCAAACTATGCAATACCTTCCAAAAATTACTGCCAAGCTTTTCCAGTATCTTAAAACTACTGTAGGCAAATAAAGAGAAAACTATAATTCCATTTGTCTTCAATCCCTTATCTTTGTTTAAATGGTCTAAATGGATGACTGAAATGAATAAACAACATTTATTTTGGTTCAAAGCTCTCATTGTTAAAGAGACAAGGTCTCATTTACACACCTTTCATATTTCTAGCCAAATAGTTGAATACACGGTTAACACAAATACACAAAATCTGTTATATCTTCCAAAACAAGTCGTGCACATATTCTTGCAAAACCCTCATCGCTTGTGTGTTAAAATCCAGCATAACTAAAAGTCATTAGAAATGTGGTGACTACAATTTCTGCCGTCTTCTGAAAATGTCAATTGTCTTCATTACTGTCTGGGTCACTGGCCCAAAACAAGTATGCAGCAAGTGAAATCAGACTCTTAATCTGCTTGCTCGCAGTCAATGACTCTGAAGCCATTATGCCAGTGAGACAACCAAGCAACTAGCTTATCAGAATAAGTAATCAATAATAGCAGCCCCTTTCTTGCTCTCAGCACAGGTTTCTTTTCAAGTGAACATGTGCTGTGCCTATGTAGGGCAAACCAACAAGTTCACTTCATTCCTGGGTCCCACAGCTTCTAGACTCAGATCATGTGTAGAGAATTCCGATCGGACAAAGTGCCACGCATGCTCAGATCAAATTCCTACACCAAAGCTATTGGCTACTAGCGTGAACGTAGTCCCGTCGTAACGAAATAACGTCATCACGTTCTGAACGATCGGATTTTCCGACAACTTGGTCCGACCGTGTGTATGCAACAGTTTCGGACACAATCCGTCGGACAAAATCCGTCGGACAAAATCCAACGGATTTGGTTGGTAGAATGTCCGACCGTGTGTACAAGGGCTTAGTCCGGTCGTGTGTGGCCAACTCCGTTCATTCAGAAAGTCCATCGGACCTCCGCCGAAAGTCCGTCGGGAAGACCGTCGGACCTGAAAAGTCCGGTCGTGTGTACGCGGCATAATACTTACTTTCCTTTTAAAGTGACATACCCAGTACTTCTAAATATGGAGGAGCGTGTCACTTGTTCCTCTTCTTCCAATGTTACACTACAGGACTTCTTCTCTTTAACGCCTTGTTCACAGTGCGCACGTGTGTTGTGCATAAGGCAGTTCATTGATTTAAATTGTCACGCCAAAGAAGCTTAGGGACCAAATTTTGGCCTGAGCCAGGAAATGCGTAAACCCTTGTATTATCGGCACCCCATCTGCAACAATAAAAATGACTACTTTGGAAGAATGAGTTGACAGATTTTCAATTTTTACGTTGTGTCCTGATGTTTGGAAGACACCATAAGCCAGCTCACCAACCGCTCACTCCCTTGGAAAATCATAGCAGCCATTGCTTTCTTTTCTACAGATTTTGCCCTTGTGGTTTTCCGCTCGACAATCGCTGCAACATCTAATCGTGTTTGAAGTGCCAGAATGAATGGCATCCAAATGCGCATTGTACGTTTTGCCGTTATTTGGAATGGCTGGCAGAATCGTGGTGGTTCTGCCCACAATTCTGGTGAGGGAGCAGAAGAAAGGTAATTATAGGTAGGGGCAGCATTGAAGTGGACCTGATACAATGCCCTGAAAAGGCAAATGACAGATTTACTTTAAGGAAGGTGACATAACATTTTAAAGACTGCAGTTTTGCTGCCGACTCTGTGGCACTGCCCCACCTCCTCTATTTGGTAAAGCCTACCTGAGTTTTTTCCTTTCTAAAGCCCATCTACATATCCCTCTCTTGCATCTAATTTGTGTCTTTTTATCTCCCTAGAGTTCAGCTTAGCCTATGAGTTTCCAGTCAAAACAGGTTCTTCCAGTTCACCATACAAAGAGAGCGCATAACTTAAAGGTTTTAGTTTCTACATAGTCTGCCCAGCCCCACATTACAATACACATCGCATTTCAGTATCTAAAGGAGTGGGGAATGTCAACTAAGCAAAATGTATAATGTGAACCTGTAAATCTGTTTTCACAATGAATGTTTAATCATGTGGGGGGATTAAATCAAGATGTGTGCTTGCACATGATGATCATACAATGTTGAGCAAAGTGAACATTGTCTACTTCTTTATTTGGCCACCCCCCTGACTCAGTGATATTCTGCTCCAGGGTAAGAAAAGTAATTACCATTCATTTTATTCTGCCATTGCAAAGGCACATGCAAAGAATATATTATAGGTGCATAATAGGCATAGCTGCTAGCAAACACAGAGGGTTGGATGATATAATCCTTCATGGTTGGTCACTAAAGCAGCCATATGTAGCCCAATGTCTACAAGAGATATGATTGATTTGGGTGTTGCTTTCAATAATTGGTTCAGGTAGGTGGTAATACCAAATTGAAACACTTGCAACTGATGTAAGTGCTCAATGCCACACAATTCTTTCCTACATTGTTGGAAAACCTCTGTGATAAGCTATTGATTCCTTTTCTTGATCAGAATGGAAGAAGCCTTTCACCTCTTGTGTACAGAAAAGGTCCGTGGTCAGTCTCAGTAGTGTGGTTCACACAAAAGCACAAGTAAACCTGTCACTAATGTTCTATAGCAGGGGTCTCCAATCTTTCTAAATGAAAGGCCAGTTTATGGTGCTTCAGAATTTATAGGGGCCAGACTATGACCATTGGGATTAGAAAATGTCTTGGCATCAGTGGGAATAAACAATGTCTCATCTTTGGTATTAAGGTAATTATTAGTGCCCCATCATTGGTATCAGTGGGAGGAATGGTGCCCCATCATTGTTATCAGTGGGAGGAATAGTGCCCCGTCATTGGGAGAAATAGTTCCCCATCATTGGTGTCATTGGGAGGAACAGTGCCTCATCATTGGTGTCAGTGGGAGGAATAGTTCCCCATCATTGATGTAATTGGGAGGAATAGTTCCCCATCATTGGTGTCAGTGGAAGGGATAGTGCCCCATCATTGGTGTCTTTGGGAGGAATAGTGCCCCATCATTGGTGTCAGTGGGAGGAACAGTGCCCCATCATTATTGTCAGTGGAAGGAATAGTGCCCCATCATTGGTATCAGTGGGAAGAATAGTGTCCCATTATTGGTGTCAGTGGGAGGAATAGTGCCCCAAGGGTCGGACAAAGGAAAGCAAATGGCCACATTCAGCCCCTGGGCTGCAGTTTGGAAACCAATGCCCCCTCTTGGGCATGGAGTTCACCGGAGTCCTCTTCCACTTCTCCATGACAGCATCACAAAGCTGGTAGATGTTAGAGACCTTACGCTCCTCCACCTTCCGTTTGAGGATGCCCCACAGATGCTCAGTAGGGTTTAGGTTGGGAAACATGCTTGGCCAGTCCATCTCCTTTACCTTCAGCTTCTTTAGCAAGGCAGTGGTCATCTTGGAGGTGTGTTTGGGGTCGTTATCATGTTGGAATACTGCCTTGCGGCCCAGTCTCCGAAGGGAGGGGATCATGCTCTGCTTCAGTATTGTACATGTTGGCATTCATGGTTCCCTCAATGAACTGTAGTTCCCCAGTATCGGCAGCACTCATGCAGCCCCAGACCATGACACTCCCAGCACTATGCTTGACTGTAGGCAAGACACACTTATCTTTGTACTCCTCTCCTGGTTGCCGGCACTCATGCTTTACACCATCTGAACCAAATAAGTTTATCTTGGTCTCATCAGACCACAGACAATGGTTCTAGTAATCCATGTCCTTGTCTTCAGCAAACATACATCAGCAGAGTAATAGAAGCCCCTTCCAAGGATCTTCCCCTGCAGATGCCAAACAGGGAAAGATCATGTGACCACACAACAAAGCTGCAGGAACAAGGTACTTAAAAAATAAAAAAATACAGTGGCACGATATATGTGATTTATCTAAATGAATTGTGACTTCTATGTTTGGTATCACTTTAAACACAGTTAAAACTATAACTCAAAACGTTAAATTTCTCTCTTTTTTTTTTTTTTAGCCATCAAATGTTTTTTTTTTTAATCTCACTTTAGAATAGACTACTGTAATTAATGTGATCTTCTATTATTATTATTATACAGGATTTATATAGCGCTTACAGTTTGTGCAGTGCTTTACAACGTGAGGGCGGACAGTACAGTTACAAAACAATTCCATCGTTTTAGGAAGAACAATGTGTTTTTAAACTATTATATAATACAGTTTAAACTAGTTATATATACAGGACATTCAATAAATACACTGTATGTCCTCCAGATAAACATATTTTTTTAATTAGGAGTGTTTTACGCAAGGAAATATTCTGGGCTGAGCATTATGCATCTATTTATGCATACCTGCCAACTTGAGATGATAAAGAGGTACATCTTTTAGCACAATAATGTAGGTAAGGACACACTCCTGCTACCTCCCAGTTTTATGGCGCACAACCAATTAATATAAAAAAATTATTGGTTGAACCAACAAGTGCTTTTTTTACCACTATTTAAATTTTCAATTAATCAAATGCAGTAATATAACGTCTGGATGAAAGGTTTAGTGCATTATAAGACTTTTGGTAATTAAATAATCAATATTTTCCAGACACGTATGCATCAAAATGAGGAACAACTAAGGAGGAAAGAGGAGCAATGGTATTTAGTTCCAAGAGAGGGGCAACCCCTCAAATTAAGGACAGTTGGGGGGTATGAAAAATGTACTGGAGATATGGCTTTATCTTAAAGGGGGCAAAAGCTAGGCAAGTATCAGTGGCAGCGGGTGTTTTTTTTTTCTTTGGGGGGGCGGCAAACAACTCCCCCCCACGGCACCTCAAACCACCCCTCGTTGTCTGCCAGTCCACCGGTACTTACCCCATCTAAGCAGCAGGCAAATTGGGCAGCAGATCGGGCATTGCCGCGCACATCCAGCAGCAGCGGTGATCAGGCATCTGCGGGCACATCGAGCAGCAGCAGGGATCAGGCATCTGCGGGCACATCAGGCAGCGGCAGGGATCGTGGCATTGGTGGGCACATCGGGCAGCGACATGGATCGGGGCATCAGCGCACATCAGGCTGCGGGGGCCATCAGGTTGCGGCGGCCATCCGCTCCTGTGTCTTCTCCTCCTCACTTCTGCCGTGCGTCTCCTCTCCTCCTAAGCATTCAAAGGCCTGTCCTTTCAGCCAATTAGGTGACGGGTATCAGACTCGCTTCCAGTTTGACTGGGAGGAGTATCAGTGTTGCAACAGCGAATATTCATTCACTGTTGTAAAACCTGGGTGGGCTCATGGCGCATTCCTCTGTGCCATGACCCTACCCTATTTTGAAGCCTATTAGAGCCTCTGGTTCTAATCAGGTGCTTCTTCTGAGTAGCATGGGGTCCCGCTGCTACATATCCCCCCCTTTATTTCAAACCAGAGGGAGGAACACATGAACCCATCACTAGGGATAGGACACCTCTGAGCCAGCTATTAACTCTGTAGGCCCAACTCTGTTTCAGGGTATGTTTCCACCAGCACTTCACCTTGGCACCTCCGTGCCAACTATCAGCAGCAGGAGTCCTAACCTGTCCCACCTTCTTTCTAAAGGGGCACACCACCCACATTTTGTTCCAGGTGAGTTTCCACAAGCACTTCTTCCTGAGCCGTGGGCTCCTACTAATCTCTCTACTATGCCTTCTACCTTCTGGCCTCAGGATCCTACATTTCCTTTTACCTCCTCCAGACCTACTCTCCCAGAGCTGTGGGGGACCTACTCTTATGACACCTGTCAGGGACTGACCTCTCTCACTACCTGACTCAGCACTAACCAACATCATCTGTCACTAATTCCTCTGTGATTACCCTTGGCAACCAAACCATCTGAGATTAACACCACATCCTTCTGTTTCCTTTTCAAATTTTTTTATTGTTATGTAAAATAATGCATATCAGTTTCCAATATAAAGAGAACTTAAGGCTTACATGTATATGGCTCAACAATATGCCATATCAGAGACATGTTAACAATACAACATACATAACAGAAGGGAGGCACAAGGCCTTCAAAGCCACATCCTTCTGTTTAACCTAAATAGCAACATTCTACAATAGATTATTTAACTCAATATTGTCAATGTCATCAGGACGTTTTGTCCCCTTGTTTGCTAGGAGAGTGTTTGTGGAGGGACCACCTACAGGCAAGTAGTTACTCCGTAAGGGGACTTCCCACAGTTACACATTGACCCCTGTTGTCCAATACTGTCCTACCAATGAACACTTTTTGCCACATTTCTCCACACCAATCTCTTTAAGCATTTCTGTGTTCATTGGTACCTCAACCAATACCTCCAAACTGTCCAACAGTGCTCTAGAATGCCTCTTATACACAACATCAGTATGAAGTAACCCAGCACCCTGTGAGAAAACCTTCAACAGGCATGTACTGGCCATTGGGACTACTGGGAGTTTCCCGGTGGGCCGATGATTCAGTGGGCCACTCTGATGTAAGGGGGCCGCTGATGGGACACTCTCATGTAAGGGGCTGCTGATGGGACACTCTGATGTAAGGGGCTGCTGATGGGACACTCTGATGTAAGGGGACTGCTGATGGGACACTCTGATGTAAGGGGCTGCTGATGGGACACTCTGATGTAAGGGGACTGCTGATGGGACACTCTGATGTAAGGGGACTGCTGATGGGACACTCTGATGTAAGGGGCTGCTTATGGGACACTCTAATGTAAGGGGGTGCTGATGGGACACTCTGATATAAGGGGGCTGCTGATGGGACACTCTGATGTAAGGAGGTGCTGATGGGACACCCTGATGTTATGGGGCTGCTGATGGGACACTCTGATGTAAGGGGGCTGCTGATGGGACACTCTGATGTAAGGGGGTGCTGATGGGACACTCTGATGTAAGGGGGTGCTGATGGGACACTCAAAATGTAAGTGGGCCGGTCTGGATGAAGTCCAGGGCCAAATTTCTGTCCCAGTCCAGCCCTGACCTTCAACATGGGCTTACACACATCATCGTTACCAACACTGTTATTTCCTGTCAGAGTGTCTCCGGGTACCTTAAACTGCAACTCTCTGCGGGTGATGGACAGAATTCCTGCTACTACCTGTGTCCACAACTAATTGTAAGATTGGGATGATTAGACTCAAGCGGTAGGTGCGTTTCAATGAGTTGCGCCAGTCCAAAACTATATTTTTAAGGGCATGGTAGTTCATTGTGGTTTAAAAGAACGGAAAAGTTCACAAAAGATATCAGTAGCCCACACAGAGGGTTCCACCATTACTGTACTTCAGCCTCCTGGCTTACTCTATTGCCACATGGCTGCTTCAGGCCTCAAGCCAAGGCCTTAGGTCTGCTCCTGTCATAACTTACTCACACTCAGCTCCTTGCAGCTCCTGGTATCACCTCCTTCTGCTCTGTCACAGACTAAACCTACCTACTGTAGACATGCACGCTCTGGCTGCCCCATGCAGCCTCTCTGACTCCTAGACAGGATAGGAGTCCACCTGACCCCCATGCACAGACCTCCTGTCTGTTGGGTGGAGCCCTGAGCCATAGTCAGGTTACAACTAGTAGCCCAGCACATGCCCGTGCAATCACTGTGCTGGCCTCTCCAAACATCTGGAGTAATACACCCATCTTCTGAGTAGTACGGGTTCCCACTGCTACAGAGCATTTTTATGAGAAAATTATTTTAGGCGAAATTAAGGAAGTTAGTTAAAAAAAAAAACATGTGCGGCTTAGTATATCAATGTCAGTGAGTTAATATTTTAAAGACCTTGTTTTTACTGCTTTATTTTTCTTAGTTAGGCCAGGACTGTTCTTATTTAAATCAATATACTTTCTATAAAGCTAAGGGCAGTCTTAGATCAAGACTAAGGCCGCGTACACACGCGCGGACTGTTGGCCCAACCTTGTCCGCTGAACAGTGTTTGGGCGGACAGTCCGCTCGTGTGTGGGCTTTCAGCGGACAGTTTCAGCGGACAGTTGGACGGACAAGGTTTTACGGAAATTCCGAAAAACTGTCCGCTGAAACCTTGTTTCAACGAACAGTCCGCCCGTGTGTAGGCTTGTTCGTCAAACTAAGTTCCGCGCATGCTCAGAAAGGATTTTCAAGCCGAAAGTTATAATGCAGTGTATAGGACGTCGTATTTTGCGTCCCGTCGTACGTGCCGTTCACGTCATCGCGCACGGTTTCAGCAAACTGTTCGTTCGTCGTGTGTGGCCATGTCCGTCCATGCTAAGTTTGAGCGGACTGTTCGCTCAAACTGTTGGACGGACAAAGTTGGGCCAACAGTCCGCGCGTGTGTACGCGGCCTAACAGAGCATAATCTACTTGTCTCACCTGTGTCTCACCCTAAATAAGGTCCCTGGAAAAACTGCCAGTATCTTTTCATTTTTCCATAGTCCAATAACATACACATGGCCTCTAGAAATAAGAATTTCCAAATCAAATTATGGTACAATAGGCAAGTGTAATTGTACTTTCAGGTAAATGTTAAACTAATTACTGAAAATAAACACTTACTGCATCTGCTTTTTTTTTTTTTTTGAATGAATGAATGAATGAATGTTACATCTATAAAGGAGCTTTAAGAAATTAAGGTGTAATGGGACAGTCTCGGACTTGAAGAAATTTAATCATTCCAAAATTAGCTGAGCAAACAGCATGTCTGTCATCATCCGTGCAGCCTGCTGCCACCTCATCTGGGATGTGCTGCTCCTTGAGTATTGATGCAAAACAAGGCAAACAGCAGATCACATGTTAAAGCGGTTTTGTACAGAAAATTGCAAGTTCATCTTATTCAGAGGCGGCTCTCCAATTAGGCAAATTAGGCGATCGCCTTAGGCCTCACGATCGCAGGGGCCTCGCCATCGCTGAATTTGCCTGATATGTGGAGTGCCAGGATCCCCATCCCTTGCTCTCCCCGCCAGCCGCCGGCAAATGACAGGTGCAGTCCGAGAAGGAGACCTCCTTCACCCCCCTGCTTGAGCCGCCGCTGAAAGACTGAAGGGTTCTCTGTGCTTCCTGCCCATTCCCCCTCCAGAGCAGCAGAAGATCGCAGCGGCTGTGTCTGTGTGGACAGAGAGAGCAGCAGCAGCAGCAGCTGTGGGCTTTTCTCCCCCCTCCTCCTCTCATCACTGTAGTCGGGAGCTGTGCTGACTATGTTTCTTCCCCCTCCTTCTTATTGTGCAAGAAAAAAAAAAACACTAAACTGAAGCAGAGAGGAGAATTGTGGGAATTGTAGTCCCGAGGTCTGGACATTGCAACTCCACTGGAAGAAACTGCAGCCCTCAGCGTGTCCAGCTGAAGAGGAGGGAAAGAGAGCCAGGAGCTCAGGAGAGCTTTTGGGGAAGTGCACCCAGAACTCCAGCGAGAGAGAGAGAATCTCATTGCACTGCACCACCAGGGAAAGCCACACAGCCAGCACCATCCCTTGTGAAGAAAGGCATGAAGTTATGTCCAGAATACAGATCTGGGTGCTACCCAGCGGAATCGCCACAGGAAACCCAGAATGAGCTGTATCCCCAGGTATGGTAAGAGGGTCACTCGGCCATTATCTACTGCCATCTATAGGAACTGCCCACCCTGTTATTCTTTGGCCCGAAGGGTGCTCTCAGACTGGGGCGTCAGCAGTAAAGCACCGCTAATTTTAGCGGCCATTTACTGTAGTTTTTGCAGAGGTTTTCAGCCGCTAGCTGGGTGCTTTTAACCCCCAGTAGCGGACAAAAAATGGTTAAAACCACCTGCAAAGCGCCGCTTTGCCGGTAGTTCAGCAGCGCTGACCATTAATTTCCATGGGCAGGAGCAGTGGAGGAGTGGTGTGTACACCGCTCCTTCACCACTCCAAAGATGCTGCTTGCAGGAGTTTTTATAACATCCTGCAAGCGCAGCACCTCAGTTCACACTGCCCTATGCGGATGGCTGGGAGTGTCAATGAAATGTTAATGACACCCCCAGATCCGTCCGCATATCGCAGTGCGATCTGCACACTCGCACAGGAATCGGATCGCATGGTGTGAACACCCATGCGATCCGATTCTGCTGCGGACCAAAAAAAGGGTCCCGTGCAAGTTTGCTGCGGGAGCGATGCGAATTCAGCCATACTATCTGTATGGCTGAACTTGCATCGCTACGGAGATCGGATGTGATTTGCACTGCAGTGCGGTGCGAATCGCATCCGGATCTCCCCCCGCAGCAAATTGAACCCAGCCTTAGTGCTAGTTTACACTGCAACAATGTCCGACATTGAATGCGATTTGTACCACACTGCAGTGCAAATCGCATGCAATTTCTGTGCAATGCGATTTCAGCCATACAGCTAGTATGGCTGAATTCACATTGCATTCAGACCAAACTTACACAGGACCCCTTTTCTGATCCGCAGCAGAATCGTAACGCATGGGTTTTCACACCCATGCAATCAGATTCCTGTCCGAATTTGCAGTTTGCACTGCAATATGTGAACTGATTTGGGAGTGTCATTAACTTTTATTTAACACTCCCAGCAGTTTGTGCCATCGGGTGACATGTGATGCGGGAACCCACAGTGGGTTTGCAGGTGTGATGCGAGAATCCTGCGAATCCACTGCGGGTTCCCGCATTGCAGTGCAAACTGTCAATTCAGACATGAATCAGATCACATGGGTGTGAACACCCATGCAATCCAATTCTGGTGCGGGCCAAAAAAGGGTCCTTCACATGTGATTTGCACTGCAGTGTGAAAAACTGGTGTGAACCAAGCCTAAAAACTTCCCTATAACAGTGGCCCCAGGGCTATGGCCCGCACTACCATATGACGGCTTAAGCCGCCACCTCAGGGGCTAGGATAGGGGGGCAGTAAAATGCTAATCACCAGCCACTTGCTGGGGATTCTGATTTTTACAGTGCTGAATGTGTTTTTTTTTTGTTTTTGTTTTTTTACACACCAAGCCACTATAGCAGCTAGGAGTATGTGTACGTGTATGTGTATGTGTATGTGTACAGCCAACTGTGACCTTTCATGTGGAAGTGTTACAAGTGGCTGTGAAGCCGCCTATCATTTCCACAACTGCCACGATGTGCAACCCCCTTCACCGTGTTTACCGGGCATCACTGTCTCACCTGCGGGCCCGCTGCTTTTATGGTGGGTGGCACTGAGAAGGGTGGCAGGAGCTCAGCAGACCTTCGTCCACTTAGCCACCCTCCTGTACACAGACTGAGAAGTGTGATGTATGATGTCAGGGGCGGCTGGGCCAGGGTTCACAGTGGCAATTTCCCCCTAGGCCACCCTAACCTATGGTGAAAACAGCCGGCAGCTGCTGCCCGCTGCCTTTATTTTTTTCTCTCCTGTAGGAGGTTGGGCCGGAGGCTTAGGGGGGTGTATTTTTTTCCATTATCTGTGTCCCTTTCTGATGATGATGTGCTGGTCGGAGCAGATGGACTATTTCTTCAGTTTCCAGGATATGCCCATTCAGCTCCGCACACATGTTCTTCTGCCTTGGCTAAAATCCCAGCCAGTCATTTTCCTCCGCTCCCCACCCAGTAGTAGCCGGGGCCCAGAGAGGGAGACCTGAGAGGCTGTGAGGCAGGTGGCGAAGGCGACGGGCAGAGAGAGGCAGCTGAGCTCAGCTGATGATGTCCAGCAGCAGGAATAGAGGGGAAGCAGATCCAATCGTGGGGCTGCCAGTGCCTTCAAGACTTCAACACAGGTGTGCTTTGGGGGTGTCTGTGAATAGACTACATTGCATCCTATGTAAACAAGGCAGTTCGCCATTCTGTCAGTATGGAAGACATTGATCCTGTGTTCCTGCAAAGCAGGTACAGTGATCCATGTCTTCCCTTAGTAAAAGCACCTCCCCCACAGTGCGAAAACACTTGTTAGGCACACATTTAACCCATTGATTGCCCTAGATGTTATCCCCTTCCCAGCCATTGTCATTAGTACAGTGACAGTACATATTTTTAGCACTGATCACTGTATTAATGTCACTGGTTTCTACAAAGTATCAAAAGTGTCACTTAGTGTCCGTTTTGTCCACCGCAATATCGCAGTCCCGCTATGAGTCACTGATTGCTGCCATTACTAGAAAAAAAAATAAAAAATGTCCCCGGATTTCATTTTAAAAATCTGGTCACCTTACCTTAACACTGCTGTGCTCAGGCAGCGTTAGGAGCCCTGTCTCACTTAAGACCCCTTTCACACTGAGGGCGTTTTGCAGGCGTAATAGCGTTAAAAATAGCGCCTGCAAAATGCCCTAAAACAGCTGCTGCATGCACTCCAGTGTGAAAGCCTAAGGGCTTTCACACTGGAACAGTGCGCTGGCAGGGCGTCAGAAAAACTCCTGCCAGCAGCTTCTTTGGAGCTGTGAACTCACCGCTGCTCCCAATTGAAATCAATGGGGCAGCGCTGTGATACCGCTGCCAAAACGCTACTCCAGCAGCATTTTGCAGGTGGATTTAACCCCTTTTTGGCCGCTAGCTAGTTAAAACCCCCCCCCACTAATGGCCCAATAGTGCAGCTAAAACAACAGTAAAGCGGCGCTAAAAATAGTGCCACTTTACCACTGACACCCTAGGCGGCTCGGTGTGAAAGGGCCCTAAGCATGCCGAACATCTGATTTGCAGCACTTTAAAAACATTACAAGACATCTTAATGCTGCTGTGTGCAGGCAACGTTAAGAGCCCTGTTACACTCACCTCTCGCCTAACCTAAGACTCCTGATGTTCTGCCTGCCAGCCATTGAGGAGTGATGTTGCGTCCCCGTACATCACTTCTCCCATCCACCGCAGGAGAATCTCAATCTGGGAACGCCTTCTGCGTATTTTAAGGGCATCAGTGGGGCCTCATGTCTAAGTTTTGCCTAAGGCCTCACAATGCCTAGAGCCGCCCCTGATCTTATTCAAATGGCTTTGGAACATAGATGCAGTTATGACCATTGAAATAAAATAATATGCAGTATTTACCTTTTATTTTTAATGTTTATGGCGACTTCCGGGCTCCTCTGAGATCTTTATGCCATAAAGTATAGCATATGGGTGTACAGTATTAAATACTGCAATGTATAACCGTGGGTACTGGTGTCTACCCATACACATGTATGTGGGGTATTTTTCAAAATGTAAAGTTTTACTTTTATGATTTTACACGCACACCATTTTCTGTAATGCATGCTTATGGGAAAAGATATACTGCAGCTATGGTTCATGGGTGCCAAAACAACAGATGTATTTTACACTGTACACCTATACTCTATAGTTATACATAGACATATTCTGTGGCCTGACCTGCACTCCACCACAAAGCTTCTGTCTTCACCCAGGCTGTCTGACTACCAAGTGACTTTACGCTGAAGAGAATGTAGGAAACTCTGTTGAGATTTTGGGTAGAGGCTTTGCAGGCCCAGGTAGGCCACGCAGTGAAAATGTTGGGAGGACTAAGTTGTAGGTGAAAGGAGGGTTACAGTTGATGTGTTCCAGGATCATCAGGTTACAGAACGAGGAGAAATGTGGATGGGTGCAGTACAACAAAGCCTAGAAAAAAGTTGAACTACCTACCTGTTATGCCGCATGCACACGATCGGACTATCCAGCGGACCAGAGTCTTTCAAGCAGACTTTGAAAGAAGTCTTGACTCAAAATTGTCCGCTGGACTCGTCTTTCCGGCGGACAATCCGCTGGTCTGTGTGCTAGTCCGTCGGACTTTTCAAATGAACGGACTTACCCACACACAGAGTAAAGTCCGTTCATTTTGAACATGACTCCAGGTAGACGGGATTAGCGAAGGAAGTCAATGTCGCCGCCTCCATTGGCAAGATTGACACCTTGCTAGCCCGTCGTCTGGTATGGATTTTAAGGGGAACCCCTACGCTGAAAAAATGGCGTGGGGGTCCCCCCAAAGTACACACAACCTGGCCGGTCAAGAAAGGGGGTGGGGACGAGCAAGCGCCCCCCCCCCTCCTGAACATGGGGGTGCTTTGGGGAATGGGGGCCTCTTCCCACAACCCTGGCCATTGGTTGTCAGGGTCTGTGGGCAGGGGACTTATCGGAATCCAGGAGCCCCCTTTAATAAGCCCGGCCCCCACCCTATGTGAATGAGTATGGGGTACATCGTACCCCTACCCATTCACCTGAGGGAAAACGCGTCAATAAAAAAACACAACACTGGTTTTTAAAGTAGGTTATTAGACAGCTCCGGGGGTCTTCTCACCGGGCTCCTCCACTATCTTCTGCTCTTTTACCGCTCTTTTACTAGTGGAGGAGCCTGGCTTTCTCCTTTGTCGCCGCCGTCCGGGGTCTTCTTCCGACTTCTCCCGCTCTTCGGTTCTTCTGCCTATATAAGTGGCCGCGCAACGTGTCCCTGGCATTACAGCAAGAGAGAGCGTCATGTCAACATCGGAAGAAGAGAAGAAGAAGAAGGCGGTGACAGCGACGAACGAGAAGACCGGGCCAACGCTAGTAAAAGAGCTGGAAGAAGATAGCGGAGGAGCCTGGCAGAAAAACTAAAGAGCGGGAGAAGTCGGAAGAAGACCCCCGAAGTCGGAAGAAGACCCCCCGGACAGTGGTGACGAAGGAGAAAGCCGGGCTCCTTCCACTAATAAAAGAGAGGTAAAAGAGCAGAAGATAGTGGAGGAGCCCGGCGAGAAGACCCCCGAAGTCGGAAGAAGGCCCCCGGAACTGTCTAATAAACTACTTTAAAAACCTGTGCTGCATTTTTTTATTGACACTTTTTCCCTCAGGTGAATGGGTAGGGGTACGATGTACCCCATACTCATTCACATAGGGTGGGGGGCCAGGATCTGGGGGCCCCCTTATTAAAGGGGGCTCCCAGATTCCGATAAGTCCCCTGCCCGTGACCCCGACTACCAATAGCCAGGGTTGTCTGGAAGAGGCCCTTGTCCTCATCAACATGGGGACAAGGTGCTTTGGAGTGGGGGGGCCGCAGTACCCCCCAAAGTACCCTCCATGTTGAGGGCACGCGGCCTGGTATGGTTCAGGAGGTGGGGGAGTTCGCTCGTCTCCACCCCCTTTCCTGACCGGCCGGGCTGCTCGGATAAGGGTCTGGTATGGACTTTGGGGGGACCCCCACACCGTTTTTTCGGCATAAGGGTTCCCCTTAAAATCCATACCAGGCGATGGAGGCGGCGACATTGACTTCCTTTGCTAGTCCCATCGTACCTGAAGTCACGTTCAAAATTAATGGACTTTACTCCATGTGTGGGCAAGTCCGTTCATTTTAAAAGTCCGGTGGACGTCCGCCAAAAGTCTGGCGGATTGTCCGCCGGATCTAGTCGGGTCATGTGTGGGCGTGTGTGGGCAAGTCCGCTAGTTCGGAAAGTCCGACAGACCTCCGCTGGACAGTCCGCCGGATAGTCTGATCGTGTGTACGCGGCATTACTGCTACCACCAAACTCCCTGACCCATCTCATAGTTTAACTTACAGTTTTTAATGGGCAATGATTCAATTTTTTTCTGTAAAATGTTTAAATAAATTGATGCCATATAATATTAATAGTAGTATTATTGTTCTGTCTTGAATAAAGTCGCTTATGCTTGTATTGCTTTGTACTTTGAAAAATTCAATAAAATACTTTTGAAAAAAAAAAAAATATATTAATAGTAGTAAATACAACAGTGTCTCTGTGAGCAAAAGGCTCAGCACACCCAAAGCACACAATACTATTTGATCCACAGTAGGCTTATCCACATATTGCATAATCTGCACTTCTCAATTACAAAATATATTTTAAAGTGCATAGAAAATGATATGCAAGTTTATTAGTAACGTTTATAATTTAATGGATTTATCCTTTAAAGTTTATCACATTTTACCTTTCTAAAAATATTTAACCCTTTTAGAAGAAAACCTGCAAGTTGCTTTTGAAGACATAACTATTATCTTGAATGCTAGGATACAACAAAGACCTGTAACAAGGTGCTCTTTTGTACACAGTGGAGAAACTGAAGAGTGACACACAGTAAAATACTTTTACAGTGAAAAAAAAAACTATTTTGGGCAACCTTACAACACTTTTTGGTTGACAAAACAAAACTCCGGAGCCTACGTGCATTGCAACTTGAGAATTGGCTACTTAATCTAATTTTCCGGTTATGACTTGCAGGATTCAAGATAAATCCTGTTCATACCATTTTTATCTCATAACAGGCTCACAAATTATACAGAAAATAAAGAATAATGATGGCAAAATGATACAAGCAGCATGTAAGCTGTGTGATGATAAAAAATGTCATACAGTCATACAGTGATTTCTAGCAGTTTTAGTGCATCAAATGTGAAACAATGTGGATAAAATATGCTAGTTCTCAAAAATGTAAGGTCATTAGCTCTCCCTGTGCCTAAAATATTTTGCGTTACTGAGTTGAAAAGAAGTATATTGTACTTTTGTCCTATCAATTCTACAAAAAACAAGTAGGAAATCGAGGCAGCCTTGGACATTTGTGGTACGGTATGGACTTACAATGCTCAAACAGCCTCTTTTTTTTTTTTAACCACTTAAGGCCCAGAAGGATTTGCCCCGTTAATGACCAGGCCATTTTTTGTGATACGGCACTGCGTCGCTATAACTGACAATTGCGTGGTCGTGCAACACTGTACCCATACAAAATTGACGTCCTTTTTTCCCCAGAAATAGAGATTTCTTTTGGTAAGATTTGATCACCTCTGCGGTTTTTATTTATATAAAACTAATATTTTTTTACTTTTTGCTATAATACATATCCACAATTAAAATTTAAAAAACAAATTTTTTCATCAGTTTAGGCCAATATATATTCTTCTACATATGTTTGGTAAAAAAAAAAAATCGCAAGTGTATATCAATTGTATTGCGCAAATGTTCTAGCGTCTTTTTTTTTTACTAGTAATGGCGGTGATCTGCAAATTTTAGCGGGACTGAGACATTGGGGTGGACACATTGGACACTTTTTTTGGCACCATTGACATATTTATACAGCGATCAGAGCTAAAAATAGCCACTAAATATGGTATAAATGTCAATGGCAGGGAAGGGGTTAACATTAGGGGCGATCAAGGGGTTAAGTCTGTTCCCTGGGAGGATTTTCTAACTGTATGGGCGATGGGCTGCCTGGGAATAGAGACAGACTGCTGTTCCTAATTACTAGGAATGGCAGATCACTCTCTACTCACCTGACAGAATGGGGATCTGTTTGTTTACATTGACAGATCCCGTTCTGTCTCTCTATGGAGCGATCGCAGGTGGCCGGTGGACAATGCAGCCGCCGGCCACGCTCACTGTCTCTGGCATCGCGCCATGCGCACGTGCACATGCCTCCTATTCTATTTAAAGCAGCCGACATACAATGGCGGTGATTCGCGCAGGGGGGACAACCTGCCACAGTACAACTGTGGTGGCTGATCCTCAAGCATTTAATTTACAAATTTATTGAAAGATTCATTAAAAAATACTCAAAAGGGCAGACATATGACATACATACAGTACAAGGTAACCCATAACAGAAAACAACCTTGAAAAATTGAATTCCTCTGATGTAAACTGGAAAAAATTTGATGTATCCATCCACGATGGGGGAATTTAATATTTGTCTTTTTCCAGTTACAGCCTGGAAAAAGACTTTCATGTACAGACTTACACGTTTTGCGGAAAACTGCTTCTTCAGGAGTATAATTCAGAGAAAGGTTTATTCTAAAAGAAAAACATACATATAAGAAATCTTTATATGACAAAACATGATAATATAATAAGGCTGCAGAGTATGGAGCGGACCACCAGGTAAATACCATAGTGGTGAGATGACCCATAGCTACAGTCAAACCCAATACAAATAGTAGCTATGTTCATTTATCCCCATCTGCCATGGCTACCAGGAGGAAGATCCTATGGGCAAAAATACTCACCAGCAGGACTGTCATCAACATACCAGGCACCTCAAGGCCGCATTGGCAGTCTCCCAGGCGAGTGCGGGAATCAGGTGAGAGCAACATAGAATTAACAGCAAAAAGGGTCTGTGACAGGGGTCGGAAGATGAACTCAAGTAAACATACAAAGGTATATGATAATACACACCAACCAAAGTCTTCATAGGGTTACACAGGACTTAGCGGGGCTGGAGAGGGGTCCTCTAATATGGAGCTTGGGGCTAATAGTAGACTGCTTGAATGCAGTATAAAATATACAAAGAGAAAATCCCATCAGTCATCATAGATACAGGGGAGAACAAGGGGGTACACCACCGACTGACCATAGATACACTCACCTGGCTCTGATGATACAGTAAATCACTTTGAAAATCAACCCATTCAATTTGACATCAGATCCTGAGGCTCAGCCAAGCAGACTAAGCAGAAGTACATCCATCAATTTAACAGCTTGCCAAAACAGTAACATTCAAGGCATTCCATGAATGAAAACTGTGACAGTTGCTTATGTTCCCAATCAAACTGTCAAGCCATCAAATGGCTGGCGTCATAACTGATTACATGTGCAGCACAATGGCAACTGCACATCAAACAGAGGCTAAAACAGCAGCTTCCTTGGATGTAAAGAATAGGAAGGTTTAACCACCTTCCGCCCACGCTATAGCCGAATGATGGCTACAGCGTGGACCCTAATTTCCTTAACATCGTCCTGTGCATGAGCTGCCTGCGTGCCCCTGTGGGGTGCGCTCTGGACGCTCTGTGATCACCGAGTCTATGAGACTAGGCTGATTACAGATCAGAGTAACGGGCAGATCCCGGCCCCTTACCATGTGATCAGCTTGTCAGCCAATGACAGCTGTTCACGTGATGTAAACAGGTTTTTTTTTTCCCTTTAAGCTGTCAACGTGAGGGGAAAAAAAGCCGTTCACTGGCTTCTGTCAGAGGGACATCTGGCCCTCACAGCTGCCTCATCTGTGCCCACCAATGCCACCTACCAGTGCCCACAGTGCCACCTATCAATGCCCACCAGTGCTGCCAATCAACCCCCATCAGTACCTCATCATCAGTGCCACCGATCAGTGCTGCCTATCATTGTCACCTACCAGTGCCCATCAGTGCCACCCATCAGTGATCATCAGTGCCAGCTATCAGTGCTGCCTATCAGTGCCAACCATTATTACCAATAATCAATGCCCATCAGCGCCACCACTCTGTGACAATCAGTGCCACCTTATAAATGCCGCCTAATGCGGTGTACACACGATCGGAATTCTCGTCTGAAAAAGCTCTGATGGTTTTCCCGACGTAATTCGGCTCAAGCTGTCTTGCCTACACACGGTCACATCAAATTCCGATCGTTTATAACGCGGTGACGTACAACACGTACGACGTGACTAGAAAAAGGAAGTTCAATAGCCAGTAGCCAATAGCTTCTGTCTCGTAGTTGAATCTGAGCATGCGTGATTTTTGGCGTGTCGAAATTGCATACACATGATCGGAATTACCGATAGAAAGTTTTTCCGACGGGAAAATTGAGAACATGCTATAAATTTTTGGCTGGCGAAAATTCGGACAGCTAAATTCCGATGGAGCATACACACGGCCGCATTTTCCGATGAAAAGCTCTCATCGGTCTTTTTCTGGCCGGAATTCCGATCGTGTGTACGCGCCATATCAGTACCCATCAGTGTAGCCTATTAGTGCCCATCAGTGCCAATAAGTGCAGCCTCAACAGCGCACATCAATGAAGGAGAAAAGTTACCTGTTTTCACAATTTTATAACAAAACAATGAAAATATTTTTAGCCTTTTTGTTTCGCTTTTTTTTAGCAACAAATAAAAAAGCCCACAGTCATTAAATACCACCGAAAGAAAGCTCTATTTGTGTGAAAAAAATAATAAAAATGTTATTTGGCTACAGCGTTACATGACTGTGCAACTGTCTGGGCAGGAAGGGGGTTTAGGTGCCCAGTAAGCAAGTGGTTATTTCTACTTTAAGGGCTGACCTGGCTTACATTCCAAACCTGCTTCTTGACTTCCCTGTACCTTCTGCTTAGATACCTACTTATTCAATCTGACCTTAGTTTGTCTCTTGGATTCTGATTCTTGCCTGTTGATAACCTTTGACCTCTTCCAGACTCTGTCTCTGCCTACCACTAGGTAATTCCTGCCTGGCCTGCTTCATAATACTGTTGTTGCTTTTGTCTCCTGTGTGATATTTTCCTGTTGATCTACTAGTGATTGTAACTCAGCCTGCCAATATACTCCTGATGTTATTCCAGAGTTCCACTGCAGATCCGACATATGTTTGTTGACCTCTGGTGACACTTCCCAGGCTCCAGAAGACTACTTGACATCTTCTGTGCCACTGATTGGTTCATCTCTGCTGAAGTTGAAGGTTAAAGAGGAGGGCCGGTTTAAAAAAATAAAAATTAAAAGTCAGCAGCTGCAAACACTGTAGCCTGCTGACTTTTAGTAAAGCACACTTACCTGTCCAGGGCGCCCGCGATGTCGGCCGCCCGAGGTTGACCCGTCCCTCGGTCTCAGGTCCCGGCGCCGCCATTTTGGCTAAGGGAAACAGGCAGTGGAACCTTGCGGCTTCACTGCCCGTTTCCTACTGCGCATGCGCGAGTCGCGCAGCGCTTTGTGAATGTGGCGCGCTGTGTTCTGGGACACACCGTTCCCAGAACACAGCGCGACCCATTACCCAGAAGACGCCGCACGGAGGAGAGAAGAAAGAAGATCTCCGTGGAGGAGGAAGAGGCACATTTCTGGTAAGTTAAAAAAAAAAAATCATTTTTTTTTTTCAGATTTTTTTCTCATTTTTAATGTATTATTTTTTTCAGGGTGGCCCTCCACTTTAAGTCATTGTAGGCATTTTCTTTTGGCACAATGTTTATCCTTGTTCTCTTTCTCACCTTTAGGGGCACTTGGAGAGAAGAAACACCAACAATATAATTTTCACAGCAGTAGATCCACACTAAGCGAAGACTTGGCAGAAGTGTGCCATAATAACACATGTAATGGTTGCCCCAGAGGAGCTGCTTGGTACGACGTGTTCTCTTTTCCGCCACGACTAATCCGTCCCCATTGTCACACCTGGTTAGATAATGGGATGCTACAGACACCTGTATGAGTTTAAGTGTTGATAAACTACCACCACCACTGTATTATGGAAATAGATACCAGACTACTTAACTGTAAATAATTATTGCAATGCAAAATAAATGGCAATGCATAAAAGCAATAAAGTTAATCCCTTTGACTACAATGAACCAACTGACATGAATACCAGGCTATAACATAATAGCCAATGCAGATCACTGTGCTACCCGGAAAATCTAACTAATAGCAGCACTGATAAAGGACAGTATAAACGGTAAACCATATAAACAAATGAACAGCATTAACAGCAAGGAACAGTCTCAAAGTATCTCTTCTGCAATAAATCACTAACAGTTATATCAGAGTGCACTTTGTGTATATCCCCTTAAGTGTAGGTAGGGATATATATATATATATATATATATATATATATATATATATATATATATATATATATATTGTAATGGACGCCGTGGCTGGGTCCTGGAAGGACGCTATATTTCCCCTCTGTTTGGGTTGTGCTCTCTTTAGGGAATGAAAATTGATTAACCCACCTGTTAGAGGAAGTGTCTTTAAAAGGCAAGACAGGAAGTTGTAGATGGGTGTGTGGAGGAGTGGAGAACACATGGTGGATGGTGTTTGGCGTTTGTTTTGGGTTGCAGCAAATGAAGTGGACAGCAGTGTCCTGTTTGGAAGGCTCCTGGCAGGAGAAGCTACCTGCCATCAAGACCAAGCTCTGTTTCTGATAAGGACAGCTGTTCTGGACTTTGCAAGTCGGTGAGACAACAAATCTTTTTCCTTTTGTTTTTGGCTGCTGTAAAGCTATTTAAGTTAATAAACCCTTTTGTTGTATGAAAAGCCTGTGTCCTGCGGTCTACCTGGTCCCCCGAACATTACAAGTGGTGCTCGAATGCGGGCAGGACAAAGTAACAGGCATTTTTTCTTGCTATTTTTTTTTTTTGTGGATTTGAACTGACATTTAAAGGGACAGTACAGTGAATTTATGTCCTGGGTTAAAGCTGCACAACTGCAGAAAGCTGAAACCATGGAGGAGCTAATTAAACAGCTGTCCTTGGCGAATATACAAGCGCAGACCCGCCATGAGGAAGCTAATCAGCGCTTAGCAACGCAGCACAACGAGGCACTGGCTTTGCAGCAAGAAAATACTCGCCTGTTGGTGGCCCAGTTAGCAGCCCAGCAAGCGACCCAACAAGGGGTTATGCAGGAACAGATGGCGGCCTTAAAAGAAGCAGTGCAGCAGCTTTCTCAGGGCCGTGAACAAGTGGCCGTTGCCCCTGGCAACCAGGTGACCATAAGGGCAAGCCATTTCTTGCAGAAGTTGTCCCCGAGTGATGACGTAGAGGCGTTTCTGGCAACATTTGAGAGGACGGCAGAGAGAGAAGGGTGGCCCCAGGACCAGTGGGCCGGCTTAATTGCTCCTTTCCTCACCGGAGATTCTCAAAAAGCCTATTTTGACCTACCACCAGAAGATGCTAAAAATTATCAAAAACTAAAGGCAGAAATACTGGCTCGGTTGGGGGTGACTACGGCCGTTCGGGCCCAACGAGTGCACCAATGGAAGTATCGTTCAAACCGGCCACCGCGATCTCAAATGCATGACCTGGTGCAACTAGTAAAAAAATGGCTGCAGCCCGAAGTGTTGTCTGGCCCCCAAATTGCGGAGCGGATCGTGCTGGACCGGTACTTAAGGTCACTGCCAGATGACCTTCAACGGTGGGTCAGTCATGGAGACCCCAAAACCGCGAACGGCCTTGTTGAGATGGTGGAACGATATACGGTGGTGGAGGATCTGCTTGGCCCCACCAAGCGTCAAGGGCCCAGTCTGCCACGGCCCTTCCGATCAACTGCCGCCCTTCGAACGGATGTCCCCAGGAGCCCTGGAACCAACACCCCGGAAGGCCAAGAGTCACACCCGTTACCCCCTCAGTGACCTGTTCCTGATCGGAGAGGAGGGGATGTACAATGTTGGCGATGTCATGCCTGGGGCCATACCCGGGCCCACTGCCCATTGCAGGAAGAACCCATGGAATGCGGGGTTCTTCGGAGGGGGTCTTTTTATACCCATAAATCGTGTACAACACATCTTGACCTTGGAGAGAGGAATTTTGAGTGTGAAGTCCAAGTGAACCACCACCCTGCATGGGCCTTGCTGGACTCTGGAAGCATGGTAACCCTGGTTCACCCTAGAGTAATTGGGAAGATCGGTCCGGTAAGCAAAATTTTGCGGGTTGTGTGCATTCATGGGGACACTAGAGAGTACCCTCTCATCTCGGTGTCCATCTCCACAGCATGTGGCACTGGTACTCAAGAGGTGGGGGTGGTAAAGAACTTGGTACATGACGTTATCATAGGACGAGACTGTCCATTATTTGCAAAACTTTGGAGACAAGGAGAACTATCTGAAAGGTCCAGAGACTGGGAAGAAACTAGTCCCTCTGTTCCTGTTGTAGAGGGTAATAACCCTGAGATGCCACATGTTCATAATATGGACCCAGTTGATAAAAACGCCAAGACTTTGGTTAATAATGATGAAAATAGTGCTGATTCTGTTAAAGATGTCAATATGTGGGGTTCTCAGACCTACCTGAATACTGAGGGGGGGAACCTTCCCCGCTTCAGGTAATGCTGGGGAAAGATGATGAGGAAATGGCCTCTACCCCTGACTTGCCAGATTTGGGTGTTCCCCAGGGGGCATTTGGTACTGCCCAGATGCAGGACCCCACTTTGGCCAGGGCAAGGGAACAGGTTGTAGTAATAAATGGGGAGCCCCAAGAGCCAGGTGCTAATGAGCGGTGGCCACATTTTTCAATACGTAATGAATTGCTTTATCGGGTTACTAAAGTGAGAGAAAATGTGGTAGAACAATTATTGGTACCCCAACAATATAGACGCAAGGTCCTGGACCTGGCCCATGATGATGTGTTAGGGGGACACCTGGGAGTTGAAAAGACGGAGGCACGGATCGCCGACCGGTTTTACTGGCCAGGCTTGAAAGCAGAGGTAAGGAGATACTGTACCTCTTGTCCCACCTGTCAGTTGACCGCTCCGGCGACCCATTTCCGGAGCCCGTTGGTCCCTCTACCCATAATTGAGGTCCCATTCGAGAGGATAGCCATGGATATAGTGGGTCCCTTGGTAAAGTCGGCTCAAGGTCATTCTTACATACTAGTGATCCTTGACTATGCCACTCGATATCCTGAGGCGCTACCCCTGCGGAATACCTCCTCTAAGGCTATTGCACGAGAGTTATTCCAGTTGTTTACACGGACAGGTTTTCCCAAGGAAATACTCACAGACCAGGGCACCCCGTTTATGTCGAAGGTTATGGCTGATGTATGCAAACTGTTCCGGATTAAACAGCTGCGCACATCGGTCTACCATCCCCAAACAGATGGATTGGTAGAACGTTTTAATAAGACCCTTAAGTCTATGCTCAAGAGAGTGGTACAAAGGGATGGGAAAGACTGGGACTGCCTGTTACCAGCTCTCCTGTTCGCTATCCGAGAAGTGCCCCAGGCCTCCACTGGGTTTTCGCCCTTTGAATTGGTATATGGGCGGAGACCTCGCGGACTACTGGACTTTGTTAAAGAAGAATGGGAAAGTGAACCAATCCAGCATAAAAGTGTTCTTGAATATGTCTCTCAAATGCAGGAGAGGATCCGAACTGTGATGCCGCTAGTTAAGGAACACTTACAAAAAGCCCAGGAGGCTCAACGACAGGTCTATAATAGGGCAGCCAAAATTAGGAACTTTCAAGTGGGGGATCGAGTAGCAGTGTTGATTCCCACTGTGGAAAGTAAATTCTTGGCCAGATGGCAAGGCCCTTTCGAGGTTGTATAAAAAATGGGAGAGGTAAATTATAGAGTCCACCAACCAGGCAAGAGGAAACCCTTCCAGATATATCATGTAAACTTGTTAAAGCCCTGGACAGACAGGGAACCAGCGACCTCCCTGGCTAGTACAAAACTTGAGCCTCGGGTTGGGGTGGAGGGTGTCCAAATAGCAAATACCCTGTCTAAAACCCAAAGTCAGCAGGCAAAGGAGTTCTTGCAGAGAAATAAAGAAAAATTTTCAGACTTGCCCGGGCTCACTAGTGTCGTAGAGCATGATATTGTCACAGAACCAGGAGTCAAAGTTTTTGTCCGGCCCTACCGCATCCCAGAGGCTCAAAGGAAGGCCGTTTCAGAGGAAGTAAAAAAGATGTTAGACCTAGGGATTATTGAGGAATCGCAGAGTGAGTGGTCGAGCCCGATTGTGTTGGTACCGAAGCCCAACGGGACTCTGCGATTCTGCAATGATTTCCGGAAACTTAATGAAGTTTCCCGGTTTGATGCCTACCCTATGCCCCGGGTAGATGAGCTTATCGAGAGACTAGGTCCAGCCAGGTATATCACTACGTTAGACCTTACCAAGGGGTATTGGCAAATACCGTTGACTAAGGCTGCTAGAGAGAAAACTGCTTTTTCTACCCCAGAGGGGAGTTTTCAGTACAAAAGGATGCCTTTTGGATTGCAAACTGCTCCAGCCACTTTCCAGAGAGCAATGGATAGGATTTTACGACCTCACCGGAAGTATGCCTCAGTATACTTGGACGATATAGTCATTTTTAGCAAAGACTGGGAATCACATTTGCCCAAAGTGCAGGCAGTGCTGGACTCTCTTTGGAAGGAGGGGTTTACAATAAACCCTGAAAAATGTGCTTTGGGAATGGAGGAGGTGAAATACCTGGGTTATATCGTGGGTAGAGGGGTAGTGAAACCTCAGGTCAACAAGATAGAGGCTATACAGAATTGGCCCCGCCCCCTCACAAAAAAGCAGGTACGTGCATTCCTGGGCATGGTGGGATACTACAGGAGGTTTGTACCCAACTTTGCCACGTTGGCGGCTCCGTTGACCGATCTGACTAAGGGTCGGAAATCGGTCATGGTGGAGTGGAATGCAGACGCTGAGAAGGCTTTTTTGGAGCTCAAGTCGGCGCTGTGCCAACACCCTGTCCTTGTAGCACCCAATTTTTCAAAAGAATTTATTGTCCAGACTGATGCTTCCGATGTAGGATTGGGAGCGGTGTTGTCACAGGTTATTCATGGCGAGGAACACCCGATAGTCTTCCTCAGCAGGAAGTTAACACCAGCGGAGAAAAACTATGCCATAATTGAACGAGAGTGTCTGGCCATTAAGTGGGCTCTGGAATCCCTCAGATATTACCTTTTGGGGAGGAAGTTTAGGTTGATTTCTGACCATGCCCCTTTAACATGGCTGAGACAGGGAAAAGGGACTAATGCCAGGGTTACCCGGTGGTTCCTGGCACTCCAGGAATTTAAGTTTGTAGTGGAGCATATGCCCGGGAGACTGCATCAAAACGCAGATGCCCTCTCCCGAGTTCATTGTTTGAGCTCCACTGTTGCCTCCACCTCCTTGGCGTTGGGGCACAGGGGGGGGATATGTAATGGACGCCGTGGCTGGGTCCTGGAAGGACGCTATATTTCCCCTCTGTTTGGGTTGTGCTCTCTTTAGGGAATGAAAATTGATTAACCCACCTGTTAGAGGAAGTGTCTTTAAAAGGCAAGACAGGAAGTTGTAGATGGGTGTGTGGAGGAGTGGAGAACACATGGTGGATGGTGTTTGGCGTTTGTTTTGGGTTGCAGCAAATGAAGTGGACAGCAGTGTCCTGTTTGGAAGGCTCCTGGCAGGAGAAGCTACCTGCCATCAAGACCAAGCTCTGTTTCTGATAAGGACAGCTGTTCTGGACTTTGCAAGTCGGTGAAACAACAAATCTTTTTCCTTTTGTTTTTGGCTGCTGTAAAGCTATTTAAGTTAATAAACCCTTTTGTTGTATGAAAAAACCTGTGTCCTGCGGTCTACCTGGTCCCCCGAACATTACAATATATATATATATATATATATATATATATATATATATATATATATACAAAAGTGAGTACACCCCTCCCATTTTTTGTAAATATTTTATTTTATCTTTTCATGTGACAACACTGAAGAAATGACACCTTGCTGCAATGTAAAGTAGTGAGTGTACAGCTTGTATAACAGTGTAAATTTTCTGTCCCCTCATAATAACTCAACACACACAGTTATTAATGTCTAAACCGCTGGCAACAAAAGTGAGTACACCCCTAAGGGAAATTGTCCTAATTGGGCCAAAAGTGTCAATATTTTGTGTGGCCACCATTATTTTCCAGCTCTGCCTTAACCCTCTTGGACATTGAGTTCACCAGGGATTCACAAGTTCCACTGGAGTCCCCTTCCACTCCTCCATAACGGAGCTGGTGGATGTTAGAGACCTTGCGCTCCTCCACCTTCCTTTGGGGCTGCCCCACAGATGCTCAATAGAGTTTTGACCAGTACATCACCTTTACCCTCAGCTTCTTTAGAAAGGCAATGGCTGTCTTGGAAGTATGTTTGGGGTTATTATCATGTTGGAATACTGCCCTGCGGCCCAGTCTCTGAAGATAGGGGGGGATCATGCACTGCTTTAGTATGTCACAGTACATGTTGGCATTCATGGTTCCCTCAATGAACTGCAGCTTCCCAGTGCCGGCAGCACTCATGCAGCCCCAGACCATGACGCTCCCACCACCATGCTTGACTGTAGGCAAGACACACTTGTCTTTGTACTCCTCACCTGATTTCCGCCACACACGCTTTACACCATCTGAACCAAATAAGTTTATCTTGGTCTCATCAGACCACAGGACATGGCTCCAGTAATCCATGTCCTTTTTTTTTTCACAAGAAAAGTAATCCATGTCCTTTGTCTGCTTGTCTTCAGCAAACTGTTTGCTGACTTTCTTGTGCATCATCTTTAGAAATTCCTATAGATTTGTTTAGAGTAGTAAAACCGTCTATATCCACAGATCAAATTCAGAGCAAGATCCTTTTTTTTCACAGCACAAAGTGGCGACTTTGTTTATCTGGATCATGACTTTCGAAAACTCTGAGAATCACTCGAAGGACTAGAGCTTGATAGATGGTAAAAACTGATGACATCTGTACATTTATTTGTGTTGTTACTTAAGGGCTAATTCCACCTTTATATGTAATATGGTGCCAAGCTGATCCTCCATTCCCAAAACAGCCTCTCCCCTGACAGCGTATGGCAGGGTTGTTCTTCTCCAGATGTCAGACTTGAAATTATAGTGACAGTGCTTGGGTCTGTCTGCCCAGCCACGTCATTTATTCACAGAGATCTGTGAATTAACAAGCTACAAGACATCATGGCTGACGATCTTGTAGTTCTGGATGGAACACAAGTGCACTCATATTGATACTACCTCCAACTATCTAACTGAAAACCCATGTCTTGGTATGGTTATTGAGCTGGAGGAAGAGTCTGCAAGAGCATGGCATTGCACCTCGATCCACTGATCATGGTTGCAATGCTTTGCAGGTTCATTTGATGGACTTAGCCTTTAACCACTTGCTTACTGGGCACTTAAACCCCCCTCAGTCCCAGACCAATTTTCAGCTTTCAGCGCTGATGCACTTTGAATGACAATTGCGCGGTCATACAACACTGTACCCAAATTAAATTTTTATCATTTTTTTCCCACAAATAGAGCTTTCTTTTGGTGGTATTTAGTTACAGCTCGGAGTTTTATTTTTTGCTAAACAAACAAAAAAAGATGCAAAAAAAAAAAAAAAAATCATGTTTTAATAGTTTGTTATAAAATTTTGCAAACGGGTCATTTTTCTCCTTCATTGAAGTGCGCTGATTAGGCGGCACTGATAGGCTGCATTGGTGGGCACTGATGGGCTGCATTGGTGGGCACTGATGGGCTGCATTGGTGGGCACTGATAGGCCGCATTGGTGGGCACTGATAGGCTGCACTGGTGGGCACTGATAGGCATAGTTAAGGCAGCACTAATAGGCACAGATAAGGTGGCACCGGTGGGCACAGATAAGGCGGCACTGATGGGCAAAGATGGGCACAGATAAGGTGGCACGGATAAGTGGCACGGATGGGTGGCACGGATGGGCACTGATAGGTACCACTGATAGATGGGACTGATGGGCACTGATAGGTGGCACTGATAGGTGGCTCTGATAGGTGGCACTGCTGGGCACTGATGGGTGGCACTGCTGGGCACTGATGGGCGGCACTGCTGGGCACTGATGGGCGGCACTGCTGGGCACTGATGGGCGGCACTGATGGGCGGCACTGGGGTGCAGCACCTTTGAGAAAGATTGTGGGCACTGTGGGTGGCACTGTGGGTGGCACTGCTGGGTGGCACTGTGGGCACTATGGGCACTGCTGGGTGGCACTGATGGGGGGCATTTACTTTTACTCAGGATGGCACTGCAGGGGGCAGGTGGGCACTGGCAGGGGGCAGGTGGTTGCTTGTATTGCTGGCCGTGATCGGGACTGATGTCCTGATCACGGCCGCCGGTGATCGGCTTTTTTTTTTCTATTCGCGCTGTCAGCGCGAGGAGGAATAATAGCCGATTACCGGCTCCGTTCTATCACATGATCAGCTGTCATTGGCTGACAGCTGATCATGTGATAAGGGGTCGGGATCGACCCCTTGCACGGATCGGTGATCAGGCGAGTCTCATGGACTCGCCGATCACAGAGCGCGCCGCGCGCGCCCCTCAGGGGGCGCGCAGGCCGCTCGTACACGGGACAACGTCAATAGACGTAGTCCCGGAAAAGTAGGTCTGCGCTAATGCCGTCATTTGGCAATAGCGCGGATCCCAAGTGGTTAAAAGAGAAGTATGTTTTTTTTTGTAGATTCATACTTACCTAGGTGGATGCAGCATCAGACCGATGCTGCTTCTGTCCTCCGGCACCTCTTCACTGAGAACCGAGCTACCAAACATCACTGATGGCTCGGTTCTCTCACCTCCCCGAGCAGGGAGCTACTACCTGACAGTCAGCATCTCTCCTGCTCTGCTCCTCCATGCTCATTGGAGCACTGAACTGTAGAGGGGTGGGGATCGGCCGTCTCAGCGGCTCACTGAGAGGCTGAGACTACCATCAACCCAGGCAGCTGGCGGATCCAGAAGTCGGGATGATGCGGTGCCTGGACTGATTCCAGTGATGTCAGCGGAGAGCGGACTTCAGACCGCTTTCTGCTGAAAACGGGTCACAGGAGTGCAAAATGAATTGCACTCTTGTGACCCAGAGGAGAAGCCCAACCTAAAACGCTCAGGATGGACTTCTCCTTGAAAAATTTTTATGGTCACACAATTTCACTTGTGTGCTCACTTGATGCTTAATTTTTAGAGAACTACTGAAGAATGCACAGGTTTTACCTTACTTTATCAGAATCACTCTGTACTGGTTCAGAGGTTGAGAAAGTGACCTTTGTATTATTACCCAGTCTTTTTTTAGTACACATTCCATAACTTGTGCAGTTATACTGTATAATGATAGTATTATTAGTGAACGCTGCCTCAATGATAAGCTATATAATGGAGATTAGTACAGGCCTAGTTCTTTCCACAATAAACACTCCGTACTTAGCTGCAGGCAGTCCGCGCTGCATCTCTCCTGCTGACTGAATTACAGTGGATGATGACTGGTTCAGTATTAGGATAAACAAAGACGTCTTCAAATGTACATTTCATTTAGGTACATGAATACATGCAGACAGATTTATAGAAAGCCAGGGGAACTAATTATTTTTGTGTTTCAAACAGCAGCTCCTCGGAGTTCAGGTTTTATTTCTTAACTTACATGGGAAACTTGAAATTTGAAATGTGATTTGTTTCCACCCTAAACAATAACTGTTTATTTACGATCAGCCCCAGTGTTTGTTTTAAGACAAAGTCCGGCCATAGACCGTTCAAAACCCAATTGGTTCAGCAGGAACCAGACGAGATTCAAGCCGCGTGTGGGCAGGCTGATCGATCGATCAACTTGGCTACAACCAGCTGGCCAGATTTACTTGCGGTTATCACTGCCATAGTTATCATTGTCTTCTCGGAAATTGCTTGGCAGGAGGGATTCCTCTGTCAGCACTGTCTGGGGAATCGTGCACATTTCTTTCCTGCAACCAGTGGTTGCAAAAAAGGAAATTTGCACTATCTATGGCCTGCCAAAGGCGTATTACAAAACCAAACTGAGCCTATCATCAGCATAATGTGCAGAGGTTCCTAATTTATATCCGCGATTAATCACAAGCAACCTTTCACTGATCTAACTCCAAAAATTGAAATTTGATTGTTTGCTATGGTTGAACATGTTAGGTTTGTCATTTTATTCTGAAACCCTAATATATTTTCCACTGGTAATTGCGTGGTAGATGGCCCAGTAACTTGAGACTGACAATAGATCCACTTGAATGGATTTTATTTGCAAACCTCAGACAATTTAACAGTCTTTCAACTTGGGATCAGATGGTTGGAAAAGGAAGTTCAGGTACTCTTATGCCGCGTACACACGATCAAACAAGCGGGTGGAAAAGTCCGGCAAACTGAAGTCCGCCGGACAATCCCCCCGTGTGTAGCCTCCGGCATACTTTTTGACCCGAAAGTACGGCAGACTTAGAAAGTAGTTTTGCACTCCAATCTTCCCGCCGGACTCGCATTTCGGCGGACAATCTGGCCGTGTGTATGCCAGTCCGCCGTACTTTTGAAATGAGCAGATTTTTCCCGCCCGGAGAAAAGTCTGCTCATTTCAAGCAGGTCTGCAGGTAGGCGGGGCCCGTGAAGGAGACGCCGCTGGCCCCGCCACCTGGTATGGACTTAAAGGGGAACCCCAACGCCAAAAAAAAACGGCGTGGGGGTCCCCCCCCAAGTCCACAACAGACCCTTGTCCGAGCACGCTACCCGGCCGGCCAGGAAAGGAGGGGCGAGCGAGCGCCCCCCCCCCCCCCTCCTGAGCCGTACCAGGCCGCGTGCCCTCAACATGGGGGGGTGCCTTGGTGAAGGGGGGGCCGCGTGGCCCCCCCACCCCAAAGCCCCTTGTCCCCATGTTGATGAGGACAAGGGCCTCTTCCCGAAAACCCTGGCCGTTGGTTGTCGGGGTCTGCGGGCGAGGGGCTTATCGGAATCCGGGAGCCCCCTTTAATAAGGGGGCCCCCGTATACCGGCCCCCCACCCTATGTGAATGAGTATGGGGTACAATGTACCCCTACCCATTCACCTGTAAAATAAAGTACAAAAAAAACACACCACACAAGATAAAATAGTTTATTGCACAGCTCCGGGGGTCTTCCGTCTTCGGGGGTCTTCTCGCCGGGCTCCTCCGCTATCTTCTTGTACCTCTTTTACTAGAGGAGGAGCCTGGCTTTCTTCCTCGCCGCCGCCCTTCTTCCGACTTCGGGGGTCTTGTCCCCCTCTTCGGTTCTTCTGCCGGGCCACCGCGCCTTCTTCTAGCCCTTTTACAGGCGGTGGCCTGGTCTTCTGTCGCTGCTGCCGCCGCCGTCGCCGTCTGTTCTTCTGTTCTCTTCTTCAGGCAACATCTGAAGAAGAAGAAGAAGAAGAGAACAGAAGAACAGACGGCGACAGTGGCAGCGGCGACAGAAGACCGGGCCACCGCCTGTAAAAGAGCTAGAAGAAGGTACGGTGGCCCGGCAGAAGAACCGAAGAGGGGGACAAGACCCCCGAAGTCAGAAGAAGGGCGGCAGCGAGGAAGAAAGTCGGGCTCCTCATCTAGTAAAAGAGCTACAAGAAGATAGCGGAGGAGTCCGGCGAGAAGACCCCCGAAGAAGGAAGACCCCCGGAGCTGTGCAATAAACTATTTTATCTTGTGTGTTGTGTTTTTTTTTGTACTTTATTTTACAGGTGAATGGGTAGGGGTACATTGTACCCCATACTCATTCACATAGGGTGGGGGGGCCGGTATCCGGGGGCCCCCTTATTAAAGGGGGCTCCCGGATTCCGATAAGCCCCTCGCCCGCAGACCCCGACAACCAACGGCCAGGGTTGTCGGGAAGAGGCCCTTGTCCCCATCAACATGGGGACAAGGTGCTTTGGGGTGGGGGGGCCGCGCGGCCCTCCTTCCCCAAGGCACCCCCCATGTAGAGGGCACGCGGCCTGGTACGGCTGGGAGGGGGGGCGAGCTCGCTCGTCCCCCCCTTTCCTGGCCGGCCGGGTAGCGTGCTCGGACAAGGGTCTGATGTGGACCTGGGGGGACCCCCACGCCGTTTTTTTTCAGCGTTGGAGTTCCCCTTTAAGTCCATACCAGGTGGCGGGGCCCGCAACGTCTCCTTCGCGGGCCCCGCCTACCTGGAGACCCGCTCGAAATGAGCGGACTTTCCTCCGCGTGCGTGGGCAAGTCCGTTCATTTCAAAAGTAGGGCGGATAGTACGGCGGACTTAGTACGCCGTATTAGTCCGCTGAAAAAATGCCGTGTGTGGGCAAGTAGCCCGTTCGGAAAGTCCGACGGACAGTCTGGCGGGAAGTTCGCCAGACTAAGTTCATCGGATAGACGGCTACGTGTGTACGCGGCATTAGTGTCAAAGTCCAAAAACGTTAAAGAACTTTCTTACTTTGAATGCATCCAGAGAATATCCATTCGCAGCTGGATGATCACTCAAGTTGGACAGTCCCTCTCTCACAAGGCCTAGCAGCCAACTTGGTGCTTATTCGGGAACAAAGTCTTTGTCACAGACGTTGTTGCAGAACATGTAGGGAAACTAAACTTGAAACACTTGTGGGATACCTGGATCTTTCAGCCTGCTTGGCGATATCCACAAGACCGTATTCTCTCGGTTACTTCAGCCCTTCCAGGCTCTTGTTAAGAAAACCAATCCATACGTGGTGTTCTTCTAAAGAGTCCTCCCCTGGAATGCTCGAAGTACACTGGGTCTCTCCCGAACTGGAGACGGCACCAAACCACCTCAGAAGCCTCCTTTAGTTTCCTTGCCTTGGGCTAGCCAGCTCCAAGACATTAAAGTTGTGTGGATCCACACCCCAAGCCATAGCCTTCCTGAGGGTTGGTCAGGAGGACCAGGACCATGTAATCAGCACATCATACTGGACCGGAATCCCGAACCACGTGACATCTGCATCTTATGTACCCTCTCCCAGAAGAACAGCGAGAGTGCCACTCCCACTGGGTGGGCTCCGAGAGAGAGTAACTTAAGCGCCCGACCAGACCACAGTTCCATGCCTGCCAGAAGAGATAGTACCCCCTGTGGCCAGACTGAACATCTCACCGACCAGTCAGACTGATGCTGAGGCCCAATTTAGATAATTACACCCAAACCAAACTGGAGTTTAGGCAACTTTAATTTTAGAAAACCGCAGGAGCCGTCGCTACACATATATATGTGTGTGTGTGTTTTTTTTTAAAAAGGATTACCCCCTGCAATGTAACTGTTCTGTATATGGTGCCTGAGTTGCTACTTCAACTGGCTAATATTGGGGACCAAACTGTGTGGCGGTACACTTATTACCGTCTCTTTAACACTGCATGCAGTGAATTGCTTTTAGGTTTGTCATTTTATTTTGAAACCCTAATATATTTTCCACTGGTAATTGCGTAAATAATCCAGAGATAAAGCCACATTTTAAAGCGGTATTAAACCCAAAACCAAAAATGTTATTTATTGCAGCTTACCTATCCTTAGATGTTGTGTCTGCATTAGTTGTCTTATTTTTAGACTTTGTTTTCACCTGATGATCTATCCAGTAACACACCTCCTGTATTAGAGTACCCCCACTCTGGACGAAAGAGCGCAGGGGTACCATTGGACAGCAGCATTATTAATCTGGGGACAAGGGAGTGTTGGATGACTAGCAGATTTAGATACACTAACAAATTGCAGCTAAACTCCAGCTCGCATTTTATAAGCAGTTACAGCAAGTTTTTTTTTTTTTTTTTTTTTTTTTGGGATAAAGGTTTTACATAACTTAATAAAAGCTGATCATTGTAAGCACCTGTCATTGGTCTGTAAACGATTTGCCCCATCCCTCTAACTGCTAAATCTACAGGACAGCTTGTTCTTTTGAAAAGCAACATACTTACCGGCCAGATTACCAGGTGAAAATAAGGAAAATAAAACCTAAAAAATAATGCAGCCTTCACATCTAAAAACGGATTTGTTTTTGGGTCATACACCTAACTTAGGTGCAGATTGTTCTGTATTTAATACATGGTATACGTTGGGAGTATCCTGTGTCCTGTAGTGACGTAGGGATTGGCGGAAGAAAAATCCACAGTGCATGTCGGAGAACAAAGACGTCCAACACACCTAGATGTGTCAAATGTTGAAGAGACAGACTGAGGCTGCAATGCTGAAATGGATAAGGAGCAAGTTGAATATACTACTTCTTTTCTTGCTGGGAACTGGTCTTTTTATTCATTTAGAGGCCTGACAGGGTCCAATGTCGCTGTGCTCATTATGACGATGTAGCACCCTGGCTTTGGTGAACCGAGTGTTACCAGAGGTGAAGAAGAAGCAGTTGCCACATGGGACAACCACTCCTGTTTCCAGAGGCAAGTAAGAACCAGAGGTCAGAGATAAAGGGGACACCGTCGCCAGTAAGGGATAACGACTTCTGTTATCAGAGGCCAGGTTTGTGAAGCCTGAAGAAGTACCAGAGCAGCCTTTTTCACTAGCTAGGGACGGTGAACAAGTTGGGAAAGATTCAGCGTTCAAGTGAGGGACCCAACGGGTGAGTGTGGGTGACACTTGAAGAGGATTCAGCGGGTTAGCTGAGAGCCAAACCAGGGACCCAGCGGGTAGCACGGGTGACGCTTAGAGAGTACAGTGGATTAGCTGTGGAAGAGCTCAGGGGATCCAGCGGGCTGCTGGGATCTGAAGGTCTGGTGAGATGACTGGGAGCTCAGTGAGAAAAGCTACAGCGGGAGACTGTGAGATGGAGGCCAGGTCCTACACAACGGGGATACAGAGTCTGGTATGTGCAGGGCCATCTTTAATATTGATTGGACCCTGGGGAAAACTTTTCTTGCCCCCCCCCCCCACCCCCCCATGCAGTTTTGCTCTCCACCTGCTCTGAGACATACCATAAATAGCAGATAGACTCAAAATCAGTTTACTGAATCAGATCAGGCAGCAATTGCAATTGGTTGCCAGAGGTTACAGTGTATCATTACCACTCACTGACTGGTTGCTAGAGGTTACAGCACACATTACAGCTCACTGATTAGTTGCTAGTGGTTACAACACATGATTTCTGCTTGTTGATTGCTTGCTAGAGATTACTGTGGATATCACCTCAGGGGGGCATAACATACATATCAATGCCGCCGGCTGCCGCTATTTACATATGAATGCCGATAATTGACATGTAAACACAGGGTCTGCAGGTGAGTCATCTGTACACAATAATAGGGCAGAGCTGGGTAGCATTAGTCAGCATTTCACACTGAGATATTTGGAAACAGCACAGGACTAAAACTTCAAGGGACAAAGGAAATTCTAACCAGGATAGTTGGCAAGTATGAGGCAGCTGCTTTGGGCCCCACAACAATGACTGGGTATGTGTACAGATCTGTGTTGAAGTCAACCTACAAGTTCAGTTGCCATAGGAGACAGCAGTTCTACAAATACAGTGCTGCAACCAGCTTAAAGGCCCTCAACCTGTATAGCTGTCTGCCTATTCTGTCTCAGAGTCTGCCAATTGCTACTGCATCTGCATAATGCCCTAACTGTCTCTCCCTCAGTTCTTGTTAAGAGACAATAAATCTCTTTTCTTCGCATTCAAAAAGTGACTGACACCCAAACATTCTATCTCGCATTACACCCACTATGCCTAGTAACCCACTCTACAAAGAAGAATGTCAGCTCTCCCTGACTCTGGAGGTCACCATTGGGCCTCTAGGAGCTGGGGCCCTTGCTACAACTAAATCACATGTCACAACCTCTGTTTCATTTTGTTCTCCATGGACAAAAGGGTTGTTTTCCCAAAGTCAGGGGCTATCCTACATATCCCTGATCAGTGTACATACGTATGGCCAAACATCATCCATCATAGTTGGGGATGGAGGGTCTGCCCTTAGTTATCATTACCTTAAGTGCTAGTGAAGCTTGTCCTAACACTGGGTTTAACTTTTGTTTTGCAGAACACAATTGGGAAGTTCGATAATAAAAAAAATTCTTTACAAATACCCAACAAAGTTTTATTGTATACTAAATGACTGATGAAGCCATTGAAGAAATGATGGCAGCTTTTTTTGGATATTTAGTTACATTATCTATGAAACCTATTGTGTCCACTGTACATTAGCACAGTTTTGTTTGTCCTATCATATTATGGTCTGCAGGTCATGCAACTGTATCCCCTAGTTGTATAATATGCAGCTTTGTGTAAGCACAGAATAACAAGGCTAATCTTTATTACTCATCTACATTCCATTTCTACACCACTGGCCACATGGTTCTCAGATACACCTTTCATGGAAGAAACTAAAGCCATTCAGTTATGTAAACACAGCTGTATTCCTTCTACACTGTTATACAAAACACTTACATAGGTATTTCCATGCTTGTATATACCATATATTATTGTAGCTGCACATCTGTAATTAAAAAAAAAAAAACTTTCAGTGATGAATTTGACAAGCATGTTTTAAGTGAAAACCCAACCTTAAAATACCGTAGCAATCTGCAATCAACCACTAAGAGCCTAGTTTGACAGTAGCACTTTAAGGGAAGATGGGGACAGCAGGGCTGTGCCCTGAAGTTAGAGAGAGGTTAAAGTGTTACTTAACCCACAACAGTAAAATCAGTCTGTATATGCAGTAAAGCATGCTTGTTACACTTACTGTGGAACCTAAGGGGTTAATCCTCTGCATTGTATAAAAGGCTGTTTTCTCTGATCCTCCCCTTCTTGCATTGCCCCCAAAGCATGTCCGGATAAGACAGTGTTACTGGGAGTCAGGCTGGACTTGCTCAGTTTGGTGTGTATAGCTAGAGAGTTTTTTTTTCTTAGAAGAACGCATGTGATCAGCACAGGGCCAATCAACACAGACAGAGGGTCAGGGGTCCTGCATCCAGCCAGTGCAGTATGAAAAGTCTTTATACAACCTTTAACCAGGCACTGATAGAAGTCACAAGACTGCTATATACTGCTGATGAGAAACGGTATTTAGCAGTTTATATTTACTAAAATGATTGCATTTGCATTTCCTTGTTCTGTGTACTGTGGGAGACCAGATATAGTGAATGCAGGCTCCTGGGATTAGTAACAGCAAGGTGCCCCTTTAATCACTATGCTCGGATGCAGACACTCTAACTCCTTTTTTCCACAATAGCCTGGTCTCCTGTACACATCTGTTGAATATAAGTGTCCCTGTTTCCCACCCTCATCAGCTCAGAGAGACTGCTGCTGATGAGGAAGAGGTGGCAGGGCATCCAATCTGCAGCCAGGTGTGTGGTTCTCCACTGTTAGTCCCAGGGTGCAGGCAGCCAGGCAGGAGCCAATAGCATGCAGCTTCCATAGAAAACCCAGCCACTTCAAATAGTACTTTTCCAATCGCTACCAAGGTACTGCAACTCAAGTGGGATGGCCCTGCGTCTCCATCCACTCGCCTGTGTTACCAGCCCTGAGACTTCTCCAGCCACTCGCCTGGGTTCCCAGCCTTAAACTTCCTCTAGCTGTTCACCAGACCTAGCTTGGACTTCACTGTGAGGCATGCTGTCTGTGAGGTTAAGCACCAATAACTATTTGTGTACTGTACTGTTTATTGAAGAAGTGATTTTTTTCTGGTCTCTGTTACTATAGAGCCTTATAAAGACTTTACCATGTTGAATACTATTTATTTGATTAAGCCAGTGAGACAATATTGCGAGGAAGTGCTCAAAAGCAGAAATGCCAGCAAAAACCATATGGTGCTACGAGCAAGGCTTAGTTGTTGAAACACAGAAGACATTTGTTACTGGATATTAACATGGTGGTCAATAAAGTTGTGTATATGTAGGATTGTATTGAGTCATTGGCTTTTCTGCTTTTGAGGAAGTGAAAGTGGTTAACAAATACACTAGACAGAGCTCCAGTGTCCCTCATCAATCAGCTTAGAGGTAGAGAGCCACTTTTTTTTGTTTCTTTTTTGAGCACTACGAGGAACTCCTGTTTGCACAGCTTCATATTCCGTTAACATTGTTCTGTACTGCATGGATACTATTTGCCTTTCTGAGCCTGTTTGTATTGTTAATCTTACTCTGCACCTATTTAGTAAACTTCAAGTTACAGTTATCCTTTGTCTGATAATATGAACACTTTCTGATTCTATTACAAAACGAACACCTGAGAAGCACGCAGAGACGGGTGTTCTGACTAAAGGTAATAGCAGACATTTTGTGTTATCTCCTTACGTGCAGATCTTTTATTCTTAAAATAGGTGGCAAGTCCACTTTAGAAGACTTCTAAATAGAAATACAGAAGTGAAGTGTTATTTGACAAACATTATTCTGAACTGTGCATCTACCTCAAACAAAGGCCTGGTAACATTGTTACCGGAGTATACTGCTGAAGAATATAGCACCCAAACATATTCTTTGCTGAAAAGGTCTACATGAAGTTCAACTCCAGTCAGATCCTTTATTTTAGTTTTCGGGAGAGTGTAAAAAGGCTAAGAGCCTATGTCAGGTTTCTACTGCTGTTTCTCAGTTTGGGGATTTTCCCCACTGTTTGTGCTGGTCAGTGGAACAAATAGGGTACATCTAAACTTTAACAGTTGTAACTGGAAAGGAGTAGCTCATTTGGGCCAAGTAGGGGTTTCTTAAAGTGAAATTCCGGGCTCTAACTAGCTAAGCCAAAAACAAATGCCACCCCCTTCTAACTTCTATACTAACCACCCCGAAGAAGGAATATGCTTATACTTACCTATTCTCTGAATGCTCAAGTCCGATTACGTGATCCCCCCCAACAGATGGCTTCAGGGAAGAGGAGAGAGTGCCAACAACAGATGGAATGTCTGAGAGGTGAATTCAACCATAGACTTACTTATTTTTGGCTAGTCCTCCTCTTCCCTGAAGCACTCGCTGGGAGCCGATCATGTGACCAGATAAAAAGCCCTGAGAATTGGTAAGTAGAATCATCTTCCATCTACAGAGTAATTGGAATAGGTGTTAGTCCTTGTACACACGGTCGGAGATTGTCCGACGGATTTTGTCCGAAACTGTTGTATACACACGGTCGGACGAAGTTGTCGGAAAATCCGATCGTTCAGAACGTGATGATGTAATTTCGTTACGACGGGACTATGTTCACGCTAGTAGCCAATAGCTTTAATGTAGGAATTTGATCTGACCATGCGTGGCACTTTGTCCGATCGGAATTCTCTACACATGATCGGAGTATGTCCGATCGGAGCATTTTGTCGGAAAATATTTCCGGCAAGTTGGAAAAGTTGGTCCGACGGATATTTTCCGATGGAAACAGTCCGATGCAGACCACACACAGTCGGAATATCCGACAAAACGCTCCGATCGGACACATTCCGACGGAATCTCCGACCGTGTGTACAAGGGCTTAGAAGGGGAGTGAGAGCCATTCAAAGATTAGTTAGTTCGAGCCTGGACTTCCACTTTAATAACATATCCATCCAGACATTGCAACTCTTTACCATGCAGAAATCTTTTCCATTATTTGGGTAAATTAGAGATCAACTGGTGATGAGTGACATCTCTCCACCTAGATCAGTGTTTCTCAACTCCAGTCTTCAAGGCACCCCAACAGGTCATGTTTTCAGGATTTCCCTCAGATGAACTGGCTGTGGTAATTACTAAGGCAGCGACAGTGATCAAATCACCTGTGGAAAATAATGGACAGCCTGAAAACCTGTTGAAAACCTGTTGGGGCACCTTGAGGACTGGAGTTGAGAAACACTGACCTAGATGATGGCTGGACCTAGCAGCAGCAATCTGAATAATAGTTGTTAGATCTTAGTGCCTGATGTTTTAAATCAGTTAGGCTGGCCATACACGGTTCAGCAGGAACCGGGAAAGATTCAAACCATTAATGGGCAGTCTGAATGTACCAAGTTGATCGATCGATCGATCAGCTTGGGTACAACCAGCCTGCGATACTTGCTGTCTTCTGCTAGCAGGAATGGCCATTGGCCTCGCCATGAGAACAATGGCCCCACGGAAGGGTTTCCTGCATCAACACTGTCTGTGCTGAGTGACAGCTTATTGTTTATGTAGTTGCATGTGTTTTAATGAGCATTGCATAACTGGTGTAGATGTGTGCAATTCAATTAGTTCCGAATTTGTTCTTTAACCAATTTCCACAAATTCGTTAATTCGTAATATCCAAATTAACAAAAACCTGTTTAGTTAATTTTTACGAATATTCGTAAATTCGAATATTCAAAAACTCATAAATTTGTGAATTCGTAAATACGAAAAATTGAAAATTCACAAATTTGAAACTCCAAAAACCCGAAAATTTGAAAATCTAAAATAAAAACATAATAATAATAACGTCACTATTACTAACTTTTAAATTATAGGTATAAATTATGATATAGCGCTCTTTGTAAAATATAAACAACATATAAACTAAAAAAAATTTTTTAGAGTTCAATTCGGTAATTAGCGATTTCCAATGGGATATCCTTAAATAAAGTAATCAGATTCAAACGTAGAGAAGTGAAGGAACATATTCCATTTCGTATGTAAAAGTGGGGGGAACCGTCACCAACAACCAAAATCACTGACTCTTATCATCAGTCTGTAAATATAAACGCTACTTTATTTGATGATATCCCATTGGAAATCGCTAATTACCGAATTGAACTCTAAAAAATTTTTTTTATTTTATATGTTGTTTATATTTTACAAAGAGCGCTATATCATAATTTATATTTGTGTCTATATTGTTTCCAGCAATATTTGTGTTAGCTGCTATTTTTTGTTCTAAATAGTTTCTTTTTATGCTTTTAGCGCAACAAATTTTATTTATATGTTCAAATTATAGGTATTGGAATTTCTTTTCAAATTTGGCTGTTAGTGAACTTAATGAATACGAATTTATCCGAAGTTACAAATTATCTGAAACAACGAATGCCTTATCTAAACAAATGAAACTTAACAAATTAATAATAATAAATAACAATAATAATAATAGTTTATTTATGCATAATTGTTTAGATGCAGCATTCGTTATTTTGGATAATTCGTAACTTCAGATAAATTCATATTCGCTACGTTCACTAACAGCCAAATTTGAAAGGAAATTCCAATACGTGTAATTTAATAGTTAGTTATTCTTTCTTATTTTCTGATTTTCTTTCTTATCTTCTGATTTTCGAATTTACGAATTTTCAAATTTACAAATTGCAATCATAACGAATGACCTGGAAAAAAACAAAAACGAATGAAGCGAAAACAATTTTTTTTTTGTCAGTGCACATGCCTAAACTGGAGTACTTCATAGCAGATAATTGCAAAGATAATAACTTTCCACATTGATAAGAATAAATAGGTATGTCTTGAGCTCATCACACACGTGTTTACACAATAACCCAACAAGCCTAACCCTATATGACGTGCAAAGCAAAAACACTTATAAAACCTTAACTGATGTCAACTTAATAAAGAGCGTGTGATTTCTATTTATAGGTTGTGGACCTAACTGTTTCCACAATAATGTCTAAATGATGCTTAAGTACGCTTAACCTTTTTAGCCAAAGACCCAATACAAATGAACATTAAGTAAACAGATTGCTGGATTGTGCTGAGGTAATTACAAATAAATATTTTTACAGCACATGAAAAACGTTACCCTAACAAGCATTGTTGAATAACTAGTCATCTGCCTCCCTCTACTGGCTGAAATGTAGCATTATCAAAGCTGAAGCAGCCAAGTAGTATTAATATTCTGAAACACTGTACATAAATATGAGTTTATAGACTTATAACGTAACATGGATATATAATTCATATTAAACACTGTCTAAAGAAATCTATTTTATCAAAGATTCTGAACAAGCATTTATCCTACTTATTTATACAGTAAGTTTTATAAGCATAATGTACTCATGGGTGGAGCCAGTTGGTTGGAACCAACGATGGACTAAAGGCAGAGACTGAGGAAAGTGGCACTGGTATTATTTGGTTAAATAGAAGTAAAAAATACACGTAGAGGGCAGCAGCAAAGTGCTTGCTTAACAATCCCAAATCAGTATGGCATCAGATTCCTAGATATACAGGCAACTCGGGCACAATGGCTCATAGCAACATTAGCAGCACTTAGTTCCAGCACTTGAGGTTTCACTTTAACAATGCTTGCGCTACCGGGGCAGCATCTGAGTTTAGAGGGTGGTCGTTAGGCGGTAAGGCGGAACAGTAGTATAGGCACCATTGCTCACTGACAGAAAGTTCTTTGTCCCAGCTCTGAAATCTCAGGATAGCGGAGCCAGCAGCGTAATCTCTGTTCTGTCCCTCCTTGGCACAAACCACTCCCTAATGCTAAGTGTACTGTCCCTAACTGGTGGGTATCCTGTCCCTATGCTATTTATTTTGCAAAGAGCAGCAACTGCAGTGTTTACCCAACCGTGTGTAGCTTTCTTTAAGCTGACCATAGACAGTTCGAATCTCAGCCAGTTCAGCAGTGAGCGGCAGAGGTTCGAATCATGTATGGGCAGGCTGAATGTACCCAAGTTGATCGATTGTCCTGTCGCATTTTACATACGATTATTGCTAGCGGCTATTATAGGCTCTCTTCCTCATCACAGGGCAGATTAATAGTAGTGGCATCCATTGGCTCCTACTGCTGTCAATCAAATTCTGTGATGAGAAAGCAGGGGGCTGGGCAGAGCCAGGCTGTCTGTGTCAATAGATGCAGACAGGACAGCCTGGGAGCGAGCCTGCACGAGTGCCCCAAAGAAAGCGGCTTTCTGTGGGAGCATTTGCTAAAGGTAAGGAGTCAGGAGTGCCGGCAGGGGACCGGGGCAACTGTGCAATGTATTTGTTATTTTATTTTAAAAAAAATATAGCTTTACAATCACTTTAAACAAGGCCTTCTTGTTGGTATCCAGGAAAAAAGTGTACTCAATTTACTTATATCCTTTGTTTTATTTATTACTTGCAGCAAGGCTCATCATTGTTTTCACTGCACTCAGGGTTTTACTGAGCCTCCTGTCAGAGGATACTGTGATATGCAAGCTCCTTCTCATGCTGTAAAAAACTACAGTGTATTAAGGGGCACGTGGATTGTATTTCCCAGGACTATTCAGAACACAAGGACACTGACAACACTGTAATGCCGCGTACACACGACCGTTTTTTTCCGTCAGAATAAACTCCGACGGTCTTTCCGACGGAGTTCTGCTGAAACGGACTTGCCTACACACGATCACATCAAAGTCCGTTCGTTTAGAACACGGTGACATACAACACATACAACGGGACTACAAAAAGGAAGTTCAATAGCCAGTAGCCAATAGCTGCCCTTGCGTAGTTTTTGGTCCGTCGGAATAGCATACAGACTAACGGTTTTCCCGATGGGAATTGATTCCATCGGAAACATTTAAAACATGTTCTATTTCTAGGTCCGTCAGAATTTTTTTTTAAAAAGTCAGATGAAGCCCATACACAATCAGAATATCCAATGAAATTATTCTGTCTGACTTTTTCTGCCGAAAAGTCCGGTCGTGTGTACGCGACATAAGGCTTCAAACAACATCTAACAGTACTAGCACTTTAATATGACACTAAAGGCATTGCTCTGAGCGCTCTACAAATCCCATAGTCCATAGTCCCTGTCCATCTTGGGAACGACTAAGACAGTGCGACTATGTTCCTACAAACATTGGGACCAACCGTGGAGAATAAACATAGCCACCCTCTAACACAGGGGTGCCCAACCAGTGGCCCGGGGGCCACATGTGGCCCACGGAGCCCTCTGATGTGGCCCGCGACCTCCTGCTCTGGGATAGTTTATTACTAAAATCACAGTGTATATATGGGCATATATTTTCTGCAGGGGGTACTGGGCTGCTTTCAAACTGATCCGCAGGTGCAGAGCAGTTTACTTGCAGGTTACTTGCACTGAGCCGTAGACTATTATTACCTGTGAGTTTGGTGAGCTTTCTGAAAGTGCACAAAACCTGCAGAATATAATAGAAGTCTATTGCAAACTCCAGGAAAGCCAAAGGAACACTGCGTTGCACACATGGTGCAGGTAAACCGCGGGGCATCAGTGTGAAAACAGCCTTGGACCCCTTTCACATGGTCAGTCCGACAATCCAACCAATTGGACCCTCTAAGTAGTGGCAGACATAAACCGACTTGTGTTCTACCTCCAATACGATCCGCTAAAAAGTATCGTGTGTCTGTGTCCGCTCTGCAAATCACCTGCTCTGCTCATTGTGGCCCGCGACCGGTTACCAAGTCGCTTAAGTGGCCCTCGCACTTCAAAAGGAAAAAGGAAAAGCAGCACAAAAGTGAATTTGAAGATTTCGAGGAGGCTGAAAGCAGGGGTGAGCCCAGGCATATTTGGGTACTATCCCTCCAGGAAGCTGTCACTGCGGGTCACAAGTCATAAGCATCCAAGGAACTCCCTGCAGCCGCACATATACAAGGGGTGCCTGAGCTCACCCCCGGCTGAGAAAAATATAAGGTACTTTTTGAGTTAAGAATACATACTTGGATAGAATGTGTATTTTTTTTTTTTTTTTTTACCAGAGTTTAGTGTCACTTTAAATAAAACAGAAGAGATTAAAAAATCTATGCTTGTATAAGTGGAGGAAAATATCAGAGGGCACTATTGACTGTGGATTGATCTGTGTCTGGCACAGAAACATCCATGTAATCAGTAACTGTAGAGTGTGACATAACCTGACAGATGTACAGCTGTACTATATATCTCTAGTTCATAGAGCACCAGATAACCCAAGGACGGTTTGCTTCTTTCAAGCTGTTACAAAAGCATGAGTGAGCATAGTGAAGTATAATTATATAAGCTGCATACTATTTATAAGGCTAAGAATGTGGATATATATATAAACCGGTTTGCCTAACTAAAGCTTCTGGAACTCCCATTAGAAATTACAATTATATGAAGTAATCTATATAAAACTTTTAGAACTCCAATTATAAATTACAATTAAAAAGCAGAAATCTATAGAGGTATCTCTTTATCAAGGAGGACTCAAAGAACAAACACAAATATAACCAGAGAAACAGGATGTACATATAGTATAGCTAATGAAACACCAACCTAGACGTTATCATTGTCTTTAATAAAGGATCAGCCCACACAAGATATTTGCAATATGGTAATTGCTGAGGAGTTAAATGAATTATTTTTTTTATATGTCTTGGGATCATTGCAGTATGATGGCTGTTTGAGTTCCCCTGACCTGTGCATCTGCTGCAACCATTACAAAGGGTTCCCATTCTTCTTAATTGTTGTTATATTTAATTTAAAACAAGAATGCAAGCAAAGTAAATCTGTCCATACATTAATGGTTGTCAGCCATCATTCCTCTTCACTTTTACTTCATTTTCTTATATTTCTCGGGAGTTCTGATAGTGAGATCTCTGTTCATGAGTTTTCAGGTCTGCACACCTACTTCAGCCTTAACCACTTCCCGACCAGCGCACGACGATGTACGTCGACAGAATGGCACGGGCAGGCATATTGGCGTACATGTACGTCCAATCTTCAATGCCGCCCTGCCATCGGGAGCGCGCCGCCGGCGGTGCACCCCCTGCGCTGGTCGGGACCCCCGTGAGTCCGGTCGCGGGACCCGCGGATTCGATCGCCGCGGGCATACCCGCGATCATCTCACGGGACGGCTGAATGGAGGAAATGCCGTGTAAACAGCATTTCTCCATTCTGCCTAGCAACTAGTGACGCTGATCTCTGCTCCATGTGATTGGAGCAGAGATCAGTGTTCACTAAATGAAAGCCCAACCCCCCCACAGTTAGTAACACACCCCTAGGAACACTTAACCCCTACACTGCCACCCACTGGTTAACCCTTTCACTGCCAGTGTCATTTACACAGGAATCACTGCATTTATATAGCAGTGATTACTGTATAAATGACAATGGTCCCAAAAATGTGTCAAAAATGTCCGATGGGTCCCCCACAATGTCGCAGTCACAATAAAAATCGCTGATCGCTGCCATTACTAGTAAAAAAAAATAATAGAAAAGTATTAATAAAAATGCTATAAAACTATCCCTATTTTGTAAACGCTATAACTTTTGCGCAAACCAATCAATAATCGCTTATTGCAATTTTTTTTTTACCAAAAATATGTAGAAGAATACGTATCGGCCTAAACTGAGGGAAAAAATGTTTTTTTATATATTTTTGGGGGATATTTATTATAACAAAAAGTAAAAAATAATGCGTTTTTTTCAAAATTGTCGCTCTATTTTTGTTTATAGCGCAAAAAATAAAAACCGCAGGGGTGATCAAATACCACCAAAAGAAAGCTCTATTTGTGGGGAAAAAAAGGACATCAATTTTGTTTGGGAGCCACGTCGCACGACCGCGCAATTGTCAGTTAAAGCGACGCAGTGCCGAATCGCAAAAAGTAATCTGGTCTTTGACCAGCAAAATGGTCCGGTCTGAAACACAACCAACTTCCTCTCATTCCCTTCTACCCCCCTCTTACATAGTCTGATATTTGTATTTTTTTAAATACCTTTTTTTGGGGAACACATCTCTGTGCGCCCTGGTTTCTTGCCTACATAAGAATAACAGATTAGTTGCCTAAAGCCTGGACCGAAACCCAGAAGCACTTGATGTCAGTACCTTAAGTACCCTCTCCCAGAATTCACAGCAGGATGACACTCCCACTGGGCTGGTTTCGATTAAAGAAATGGCACTCAATGCGCCCAGCTAAACTGCATTCTCACACCTGCCATAATTTGGTATAATTAAGCCCAAAACCAAACTGCGGTTTTAGGAATTTTAAATAGAAATAACACATAGTGCATGCTCTTCAGGAGCCAGCGCTACATATAAATGGTAAATATATAGAAAAAAATTTAATGGAAGGAGGAGTTTAGTTCCTCTTAGGGGCCCTTTCACACTTGCCTACACACTAAGTGCCACCAGTTTAGTCTGTGGGCAGAAGCCATTTTGGGCTGTAGTTTTTGCCCATCACACAGTTCCCCTTGCTTTCTTTTTTGTTTGAACTTTATGTGAAGTGCACAAAGTGACACTTTGTTCGTGTCACTGCACAGCAGCATGGAATGTGCTGCACTTGCTGAGCAGTGACATGCAGGATCATCCAGAGAGGGGCGATATTATGCAAACATGTTGCATAATATTGCACAGAGAACCACCATGTTCTGGTGTGAACATAACTCATTGCAGTTACCCATATATTTATCCATGAGGAAAAACACGGATAACTGCACATAGTGCGAATGTGCCCTTTACGCTCTATACGAATGTGCCTGCCTTACGCTCTATATAAATAAAAGGCAACAGTAGGAATGCACAGAATGGTCTGACAGCTGTGTGGGGGATTTTTTGATTGAGGGGTACCTCCAAATGCAGTGGTAACTATGTGCTACGTGTTACTAAACATTTTACATATATTATATCTTGTTTTTAAACAAATTTGATATATTACTATTAATCTTCTTTCTTTTAACAAACTCATCCTCTGAAGAGACCCCAAAGATTATGGGTCGAAACGTGTCAGTAAACTGTTATGCAATAGTCATTATTATATGCTGTGTATAACTCCCATGTTTGCTACTTCCTGTATTTGGTATGGGTATATTGCCATTCGAGCTCATATTTTAACACTCATGTTACGATTTCACCTTTCAATAAAGACATTTTTATTTTCTACCCAACGTTCATCTTTCTCATTTTCTATATCTAGCTGCCTAAAAACCCACCTGGGGGAATCTTCCCATTTTCACAGTAGGAATGCAAAACGCCCGAGTGGAAAGCAACAGACTCAGACACTATAACAGCAAGATCTTCCTGTTGGAGTTCCCAAGAGATATACAGTATCTCACAAAAGTGAGGACAACCCTCACATTTTTTTAAAATATTTTAATATATCTTTTCACGTGACAACACTGAAGAAATTACACTTTGTTACAATGTAAAGTAGTGAGTGTAGAGCTTGTATAACAGTGTACATTTACTGTCCCCCTCAAAATAACTCAACACACATCCATTAATGTCTAAACCACTGGCAACAAAAGTGAGCACAACCCTAAGTGAAAATGTCCAAATTGGGCCAAATTAGCCATTTTCCCTCCCTGGTGTCATGTGACTGGTTAGTGTTACAAGGTCTCTGGTGTGAATGGGGAGCAGGTGTGTTAAATTGGCTGTTATCGGTCTCACTCTCTCATTTTGGTCACTGGAAAAAAGAAAAAAAGAATTGTTGCTCTATATAAAGATGGCCTAGGCCAGTGGTGGCGAACCTTGGCACCCCAGATGTTTAGGAACTACATTTCCCATGATGCTCATGCACTCTGCAGTGTAGTTGAGCATCATGGGAAATATAGTTCCAAAACATCTGGGGTGCCAAGGTTCGCCATCACTGGCCTAGGCTATAAGAAGATTTCCAAGCACCATATCCAGAGGTTGTCTTTGGGAAATAGACATATGAGTCCTGCCAAAATTGCTGTAGAGGTTGAAGGTGGGGGGAGGTCAGCCTGCCAGTGCTCGGACTGCATGGCTGTTGTCCCAGAAGGAAGCCTCTTCTAAAAAATTATGCACAAGAAAACCCGCAAACAGTTTGCTGAAGACAATCAGACTAAAGACGTGGATTACTGGAACCACGTCCTGTGGTCTGATGAGACCAAGATAAATGTATTGGGTTCTGATGGTATCAAATGTGTGTGATGGCAACCAGGTGAGGAGTACAAAGACAAGTCTTCACTATTTGTCCAGTGTAAGTAAAGAGATAATCCTGGCACTAGCACCAGACTGGAAATAAAACTAGTCCTGGCACTTTATACACAAACACATATCTGGCTATGTAAGCAAACCTTTTACTCCAGAGGAGCAATTATATTCATTACTTGGCAACGCTGTGAAGCCACAACAGTACTAGAGGTTTCACAGACATATGATACAGGCTACAGTGAATGTGGTTGTTTTGATAAAAGAAAATTATATTACTTTTGCGTAATTTTTTAAAAATATTTTTAACCCTTTCTCACCACCAAGACCTTTTAGAGAAATCTAAATGCCAGCTGTGTATTCTGATTTTCCCAGTCCTGTGATCACTGTGATTGACTGGCTCTAATTATAAACAGTGACCAGGAGCTGACATTTGGGGGGAGATTTACTAAAAATAGAGAGTGTAAAATCTGGTTCACTGATATCCCAATTTGCAAAAACTAATTTCAGGGAGGTGGGCGTGGCTTAAAATGTGCCTCATATTGAGCGTGGCTTAAATGGGGTATGGTTTTATAGAGTCTGAGATGACACTCAGAATGTAGTAATGTTAAAAGGGAATGTACAGTGCAGAGTGTATGGAGGTGGGTAGCATGTGTGGACTGTATGTAGGTGGGTATAATGTGCATGTGAGGAGTGTGGAGTGTTCAGCGGTGAGTAGTATGTGCAGGATGGTGTCAGTAGGGCAGTGGACGGTGTCAGTTGTTCTTTATTTTTATTATTATCTTTTTACAATTAAATTTTTTTAAATAATTTTTTAATAATAATTTTTTGGCTTTTCACAATGATTGGGTAGTGGACAGTGTCAGTAGAGCAGTGTGTCAGTAGTTTTTTGTCTTTATTTTCTCTATTATTTTTTACAACTGTAAAATGTTTTTAAATATTTTTTTCACAGTGCTTCTGGGGAAGAGTGGGGAGTATGTGGCAGTGATGGTGTCAGTAGGGCAGTAGATGGTGTCAGTAGGGCAGTGGATGGTGTCAGCAGTTTTTTTATTTTTACATATTGTTTTTTTTACAATTTAATTTTTTTTAATGCTTTTTGGGGGGAGGGGGTTGGGGCAGTGGACAGTGTTGGAAAGGCAGGGGGTAGTGTGAGTAGTTTTTTATCATATTTTTTATTTTATTCGTTTAAACTCCATGGCGGTATTCCCGAGTCTGGCTCGGGGTAAGATTTCATTACTATAAGCGGTATTCCCGAGCCAGACTCGGGATCGCATCGCTGGATCCATGGAGGTGGTTACTTACCTTGTCCCCTGGATCCAGCGATGTCTCCCCGCTGTGATCAGCAAGCTGCCGTGTCTCGCTCAACCTGTCACAGTGTTGGGCGTTGCGACGCACGGGGACGGAGTTCGGCGTCAAATTCAAAAATTTAAAAACACAGTATAGATACAGTATACTGTAATCTTACAGATTACATTACTGTATCAAATAATTACACATCCCCTTTGTCCCTAGTGGTTTGTCCAGTGTCCTGCATGCAGTTTTATATTATAAATACTGTTCTTTATGCCAGGAAACTGGAGATTGTCCATAGCAACCAAAAAATGTCTGTTTACATCAAAAGTGGTTATAGACCAGCTAGAAAACAGCAATAATAAATTAGAATCACTCGCAGAATTGAGCGATAGTAATTTGTGGGGAAATTCGCCATCAAACACTAAAAGTAATGACAGCGACAATTCTGCAACTCAGCACATTTCAGTGTTTTTGATTTGATTACATTATTGAATAATTTTTATTATTATTATATTATTATTTGTTATAATTATTTATAGTTATTTATTTTATTATTATTATATATATGTGTGTGTGTATATATATATATATATATATATATATATATATATATGTATGTATATATTATAATTTATGATTTCATATTTCAAATTTTTTCATACCCGGGATGTCTATTAGACTCTTGTTTGGATGGATTTAAGTGAATTATTTCTAAGAATTACAGACCTACAATATAAAACGCCAAATTTCCATGCAAAATAATTGTACCGCTTTCAGCACCTAAAATCTGAAATAATCATACCGTGAGCAAGGTTAAAATTTCATTTTTTTTATATTTTTTGCATTTTTTTAAATCAACCCTGTTTGGGGGGGGGGGGGGGGGGGCTTTGGTAAGTAGATATCAGGGGTCTAAATAAAACCCTGACATCTCCCCTTTGAGACAGAGAAAGTGGATGAGGACAGAGATTCCCAGTCCCTTTCTCGGCACTGAAGATAAATGAGCAGGAGACAGCGGCTCCTGTCCATTCATAAATATTCATATTCGTAACACACAGGCTACTCTGCTCAGTTTTTGCTCACTATGTCCGATTCATAATAGGCAGGGCCGGTAAATGGCCAGTCCCTTCCTCTGCTCGCCATCATGACAGATCACCACAGCCGGCGGGAGAGGAGAGGAGGGAAGCTGGCTGTGGGGGATGAGGGGGGGTGGGGCATAGGAGGAGGACAGAGAGCCGAAGAAGGTGGTGGGAGAAGAACACAGAGGAGGGCTGGAGGATACAGGGAACAGCTGGGGATGATCGGTGCAGCAGGAGGGACAGCTGTGATCACCGATCTCCCTGTATAGCTTTTTAGCCGACAGCTGTGGGAGAGAAGGAGAAGTGGATGTCAGCTGTACAGGGAGATCATCCCCGGCTGTGAACCAGGGTACCATCCAAGATCAACTCTGCAGCTGGGATATCGGGCAGCACTTGTGGGTGTCCGGGAACCGCCCCCGAAATGCAGGCGGCTCCCGCACCTCGTGGGAGACTTGAGATGTCTGGGTTCAGCTGTGTATTGTGGCCAATCAGTATCTAACTTCAGCTTGTTCAATTAAAAGAAAAGTTTGGGTTTCCTTTTTTTTGCTTACATCTATTCTATATGAGCTGCTGATATCAAAAATCTTTCCAGCCCTCTCAGAAGTGCCCCCATTCTGTTAAAATCAAGCTAAATACCTGTGAGAGGGGCTACAGACTTTCATATAATGTAATACTGACAATGGTCTGGCTCTGGAGTCTGGATCCACCCACTTTCCTGTCATCTCGCATGATTGATGTCGGCTCTCTGCTCGCTCCTGAGACTTTACAGAGCGTAGATGCTCCCTCTTCCCTCCTCCTCTTCAGCCTGTTCTGATCTTCAGAAGAATCGGCAGAGATAACAGCACTTCAGTGACTAAGGTAGAAGAAGTCGCTGAAAGTGCTGTGTATGTAACCTCTACATATTACTATCTACCAGAGGGAAAACAATATATTTGTAAAGCAGAATACATATGGATGTGACAGCACACAGCCATTCCATGCATTACTGGTATAGTAAAATGAAATAAAATCAGAGCTAATATTGTGAATAAGTCCTTTTATTTTTTTTTTATTTATTATTGGGGATGATGGGACTGTCTAAGAGTACAAAGGATGGGGATGATGGGATTGTACAGGGGTACAAGGGATGGGGATGATGGGATTTTATAGGAGTACAGGGGATGGGGATAATTGGATTGTATAGAAGTACAGGGGATGGGGACGATGGGATTGTATAGGAGCGGGCACTTTACTCTTGACACTGTCTCGCTGCTTCCAGATTTTAGCTGGGGACACGCTGTCATGGAAACAGAGGCATGTGAAGAACATGCTCATTCTAGATAGCAGCCTGGGTGTGCGCCTCTTCACCAGGCACACCCACATGTCCTCCAGAGGGAGGGGGTGAAAGAGAGGCTGGATTGTGGAACTGTATCCACCCCCTGCAAAATGTTGAAGTGAGAAAGAACCATTAGAGGCTGATTCTGGATAATTCAAAAGACTATTCTGCAAAAACTAAAGGGCTGAGGAAAGAAATGCAATGCAGGTATGAAGGTAGCATGTACTACCTTTTTTTGCATTCCCATACTTCTCCTTTAAGCTTTACAATAAAACCTGGAAGTCGATTGGTTTCTATGCAGAGCTGCACCAGATTTTGCACTCTACAGTTTTAGTAAATTAACCCCTTTAGGTCTGTTTTTTTTTTGTACTATTTATATAAGATGTTTAAAGTTCTTTAAAGTAAATGTGATGCCTAAATGAATTACATGTAGCTTGTTAAAGCACTGTGTACCATGAATAGTTGTAGGTTTAAAAAAAACAAAAACTTATTTTTCTTTTCATTCCCCCTTCATTGTTGCATTTCAGAACTGCAGATCTCCTGCAGCCTCTTCTATCTACTTTTCTATCTACCTGTCTAAAAGTAGCCTAGCACTCCACCTGCTGGCTGTAAAATGAAAACAGAAATAATTTATCCGTAACAAAGTTGTTGTTTTTTTAGTTTCTTTTTAAGCCACCATTCACATTGGCGTGATTCGGAAGGTCAAATCGTATGTTAACCACTTGCCGCCGCCCTATAACAAATAGACGGTGGCAAAGTGGTTGCATAATCCTGACCGGACGTCATATGACGTGATCTGGATTATGAGCCGCGGCGATCGTTGTTGCGGGGTGTCAGTCTGACACCCGGCAACTACGATCTCGGTAAAGAGTCTCCGACGGAGACTCTTTACCACGTGATCAGCCGTGTCCAATCACGGCTGATCACAGTGTAAATAGGGAAAGCCGGTGATCGACTCTATTTGTGGGAAAAAAATGATAAAAATTTCATTTGGGTACAGTGTAGCATGACCGCGCAATTGTCATTCAAAGTGCGACAGCGCTGAAAGCTCAAAATTGGTCTGGGCAGGAAGGTGTTTAAGTGCCTGGTATTGAAGTGGTTAAATTGGAGCCTATCACCAGCAATAGGAGAGATCTCCAAAAGTAGTTCCTGCACTACTTTGGGCAATTTCAATAGACATCTGTGCATGAACCCACACAGATGTCTTTCAAGTTGCCCCCCCCCCCCCCCCCCGAAGTCAGACTTCGGGTTCGTGCAAAATCAGATGAACTTGCACAATTTCAAAGCCGTGTTCAGTGTGAACAAAGGCTTAATAGTATAATTTAGTCTTTACCATGATGTATAATCTTTAATTTGGTGCCTGTATAGTAACTTCAAGGTAGTGCAGGCACCTTTTCAGAGTCGCTGCAACTTAGGGTTGCATAGATTGGAACTGGTGTCATTGAAATTAATGGCCTGTGACTTGTCATGTGACTTTGTGTCCAAAGTTGCATGACAAGTTGTACTAGTGGAAACATACACACGGTCAGAATTTCCGACGGAAAAAGTTTGAGAGCTGGATCTAAAATTTTCCAACAACAAAATCCGATTGGACTTTTTCTCTGATCGTGCGTAGAGAATTCCGACGCACAAAGTGCCACACATGCTCAGAAAAATTTGGAGATGAAAGCTATTGGCTACTGGCCACTATGTAGTCCCGTCGTACGTTTTGTATGTCAGCTCGTTCCGAATGATCGGATTTTCAGACAACTTTGTGCGACCGTGTGTATGCAATACAAGTTTCAGCCAAAATCCGTCAGAAACATTTTGTGGTCGGAATGTCCTATGGGGCATTACAGTTTTTTTCTAATCATTCAGGGTTTCTTGTCTGCACACATATTCCAGGACAGTGAGATAGAAAGCATTAAAGTCAGAGAGATCCAAGTAACTAGCATTCTATGAAAGAGGTTAGCAATGGCAGCTAGACATGTGCATTTGTTTTGGTCCGAATGCATTTTCGTCTGAATTTCAGGTATTTTCGTTATCGTTTTAACAAACGATATCGAAAGTGCAGAATCTGAAAAACGAAAGATCCGACATAAACAAATGCCTTATTTTCGTTGTGACAACAGTTCGATATAGATAGGAGATTCGACATGACACTGACAATAACAATCTGTGTCCATCGAACCTGTGGTCGAATGTGCCTAACCTTAACTCTATTAGTCCAGGATTATTCTACATAGAGTGAAAAAGATTCGACATAAAGAGAAAAGATTTGACATAGAGAGATAAGATTCGACATAAAGAGAAAAGATTCGACATAAAGAGAAAAGATTCGACATAAAGAGAAAAGATTCGACATAGAGAGATAAGATCACTGCTGGAATTGGATGGGGGGAGTAAAATAAAAATAATGATGATGATGAATGTTATTGGCTGATTGTAACCAAAGAGGAGGAGCAGTAAAATAGCTAGAACTAAGTACACACGTACAGCCAACTTACTTGCACTTACGATTGCTAGCAGAGAGAGAGACACACACACTGAATCATTTCAGAAGACAGTCAATCTTAGCTGGTCCTTTTGTCAGAGAACTTGAATTATTTAGCAATTATGCATAAGCACAGCAGCAGAACAATAGTGAAGCAAGCTACAGTTCAACTTTTTCATAATAATCTGCTGCTATTGTGTTAGTGTTGTGAACTTGATAGTGATACTAGTGTTGCTAGTGTTGTGATAGCCTCAGAGGCTGCCCGTGTTGTGTGTGTGTGGGGGGGTATTTTTTAATTATAGATTCTATATTATAGATTGAGATTGTATATAGATTCTATATACCTTATCTTGTTACCTGTCTGATCAGTGACCACTATCACCAAGTCCATTTTCTGTTTGGACTATATACATTCAACATGAATGGCAAAGATTCGACAAAGCAGCGAAAAACATACAAACGTTGAATCTTTGGCTTATGGTGTCTGTCGAAAGTTCTAAGAAGATTCGATGGAGCAGCTAATCTATACCGCGTCGTACAGTTTAGCTGCTCCGTCGAATCTTCTTTTCTATTTCATATGTTTATTAAAAATTTAAGTAGACAGGAAATAGAATCCGTTCCTTGAACGCCCTCGCAGGGGCTACAAAACATGAACACAATTCCAAAGGGCATAACACCACAATATACAGATGGTATAATACAGGTAGGGGATGGCATCAAGACTGGCTGCAACACAAATAATCGTAATGTCGAATCTTCTTTTAACATTCGTCAGACACCATAAGCCTTCAATGACAGATTTGACCTTAATTAATTTGGATTTTCGGACAAATGCAATTTTTAACCTAAAAATTAAATAAATAAAAACGAATTTCGGGAGTAACTAAATAAATGTATTTTTCGGACGAAAACAAAATTCCGAAACAAAATATTTCAGTGTGCACATGGCTAATGGCAGCTCCTTGCTTCTCTCAGAACAGGTTTCCTTTTAATATAATTTGATCAATATCAAGCAAAGTAGAATTGGAAAATCAAAAAGCCTACAAAGCAGTCACTAGGTGGCGGTGTTGCCTTATTAGATCACTGTACACCAAAATAAATATAAGATCATTTGAAAATGATTCAGAAGAATGCTTAAAAAAGAAACCTTGATTTGTAGTATATTTTTAATTTAATTCCTGTCAGATATGCAGCCTGTTACACAAATTGCTTTCTTGTGCAGCATATTTTAATTGCTGGGAGAATGATACAAGAAGGACTCATTCCTGAGGTCGTTTGAAGTTAGAACCCGAGTCCTTGCTTCATACAATGACCCCATCCTGATAGTGTGGATCCAGTAATCACAATGAACTATACAAAATAACAAGTCCATTAAAAATTGAAACTTTTGATGGATCAAGTAATGAAACTGCACAGTTTGATTAGGCATTAAATTACCTGCAAGATAATACAGCTCAGCTCCAGCAACACAAAACCCTGAATCTAAGATTTGTTATGCTCCAAAAATAGATTCTAGAATAATAGCTACTCTGCACAAAGTCAGAATTCCAGGATAAGATACATCTCATCTCTGGGAGATAGTTCATGGATTTGCTTCCTAATCACACTCATAAAACATAAGACAGAAGGCTCCGATTGACTTTTTGTTGGGTTATGGATTTTCATATTCATGCTATAGAGATTTTCTTTATTTAAAAATTAATGCAAGACCAAATGCTTTCTGACAGAGATACGTTATCCCACATACATGAAGAAACCATGTCCAACCACTGTCCCCCCCCCCCTCAGGTAAGACAGTGCTGGATCTTTTATGCCATGGCTCTCTCAACTTCTTCCATAGCGGGTACAGTACATCACAAAATTGTCTGGGCTTGCATGTTTGTGCATCGCTGTGCTTTTCCCTTTACCTGAAGGCACCTATAAGCCCTTGTACACACGGTCGGAGATTCCGACGGAATGTGTCCGATCGGACCGTTTTGTCGAATATTTCGACTGTGTGTGGTCTACATCGGACTGTTTCCGTCGGAGTATCCGACGGACCAAGTTTTCCAAAATTTTCAGACAAAATGCTCCGATCGGACATACTCCGATCATGTGTAGAGAATTCCGATCGGACAAAGTGCCACGCATGCTCAGATCAAATTCCTACATCAAAGCTATTGGCTACTAGCCTAAACATAGTCCCGTCGTAACGAAATAACGTCATCACGTCGGATTTTCCGACAACTTTGTCCGCCCGTGTGTATGCAACAGTTTCGGACGAAATCCGCCGGACAAAATCCGACGGATTTGGTTGTCGGAATCTCCGACCGTGTGTACAAGGGCTAATACCTTAACATCTAAGCACTTACTTAAGCCTGGTACACACAATGAGAATATCGGACGAATGATCGTCCTTTTGGTTTTTTTACATGCTAGTCTCATAAAAAAGGTGAATAGGTTAAGTTGTGAAAATTTTCGTAAGACAGAATACAACTTCCCACGATGATGTAATGTAGTGTATTGTATTGTATTCTTTTGTTTCTGGGTATGCATGAACACTCATTTTTTTTACAGATGAGAACTGTACTGATTAAACAAAAATCATTCGTTCTGGTATTGTGCAAGAAAAAATTCTGTGCTTGTTCTTTTGGATAATTTTGCATGCTCTGTCATGATTGGCTCTTGAAAGCTGTGTACTAGCGAACAGATTTTCTAATGATCACTCCAAAATATGTATTTTTTGTCTGATTTTCTCATTGTGTGTACTAGGCATTGGAGTGAATGTGTGGACTTCTTGTCTTTGCTTCTAAGGTCTACCCAGGTCTACAGACTAGGAGCCTGCAAAACTATCTTCAGAGGTCCCCAAAATACAAATGCACATATCAACAGCTTCAGTGGTATTTCCCTGCTTTCTCTCACCCCCTGCCTTACTATTAGCCAAACGGTTAACATTTGTCCTTTACCCCTGTTTTGGTGACAACTGTAACATTTTAAGATTTCCAATTTTTGTCCCTGTGACAGTGGCAGTGGTCTCCAGGATAGAAAGAAAGAATGAATATCAGCAGAAACACAGAAAGCACTAGAAATCTTATCGTTTTGAACCCTTTATGAATCCACCCAAAACTTGAAAAAAGTTTTGGCTTATGTTCCACTTTAGTGGTTTAAAATTGTTTAAAGACCTACAATGTTTGTTGATTGTGCTGGCATGACCTGACCACTCAGGTTCATGTATTGTATAACATCAGGTTTCAACATAACCATACATACTTGGCTCAAAAAAAGTTGATACAGATCCTGCCCATTTTTTTTGTACATTGGCGTGTTAGTACAGTAACTATATAATTAATATATAATATAATTATAAATTAAAGTGTTTAATGTGGCAAATTTATTAGTAATTTTCCAACTTAGTGTCTTTATATGAATGGTGGGGAAACAGAGGATGAATGGGCAGACAATCTTCTGTTAGTAAGAACAACAGCCAAACCAGGTTTGCAAACCTATTTCAACAACTATATCCCCTAAAGCGGTCAATCAGGAGATGTCCGGTACCTGCCGATTGCTAAAGATAAGAGGTGTGTGATGTCTATGCGTAGCCAGAGATGGTCCAATAGTTAAAGGCTTTTAAATATTGCTTGCAATTTTTTTTGGTTCTTAGCAACAAGAGAGAAAATAATCTGTTATTAATTGTTGGGTTTGAATTTTGACTGAACTCTCTTAACTGGTTCAAGGATGGGCCAATATCACCCCATCATTCTTTTTTGGAGATGTCTGTCAGTTTAGGGCAAGTGGCATCTTAGGCCATTTCTAATTGCAGGCACTGTGTCAGCATTGGTGAATAAATTGGGGAACATGGGTATAGTGCCTTACTTTAGAGTCATGACTCCAATGCTGCATACACACGATCGGACTGGTGGACAAACCTCCAGACTTTGAAGCGGAGGTCCGCCGGACTTCAAAACTAGTGGACCTGCCCACACACGACCAGACTTTTCCGGCGGACTAGGTGCGGTGGACAAACCGCCGGACTATGGCCGGACTTTTGAAATGAACGGCCTTTCCCACACATGGAGGAAAGTGCATTCATTTTGAACGCGGCTCCAGGTAGGCAGGACTAGCGAAGGAAGTCAATGTGATTGACACATCTACGGCCCCGTCACCTGGTATGGACTTAAAGGGGAAGCCCTGCGCCGAAAAAACGGCATGGGGGTCCCCCCCAGGTTCATATCAGACCCTTATCCGAGCACGCAGCCCAGCCGGTCAGGAAAGGGGGTGGGGATGAGCGAGGGCCCCCCTCCTGAGCCGTACCAGGCCGTGTGCCCTCAACATGGGGGGTGCTTTGGGGAAGTTGGTTGCTGGGGTTTGCGGGCTGGGGGCTTATTATTTAATAAGGGGCCCCCAGATACCGGCCCCCCAGCCTATGTGAATGATTATGGGGTACAATATACCCCTACCCATTCACCTGGTGAAAAAAGTGTAAATAAAACACAACACAAGGTTTTAAAATAATTTATTGCACAGCTCCGGGGGTGTTCTTCCGTCTTGGGGGGTCTTCTCGCCGGACTCCTCCGCTATCTTCTGCTAGCTCTTTTACTAGAGGAGGAGCTCGGCTTTCTTATTCTTCGCTGGAAACAGGTTACATTCCTGGGCTATGTCATTTCCACTGCTGGTTTTTCGATGGACCCAGAGAAACTTTCGGCAGTCCTACAGTGGCCTTGACCCATGGGTTTACGTCCTCTGCAGCGTTTCCTGGGTCTTGCCAACTACTATCGGAAGTTTATTCATAACTTCTTGTCTCTGTTCAATCTCGTGCGCATTATTCTACGCTGCTGCCTCTTCTTCCGACTTCGGGGGTCTTGTCCCGCTCTTCGGGACAAGGTGCTTTTGGGGTGGGGAGGCCGCAGGGCCCCCTCCTTCCCCAAAGCACCCCCCATGTTGAGGGCACACAGCCTGGTGCGGCTCAGGAGGGGGGCGCTCGTCCCCACCCCCTTTCCTGCGTGCTCGGATAAGGGTCTGATATGGACCTTGTGGGGGACCTTGGGGGGGACCTCCATGCCGTTTTTTCGGTGTAGGGCTTCCCCTTTAAGTCCATACCAGGTGATGGGGCTGGCGAGGTGTCAATCTTGCCGCCGAAGGCTGCGACATGGACTTCCTTCGCTAGACTTGTCTACCTGGAGCCACGTTAAAAATGAACAGACTTTCCTCCGAGTGCGGGCAAGTCCGTTCATTTCAAAAGTCCAGTGAACTAGCACACAGATGGCCAGATTGTCCACCAACTGCAGAGTCCGGCGGACAATTTTGAGTCAAAACTTCTTTCTAAGTCCGCCGGACTTTTGTGGGAAAAAAGTCTGCTGGAGCCCACACACGGGTAGATTGTCCGGCAGACTCTGGTCCACTGGACCAAGTCTGCCAGATAGTCCGATCGTGTGTATGCGGCATAAACCAACGCCATGATTGTGATTGTGATTGCAGACGTATTGGTGTACTATAGTAACAACACAGTTGAGTACAGTCTGTGATACTTTATTTCCACTAATATAGACTATCAGAAATTCTGCCAGCAAAAAGTCGGATGTGAGCTTTTGATCAGAAATTCCGACCGTGTGTATGCTCCATTGGACTTTTGCTGGCAGAAATCCAGCCAGCAAAATATTGAGCGCAGGTTTTCTATGTTTCGGTCGGAACACGTTCCTATCTGAAAATGCGTTAGCCTGTATGCAATTCATAAGCGCAAAAAATCACGCATGCTCGGAAACAATTTGACGCATGCTCGGGAGCATTGAGCTTCATTTTCTCGGATCATCGTAGTGTTGTACATCACCGCGTTCTTGGCATTCAAAAGTTCAGAGAACTTTTGTGTGACCGTGTGTATGCAAGGCAAGCTTGAGCAGAATTCCATTGGAAAAACCATTCAAGTTTTTTCTGACGGAATTTCTGATCGTGTGTATGGGGCATAACAGTTACATTTTCAGGACCAGTTTTTAGGGACTGTCCTTTCTTCTAAGGTCCACACAGTAGAAGAGAGTACTGCTTCGATCATAGAAGAACGGGGTAAGCGATGAAAACCTGTCCCAAAAAATAAAAAAGTATCATGGACAGTGTGATTTTTTTTTCAATCAATTTTAGAAATGCAAATATTTAAAGTACTGCTATCACAAGAAAAATAGCCAGGCTGCTAATACTGGTCTCCTTCAAATGATAGTTTCCTAGGTTAAGCCAAAGTAATGCCGCTATAGGTGAATGACCAACTCTCACATGTTGTTAACTGGAACCAAGTGTGCTGCACAGCTCTTCTGTGAGATTCAGTAACATGCACAAACCCTGAATATTGCTGCACTCATTGGTATCTTTATTCAAGCATTAAGCATTAAAATTACATCACAGGTATGACAGGAGTATTAAAAGGTGAGGCATTTCGTGCTAAATTCAGTGCTTACTCCTACTTTCCTAGGCTAGACTGGCTTCAATAATAGTAGCCTACAGGATTCTCTCATGAGAGGTGCACGTTAGGCAAGCTCTTAACAAAAATGTATTGACCAAGCTTGTGTAATGTTATTCAGTATGAATACATCATAGGACACAGAGCCTTAAGTATTTACTTAGTGGGTTATAGCTACCTTCAGTTTTTGTAGCCAAGCAATATAAGCAATATACTTAAACCCCATAAAAGAAGAGGGGCGGGACCTCTGTGTCCTATGATGTACTCCAAGAAAAGGATTTTACGGGATTATAAAAATCCTATTTTCTTTATCGTACATCATAGGACACAGAGCCTTAAGTATTTACTTGTGGGACGTCCCATAGCAATGCTACTTGAGGGGAGGGAGGCACAACCCGTAGGGCACCCCCAGACCTTGAGGACTTGTACTGCTGCCTGCAGCACACTGCGCCCGAAGACGATATCCTCATTCCTTCTTACATCCAGCTGGTAACATTTTGTGAATATATGGACCGAAGACTTGCAGATCTGAGCAAAGGAGGCCTGGCGACGCACTGCCCAAGAAGAACCGCTCTGGTTGAGTGCGCCTTAACTTGAATAGGGGGAATCTTACCGCTTAAATCATAAGTTTGAACTATAACTTGCCGAATCCACTTAGCAACAGTGGATTTTCGACGCTGCCTGTCCTTTTTTAGGACCTTCTGGCAGAATAAATGAGACATCAGTCTTACGAATCTGAGCAGTTTTCTTTAAATAAATTTTAACTGCTTTCACTACATCAAGACAATGTAGTGATTTTTCTTCCCTGGAACATGGCTTTGGGAAAAACGATGGCGGGACAATATCTTCATTCAGATGAAAGCCTGAAACACCACTCTGTCCTCATCAATAATCAAATATGGCTGTTTACAAGAAAGAGCAGCCAATTCTGAAACCCTCCTTGCTGAGGATATAGCAACCAAAAATATCAGCTTCCTAGTCAGAAGGACTAAGGGAACATGCTGGACTGGTTCAAATGGCGGTTTTTGTAACACTGACAAAACTAAATTCACCCCACCCCAAAGCACCTTGTCCCCATGTTGATGAGGACAAGGGTCTCTTCCCGACAACCCTGGCCATTTTTTGTCGGGGTCTGTGGGCGGGGGGCTTATTGGAATCCGGGAGCCCCTTTAATAAGGGGCCCCCCAGATACTGGCCCCCCACCCTATGTGAATGATTATGGGGTACGATGTACCCCTACCCATTCACCTGGTGAAAAAAGTGTAAATAGAAAAACACAACACAAGTTTTTAAAATAATTTATTAGACAGCTCCGGTGGTCTACTCTTTTTCCATCTTGGGGGTCTTCTCACCAGACTCCTCTGCTATCTTCTGCTCTTTTGCTAGCTCTCTTACTAGCGGAGGAGCCCGGCTTTCTTCTTCATCGTCGCCGCCGCCATCCAGGGGTCTTCTTCCGACTTCTGGGTTTTGTCCCGCTCTTCGGGGGTGTTGTCCCACTCTTCGGTTCTTCTTGCTGGGCCTCCGCTATCTTCTTATAGCTCTTTTACTAGCATTGGCCCAGTCTTCTGTCACTGCCTTCTTCTCTCCCTCTCTTCTTCTTCCTTGCAATGTTGACACGACGCTCTCTCTGGCCGCAATGGCAGGGACGCGTTGTGTGGCGACTTATATAGGGACAAGGGGCGGGGGTCACGGGTGATGTCCCCGCCCCTTACGATGTCACAGCCCCGGAGGATGCTGGGACTGTGACAGCATAAGGGGTGGGGGTCACCACATGACATCACCCGGTGACCCCGCCCCTTGTCCCTATATAAGTCCGCTCACAACGCTTCCCTGCCATTGTGGCAGAAAGAAGAAGAAGAGAGGGAGAGAAGAAGTGAAGAAGGTGGCGGGGACAAGACCAGGCCAATGCTAGTAAAAGAGCTATAAGAAGATAGGCCCAGCAAGACCCCGAAGCCGAAGAAGACCCCCGGACGGCGGCCACGAACTCGGGGTAACTCAAGACAACAGGTTTTTGCGTCTCCCATAGAGGGTTAGCCCAGTTGCATCATCCCCAGTTATCCAGAAGGATAAGCCCCTGGTTTGGGTTACTCTTTCTTGGGCTGAGTCATCCATCGAGATACAGGCTCTAATCGACTCTGGGGCTGCAGGCCTGTTCATTGATGCTGCATTTATTTCGCAGCACTCAATTCTGCTGCAGCTGCGTGACACTCCACTTGCTATTGAGGCTCTTGATGGGAGACCTTTACAGCCTGCCCATGTGACTCATGAGACGGTTCTGTTGTCCATGGCTGTAGGGGCTCTTCACCATGAGATAATCCAAATTCCAAGTTATTTCCTCACCCAGGTTTCCACTGGTTATTGGTTATCCTTGGTTACAGAGGCACAACCCCTCTTTTGATTGGCTCCGTGCTGAGGTTCTCTCCTGGTCACCACAATGCAGTGAGACATGCTTCCTGAAGGTATCCAAGGTCCTGTGCACCTCTTCACTTCCCTCCCTGCCGGAGGAGTACCGCGATTTTAGCGATAAAGATCAAGCTGGTAGTTTGCCTCCACACCAGTCTTATGATTGCGCAATTGACCTTCAACCTGGTGCCATACCTCCTCGTGGCCGGCTTTACCCTTTGTCAGTCTTGGAGGATAAAGCCATGGAGGAGTATGTTGCTGATGCATTTTTTCGAGGTTTCATCCGCAAATCCTCGTCTCCTGCTGGTGCTTGTTTCTTCTTCACAAAGAAGAAGTGCGTTGAACTGAGACCTTGGGGTCTCAATCGTGTCACGATTAAGAATGCCTACCCGATTCCATTGATTACAGAGTTATTTGACCGCCTCAAGGGAGCAACGGTTTTTACGAAGCTTGACTTGAGAGGGGCATACAATCTCGTGCGCATTAAGGAGGGCGGCGGGTGGAAAACTGCGTTTAATACCAGAACAGGCCATTATGAATACCTGGTAATGCCTTTTGGCCTTTGTAACGACCCGGCAGTTTTCCAGGAATTTATTAACGATGTCCTCCGACATTTGTTGCAGTTATGTGTGGTGGTTTATCTTGATGATATCCTCATATTTTCCAAGTCCCTGGAGAGCCACCACACAGATGTCTGTCGTATGCTTCAGAAACTAAGATAGAACAATCTCTATTGTAAACTGGAGAAGTGCGAGTTCCATCGTAAACAGGTTACATTCCTGGGCTATGTCATTTCCACTGCTGGTTTTTCGATGGACCCAGAGAAACTTTCGGCAGTCCTACAGTGGCCTTGACCCATGGGTTTACGTCCTCTGCAGCGTTTCCTGGGTCTTGCCAACTACTATCGGAAGTTTATTCATAACTTCTTGTCTCTGTTCAAGCCGCTGACTGATATGACCAGAAAGGACGGTAACCCACAGAGTTACAACAATTTTCCTCCACTTCCAAGTCGGAGTCAGTTCCGGTTCCTACGATTCCTCCTGATCGTATCTTGGCTACGGTTCGCACCAGTCTTACTTTTCCTTTGGGTGACAAAATTCTTGCTGCTCAGGTCCATGCTCCCCCTGAGAAACCTTGTGACCACTGCTTTGTTCCAGAGAGTCTGCATACTGCTATGCTCCAGACTTACCATTCTCCCAAGGCAGCTGGCCATCCTGGGAAGAATCAACTCATTTGGGCCATTGCCCAACAATTCTGGTGGCCTAGTCTACGGGCTGATGTTACTGCCTTCGTAGCTGCCTGTCCTGTGTGTGCTCAGAGTAAGACTCCACGACACCCTCCAGTGCGCCTCCTACAACCCATACCCAATGGAGACAGGCCCTGGGCTCACCTGTCAATGGATTTCATTGTGGAGTTGCCCAACTCCCAAGGCAACACTGTTATCTTTATGGCGGTTGACCGATTCTCAAAGATATGTCATTGTATTCCACTTAAGAAGTTGCCTACCTCTAAGGAACTGGCTTCCATTTTTGCTTGGGAGATTTTTCGCTTATATGGGCTACCCAAGGTGATTGTCTCGGACAGGGGCAGTCAGTTTGTCTCCCGGTTCTGGGGAGCCTTTTGTGCACATTTTGGAATCCAGCTTGCGTTCTCTTCTGTGTATCACCCGCAGTCTAATGGGGCTGTAGAGTGAGCCAATCAGTCCTTGGAGCAATTCCTACGTTGCTATATTTCTGACCACCATAACAACTGGTCAGACCTATTACCATGGGCAGAGTTTGCTCACAACAGTGCCTTAAATTCTGCCTCCCGATTGTCTCCATTTACCAACCTTTGAGATGGGCATACTAGGAGGAAGGTCCAATGCGTTAAACCGAGGTGCAAACTTCAGTGAGGGAACACGAAGCCGGAGGTTGCGAGACGACAGCCAGACCCTGTCCACCAACCTTCCAAGTTGCCTGACTCGTTTGTTCCGCAGAGTATTCCTGCGTTAGAGGAGCATCTCCGTGGTCTACGTTCCACTTGGTTACAAGTCCAGGAGGCTTTGTGTCATGCTAATGATAGGTACAGACTCTGTGCTGACTGCAGACGCCTGCCTGCACCTTCCTACCAGGTTGGGGACAGGGTCTGGCTGTCATCTCGCAACCTCCGGCTTCGTGTTCCCTCACTGAAGTTTGCACCATGGTTTATTGGGCCTTTCCGTATCCTTTGCAGGATTAACCCAGTGGCTTACGTGTTGGACCTTCCTCCTAGTATACGCATCTCAAATGTGTTTTTATGTCTCCTTATTGAAACCGTTGGTCTGTAACCGATTTACCACCTCGGTGCCACGCCCTCACCCTATTCAGGTTGAGAACCATGAGGAGTATGAGGTACAATCCATTGTTGACTCCCATAGGTTCCGTGGGGGCATACAGTACCTGGTGCATTAGAAGGGTTACGGTCCGGAGGAACGCTCCTGGGTTTCATCCTCAGATGTACATGCACCTGTCCTCCTCCGCTAGTTCCATAGACGGTTTCCCCTCAAGCCCGGTGGCCCTCCGAGGGAGAGGAGTCATTGAGGAGGGGGTACTGTCAGGGCTGGCTTAGCCCTTCCTTCTCTGGGCTGGCTGCTCAGCTGTCGGCTAATTGCCAGCTCTCATCTCTCTCCACAGTTACCAGCTATTCCTGATCATACTCGTCTGACCTGCCTACTTAAAGCTGTCCAGCTCACTTCACCTCTGCCTTCGCCTTCACGTCACAAGAAACCATCTCCTGCGGTTCTGTTTAAAGACTGGCTTGCTGACATCCCTTCTGGCTCCTTATCCTGCTTGCTGTTGCTCTACTTGGATCCCTGACTTCTGGCTTGGCGGATTACCCGATCTGGTTATTGAACTGTGGCCTGGCTACTACTCGATTCGGTTACTGGACTCTGGCTATGCTTTGACTACGCTTTTTCTATTTACCTTTTTATTTTTAATTAATAAACAAGTGTGATTTAATTGTACTTCTTTCTCGGTCTGATTCCTGGTTTCTGACAGCAGAACACATCTTCACTCGTGCCAACACCTTTTGGCTCCATGCACACTGAAGCTGATAAACTGCAGTTTATTGCCGTTTGGGCGTTTTTTGTAAAAGCCCATAAACTCCACTCTATGTTAGCCTATGTGTCCATGCACACATGGACGTTTTTCAGCTTTAATGAGCAGTGGAGTTTATGGGCTTTTTTCTGAACGCCAGAAATTCGCGTTCAAAGTGCCGTTTTTCAGCGGCAAAAAACGACAAACGCTCATTAACGCTCATTAACGCTCATTAACGCTCGTTCATTAGTGTTCGGCATTCTATTTTTCAATGCATTGTGGGATTTTTGGAGTGTCCTCTGTGTATTTTTATAAAAAACGCCCATTAACGCTAACGCTGTAAAACGCTCATTAACGCTAGTATAAAATGCTGTTAAAAGCAGGTTTTTCAACCAGCGTTTTCTGCCAGCAATCTGGCGTCCAGAAATAGCTTTTTTGAGCTTCAGTGTGCATGGAGCCTTAGACACTGGCGAGGAGGAGGTTATATAGGGGAGTCAACTTCCTGTATTGGGTGTGCCAGTGTCAACACCTGAAGGTAGCTATAACCCACTAAGTAAATACTTAAGGCTCTGTGTCCTATGATGTACGATAAAGAAAAAAGAGAAGGTAAAGAGAATATGGATGGTATGCTGTCTATGGCCAGCTTTAGCCTGCACATGTATAGCCCTGCATACTATGCGTAATGAATTTTACAGAAACAACAATCATAAAAGACTGCCCCTGTTGCCGAGAGAATGATACTAAGGTGATTGGCTTGTTAGAATTATCACCTTACTCCTTGAACTTTTCTTGAAGAAGCGATTGGTATACCTCTCCTTCTGTACCTGGAAAAAAGCCAGCAAATTCTTCTCTAGGTGGGAAGGCTAGGAATGTCCTCTCAAGCAAACCTTTTTGAGAGAATGTTGCTGTATGAAGATATTCTATTTATGAGATTTTTATCTGGTCACAAGGGGAAAGCATGAGAACAATCCATTGTGACATGTACAGTGGCAGAAGTATCCAGCGAGACAGGCAAGCCTGTGCATTAGTAAAAACAAACTATGTTGTGTTTTATTCTATATCCCCAAGGCATAAGGTCAGCCCATAGCACTCAAAGCTTTCAACATCCTTTTGCCAGACACTTCTGTTGCGTATGAGCACAGAAATGCATTTCATGACTTCTTTTTTATTTTATGCATAATTACTGAAAGTTTAAAACTGTCATAAAACTTAAAACCAACTTTTAAAAGTAAGCTGTACTAAATATTGAGTCAGATGACATGCAGGAAAGTCACAAGTGCCTGTGGTGATTTAAGCTTACAAACTGCAAACTAAGAATGCTCCGATACCATTTTTTTTACAATTATTATTATTATTCAGGATTTATATAGCGCCAACAGTTTGCGCAGCGCTTTACAATATGAGGGCAGACAGTACACTTACAATACAAATCAATACAGGAGGGATCAGAGGGGCCTGCTAGTTAGAGCTTACAATCTAGAATGAGTACACGTACCGATACTTTATTTTTTTTGTACTCGCCAATACCAATTACCGATACCTACTGCAACTGTTTTGTTTTAACCTCAGCTGTCAGCAATAGTACAAAGCATTGAAAAGTTATTTACAAATTAAATAAATCGAGTTTTTTAAATTTAGCGCTTTTTCAATGTGAAATGTGTAAATATATGTTAATATATATGTGTAAAAATATTCACTAACAAAGCAAATGAAAAAAGTGTGTAATTGTTTATCGTTTATAAAAGAGATGTGAACAAAAGAAAAAAAAAGCAGGAAAATAATAAATAAAATGGAGGAAAATAGGGCATTAATTAAGGCTGATTGGAGTAAATTAAGGGTTATTAAGGGGTTAAACAGAGGAACATTTGTTCATCCCTTTGATCAGCAGATGAAGAAACAGAAATATACAAAAAGAAACAATATTTATTTTTATTATAGTGTTTCAGGGCTGAGCAATGTTGGTAATAAACATTGCCGGCTGCTTCTTTTTTTTTTTTTTTTTGACAGCTTCAATTACCGAACTTCTTTAACACTGGGGAGACCCACTGACAGCTCAAAGAACCGAGCCTGAAAGTATCAGTTTCAGGTATCGGTGCATTTGCACAAGTACCGATACTTGTGCAAATACTTGGTATTGACAACGGTAGTAGTATAGGTGCAACCCTACTTCAAACGATAGAAAAAAAAAATAATATTATTCATTAATAACTGTACTGTTTGCTTTAAAATATGTTCTGCTATACATTGAGTTAGATGCAAGAACCACCACCAGGGATTTGTGCTAAATTAAATATAAATAAAGGACCCTGCTAAGTATTCAACTACAATTGTAAGTTGTAAATTAGACTTAGTGTTTTACACTTCCACAATCTTCTGTATGAGAAATGCTTTTCCTGAGTTTATGAAAGTTGAGCAGATTTAAACAGGCATAAAATCCTCATCTCCAATAACTAAAAGCAGATCTGTTAGACAAACTGTATTCTTAAAGCAGAACTTTATTTTCTCAATCAACATTGTCTTTTTTTTTTTAATCCTTATGCTGCTAGCACAATTCACCTAAGATTTAACTATTTTCGCACAACATTCAGTTCGAAAAATGGATGTTGTGTAAATCTTTGGTGAAAAAAATTGTATGTATATTGATCCATCAAAACCATTCAGCTTATTCTTTAAATGTTTTAAAGAGGAAGTTGATTATAAAGCATGAATAAAATTACTAAACCAATACCCTCTCCCAGATCCCCATTGGAACCAGAAAATTAGTTGCCAACAGTTGAGTTGACAAGTATATAAACTAGGTTTTATCATGCTGTTGATAGATTTAGGCTGGATTCACACCTATGCATTTTTTGTGCTTTTTGCATTTTGCATTTTGCAGATTTGCACTACAGAACTGAATAGGTGTGAATCCAGCCTTAGGTTTAATTTACACCTATCAGGTGAATTTTGCGTTTTTCAAAACATGCTTTTGATCCATTGAAGTCTATGGAACCAAAAACCAGAAAAAGTCTGTCACCCTTTCTATAAAATGCACAGATGTGAACTACACCCATAGGAAACCATGCTGCAGTGTGTTTTTGCAAAACTGAAAATGCTCTAAAATATGCATAGGTGTGAACCAGGCTAAATGCATGATAGTATGCATCTGGTGAAATTTGTAAGGGCAGTCATAGATTCTGATGATCCTTAGCCACACTGAATTTCAACATTTGGTACAGATTGTTCCTAGCCATCAGTAATTGGGACTTTTAAGACTCTGAAATATATATGTTTTATGGGCATTTTTACAATTTGTCAACTAAATTTTCAGGCTGAAACTTAACTGTGTGTTAAAGGAAGTAACAGTCACATCTACCTTCTAGGTTGCACACACTAAATGGATGGTATATATGTGTAAACTCCTAGGAGCACCAATGCAAGTTTTGGACTGTCCTCCACCAGCATTTATCAGATTGCAGTGGAAGTACAAGAAAACAATCCCTCATAGCTGAAGGGGAAGCTCATTTGTGACCAGAGCATTGGCACAGTTGGCAGCGTCCCCTTGGCCATATGATCTGATCTGTTTGGGATCACACAGGGCTCTATTTAGCAATCCATTTATTGAAGAATCACACAACTTTCATGCAATTTTGTCATGGAATATTTAAAAAAAAGAGCAAATCTTGGGTGATACATTGATAAATAGATGCTCTATACCAGTGGTCATCAACCCTGTCCTCAGGGCCCACAGGCCAGCTTTTATGTATTACCTTGGGGAGATGAGGACTAGAATACTGCGATCACTGAGCAGCTAATGGTATCACCCGTGATGTATTTCAGTTATCTTGCAAACCTGGCTTAGTGGGCCCTGAGGACAGGGTTGATGTCCATTGCTCTATACAATGATGCTGTCCACTCAGCCATGACAAACAGTTTTCCTGCACCACTGCAAATTTAAACAGTGTAGTGCAGGGCAGTAACGTGATGACGAGGGGGATGCGGGAACCAACTCAGCACACTACAAAATAGATATCTGCTCACAGCTGTGACTAATGTGCTTCACATTTTGGTGAATTATGTCTAATCTGCTTGATTACAAGGATGTTTATAAGCTCCTTTAACTGGGTTGCATAATGCCATTGTAACATTTTTGGCTTTTAAAGAGAGAAATGGAGAGAGATAGACATACAGTCAGATACATAAACTGTCACTAAAAAAATATGTTAAAGCAAGGTCACATCTTATCGCTAACAATGGCAGGGTTAATAGACTTCAAAATAAAATGCCACATTTATATCTTAAAAGCCATCAACGCTGTGCATCTTCCTCTGCTGAAGTTAAATGTTTTTAATAAGCATGTGCCAGTGAATGAGTTTATTTGCATCTACAACCGCCTTATGCAAAAGCCATGCAGAAATTCCAGGTCAAAGAGCTGCCTGTCACAACTGGAAAGAATTTGTTTTAAAGAGTTCACTGAAAACAATAGCAAGGCGACAGGCTTTAGTACAGTGTATCATTAATGCAGACACAAACTAGTAGCAACAACTCAGAAGCAGACAGACAAAATAGCATCCTTCAAGGAGTTAATTAGCACTTACCATAATGTACCATGGGAATGGTCTGATTGCCAGTGCTGGGGGGTGCGTTATAGATCACCACTGCCTCTGCACCATTACTGGCAGCTAAGAGTATCTTTTCCGAAAATGTGCAATTTCCCCTTTCGATTAGGGCAATCCAGGGCTTTGTCTTGGTGGAGAATTTGCTGCCGAGATCACAGGCTTGTAAATTAGGTGAAACAGGGATGCCTACAGTTCCTTGAGCACCAGCTATACGCGAGTTTAGTCCATACAGGCCACACTCACAGTACAGTATTACAGTGGAGTTTTGCTGGGGATTAAAATAGGATAAGTTCACATAGGCATTGGATTCCACGGTGCCTCCACCTTTCACCTTTAATAAAAGTCTTAAAATCAGGAGCCAGTGGAGTGTAGATTTAGTCTTCCCGGTCATATCTTCATCTGTGAAACTTTAAAACAAAGATGTGCAAAGAGATTTTTATAGAATGATTAGTGTTGAGTGAGCACACGCTCTCCGCCAGGTATAATCTTCCTCTCCTGCAGGCTGGAGTTTCACTTCTGTGTAGGTAACTGATACCGCTTGAAGCAACATAAACCTGGGAGGTGACATTCTCCATTCCACCTGCCTTATCAAATAAACCCTTGACCAGAACAACCAGCCAAGTTGACTTTAATGTAAATAAAAGCCTTTTCAGAGGACAGTGTCTGCTCTCTGCCAGCTGCACGTATCTATTCAAAGAGCACATCTGTATGCAGAATTGTGGAATCAACTATTTTTTTCTTTTAAAGGTTAAGTAAATTGTATGCCAACAGCCCATTAAGGAGTAATCTCAACTATTTATTTTTTAATCTAAACTGTGACCACATAAAATGACCTTAAAGAGGAAGTAAACCCTGATGGGTTTACTTCCTCTTTGATTTCCTGCAAAGGTAAAGCATAATGGACTACTATGCATCGCATATTAGTCCATTATGTGTCACTTACCTGACACAGGAGCCAGCGAAGTTACCGCTGTCCCCTGTAGTTCAGAGCGTCCATCTTCTTGGTGGGTCACGCTGCTCCGGCGCTGTGATTCGCCAGAGCCGGGATGACGTCACTCCCGCGCATGCGCACGGGAGCCGACACTCGCGGCATATCGCCGCTATCTGCAGCTTGCCCAGTGCGCCTGCACGCCACTGTCTACAGCACATGCGCCGTAGACAGCAGTGGCTGTCTTCGGGTAAATATCTCCTAAACCGTATAGATTTAGGAGATATTTCTTGGACCTACAGGTAAGCCTTAATCTAGGCTTGCCTGTAGGTAAGAGTGGTTTGTAAGGGTTTACAACCACTTTAATCGAGTGTTAAAAATAAACATGATTCTCTGTGTCTAAAAGAAAAAACACGTACAGTCTGTAAAAAAGTACGCCTCATGGAAATTGTTGACTTTTTTAAACATATTTGAAAAAAAAAACCTAAACATTGGATATTTCTTCTCGTTTAAAAGTTTTTATTTTATGTTCAAAGAAATAACATGTACAGATTATAAGACAGAGTATTTGATACAAAAAAAAAAGGAAAAAATAGACATTTTGAAGTACGGATGATACAAGGTAAAAAGAGGTTTACAGAATACTTTCAAAGTTATAATATTAACCAGTTCCCGACCGCCGCACGACGATGTACGTCGACAGCATGGCACGGGCAGGCATATTGGCGTACATGTACGTCCCTGCCTTTCCCCGGGTCGGGGGCCCGATCGGGCCCCCGCCCGGTGCCTGCGGCGGTCGGTATTCGTTCGGGACTGATCCGGGATGAGGGGGCGGCCATTCATTCATGGCCACCCCCTCGCGATCGCTCCCGACGAATAGAAAGTCTTCGTGACATCACTTCCTCTCCTGTAATGTAAACACAGGAGAGGAAATGATGTAATCTCTCCTCGTGTCGGTCTTTTTCGTTCCGGCACGGAGGAGAGAGGATCGGTGAGTTGCACCAACACACTACACTAACAGTAGAACACGCCAGGCACACTTTTCACCCCCCTGATCACCCCCCAATCACCCCTGCCCCCCCCAGTCACAGTGACACCAAGTGCATTTTTTTTTTTTTTTTTTTTTTGCATTGGTGTCATTTGTGACTGTAATAACTGTTAGGGCAGTTAGGGTTAGCCCCCTTTAGCTCTAGGGTGCCCCCCTAACCCCCCCAATAAAGGTTTAACCCCGTGATCACCCCCCGTCGCCAGTGTCACTAATAAGCGATTTTTTTCTGATCGCTGTATTAGTGTCACAGGTGACGCTAGTTAGGCAGGTAAGTATTTGGGTTCGCCGCAGCTTTTTATAGCGTCAGGGACCCCCATATACTACCGCATAGCCCCCTGATTGCCCCCCAGTTAACCCTTTCACCAGTGATCACCATATAACTGTTACAGGTGACGCTGGTTGGTTAGTTATTTTTTTTTTGTTTCAGGGCACCCGCCATTTATTACCTAATAAAGGTTTAACCCCCTGATCACCCGGCGGGTGATATAAGTTTGAGGGTCAGATAAGGCCTGCGTCGCCCCAGCGTCAGGTTAGTGCCAGTACCGCTAACACCCACGCGCAAAGCATACACCTCCCTTAGTAATATAGTATCTGATCAGATCTATATTAGCATTGCCTGCATTTTAGGTTTCCCAAAACGCATTGTTAGCGGGATCAGCCCAGATACCCGCTAGCACCTGCGTTTAGCCCCTCCGCCAAGCCCAGCCCAGCCCACCCAAGTGCAGTATCGATCGATCACTGTCACTTACAAAACACAACACACATAACTGCAGCGTTCGCAGAGTCAGGCTTGATCCCTGCGATCGCTAACAGTTTTTTTTGTAGCGTTTTGAAACAGTCGCTGACAGGCTAGGTGCTTTTTTACCTGTGAGTCTCACTAGTGTACCCCTAAATTTAGAGCCCAAAATGGCAAAGCGAAGGTACACTAGTGAAGAGGCCTACACGTTTCTGAGCATGACAGATAGTGAAGAGGACGTCACTCATCTGTCAGATTCAGGCTCAGAATACGATCCTGTAGAGGACAGCGGCTCCATGACAGATAGCTCTGACGACGGAGATGAGGCCTCTGTTAGGGACAGGTGTGCCCAATCCCGAATGTATTCTGTTGTTGAGGTGCATAAACCGCAGGCCACTCGTATGGAGCAGAGACGTACTAGAGCCGCTCATCCTTCTGGTGAACTGGCAAGCACCAGCGGCCTAGTACACCCTGGACCTACATCCAGCACTGCAGTAACACGTGGTGACGTGGCGAGTCCCATAAGTGCAGTTCAAGCTGGCGAGGTGGCAAGCACAAGTAGTGTCCCGCTGCCACCAAGAAGACAAAGACAGGCCCGTCGTACCCATAGTGCCCTTCCTGCAGAATTCGCCAATCCTATTTGGGTGCCCACCACTTCTGCAGAACCCGTACTTCCCCCATTCACTGGCCAACCTGGCATTAACGTGGAAACAGTTGATTTTACGACACTTGACTTTTACTCACTGTTTTTCACCGAAGATCTCTTTAGATCTATTGTGGACCAAACCAATTTGTACGCTGCTCAACACATCGCCACTATTCCCCAGTCCGCCCTTGCCAGACAATGGAAACCAGTTACGGTTTCCGAATTTAAAATCTTTCTGGGCCTCTCCCTCAACATGGGCATAACCAAAAAGAGTGAGTTGCGGTCATATTGGTCCACTGACCCAATTCACCATATGCGCGTGTTCTCTGCTTCCATGTCCAGGGCACGATACGAGATGATTTTGCGGTTCATGCACTTCAGCGACAATGAACTCTGTCGTCCTCGTGGAGACCCTGAGTACGATCGGCTCTACAAAATTCGGCCCCTCATAAACCACTTCAACCAACGTTTTGCAGCCTTGTTTACTCCCGATCAAGTTGTCTGCGTTGATGAGTCCCTGATTAAGTTTTCTGGTCGCTTGTCATTCAAACAATACGTCCCCAACAAGCGTTCCAGATACGGGGTCAAGATGTATAAGCTCTGTGACAGGGCCACAGGCTATACACGTAGTTTCATGGTTTATGAGGGAAGAGATAGTCACGTAGAGCCGGAGAACTGCCCTGACTACATAGGAAGCGCTGGCAAGATAGTGTGGGACATGGTGTCACCCTTATTCGGAAAGGGGTACCACTTGTACGTGGACAATTATTACACAAGCGTGCCACTGTTTAGTCACTTGTTTGATCAGCAGATTGGAGCATGTGGCACCGTGCGACCTAATCGCCGGGGCTTTCCCCAGCGGCTTGTAGAGTCCCGTCTTAGGCTGGGGGAGAGAGCCTGCTTGCGCAGTAATAATTTGCTCGCTATGAAGTGGAGGGATAATAAGAATGTTTTCGTTCTTACCTCCCTTCATGCAGACACGACGGTCCAAATTCCTACGGCGACTGGTATTGTGGAGAAACCCCTCTGTGTCCACAAATATAACCTTAACATGGGAGGGGTGGACCTCAATGACCAGTTGTTGGCGCCGTATCTAGTTGCCCGTAAGTCCAGACGCTGGTACAAAAAAGTGTCTGTTTATTTATTCCAATTGGCTATACTGAATGCTTATGTACTACACAAAGCTTCAGGACGGACTGGATCCTTCCTCAAATTCCAGGAGGATATCGTCAGAGCCCTTCTGTATCCAGGCGGTGCTCCACCTCACCTTCCCCTACCAGATGCAGTAAGCCGGCTGCATGAGAGGCATTATTCTTATGCCATCCCGAGTACCCCTACCCAACGAGCCCCCCAAAGAAAATGTCGTGTCTGCAGAAAGCGCGGATTTAGGCGTGACACCCGTTCTTATTGTCCCCGCTGTCCTGACCAGCCTGGTCTTTGTCAGGGTGAGTGTTTTGAACGCTACCATTCACTAGTTGAGTATTAGCGTAGGGTACAGCATTGCACAGGCTAGGCACACGTTCACAGGGTCTCCCAAGATGCCATCGCATTTTGAGAGACCCAAACCGCTGGAACCGTTACAACAGAAAAAGTGTTAAAAAAAAAAAAAGTAAAAAAAAAAAAAAAAAAAAAAAAAAATATAAAATAAAAAAACCAAAAATAGTTGTCGTTTTATTGTTCTCTCTCTCTCTATTCTCTCTCTATTGTTCTGCTCCTTTGTACTGTATTCTATTCTGCAATGTTTTATTGTTAACCATTTTTTGTTTTCAGGTACGCCATTCAGCTGTAGCGTGGATTTATTTATCTTGACAGCAACAGCGTTTGCTCCCACGATATGTAAAGCCACGACTCCAGCGCTGTCGGAGGTGATTTCACCACCACAGTTAAAAAAGAGCATATATGCCGAAGCATGGGGGCATAAGGGGTGGAGGAGCGATTTTGATCCTAATGCCGCGTACATACAGTCAAAATTCCGACGGAGGGCTTGCCCGTGGAAAAGTTTGAACGTATGTACGCGGCATAACTTTTTTGCGGGAGGATGCCCCCATGCTTCGGCATATATATATTTTAGGCACAGATTGTGTTAAATGTGTTATTTTTTGCGATTTTTTTTGTATTTGCTTTGCAGGTATGGTAAGTCCTACTGTTATACTGTAATGTTACTTTGTTTTATTGTTAACCATCATTTGCTTAGCAGGTACGCCATTCTGCTGCAGAGCGGATTTATTTATCTTGACAGCAACAGCGTTTGCTCCCATGATACATAAAGCCGCGATTCCAGCACTGTCGGAGGTGATTTCACCACCACAGTTAAAAAAGAGCATATATGCCGAAGCATGGGGGCATAAGGGGTGGAGGAGCGATCTGCTCCTACCTTTTGCGGGAGGATGCCCCCATGCTTCGGCATATATAAATGGTGCATGTATGCCCACCATTAGAAAGTGGGTGGATGAAGGGTGGTATCTAATGGTGGGCATACCCACCGATCAATATTTTTTTTTCGTTCAGCCCACAGGCTGCATGAAAAAAAAATTACAATATATGCCCAACCAGTTCCAGCAACATACTGGTATGTTGCGGGACTTTGAGTGCTTATACCAGAATGATGCTTGCAGGTTTAGGTATCATCTTGGTATCATTCTTTTCAGCCAGCGGTCGGCTTTTATGTAAAAGCAATCCTAGCGGCTAATTAGCCTCTAGACTACTTTTACAAGCAGTGGGAGGGAATGTCCCCCCCCCCCGCACCATCTTCCATGGTTTTCTCAGGCTCTCCTGTCCCAACAGGGAACCTGAGAATGCAGCCGGTGGTTCCGCCAGCTGACCATAGAGCTGATCAGAGATCAGAATGGCTCCAATCATCTCTATGGCCTAAGACACCGGAAGCTACGAACATTTCATGACTTAGATTTTGCGGGATGTAAACAGCGCCATTGGGAAATTGGGAAAGCATTTTATCACACCGATCTTGGTGTGGTCAGATGCTTTGAGGACAGAGGAGAGATCTAGGGTCTGATAGACCCTAATTTTTTTTAAAAAGAGTACCTGTCACTACCTATTGCAATCATAGGGGATATTTACATTCCCTGAGATAACAATAAAAATCATAAAAAAATATATATAAATGAAAGGAACAGTTTAAAAAAAAATAAAAAAAGCAAAATAAATAATAAAAAATAAATAAATAAAAAAAAACACCCCTGTCCCCCCCTGCTAAGGCGCAACGCGGAACGCAAGCGTTGGTCTGGTGGCATATGTAAACAGCAATTGCACCATGCATGTGAGGTATCACCACGAAGGTCAGATCGAGGGTACTAATTTTAGCAGTAGACCTCCTCCGTAAATCTAAAGTGGTCACCTGTAAAGGCATTTAAAGGCTTTTAAAAATGTACGTAGTTTGTCGCTGCTGCACGTTTCTGCGCAATTTTAAAGCATGTCATGTTTGGTATCCATGTACTCGGCCTAAGATCATATTTTTTATTTCATCAAACATTTGGGCAATATAGTGATTTTTAGTGCATTAAAATAAAAAAAGTGTGTTTTTTCCCCAAAAAATGCGTTTGAAAAATCGCTGCGCAAATACAGTGTGAAAAAAAAAAATGAAACACCCACCATTTTAATCGGTAGGGCTTTTGCTTTAAAAAAACACTTCATGTTTGGGGGTTCAAAGTAATTTTCTTGCAAAAAAAAATATTTTTTCATGTAAACAAAAAGTGTCAGAAAGGGCTTTTTCTTCAAGTGGTTAGAAGAGTGGGTGATGTGTGACATAAGCTTCTAAATGTTGTGCATAAAATGCCAGGACAGTTCAAAACCTTGAGACCTTTTGGGAGCCTAGCCGCGTACGGTACCCCAAAATCCAAGCACCACCTTCAGGATTTCTAAGGGTGTAAATTTTAGATTTCATTCCTCACTGCCTATCACAGTTTCGGAGGCCATGGAATGCCCAGATAGCACAAAATCCCCCCAAGTGACCCCATTTTGGAAAGGAGACACCCCAAGCTATTTGCCGAGAGGTATGGTTAGTATTTTGCAGACCTTCATTTTTGTCACAAAGTTTTGAAAATTGAAAAAAAGAAAAAAAATATACATTATTTTTTTTTTTCTTCATTTTCAAAAACAAATGAGAGCTGCAAAATACTCACCATGCCTCTCGGCAAATAGCTTGGGGTGTCTACTTTCCAAAATGGGGTCATTTTGGGGGGTTTTGTGCCATTTTGGCATTTTATGGCCTTCAAAACTGTGATAGGTAGTGAGGTGTAAAATCAAAAATTTACACCCTTAGAAATCCTGAAGGCGGTTCTTGGTTTTCGGGGCCCCGTACGCGACTAGGCTCCCAAAAAGTCCCACACATGTGGTATCCCCGTACTCAGGAGAAGCAGCAGAATTTATTTTGGGGTGTCATTTCACATATGTCCCTGGCATGTGTGAGCAATATATCATTTAGTGACAACTTTGTGAAAAAAAAATAAAAAAAAATAAAAGTTTGTAATTTTCCCGCAACTTGTGGCAAAATATAAAATATTCCATGGACTCAACATGCCTCTCAGCAAATAGCTTGGAGTGTCTACTTTCTAAAATGGGGTCATTTGTGGGGGTTTTGTGCCATCTTGGCATTTTATGGCCTTCAAAACTGTAATAGGTAGTGAGGCGTGAAATCAAAAATGTACGCCCTTAGAAGGCCTGAAGGCGGTTCTTGGCTTTCGGGGCCCCGTACGCAGCTAGGCTCCCAAAAAATCCCACACATGTGGTATCCCCGTACTCAGGAGAAGCAGCAGAATTTATTTTGGGGTGTCATTTTACATATGCCCATGGCATGCGTGAGCAATATATCATTTAGTGACAACTTTGTGAAAAAAAAAATAAAAAAAAAAAAGTTTGTAATTTTCCCGCAACTTGCGGCAAAATATAAAATATTCCATGGACTCAACATGCCTCTCAGCAAATAGCTTGGGGTGTCTACTTTCTAAAATGGGGTCATTTGTGGGGGTTTTGTGCCATCTTGGCATTTTATGGCCTTCAAAACTGTAATAGGTAGTGAGGCGTGAAATCAAAGATTTACGCCCTTAGAAAGCCTGAAGGCGGTTCTTGGCTTTTGGGGCCCCGTACGCAGCTAGGCTCCCAAAAAGTCCCACATATGTGGTATCCCCGTACTCAGGAGAAGCAGCAGAATTTATTTTGGGGTGTCATTTCACATATGCCCATGGCATGCGTGAGCAATATATCATTTAGTGACAACTTTGTGAAAAAATAAAATAAAATAAAAAAAGTTTGTAATTTTCCCGCAACTTGCGGCAAAATATAAAATATTCCATGGACTCAACATGCCTCTCACCAAATAGCTTGGGGTGTCTACTTTCTAAAATGGGGTCATTTGTGGGGGTTTTGTGCCATCTTGGCATTTTATGGCCTTCAAAACTGTAATAGGTAGTGAGGCGTGAAATTAAAAATTTACGCCCTTAGAAAGCCTGAAGGCGGTGCTTGGTTTTCGGGGCCCCGTACGCGGCAAGGCTCCCAAAAAATCCCACACATGTGGTATCCCCGTACTCAGGAGAAGCAGCAGAATTTATTTTGGGGTGTCATTTCACATATGCCCATGGCATGTGTGAGCAATATATCATTTAGTGACAACTTTGTGAAAAATTTATAAAGTTTGTCATTTTCCCGCAACTTGTGGCAAAATATAAATTATTCCATGGACTCAACATGCCTCTCAGCAAATAGCTTGGGGTGTCTACTTTCTAAAATGGGGTCATTTGTGGGGGTTTTGTGCCATCTTGGCATTTTATGGCCTTCAAAACTGTGATAGGTAGTGAGGAGTAAAATGACATATGTATGCCCTTAGAAATCCTGAAGGCGGTGCTTGGCTTTCGGGGCCCCGTACGCGGCTAGGCTTCCAAAAAGTCGACCACATGTGGTATCCCCGTACTCAGGAGAAGCAGCAGAATGTATTTTGGGGTAAAATTCCACATATAACCATGGCATGTGTGAGCAATATATCATTTAGTGACAACTTTGTGTAAAAAAAAAAATAAAAAATTTTTTTTGTCATTATTCAATCGCTTGCGGCAAAAAAATAAAATATTCAATGGGCTCAACATGCCTCTTATCAATTTCCTTAGGGTGTCTACTTTCCAAAATGGGGTCATTTGGGGGGGTTTTGTACTGCCCTGCCATTTTAGCACCTCAAGAAATGAGATAGGCAGTCATAAACTAAAAGCTGCGTAAATTCCAGAAAATGTACCTTAGTTTGTAGATGTGACAACTTTTGCGCAAACCAATAAATATACAATTATTGACTTTTTTTTTACCAAAGACATGTGGCTGAATACATTTTGGCCTAAATGTATGACTAAAATTGAGTTTATTGGAATTTTCTAATAACAAAAAGTAGAAAAAATCATTTTTTTTCAAAATTTGCGGTCTTTTTACGTTTATATCGCAAAAAATAAAAATCGCAGAGTCAGTCAAATACCTTTAAAAGAAAGCTCTATTTGTGGGAAGAAAAGGACGCAAATTTCGTTTGGGTAAAACATTGCATGACCGCGCAATTACCAGTTAAAGCAGCGCAGTGCCAAAGTGTAAAAAGACCTCTGGTCATTTACCAGCAAAATGGTCCGGTCTGAAAGTGGTTAAATGGCCTTATATATATTGAAATTTGAAAACATTCTTATAACTGAGGTTTTAATATTTTAAACCCAAGAAAATATAAATATATTTAAATAAAGATATGTGGTTATTAAAGTCTTGACCGTAAATTCAAAAGTATGCTTATAATAAATATTATACTATAAGGAAAAAACATAAAAGGTAATTGGATATTTCTTTAATCACTTCAGCTCTGGAAGATTTTACCCCCCCTTCATGACCAGACCAGTCTCAAGTCTTTTGCAGTCTCTAACTGGTTTTCTTCTAAAATTGCCCTGTATTTGGCTCCATCCGTCAATTCTGACCAGCTTCCCTGTCCCTGCTGATGAAAAGCATCCCCATGCTGCCATCACCATATTTCTCACGGTGGGGATGGTGTGTTCAGAGTAATGTGCAGTGTTAGTTTTCTGCCACATAGGGTTCTAGTTTTAGGCCACAAAGTTAAATTTTGGACTCATCTGACCAGAGCACTTTCTTCCACGTTTGCTGTGTCTCCCACATGGCTTCTCGCAAACTGGACTTCTTATGGCTTTCTTTCAACAATGACTTTCTTCTTGCCACTCTTCCACAAAGGCCAGATTTGTGGAGAGCACGACTAATAGTTGTCCCGTGGACAGATTCTTCCACCTGAGCTGTGAATCTCTGCAGTTCATCCAGAGTTACCATGGGTCTCTTGGCTGCTTCTCTGATTAATGCTCTCCTTGGCAGCCTGTTAGCTTCGGTGGACAGTCATGTTTTGGTAGGTTTGCAGTTACACCTGTCTGGTGTGTTTTCCCTCGGCCTTCAAAATGCTGTTTGTTCACTTAGGTTCTCTAACAAACCTCTGAGGGCTTCACAGAACAGCTGCATTTATACTGAGATTAAATTACTCACAGGTGGACTCTATTTACTAATAAGGTGTTTTCTGGGGGCAATTGATTCCACTAGATCTTAGTTAGGGGTATCAGAGTAAAGGGGGCTGAAAACAAATGCATGCCACACTTTTCAGATATTGATTTGTAAAAGATGTTTAAAATAATGTATCATTTTCCTTCCACTTCACAATTATGTGCCACTTTGTGTTGGTCTATCACATAAAATCCCAATAAAATACATTAACGTTTTTGGTTGTAACATGACAAAATGTGGAAAATTTCAAGGGGTGTGAATACTTTTTCAAGGCACTTTAGATGTGCTGATGATATTAATGTTTAAATGTTGCATTGTTTAGGATAATGTGATCAAGCTCTTATCTGATTTTGTAATTATGTGTGACTTTTCAATAAAGTAAGTTCCAGTTTGCACCTGAGCTAGTGTCATCTAGTTCTTGGGTGCATTTCTCAGCTATAATATCTGGTTCCAGAGTGGAGGAAGCTGGGGGAGGCACCTAGGTGGGGTGCCAGGTGGTCTGTCACAGAGATTAAATGTGTGCCCATATGTAAAGTGCGCTGCTTTTACTAATATACCTTTTAGTTTCCCATCCCTGCTTCGCAGAGACGAGAAACAGAGAGATTGTACCCACTGTACAGAGCTCTGGGCTGTGATTATAAACAGCCGATTAGCAGGTCCCAGCCATAAATCATTGGGTGGGACTTTCTGCCAGGCTCCCAGTGTTTACAATCACAGCAGGTACCAGCGCGGGGGGGGGCATGAAAGCGCATGTCCTAAACCCTGAAGTGGGCAGCGGCATATGGGTACACCGCTTTGCCCGTGCTGGCCGCCCATCTGCAGTACATTGCAGGTGATCCTCAAGTGGTTAAATGGTGCCTACAGATAAAGGTGATATACTTAAACAAAAACACTGGAAATGTTTTTAAAAGTCAGCAGCTAAAAAAAAAGTATCTGCTGACTTTTAACAAGGAGACTTACCTCTCCAGGGCGGCCGCCGAGGCCGACATGTCCCTCGGCTCTCGGGTCCCAGCGCCGCCATTCGTACTAAGGGAAACAGGCAGTGGAGCCTTGCTGCTTCACTGCCCATTTCCTACTGCGCATGCGCGAGTCGCACAGCGCTTTGTGAATGGGACGCGCTGTGTTAGGGAACACACAGTTCCCAGAACACAGCGCGCCCCATTACCCAGAAGACCGAAGATCACCGAGGAGCAGGAGGAAGGCAGATTAGGAAGATTGCCTAGCAACAGCGATTTATGAGCAGGTAAAAAAATGTTTTCTTTAAATGTTTTTATTTTAATAATATTAATGCTCTTTTTTTTTCAGGGTGGCCCTCCACTTTAACAAACATTTCACATGACAAACCTGTTTTTTTTTTGTTAATGTGGATAATGAGAATAATAACACCCTTTCAGTTGCAAGTGTTATTTGTTCAAGTATATCATCTTTGTAGGAACTGTTTGATGAAGAACAATTTCTATGTGATGTATTTTTTTTCAAATGATTGTAGATGATGTGAAAATGTTGGAAGCTGTGTGTGACCACACTTCTCAGCATGAAGGGGGTGGAGAGTTCAACTCCCTAAAGTAGAGTTGGCACAAACAAGACTTATTTCTGGTTTATAACATAAATTATGTGCATATTAATAGCTTTGTCATGTCCAGAAAATGATACAAAATGGTTTTCGATTGCTTTTTGAGATCTAAATGTCTCTTTTATTGAAATATTATGACACAGATTTTGTTTAGACCAAAGTTCTTCTTAGAAATTATCTTTAAAGCAAACCTTTACTTTGCCTTTTCATGACAACATAGGAGGCTCCCTGCAGCTGGTACCCCTCTTCCACATGACATCCTTTTTGTTCTCTGGAGCATGGAGTAAAAACTGCCAATTCTGTGTACAGAGGAACATGGGAATCTCTCCCCTTACTTCATTAGTGCATTGCTCAGCCATGTATGGACAAGGGTAGTAGGGTCCTTAGCTCCCCGTGCAAGATCCAATTTAGGATTACCGTAATTTTTTTCTTGGGCGGAAAGTAGAGGAGGGGAGGATCACACTTCCAGTCCAAATTGCAAGCAAGGCAATTTCCAATATCAATAGGATAGAGATCAATTAATTCCAAAGATAAGGCAGAAAAAGCCTACCTGAGCCTAGCAATATTAACCACTTCAGCCGCGGAAGATTTGGCTGCTCAATGACCAGGCTATTTTTTTCGATACGGCACTGCGTCACTTTAACTGACAATTGCGCGGTTGTGTGACGATGTACCCAAACAAAATAGACATCCTTTTTTCCCACAAATAGAGATTTCTTTTGGTGGTCTTTGATCCCCTCTGCGTTTTTTTTTTTTTTTTGCGCTATAAGCAAAAGAAGAGAGACCATTTTGAAAAAAAAACACAATTTCTTTTACTTTTTGCTATAATAAATATCCCACAATATTTAAGAAAAACAAATTTTTTCCTCAGTTTAGGCCAATATGTATTCTACATATTTTTGGTAAAAAAATAAAAAAAAATCGGAATAAGCGCATATTGATTGGTTTGCTCGTAAGTTATAGCGTCTACAAAATAGGGTATAGATTTATGGCATTTTTATTATTATTATTATTTTTTTGCTAGAAATGGCGGCGATCTACGATTTTTATCGGGACCGCAATATTGCAGCGGACAAATTGGACACATTTTTGGGACTACTGATAATTATACAGCTATCAGTGCTATATAAATGTCACTGGCAGGGAAGGCGTTAACACTAGAGGGCGATCAAGGGGTTAACTGTGTTCCCTAGGTGTGTTCTAACTGTAGGGGGGATGGGATTGTCTAGGAGGAGGCCAAAAGGCAAAACGACGTAAGGTAACTTCGTTTTGCCCAGCCGTGCCATTTTGCCGCAGTAAAAATGGTCGGAAACCAGTTAATTCCAGGTATTTCAACAATCCCCAATATCCAAGTTCATATTAACTTCTTGGTTAAATGGAGAAATCAAGAGGGGAGTGCTAGTGAGAAAAAGTTATTTTTTTCCATAGAGCTCCAACTCCTCAGAAGCCACCTTTTAGACCTGGGACAAATAACCAAATCAATACAAATAAATCTCCCACCAGCCAAGGAAGAGGACCAATAAAACATTGCCTCTAAATTAGCTTGATTAGCTGCCATAGAAAGACCACCAGAATATCCTCTCCTCCTTCTATGCTGGACCATAGTGACTAGTTGTGGCTGGCATCCTTTTATACACCCCTCCACCCCCAATGGCAACAATTGGTGGAATATGGAGGTGCTGACGCCCTTTAGAGCCAGTGTGCATGCCCAGGCCACGCTGGAAGTGACTTCGGATGTCAAGGACAATAAACGTCAAAGATGCCAGACATCCCGCAGCCGGAAGTGACGCCGGACGTTTGATATGTCGAGCGTTAGAGACCCAATGACGTCAGACGTCCCGTGTACAAATGAGGAAACCGACGCCATGATGACAACAATGTCCAGAATGAGGCACAGTTAAAAACCTTAACCCAGTGCCTACCAAAAACCTCGCCTGAGCTGGTAAAGGTCACAGATTTGTCAAAGGAGATCAAGGCATGTAGAGATCTAATCAGCCTGCACCTGTCTGTGTATTTTATGATCATATCAGACATTCTTATGTCTTTATATTGTTTTTAATGCTCTTTAAATAATCTAGTATTTTTTCTACCTCCTTTGTTTTTATCTTTGTACCTTTAAAATCCCAAGCCCTTTGATCTGCTATGCTTATATAAAGGATGTGGTGCTAAATAATTTTCAGATGCCCAGCAAAAAATGTTCTCCTTTGGATGCATAATGAGAAGTTATGGAGATGAGAAGGAGATGAAGAGAGGTCTATGCTCTTTATAATCATTCAGAAATTAAGTAGGCTGGGCTGACACCACATGCTTAGAAATTTAGAGCTGCATCGAAATGTTACAAAGATAAGTAGGAGCATACTATATTTATGGTGCTAGTCCAGAGTCTCCCATGCCCCCACGCAAATTGTGAACCAAACTTCAATAAAATAAATGATTGCTGAAGCTGTTGTCGGCATATGTTCCCACACCAAAAAAGACTGACATAAAAATAAATAAAACTTCATGCAAACAAACAAAACTACACCATATACATAGCATATGAATCTCTTTCAAATGCATAACTACTTTTTTATCTGAATATCTTCCATTTCAAAATATAAAGTGCCAAACCCAAAATGCAGTGTAACAGCAAATGATAATGAATAGTGTAAAAAAATATACATAGTGAAAAAAAGCATATATATATATATATATATATATATATATATATATATATATATATATATATACATATACACACACACACTATCTCACAAAAGTGAGTACACCCCTCACATTTTCGTAAAAATTTTGTTAAATATTTTCATGTGACAACACTGAAGAAATGACATTATAATACAACGTCCACCTGTCTGTTTTTTCAGGCTCATCTGAACGGTTGCTCCATACAGCTCTATGGAGCGTCGGATGCCAGCGGTGACATGTCCTCTGACATATAGAAAGGGAGGTTTGGGACTTTAAATGAAGCACTTGGATAGTGGAGGTGAGTTTTAACCATAATTGGATGTTTATTGATTGTTCAATGGAAAACCATAAATTATAATAGTAGAACAAATTCATAATATATATATAGGCATCAATACATTAAAACACAGTATATAGTATCCACAATAACAATACTTGACAATGGTAATTACAATAAATAAATGAAGTGGCATAGTGATGCCTCTGACAGCATGCCCGCCTCAGTTCCCAAGGAGGGAGTATGGGCCTCGCCCACCCAGCATCCACCGGCACACGCAGCGCTCGCCGTCTGATTTGGTGAGTTTGCTCTGGCCAAACCATCTATGTGTATAAAATCCTCATTATTATGGATGGTACATTATTTTTATATTTTTTATCTTGCTCCACAGGAATTTTTTGTAATAACATCAGCTCCTGATGAGTGGGGAGACACCCACGAAACGCGTCAAGCTTTATTGATTAGATGTTCCAGTTATATTTTATATGAAATTATACTTATTGAGTTATGAATTGATGAACTTAACTATATATCAATTACTGTTAGTGGATGCTTATTTACCATGTGGGCACACCTATCAATGCCGGGCATGCTGTCAGAGGCATCACTATGCCACTTCATTTATTTATTGTAATTACCATTGTCAAGTATTGTTATGTGGATACTATATACTGTGTTTTAATGTATTGATGCCTATATATATATATCATGAATTTGTTCTACTATTATAATTTATGGTTTTCCATTGAACAATCAATAAACATCCAATTATGGTTAAAACTCACCTCCACTATCCAAGTGCTTCATTTAAAGTCCCAAACCTCCCTTTCTATACGTATCAAATTACCGGGATGGAGGCGTGTATCCAGGCCTCATTTAAAGCCCCAAAAAACTCCCCCCCTTACTTGCATATAAATCGGGATGGAAGCATTTGGATATATGGGACAGGTAGTGTTCCCCTACCCTCCCGGTGTGAGGTGTACTTAAATGTTGTTGATATTTTCAGATCTATGGCTCTGTGTACCTACAATTTCTATTTTACTTTGTAAACTGTCAGCATTCATCGACACTGTATAGGTATCCCACATGGATGTTTAACTATTAGGGCCCTTTCTTTGCATGCTCACTGGTCAGCTGGTGTTGTCCTGTGTGGGGCTGTTGGGTGTTTGGGCGTTGCTGGGCTCTTTTTCCTCCTTGTGGGAACTGCGATGCGCCAGCGTATCCTCCCTTCCTCCCCTACCACTTTCTGATCGGGATGTTTCGGTGGATTCCGCTCTGCGCATCGGCGTCATGCAGCCTACGCCGTGCGTATGACGTCAGCATCTGACGTCCTTGCGCCGGCGATTGGCATTCCCTTCTCCGTGTAGCCAGTGGGAGGGCACGGCACGCCTGTCGCTGGCTGTTAATCCAGGCCGGGCGTGGCCCCTCCCTGTGCGCTCTCACGTGCGTGGCGTTGGCGGCTTATTTAAACCCCACTCGAAGTCAGCGGTCTGCTGCCACTGTTCTCTGCATGGGGTTTGAACACACCAACCTCTCGGTTGGCTGGTGTTTTCATTGGAGCGACATTCGGGTAAAAACTCTGTCCCCTTTCATATTCAACCATCACATTTTTGTTCATGGGTAATTTCTCCATTTCCCTTTGTCTATTTTGTTACACACACTTCACATTCTCACTTAACTTTTTCACCTTAATTTATGCACTTACACTTCTATGCATACACGCATGCCATTCCCTCCAATTAGTGCATCATACACACTGACATTTTTATCCACACAAGTCCAACCAAGCACCATTTGCTTTATTTGCTCATCCCTTCTTTGGGTTTCATTGGGGTTCACCATTTATTTTAAAATAATTTCTCATTATTACATTATTTTAGTGCAAATACCTATATCCCACACCTTGTCCCTAGATTTATTGGGTTCAACTATTATCATACCTTTTATTTTTAGACACACTCCTTTATGCTGGTGCTTTCTTTGCTTTGCCCGAAGTCGCTTCCATCTTTCAGCCGCCTCAGTTCCCAAGGAGGGAGTATGGGCCTCGCCCACCCAGCACCCACCGGCACACGCAGCGCTCGCCGTCTGATTTGGTGAGTTTGCTCTGGCCAAACCATCTATGTGTATCAAATCCTCATTATTATGGATGGTACATTATTTTTATATTTTTTATCTTGCTCCACAGGAATTTTTTGTAATAACATCAGCTCCTGATGAGTGGGGAGACACCCACGAAACGCGTCGAGCTTTATTGATTAGATGTTCCAGTTATATTTTATATGAAATTATACTTATTGAGTTATGAATTGATGAACTTAACTATATATCAATTACTGTTAGTGGATGCTTATTTACCATGTGGGCACACCTATCAATGCCGGGCATGCTGTCAGAGGCATCACTATGCCACTTCATTTATTTATTGTAATTACCATTGTCAAGTATTGTTATGTGGATACAATATACTGTGTTTTAATGTATTGATGCCTATATATATATTATGAATTTGTTCTACTATTATAATTTATGGTTTTCCATTGAACAATCAATAAACATCCAATTATGGTTAAAACTCACCTCCACTATCCAAGTGCTTCATTTAAAGTCCCAAACCTCCCTTTCTATACGTATCAAATTACCGGGATGGAGGCGTGTATCCAGGCCTCATTTAAAGTCCCAAAAAACTCCCCCCCTTACTTGCATGTCCTCTGACATCCGATCCACCCTGCTCCTCAAAATCCAGATGAATGGATGTCCTTTTTTCCATCCGTCTGGCGGATTGGATGAAAACGGACAGGCGGTCCATAATCATCCAACTGCCCCATGGGGGAGAGTAGACTCTCTGTGCAGGGACAGACCTGTCGGATTGCATAGACAGACTTGTCATCCACCGGCTCAGCGGGGATCAATGGAGTGATCCCCGCTAAGAAAGCGGAGTAGTGAAAACGGACAGCCCAGTGTGAAAGGGACTTTACAGTGTAAATTTGCTCTCCCCTCAAGATAACTCAACACACAGCCATTAATGTCTAAACCGCTGGCAACAAATGTGAGTACACCCCTATATGAAAATGTCCAAACTGGGCCCAAAAGTGTCAATATTTTGTGTGGCCACCATTATTTTCCAGCACTGCCTTAACCCTCAGGAGCATGAAGTTCCCAAGAGCTTCACAGGTTGCAACTGGAGTCCTCTTTCACTCCTCCATGATGACATCACAGAGCTAGTGCATGTTAGAGACCTTGCGCTCCTCCACCTTCCGTTTGAGGATGCCCCACAGATGCTCAAGTTCCAGTAATCCTAGTAAATGTCCTTAAGCTGCTTGTCTTCAGCAAACTGTTTGTGGGCTTTCTCATGCATCATCTTTAGAAGAGGCTTCCTTCTGGGACGACAGCCATGCAGACCAATTTGATGCAGTGTGCGGCATATGGTCTCAGCACTGACAGGCTGACCCCCCCACCCCTTCAACCTCTGCAGCAATGCTGGCAGGACTCATACCTCTATTTCCCAAAGACAACCTCTGGATATGAGGCTGAGCACATGCACTCAACTTCTTTGGTCGACCATGGCGAGGCCTGTTTTTTAGTGAAACCTGTCCTGTTAAACTGCTGTATGGTCTTGGCCACCGTGCTGCAGCTCAGTTTCAGGGTCTTGGCAATCTTCTTATAGCCTATGCCATCTTTATGTAGAGCAACAATTCTTTTTTTTTCAGATCCTCAGAGAGTTCTTTGCCATGAGGTACCATGTTGAATGTCCAGTTACCAGTATGAGAGAGTGAGCGCGATAACACCCAATTTAACACACCTGCTCCCCATTCACACCCAAAACCTTATAACACTAATGAGTCACATGACACCAGTGAGGGAAAATGGCTAATTGGGCCCAATTTGGACATTTTCACTTAGGGGTGTACTTACTTTTGTTGCCAGCAGTTTAGACATTAATGGCTGTGTGCCGAGTTATTTTGAGGGGACAGAAAATGTACTATGTTTACTCTGTTATACAAGCTGTACTACTTTACATTGAAGCAAAGTGTAATTTCTTCAGTGTTGTCACATGAAAAGATTTAATAAAATATTTTAAAAATGTGAGGGGTGTACTCACTTTTGTGAGATACTGTATATACATATATAATAAGGCCAGTATGTTGGCCTGAATTTATGGGAGGAGCCCAAGGGGCATTTAAGCAGCCCAGCGGTCCATGCTTTTTGTCGGTTCCAGTGTACGATCCGTTACATCACCAGGCTGACTCTTCAGCTCACCGTGTGTTTGTGAGTCTGTTGTTCCCGAATACAGTGTGTTGCGGTTGCTTATTTGTGGTTTTACAATCAAGTTTCCCTCACTGTAGCAGGTAGGAGCCATTGCATTCGTATCAATGTTCTTAACGTTGCTCCCCATTTGTTGTAGCCCCATGCCATGTGTTTAGTTCCTACAGCAGAACTTATGAATCATTCATACACGACTTCCCTCCTGATTTTTCTAAACCAATGTTTGTGGGCGTCATGCACCATGCCACACCACACCTTCTACTACCTACATGCATTGTTTTGTAGTATCAATTCATAGCCATTGTTTTGTTGTAAAGAATCGTATTGTCCCCAGCGCCATGTGTTTAGTTCTCACAGTTGAACTTACGAATCGTTCGTAAATGCTTCTTCTCTCAGCCATTTGACCAAATCAAAAGTAGAAATTTTAAATGCCTCATGTACAGCACCATGCCACACCTTTAAAACGTTGCGCTCCCTTCACTGTAGCAGCCTGAAACTTATTGAGACCCTTGCAACCACGCAATAACATCTCAGCATCCTGACACTCATCCAGACCCTTGCAACCATGCAATATTGTTTTGGCAAACCTGACTGAGACCCTTGCAGCCACGCAATATCACCTCCGTAGCCTGAGACCAATCAAGACCCTCGCAACCACGCAATATCTTTGGCCCCCAGAAATCCTCTTAATCCCTGAATTCACCCAGTCTTCATCATTCTTTGAGCTGTATCCCATCATGGCATCTGTGCAGGTCTGGGGCCATACCTGGACAGTACAGACGGTGGTCTTCACCATGGGCTATCAGGGCACGGCTGACATAATCAACAAAGGCAGGTCCAAATCACTCCCCCATCATGTCCTTCCTGCACAGGCTCATGCAGCTTTCACGTCACCACTTTAATATTTTCTGCAAACATGTTACAGGTAAATGCAATATCGCAGCTGATGCGCTGTCCCATTTCAACTTTACATTGTTTTTCCAGCAGGAGCTTGGAGCCGACCCAACGACTATTCCTGTCCCATCCTGGTCATTGCTGATCCTGGACTAAAGTCACACCTCGCCAACGCAACCCAGCTCATTAACTAAATCTTGGCACGCAACACACTGAAGGCTTATCGCACAGCTTGGAACACTTACCACAAGTTTTTGGCCCTTTTGCCCTAGGGCAGCGATAGGTGACATTAGACACACCTTAGCCTTCATATCATATTGTCACACGCAGCTGGCCCTTTTCTCACAATACCATCGGGCTATACCTAGCTGGCGTCCAGCATTTTCTGCCCTTACAGGACTCCAGTAAACCATCAGTATTCCCGGCCTATGCAGTCAGGTCCCTCCTATGGGGCATACAGAAGCACCAGCCCATAGCTAGTGGCAAATGCCTACCTATCACGAGTGGCATTTTCAGGGACATGTCTGAAATTCTTACTCCATCTCCATTTGGGGCTTTGCCCAGCCTAGTCATCCAAGCGGCCATCTACTGTTTCTTGCAGCCTAGTGAATTTACAGTTAACGGCATCGTCAGTCGGACACTGTTCCGAAGCCACCTGACTCGCTTTCCCAATTGTTACTCTCTTCATCTTACAGTCTTTAAAAGCCAACGGGGTTGACATCAACCTGTTTCAGAATAACAACGCCTGGTGTCCAGTCACGCTGCTCGACCTGCTACTGTCCCAGCCAATCAGCTGATAGCCCCTTGCTACCCTTTCTGACCAGCCCCCTGAGTGGCAGTCAGTTTATCAGGCACGTCAGGATCCTCCTCGGCAACTTGGGCTTTAACCCCAGTCAGTTCTCTGGACATTCCTTCTGGATTGGAGCAGCTTCAGCTGCATACCAGCATGGAGTACCAGACCACGTGATCAAGAAATTAGGCAGATGGAAGTCTGCTTGCTTTGCTTCATACATCCCAAATCCTCAGGTGGAAATGGAACAGGTCTTCACAAAGCTAGCTCAATAAACCACAATAATCAATAAAGAGTTATTCCCCTATCCGAGTCTTTTGCCCCCTTTTCTTGACATACTAACTAGATCACCAAGGCACACTTCTGGTCTATTTATGTTGTAAGTCTTGTCAAGTGTTTATGTGATCCATATCTGTCTCGGGCCACGATCATAAATAAGAAGGCCAGTATGGTGGCCTAAATTTATGGGAGGAGCCCAGGGGGTATTTTTTTACTTTCAAAAGATTTTTTTATGACAAAAGGCACTTGCAAGAACATACCATTAAAACAAACAATCTTCAACAGGGCAAGCCTGCTGTCACAGTGCAAGTAATAATAAAAGAAGACAGTTGTGGAAATCAGAAAATGGCAAATAGGTACAAATATCCTGCCCCGCCACAGCGAGGGGCCATACAATAAAACAAAGGGTCACCCCCCGTGAGGAGCCCATCCAGAACATCTGCGAGGGGGAGCAACCAGGAGCCCCCCCCCCCCGACACCGCCCAGGGGGTATTTAAGGTATTTAAGCAGGGGACTTCTCAGCACATCCTTCTCCATAACTACCAATTACTTATCTTGGGTATGCCCCCTCTTCTTGGCATACCAACCAGACCACAAAGGCACACTTCAGGTCTATTTATGTTGTAAGTTTTGTCATGTTTTTATGTGATCCATATCTGTCTCGGTCATATGGCCACGACTATATATATATATATATATATATATATATATATATATATATATATATATATATATATATAGTGCTCAGGATAAATGAGTTCACCCCAACAGATTTGTCAGAAAACCTTTACTTTCCTTTTAGAATCAACATTTTCTGTGGGACACTATACTACAAAATATTCCTACAAATGCAGGCTATTGGATTGCAACCAAGATTTTTTCTGTGGGACACTATACTACAAAATACTCTCACAAATGTGGGCTATTGGATTGCAACCAAGATTTGTTCATTTGCACACATAAAAAAAAAAAGTATTTTTCCTAACTAATTCATTCAAGACCATGTTGCAAAAATGAATACACCCCAATGAAAGTCTTATGCCGCGTACACACGACCAGACTTGGGTCTGACAGACTTTCGACGGAGTTCTGACAGACTTTCTGAATGAACGGACTTGGCCACACACAATCACACCAAAGTCCGACGGATTGGAACATGATGACGTACGACTGGACTAGAATAAGGAAGTTCATAGCCAGTAGCCAATAGCTGCCCTCGCATCGGTTTTTGTCCGTCGGACTAGCACACACACAAGCGGATTTCTCGGTAGGAACTGGGTCCGGCGGAGTTCTGGCAGAAAAATTTGAAACATGTTCCATTTCTAAAGTCTGTCAGACTTTTGCAAATCAAAAGTCTGCTGCAGCCCACACACGATCGAATGGTCTGCCGGAATCATTCCGTCAGACTTTTGATGTTGAAAAGTCTGGTCGTGTGTACGCGGCATAAGGAGTAAAGCTACATTTTATACAACAAAATCCAGCAGACAGTTGATGTTAAAAGGACATTACTTAACAAAGAAAACCCATGGCTATTTCATGCTGTCAGCAATGGCACCACATGAAAGAGAAATGTCACAAGGCCTGGGGATAAAAGCTAAATAATTTCTTTACACAAGAATGATGAAGGCTACAAGCAATGTTTTTATTTTATCGGTCAGAATACTGTAGCAAAAGTGATACAAAAATGTAACAAAGATGGAACTGCAACCATCTCACAGAGACGTTCAGGTTATCCACAGAAGTTAATACCTCAACAAGAACATCTTCTGAGAAATATTTAAGAAAATCGCCAAACTAGGGTGATTGTTTCCCATAATACAATACGGCATACACTGCAAAGGAATGGCATGCATGGGTGTCATCCATGAAGGAAGCCTCTCCTAAAGCTCATGCACAAAAAAAGCCTGCCTAGAATTTGCCAGGGCCCTTGCTGAAAAAGAGGAAGACTACTGGGACTCTGTACTCTGGACCAAGATAAATGTTTTTGGAACTGATGGCTTCAAAACTGTAGTGTCGCAAAGATAAGAAGTACAAAGAAGAATGCATGGTGCCTACAGTGAAACTTGGCGGCAGTGTCCTTCTGTGTGGCTGCATGAGTGTTGCGGAGCTGCATTTCATTGATGGAAGCATGATTTCACAGATGTACTGTTCTATATTGAAAGAGAAGATGCTACCATCACTCTGTGCCCCTGGTCATCATGCAATTTTCCATCATGACAATGATCCAAAACACACATATAAGGCCACTGTTGTATTTCTGAAGAACAGGGTGAAAGTGGTCCAGTGCCAAAGTATGTCTCCTGATCTGAACCCAATCAAACACCTATGGGGAATTATGAAAGAGACAAGTTAAGCATCACTCTCCATCCAGCATCCAGGGTCTTAAAGAAGTAGTTTTTGAAGAATGGAAAAAGATGTTGCAATATGTAACCAGCTTGTTCATTCCATGCCTAGAAGACTTGGTGCTGTCCTTATCATGGATGTCATACAAAATACTAGATGGAGTAATTTTTGTTGTGGGGTGTATTCATTTTTGTATCAACTTATTTAGGTAAAACTGAAGATTTTGTAATCCAAGTTATATTATTAAGCTTAATTTCATGTAACGAGCTAAACAAATGTTCTATGACACTCCGTTTTGGAAACTGTTCTTGTGTTCATTGTTCAAGCAGTTCCAACACCCCTAAAATCAGTCTAACATAGCTCTTTCAATTTCCAGCCCCCTCAGTAACCCCCTCTCCCATTGAAGAGAACCCGTCCCTGCACAGAGCACCAGTTCCCTCCATGTACCTCCACAAAGTGCCAGTGCCCCCACTCCATATGCAAAGCCCAGTGCCCCTCCTCTCCCTCCATAGAGTGCTACACCACCCTCTACCTCTGTAGTGCACTAGTGCCCCCTTCCCCTCTGCAGAAGGTCGGCATTCCCCCAATGAAGGACTTTTTCCTCCTGTTAACCACAGATGCAATGCATTTTCTTCCTCCTGCTAAGCACTGATTTAGGTAGTTTTCTTCCTCATGACCACTGCTGCCATCAATGCTGCCCATTTTTTTCATCCTTTCGACAACAGACATCGACAATTTTTCCACCTGTTGACCAGCAATATTGATTACAAGTACTTATATAACATCATCAATTTAAGCAACGATTACAGCATCTATGACATACACTAATGACTGCTGCATTCTGTACATTGTAAAATACATCAAACAATTGCTTTCGGCTGTAAAGGATGTACTCCTAGCCAAAGATTTTATTGTCTCAACAGTTGCTGGTTGCTACGTAGTTTCTGACTATTTTAATGAAGGTCTACATGTTAGCTCTTTCTCCATATTCAGTTTTATTTTCTAAAGATGACCCTCTAGATTTCTGAGTGTCTATGAACTCACACTAGTAGATTAAGAATATTTTATGGGTACAATGGCTTCAGAATATATTTGCAGTGTGCACTGCATGTAGGGTTAAACTATGTTCCTTTAGGCTAGTGGTTCTCAACTCCTGTCCTCAGGATCCAATAACAGGCCAGATTTTAAGTATTACCTTGGGGAGATACAGAATAGAATACTGCAATCACAGAGCAGCAAATTATACAACCTGTGATTTATGTCAGTTATCTTGCAAACCTGGCCTGTTGTTGGGTCCTGAGGACAGGAGTTGAGAACCACTGCTTTAGGCCATGCTCAATATGCAGTGAAATTTAGGCACACCCTCTTTTCTCTGCAGGATGCTTCAAATGTTGTATCTTTTTGCCTTAAAAGCTGCCCGCCATTGTCAAAATGTTGGGAGGTGTGCTGCTACTGTTTGTACCGGCACAATATTTAAAGGGATAAAACATGTGGGAATAACATGTATTCCAGAGATGTATTAAGTGTATTTTGCTTTGACATATGCTTTAAGGCCAGTATACTGTAGCCATATCACATCTGGTTTATATAAATGGAAAATGATTGTGTACTCCAGTCAAACATATGCAGATTTTGAATTTAAATCATGTGACAGAGAACCTTTGTACTGCATCCAGAGAACTAGAATTTTCTGAAGGAGTTTGGCAGGCCCAGTGCGCATATTTCACTAATGCCAGTTCCCTTTAGTGCTCTTCAACAGAGGCAGTTTTTGATTGCTGCTTGACCAAAAATTGCTGATATTGCCCTGCAGCTGATCAAAAGGAATAAAATACATGCTAGTGGATTTAACCCACTACAGAGTTTACATAGGTTCATGATAATCCTAAATGATTATAACACTTTAGGGTTATTTGTAGTCTCCAGAAAATCCCTTCAACCTGTACAGCAAGTCTCATTCTCTTCCATTTGTTTGCAAAGCCTGCTGTCACTCAGAGTCAGAGTTATTGGACATGTCTTTTTTTTAAAGAACTGGTATATCCTTCAGTATAAGGTCTGATGATTATTGCTGCAAAGCTATTATTTTGGAGAGTCCTCTTCCTTCACACATTTGAATTTGTGTTTAATAATCCTACTGAGCAGCCCTGCAGACAGCCTCTGAAAACAATCAAGGAAAAATATGGTAATTTGCCATCGCAGACACTTTTTTTTTTTTTATCAGATTTTATTTTCAGTGGTATTTTAACAAAGATACACTTTGCTATGCAGGGCAGCTAGAGACACAAGAAACTGCGAGTACTGTTCACTCACAGTGCATACACAGTAAGCTCCAACAAGTAGAAGGAACAGTACAATTGCTAAAGCATAAAGTGAATTACAATGTCTGGCAGTTGGAGAACCAGGTGTCTGGTTTTCAGACCATGGTGGGGTACATATATTTTTTCCAGCGGGAATCAAATTTGTACATGGCATTACACAAGAAGTAGGTATATTTCTTCAAAGATATGCAGCAAAAGAGTTTGGTAATCTATTCTAGCAGCAAGGGAGCATTGGGTGGAGCTAATTTCACATCGATCATCTTGCGGGCAGTAAATAATCTAATAATGACTAGTCCATAAGGGAAGTCAAAATACAGATAAGGCTATCTATGAACAGGTTAGTCCCAAAGATTTGAGTTTTGATCGCTTTGACCCAACATTTCATTAATTTGGGACAACGCCATAGAAGATGTACGAGGAGCCCATTCGGATGAGCGCATTTGCCGACGCAAATGAGTCAGCTTTAGCGCCTATTCTATGGAGCAATGCAGGGATTTGTTAAACTCTGTGCAGAATAAATAGTTTGGTTAATTTGTGTGAGTGGGATAAGGACACAAATTGGGTGGGCTGAGAAATGTCATCCCATGCATCATCAGCATGAGGCCCAGATCTTCCTTCCATCTTCTCATGTATATGTGGTAACCTAGGTAAGAGTTTGTCTAGAAGCTACGAGTCGGTTTCTGATACAAGCAAGGCTTGCCTGTACTACTACATCAAGTAATGGGGTGGGGGTAAAGGTGTTCAGAAAGCATGTTATTTTGTGATTGGATTGCAAGTCATTATTGGAGATATTGAGAAGAAGAAAAAAAAAAAAAACCTCTTGGCTGAGGCGAAAATAGAACCTTCAGGGCCCCAGTGCAAGAAATCATGAAAGGACCCCTCTAACCCCCCGCCCCTTTCCATCTGGGCCCAGGCCTTCCAGTTTTGGGAGGGCATCCCATCAGACTTCTTGTCAGTCCTTTCCTCCCACATCATGTCTGTATGAGGAAAGTAGAGTTGTTAACGGGCAAGACTGTCAATCAAGGCACTGATTATCGGTGTAAACAATGTACTATCAGTGGTACTTATCAGTGCCAGGACTCTGAGCTTACAGTATCTCTATCATACAGTTCAGAGCTTGCACTGAGAGTTCCCTCTCCCCCCACAGATGGGAGAGGAGACCGCCGATCTGTTTCTTCTCCTCCCACCTCTCTTCTCCTGTGTGTACTGTGGGAAGTGTGAGCTGCTTAGCAGTGCACAAAGGAGAGGGGCGGGAGGAGAAGGAGCAGATCGGCTGTCTCCTCTCCCATCCATGCGTGTGAGGAGGGAACTGTCACTGCAGGCTCTGATCTGTATGAGAGAGACGCTCTCAGCTCAGAGCCCAATGGCAGAATGCCAGGCATGGGGGGTAAGTGTAACCTTTTTGACCCTGGTAGTTCCGCCACTGCCCCTTGGGCTTTTCTTTCCCAGATTTCCCACCTGGGCTTCTGTTCAAACAATGTTGATGCAGGAATCTTCTTTGCAGGCGCTATTGTATTCTGACAGGGGGGACTCCTCCCCCAGGCAGTATACACAGATCAGAGTTGCAGCCCATGGCAAGCACTGATTGAATGCTGGTTTTCCAGCAAGAGCTTTTGATATAAGCCAGTCATTAAATGGCATGAGTTAAAATAGGTCCCACCCCTCTGTGTTTATGATAAGTGAATAACATTGCTTATCTCATTACAATGACATCTGGTAAGTCAGTGGGATATATTAGGCAGCAAGAAAACATGTTGTCCCTGAAGTGCTGAAAGTAGAAAAAACTGAGTGCAGTTGATTGTGTATGGGGCTGCACAGCTCCAGACCAGTTAAAGTGCCCCTGCTGACCCGTGCCCACAACCAAAATAGCCTACAATGGGCACATGAGCATCAGAAATGGACCACAGAGCCTTGGAAGATGGCCTGGTCTGACGAAATATGTTTTCCTTTACATTGCGTGGATGGGGGGTGCAAGTTTATCACTTACCTGGGGAAGAGATGGCACCAGGAGGCAGTATAAAATACAAATCGGCAGAAGCAATGTTCTGCTGGGAACCTTGGGTCCTGCCATTCATGAGGTTATTACTTGCCATGTACCGAAGCATTGTTGCTGTCCAAGTACACCCCCTTCATAGAAACTGTATTCAATGATGGCAGTGGCCTCTTTCAGCAGCACAATGTGCCCTGCCACTCCAGAATGGTTTGAGCTACACAATGAGTTTTAAGCGTTTACTTGGCCTCCAAATTCTCCAGATCTCAATACAATGAAATATATGTGAAATGTGCTATAAAAAGCATGTCTGATCCATGGAGGCCCCACCCGACAACTTGCAGGACTTAAAGGATCTGCTACTGCCAGCTTAGTCGTAACCATATACCAAAGCATACCTTGAGAGGTCCAGTAGGGTCTATGCCTTGAGAGGGCAGGGCTGTTTTGCAGTAAAACAGGGACCTACATAATGTTAGATGGGTGGCCATACAGTTATGGCTAATCAATGTGTGTAATACATCTATATATACACACATATACATACACTATATCCTGCAGTCCGTCAGCCACTTAGAAAAGAAAACGGCTTCACAAACTCTGAAGACTTTTTTGACTTAATTAGATGTAGTAAAACTGCCTTGATAAAAACAGCAGATTGTATAAGCATATCACCAAACAGCGGGTATCAGTGTTTAATATTGATGTACCAGACAAGGAAGCTGTATGGTCAGGAAGAGATTTAGACATGGATTTTCTTGTTGGTTTCCTACAGCTTTTGTTGTAATGATTAACTACAGGATACATTTTTGTGTATTATAGGACTTGTTATTTCAGGTGTACACAAGAATCCATAATCACTATAACACAGCCAGGAGCCTGCTTGCCTTCTTTATCAGAGAAAAATCTCATTTTTATTTAAAAGCACAGCCCCTGTTAGAAACAAACAAAAAAAAAATATTGTCTTTTAATGTCCTCGATATGAAATTCAATGATAATTCATTAACACACTACAGTGCATCAGATTTAAAACAGGACTTCTAACTACAGCCCCAGTGAGACGAAAACTTTATATACAACCCCCTGTGAAAGCCAGCACTCTACTGATAACCTGAAGGAGATTCTCTTTATCATACAGTATGTGAAGAATGTACTCCTGAGGGGTGAACCAGAAATTCTAGCAGACAGCAGAGCCCTAGGTTTCTCCCTATCCAAAACTAAAAACGCACTTTTTTTTTTTTTTGGGGGGTTATAGGCAGATGACAAAGTAATGCTAAATTCAGGAGAATTCAAATCCTGCAGCTAGAACCTTCACTATGCACTTGGCATATTTAAAACTCTGATGTCAGCTAGATACATTGAATGTCTTACTGTTATGTACAAAACCTCTTCCCAGGCGGAAGGCTACAGAGAGTCTTTGTGGAAGTAGCAGTCTCCCTACAGTAATCCAATACCCTTTATCGAGTCAGACCTACTGCTCCGCATTGAACATGTTCTATGTTCAATGCAGACCTATAGGAATTACTACTACTAAAATTCTCAAAAATGCCTTTCAAGGCTCTCATCCTTAGGCTGCATTCACACCTGAGCGTTTTGTAGCTTGAAGCGTGAAGCTACAAAACGCTAGAGGGGAAAAAAAATCCATTATTATCAATGAAGACGGTTCACATCTCCACTCCATGACGCCTGAAGCTCAAACAAGTTCCGGACCCTTTTTTGTCACTCGAATCGGGCAGATTCGGGCGTTTTTCTTCTTTTTACATTGGTGACCTTGTGCCCTGCACAAACTCGCGGCAAAAAAACGCAGTGAAATCGCGGTAAAAAATGCTGCAAAATCGCGGTAAATTCACGTGATTTTCTGCCTGAAAAACGCTACGCTCAGGTGCGAATTGCAGCCTTATTCTTGTCTCGCGACCTAGTGCATCACTAGCCCGGAACAAAGGTGTAAACACATATCCAATAGGTACAAACTTGTGCCATGTTAGTGACTCAAACTCAAAGATGGATAGTATGACTGTCCTGAAGCCTGCATCTAAAAATAAAAAACGTCTTCAAAGCTTCTGACAGTGTAAAATGATCTGGGGGCTGTCCCTAACAAATTTGGGTTTTAAGAGAAAAGTTGTAGATGGGCCAAACAGCTCTATGCTCACTCCTTAGCTTTCCTACGGGTAAGTGGATTACAGTCCTCTCTCTTTCTGTAGCAATCAGTCAGGGAAATGGCAATAATGCCAACAGAGATAGAAGCCCCCGGTGTATCTGTGCACGCACAATATGATAGATGGGATCTCTGGCTGGCCTATACAAGGATGCTTCTGTCACCTCCCAATTGCTGGATTGTTGTCCGCTTCCCTGTACCTTTGCATCTATTCCTTTGATTTCCTGTTGTGACCTTGCTTGCTCCTGACCTGTTGATCTCTTCTCCTGGCTCTGACCCTTTGCTTACCTCACGGACATTGTTACCTGCTTGATTACCAATGTATGACCCCAGCTTGCCTCACAGACTCTCTCTTTCATCTATTACCAGCTTGATCATTTGTGTGACACCCCGGCCTAGCTTTTACTGCTGTTCTGCATACTCAGACTGCCATAGAACAGCTGAAGGCCCCAAGAGACTTTTACCTCACCATTCCTTCTGCTTTTCTAGGCAAACTCCAGCTGATTAGCTGCTCAAGACATCCATATTTGTCCGGCAACCTGTGCTTCTTTGAGCACTATACCTCAGTACCATCTTAACCACTTCGCGCCCAGGCCAATTCTGACATTTCTCTCCTACATGTAAAATTCCTAATTTTTTTGCTAGAAAATTACATAGAACCCCCAAACATTATATATGTTTTTTTTTAGCAAAGACCCTAGAGAATACAATGGCGCTCGTTGCAACTTTTTATCTCGCACGGTATTTGCGCAGCAATTTTTCTAACACGTTTTTTTCAGAAAAAAAACTGTTTCATGCTTAAAAAAAAAAAAAAAAAAAAAACACAGTAAAGTTAGCCCAATTTTTTTGCATAATGTGAAAGAGGAGGATACGCCGAGTAAACAGATACCCAACGTGTCACGCTTCAAAATTGCACGCGCTCGTGGAATGGCGCCAAACTTTGGTAGTTAAAAATTCCCATAGGCAACAATTTAATTTTTTTTACTGGTTACATATTTTGGGTTACAGAGGAGGTCTAGGGCTAGAATTATTGCTCTCACTCTAACGTTCGCGGCAATACCTCACATGTGTGATTTGAACACTGTTTTCATATGTGGGCGGGACTTACATATGCGCTCGCTTCTGTGTGCGTGCTCACGGGGACAGGGGCGCTTTACTTTTTTTTTTATTGTCAATTTAATTTTTTTTAGTTTTAGACTTAAAAAAAAAATAATAAAAAATTGAGGACTTTTATTCCTATTACAAGGAATGTAAACATCCCTTGTAAAAGGAATATGGCATGATCGGACATATTTACAGTGAGATATGAGGTCAATAAGACCCCATATCTCACCTCTAGGCTGGGAAGAATAAAAAACAAAAAAAAAAAAAAAAAAAAAAAAAAACGATCCTGGCTTCCTAGCCAGATTGGCGCCATTAATTTGAATACAGAGGCCAGGCATGACGTCATAACATCGCGCCCGGCCTCCGAACGATCATAGAGACTCCGGGGACGATCTAGTCCGCCGGAAATCTCTATGGTAACTTGCTGGGGCCGGCGGATCCTGTGACCGACTCACCAATGGAAAAGGTGAGTCGGTAGAAGCACCAGAGGGCGGCGGGAGGGGCGTCCCCTCCCGCCGCCCGTAAGAACGATCAAGCGGCGGAAAAGCCAATATGATCGTTCTTATGGTGCAGGGAACCGCCGGCTGAAAACAGCAATATCTGAATGATGTCTGTGGCCTCAGGCATCATTTAGATATAACAACTGAAAGCCCATGACGTCAATAGACGTAGTGTGGGCGCCAAGTGGTTAAAGGGTATACTGCGCTTAGCCACAAGGAGAGCCCCTCTCAGCACCTTGGAATTGGATCAGGTACGTGACACAAATCAAACCCATCTCTAGTCTCAATAGCAGTGACTAGTTTTCTTAGAAGCTTACATAAAAAGAAAATTTGGCTTTATGCAGATGATATCCTTCTATTCCTTTCCCCTTGCTGTCGTCAGACATAACCCTAGTCAACGAGTTTGGCAAATTCTCCAGGCTTTGTATTAACTGGGAAAACACTAGTAGAGTGTACCTTGATCGGAAAGGGTGGAACCCAACCCTTGAGACCATAATGTTCAACAATGGTCTGCCTACGTCACTTAAAGATTTTTAAATGCTGGTGCCCTTATGGAGACTAGCAAGGATGACAAAGAGAAAAATCAGTCTTTCTGAAGGAAGCAGCGTCGGAGATAGATTCTCAGTCCAAACCACATCCATGAAGGTAAATCTCCTTTTGAAGAACTGCAGCCAGACAGAAGGAAGAAAGATATCCTGGTTGAGGTGAAAGGGCAAACTACATTGGGTAAGATGGAAGTTCTGGGCCTCATCACTACCTTGTCTTTGTGCAAAATCAGAATGGGTTCTTTTAAGTATATGAGCTGGCAGCCTTAACCTTTAACCACTTGCCTATAGGGCCCTTACACCCCCCTTCCTGCCCAGGCCATTTTTCAGCTTTCACGCTGTCGCACTTTGAATGACAATTGCGCAGTCATGCTACACTGTACCCAGATTACATTTTTATAATTTTCGTCACCCAAAATAGAGCTTTCTTTTGGTGGTATTTAATTCACTGCTGTTTTTTATTTATTTTTTTTCCAAAAAAAAAAAAAAAAATATGAAAAAAACCCAAATTTTTTAAAAAAAAATTCGTTTGTCAGTAATTTTTCTCCTTCACTAATGTGTGCTGATGAGACGGCACTGATAAGCTGAACTGGTGGACACGGATTAGGTGGCAGGGATGAGAAGGCACCAATATGCCACACCGATGAGGTGGCACTGATGGGCGTTAGTAGTGATAGGCAGCACTGATAGTCAGCACTAGTGGGCACCAATTGGTGGAAACTTGCAACAGCAGGTGTACCAGAAAGGTCCTGGCAATCTTAGGAATTCTAAAAGAGCCCAGGTTGTGAACAGCACCGGTAGAAGCCAGCGGCTGATGTTCTAGCTTTAAAATTATTTGCATCATATCAATTAGAACTAAAATGGTGTCCTTTTATTTTGCAAGAAATGGCAGAAGACTGCAACTCCTCTGAGGCAGACTCAAACAAAATCTGGTGGGATATATGTGCTTGTGGTCTTATCGTATAGAATCAGTAAACATCTAGGGGATATGGGTCATAAAATGATGCATGACTGCATTACAAACTTCCTTGAAAAAGGCAGAGGAGGGCTGATGGGGGTGGTTCTGGGTCCCAGTGTCCAATGTGCCTATTGGTGGCAGTAAATACCAATGCAAATCAATAATACACTCACTAATGCCCTTTCACCTGTGTATTTACCCCTGTGCTTCCAGCAAAAGAACCCTTCCCCACTAAGAAGCCACTTAAAATAATGTGTAATTTCTGTGTATTTGTTCCTATTATAAATAATTAAAACACGCGGCGCTGAACCAAGTGACTATTACACCACTAAATATTATACTACAAAGTGCATCAGATATAGCTAAAAAAAAAAAAAAAATTGTATACATAAATAAAAAAATTATTAATAGTAAATAAACATTAAATAAAAATAAATAACCCAGTGAATAAGTGATAGTTCACACTATACATCTAAACACTCCTCGGAGTATTGCAGAGCATATGCAGTGTTCATACAATGTTGAACAAGTCCGTGAGTCTCCAAAACATATTTCACTTTAACAAGCAATATTGATTAGTGTTTTTCAAACTGCCTTTCCTTCACCACACCGCTGTGAAATGCGATTCCTCTCCCCCTTATGTGAATTAACTCACCGACTAAATCAGCCTCACACTCAACGTGTTTGGCAGAAAAGCGCTTTCCAAACCCTTTTTGCAGGGATGTGGATGACGGGCATACAATCCTTCACCAGCGGGAGAAAAGCTGACCCAATTGACACTTTCATAGACAGTGCTCTCATGAAATAGAAAAAAGGAAATGCTCCCATAGCGTGATACCGTAAAAATACTTTTAATCACACATAAGATCCTCTTAAGTTACACTCACATTTAAAAACTTGTACCACGCCAAATAAGTCAAGCCACAGCACACTTTAACACAGCTGATTGCCAAAGCATTGGCGATTTTTAGCAGACCCAGGGTATGCGAGACACACTCTTTATATCTCTCACCGCTCCTTGGTCTTGCCAGCACCTTGGTGAAGATAGACGTGAGCCGTCCGATGATTCCTCTCACTCTGTTACCTAGAAGCCACGCCCTGACATGTTTCGTCATTCACTTGACTTAATCATGGGCCCATCATGGTGGTCATCCAAGGGGGAGGGGTCATTGAGGGGGGTACAGTCAGGGCTGAGATCAGCTGTCGGCCAATTGCCAGCTCCTATCTCTCCACAGCGACTCATCTCTTGCTGGTATTCTGTTAGTCAGTCCTGCCTACTTAAGCCGTCCAGTCCAGATGAACTCTGCCTTAGTCACATCTCTAGAGACGCTCTTCTGTGTTCCCGTTAAAGACTTGCTTGGCTGACATTCCTTCTGGCTCCAGATCCTGCTTGCTGTTCTACTACGCTATTCTCTGGCTCCCTGACATTTTGGCTTGTCTGACTATCCATTCCAGTTCCCGAACTCTGGCCAAGTTTTGACAGTTTACCTTATTTTATTATTATTAAACAAGTGTGATTTAACTGTACTTCTGTCTGTCTGATTCATGGTTTGACACCCAAAGTCCAGACCTAAATCCAATTGAGAATATGTGGAAAGACTTGACAATTGCTGTTCACAGAGGCTCCCCATCCAAATCTGACAGATATTGAGCTATTGTTCAAAGAATGGGCAAAAAAAATAAAAAATCACTCTAGATGTGCAAAGCTGGTAGAGACATCACCAAAAAGACTTGCAGCTGTTTTTGCAGCAAAAAGGTGGTTCTAAGTAGTATTGACTTGGGGGGGGGGGGGGGGGGCGAGAATACAAATGCCCACCACACTTTTAACGTATTATTAAAATACATTTTGAAAACCATTTATCTTCCACTTCACAATTATGTGCCATTTTGTGTTGGTCTATCACATAAAATCCCAATAAAATACATTTACATTTTTGGCTGTAACATGACAAAATGTGAAAAAGCAAGAAGTGTGAAGTTTATTTTTGCAAATGAACGGGTTGGATTTTTGTTAATAATTGAGCTAAGACAGACAATTTTTGAGTGAAAACTATTTGTATTTGTTGCAGATAAAAATTTTCACATAATTTCATGTAATAGCTTGTTTTAACCACTTCACATCCTGAATATAGTCAGATGACGTCCGCAGGAGGGATCTCCCATCCTGTGTGAGCGTCATATGACGTTCTGGGCTTCCCGGCTGTCTCTCGGGACACGATGCCCGTGCCCGGCGGCCGTGATGTCCGCCGGGCACCTGCGACTGCCCGTTAATTGAGTAGGACCAGGATCTGTGTGTGTAAAGATCCACATCCTGTGAGGTGAGAGGAGACAGATCATGTGTTCCCAGTACAGAGGAACACCTATCGGTCTCCTCCCCTTGCGAGTCCCCACCCCCTAGGACACACAGGTAGGGTCCGTTCACACAGGGGCAACACGACTTTGAGCGAGACTTTGGGAGGCAACTTGGACACGACTTGAGTATGAATCACAGCACGACTTGAGGCAACTTACAAGGCAACTTGAAGTTGCTTCCAGGAGAGGAGACTTTACCAGTGGCCAATCACATAATAATCAGCTCTGTGGGAGGGAGGGGTTTGCCTAGAAAACTATTTTTACTTCCTGGAAAGTTGCTTCAGTTAAGACAGGGGATCAGACTTGGAGGCAACCTCTATTGAAATCAATGGGTACAAGTTGCCTAGAAGTCGGATTGAAGTAGTACAGGAACCTTTTCTGAAGTCGGAACGACTTCAGTAGTGTGCATTAAGACGGCTCTCATTCACTTACATTGATTTTATCATGTTGCGCGACTTGAGGCAACTTGGGACGACTTCAAGTCGGATCCAAAGTTGCTCCTGTGTGAATGGACTCTTAACCCTTTGATTGCCTCCTGTTACTGCCAGTGACATTTATACAGTAATCAACGCATTTGTATAGCACTGATCGCTGTATGAATGCCAGTGGTCACAAAATGGTGTCAAAAGTGTGTGATCTGCCTGCCGCCATCACTAGTTAAAAAAATAAAAATGCCATAAAACTATCCCCTATTTTGTAGACACTATAACTTTTGCGCAAACCAATAAATATTTTTGCTTAAACAAAAAAAAAAAAAAAAAAAAAAAAAAAAAAAAAAAATCGCAATAAACGAATATGTAGAAGAATACATATCGGCCTTAACTGAGGAAAATGTAAAAAACTGGGATATTTATTATAGCAAAATGTCAAAAATAGTGTTTCTTTTCCAAACTTCTTGCTCTTCTTTTGTTTACAGCGCAAAAAATAAAAACCGCAGAGGTGATCAAATCCCACCAAAATAAAGCTCTATTTGTGGGGAAAAAAATCATAATTTAATTTGGGTACAGTGTTACATGACCGCGCAATTGTCATTCAAAGTGTGACAGCACTGACAATTGGTTTGGGCAGGAAGGGGGTGAAAATGCCCTGTACTGAAGGAGTTGGAAAGTCTCAAGGTTTTTCACGTTAATGCATTCTATGCTTCTATTCTATGCATTAAGGTGAAAAACATTTTGTGGTGCAGCTGCCTCCCAAAGCCCCACTTTTACTTACCTGAACCCGATCTTTCCAGCAACAAGAGCAAGCCCAGCAGCTCCAGGCAAAGTCTTCATCATTGGATAGATTGATATTGATGGGATCAATTGCAGAACACATCCAATTACTCTGAATGCGTTTAAAGCCAAACTCCAGGAGACTTGAAATGCATTCCTTGCAGTGGGCCGCACACTAGGTCTAGGGTACATGTTCAAGTAGATTTCCTTACCAGATTCTCAGCACAACCAGTCTCCATAACATCTTCTCCCTATGCTCCAGAAGTCTTCATGTCAGATCAATGCAGGATCCATAGCTTGCAACAGGTGATTACAACAGAAACTATCTGCTGCAGGAGCATGGGAGAGTGAATGAGCAAGTACAAGTGCTTTTATGCTTCCCTAGACCAAACAATTACCACAAACACTGCAAAAAATAAATTCTCAGAGCTGGGTTTTAGAGTGTGTATGGGGCTTAGTGACTAAAGCCCCATACACACTATTCGATTTTCTGTAGATTCTTGTCTTGAGATTTTCCAAAACCATATAATATAATAGGAGGTCAAACCTTAAAATGGTAGTATAGTAAATTTTTTTTTTAATTTTAACTTTTTTTTTTTTTTTAACTAAAAAGAATATCTCCGAAACCTGGATGGTTTAGGAAATATTCCCCTCGCAATGAGCCGCTGACTTCAGCGGCACATGCGCCTCAGGGATTCTCGGCTGAAAACCGGCAGACGCCAGGACCTTGCCGGAGAGAAGTCTCCCGCGTGCATGCACAGGAGTGACATCGCGGCTCTGGCCACTCGCAGCGCCGGAGCCACGATAACCAGAAGACACGCTGAGGGAAAATGTCAGCTCCCTCGGCATGGATCGGGTGAAATACCAGTGCCTCGTTCTAAGGTAAGTATTTCATATTGAGCTAGTATGCGTTAGCCTTTCCAGTCTTCCTGTGCCACTATAAGGCTTGGAAATGGAAGTCTGTGGTGGCATGTGATGTCCTCCTGCCCGGAAACGTCTTCCAGTGAAACGGCCTGAAACCCAGAAATCCTGACACCAGCAACCACAAGGAGGAACGCTCCTCCTCTGTACCACCCAGCATCCCAATGCTGCCAAGAGGAACCAGGGCACTAAAGGCCACCACCACTAGTGAAGATGTCAAAGGGGGATCCACACCACAGGGCACGGCCTTCCCCAGGCACTGAAAGAGGGGCATCAGACCACCTCCTACCAATACAGTGGAGTTATGGGAGAGCATCCATGATGTATAGGTAAAACCACAAGGTTACATACAGGTCAGCCTAGGGATTGGGCTCTGCTCACCAGTTTCCAAAAGGCAACACGTCTTCTCCATATGGAGGAAGCACTGAGCTGAGAACACCTGGAGGAACTCCTATTAACCTTTTTCCTGGCAATATTCTTCCTGTCCTGGCGGGACGAGCTCTAGGTCTCATAAGCTATCCTGAAAGAGAACAACATTCTGACGATGTTCCAGAAATGCACTTATTTGTAAGACCTGTTGTAGCAAAACACAACATTTTTGTGGACGGAGTGATGTCAGCCTTGCCCCTTGCCAAACTACTCAACCACTCATACTCCCAGATGTCTATAAAGGCTAATTTATCTGTAGTCCAAGATAGGAACTAAGGGGGCTCTTTGAGACAGGAAGTGTACTGAATTTTTAAACAACATTAACAGTGTTTTTTTTTTGCACTTAACATATAACAAAACACTTCCAATGGCATGTGCAGCACATTAACACTGAAGGTGGCACGAGCACTTATGTTCCTATCACTAAACTGCTAATGCTTCATTGTCCAACAGGCAGGATTGAATCCTAGACTAGGCTGTATTGTTCAACTGTAGTTTAACCTGCAAAGGTGTTCAAGGTGGTCGATTGTAGCTAAAGGCTGTAGATCATTTTATAAATGACGGGGCATACCTCTAACCCAAGCACAACTAGAAACCATCACAGCTTTGTAGTGACTAGGCAATTAGTAACTGTCCCTAATACAGCCTTCCTATCAGTGAAATAAATACACACAAAAGCAAGCTGAAAAATAATGTAATATTAAATAAGAATATACATTAAAAATGCTCTTGTATGCACTGCATACAATAAAAAGTATAAAGGTGCAGAATTCAGATAAACACTTAAGTTTTCTTTTAAAAATGAACTGTAACAGCAATATTTTAAATATTTCATTTCTACTGGTCATCAGTGAAAAGAGAATGTGCCATCACTGAAAAACAATCTTTACACAATAGTTATTTCAATAAATATTATTAAATGCTAAAAAACAATTAAGAAAAAGGGAATGCATTTTTTCAGTGTATTTTTTGAATATGTAAACTGTATAAATATGAACACCTTGGACGTCATTATCATCAAATAGTGTTAAGATTTTTAAAACACTTGTTCCGAAAGCATAGTTAGCAATTATTTGTACAGAAGGCAACCATACTTGCTCATTACATACTATGCTAACCATTCTGCATTGCTGCACAGTGGTTGTTCTACAAAGCACCTGCTTAAGATGCAAGTCTCAGAGTAGGCCAACCCATTGAAAATGCATCCCATGTCCTCTCAGCGGCTGTTAAATAGGGGGTTGGATGGCAAGATCTAAGTCAATTATAGAGCTCCCCCTCTAGTGGATAATCTACACCTCTCTATATTTATTATAGTACCAAAGTATGGAAGTTCATGTAAAATTCAAATTAAATAATTACTTCAGGGTAAACACTGCACTAATAATTCAAGTATATGCTCATTGAAAATACACTATACTTTCCAAATTGAAATAAAAAAAAAATCCTAAGAAAAATATACAATAGTATAAGCAGTGCAAATAATTAAACTGCATGAAAATTAAGCTGATACTTCTGCTCAAACACTGCTGCCCTCAACACCAATGGCTCATGATTAAAAAAAAAAAAAAAAGTATAATATATATATATATATATATATATATATATATATATATATATATATATATATATATATATATATATATATATATATATATATATATATATATATATATATATATATATATATATATATTATATACATACACACACAATTTCTTCATATAAAAATGTAAATACAAGAAACCAATAACTTGGTAGCAAAAATGTTACAGGGTTACAGTTATGCCGACTCCCCTATGACAGGATAGTAAATTCTGTTTAGGAAAATCTCCTTTTTTCTTTCTCCCAGGTGGCAAATGTCCAGGATACATATGGTATGCAGGCTGTCCTGTGCACTAGAATACTTCACAAGTTCATCTGTAGAAAAACAAAAAAAATAAAAAATGTATGGTTAACAATTATAATACATACAAAGAAAAGGGCACCACGATTACTCATAGGCATGAGATAATTGTATGTTCCTATTTAATACAAACTCAATGACTGCACTGGCAATGCTTGGCCAAACATGAGAACAAGGGACGTTTTTTTGTTTAATCTGACTCGCTATTCTCTTCACGATTACTCTGTGGTAGAGAGGTCTAATTGGCTTTCTATTGCTACATTTAATGCCAATGGGCAGTTTTAGAAAGTTTGCCTGACCTTTAGCAACTCCTCAAAAGCAGCATGGACGAATAAAAGTAAATTTAAAAAACTATGCTAAATTCAAATATAAAAAAAAAAAACAAAAAAAAAAATGTAAAAAGTAATTTCTTTCTCCGCCGGGACTCCGCGTTTTTTTTTTTTTTTTTTTTTTAAAGCCAGCAGCTACAAATACTGCAGCTGCTGACTTTTAAAATAGTGACACTTACCTGTCCAGCGCGCCCGCGATGTCGGCACCCGAAGCCGATCTCTAGGTCGTCTGTCGGGTGCTGCCGCCGCCATCTTGGGTATGGGAATCAGGAAATGGAGCCTTTCGGCTTCATTTCCCGGCTCCCTACTGCGCATGCGCGAGCCGCGCAATAAGGACGATCCCCGCTGCCTCTGGGATCTGTGTTTCCCAGCAGGCATCGGGGCACTTGCGGAAAGGGGCGTAATCTACGCCCCTTTCCGCAGAGAGCTATCCCGGAAGTGGGTGCAGAATACCTGTACTGTACAGGTATCTGCACCCCCCTCCCCCCTGAAAGGTGCCAATTGTGGCGCCGGAGGGGGGGAGGGTTCCGATGAGCGGAAGGTCCACTTTAGGGTGGACCTCCGCTTTAAAGTTTGCAAATTGTACTTCTCCCTGTACAGTTCTGGAATTCATTTGAATCAGACATGTAACTGTCCTACACAGAAAACACAAAATGTGTAAACCATAAATAAATCAATTATAAATGCCTCAAAATGGAAATAATGCATAGTAATTTGAATGTTAAGAGTAATTTTGTCACAACAGTTACTGTTTAATGAAAGTTGAAAATGTATCAAAGAAGCATCTTAGAGTGGGGGGAATAGAATGTGTTAAATCCCAATTAAACTTTTGCTTTAATACAGCAATCTACATTCCAAGCACATGAAAAAAAAGGGGTGTGTGCAAAGTCGTGCAGTTTGAGTAGGAAAGCCTGTGCCCAGCAATCAGCAAAGCCCATGCCCCCCGCTGACAGAGCTCCTGTTCTGACTGAACTGAAAAGAAAATACATAATCGATTTCATGGAGTACTTTCTAGGATGAAGTTTTCTCAACCAGTACTATGAAAAATAGGCTTTCCAGATGCAATGGTGGACATTACGAGTCAATTTCCTAACTTTCAAGAGAACCAATTTTTTTCAGGACCGTGGCTTTATGAGTCAGGCCATGGTCCTTGGTACAGGAGGCCGGGATAATGTGGAAGGGCCCAACCAGTGCCTGTCAGGAGTACAAGTATGACAGAGTACTCTTGGGCCAATTCAGCGCGCTGAGGATCACCGGAATGCCCTACATCTACATGGTACTGCAAAATAGACAAGAGATAATCTCGAAGAGGGGAATGCATAGATCAGGCTGTACCGATTCCATGATGCCACAAGATTGTTCACTACAAAGACCTGAAGGTCCATGGACCTTAAAAAAATGTCCAGTTTGTTGCTGAAACTGGACACCAGCAGATCCACATTTAGCACCCCACACCTGTGGCAAAAGGTATGAAACAACTCGCAACATTGAGCCTATTTCTACAGATCAATGCGGTGATGACCAAGCCTGTCTTTTCCATGCCCAAGATGTGAATGGTTGACAGGGCCAGAACCTGAAGCTCTGCCCAAAAAGATTATCACATTAACTTCCCTTTGAGGGGTGCAACTTCTTGTGCCTCTTCAATGATTCATGTAGGTGACGGCTGAGGCGCGGTCTGACTGTATTCTCATTGGGTGACCTTGTATTACAGAAATCCAGTGCTGAATTGGCAACGGAATTGCCCTGAGCCCCATCACGTTAATAGCAAGGTCCTCTGATGGAAAAAAAAAAAGTCCTGTGCACTGAGAGGACATCCAAGACTGCTTCTTAGCCCTGTCAGTCTCTCTGCTGGGATCATCATGAGAACCTTACATGACTGTGGAGGAAAGGACTTCCTATTTTCTCTTCATATATATGTCTCCGTTTTTCATCTAACTATAAAAGTCCACATGCGGCGCTAAATAAACAGTCAATCCAAGATGGGAGAGTTGATATACCAGTCACCTCTGGTCTGTCTGTTACATGCCTCCCTTCTTGGATCTACTGTTTATTTAGCACCGCATGTGGACTTTTATAATTTTATTTTGCCGATCAGCAAATTGCACTTTCTGCTCATAGTACTACTCTTATTATTAAGTAGTGTGGCTATTGACCAGTTTTTATATAATGTTTCATCCAACTATGCATGACTCATAGCCATGAGATTGTGTTTGCACGTACAAGCCTAATCAGAAATAGTTCCCTTAGAAAACATTTTGACTTGTAAACACTGCTGGAATGCATCGTATCACCAACTCTTTTTCAGACCAGTTTCAAACAGTCTACCTCCTATTGTTTTAACTGTATATAAGCTCGGGATTTCCTTTGAATAAACCAAACATGTTTTGGCCTCATCTTGTGTGGTGTCATTGTGTGTTCCCTGAGCTCCGTCGGGAGTTCCTCAGCCGTCCAGTTTTTAAAGTCCCCAACAAATGCTGGTGTCTGGTCATGGGATGCAAGATCATCTAAGGTGAGTGAATCGTTACTTATTTTTTGGCGTATTCTAACACCTTAGCTCTGATCAATTTAGCAGAAAAAGAATAACGGGGTGGAAATAAAAATATGTTTGGCACAAATCAAGTTTGTGCTTTGCATACAAGTTTTGCAGGAGCTGCACAAGGTGCCGTGTTTGGTAGGCGGCCGATAGCTTGGTAGCTCCCATTGAAACTCTACATTGCTTGTATTTTATGCTGCATGCTTAAGGTTATATAGATGTATAAGATTTATATGTAATTTGTGCGCTGACAAGACACTCTTGTGGTTGACCGGATTGTTGGATGTCTCTGTAAAAGGAGATTTGACAGCAGTGTGCCTGAAAGAACACACGCACATAGGGATAGCAGGAGAAATCATTTGGTATGGTGGCTCCCCCGCATCCTTATAGTGCGTTTAAGGCTTGGTTGAAAATGTGCTCCCAGGGTAGTAAATATGCAAAAAGTATGTAGGAAGAGTGTCATCAACAAATAAATTACTATGTTAATGCTTGGGTTAAATTTTTTTTATCAGCGTGATAGATAATGACACCTTAGCCGTAAACAGCTGCAGGCATAAACTGCCCCAATTTGAAAACTAACATAAGATAGTGACTCTGTTCTATCTGTTCCCTTTGATAAGTGGAGTAAATCTTGTTTGGTCAGTATCCCCTTTGAAATGTGTAATTAATAACCTTGGATTGCGAGCATAATCCGTTCCAGAAACATGCTTGGAATCAAAAGCACTTGTATATCAAAACAAATTTTGCCATAAGAAATAATGGAAACGCAAATGATTCGTTCCACAACCATTTATTCATAGGGCCTTCAGTTTAGAGGGCCATATAAAAAGATTATAGCAATGTTGTGAAACCATAAACTACCCATCCACAAATGGAAGCCTACACAAGGATATTAGAAGCAAAATCCATCAGGAGCTACAGAGTATAAAAGAGAAGAGAGGCGCCTCAAAGTGTAGCAATATGGTTCCATTTAATGAAGGTACAACATTTAGCAACTCACATGGTTGATGGTTAAAAGAGGCACATCTGAGTATGCAGGCATCTGGGGTAAAGCTGTCCACATAGACTGTCCTCCGCACCACCGGCCCTCACCGCTGTCAGTCTGAAATCGTGACCGGGAAGACTACCCTGCAGCAGAGCGATCTGAAAGAGGCTTAAACCGCTCGTGGAGCGCAGAGGGGAAGGGATGACATTGATGGTGACGAGGATGGTTCGTGTGGACAGCTTTACCCCGGATGTCTGCATACTTATATGTGCCTCTTTTAATCAACCATGTGAGTTGCTAAATGTTGTACCTTCATTAAATGAAACCATATTGCTACACAGAGGCACATTCTCTTTTTTGTGACATGACACTACTTGTATATCAAGTCAAAATGTATTTAAAAATTTTGCTCGTTTTGCAAAATGCTCTCAAACCAAAAACCAAGGTATTATATATACCATATATTCATATTATATATACACACACACATATTATATATATATATATATATATATATATATATATATATATATATATATATATATATATATATATATATATATATATATATATACTACAAAAGGGAGCTTTAATAAAGGGCCTCTCGCTTATTAGGTCTGAGGTCAGGATTCATTTTCCATGGAGACCGAGAAGGTCTTGCTGTGACAAGAAATGGCAAGATCTACCACAGTGAGTTCACACTTATGCAGAATACTATTGGTTAAAAAGTTTTTATTCCTTCTAAAGTCTCCCCAGAGTGAGGCAAGTCCCAGCGCAGTACAAACTCTACCAGACAGTGGACATGGACGGTCTTGGCTGGTTTAGGGATCTTCTGGGACCCCATAATAGAAACCCTGGGATGGCATAGACTGGCGTGCTCCAACGATAAGCAAGACCATATAGCATCAGTATGGGAAGCTATGGTATCTTAACTTGAACATCTGTTACAGGAATGACATCCTGATCTGATGCCTCAGAAGGAGGAGATTATCCTCAATTACCATCTCAACAGGCAATGCATCTAGCTCAAGGACCAAAAGGGGCACAACTGTGACCAACTGTCTATGGTCTCCAAGACCAAAAATTCTGATGCCCTGTCAGAACATTCTTCTCTAGACAGAAGAGAAAAAAGGCACTGCAGGCAGGCCAGCAGAATGGACAGAGGAAGGCAGGGAGTCAGAGGGGGGAGAAGTCAGAGGAGAAGTTATTTGGGGCCCTGAATGGATAAACTTCCATCCTCACTGAAGATAAAAGCTTAGCCCGAGCTAGCAAGCTTGACCCTCTTTTCCTGGGCTGACGATCCACTATGCTTGTGACATTGTCCCCGTAGAGGTACTCTGTAGGAATAGGGAGGGAAGGCCTCAATGGCAAGCAGTTGTAGGCCACAGTAACCCAGGTAGTGCAAGAATAGTGTGTGTCAGAGAGTGCGCGAGAGAGAGTGCGCGAGAGAGAGTGCGCGAGAGAGAGTGCGCGAGAGAGAGTGCGCGAGAGAGAGTGCGCGAGAGAGAGTGCGCGAGAGAGAGTGCGCGAGAGAGAGTGCGCGAGAGAGAGTGCGCGAGAGAGAGTGCGCGAGAGAGAGTGCGCGAGAGAGAGTGCGCGAGAGAGAGTGCGCGAGAGAGAGTGCGCGAGAGAGAGTGCGCGAGAGAGAGTGCGCGAGAGAGAGTGCGCGAGAGAGAGTGCGCGAGAGAGAGTGCGCGAGTGTGCGCGAGTGTGTGAGAATGAGAGTGTGTGAGAATGAGAGTGTGAGAGTGAGAGTGTGAGAGTGTGAGAGTGTGAGAGTGAGAGTGTGAGAGTGAGAGTGTGAGAGTGAGAGTGTGAGAGTGAGAGTGTGAGAGTGAGAGTGTGAGAGTGAGAGTGTGAGAGTGAGAGTGTGAGAGTGAGAGTGTGAGAGTGAGAGTGTGAGAGAGTGAGAGTGTGTGAGAGTGAGAGTGTGTGAGAGTGTGAGAGTGAGAGTGTGAGAGAGTGAGAGTGTGTGAGAGTGAGTGTGAGAGTGAGAGTGAGAGTGTGAGAGTGTGAGAGTGAGAGTGTGAGAGTGAGAGTGTGAGAGTGAGAGTGTGAGAGTGAGAGTGTGAGAGTGAGAGTGTGAGAGTGAGAGTGTGAGAGTGAGAGTGTGAGAGTGAGAGTGTGTGAGAGTGAACCAGAAGCTGTTGCTCGTCAAAACGTCCTACTAGCAAAGAGGAAGATGCAAAGGAAGGATTGCAGCCTCCATAACCTCAATAAGGTGCCAATGTGGGGAATGCATGCAGGCAATAGGCGTCAGAGCTAAAAAATGGCAGCAATTTTTATACTAACCCTGGCACTTCTAGTTCCTTACTGCGATCGGCAGGTCCCATGTACCCCAAAGGGGATCCCAAGGAATGGTGGGGGCCTGTCTGGGCTGAAAATTTAAAGGACTTCCACCTGAACACAATTCAGTGGACAGAGTTATCAAGTAATTAACCATATTCAGGCTTCGCCTTATATGATGGGGATAACCCACAGCAGGGCCCAGTACATAAAAGCAACATTACAAGCTGCCCCTGCATCATTTACCAGGAGGGGTACGATCTTCCAAGGCTCTGCCGTGAAGTCAATCAATATAGAAGGTGCAGTGTCTACATATGCAGCTGATAGATATAAGGACCTCCATAGAAGGGAAGCTTCTCTTAGTAGGAGAAAAATAAAATAAAAATAGGGTTCAAAACACAAGGATGCTTGTAAAAAAAAAAAATTAAGCTAACGGGGTGGATAGAGGGATGTCCCTGCAGCCAATTGTTTTTTTTTAGCCAGTGTCAGCAGCATGTAACCAACTCATAATGATTAAAGGGCCTGTGTCCTATACTGTGTAACTAAAGACAATAACAACGCCAACTAGAAATCCATTTGTTCAATGCATAATTAAACAAGAAAATGGGAGTACAAAACCACAATAAAGTCCCTTTAAAAGGATAGCTTCATCTTTTTGTTGGCAGAAGACCATTATATATTGGGTATGTAAATATCACCTCATGGTTAGTGACGTCGTTGAAGCACAAAGATAATCCAACTGCAAAATAAGAAGGTTCCTTTCCTTAAAGTGACATTAAAGGATATGCTCCAAAAATAAAAATCAATTACTTAGTGGCCCTGTAATCTATTCTTCATTACATTTTCTCTTAGTGCTTTTCTGCCTCTTTATAATGACCGCTGAGCAATCTAAACCTTTCCCATTTCATCTCACTTTTGGTTTGGAACAAGCAATTCACGTTTGCATTTGCAGTCATAAGCACTGGTCTATGCATACTACAAATCTCAGTCCCTAGTTCACCATGGGAGTGAGCAAGAGAAGGCCACTTATACATACAGGTGGAACCATGGAGAATGAACATAGCCACCCCCTACCAGGGAGCTGGATCAAAGCAGCAAAAAAAAAAATAAAAAATAAAAAAAAAAGGCGGAGATTTGGAGGCAGCTAAAAGCAAAAGGTACTCAGAGTTACAAAAAAAAGGTTGAATAGATTTTTTTTTTTTTTTTTTAATAAACCAGGGTTGAGTGACATTTTAAATTTAATAAACGCATATTATGCAGATTCTAAAAATATATTAAAAGCAGCAATAAAGAGAAGTTGAACACAGCTGGGGATCATTTTAAGAGACAAAAGGTTCATACCAAACAACAAATGACCACCTTCAAATTACATTATAGACATGATAGGAGCAAGTCGGTTCACTATCTTTGCAATTAAAAAAAAGGGCTTACCATACCTTTAAGAGACAGCCAGTGATGATCCTGGGTTTCCACATTCCAATCTAGATTAAGGCACTGCATATGGTTGGGAAGGCAATTTGGGCCAAACAGACTGAAGTTCTTACATACAGGCACAGACACGTCTATTGCTAGATCATGATTTATACCTGTTAAGACAGCACAAAGTTGTCCATTTATCATTGTACAAAAGATATTCTCTGCTCTCTTTCAGTTTTGAAATTGGATAAAGATATGACAAATGAGTACACCAATAAACATACATTCAAACGTCTATAAAAACTGTCTTGCATATACTATAAGATATGGAAGCACTGCGTTTGTTCTTTTTAAAGAGATGCGTACATTTTATTACTTACATCATTATGTAATTATGAATCACACAAGTCAAACACAGTAAACTTTACTGGTCCAACCAGGTTCCCAAGACAGAATGAGAGGAATTCCATGGTTCCTCCCGCTCTGACATCAGAAACCAGAAATGGATGAGGATTTTGTCACTTCTGGTTTGCATCTTGGATGCTTCGAAGAGCAGAGGAGAGATCTGGAGTCGATTAGATGCCAGATTTATTTATTTTTATAATTTTTTTTTTTTAAGAAAAGAGGACCTGTTAACGGCCAATCTATGCACACACTATAATAATAATAAATTATATATATATATATATATATATATATATATATATATATATATATATATATATATATATATATATATATATATATATATATATATATATATTACACACACACACACACACACGCGTACGCACTGGTATCTATATCGAGTACACTCCTCAAATTTTTGTAAATATTTTATTATATCTTTTCATGGGACAACACTGAAGTAATGACACTTTGCTACAATGTAAAGTAGTGAGTGTACAGCTTTGTGTAACAGTGTAAATTTGCCGCCTCCTGAAAATAACTGAACACAGCCATTAATGTCTAAACCGCTGGCAACAAAAGTGAGAAGTGAAAATGTCCAAATTAGGCCCAAAGTGTCACAATTCTGTGGCCACCATTATTTTCCAGCACTGCCTTAACCCTCTTGGGCATGGAGTTCACCAGAGCTTCACAGGTTGCCACTGGCGTCCATTTCCATTCCTCCATGGCGACATCACGGAACTGGTGGATGTTAGAGACCTTGCGCCGCTCCACCTTCCATTTGAGGATGCCCCACAGATGCTCAATGGGGTTTAGGTCTGGAGACATGCTTGGCCAGTCCATCACCTTTACCCTGAGCTTCTTTAGAAAGACGGTGGTCGTCTTGAAGGTGTGTTTGGGATCGTTATGTTGGAATACTGCCCTGCGGCCCAGTCTCCGAAGGGAGGGGGATTGTGCTTGGCTTCAATATGTCACAGTACACGTGAACCAAATACGTTTATTTTGGACTCATCAGACCACAGGACACGGTTCGAGTAATCCATGTCCCTAGTCTGCTGGTCTTCAGAAAACTGTTTGTGGGCTTTCTTGTGCATCATCTTTAGAAGAGGCTTCCTTCTGGGACAACAGCCATGCAGACCAAAATGATGCAGTGTGCGGTGTATGGTCTGAGCACTGACAGGCTGACCCCCCCCCCCACCCCTTCAACCTCTGCAGCAATGTTGGCAGCACTCATATGTCTATTTCCCAAAGACAACCTCTGAATACGACACGGAGCACGTGCACTCAACTTTTTTGGTCGACCACGGCGAGGCCTGTTCTGAGTGGAACCTGTCCTGTTAAACCACTGTATGGTCTTGGCCACCATGCTGCAGCTCAGTTTCAGGGTCTTGGCAATCTTCTTCTAGCCTAGGCCATCTTTATGTAGAGCAACAATTCTTTTTTTCGGATCCTCAGAAAGTCCTTTTCCCATGACATGCCATGTTGAACTTCCAGTGACCAGTAAGAGAGCGAGTGAAAATTTAACACACTTGAACCCCATTCACACCTAAAACCTTATAACACTAACAAGTCACATGACACCGGGAGGGAAAATGGCTAGTTGGGCCCAATTTGGACTTTTTCATTTAGGGGTGTACTCACTTTTGTTGGCAACAGTTTAGGACACTAATGGCTGTGTGTCGAGTTATTTTGAGGGGACAGCAAATTTAGACTGTTATACAAGCTGTGTACACACTACTTTACATCGTAGCAAAGTATAATTTCATCAGTGTTGTCACATGAAATAAAATAGTTACACAAATGTGGAGGGGTGTACTCACAGCTGACCTGTGACATTAATGTTTAACCACTTCCCGACCAGCGCACGCCAATGTACGTCCAATCTTAAATGCCGCCCTGCCATCGCGAGCGCGCCGGCGGTGGCGCGCTCACGTGCTGGTCGGGACCCCCGGGAGTCCGGTCACGGGTCCCGTGGACTCAATCGCCACGGGCATACCCGCGATTGTCTCAGGGGGGGCTGAACTGGGAGATGCCACTGTAAACAGCTTCTCCCAGTTCTGCCTAGCAACAAGTGACGCCGGTCTCTGCTCCATGTGATTGGAGCAGAGATCAGTGTTCACTAAAAGAAAGCCCAGCCCCCAACAGTTAGTAACACACCCCTAGGAACACTTAACCCCTACACTGCCACCCACTGGTTAACCCCTTCACTGCCAGTGTCATTTACACAGGAATCACTGCATTTGTATAGCAAAAAATAAGTAAAAAATAATGCGTTTTTTTCAAAATTGTCGCTTTTTGTTTATAGCGCAAAAAATAAAAACCGCAGGGGTGATCAAATACCACCAAAAGAAAGCTCTATTTTTGGGGGAAAAAAAAAGGACGTCAATCTTGTTTGGGAGCCACGTTGCACGACTGTCAGGTAAAGCGACTCAGTGTAGAATCGCAAAAAGTGGTCTGGTCTTTGGCCAGCAAAATGATCCGGGGCTGAAGTGGTTAAAGTGAAGCAATTCCTTTTTTCAACTTCTCAATACTGCACTGCAATAGTCATTTACAAGCATAACTGATTACCTATGCAAGCTGGCTGACCCCAAAATTGGATATGTTGTAGTTCTGGGTCCCCTCTTGGTGCTCCCTCAAGTTTGCTGCCCCTGTCACTTAGTGCTCATGCACACGGACGTTTTAAAAAACTGGCTGCAAAGCTAGCTCCGACGCCTGGAAAAATCGTCGTTAAAAACTTGATTTTTACCGCGTTTTGCATTGGCGTTTTTGCGCGTTTTTTAGCGTTAGCGTTAAGTAGTGTTTTTTAAGAAACACATCTCTTGGCTATAGCACTCAGAAAACAAAGAAAATATGTTGCGCGTTTATGCGTGTTTGTGCGCGTTTTCCCGCGATTCGCGTTTTTACAGCTCTAGCTCCACGCCACGGAACGCACTGGTCCTGGGTTTTTTTTACAGCTTAAAAACGCCTATGCCATTTGCAGCTCAAAAACGCCTAGGTGGGCATGAAGCCATAGACTAACATGGACAGCCGTTTTTAAGCTGCAAAAAAAGCTCAAAAAAGCGGCTGTAAAAACGTCCGTGTGCATGAGGCCTTATAGCTCAGAAGCAGTGCCATGTCAAGCTGACCAAGATTTCCCATAGAGGCCAATGTGTCTGTACTCGCAAGTGTACATAAAGTGAGGGCACGTAAAGCAGGGTATGTGTATACTAGGAAGCCATGATTCGGTGTACACCTTTTCAACTTTTTGATTTGAATTGTGATGATACGTTTTAGTTTTTACTATACATTTTTAAAGGTAGACTGCCATGAGAGAATCACTGGAGGCTGGCATTACTAAACGCTTACAAGAATGCCAACTCCCTGTCAGGTGCTCCGATTTCTGTGCGGAGTATACCCAGTACAAGTATAGAGATAAACAAATTTGACACGTTTTAGATTTTTGAAGAACACTTAGCTTATTTTAAGACTGACTAAAGCATATTGAAGTCAAAGACAGCCAGGCATTGAGAATTTTCAGAAGGAGGACAGTAATGGCAGTGCGCTGTGCTTCTCTAATGACAAAGTCACTGTAAAAAGGAAACCTTTGCTGAGAGAAACAGATGCTGCATTCATAGACTTCTCGTTCTGCAAATACTATCATGCTGACCCATTGCATATATGTTCAGGGTCAGTGGCTCCAAAAACTCAAAGGTTTACTCAAAGTGATGAAACGATTTACTGAGAATGTGAAAATGACTGGATACTTGTAAGAAAATCTAATTTTAGGAGTCTATACTTTACCCAGTATGGTGACTTCATAATGGCCAGGCCCACTGGCGCTTGGGAAATCTTGAATTTTCAGATTTGAGGTACAAATTGGCTTCACAAGTTTAGCTGGATGGAGATTGTACTGCTGCATGAGGAACTCCCTGTGGTTGTAGTCAAACTTTCGAGGTAGGCTTTCTGGAAATACTGTGCTATAATGTAAGTGATCCATAAGGTTATGTTTGATCTCGGACCAGAGAGCACTTTCCCAGGATCTTGCAGGAGACCATGTTCTGTCACTTTTTTCACTCTCCACAACATTGCTATGGGTTTTTTCGTCTACTGCGTAAACAAAGGTTGAAAATTTACAAAATTTCAATAAACAGAAAAGGTAGTATTTGCACTTGTATTAAAGGCATTATGTAAAAGCATATCCCACCAGTGGCTTATCATACAAACACAAAATTTAACAAAGGGATGGCATTATACTGCTATAGTCAACTCCATAGCAGATGGATATTCCAGCATTGTGTGGTTTCTGTCAAAACGAATAGAGCATTATGCGGTCCCTAGCCACTTAGTAGACCTCTCCTTATGCATAAAAAGAAAATACACTGCAATATACTTGGCTATATGGGAAAAAAAATAAAATCAGCAATGAAATCAACCTAAAACACAACAATTTAAAGTAACAAAATGAAATCAACCTGTAGCAAAAACAAAAACGAGCATCTGATAAATGCATTTAAAGAAGCAGCCAATGCCAAGAAACACACAAGCACCATTAGTCCAGTGAAGCACACCACAGGTAGTGTTAACGCGTGTTGTGGTGCAACACAGGCATTTTTAATGTAGAAATCAGGTGAGTGGTGCAGATCCTGGCACAGAACAGCCAGCTACTTTTTTCGATGACATGGTAAGAATGGATTTCAAGGGATTCATGCTGTGTTAAGTAAAGGTTTGAAGTTCCCCTAAAGGCTCCTGTATGAGACAAATTGAATTATGTAATGCACAAGCCTTATAAAGTAAAGCAAAACATTGATCATCCCCGACTAAGCCAAATCCTCCTTTGAGTCTCACATGCCACCCCAGTCAGACACTGCAGCTCACAGTGGAAGGGTTCAGCAACAGAGGAAGTGCTGCCAATCCAGAAAGCAGTAAGCAGGACTAGGCTTGGCCAGGTGCTGACAGGATACAGGCTTGTGAATCAACATTTGGAAAATCTATAGCCATGCCCGCTGAAACATTTATTCATACCACTGTACTGCAAATAGGCACAGCTAGCATGAGAGTGGAAATGATGCTAAGAATTCAGGAGCTGTGCAGCATTATTGCTACTCATCACTGAAAGCTACATTAGGTGGACTTTACTGGTCGTGCCAGTTATTTATAGGACTTTCCAGAGATATTAAATGGAAAACTAAGTGCTGATGCACTTGTTATTGCTGTACATATGTTTTCAGGAGAAGCTATAGCACTACTTTGTGTTACGAATGGGTTTATGGAGTATCTTTTGGAGTTTATTTTCAGGGTTAAAAGAGAAATTACCGTATTAATCGACGTATAACACGCACTTTTTTCCCCTTAAAATCAGGGGAAAATCGTGGATGCATGTTATACGCTGATCCCCCGCCGATTGCGAGCTCTTCTGCCTTTTCTGGAAGCCGCAGAGAATGACCAAAAGCCGCTGAGAACAGTCGAGAATGGCCAAAAATAGCCGAGAGCTACCGAGATACACAGGAGATCCACTCTGTATCTCGGCGGCGCCATTTTTAAACAGAAAGCCTGCAAAAGAAACGGACAAGGCTGCAAATGACTGGGAAGGCTGCAGATGACATGGAAGGCTGCAATGGAAGGCTGCAAATGACATGGAAGGCTGCAAATGACATGGAAGGCTGCAAATGACATGGAAGGCTGCAAATGACATGGAAGGCTGCAAATGACATGGAAGGCTGCAATGGAAGGTTGCAAATGACCGACAAGGCTGCAAATGACACTGACAAGGCTGCATTGATGGGCATTTAAATGTAAGTTTTTTTCCTTAAACTTCCCTCCTAAACTTGGGGCACATGTTATACGCCGATAAATACGGTAACTTTGAGTTAGCTTTAAGGGTGTAATAAAATCCTACTGTATATTAGATTACAAATATTTATATAGTGTTGTCAGTTTACTCAATACATTCATTCACAGCAGTCCATGTCCTCCAAGCTTTTATAATCTAAGGTCTCCATCTGTACACATACACTCCCAATTCCAAAAAAGTTGGGATTCTATGCAAAATCTATATAAAAAACAGAATGCAATGATTTGAAAATCTCATAAAACCAGAATTTATTCACAAAAAAATAAACACGTCCATATTTACCACAGTGTAGCATCCCCTCTTTTTAAACACCACTTTGTAAACATCTGGGAACTGAGACCAGTGGCTGGAGTTTTGGGAGAGGAATGTTGTCCCATTCTTTCCTGATATAGGTAATCCCACTACTAAACCATCCTGGGTCTTGTCGTATTTTTTATTTCAAGATGAAACATATCTGAGTATTAATGGTGCCTTTCCAAATGTGCCAGCTCCCTCTTTAGCCCAGAGGACTTGGTGCCAATGGTTGCCAAAAAAGAATGACAAACTTTGATGCGTTTGACCACAGAACAGTTTTCTACTTTGCAACAGATTATTTTAAATGAGCTTTGGCCCAGAGAAAACGACAGCATTTCTGGATCATGTTCTTATATGGCTGCTTCTTTGCATAACAACTTTTTCTTGTATTTTTGATGACACGTGAACAAACTGTATTTGGACATATTCTTGAGCCTATATGCAGTGATGTCCATCGCACAATCATGCCTGTTTCAGAGCCCAAAGATCACAGGCATCCAATATTGCATTTCAACCTTGCCCTTTGTGCACAGCAACGTCTCCAGATTCTCAGAATCTTTTGATATTACGTACCTTAGCTGAGATATTTAAAACCTTTGCAATTTTATACTGAGAAACATTATTCTGAATTTGACAGTTTTTAGATGCAGATTTTCACAGATTGGTGAACTTCTGCCCATCATTACTTCCGAGATCTCGACTCTCCAAGATGCTCTTTTTATACCTAATCATGTTACTGTCCTGTTGTCAATTAACCTAATAAGGTTCAAAATGTTCTTCCAGCTCTTCCTTGTTTGTACCACTTTGCCAGAATTTTGTTGCCATGCCCCAACTTTGAGACGTGTTGCTGCCATCAATTTCAAAATGACCATATTTTCTTCTTAAAAAACTACATTTACTCAGTTTAAACATTTGATGTATTTTCTATTGTGCATAAAATATGGGCTTTTGAGCTTTGCAGATCATTGCATTCTGATTTTATGTAGATTTTACACAGCGTCTCATCTTTTCTAGATATGAGGTTGTACTAGAACTAATTTAGACAGGAGACACCCTACCACCATGTTTTTGGAATGTGGGAGGAAACCGGTGTACTAGCATAAACTCATGCAAGCACAGGTAGATAACGCAAACTTCATGCAGACAGTGCCATGGTTGGCATATGAATCAAGGTCCCCCTACCTAAAAAGGCATAAGTAGTAATCATTGAGCCACTGTGTTACCCAACGCTAGCAGGTTTATCGTTTGGCAGAACAGACTTGTAAAGTCTGTTTTGTCAAAAAAAATAAAAAATCCCCTCAGACTTTAACCACTTGGGATCCACGCTATTGCCAAATGACGGCATTAGCGCGGATCTACTTTTCCGGGACTACGCCTATTGACGTCGTCCCGGGTACGAGCGGCCTGCGCGCGCTCTGAGGGGCGCGCGCGGCGCGCTCTGTGATCGGCGAGTCCGTGAGACTCGCCTGATCACCAATCCGTGCAAGGGGTCGATCCCGACCCCTTATCACGTGATCAGCTGTCAGCCAATGACAGCTGATCATGTGATAGAACGGAGCCGGTAATCGGCTATTATTCCTCCTCGCGCTGACAGCGCGAGGAGAGAAAAAAAAAGCCGATCACTGATGTCCCGATCACGGCCAGCAATACAGCTGACCACCTGCCCCCTGCCAGTGCCCACCTGCCCACCGCAGTGCCATCCTGAATAAAAGTAAGTGCCCCCCATCAGTGCCCCCCAGCAGTGCCCATAGTGCCCACAGTGCCACCCACAGTGCCCACAATGTGCCTCAAAGGTGCTGCACCCCAGTGCCGCCCATCAGTGCCCAGCAGTGCCGCCCATCAGTGCCCATCAGTCCCATCCATCAGTGGTACCTATCAGTGCCCATCCGTGCCACCCATCCGTGCCACTTATTCGTGCCACCCATCCATGCCATCTTATCTGTGCCCATCTTTGCCCATCAGTGCCGCCTTATCTGTGCCCATCGGTGCCGCCTTAACTATGCCCATCGGTGCCGCCTTAACTATGCCTATCAGTGCCCACCAGTGCAGCCTATCAGTGCCCACCAATGCAGCCCATCAGTGCCCACCAATGCAGCCCATCAGTGCCCACCAATGCAGCCCATCAGTGCCCACCAATGCAGCCCATCAGTGCCCACCAATGCAGCCCATCAGTGCCCACCAATGCAGCCCATCAGTGCCCACCAATGCAGCCCATCAGTGCCCACCAATGCAGCCCATCAGTGCCCACCAATGCAGCCCATCAGTGCCCACCAATGCAGCCCATCAGTGCCCACCAATGCAGCCCATCAGTGCCCACCAATGCAGCCCATCAGTGCCCACCAATGCAGCCCATCAGTGCCCACCAATGCAGCCCATCAGTGCCCACCAATGCAGCCCATCAGTGCCCACCAATGCAGCCCATCAGTGCCCACCAATGCAGCCCATCAGTGCCTACCAATGCAGCCCATCAGTGCCCACCAATGCAGCCCATCAGTGCCCACCAATGCAGCCCATCAGTGCCCACCAATGCAGCCCATCAGTGCCCACCAATGCAGCCCATCAGTGCCCACCAATGCAGCCCATCAGTGCCCACCAATGCAGCCCATCAGTGCCCACCAATGCAGCCCATCAGTGCCCACCAATGCAGCCCATCAGTGCCCACCAATGCAGCCCATCAGTGCCCACCAATGCAGCCATCAGTGCCCACCAATGCAGCCATCAGTGCCCACCAATGCAGCCATCAGTGCCCACCAATGCAGCCATCAGTGCCCACCAATGCAGCCATCAGTGCCGCCTAATCAGCGCACTTCAATGAAGGAGAAAAATTACCCGTTTGCAAAATTTTATAACTATTAAAACATGATTTTTTTTTTGCATCTTTTTTTGTTTGTTTAGCAAAAAATAAAACTCCGAGCTGTAATTAAATACCACCAAAAGAAAGTTCTATTTGTGGGAAAAAAATGATAAAAATTTCATTTGGGTACAGTGTTGTATGACCGCGTAATTGTCATTCAAAGTGCATCAGCGCTGAAAGCTGAAAATTGGTCTGGGACTGAGGGGGGTTTAAGTGCCCAGTAAGCAAGTGGTTAAGGGAAAGGCAGAAGTAGAGCCAGGGAGAATAAAAGTCCTGTATGCACATGTTATGCATTACCAGTGGCCCGTCCAAGCACCGAAAAGGTATAATGGTAAGACTCCAAAAGAAACAGGACGGAAGATGGTGGCAGTGACAGACGGAGCTCACAGAGTTAGTGTCATAATGTGCAAGTATGCTGTGCAACTTCCTCCACACAACAAAATTAGGTTTGCTTTAAAACTACCTGATGCTACTTTGACACGGAAAACCAAAATACTGCAAAAATATACTGTCTGCTACTTAACATGTATGTTAAAAACTGTGGTGGCATGTTTAAAAAAAAAAACGAAGAACATTAACATTTTTTATTTAGTCACACTAGTGCAGCACTATCAGCGCAATCCTTGGCTTCCCTTTTTGGAAAGACTGTGTGGTGTCACCATTCCAGGATTTGTTAGAGGACTTCTGGCCAATGATGTGGCAGATACAGGGGTTGTGTCTAATGCGGTGACTGATGATGCGGGGCGAGTGGCCTGACACGTCATGTCGTTGAAAGTGAGGCCTGAACCACACACATCAGTTTCATCGTGGCGAAGTGAACGCTTCATATACAGTGCGCTTGACATGGATAATGGTCCTTTCCTCATACTGAGGCTTGGACCGCACGCGCCAGTACCATCTTGTCTGACAGGAAGTGAATGCAGTATCACACCCACACTGGGAATACATCACAGGTTTGCATATCGTTATTGGGGTCACATTATCTATTTAAATGCAGTGGCCACAGCAGGCTTTTACCCCAGATGACGTCTAGAGGAAACACATTGGGACGAGCCTTCTTGATGCCACTGCGTTATCTTCACAGTCACTACTACAAGAGATTTTTATCTACTCAAATGTGTGTGGTCCTAACTTTTAAATAAATACTTAGTCTATCAAATAGATTTACACTATGTGGAACTTTGTTTTATTCCTTGGTCACATCGTGTGAGTACATGGGGAAGATTTGAGCCACCCTGTTTTGAGATCACCCACCATATAGGGGTATTGTCATTTTGAACCATCTTAAGGACGGGGTATTGTTATTTTGAACCATTTGAAGGACAGTGTGATTATCTCTCATTCGGGCCAGACATTGCTGACATGGATGGCCCAATCCGTCTGTGTTTTTTTCACCATAAGCTTTGAAGACTCATTGGGCGTACGCTCTTTTCGAGGCCAATAATTACGGTAAGCTTCTCCTGGTTGGTGACGGCAGCTATCTCCCATACTCATTCTTCTCACCTATTTTTTCATTGAGGTCATAAGGATATTATTCATCTGCTTGGACTAATCAAATACTTAGCTTCCAATTGTGGACTCACTAAGTTCATCAATGTATTAATTTATTTACATTCTTACACAATATGTTATTCAATGTAATGTGTATATAACCTATTTATAACCAATACTTCTATACGGTCTCTGGTTGCACAGCGACCGTTCCTTTTAGCGCTGCACATTTATTCCGTTATTACTTAACCACTTGCCGTCCAGCGCACGACGGTGTACGTCGACAGAATGGCACGGGCAGGCAAATGGGCGTACATATACGTCCCTTTAAATTTGCCGCCCTGCCATCGGGAGCGCGCCGCCGCGCTCCCGCGCTGGTCGGGACCTCCGTGAGTCCGGTCGCGGGACCCGCGGACTCGATCGCCGCGAGCATACCCGCGATCGTCTCACGGAGCGGCCGAATGAAGAAATGCCGTTGTAAACAACATTTCTCCATTCTGCCTAGCAACTAGTGACGCTGATCTCTGCTCCATGTGATTGGAGCAGAGATCAGTGTTCACTAAATGAAAGCCCAACCCCCCCCCCCCCCCCACAGTTAGTAACACACCCCTAGGAACACTTAACCCCTACACTGCCACCCACTGGTTAACCCCTTCACTGCCAGTGTCATTTACACAGGAATCACTGCATTTATATAGCAGTGATTACTGTATAAATGACAATGGTCCCAAAAATGTGTCAAAAATGTCCGATGGGTCCCCCACAATGTCGCAGTCACAATAAAAATTGCTGATCGCCGCCATTACTAGTAAAAAAAAAAAAAAAAAAAAAAAAAAAAAATTATTAATAAAAATGCTATAAAACTATCCCTATTTTGTAAACGCTATAACTTTTGCGCAAACCAATCATTCGCTTATTGCGATTTTTTTTCACCAAAAATATGTAGAAGAATACGTATCGGCCTAAACTGAGGGAAAAAATGTTTTTTTATATATTTTTGGGGGATATTTATTATAACAAAAAGTAAAAAATAATGCGTTTTTTTCGAAATTGTCGCTCTATTTTTGTTTATAGGGCAAAAAATTAAAACCGCAGGGGTGATCAAATACCACCAAAAGAAAGCTCTATTTGTGGGAAAAAACGGACGTCAATTTTGTTTGGGAGCCACGTCGCACGACCGCGCAATTGTCAGTTAAAGCGACGCAGTGCCGAATTGCAAAAAGTGGTCTGGTCTTTGACCAGCAAAATGGTCCGGTCTGAAAGTGGTTAACGTGCATTGCATGAAGAAAGCTATAACACAGTTATGAGGCAATTAATGCCTTTAAACCACCGCAGTTAACTGCCTAAACACAGGTAGAACTATTCTACAATATAAAAATGTAACAATTGCATATCCATTATAAACGAATTGAAGATCCAATAAAAACTCAAAAAAACTTCACTCCTACTCACTATTCACAGTACTGGGGTGAGCAATAAAATGATCTACCGTATATACTCGAGTATAGGTCGATCCGAATATAAGCCGAGGCCCCTAATTTACCACAAAAAAAATAGGAAAACTTATGGACTCGTGTATAAGCCGAGGGTGAGACATGCCTGTCCATCCCTGTGTGTCCAGCCTACCTGTGTGTCCAGCCTACCTGTGTGTCCAGCCTACCTGTGTGTCCAGCCTACCTGTGTGTCCAGCCTACCTGTGTGTCCAGCCTACCTGTGTGTCCAGCCTACCTGTGTGTCCAGCCTACCTGTGTGTCCAGCCTACCTGTGTGTCCAGCCTACCTGTGTGTCCAGCCTACCTGTGTGTCCAGCCTACCTGTGTCCTTCTGCAGCGATCTGCATGTAAAAACATATGGCGGCCATGCCAGGATCGCCGCACCTCTTCTCCTCGTCTGTGACAGACGGCGGCCATTCCACTGTTCAAAAGCCGCGCCTCCGTCTGTGATAGGCGGAACACTCAATTTCCCAGCAGTCAGTGTTCCGCCTATCACGGACATCCTCTCATCCTCGTCCGTAGTATGAGGATGAGCGGATGTCCGTGATAGGCGGACCACTGACTGCTGGGAAATTGAGTGTTCCGCCTATCACAGACAGGGAGGCGCGGCTTTTGAATAGTGGAATGGCCGCCGTCTGTCTGCACGACACGCTGATCGGGTAGACAGACGGCGGTGACTCGAGTATAAGCTGAGGGGGGCACTTTCAGCCTAAAAAAAAGGGGCTGAAAATCTCGGCTTATACTCGATTATATACGGTAACTAAAATGATGAGAAATTACCTTCAGAAAACAAGGACTCCTGTATTCTGGTATCCACATCATGACTACTTTTTGATGCAATCACAGAGCTGAAAGAAGAATAAAAAAAAAATATAAAACATTTTTTTTCGTTTTTTGTTTTTATTATAAAGGATTTCTATACCAGAACACGATCATTTTTATGTACAATAAATGTATACTTTTTACACATATTAAACATGTTAAATATTTTTTTCATAGAGAAGCCAGAAATATGAACCAAGCACAGGCTGGTGTCAATTTAATATTAATATCAGCAATACTTTTTATCAATGCACACCAAATGTGCACCAGAGAACCAATCTCTTGATTACAACACCAACACAAATCAGAGGACTGTGGGAACAATTGTTTCAACTTATCAGGAGTTATATAGCAATGTGATAGAAGTTTATATAAAAGTTCCTGAAAAAGAGAGAATGGAGCATCTGTGTGCAAAGATACATGCATGCTGCCATTGCTCATCATGAAATGTGTTAAAGGGGATGTAAAGGTAAATGTTTTTTCACCTTAACGCATTCTATGCGTTAAGGTGAAAAAACATCTGACACTCCCTGCGCCCCCAGCCCCCTTGTTTTACTTACCTCACCCCTCGAAAATCCCGCGCTCGCCCTCGCCGTCCTTCAGCACTCAGCCTGGCCGCTGATTGGCTGGAGTAGAAGGATGGAAAGCAGCGCAGCCATTGGCTCGCGCTGCTGTCAATCACATCCACTGATGCGGAGCGCCGGGGGGCTGGGCCGTGTGATACAACGAGCGGCTATAGCCGCCGGCTGCATCACGGGAGCGCGTCCGCAGATGCTTCTCACCATGCGAGGGAGCTCACATGAATGTGAGAAGTACCTGCGGGAGGAAGCAGAGACAGCCGCCGAGGGACCCCAGAAGAGCAGGTTCAGGGCCACTCTGTGCAAAACGAGCTGCACAGTGGAGGTAAGTATAACATGTTTGTTATTTAAAAAAAAAAAAAAAAAAAAAATTACTTTACAATCCCTTTAAGAACTGATTCCCAGAGTGCTTTAAATCTGTTTGGGCTTGAAGTGTAAGAGGATTGTAGCTAGGCGTACACTAGTATTTCCTTGAAGGCAATCCGATTCAAAAGGTGTTAAAGGTCTTAACAAGGAATGTTTCCGTGTTGTAGTGATGTAATTGTGCATCTGACATTATATCCTTTTTGGTTTAACGTGATCTCCTAATTCTATTATCATAGTTGTACGTGATTTTATTTTTGAAGAGACAAGTCCTGGTTTCAAGCCTGGGTTAGATCCTAGTGGTGTTAAAGGACCTGGTGAAATGGATAAATCTGAGAATTGAATCACTTGGTGGAAAACTTTTAGGGTTGCACCAATTAGTTTATCTGTGTTACAATGCCAATTAATAATTCTCATGAAATGAGAATTTGTTTGGATGTGCAAGTATTTGAGATTAATACATGGTCTTTTATCCTCCCCCGGAAATTTATAAAGGTAACAACTGCAAAGAGTAAAAAAAAAAAAAAAAACCCAAACAGTGCGAAAGCGCAGGACTTCCGGGAAGGCATGCTGACCTGGAGCTCCGATCCAGCCTTCCGAAGTCCTCAACGGAAGCTTCTCTCAACGGGACCCCCGCCGAGACAGAAACACGAACCCCCAGACAGTGGAAAGCTCCGGGCACCGTTTTGTATGCAGGGGAATGCACAGAAGGAGGTAATCCGGCAACTCTACTTCGGCCTACCCTCCCCCACAGTTCCTAAGATGGCGGCCACGACCTCTCCATGAGGGGGCACAGGAGACCAGGAATCCATAGCGGACCATCCTACATCTATCCAGCATGCCAATCCTCTGCTAGCAACCCCTGTGAATAACCTGCCTCCACACACCGCTTCTCCTACCTCCACTGAAGCACTCCTCAGCAGGACAATGAGACTTGCTGCGCACCCCCATGCTGCAATCCCTCCTCAGCCATCCGGGCTCCCAGCAGGCATTCCATCTGCAATCAGCCCACCAGACTGACATGGCCCAATTGCTGAACTGCTTCTCAGACATGCTTGCAGCAGGCCTAGCTCAGAGTGCATCACAGATCCCCATATCTATCAAAGCAGACCTGCAGAGCCTTGGGGCCCGCATAGGTGTCATTGAGCAGGCCGTAGATCACACAGCCGCATGTACCAACCAAAACACAAATTGCATTCAGATGCAGCAAGACCAACTCTAAATTGCACTTGCCAAAATTGACAATTTAGAGAATAGAAGCAGGAGATACAACTTCCGCATCAGAGGTATCCCTGAATCAGTCACCAATATCCTGGACACGGTAAAACTTCATAAAAGGACGTCATCCCAGACATCCTCAGTCAAACTCGAGCTAGACAGGGCCCACAGAGCTCTTCACCCCCCCCCCCCCCATAAAGATGGGCTCCCGAGAGATGTAGTGGTCAAACCCCACTACTATGGAATTAAAGAGGAAATCATGAGAAGGTCCTGTAATCTTGACCTCACCATACAGGGAATATTTTTTTTCTTTGAGTGGGCTAACCACCAACACTTCACAATTGAGAATTCTTGATCAAACTTAATGTTTTCAGGTTACCCTACCCAATTGTCTCAGACTTGGTGCTACTCCTTACCTCATCCCCTCCACCCCACATAATCTAATGGCATCTCCTGAGAGAACTGTTCAATGTTCTAATTGTTTGTTTGAATGTTTATGTCAGTTATCCCCTTTTACCGCTTTTTTTTTTAGCTCCTTAGCTACCATGCCTCAAGGTCCCACACCAATTTCCTTTATTTTTGGGGACCCGATATGCCCATGCATGCCAGAGGGTTCTCCCCTCTGGTGACATCAGAACAGCAACCTTTCTAGAGGTTAATTTTCTTTTTTTTTTTGTGGGTCTTGGTCCAGGACTTGGCTTGCCAGTCCTGCCCTGCATTATCCTAGTCGATATTGCCTAGGACTTTTCACATTCCCCTCTCTTACTCTTTCCTTCCCTTTTTTCCCTATGTACCTTCCCCTTTTACTTTTTCTCCCCTTATACTCCCCCCCCCCCCGGAACCTGCACAGAAGGCTACCATCAACCAGAAACTCCAGATGAGGTACCTACTCGGACTTTCCAGACTCAATACCCGATCATCAAGGTTCCAGGTAAGCCAAATGACATGTACTCGCTTCCACCCTCTCGTATCCATGGCCGATTCCAGATGGCCCTTAATATAGCCTCACATAATGCCTAAGGTCTAAACTGCACCGCTAAGAGATGCAAAGCCTTCCAAAGATATAACTCTAGGGGCATAGATATAATCCTCCTCCAAGAAACTCACTTCCCTAACAGTTATACCCGCTCCTTCCTCCATAATTGGCATCCCACCTTTTTCCTAGCAAACACAGAAGACAAAAAAGGGGGGTTGCTATACTACTTTCTAAACAGACATCATTCGCACATTCTTTGACAATTAAAGATAAAGAAGGGAGATACATACTAGTCAAGGGTACTATGGCAGGCAACCTGTACACCATTGTATCTTATTATGCACCCAACCGGGGCCAAGCCAAATTCTTCTCCTCAATGCTCACATCCCTCTCCCCCCACTTCGAGGGCAGAGTGATCATAGGCGGCAAATCCAACATCACCTTTGATCAATTGCTGGACAGATAGGCCCACGAGATCCCCCACCTTCAACCTCCCAAGCAGAGCCTCCGCATTGCCAGACTCCTTCACTCACTAGGCATTATGGATACTTGGAGGGAACTAAACCCATCCGCAAAAGATTATATACATAACTCAGCCCCACATAAGACCTACACTAGAATTGATCACATTTTTCTACCCACCTCTGAAATACACACAGCCACCCAAGTCTCCATACAAGATGTTCCATGGTCTGATCACTCCTTAGTGACCCTGAAACTTACAGACTATGACGCGCTCAGTAACGCGCCACTGGCGCCTAAATAAAACAATCCTTTCCAATGCAGTGCATGGCATTATGTTGGAAAAGGATTTTTGGGAATACTTTTCAATAAATGACACTGGAGACATTTCCCCAAGCTCTCTTTGGAGTGCCCACAAAGCAGTAATAAGAGGGAAGATTATCCAACTTTCTTCCAGACTAAAACGTGGACAACAATCGGAAGTCTTAAAATTAGAAAAAGAATAACCGCTTAAGCCCCGGACCATTTTGCTGGCCAAAGACCAGAGAACTTTTTGCGATTCGACACTGCATCAATATAACGGACAATTGCACAGACGTGCGACGTGGCTCCCAAACAGAATTGATGTCCTTTTTTATCCCACAGATAGAGCTTTCTTTTGGTGATATTTGATCACCTCTACGGTCATATTTTTTGCGCTATAAAAAAAAAAAAGCATTATCTTTTACATTTTGCTATAATATCCCCCAAAGATGTATAAAAAAAACTGTCCCCTCAGTTTAGGCCGATGCGTATTCTACATATTTTTGGTAAACCACCCCCCCCCCCAAAAAAAAACAAAAAAAAACGCAATAAGCGTTTGATTGGTGTGCGCATAAGTTATAACGTTTACAAAAATAGGATTTTTGTACTCACTGTAAAATCATTTTCTCTGTAATTCCCCGACCGACACAGCTCCTCTCTGTAACTAAATGGGTTTGTTAGCCTGCCATTAGGAGAACTAGGCAAAAATTGTAACAATGCACAGAACTTTAGTCCCGCCCCAGGGGCGGACCCTGTGCCAACAACCCTCCCTGCTCCCAGGCAGAACTCAGTGCGTCAACAAGCAGTATAACGTAGAGAAAAGGAGGGGTGGGTGCTGTGTCGGTCGGTGAATTACAGAGAAAAGGATTTTACGATGAGTACAAAAATCCTATTTTCTCTTATATTCACCAACCGACACAGCACCTCTCTGTAACTAAATGGGACGTCCCCAAGCAGTGCCAAACAAGGGGTGAGAAAAAAAACAGCATTAAAACTTCATCCACCATGGCAAGTGGGAACTAGTGAAACTAAACCTACAAAAAAACAGCAGTGTACGAAAAAACACACTGCCATATAACCGGGCATTCTCAACAGGAGAGAGCCCCAACACCGCAACCTTTTTGCGGAAGTAATGCAACAGTGCATTAACAGTACTGCGTTTTTATCGAAAAAACAGGAAAAAAAATCTCAAGTGCAACTACACGGCCGCCTGCAAAACTTTGCGGCCAAAACAGGCATCAGCCGATGCACTGACGTCTACCTTGTAGAACTCTGTAAACGTATGGACAGACGACCAGGTCGCCGCCTTACACACCTGAGCGACAGACGCTTGGTGTTGGAAGAACCAAGACGTTCCGATTGCTCTTGTAGAGTGGGCTGTGACTGGAAAGGGGGGCACCTGCCCCTTCAAGGCGTAGGTACCCCCTGAACAAAAGTACTCACTAATGAGTGAGATGCCAGGGGTCTCTGAAAAAAAGACAGCCAGGGCTGAAATTTGCCCCTTAATGGTGCTCAACGCCAATTTCTGGTCTACTCCTTGCTGAAGAAACAGCAGGATCCTGGATATAGAAAAGGAGCGCGGATGCCACCCTTTCTTCTCACACATGGAGATGTAGGCCTTCCTGGTACGATGGTATATCTTCCGTGAAGAAGACTTCCGCACATTCAGCATAGTTGGAATCACAGAATCCGACAGACCCTGGTTCCTCAGCACCTGGCTCTCGATAGCCATGCCGTTAAAGCCAGCGATGGTAAAGCAGGGTGAAAGATTGGACCTTGAGATAGGAGGTCCTCTCACAGCGGCAGTCGCCAGGGAGCGTCTGCCACCAGACGCACTAGATCTGCGTACCAGGGCTGCTGAGGCCAATCTGGGGCAACCAGGGTTACTGGGATGCCCTCGGCTTCCACTCTGCGAAGCAGACGTGGCAACAGTTTCAGTGGAGGAAAGGTGTAGATCAGCTGGTATTGATCCCACGGAGCCACCAGCGCGTCTGACGCGTCTGCCCATGGATCTCTTGTCCTGGACACGAATCTCGGCACCTTCTGATTGAGATGGGAGGCCAATAGATCCACATCTGGTGTGCCCCATCTCAGGCACAGCAGCCTGAATATCTCAGATGCAACGCCCATTCTCCTGGGTCCAGCATCTGACGACTCATAGTCCGCCTGCCAATTTTCCACCCCCGGGATGTAAATGGCTGACAGGGCCGGAACGTGTCGCTCTGCCCACCGAAGTATGTGAGCGACCTCCTGAGCAGCGGCTGAGCTTCTTGTTCCCCCTTGGCGATTTATGTACGCCATAGCCGTGGCGTTGTCTGACTGTATCCTGGTCGGATGTCCTTGAAGACACGTCGACCACGTGTGGAGGCAAAGCCCGATTGCTCTCAATCCGAACAGATTGATTGGCAACCTGGATTCGTCCATCGACCAGAGGCCTTGAGCTGACTGAATCCCCATCACTCCACCCCAGCCTGAGAGACTGGCGTCTGTAGTGATCACCGTCCATTTTAGAGGAAGGAACGATTTTCCAGAATGAATCACCGGGGGCTTCTACCACCAGATCAGAGAGTCCCTGACTGGCTGGCTCACCTGGACCTGTCGATCCAGGGACAATGGAGATTTGTCCCATTTTGACAAAATCTCCTTCTGCAGGACTCTGGTGTGGAACTAGGCATAAGGTACTGCCTCGAAGGAGGCTACCATGAGCCCCAGTACTCGCATGCAAAAGCAGAGCGACATCCACTTGCGGTTCATCAGTAGTTTGACCGCAGATCTGAGAGTCTGCCATTTGTCTGAGGGGAGAAAGACCCTTGCTTCCCTGGAGTCCAATAGTAAACCCAGGTACTTCAGACGCTGGGTCGGCACAACCACCGGACTTCTTTAGGTTCAACAGCCACCCAAATTCTCGCAGAGTCTGCATGGTGATCGCCACATCCTTGAATGCAGGAGTCCCCTCTACCGTGGATTGTGGTTACTTTATTTAACCTGCATACTGGGGGGTCCACGACCGGAGGAGCCGACCATTTCTTGAGAAGGCTTACCTCAAAGGGTTAACGCACCGCCATGTTTTTGGGGATCGAAAAGGTCCTTTGCGGCCGACTCCATTCCCTGTAGATGAACTTGTCAAAATAAGTTAAATACGGGAACACCTTAAGTGAACGTGCTGGCTTGCGGGACCCAAAAGGGACCGATACATCAGCAGAGGGATCAGCTGGCTCCTGTATCTTCAAGGTATCACGCACAGCTATGATAAGTGCTCCAACAAGCGCTTTGTCGCGCCTGGACTCAGATGGGAAATCATCCTCACTGTCCGAATGGTCCTGGTCAGCCTCGTCTGATAGGTCAGAGCAGGGGTCACCAGCCGCAGCAAGGCCAGAGTCTGCATCAGAGCTCTCCCCAGAGGACGGGGGGGCTAGGGGCCTTTTACGCGCAAATTTCCTTCCACGCACCGCCTCTATTTTAGCAACAAGAGAGTTAAGGACCGCTGTCAGAGTGTCCATGGGCACAGCGCTATCCGCAGGTGACCCGGTTGCAATAGCCTGGATTTCGGGGGAAGAATAACCAGCTTCTGAAGCCATGCTGACCCTACCCCATCTTCAACCTGCAAGGGGACTGCTGCTGCTGCCGCTTTGGGGGGAGAAGGGTGCCTAGCGCCAGACTCACCACCCTGGGGCGTTCTGTGAATGTTACTAGCCATGCCTGTAGTCCCTAGGAGGTTACCCAGATGCAGAGTGAAGAAACTGTCGGCAGCAGCTGTATAGAATATCGGTGAAACGATCTGCAGAGCTTTGCACCAGCGTTCAGGGAAGAGCCATCCAGAGTCCTGTATAAACAGTGGACACAGGAAACAGCATGTGAGAGCACATGTAAAGCTGTAACAAGAGAACTGCGGTGAAAAGAGCGCTCGGGCTTCAAAAAAATGTCCGCCAATGCAATAGGAAAAACCTATAGAAAATGGCTACTGAGGCTCACAAGGGGAACCTGCTTCGCCCACAGCCAAAATGGCCGCCAGACAGCGCCATGAGGTGACAGAAAAATAAAATAAAATAAAATATCACAGAACAGTGCTGCCTGCATTCAGCAAGAACACCTCCACAGACTCCTTTTGGGACCCCCCAGACCGGGACCAGGACCAACGCTAGCCACACAGAGTCCCCTACAGGTGAGAGACCCAGCGAACCCCACACACACACCGCCCGCAGCACATGCAGCCCCCCCTGGAGGGGGGAAGGAGGGGACATAAGGACGTGGGAGAGAAGAGAAGAGGAGGAGGTGAAGTGGCCCCCAAATCGACCTCCCAGGGAATGCCCAGCTGCTCACCTCACCAAAGCAAGGAGAGCCGTACTTACCAGTTCTGGAGAGCTGGGAGACATTCCATCACAGACCTACTCCTGCGCAGTTACAGGGTAGCTGCTGGCCCAGTATACTGTGATCCAGACATCAGTAGCCCAGTCATATGTATAACCCGGAGCATTGAAGCTCACCGACCACCTCTGGAGCTGAGGTATGTCGTGGCCTGCCGAGCCTTAGCTGCGGCCTGCACACGCTCGATGGCCGGACTGGGGAGACTACACGGATAACTTAACCAGCCTGCCACCCAGCCGGCAGTTGATAGAAGATCCCAGGATCTTCTATCTTGTGCAAAAAACATCAAACCTGCATCAAACAAATGGACCAAAGGGCCCGCAGGGTTCTGCCTGGGAGCAGGAAGGGTTGTTAGCAAAGGGTCCATCCCCCGGGGCAAGTTTCTGTGTATTGCGTTACAATTTTTGCCTAGTTCTTCTAATGGCAGGCTAACAAACCCATTTAGTTACAGAGAGGAGCTGTGTCGGTCGGTGAATATAAGAGAAAATGTGCCTTTAAGAGCTATGGGAGGAAGTGACCTTTTGGCATCGCTTCTGCCCTACTATGGTATGGTATGGAGACGGGTAGGGCCCATCTTAACCTCACTTGTCTCCATACCAAGGACCCGATCGAGAAAGGACCGCTACCGGCGGTGGAGGGAGCAGGAGAGCGGCGGGAGGGGATACCACCATTATCGGATACCACCATTATGGGAAGGAGGAATGGTTCCTGAAAAGATGGATCTCTCGGTTGGTTGTGGCAGCAGCTGCTGCCGTTACCAAGATATCCATCTTCAAACTGCCGACGTATATGTACAGCAGCCGGTCAGCAAGTGGTTAACCGACTCCGTTAAGGGTAGCTTAAACATTGAGCGGACCATTTCAGTAAGAGAATGCACCAGCAGCTTCTCAGCACGTAAGGCTGAAGAAGGTCCTTCCCCACTTGGAAGAGGAATCCTCAGCCTGTCCATGGTCCCCTGAGGGGGATACATCTTCCCCCTCCCACAGTTCCTCCATTTGAGACGCCTGGGTGGTAGAAGGGGACCTAATGAGTTTTCTTCCACTCTGAAGATGCGATCAAAGCCGCTAATCTTTCCTCTAAACCACTCATAGCTGAGGAGAAAACCTGCTCAGTTATATAGACAGGTGTTGAAGTGTTGTAAGCAATTGCAGCACTTGATGACCCTGATGGCTCCCTCTGACCAGCCTCCTTAGACCTGGATGGTGTTGCAGAGGGAGGGTCCTTAGGACCTGAGGGCGACCCCTTCGTGTCCTTAGTCTTTGTGGCATTTGAACCACCTCCTCTGGACCTAGTGCTGAGCACAAACGCAGAGGTATCACCAAAAAGATGCACCCACTGCTGAGCAATAGTCCAGCAACTGCTGCTGCTATTAAGCTCGGCCTGATGCTTTAAGTAAATGTGCCTGGGAATGCCTGTGCCACCCACTCACATGCCACCCATCCGTTCTGTGTCCCACCTAGCTGTATGCACCTGACAAAGGCATTATATAGCCATACAGCTCGCGTTGTCAATGCTGAAGCGTTGCTCCGCTAAGCACAGACCTCTTCCTCCGACCACCCACCATGCCCCTCCCTTGTCTAATTTTAACATTTTCCTCCGCGAGCGGGCTCTGATCCTGGCCACATGGAGGTGGACTGGAGGAGGAGGAAAGCCGCTGAAGGGAACCGTCGTAATGGCGGCGGGAGCAGTGCGGCATACCACTTTCTAATGCCATGCTCCCTCTGCCTGGAGAAAAGCTATCGAGGTGGGGGGACATTCCTAGGAGAAGAAAACCCCCCTTTGCCACGACTTCACCTGGAGCCTGGGCCGGAGGAAGCATGCAGCTTGACACAGAAGCGAGACTGACTAGCATGGGCAGGTACGTGCTCGACAGCCCCCAGTGGTGACTAAAGGCATAGCAACATTTACTTTAAAGGAGAAAACCCACAAGAATTAGAAAAATTCTTCAGGAATCTCTTACCTTATCCAGCTGCAGGGTTCTGTGGTAACAGACCCAACCTTCACCTCTCACAGTGGGCTCTGTTACAAAACCTTCAGAGACTGGGGCCCCCTTTTTAAAATCATGGGATCCACAGCTCTGGGCCTGTAAAAAACACCCCGCCAGGAATATGGCTGAAAAAAAAAAAAAAAAAAAACACTAGATCCCGGGGTCCAGGTCTCTAAAAAAGAGAAACGCTACAAGCAAAAAATCGAATTTCTTCAGACACAAGGACCGGGTACCATTCAATTCGGCCTGGAAAAGACACTTTGAATGGATCCCGTTGCATGGCTTGCCCCAGTAAGGAATATTCCAGTGGAGCTCAGCACAGCACACCTTTACTGGTGACCAACATCTAAGACACTGGCGAAAAAACTGGGGTACTCCCGGGTAAGGGGAGGGGTTATATGGAGAACTGAACTTCCTGTTTAGGGTGTGCCAGTGTCCATCACCTGAAGGTGCCATATAATCCACACAATTATTACTGTGACTCTGTGTCCGGTGATGTATGATAAAGAAAACATCAAATAAGGGAGAACTGATCCTTAAAGGTATTACCATTACATCTACCCCTATTGGCAGTGGGATTCTCGTCCCAGGCACACCTGTCCCAACCTGTTGTAGAACTTAGAATCTAGTACATTCCCCTGCAAAGTTCCCCCTGACACTCTTCTATCCCTGGAATATGTATTGACGATAGAGACAGCACTTGTACTGTACCAGACAGAATGTGGTTCACCTCCCTGAGTCACATGACCTCTGGTGAGGCCCTGGTGGTTGATATATATACCTGCAGAGACATTTCCGGATTGAATCTACAACTGGTTTGTCCTATAATCCAGAGCAAGGCGTACTGGCAAAAAAATGCCAAGATATTAATGAACAGTAAACTCTGCTGTGGAGACCGAGCCCCCTGAACTGTAGACAGCCTCCAATCAACTTGGAGAGATTGGCAACAGTGGTTATTCTGCAAATTCCTAAAAAGGAAGACTATCAACCACCAATTTTTGCTCTGTAACACCCCAGAAACAGAGCCTTACAGAAAGCCAATGCCTCGATCTTCAAGTTCCATACAGAGAACGATCCTCTACCAAGACCTGGAGTAGGACTGTATGTAAGTAACGTGCATTGACCTAAAAATACAGCTTCCTCCTGTAGAAATATCAAAGAAACCCTTGGAACCCACTGCTTCCTGAGCAAAAATTGAGGTAATGAGTATTGAGATATCTTCAGCAAGCCCAGCACTGGGGCTAGACCTTTTTTGAACCCTGTGAGTTGAGGCCAACCCAAAAGGGAAGATGCACACAAAAAAAAAAAAAAAAAAAAAAAAAAAAAAAAAAAGGCTTTCCACTGCAACTACAGAAATCCTTGATGAGCCCGGCAACAAACCACCAGATGAAGAAGACGTGCCTTTACAGATGTTTACCGGTTAGGCTTCGATCAACCGAGATCAGACACACATGATGAAGGTGATGTAACCACAGTGATGAAAAATGAATGCATCAGGAAGCGCATAGTAGGCGAGGATGAAAATGTGATGTGTCATGGAGGATAAACATTGCAGTTTTGGTTACTGACGCCACCCCCCCACGATTCCCTAATGATGACTGAGGAGAAGAATAAATTCAATACCTTCGCCATCTCCCCATCCTTTGTAACCAGATGTCCTTCCTCATTCTTTACGGGGCCAATATGGTGTGTCCTTTTTTTACTATTTACATACTCAAATAATTTCTTGGGATTTTTTTTGTTCTCCTCCACTATGTCTTTCATGTTCCATCTTAGCCATCCTTATTGCACCCTGCACTGCAATGCCAAACACCACAGTGGCTCAGGAGGCACCTGACACCACTGTCTAATCAGGAGATGTGGACCCAGTCAGATGCCTAAACTTGAGAGCGATGCTCCTTCCTGCCCCGGCTGCCTCTCTTTTCTGGAACCATTTAACCGGTATAACAGGTAAATAACGCAGCAACTATATTAGCCAATTTAATATACAATCCTCCAAGGATGGACGTCTAAAACAATGTTGGTTTACCTTTATGCAACCCCTTAGGTACCCAGGTATGCCATTATGCAAGTACCTAGGTATGCAAACATGCAGGCATACAAGTATTCTTGCCATTCATGAATTTATGTATGCAGTTCAAGACCAATAAGCACAGATGCATGTAGTCCCAGGTAAATAAGCACATATGTATGTAGTCCTAGGCAAATAAGCACATTCATGTAGTCCCGGGAAAAAAAAGTACATATGTATACAGCTTAAAGTAAATAAGCACATATGTAGTTTAATGTAAACATATACATTTGCAGTACAAAATGAAAAGATGCCAGCATGTGTTTAAGCAACATGAATCCATGGAAGCATGGGCTTATGTAACTATGCATTTAGTCGAAACACATGTCCCTGTAAACAGCCATTTATACAAAACATGCCCATGGAAACATGTATTTACCCAATAAGCAAGCATGCTTTGTGAAAATGTGTTTATGCAACATTACGCAACAGTCATCTATGCAGACATGTATAAACATACATCTTTATGCAGACCATGTATCTTTATGCAACCATGTATATGTATGCAAACATGTATAAACATGCATCTTTGTGCAACCACGTATCTTTATGCAAGCATTAAATGTGCCATTGCATATGCTTTTTCGAATGGTTCAGATTGAAGTCCATGATTCTTAATAGAACTGTCCAGACCTGTAATGCACATGCATTACATCAATGACCACCACCTTACAGACACTTGCGAAAAAACTGATGTGCTTCCTGTGTAGGAGGGGTTATATAGGGGAGGACTTCCTGTGATTGTTCTGACTGATCTACTAGTGTCCATTCACCTATAAGTGACGTATAACCCAAGTAGTTATTATAACAGGCTCTGTGTCCTGAGATGTACGATAAAGAAAAAGAGCCTTTAATATCACTTTAATGAACAGTAAAAGTGGCAAAATTCTAAAAGGTAGACCCTCTTTCCTCTACCATTAGAGGCACTGGGATTTAGGCGTGAAAACTGGTGCAGACTAATATTTTAGTGGAGTTAAAAAAAAAAAAAAAAATACCCAATGAAATGTTAATTTGACATTTAAAATCTCATCCAGGCCATTTTCCTTGTGTATGAAACTCAAGGATTTTTCTTGATTTCACAGGTTGACATATTCGTATGTACATGCAGTATTGAAAATAATTATCTTTGATACTGATTAAAGAAATGTGTATAGGGCAGCCTTTCAGAAATGTGGAAATTTATAAAGCTTTGCAGGGAAAAACAGCTTAAGTTCATGTAAGGCTGCTTTAATCTACTTCAAAGCAGAACCTACTTTTTAGTGCAATAATCATGTTTTTAATTGGCACAGGCTAAACCCTCAACCACTAAAACTGAAATTAATGTGAATATGAGGTCATATTTATGAGCCATTTCTTTTCAAGAATTTACTTTTGTTTGCCAGGAGGAAACACAATACAAAATATGTTTCTATATGTTTGCTGGCCGTTTATATTCTGGAATCTAAGCCATATTTGTACCATATGGCTAGGTCTAATATCGAACCATCACACCTATATGTGCATGTTGGACCTCCCATTTCAAAACCCCCTAATATAGATGTGCCTTTTGTTTGAGGATATAGCAGCAAAGGCTAACTAAAAAGATGTTGTAAGAAGTCTGAGAATTTGTGCCATTGTTCATTCTGCCCTAAAAAAATAAATGCAGTCGGCTTCATTAAATGTGATTTCTGGAAGTGGCTGCATTATAAAATGTACAGGAGAATATCTTGTTTAAAGGTAGTAGTATGTTCATGGCTCGGTTAGAATGCCGCTTTAGAAAATGGGCCCCTTTTAAGAAAAAAAAAAAAAAAAGTGAACATTTCAATATAGCTGAAAAACACAGCTAAAAATCAAGCCAAAAAATTTAAAGTTTATGAAACATTATCTACTCACATATCTTCTACTGCATGTTTCTTCCTTCTTTTTACTACGATCACATTACTGGTTTCACAGTGAGGGGAAACCTCTTCCACATTACTATGGGAACTGGCCAATACTGTTTGCTGCTTGCTCTGACCACTGCTGCAGGATTGTTCCACCAAGTCCAATTCAGTGTTTCCATGACATGTCACAGACACAAAGGAATCCAGCACCTCTTCCTGGAGAAAAAAAAAAATGCATAAGAACAGAACAACGTTCAGACAGGTTTTGTACATAAACCCCATAAAAATAAAGGCCAAGTGCACCTGTAAGGGAAAAAAATAAATGCACATATTTTTGCAGGAAAAACAATGTGTATTTATAATTGTATATAAATATATTAAAAATAAAGTGACTAAGACTAAGTCTAAGAAGACTTAAAGTCTTAGATTTTATTATTTTTCAACTTAAATCAGAACTAGTACTAATTCAGTTCCCTAAGGTGTCAGCATGTGCAATAAAATTGTATGTAGCTGTGGGTTACATACATAGACGTACAGTAGACCACACTGTTTTCCGGCCCCCGGGTATGAACGGAGACATCCCGGAACAGTCTACAGTCTGGTCTACAGTAGAGGTGCTCAGCCAATCACAGCAAGCAATGTAGACTAGTCTGTTTCTGGAAGTCTCCGCCCATATCTGGAACACAGTGTGGTATAGTGTATAGTACTGGAGTATGTAGACGGTCACAGATACAGAACATACAGTTTCGCACATGCAGCAGGCTGAAAGCTTAGGGAGAGACAATCAATGACTGACATAGTTTGTCCCAACAACAAACTATAAAAGAAGAAGAACAACATAATATGGCAGAAGGCTGTTATTCTGTTTAACAGTATCTGTAAAATAAGTAGTAAATAAATTAATAATAAAAAGTTTAACATATGCTAAATGCAATAAAAAATTTTTAATTATATTATTTTCAACTTGAGAACTAGTAATTTTATTTTTTTCCCCCCTAAGTTCTCTCCCTAAGGTGTCAGCAGTTGCATGTGTGATAAAAGTATGTATGTAGCTGCGAGTTACATACATAGTCATACAGTAGACTGCACCGAGTTCCCGCCCCCAGGTATGAGCAGAGACATCCCGGAACACAGTCTACAGTCTGGTCTACAGCAGCGGTGCTCAGGCAATCACAGCAAGCAATGTAGACTAGTCTGTTTCTGGAAGTCTCTGCTCATATCTGGAACACAGTGTAGTATAGTGTATAGTACTGGAGTATGTATACAGCCACAGATACAGAACATACAGTTTTGCATTTGCACATGCAACGGGCTGACAGCTTATTGAGCGACATAGTTTGGCCCAACAGCAACAAACTATGTATATGTACAGTACTAGATTAAAAGCTGGAGTTCTCTCTTAAATTGAAGTGCAAAAAAACAAAACAAAAAAAAAAAAAAAACTGTAGAAGCACTACAATGAACAACCAACTAATGGCAGTATGGCACAACTAGACAATTGGAACATACTGGTAGTCAGTCATACTATGTTGTATGTTCCAATTGTCCCAATAGCACAGTCCAATGCCAATTAATTTACTATGTTCAACAACATGGTAAATTAATTGGTCTATGCTATGGATTTATAAATCCATTTCAGTAAAAGTGGCAGATTTCTCTTTAAGAACAAAAGTTGTTCAGCTTTCTCACAGGAGAGACGGTTTCTCTTCTCATCAAGAATATGAGATACTAGACTGAATAGTCGCTCACTCTATACTGGTGCTTGGGGCAGATAAATATCTGCGTGTAATCTGTGCAAGCAAAGGAAAACGTTGTTTGTTGATGTGCCAGTACGCAAGGGGATTGTCACTTCTGGCGATAGGCTGTTCATCTAAATAAATGTCCAGCTGTTGGGTAGCTGCACTTGTTGTGGCACTGCTATGGACCGGGGTGCATTCATGTAAAATTTCTTCAAACATATCAGATATGGAGCGAGCGTTTTCCTCTTCACTTGTATGCAACCGTTTCTTCTCACTTTCCTCTGTGCTACACCTCAAAACTCCTTCACCGGATGCTTCCACCATCTCCAATTGTGCCTGTATCATTTCCCGTGCACGCTGCTTTTTCTCAACATTAAAATAATGCTCTTTAAATTGAGGATCTAGAACTGTGGCAATGCAGTACAAAGTACTCCATGTCTTGAAACCGGTTGGTAACGGCCTCCAGTAGAGTGGTTTTAGCCGTTTTTACGCCATGGTCTGTTTCTATCTCTTTTCCTAGCAGACACATCAGTGCGGCAATCAAGGGAATAACTTCAGAAATGGAAGCATTAGTTGAGCTTATTTCTTTTGTTAACTGTTTAAATGGAGATAGAAGAGACAAACTATTTTCAACTAACATCCACTGATGTGCGCTCAGTGTTGACGGCAGCTCGTAATTTGCAATGTATGCAGCTAAAACACGCTTTTGCTCAAGAAGACTTTGCAGCATATAGTAGGTGCTGTTCCATTGAGTGGCTACATCTTGCTGCAGTCGTTTCGGTGGCATTCCAAACTGTATCTGCAAAGCTTGTAATCTGGAATAAGCAAGCGGAGAATGCCTAAAGTGACCCACAACTTTTCTTCCTTTTTATACAATATCAGATATGGTGCGCTGACTCAGCAATCCTTCATTCACAGCCAATTGCAGCGTGTGTGCCATACACAGTATGCTTAGAGTTCACTGTCCTCCATTGCCTTTTCCATGTTCCACGCATTATCTCGGACAATCAAATGCACTTTAGACTTCTCAATGTGCCAAGTGTCAAGCATTGATTTTAAAGTATTCAGCTATTGCTGCTGCAGTATGTGATCCAACAAACTCGCGTGCATTAAGTAGGATGTTTTGCAATTGAAATTTGTCATCTATCCAAAGTACTGTCAGGCTAAGCATGCTCGTTGGACTGACGTCTGAACTCCAAATGTCGGTAGTAAAACTGATTGCTATGTCGGTAGTCATGAGCTCATGAACGTGTTTTCTAACACTGCAAAACAATTCAGGTAGACAAGTATCTGCAAATGTAGCGTCTGCTTGGTAGTAACGTGGCTCAATATGTTGCATGAGCCTACGGAATCCAATGTCCTCCACAACAGAGAATGGCTGGTCGTCTAATGCAATAAATTCCATAATTTTATCTGTTATGGCACGAGCTTTGGGACTGTCACTTGCAAATTTTTTTAACCTTTTCAAAGACTGTGGCCACAGATGGTGTTGAGCCTGAGTCACTTTTTGGAGGTGGTGTATCAAACCTGTTGAAAAATGCCTTGGCACTGTACCCACTCTTGAAATTTCTGCTGAGCAAAGACTACAGATTGCAAATTTGGGGTCATTATCAGAAACTTTAAAATATTTCCACACTGCAGACATGGTTCACCTTTGCTGGTAGCGCAGAATAATAGCAAAGAATGATCTATAGTGGAAGTGAAATCTGATGGGGGGGGGGGGGGAAAGAAAGGACTAAATCAATTTAAAAGCTAAACCCCAGGAGGCAGCTTTAAAAAAGTAAACTATCACTTTTTTTTCTTTAAAACGGTGCAGCTCTTGCCATGCAAGGTAGTTATGTCTGCACTGCAGTACATCTGACTTGTACCAAAAAGATAATATAATTGCACTGATTAAATTTCATTTGAAATGGAATGGATTGCTTGCAAATTGCATACATGATTTGTTGAAACCTGACAGTACGCAATAAAATATATAATATATAGTTTTTATTATATTTATTGCGTACTGTCATTTTTTTAAAAATGTGCTTGCTGTCATGTCAGTGTGTACTGTATAACTAACTATACTGTGACAAAATGACAAATTCAATGACAACAAGGGCATACAATTTTATAGTATACTACAGAATAAATAGCATGCCATTCCATTTCAAACCAGTTTTATTATATATAATATTTTTGCTACAAGTCAGATGTACTGCAGACAGACATATTTAATACCATACTGCATGGCAAAAGGCCAAGTAGTAAGTAATACATGTTGTTTGACTGCTATGACAGTTTCAGTAGTATAGCAAAATAAATAATACTAGTTGGATTGTTTCTGTCAGTTTAACTTAAGACAAAAAAGGCAATGCATTGGCTCACCGGCGAATAGTAGTAATGGTAGCCATCCAGGAGGGGCAGTGCCCGCTCTTGTACTTGAGTATGCTATGTGCAGCCCTCTATGAAGCCGTCTCTCGGGTCCCAGCAGCATCTCTCAAGCACGAGGAGCGTCTGCGGGGGAAGGTGTCGGCGTCTCAGCAGGGAACGTGCTTACGAGTGCGGCGTCTTAACCGCAAGGAACGTGCAAGCCGCCCTCAGAACAAGTGACGTCACCCAGAAGTTTCTCCCGCCGCTACTACGCATGCGCGATTTTCGGCACCATTATCGGCAAGAATTCTCTTTTGGCAAAATCCCGAAAGGCCGATATGTTTCGGCGGCCGAAATTTCGGTGCATCCCTATTTTTAACTAATAAAAACCTGCACCAACGCCGTGGCAGTGTGCCCCATTCAGTTGCTTTGTATTGGGGTGTGGCAAAAATATAACCCATCATTTTGCGGCAGGAGTACTGCCCGCCAAAACATGACAATTATTTGCTGTACCATAGCAAAGCAACTTGCATGTGTACTTTGACATGACATTCTAAAGACCTACACAAGTTTACATATGAACGAAAAAAAAAAAAAAAATATATAATATAATATAATATAATATAATATAACTATAATATATATATATATCATCAAAAGGAAGACAGGGAAGAAGAGACACGTACCGATTGTGCTTCTGAGGTTTCCAGTTCCTCATTTTCAACATATCTGCAAGCAGCAATTATACCCTGAATAGCAACACGCCTGTGTTCTCTGTAATGAATTCGATCAATATGTGCTTTAAGTTCATCAATTGTGGATAACATTATTTCTACTGAAGAAAAATAAATTTTACGGTTAAATACAGGTTTTATTATTGACAAAGTAAATATATACAAGTAGAAAAATAATGTCTAAATACAAAGAAGAGTAGAAGTCAAAGTCAGAAATACAAATTTATAATCCAGAGTAACATTCCACACAAAAAAACAAAAGAGAAAACAATTCCAAAACATGTTAACGGTAGCGGATGAAACTTCCATCAATGAGTATATGGTTAAGTTAGGTAAATATTTGGGAAGCGTAGTTGATTACTTGCTTACTGGGCACTTATAACACCTGCCCAGGCCAATTTTTAGCTTTCAGCGCTGTCGCACTTTGAATGACAATTGCGCCATCATGCTACACTGTACCCAAATGAATTATTTTTTATACACAAATAGAGCTTTCTTTTGGCAGTATTTAATCATCACTGGGTTTTACATTTTTTTTTTGCTAAAGAAACAAAAAAATATTTGCGAAACCGGTAATTTTTTTCCTTCACTGATAGGCAGCACTGATTGGTAGTACTGTGGGCACTGTATGTGACCCATGACCCTGTAACAGAAGCCAGTTAACAGATTTCTACCCTTCTCACGCTGTCAGCAGGAGGATAAAAAAAAAAGCAGATAAACAGCTTTGGTTTACTTCTGTGATCAGCTGTCATTGGCTGACAGCTGATCACGTGATAAATGGGCGCCGTGATTGGCCCTTTACCCTGTTCTGTGATCAGCGGAGTCCAAAGGACTCGACGATCACAGAGCGTGCCGCCCGGTACGGCGCAGGGGGCTCCCTGCCGGCACTGGAAGACTGCGCTGTAACCGTTTTTCAGCTATAGCACGGGCAGAGAGTGGGAAACCTGCTGTGGCAATGGCCATGACACAAGCAACACCCTCTCTTGCTGCCGGGTTAGCCCTTAACCACTTGCCCTCTGGGAGATTTACCCCCTCCTTTATGACCAGGATATTTTTTCTGATACGACACTGTTATTTCAACTGACAACTGCGCAGTCTTGCAATGCTGTACCCAAATAAAACGTAGCTCCTTTTTTCCCTACAAATCACACTTTTTGGTGGTATTTGATCACCAATGCGGTTTTTCTTTTTTGTGCAATAAACAAAAAAATAACTGACAATTTTGAAAGGAAAAAAAAAAAAAAAAAAAAAACACACTTTCTGCTATAAAACATAAAAAAATTTGTTAAAAAAATCTAAATTTCTTCATCAATTTAGGTCAATATGTATTCTGCTATATATTTTTGGTAAAAAAAAAAAATCCCAATAAGGGTATATTGATTGGTTTGTGCAAAAGTTATAGCATTTTTACAAACTATGGGATTGTTTTTCTACTAGTAATGACAGCGATTAGTGGCTTATAGGGGGGCTGCGATATTGCGATAATTGGGACAAACTTTTTGGGTTCCATTGACACTAATACAGTAATCAGTGCTAAAAATATGCACGGTCACTGTACAAATGACACTAGTTGGGAAGGGGTTAGACATCAGGGCGATTAAAAGGTTAACCGTTTGCCTTGCTAGTGTGTCATGGTTATGCAGTAATCTTCCCCTGTTTGCTTAACTCTCCTCATGTGTTCAGACTAAGAGGCCAGCCACTTCCACCTGATGGTTTTTAAAACCTCTCCTCTAAGCATGGCTCCACCCCAGGCCCCATCAGGGAACCCTATATTAACCTGTGCACTGCAAGCCAGCGGTGCTGATCAACCATTGTGTATTCACTGTGTGTTTGGCTTCCTGTTTCCTGCTTGCTGTGTGCTCTATGTTTGTCTCTGTTACTGACCTTGGCGTGTTCTTGACTATTCCTGTCTGCTCGTGACCCTGACCTTTTGGCATGTCCCAGACTATCCCTGTGACCCTGAAACTTTGGCGTGTATTCTGTTGATCCTGTCTGCTAGTTGCCCTGACCTCTGCCTTATCCCTTTACTATCCCTGTTGTTGCAGCCTGCTGTTTCCTTCTCCTGTAGTCTACCGTGAGCGTGAGCTGTAAGACCCTAGGGGCCTAGACCTGGAGCCAGACTGCAGAGAAGTCCATCCTCACCACTAGAGGCTCTTAGACTCCGCACCCTGGGGAATCCCAGCTCCAACTGGGATCTGTGTTAATGATCCAGTAGACCTGCTTCCTGAACCTCCCCGGGTAAAATCTGCAGCAGTCCTAGGGTCCACTATCTTAGCGGTGCACTTCCGATTCCTATGGAGTGCATCTGTCCCCTGGTCTCAGGTGACCTGACACAGTGTTTGTGCACTTTGTGGGAGTTGCCTTTACTAGGGGGAAGGCATTGATCCATGTTCCTTCTTTCCCTACTAACGGAACAGCGATCTGCCTTGCAGAGAGCCAGAACGGCGGACATAGAGTTCGTAGTACCTGCAGATCAGCTCCCGCTGTATATGAATCACAGCGGGAGCGGGTCGACCACGGCACGCATGTGTGCCCCAGACCCAGTAGTGTTGGATCACGTACTAGGCACATTAGGCACAGAGCGACCATCCTCCCGCAGTATATGTAGCGGAGGGGCGGGTTAGGGATGCGATAAAAACAAAAAACGCAGCTGAAATTATCCATTTTTTTTACCACCTGTGTTAACTAAGCCTTACAAATTATATAAAAACAATACATTTTTCTCTAAAAGTGACAAAAGGTAGTTAAAATGTGTAGTTTGAAAACAAACCTTTATTATCACTACAATACTTGTCAAATGTTGCTGGCGTTTGTGGGTATGGATGATATCCCCCAATGGTAATTTTTCTTTGGACATCAGCTTCATGCTGCGTTTTCATCCACTTAATGAAATCTTTAACTTTTTCATCACTTGTATAGGGCTGTCCTTTATGATAATCTGAGAGACAACATATCATAATTACTGCAAACTTGTGAAATCATTGTGACATCGGGATAACACACCATATACAAATATACATCACAAATTCTGAGAGATGATTAGCCTTCAGGCCTACAGCAGAGACAAGCGTTCCTATAAGGCTAGGGCTACACAAATGGCTTTCCGTATCAAGATCAGTTGATTTACTTGTGGCACATTCAATGTTAGTAGGAGGTACTAAGATGTGCAACTGATCTCATTGACTGCACACAATACAGTGAAGCAGCAGAAACTACTAGCACTTAACTTATAACTTAAGGCATATTAATTCGTTTTGGATAGAGAGGGATTTGACCTGTAAAATATTTTTATTGCTGTCTGTACCCCCAATTAGGGATATTCACCCCCTCCATTTGTTACGTTTACCATCATCGAAAGTGAAAGAAAATTTGTTCTCAGAACAGTAAGAGGGGAAATCTTCCAATGGGGATACTAGTTTGGTTTTTATACAAAAGTGCCATTTGCACGACCGCGCAAATGTCAGTTAAAGCAATGTAGTGCCGTTTCACAAAAAATGCTCTGGTCAGGAAGGGGGTAAATTCTCCTGGGGCTGAAGTGGTTAAAAATATCCCACCTCTTCTCTGCTAGTATCCTAGACCTGCTACTGTATCATTGGCTATATAAAACAATCATCCTCAACATTTTCATGCCCTCTATTCTTAAAAACAATTAACACCACAGGCTATTTAATATCCGGAAAGCATTTTAAGAAAAGCAAGCTCACAGGAATTGAAATAATTGCTTTGGCTTACATACTAGATATAAACACCTGACTTTCATTGGAGGTTGTAAGGTAAGCGTGGCAAATTGGATCCTCTGGATATTCATGCACCACACGCATCTGTGTGCACACCAGATATGTCACTATGAAAAAAATAAAATTAAATTAAAGTTTAGGAGCTGCCAGAGTAGGCTAGCATACATGAAGCTTAACTGTGGTCCAGGACAGCTAACCAAGAGAATAAAACAAATTTATCATACCTTAGGGAAGGAAAACAGCTGATAAAACCTCCAACTGAAGGTCAGATCTTGCTGCCCATCAAGTAGCCAAAGATCTTGAGAAATTTATTTTTTCTCAGCAGGAGTCTGATGACCTGTACCGTTACATTGGGAAGGGTTCACCTCTCCAATCCATCTGGCTATAGAACCTAAGCCCTTGTACACACGGTCGGAGATTCCGACAACCAAATCCGTCGGATTTTGTCCGAAACTGTTGCATACACACGGTCGGACGAAGTTGAAAATCCGATCGTTCAGAACGTGATGACGTTATTTCGTTACAAAGGAACTACGTTCAGGCTAGTAGACAATAGCTTTGGTGTAGGAATTTGATCTGAGCATGGGTGGCACTTTGTCCGATCGGAATTCTCTACATATGATCGGAGTATGTCCGATCGGAGCATTTTGTCGGAAAATATTTCCGGCAAGTTGGAAAATTTGGTCCGACGGATATTCCGACGGAAACAGTCCGATGCAGACCACACACAGTCGGAATATCCGACAAAACGCTCCGATCGGACACATTCCGTCGGAATCTCCGATCGTGTGTACAAGGGCTTAGAAGCTTTACCCGATCTTGTGGCCACCAAATAGAACTAAAAAGATGGCCAAGCTTTCTGAACATCTTAGTTCCAGATCTCTCAAGACAAAACCTTTCAATCTACAAGAAAGAAGAATCTAAAATCGACGCTACCTTCTGATTTATCTGGGTACTGCAGGAAACGGACACTTCTTGCAATCTACCGAAATCAAATAATATCTTGGGGAGATGCACATGAGCTGGCTAAAGGATTACGCAGGTCTTTTAAGACAAGCAAGAATGGTTCATTACATAAAAGTGATTACAAGTCACCCACTCCCATAATGCATGTAAGGACTATTTTTTTTTGTTTCTTGTTTGTATTGGCAGCCAAAAAGATCTGACCTGAAAGAGATGCCCTTCATGCAAATCAAAGTTGCCAGAAGTGTGGAAGGACACTGTTATGTCAGGAATGCATTGATTATCTTGTTAGAGGAATCAATGTCAGAATGCAGGGATCTAATTTCTTCGGTAAAGAGTGAACTTGATGCCACCATTCAGTCTTTGTTCCTCTTTGGCAAACCCCCCATCGAGTCAAGCAACTACCTCTGTCCTTGCAAAGGTCCACTTTTAGCCCCTCTGGTAGTTACGTAGTTAGATCCTGCTATCCAGGAGGGCCACCCACCTTCTCATTCCAATGGGGATTTGGAGGAAGAGGAGGGGGAGGGAATGAAGAATGCTCTCTCTAGCATGTCTGCAGTCCGTGACCATTTTCTTGCACCAAAGGTGCCAATAATGGGCAACAATAAATTCACATTAATTCACATTTTCGGTATCAGTTTTCAGCCTAGTGGTGTATTTTTTATTTTCGGCACCAAAAAACCCATTCAGTGCACCCCTACCTAGAACACATGCTTCATTGCCATTGTGACATCTCAAAAGTCACCTTTCAGGGCTGGACCCCCTTCTCTCAAAGGACACATTTTGAAAAATAATTTAGCTGATAGAATATTTATAAAATATTTTAGTATACAGTTATCAAAATCAGGGCAGAACTGAGCAGTGAGAGGGGAGAAGCACACAAAAAAAAGAGTGCCTGTCCCTCCCCTCTTCTGCACATTAACAGAAGACTTTGTATTTTGTGAATGAATCTGGAGGCATCTGGGAGTAGGCAGGAGGCGAGGGCCAGACATAGCCGCTGCAATGGCTACTGTTGAAGAACCAGAGACTAGGTCCAGCATTGGGCTCCCAAAACTACAGCAACAGTGGTCTTCCAGGAGTTCTATACAGTGCCTTGAAAAAAAGTATTCATACCCCTTGAAATTTTCCACATTTTGCCATGTTTCAGCCAAAAACAAATGTATTTTATATGGCTTTTATGTTATAGACCAACACAAAAAGGCACATAATTGTGAAGTGGAAGGAAAATGATAAAGGGGGCTGAATATTTTTCAAAACCAGAGGCAACACTTTGTAGAACCACATTTCACTGCAATTACAGCTGCAAAACTTAAATATAAAATGTGCAGAGCTTAAAAAAAAAAAAAAAAAAAAGGAAAAAATAAAATAAAAATTTACACAAAAAGTTTGTGATACTATGGACTTCTGCTTTAAAAGAAAAAAAAAAAAAAAAAAAACACACTGTATACGTAAATAAAGTCCCAAATACGAATGGTTTCGGATTGGCTGACATTTACCTAGTCAAGCCTATAAAGCAGAGGTCTCAAACTGGTGGCCCTCCAGCTGTTGAAAAACTACAAGTCCCATGAGGCATTGCAAGGCTGACAGTTAAGAGCAAGACTCCCAAAGGTAATGGCATGATGGGACTTGTAGTTTCGCAACATCTGAAGGGCCACCAGTTTGAGACCCCTGCTATAAAGCTTACCTATAGGTAGTGTAAATATCTCTTTAAAACGTACCGTTTAGGAGATATTTACATTACATGCTGCCAATGACATCACTGGCGTATGCGCTTTGAAGGAGCAGCCACCGGTGCCATTACGTCTGAGCCCTGTGCCGTGAACGGCGGCTTCCGCGTACATATGCGGGAGGGACATCATCACAGCTCAGGCCAGTCACAGAGCTGGAGCTTGCGAACCCAGAAGCAAGACAGGTGAAAACGGAAGCAGCTGCAGCATGGACATCACGGCACTGGAACAGTTTTGTTTTAAAGGTAAGTTTTACATAATGTGCTAGTATGTGATGCATACTAGCACAAGAAAATAAAGTCCAGCGGTATACAACGGGAGGAGGAGGAAGAGGGCAGGAGCTATCTGTAACCTGGATGACAGACCTATGTCCCTTGAATAGGAGCGTGATTTGACCACATTTGCGTAAGGGGCCACAACACAAGTGCTGATAAGCACAATAGGAGCTCTCTGAGGACACTCTGGTTTTTCTCATGATCACCACCTCTTGAAGACGACTTGTGGGACTGTCAGTCTTTCACTTAACCATTCGAATTCTGGAGATTTTGGACTATATTTACATATATGCTTTTTCTTTTGTAACAGAAGTCACTATTAATCACAGACTGGTGGGTTTGTTAGACTTTTTTTGTGTAGTATTTTCACTTATTGTGTGTGATGTTTTAGTGCTGCACAGTTAATATTTAGGTTTTGTAATGTCAAGTATCATGATAAGCAGATTTGCTTTATGAATACACAATTACAGCTTTTCAGAAGAAAAGCAGTCCTTTCTGCTAGTGTAGACAAGCCATTAGGGTCTGTTAACATCATGTATCCACTTGCCAACTACAATACATATACAGTGCCTTGAAAAAGTATTCACACCCCTTGACATTTTCCAACCAAAAACGTAAATGTATTTTATAGGGATTTTATGTGATAGACCAACACAAAGTGGCACATACTTGTGACGGAGAAGGAAACTGAAATGTTTTTCAACATTTTTTACAAATAAATATCTGAAAAGTATGGCATGCATTTGTATTTAGCCCTAGAGTGAATGCTTTGTTTATGTCTCTACCAGCCTTGCATGTCAAGGAGAGTGACATTTTTGTCCATTATTCTTTGCAAAATAGCTCAAGCTCTGTCAGATTGAATGGCAAGCATCTGTGAACAGCAATTTTCAAGTCTTGCCACAGATTCTCAATTGGATTTAGGTCTGGACTTTGACTGGGCCATTCTAACACATGAATATACTTTGATCTAAACAATTCCATTGAAGCTCTGACTGTACATTTAGGGTCCGTTCACACAGGGGCAACACGACTTTGAGCGAGACTTTGGGAGGCAACTTGGACACGACTTGAGTATGAATCACAGCACGACTTGAGGCAACTTACAAGGCAACTTGAAGTTGCTTCCAGGAGAGGAGACTTTACCAGTGGCCAATCACATAATAATCAGCTCTGTGGGAGGGAGGGGTTTGCCTAGAAAACTATTTTTACTTCCTGGAAAGTTGCTTCAGTTAAGACAGGGGATCAGACTTGGAGGCAACCTCTATTGAAATCAATGGGCACAAGTTGCCTAGAAGTCGGATTGAAGTAGTACAGGAACCTTTTCTGAAGTCGGAGCGACTTCAGTAGTGTACATTAAGACGGCTCTCATTCACTTACATTGATTTTTAAATGTTGCGCGACTTGAGGCAACTTGGGACGACTTCAAGTCGGATCCAAAGTTGCTCCTGTGTGAATGGACTCTTAGGATCGTTGTCTTGCTGGAAGGTTAACCTCTGCCCCAGTCTCAAGGCTTTTGTAGACTAACAGGTTTTCTTATAAGATTGTCCTTTTTCCATCCATCTTACCATCAACTCTGACCAGCTTCCCTATCCCTGCTGAAGAACAGCATCCCCACAACATGCAGCCACGGTGGGGGTGGCATGTTTAGGGTGATGTGCAGTTTTAGTTTTCCACCAGAGAGTTTTTCTTCTAAGCCAAAAAGTTCAATTTTGGTCTCATCTGACCAGAGCATCTTCTTTCAACAATGGCTTTATTCTTACCACTCTTCCATAAATGCCAGATTTGTTGAGCGCACAACTAATAGTTGTCCTGGACAGATTCTCCAACCTGATCTGTGAACCTCTGCATCTCCTTCGGAGTTACCATGGGTCTCATTGCTGCTTCTCTTATTAATGCTCTCCCTATCTGGCCTGTCCGTTTAGGTGGTCAGCCATGTCTTGCAGTTATGCCATAACCCAACCCCGCCTAAAAACGTATCCACTGCTTTATCCCTGACCTGTCTGGTGTGTTCCTTGGCCTTCATGATGCATTTTGCTCACTAAGGTTCACCAACAAACCTATGAGGGCTTCACAAAACAGCTGTATTTATACTGAGATTAAAATTACACACAGGTGGATTCTATTTACTAATTAGGTGACTTCTGAAGGCAATTGGTTCTACTAGATTTTAGTTAGGGGTATCAGAGTAAAGGGGGCTGAATACAAATGCATGCCACACTTTTTAGATATTTGTAAAATATTTTGAAAACAATTTATTATTTTCCTTCCACTTCTCAATTATGTGTCACTTTGTGTTGGTCTATCACATAAAATTCCAATAAAATATATTTACGTTTTTGGTTGTAACATGACAAAAGGTGAAAAATTTCAAAGGGGTAAGAATACTTTTAAGGCACTGTAAATCTGTCAGATGTAAAAAAAAAAAAAAAAAAAAGGAGGGCAGTCCAGGAGGTTACATGTACCTTATTGCAATTAACTCAATGTGCCTTAACTTTTTTTTTTTTTTTTTTTTTTTTTTTTTACAAAAGAGCTAAAATCCTAAAATTCAGCTTTAATGATTTTAAAATGATGGCCTACTCAAATCAAATAAATCTGAACAACAACAAGTAACAGAAATACAAAACTATAAAAATATGCAGACTGCATTTCAAGCTTCTTATGAATTTTGAACAAGTTGTTGGCCATGGAAACGCACAAGCCCTAGGCATGATGAGTAATCTAGCTCTGGTTTATAGTATATACACTCACTAGGATGAATTTTCTCAAATATGCTTGGTTGTGAGGTTGCAAAAATTTCAAGTAGAAGTGGCTGGTCAGAGGTCCCATCAATCACATGGACCCAACGATACAACCAAAAATCTTCACCTTCATCTGAAGAAACAAACCAAAAAAAAAAAAAAAAAAGGTTACAGCAGATGGTTCTTGTATGTCCAACAATTAAAATACTCCTTAACAGATACAGTATATATTCAAGATATGGGTAATGTGCAGTTAAAGCAGCATATTTTAGCAGTTTTAGAATGTGACTGCCAGTTTAGAGCTTTCACACATAATTACGTAATCACGTGACTTACAACATCCTATATAGGCACACGGTATTCTCAAAACAGCACCCAACTCAGGTTTTGCTGACACTATTTAGGACCGTTACCACCAAACTTACCACAGCTGTTCAAATACTGGGACATCAGGGAAGACTGACAGCAAACATTATATAATATATGTATATTTGTGAATGTTACGTTAGACTGCATCTGAGACGGTAGTTGGGCTGTAGTAATGTTTTTCAACTCCAACTCCGAGCCTGGATGGTGGCCCCATAGAAGTTTGTGTGAATGTAATGCACAAAATGGGACCAACAGACAGTCTTGTGGTATGTAGGTAAACCACCAAGGCCACAAGCGAGGGATCTTGGTAACTACAGATCTATTAAGGATAAGGGCAAGGTTAATTACATCAGGGCACAAGGGTAAAAGAATCAGTGCACTTTGTCTGAAAAAGTGTACTTATTTTTAAAGCATATGGTATAAAGTCTTCATTACAAAGTAATCAGTGTGACTATTAAAGCCATATCCATCACTTCCTTATTGAGCCAAAACTAAAGCTCTTCAAATCAGCAGGAAGCATTCGTTTTTCAGATTAAAGAGCTATAGGTCTGACTGCAGGGGGTGTGCTGGATCACAGAGAAAACTGCTTCCACACAAAGAACATTGATCCTTATGTACAGCATGCTGGCAGATCATAGGCTTCTGCTCAGGCTGTGGCTTCTACAAGTATGGAAGGAGAAAAAAGTGGGGAAAAAAAAAAAAAGGATGCAAAATGGCCAGGTTGTAAAGTTTGAAAATGAATTCATTCACCTTGCTAATAGCTACAGATATAAATACCTTTGTTTCATAAACAGTAAAGCTCAGTTACCTCGGCTCCGTTTTCGTTCACATCTTCCCACATATGTCACAAGACCAATTACATCACAGACTTGGTTATGGGGTAAATTATTCAGCTCTGTTCTAAAATTGTAAAGAAAAAAAAAATAAAAAAAAATAAACACACACACACTGGTGAAAAATTACAATTTAAAACCTATAAATACAGTTGAAAACGGCTCCAAGGTCTACAAATTAGAAAGTGACGAAGTACTGAAAAAAAGCCCCACAGCTACAAAAAACAAAAAAACCACAAGCATTGAAAATCAATCATGTTCTTCTGCAATGCATATTGCTTTTGGTAAAACATGCGGTCAGGCACTAGGAGCTTACTTACTGAACATGAACAGACCTGTATGTGACATGTAAAAACTTCTAAACAGAGTGCAAATGTGCCTATGTTCAATTAAGTATTTACAGATTCTTAAAGCAGAATAACATTTATTATGACCAAGTAGTTTGTTTAGATCAAGCGGGCCCAAAAAAATTATTTCATTAACCATCTAGTGCCTTGAAAAAGTATTCATACCCCTATGGCACAACTTCAAACCTAACAAGACATGGCCGTACACTTAAACTGACAGGCTGGGCAAGGAGAGCATTAATCAGAGAAGCAGCCAAGAGGCCCATGGTAACTCTGGAGGAGTTGCAGAGATCCACAGCTTAGGTGGGAGAATCTGTCCCCAGGACAACTATTAGTCGTGCACGCCTTCAATCTGGCCTTTATGGAAGAGTGGCAGTAAGAAAGCCATTTTTATAAGAAAAACATAAAAAGTCCAGTTTGCGAGAAGATGTGGTGTACACAGAAAACATGTGGGAGAAAGGTGATCTGGTCAGAAGAGACAAAAATGTAACTTTTTGGCCTAAAAGCAAAACGCTATGTGTGGCGATAAACTTAGGCTGGATTCAAACCTATGCATTTTTAGTGCTTTTTGCATTTTGCACTACAGTCGATTTAACATGGTTTCCTATGGAACATGTTCTGTAGTGAAAATCTGTAAAATGCAAAAAGCACTACAAAATGCATAGGTGTGAATCAGGCCTAACACTGCTCATCACCCTGAACACACTACCCCTACCTTGAAACATGATGGTGGCAGCATCATGTTGTGGGGATGCTTTTCTTCAGCAGGGACAGGGAAGATGGATGGAGCCAAATACAGGGCAATCTTAGAAGAAAACCTTTAATGCGCCCGTACACACGACCAGACCAGATTTTTGTTCGAAGGATGTTGGCTCCAACTTGTCTTCATACACACGGTCACACAAATGTTGGCCAACAATTACGAACGTAGTGACGTACAAAAACGTACAGGATGTCTCCATTATGAATGCTAGTTATATCTCTGGCTCGTGCTTGATTTTGGAGCATGCATGGACTTTTGTCCAATGGACTTGCGTACACTTGATCAGGAAGTCCGACAAACATTTGGTGGCGTAAAATTTGAGAACCTGCTGCTAGCCAACATTTGTTGGCGGAAAGTCAGCCAACAAATGTTCACACGGTCGGACTTTCTGCCAACAAGCTCACATCCACTATTTGTTGTCGGAAAATCCGATCCTGTTTACGGGGCATTAGTGTCTGCAAAAGACTTGAGACTGGGGGAGAGGTTCACCTTCCAGCAGGGAATGACCCTAAACATACAGCCAGAGCTACAATGGAATGGTTTAGATCAAAAGCATATTCATGTGTTAGAATGGCCCAAATTCCAGACCTAAACCCAAATGAGAATCTGTGGCAAGACTTGAAAATTGCTGTTCACAGATGGTCTCCATCCAATCGGACAGAGCTTAAGCTACTTTGCAAATTAGAATGGGAAAAAACGTCACTCTTAATGTGCAAAGCTGGTAAAGACATACGCAAAAGTTATTGACTCAAACATTTTTCATTTCCCTTCCACGTCAATTATGTTCCACTTTGTGTTGTTCTATCAATAAAATCCCCAAAAAATACATTTACATTTTTGGTTGTAACTGGACAAAATGCATTTTAACAGTGAGAGGCAGAACAAAAAATACAGAAAAAAACATTTAAAAAAAGTTATACATTTATTAGCATTTTAATGAGTGAAATAAGTATTTGACCCGTTTGCAAAACTTGACTTAGTACTTGGTGGCAAAACCCTTGTTTGCAGAGGTCAGACGTTTCTTGTAGTTGGTTACCAGGTTTGCACACATCAAGGGATTTTTTTCCCACTCCCCTTTGAAGATCCTCCCCAAGTATTTCAGGTTTCAAGGCTGACATTTGGTAACTCGAACCTCCAGCTCACTCCAGATATTTTCTATGGGATTAAGGTCTGAAGACTGGCTAGACCAATCCAGGACCTTAATGTGCTTCTTGAGCCACTCCTTTGTCCTCTTGGCCATGTGTTTTGGGTCACTGTCATGCTGGAATACCCATCCACGACCCATTTTCAATGCCATGGCTGTGGAAAGGAGGTTCTCACCCAAGATGTGATGGTACATGGTCCCGTCTCATGTCCCTTTGATGCGGTGAAGTTGTCTTGTCCCCTTAGCAGAAAAACACCCCCAAAGCATAAAGTTTCCACCTCCATGTTAGATGGTGGGGATAGTAGTCTTGGGGGCTGCATTCCTCCTCCTCTAAACACAACGAGTTGCGTTGATGCCAAAGAGCTCGCTTTTGGTCTCATCCGACCACCACACTTTCACTCAATTCTCTTCTGAATCATTAAGATGTTCACTAGAGAACTTCAGACGGGCCTGTACATGTGCTTTCTTGAACAGGGGAACCTTGAAGGTGCTGCAGGATTTGAGTTCTTCACAGCATAGTGCGTTAGCAATTGTTTTCTTGGTAACTGGTTCCAGCTGCCTTGAGATCATTGACAAGATTCTTTCGTGTAGTTCTGGGCTGATTCCTCACTGTTCTTATGATCATTGAAACTCCCCGAGGTGAGATCTTGCATGGAGCCACAGACCGAAGGAGGACTTTTGTGTTTCAACCATTTGTGAATAATCGCACCAACTGTTAGCCTCTCACAAAGCTGCTTGGCGATGGTCTTGTAGCCAATTCCAGCCTTGTGTAGGTCTACAATCTTGTCCCCGACATCCTTGGACAGCTCTTTGTTCTTGGCAATGGCGGAGAGATTGGAATCTTTTTGATTGCTTTTGTGGGCATGCGTCTTTCATACAGGTAACAAGCTGAGATTAGGAGCACTCCCTTGAAGAGTGCTCTTAATCTCAGCTCATTACCTGTATAGAAGACTTCTGGGAGCCAGAAACCTTGCTGATTGATAGGGGATCAAACACTTATTTCACTCATTAAAATTCAAATCAATTTATAACTTTGCTAAAAATTATTTATTTTTTTCTGGATATTTTTGTTATTTGGTTTCTCACGGGTAAAATAAGCCTATCATTAAAATGATAGACTGATCATTTCTTTGTCAGTGGGCAAACATACAAAATCAGCAGGGGATCAGATACTTTCCCCCTCACCGTATAGTGAGTCAATTAGTGGGCTGTGTATATAAAGATCTTCAAATTAACCAGCTCCAAATGTTTTAAGGATTCTCTCTTCTTGCCTGGAAGTAATTAAATGTATTAAAAAAATTTAACATCCAGGGCAAATATTAACAAAACGCCACAACAAAGGGTCTCTTTTGGTGGTACAGTTTGTTCTCACGAGGGACTTATTTTGGCATGTAAATTTCCTATAAATGGTCCTACAACTGGCATTGAGTGCAGAGCCAAAAAAACACAACTATTGTAATAGAACATGATATTGTAGTGTTGCTACCATAGCTTGAGACAATCTGAAAAATTCTCTCTCATCATACAAAGACATATTTACATTAGATGAATACCTTTTGTTCTGTACCTTTCAAAAGTACACGTCAAAATCCCTGACAAATTAAACTGGAGGATAGAGTGGGGGAAAAAAAAAAAAAAAAAAACACCAGCAGCAAGTGCCTTAGTAAAAATGCTAAAATAACTAGCCCATTTACAGATCTAAGAAGTTATATGCAAAGCTCGTCTTTCCTTGCGAAAGAAAAACTTGGTCCCACTACCACCCGAACCTCTGTTTTGGTTCTGCACATTACTGAACCATCAGGGAGGAGATGGAGTTAACCTTACCTTTTTCTTTTCTTGCTTAAGCAAAGCATTGTGTTCTTACACCTAAAAAGTTGCATTAATGTCCTCTTTTCTATGAGCTATGGATGCTGGTAATAATCCCATTTAAAGATCCGAAATACTGATTGTACCAAAGTCAATTGATGGATCGCCTTGGGTACAATCAGCCTGCCATAGATGGTTCGAATCTCAACTAGTTCTCACTAAACCAGCCAAGATATGAACCATCTATGTCCAGCTTTACCCTTTAGAGAAAAAAAAAAAAAAAAACAAACACACAAACATCGCTGCTATATTAGCTGACTTATGTGACTAGAAAATGCCCTGACAAAAAAAAAAAAAAAAAAAAAGATTTAGGCAGAATGGGGGGCTATTCCTGTATGTACAGGTAAAATTATTTTTGTGGGTTTTAACTTCTCTACACACTATCAGTTTTCCTGCAGACAATACTCTGAAGAGGGGGTCACAAGGGGGGGAAGAATTTGTGACAAAAAGTTTGCGTTTATCAGCATTTCAACTACTTTCACAAAGCTGGGCCCCCCTTCATATTGAGGGCATGCGGCCTGGTACGGCTCAGGAGGGGGGGGGGGGCGCTCGCTCGTCCCCACCCCCTGTCCTGGCCGGCCGGGTAGCGTGCTTGAATAAGGGTCTGGTATGGACCCCCACGCCGTTTTTTTCGGCGTGGGGGGGGGGGGTTCTCCTTAAAATCCATACCAGACCTAAGGGCCTGGTATGCTCTCGGAGGGGGAACCCTCGCCGTTTTTAAAAAAAAAAAAAATTTGGCATAGAGTTCCCCCTTAAGAGCTCATTCTCTGATTGGCCACGGCAAAAGTCACCTGGCCTGGGGCGACAAAGTCGTGTTGTAAGTCGCCCCAAGTCGTGTCCAAGTTGCCTCCAAAAGTCGTGTTGAAAGTCATGTTGCCCCTTTGTGGACCGGCTCTTAAGCCATCTAGTCCACAGGTGCTCTGCCTTTGCCTTGGTCACATCAAAAGAAACTATCTCCTGTCATCCTGTTCAAGACTTGCTTTTCTGACATCCCTTTTGGCTCCAGATTCTGCTTGCATTTCCACTACGTTGGTCCCTGACTTCTGGCTTGGAATTCCGATTACTGAACTTTGGCTATGTTTGACTGTTTGTTCTTTTTACTTTTATTATTAAACAAGTGTGATTTAACTGTACTTCCGTCTTGGCCTGATTTCATGGTTTCTGACATACATATAGGAAAAGCATAAAAATTAGACAATCTTTTAAAAAAATAACTTGGTTATTAAAAAAGTATTGGTAAAACCCCTCCAAAAAAGGTCCAAAATCAAAAATTTCCACCAGACTATAGTCTGCTCTTGGAAAGCCCCAACGTTAACTTTCTCCAAAGTAAATATACAGACAGAATGGGACTAGGATAATGAAAAATGACTGGCAATTTCTTCTTACACCCACAAGAAGTTAGCACAACATCTGGTCCTCAGATTTTCCACTCCCAGTCAGACGAAAAGGTGTTACACCTTTGAGCTACATGGATACCTGGATAGCTCCGGTGTCATTCTTGATAAACTAATTTCCTTCTCTCCTTTTCTAAATGTATAGACCGCTAACTACTGGGAGAATTCCAGAAGTGATGCTGGATGCTCTGTCAACTTACACTACATCTAATATTAAACCTTCATTTTATTTTCAGTATTACACATTTCTAAGAAGATTATTGTTTTACAGTTCAGCAGTGTATGTACAACTGTACAGACTTGATAATGACACTAACTTGTAATATAAAAATGAGTATAATTATCTCTGAATGTAGCTTGTGGGGGCTTTCCCCTCTTATTTGTATTATAAACATTGACTAAAAACGAATGAACAAGAAAAATGCATTAAACCAGGGTTTCTTGTATGAAATTCAGGAGTACAGATGCATGTGCAAGGAAAATCATGTAATTACTGAATCACCACCTTGTGACAAATTGATATTTTATTGCCGGCAGTCTCCACTCAGGCTTAACATCCTCTCTTCGAAGAACAGAAATCTTAGACATGGGGTCTCTGGCATTCAAGCTTATTTCTGTAAAAAATAAATAAATAAAAATAAAGTAAAAAAATAAAAAAAGCTCACAAAAACCACATAAACTATTCAGATTTTTTTTTTCAAACAGCCTCAATTTGTCTTTATATTTAACCTTACAACTTTCTTTAAAAAAGGATCTTCAGTAGTTTTTTAAAAAAATCCAACACTTACCAGTCCAGGAATCCAGCAGTGTCCTCAATCGGGCTGGTTCTTTGCCAGTCCTTAGGTTCCCAGAGACTCCATGTGGACTGTGGGGAATCCAGCAGTTAACTCCTTGCAGGTTCACAGCTGGCTCCCCACTGCACACATGGGAGCCTTGCTGCACTCTGAATAGTCCAGCAGCCTCCTGGGACTTAAGGCACGTCCCAGGAGGCTGCTGGCGGGGTAGAACTTCCGTTGGAATCACCTAGGTGATTCCAGCAGAATTGTGAGGGGGTACCTGACTAAAATACCCGCCACGCACCAAAAACTACGTTACACAAGTGGGTGGAGAGGGGGGATCAATCTAACATTTTAAGGGTGAAGTTCCACTTTAACCACATCATAATTTCTTACAATAGTGGGGTGGGGACATCCATCGAATCTCCCTCCAATGCTAGCCACGTGATCAATCATGGAGGCCAGGTGAGATCGCAAAGTGAAAACAGAGGGGAAAAATGCTTAAGAAAAGAAAACTGATGCAGTCAACACATCTAAAGATTGGCAAGCTGCAATATATGACATTTTTGGTTTTGGGTTCAATGCCACTTTAATCTTTAATAAGAAAATGTATTTTTCCCACGCTACCTGTGGCTATAGTGTGCTAGCTGTTGCAAACACCTAATTGGTCAACCAAAACCAACACAATGAATAGCGTAAAAATCAATAATTGGTCTTGCGTCCTAGGTAGAAACTAAAAAAAGTTATATAGAAGGTGTTAAAAAACCAAAGTAGATAAAAAGGTGGACGCATCTGAGATAAAGTCCTAAATTCTAATCAAACAATGCAAACAACCTAGATACATTCTAATAAAGTGATAAAAGTGGCAAAAGTCACATATAATCTTCAGACTGAATGGATAAAGTGCATGCAATTAAAATTGTCCAAATAGAAGACTCAAGTGAATATAAAAGTGCTTCAAGAAGATAGCGTTCATATAGACAAGTAAACTGAAGCTGTGAATTGCTGCTCCAGTTAACTCTGTGCGGAGAATGTAAACAATGATTTAGTGGTCGATTTCTTCAGTGAAAATGCACCTGTGTGAGTTGAGTTGCAGCTTGATATAGCGCGGTCATTTACTCAGCAGAATCTCGACACGCTTGGGACACACATTCACACATATACTAGGGCCTATTTGGACAAGATCCAATTAAGCTACCAGCATGTCTTTGGAGTGGAGAGGAAACCGGAGGAAACCCACGCAAACACCAGGCAGATGGTGTCGTGGTCGGGATTCGAACCAGTGACCCTTTTGCTGCTAGGTGAAAGTGCTACCCACTATACCACTGTGCTGATTAGCGCCTTACCTTACCGCTGTAAGGTAACAGCGTGAAAGAAAAATAGCATCCAACAAAATCCAGGCTCCTGTAGTAGATAGCTGGTAGTTTCTAGCCTGTGCAGCTCAGCAACGCATGGAAAAGAAGGGGAAGGTTTCCAGGTCCAATGCCAATGAAAAAAAGGAAAGAAGGGGGGGCCAGATCGTGAAGTATGTTGACACTTGAATTTATTCAGTTTGTTTTTGTATGTTTTAAAGGCGAATACCAAAACGGTATGTTTTTAAATGTAATAAATTCAAGAGTCAACATACTTCACGGAAGTGCTGGAGCAGCACTTCACAGCTTCAGATTACTCATCTATATGGACACCATCTTCTTGGGGCACTGTTATATTCACTTGAAGAGTCTTCTATTTGGACAATTTTAATTGTGTGCACTTTATCCATTCAGTCTGAAGATGTCGCTTTTGTCACTTGCACTTTATACATTAGACTGTATCTAGGTTGTTTACATTATTGTTTGACAATAATTTAGGATTTGATCTGTTATTTTAGCTTCTACCTAGAGCACAAAACAAAATAGATTTTTACACCACTTTAATCTTTGCTGCAGCAAACAGGACTGTTCAAAAAAAAAAGAAGCCATAGGTTATACAGACAGATTGTATTACAGTAAGAATTAATGAAGACTAAATTGGGCTTTACTTTAATGCATTACTTTTCTATGACGCTCACAAAACAGAAGTATACCATTACAGAATAACCATTCTAAAACTTGTTTCTCTAAGGACAATTTTTCTAATATTATGCAACCAACGTTAGGTCGAAGATTTTGTAACCCAAAATAGGGATCGGACAAGCAGATGCTTTGTTAGCGTAGATTGGGCACTGACTTCTAAACTATGATCACTTCTATATTAAAAGAAATTGTTACCCTTACCTGCTTAACCCTAATAATACATGTTTTAGGTCTCCCTCTCAGACACACCAGAGAGAAAGATTGTGCTGCTTTCTTAACCACTTCCCACCCAATGCATATATACGGCCGGGTGGGAGCCGTCTACTTCTGATAGGACGTTCATGAACGACCATCAGAAGGAGCGGGATCGCACGTGCCCGCGCAGCGGCGCGATCTCGGTGTGCTCGTGTCACCCGGACACAGCACATCTCAGATCGGCAGGAGGGCTCTGTGATTGGCCCTCCTGATCACATGACGGCCGTGTCCAATCACGCACGTCATGTGATGTAAACAAACAGCTGGTTGCTAGGCAATCGGCTCTCCTCACACGGAAGTCATCGCTGAGGAGAGGAGAGCAGATTGCTGCAGCCGGCTGATGATCAGTGAGTATGAGCTGTTTTTTACAGCTTTTTACTCACTGATCATCAGTCTAGTGTAAACACACCACACACACACACACACACACACACACACACACACACCAGTGTAAACAGTCCCCACACGTCCCCAAATGATAAAAACACATGTCCCTAATAATAAAAACATGTCCCCCACATATGTCCCACTAAAATCACATGTCCCAATGATTATCTGCACACATGATCATTTGCGTACATATGTCCGTGATCACACAAACCAATTATTATACACTTAACGGAATTTTTTTTACCAAAAGCATGTAGCAGAATACATTTTGGCTTAAATTTATGACAAAATTTGATTTTATTGGATTTCTTTTAAAAATGGAAAAAAGAAAATATTGTTTTTTTCCAAATTGCCGCTTTTTTTGCGCTTATATCGCAAAAAAAAAAAAAAAAAAAAAAAAAAAAAAAAAACGGAGTCGTGAATAAATAACACCAAAATAAAGCTCTATTTGTGCGAACAAAATGATAAAAATTTCATTTGGGTACAGTGTAGCATGACCGCGCAATTGTCACTGAAAGCGCTAGAGCGATGAAAGCTGAAAATTGGGCTGGGAAGGAAGGGGGCGAAAGTGCCCTGTATTGTAGTGGTTAAGCACACCAGTCACATCACGCTGATTAATCAAAGCTTCAACATATATATGATAAAGATTTGTTTGAAGCTTCATATGCATTTCATGGGAAAGCAGTCCTATGTAGAACTCTCATGTGGTATCAATTAGTCTCACCTCCCCCATTGTAAGAGATAAGGTTACATCCTTGTCCAAAGACACAGAGTTTCAAGTATGTTATAAGTTATTTTATATTACAATATTTCCTGATTAGGATTATTATTAAATACATTACATTTTAAACGTATACAATCTCCTGATATATGTAGTATTTGGTTTAAAAGATAGGAAACTTGTATTGTATAAGTTAAATGGTTTAATACATGGCAGTTTTGCCATCCCAATGACATTTTTTGATTAGACGGTTTTGCATTTCAACATCCTGTTGGATGAGGTGGGAGGGAACTTGCTCATTCAGAATTTGCAGGCTGTGGAACAACAGAGCTCAGAGGAACTTTAAATCATCCTTATTTGGGAAAAGGGTGGGGGGTTTAGTTGGAGTAGTAAGTTAGTAAAAAGGCAGACTTGCACTCCAGCAGACACGAGGAGACATTGGAGAAGACCTTCTTACACACACACACTATATACTCGAGTATAGGTCGATCCGAATATAAGCCGAGGCCCCTAATTTACCACAAAAAAAAAAATGGGAAAACGTATTGACTCGTGTATAAGCCGAGTGTGAGACATGCAGCAGCTACTGTTACAGCTTAAAAGAGTGGAAAAGAGGGTCAACAATGCCCATCTGCAGCTGCATACCTCCCTGTGTCCATGCCTGTGTCCCGTCCATGCCTGTGCCCCGTCCATGCCTGTGTCCATCACAGCCTACCTGTCTCTTTGCCTTCTGCAGCCTCTGTGTGCCATGCCGCACCTCTCCTCCTCGTCTGACAGACGGCGACCATTCCACTGTTCAAAAGCCGCGCCTCTCTGTCTGCGATAGGCGGAACACTCAATTTCCCAGCAGTCAGTGTTCCGCCTATCACGGACATCCTCTCATCCTCGTCCGTAGTATGAGAATGAAAGGATGTCCGTGATAGGCGGAACACTGACTGCTGGGAAATTGAGTGTTCCGCCTATCACAGACAGGGAGGCGCGGCTTTTGAATAGTGGAATGGTCGCCGTCTGCCTACCTGATCTGCGTGACATGAGTATAAGCCGAGGGGGGCACTTTCAGCCTAAAAAAAGGGGCTGAAAATCTCGGCTTATACTCGAGTATATACAGTATACAATCTTCATTTCAAGAATAAGAAGCTTACCAATGCTATTTTATATTCTACATTTTGGACACTGTTTTTGTAATATTTTGCTATTAAATCAATTTTGGAGTTTTTACACAAGAAATTAACAGATTTTCTAGAAAATTTCCTCATCAATATGAATTGAAATATAGTTAATACAGTAATAACTATATTTCTAGTTATACGCTGTATATGATATATACATTTATTTATTATGTACACACAGTCTTTCACTACTTTCCCAAGCAAAAATTACTAGGTCTGACCTAAACAAAAACTCTACAAATCTAATGAAGCTCATCACTTCAGTCTTTAGGTCAGAACTTTAAGCACATTTTATAAAACGGACCACAAATACATATCTTTACAAGGCAAATAATTCTCAAAATGTATAAAAACAGCAAGGAAAAAAAATAAAAAAGCAAACATTTACATCAAAATAGTTTTTACATAAATGGTAAAATGTTTGAATATATGTAATACTTAAAGTGGTTGTAAAGGCACAAGGTTTTCTACCTTCATGCATTCAGATAAAAAAAACCTGTGAGCAGCATAGGCCATGGGCAACATTAGGAGAAATATGGTTGTCCATAACTTAATGCAGAGAAAATTATTTTTCAGCGAGTGCAAAATCCATCTCACTGTTCCATTCATTGAAGGACACTGCAAGGTCTGCTTGATATGGAAACTAGCAATCCTTGGCCATGACAAAGACCCCAAAAAGGACAGAGGGATGCCCAGGGTCCCGAAAGTATCAGACACAGAGACCAACTAGGGCTGACTTGTGAGACATCTTGGAAGGCATGCAGAAGTCAAACAGGAGACTAAACACTGCTCCAATGGCACCTGCTCTAACAGCTCTTCAGTGGGGGACCAGACATCCTCCCAGTCATGTCAGGAATATCAGAGAACCTACTATGACTTAACAGATCAGGGTACAGGTAGTCCCAGAAAGTATACCTGCGGCACTCAGCAGATAGTCCATGTGCCCACAGGCAGCACCAGAAGCTAACACAAATGTACAGTATCTCACAAAAGTGAGTATACCCCTGACATTTTTGAAAATATTTTGTTATATATCTTTTCATGTGACAACACTGAAGAAATAACACTTTGCTACAATGTAAAGTAGTGAGTGTACAGCTTGTATAACAGTGTAAATTTGCTGTTCCCTCAAAATAACTCAACACAGCCATTAATGTCTAAACCGCTGGAACCAAAAGTGAGTACACCCCTAAGTGAAACTGTCCAAATTGAGCCATTTTCTCTCCCCGGTGTCATGTGACTCTGTAGTGTTATAAGGTTTCAGGTGTGAATGGGGAGTAGGTGTGGTAAATTTGGCGTTATCGCTCTCAAATCTCTCATACTGGTCACTGGAAGTTCAACATGGCACCTCATGGCAAAGAACTCGGAGGATATGGAAAAAAGAATTGTTGCTCTACATAAAGATGGACTAGGCTATAAGAAAATTGCCAAGACCCTGAAACTGAGCTGCAGCACAGTGGCCAATACCATACTGCAGTTTAACAGAACAGGTTCCACTCAGAACAGTCCTCGACATGGTCGATCAAACGTTGAGTGCACGTTCTCATCATTTCCAGAGGTTGTCTTTGGAAAATAGACTTATGAGTGTTGCCAGCATTGTTCCAGAGTTTGAGGGGGGGGGGGGAAGCCTGTCAGTGCTCAGACCATATGCCGCACACTGCATCAAATTGGTCTACATGGCTGTTGTCCCAGAAGGAAGCCTCTTCTAAAGATGATGCACAAGAAAGCCCACAGTTGGCTGAAGACAAGCAGACTAAGGACAGTACTGGAACCATGTCCAGTGGTCTGAGGAGTCCAAGATAAAATTTATTTGGTTCAGATGGTGTCAAGCGTGTGTGACAGCAAGCAGGCGAGGAGCACAATGCGTGTCTTGCCTGCAGTCAAGCATGGTGGTGGGAGTGTCATGGTCTGGGGCTGCATGAGTGCTGCCGGCACTGGGAAACTACAGTTTATTTAGGAAACCATGAATGCCAACATTTTCTGTGACATACTGAACCAAAGCATGATCCCCTCTCTCCGGAGGGCAGTATTCCAACATTATAATGACCCCAAGCACACCTCCAAGACGACCACTGACTTGCTAAAGAATCTGAGGATAAAGGTGATGGACTGGCAAAGCATATGTCTAGACCTAAACCCTATTGAGCATCTGTGGGGCATCCTCAAAACAGAAGATGGAGGAGCGCAAGGTCTTTAACATCCACTAGCTCCGTTATGTCGTCATGGAGGAGTGGAAAAGGATCAGTGCCAACCTGTGAAGCTCTGGTGAACTCCATGCCCAAGAGGGTTAAGGCAGTGCTGGAAAATAATGGTGGCCACACAAAATATTGACACTTTGGGCCTAATCTGGACATTTTCATTTAGGGGTGTATTCGCTTTTGTTGCCAGCAGTTTAGACATTAATGGCTGTGTGTTGAGTTATTTTGAGGGGATAGCATATTTACACTTATGCAAGCAAACTCTACTTTACATTGTAGCAAAGTGTAATTTCACATGAAGACATAACATTTTCAAAAATGTCAGGGGTGTACACTTTTGTGAGTTACTGTAGCTAGCAGTGTACCTACAGACAAGAAACAGCCCCCTCCTGGATCAGGTTGCATGCAACAGGCATGGGCAGAAATAAAATAAAAAAATAAAAACCCCCACAGCAAGATATTAGCACCTGCCTCAATTTACCAGCTGCTTAGGCCCCATTCACACCTGAGCGTAGCTTTTTCAGGCAGAAAACTGTGCGGTTTTACAGTGATTTGCCATGATTTTGTGCAGGGCAAAAAGGTTGCCAATGTAAAAAGAAGAAAATTGCCCAATAAAAAAAAAAAGTTCCAGAACTTGTTTGAGCTTCAGGCATTTTGGAGTGGAGATGTGAACCATCTCCATAGAGAATAATTCATTTTTTTTCCCCCTGCAGCGTTTTGCACCTGAGGCTTCAAGCTACAAAACGCACAGGTGTGAATGGGGCCTTAGTGGGCACTGTGGACAGCTGACCCCTGCCAGATGGATGTCAGGTTGGCAAACCCTGCTTGTAGTAAAGCACTATACATGCACTGGATAATACAGATTACAGAGCACCCAGGTTATGAGGGGAACCTCATGGAGAAAAACGACATAGGACAGCAGGTGACCCCAGTCTTTTCTGGCATATCAGATAAACCGTATATTGCCGAAGATTTGAGTCCCCCCCCCCCCCAAAAAAAATAGCGCTGTAAAACAACTCCCTCGCAGTCTCAGTGTGAAGACAGAAGGGTTGCACACAATACGTTTTTTTTTTCTGGATTATCTTGTACATCTCTGTGGTATATCTGACACTTTATTACACTACATGCGGATTTTACTTAAACTGCACTATAATGTGTAGTCCTTACTTGATTACATTTTCCGGTCTTGTCTTTAGGGCGTCTGTGCAGCCCACGTGTGCACTTGTGTGATGTGGCAATGCGCCCGCTCTGTGATGTGGATGGGCCGTGCTGTGGTCTGGTCTTGCCTGGAGGGTATGCTGGACGGACGTATTCATGGCAAGTACAGGTAAGAGATTTCTTAATTGCTTATGTAGCCTTACATGCGTTATGGTCTACACTATACTACCCTTTTTTCCTTTAGATAGCCCTGAGGGATTGCTGAACCTGACTTAACGGCGCAACTGCTCTGTGTGATTGTAGCTTGGGCTCTCTGCTCTAATGGTCCTGTATATGGAACCGGCTTTAAATATTTGTTTATGCTAAGTAGGTCTATGACTCCATGTCCAAATTCATATCACACCCACCCATATTCTCGCTCCCATCTGGTTGAGTTTATCCCAGTTAATAATATCGATAGTATAGTTACCATATGGCACTGAGCCAGTATCTTTGTTTCATCATATATATTTTCTGTTTTCTAAATGACTTATGTATGAATTGTTCTAGCTGGCCCTCTTATGAATACCCAAGTACTTGAAATACTATAGATGAAAATCTTTCATGGACAGATATAATGATGATCTATTTTTTTTTTTAACATAGGTTGTTATTATACAAAGTCTTAGCCATGTTTTATTTTAGATAGCGAGACGTGTTTTTCCTCCAAAAATCCCTAGGGTTGTCCTGACGAAGCTAGACAGCGAAACACATTGACACACAGGGGGGTCACTACTGTAAACTATGCACATTCATTTTTGTCATGTATTATAGGTTTAATTCTTTACCCCTTTACCATGTATTTATTACTAAACATTTTAAATCTACTGTTCACTGTGCCCTTAACCGGTTCCCGACCAGCGCACGACGATGTACGTAGACAGAATGGCACAGGCAGGCATATTGTCGTACAGGTACGTCCAATATTCAATGGCGCCCTGCCATCGGGAGTGCGCCGCCGCCGCGCTCCCGTGCTGGTCGGGACCCCCGTGAGTCCGGTCGCAGGACCTGATCGCCGCGGGCATCCCCACGATCGTCTCACGGGACGGCTGAATGGAGGAAATGCCGTGTAAACAGCATTTCTCCATTCTGCCTAGCAACTAGTGACGCTGATCTCTGCTCCATGTGATTGGAGCAGAGATCAGTGTTCACTAAATGAAAGCCCAACCCCCCCACAGTTAGTAACACACCCCTAAACCCCTACCCACTGGTTAACCCCTTCACTGCCAGTGTCATTTACACAGGAATCACTGCATTTATATAGCAGTGATTACTGTATAAATGACAATGGTCCCAAAAATGTGTCAAAAATGTCCGATGGGTCCCCCACAATAAAAAAAAATAAAAAAAAAAAAAAAAAAAATATATATTACTGTTCGCCGCCATTACTAGTATATAAAAAAAAAGAAAAAAATATTAATAAAAATGCTATAAAACTATCCCCATTTTGTAAACGCTGTAACTTTTGCGCAAACCAATCGCTTATTGTGATTTATTTTTTTTAACAAAAATACGTAGATGAATACGTATCGGCCTAAACTGAGGGAAATTTTTTTTTATATATATTTTTGGGGATATTGATTATAACAAAAACTAAAAAATTTGTTTTTTTTTTTCAAAAAAAATTTCGCTTTATTTTTGTTTATAGCGCAAAAAATAAAAACCGCAGGGGTGATCAAATACCACCAAAAGAAAGCTCTATTTGTGGGAAAAAAGGACGTCAATTTTGTTTGGGAGCCACGTCGCACGACCGCGCAATTGTCAGTTAAAGCGACGCAGTGCCGAATCGCAAAAAGTGGTCTGGTCTTTGACCAGCAAAATGGTCCGGTCTGTAAGTGGTTAAAGTCCAACCTTTGGGCTATTTTATCTTTTATACCAATTAGCCTTAATTGACGTACCATGCAAATAAATTCAGTGCTGGTGATAAACATTTCCATAAGGGGAATCAAAGGAAAGGTTCTCCTCTGTGCGATAGTGAGAGTAGGTGCCAGATTCTGTGTACGAATCCCACTCCATATGAAGTGTACACTTAGCAGACCTTGGCAAGTGAAGAGCCTGAATGGATAGTCTCAAAGCCTCCTCGTGGGATGTTGGTAAAGCTGGATGATTCTGGGTTAGGTGTATCTGGAACTCAGGGAACGATTGGCACATCCCGCTGATCAGTCTGTAGTACCCACCGCCCAATCGTACTCACACAGAGATGCCAAAGATGGTGCCGTGATCGCATAAAACAGATTGCAGCCCCATAGTGCGATTCTGAAAAGTGATTTATTGGTACAAAAAAAAATAAAAAAATAAAAAAACACACACCTCTTTAAAAACCACATATATTATAAGCATAGGTTCAAAAACGTGGATAATTACAACTGTCAGCTCAAACACCAGATGATAAGGTATTAGCTATGCGCTCTTATTCCTAGACAAGAGCTGAATGAAACCCCTCGTCTCTCCGGCAGCCTAGCTCACCCTGATTAAATGCTGTGTGCCAAATCCCTTTAGGATTTACCAATAAATCACTTTTTGGAATCACACTATGGGGCTGCAATCTGTTTTATGAGATCACAACACCATTTTTGGATCTCTGTGTGAGGATGATTGGGCGGTGGATACTACAGATGGAATCTTCCAGCAGCATTACTAGCAGCCCACGAGGAGGCTTGGCGAGACTATCCATTCAGGATCGTTCACTTGCCGAGGTCTGGTAAGTGTACACATAAGGAGTGGAAGTCATACATAGTGAGTGCGGGTGCCAGAGAGTCTATTGCACAGCAGAGAACCATTCCTTTGACCCCCTTGTGGAACTGTCTATTTAATCAATGTTTGTAGCGTTTTTTCAAAAATAACCAAGGCACTTAAAAAAGGAAAACTTTATTTTTTGTAGAAATTAAATGATCAGAATTAGGGAACAGCAATGACTGTAGCACGAAGAAAGATTACATCTAAAATTTCGGAATGTTACAACTATCAATAAGTAGGAAGTGCTGCCAACACAGGACATCACTAGTCTCGCACTGCTCTGGTGCAATTTAGTTCCAATCTTATTCCAGTCTCTTCCACAGTTCGGCGATTGTAGTGAGTTTCCTGGCCATAACCGTCACAAATGGTCTTCCAGAGGCTTTCTATTGGGTTTAGATCAGAACTCTGGGCTGTCCCTTATATTAATTCACGGTTTTCAGCTTCAAATAAACATTTGCATTCACTCTGCCATGTAGCTGTACAAGAGGTAATATAAATGAAAAAAAAAAAAAAAAATGCACATGAATCCACTCGCTAATCAGAAAGATCAAAAGATTAATACGCGAATATGATGGGCTCCCTCCCATGGAGCAGAGTCAATATGCATAAACAGAAAAAAGGAGAGGAGACCATAGCGGGCTCACAGCAGGAAAAGAGCAACAAAATTATATATTTTAATCATCAGAAAGTAAACTTTATTGAAACAAAATGCACATACGTCTAAAAAAAGAAATCCCACAGGTGTGTCACATACCTTCACCTGTGAGATCCTTTCCTTCACAGTACCACATAATCAACTAAATCATGGGTCTTCAAACTATGGCCCTCCAGTTGTTCAGGAACTACAATTCCCATCATGCCTAGTCATGTCTGTGAATGTCAGAGTTTTACAATGCCTCATGGGATGTGTACTTTCACAACAGCTGGAGGGCCGTAGTTTGAGGATCCCTGAATTAAAATATAACAAAGCTGTAGAAGAAAAATAAAATGAAAAAAACAAATGAATGTTGTATACTAAAAACAATACAATACGCTGCTGTCAGCTGAATAACCCCCCCTACCACTTCCTTCTAACCCCGATATTGTACTCTTAAGAAAATTTCCTAAGCCGGGTATAAAGCATAGCAGCACTTTCTCATGATCGCCTTATTGACCGCACCAAACCACAATATGGAATATATTTTTAGTCCATAGAGATCCAGCAGGAGGGAAAATATATGTTCACTTCCCAAGTAATCATATGTCAAATATCTTAATTTTGCAAGTCTATAGCTGGTATAACAGGTATGGAGCAAGAAGGCAGTCTAATAAATGGAGAAGATACAATCTGCTGATATATAAATAAAGAGGCAGTTCCTAAATGCTTCCACAGAATATAACAATCTAACACCCCTCAAACAGTATAGAGAGAGTGGGGGATCCATGTTGCATAGTACAAGTCCAAAGGTCTTCTCCTGTCGGAAGACACATCAGCCACCAAAAGGCTATATAGTCATATAGATGAAAAGAGACTCTGGGTATACCGGTCAGATACTGCTCACGTCATTCAGCTGTCTGTCGGATCACCGCGATCAGCCATCAGGAAGAATCCAGGAGGAATTAATCCACAGTGTAAAGGATAGCCACCATGATACAGGCAGACAGACTACAGGCAGAGCGGTTACCACATAGATGGCAGATAGTCGCTAAACAGCATTGGTCAGCGTGAAGGAGCAGACACTCTTAGCACATCCAGGTCATCAATAGTCTCCAAAAGGGATAAGTCCCGCACAGGCATCCAGTATATTTGTGTCAAAGCAAAGTCTATGCAGTAGTCAAAAACGGCAATCAAAATGTAGAGTCACTCGGGGAGTGTAGTTGGGGGGGGGGGGGGGTGACAGCGGCATTATGGCAACTCTAGGTCGACGAGTTTCGTGCCTATATACAAGCACTTCATCTGGACAATGTGCAGGAATAAATGCTTGGTTTATATACGGCAACCTGGCCAATAAAGATACCTGCACATTAATGATTTTTGTTGCTGCGCCATCTTGTGGATGGACTCTCACACTACAGCTAAACTTGAAATCGTTGCAACCTGGTGATAATTATCATTCTAAAAATGCAATCCAATAAAGGTAAGCTACCAAAGATAGAGATCTCTCTTAGAATAATGGATGCAACTACTATTAAATTCAAAGTAAGGAAGAAAGGGGGAAGTATTACATGGATAAATTCATATTTAGTTGGAGTTCAAACATACAAGGTGCAGGCATATAAGAGCTGTATAAGAGGCCCAACTCCTGCTACAGAAAATATCCCCCAAACCATGACGCTTCCCCCTCCACCTTTTACTGACTTCTTTAAACACTTTGGGTTCAGTCTTTCCCCAGTTATATGGCGAACATGTTTCTTATTGGACCCAAATAAACTAAACTTGCTTTTATCACTAAAGTGAACTTTGGACCAGTCCTCTGTGCACAAAACATGCCTCTCAGCAAAGGTTGGTCTAGCCCAGGGGTTAGCAATCCTTTTCCACTTAAGGGCTGGATTCAAAGTATGTGAATGCACAGAGGGCCGCATTCACCTGCTAATAAATGAAGATCATAAAAATCATAACATTACAGGTTTACCTCACTTTAAAGTGCTTAATACAAAGCCAGGTCACCGACAGAGTACGTAGCTGGGGATTCAGATTTTACTTCCCCCCCATCCTGGCATTCGAGGGTGTCCGATGCCAGCCCTGCTAGACACTATGGTCTGGAGAAGGGGTTCCTGTCCCAAAGGGAGAAGAGGTCACTGTCCACATGGGTGATGGGGTCCCCAATAGGGTCCCCCCCACTGCAGCATCCTCAGTACCCCTATACCACTGTTCTCTGCACCCTCTCCAGATGTAGAGTCCTCTGTAACCCCCCACTGTAGTGTCCTCTGTCCCCCAACCCTACAAACACAGGCTGTGTAGGTGGAACTCTCCTACCTTACACAGGTGTACAGCAAGCAGAGCAGCAAAGATTGCCATCACAGGGCTGGATGGGGGCAGGAACTGCTCAAGTTAACTTTTCAGATTAACAGGCTGGTGATTGGTTGCTAGGATCACCCAGCAGCGAAAATGTTTGTGAATTAATCATGGCACCGATGGGCCAGACATTCAGCGGTGGCGGCCCGCAGGTTGCTGACCCCTGGTGTAGCTTTTTGATTCAGAGGTTTGGTCACTGCAGAGTGGGCTTTCAGTCCAAATTCTCTGAAATGGCAAGGCACTTTCACAGGATCGAGCCTTACTCTGTTCACAGCTGCCGTGATGAACAGATTGCCCATTGAGATGCCCTGCATTATCCTGCATTTGTCTTTCATGGAGAATCAGCCTTCATGGGGGGGACTTGAATGAGTTTGACACTGATGGAATATTCTAGAAATAACTGATTTGGTTCAGCAGGGACTGGCCAAAGTTTTATCCATGTATAGGCTGGGTAGTTGTACACAAGTCAATGAAATGAATCATGCAAGGGCTAGCCCAAGAAAATTCTCTTTTCCCAAAACTACATATTTTTTTTGCTTTATATAGCAAAAATTCAACCTAGTAGTTTTTAAACGTCACCCAAAAAAAAAAAAAAATATTTTTTATATATATATATATATATATATATATATATATATATATATATATATATATATATATATATATATATATATATATATATATATATATATATATATATATATATATATATATATATATATATATATATATTCTCCATTGGTCATAAAATAAAATTTGGCTAGTGTTTACACTTTTTATTCAGCCCACTGCTCGGGGGAAAACAAAAAAAAAAAAAAAAAAAAAAAAAAAAGGAAGAAGAAAACCACACACACACACACACACACACACACACACACACACACACACCCCCCTCCATCCTAGGGGATTACTGTATTCTGACAGCAGCTGCCAGAATACAATCATCAGAGGCTGATCATGGAAAATGTTTTCATGGACCAAAGCTCAATCAGTGAACGGACACAGCCTAAGGCTCGGTTCACACAGGGGGCGATGCGAGGCGACACGACTTGCCTCGCCGTGACCTCAGCGGCGACTTGCAAATGACTTCTGTATAGAAGTCAATGCAAGTCGCCCCGAGGTCGCCCAAAAGTAGTACAGGAACCTTTTTTCTAAGTCGGAGCGACTCAAGTCGCTCCTCTTAGAACGGTTCCGTAGTACAGAACGGGGGCGACTTGTCAGGTCGCGGCACGGCAAGTCGTGTCGCCTCGCGTCGCCCCCTGTGTGAACGGAGCCTAAGAGTGCCACCAGGTATAAATGAAAAACAAAAAAAAAAAACACCAAACTAAAAAACAAATGAAGCTGCCACATTAATGGACTGGTAAAAAGCAAGATTTTTTTGTAAAAATACCACAAGTTCAAATAGTCTTGTTTATAAGCAAAAAATAAATAAAAAATCCAGAAACCTGGTAGTAAAATTTTCAATAAAAAGGTTCTTTTGTTCAGCAACAACACATAAATCATATCTCCATCGAGACAGGAGTGACACTAAAAATACACAAACCTGTGAGCACTAGGTATCCGTCATTATGCAGTTTTGCTAGATAGGTTTATTAAAAACTTTGAAAAAAATAAAACAATTTGGGTTATCATCATACAGTATTTATATAGAGTTAGTGTTTAAAGTTAAAATATTTAATATGTACTTCTGTAAGAATCCACTTTAACAGTAATACCTAATGGGAGAGTAAAGACAGCCAGATGAACTCCGAGACCCAATTACTGTACATAACACCAACCGACCAAATATGGAAGTAGTAACAAAAGTAGTAAGAGACAAGTTTGCTTATTAAATCTGATCTGTAAAGCACACATTTGGTTTTTCATTAATAAATAATTCAATGATAGAAGGCTTCTGTAGATTCCCATCCCGACTGCTGAAAAATACGACTACAGCCAGTTCTAAGCAATAGATCATATTAGCCGCATTGTGAGGCGTCTCACTCTGGTGGTTTGCAGCCAGCCCCTTTCTAGTAATAAGGCCCTCGACTCATCCATCAGTCTCTGACAAGTAATTTGCTTAGTTCATGCAGGGAAACCGAAACAAATCCCATCGACTTGTCAAAACAAGATAGTTCAAGAACACAGGGTGCCAACCTACTCCGAGTTAAAGTCTTGAGTTATCCTAGCACTGCATGACCAGTAAGCATGGACCACAAAATTCAGGCCACGCTGCTTTAATTGGTTTGATTTCATCCAGTCAACTACCAGTATAGGCAACCTGCAAAAGGGTCATTTTCTTTTAGCCGTTAAGGTTTTCCTTCCATAAAAACAACATTTAAAACCACTTTTGCAAAACTGGAGTAGGCAGGTGGCACGGATTAGGGGCACTAGCGGGACTGGTGGGAATCTAGATGGTTTCTATCAGCGTTCGAGTGTATGGAATTTGTATTCCTTTCCTAAAGCCTAACACACACACACAGATTATCGGTCAAATCCATTTATTTAGCAAGCTAGTCTCCATATTGCACACAGCTTAATAAAGTACAAAAATTCTCGTACGACAGAATAAAAAGTCGGAAGTGATTTAATTGTATTTTTGGATGAAAACTGTACTGTGTAAAAAGAAAAAAAAAAAAAGAAAAAATTTGTAAGATTCGTTTGTTAGTTCCTTTAGAAAATTTCGGACGAAAGCTGTGTACAATCAGATTATCGTACCATTGCTTTGAAAGCTGTATTTTTTGTACAATATTTCAATTGTGTGTACGGGGCCTAAAGGGTTTTCTTTCAGATACTCCAGTGTTTTCTCTCAAAAGTCCAAAAAGAAGCAAAAAAGAGAACACTAAAGATGCAAAGTCATCAGCAGTCCAAATTGCAGATCACATGTTTATTTTGGGGACAGAATCGCTTAAGGATGTTTTGGGGCCTCACAGGGTCACTTCCTCAAGGTAACAGTGACTTAAACCTTATGAAAAATGCTGTCTTCACAATAAAAGAGACACAAAATGCAATCATTTGAAGTGTTTGTTACTTTGCATCTTCCTACCAGTTTTTTCTCACACTCCAAAAAATACCCTTAAGCCTCATACACACGGTCGGACTTGTACAAACTTTTCCGTGGACTTTTGTACAAAGGGCGTGGTCCATAAGTTTGTATTGCATACACACGGTCTGACTTTTTGACAACAAACACGAACGTAGTGACGTCACAACGTACTGACGCCACTTCAAAAAAAGGACATTCAATGACTCCAGCGCCACCTTTGGTCAACTTCTGTATTGTAGTCTGATCTTTTGCATTGGTTCTGAGCATGCGTGTTTGTACCTTGTACAAAAGTCCGATGCTTTTGCGTACACACGGTCGGACTTTGCTCCATCGGACTTTTGTTGCCAGAAAGTTTGTCAGTTAGCACAGCCAACAAAAGTCAGATGAAAACAGAAAAAGTTTGTCCGATTGAGCGTACACACAGTCGGATGTTACTCCAAAACAGCTAATTTGCATGCTTGTCAAAAAGTCAGACCGTGTGTACGGGCCTTTACAGTGTAAAGTGCCAGTTCAAAGAGATAAACTTTTTTTTGTTTTGTTTCAGGTTAACCAGCCCCGGTAGGATTTAACCCACCCCCCCCCCCCCCCCCCCCCGTAAATGATCACTTTAAAACAGACTTATGTGTCACGCACCCTCCCAAAGAGAGCTTTCTTTTGGTGGTATTTGAGCACCCCTGCGGTTTTTATTTTTTTTCATTATAAAACAAATAGACTGAAATGTCTCTCTCTCTCTCTCTCTCTCTCTATCCATCTCTCCATATACACACACACACACCTTTCTGCTATAATACATATATCAAATATATATTTATTCATCAGTTTGGTAAAGAAAGAAATAAAGCAATATAGGTTTTTTTTTTGTGCAAAATTTATAGCGTCTACAAAATAGGGAATAGATTTATGGACTTTTTATTGTTTTTACTGGTAATGGCGGCTATCTGATTTTTGCGGGACTGCGACATTGGGAGCAAATACGACCCCAAGTGACACTTTTTGTGAACCAGTGACATTACAGTGATCCGTGTTTAAAAAAAAAAAAAAATGCATTGATCAATGTTTAAATTACACTAGCAGGGAATGGGTTAACACTAAGGGGAGATTAAGGGATGGGCTTACATGGACAACACAGATGGCTATTCCTTATCACTAGGACCAGCAGATCTCAGTGTTGTCCCATGTCAGAACGTGGATCCGCCTTGTTTACAGAATGGGGATTTGCAGAAAGGGGATCTGCCTCTGTGCTGCGACCGGGTGTGGCAAACAGGCATAGAGTCCGCCCGCCCCGCAGCAGCGAATGCCAACAAGACCACATGCACGGACCAACAGAGGTAAGTCGGTTTGCACAGCCAAGCCGCCTTGCCACAGTATATATGCGGAAGGCGGTCGGCAAGTGGTTCTAAAAAGGCATAAAGCTTTTTTTGTCTTTATGCATTAAGATAAAAAATTCTTGTGAGCGCAGCAGCTCCCCTCAGCCCCATCTCAATCCAGTGATATTGCACAAGAGCATTAGCTGTCCGGGACTCTGCCTCCTGATTGGCTGATAGACAGCAGTGGGCACCCCTGGCTTGTGCTGCGATCAAATCATGACTGTTTGAATGGACAAACAGAGCAGAGGCTTGGTTTGGGTGCCCTCATAGCAAGCTGGTTGCTATGGGGGCAGTGCCGAGGGGCCAGGAACACCAGCAAGGGACCAAAGGAGGAGGCTCTGGGCTGCTGGTTTGTTAATTTTACAAATAAATAAGAAGAAAGTCTTTAATATCACTTAAAGGCCAGATCTAGGGGGTGCCGGGTTGGGCTTTGCTCCACCAGTTTCAGGGATGCCCACCTACCAGGCTGCTCTGGATGCTGTGCGGGGCCCAGTGCCCTCCTGACCATCCTGCTGCGATAATTCGGGGGAGCTCTGGGGAATACAGCAGCTGGATGGTCAGAAGTGCTTTTCGCCACACTGTACACAGAGCAGGTTTTGGGAACACGGCCAGCCATCAGAACACCTACCGCAGCCCTCCAGAGTACTCTCCCCTCTGAACACACAGTGCACGCGACTCAGAAGGGCTGCTGCATTTGTTCGATTTGGCGGTTGGTTATTACTGGAAGAATCTGCTCTGTGTTCTTCACTGCACAGCCAGGGAGAAGCAATTTTCCTGACAGTCATGTGCAAGGGTCCGATATGGACACCCTGGACAAGAAGACACAAAAAGGAGAAAAATGAAGGGGCTGGGAAAAGAACAGAACACAATTGTTTCCTGTCACTGCAATGCTGGTGTGACAAATAAAAAATAAAAAAATAAAAGTAGTGATGACGGCCATAGATTTAACTGCTTTATCTGTCATGTGGTGTTTAGCTTGATTTAACCAGTGTTACCTAGTTTGTTTTTGTCCAATTAGCAGTTTGTTTTGTATAATTTTAGTTCAGAACATGTCCTGTAATGGTTGTGTGCATTTAGCCCACGAAAAGCTGTATACATTAATTTTGTTCATGTCTCAGCTCATCTCACCATGCTGTCATGTGAAAGGCATAACCAGTGACCTTGCGTGTGCCCCTCCCTGCCCTTTTCTTTCAGTAATACAAAAACGGTTAACAGGACAATCTCAGTTCATTGATTGGACAAACAGGCCCTTTCCATTAACCAATCCACATTCTCGTCTACAAACCCTAATGAAAAACTGTCACCCTCTCGCAGGCTTGAGCAATCCAGAGAACAAAAACCTGTCGTGTATTGGCCATCTCCTTCAACTGAGCTATTTACATCTCTGCAGACAGGTTAGCAGTTTTAACTCTGAAACTTCAGCATGTTTCATAACGCATGAAATAATAGCACGGCCAGAATACAGACATTTACCTCCCTCAGTTCATTTAGTGTTCTGAGCCCAAACACTGTTGCCCTAGGAGTACTGGGAGCAGAACCAGCTAAACTCATCTTCTAGGCAAACTGGGCATCCGAAACCTGGCAAGTTTTTATTCATTTCAAAGCTACAATCAAGCTTGACAAACTGCATATTAGCAGGCTGTACCCGTTAAGTACTCACAGGTATGCATACCTATAGAAAATTGTACTTGGAGAGTGCGCATGCGCGGCGCCCTGTGATGGACGCTTGAACACAGGGCTCCGCACCGCCCCAGCCAGCCCGCACACTTAGCGGCCGAACACCGCAGCGGATCGGGACCAAATTACCTGCGGAGGTGCCCGCTGACACGGGGGCACTTTTAATGTACGGGGGGGCCATCAGAAGGAGTTTAAACTCCCGTTTTGAGGGAATCCCGGGAGCGGCCAAAAAATCCAAGATGGCGGCGGAGCGGCCGCCTCACGAGGCTCACACAGGCTCATCTCCCTGGCGCGACAGACTGCATGAGGAGGTATGCGGAGAGGGTCTCTCACACTTATCCCAGGGAGGGCCTTTATCCCCTGCTACCACTGTCTCCCTGCTTAATCAGACGCTGGAGGAAATTCAGGGGCTTTCCCCTGGAGGGGAACACACAGGCAGGATTCAGAATACTTTATCTTACAAGGAGGCAGCCCTGCTCATCCCTCAGCCATCCCAGTCTCCTCAGGCACAGGACATGTCAGTGCTCTTTTCTAAATTTGCTGAAATGCTTGACAGAGGGCTAGCACAGACTGCATCTGTAATCACTTCTGATATCAAAGCTGATCTTCATATGCTGGGGAACCGAATTGAACATATTGAACTCAAATTGGACGCCACAGTTGACCGGGTGAACCAGAATACTGATCGATTTCAAGAATTACATGAGCAACTCGAAGGGGCGTACGCCAAAATTGATGATTTGGAAAATAGATCGCGCAGACTGAACTTTCGCGTCAGAGGACTACCTGAGTCCGTCACTGATGTGCATGAAGCAGTGCATTCTCTTATCAAGTCCCTTATACCTGACATAAGATCACACAGATTGGAATTAGACCGTGCGCATAGAGCTCTGGGCCCTCCCCGCAAGGATGGACTCCCGCGCGATATTGTAGTCAAATCGCACTACTTCAGCGTTAAGGAAGAGGTTATGAAGAGAGCCCGGTCTTCGCCTCAAATTCAGTTAATGGGTCATCAAATACAAAATTTACGCAGATATCTCTCCCTCCACCATTCAAAAGCAGCGTTCCCTCAAGCCTTTGCTAACGATCCTGACGCAGAAGAATATCAAATACTGGTGGATGTTCCCGTTTGGTCTGAAATTTGACTTTAATGGTAAACCTTAATCGCTTCTCTTCACTGCAGGACGGGGAACATTTGCTACGAAAGCTGGGTATTATTCCCACGGATCCTCCTTCACCCATGCAGACCTCCTCTTCTGGGATGTCCAAGCGACCACCACCATCTAGCCCGCTCACCTCCCTCTGGGTCTCGCCCAAGCACAAGAAAGCAAAGGATGGACTTCCTACATGATTTTGAGACTCTCCTCTACCGGGTTCCTGTTTTTGTCATAAGATTTTTTGGGCAGAGTTCACTCTGACCATGGGCCTCAGGGCCAGTTGAAAATTTTGAAATTTTTTTTATTTTTATTTATTTTTTGGGGGTTTTTGCCCATTGGACATTATTACACCTTAGTGCAGGCCTTATCTCAGGCCTTTAATTTGCATTATTTGGTCTTTAATATTTAAAAAGTTGATTATTGGTGTTCGGTTTTTCTCTATTTTAATGCATGCTTATTCATTGGTGTGGTGGGGGTTGGGGCGTACCTCCTGCGCACTCACTCTATCCTGGGTGAGAGATTCCCTAGTGGAGTGTTCTTACCTAGGATGGGACATTCCTCCTTTGGGGGGACTATGTGGTTGGTGGCTTCGGGCGGAGGGATTCTGTCCTTTCCTCCGTCTCGGATCCACTGTTTTTCTTTTATTTTTATCTCTTCTTTTTATTCTCTCTCTCTTTACCCCTTCTCTTCTTCCCTTTTTGCAGCTCTAGAAATGGACCCCCTCACATGTGACACGCGAAATTACGCTTGGTGGATCTCATGGATTCTCTGGAACTCGCATCTGGCATATAGCGCGAAGGTAGGCTTACAGAGATTTCCTGCCTTCGGTACCTCTCTGCTCCATGGCTAATCCCCCCAGTAATAGCACTTCACTACGCCTAGCTTCTCATAACGCCCAAGGCCTTAATTCACCGGTCAAACGTAAAAAAAATTTCCAACAATATTACGGCCAAAAAATTGATATCTTATTCCTTCAAGAAACGCACTTACCTAAATCGTACCAACCATCTTTCATTCATGCCAAATTTCCCAAATTTTTCTTAGCCAACGCTGACAATAAAACGAAAGGGGTGGGTATTTTCTTTGCACGTGGGGTTCAGTTTTCGGAAGTCTCCATTTTTAGAGACCCTGGAGGCAGATTCCTACTTGTTAAGGTTCTCATAGATGATCAAATTTATTCTCTTATTTCCTACTATGCACCGAATAAAGGACAAGCGAAATTTTTTCAATCCATGTTCAATACCCTAGCCCCAATAACAGAAGGTATTGTCATTTATGGTGGGGACTCTAACCTTGCGTTCGACTGTGGTGTTGACAAATCACGTCCCCCAGGAAAGGACAGGGTTCGTCCGACCAAGCAGAGTCTGAAAGTTGCTAGACAACCGTTTCATTATGGTCTAGTCGATATATGGAGGGAACTTAATCCTAGAACTCGGGACTATACTCATTATTCTAGTCCTCACCAAACCTTCGCTAGAATTGATCACTTTTTTGTCCTCCAACAACATATTACGCTGGTTCAAAGGGCAATTATTAAAGACTCTGCTTTGTCGGATCACTCCGCAGTTCTTCTCTCTTTCCAGGGTGGCTCACTCCCGCGATCGGGATTTCATTGGCGACTGAATGCTTCCATACTTAGTAACCCGGTTCATGTGACTGAGATAGAGAAACACATACAGGATTATTTCCACCTCAATGATGTGGACGACATCTCCCCTTCGTCGCTCTGGGCTGCTCATAAGGCCACCATTAGGGGTACCTTTATTCAAATCTCCTCTAGACTTCGCAAGGCTCGCAAATTAGACATAGACAGGCTTGAGAGGGAATTCTCCTCCTTAAGCAAATTAAATAAAGCTCATCCCTCTAAACTCACTGCTGACCAGCTTAATGCTACCCGCACCAATCTAAACCTTGCACTAACAGCTGTAGCGGAAAAAGATCTCAGATGGGAAGGGGGACGCTTCTATCATCAAAGTAACAGATTAGGCACATTACTTGCTAAAAGACTAACCCCCAAAACCAGACTGTTTTCTCTTCCCAAGATAAGATTGAAAGACGGGTCTCCCTCTCAGAATCCCCGTAAAATTTTGGCCGCTTTCCACGACTTATCTCTCTCTTTACGGTAGCAAGGTTGACTGCTCATCTCCTGGTGATGTCCATTCTTTTCTACAATCGATACAAATACCTAATTTAAAAGGTCGCCATAGGGATGAAATGGATGCGCCTATTTCGGCTGAGGAAATAGAAGGGGTCATCAAAAATCTAAAGACCAACTCCGCTCCTGGGCCGGATGGGTTCTCTGTTCATTACTATAAACACTTTTCTCAGGTCTTAGCCCCTTACTTAGCACGCTTCTTTAATCACCTCCGGTCTGGTTCTTCCCTGGATAAAGCCCTGAACTCAGCTTTCGTTACGGTCATACCTAAACCGGGAAAAGATCCCAGTTGTGTTGCTAATTATAGACCGATATCCTTGATAAATAATGATCTTAAAATCCTAACGAAACTCCTAGCTAATCGACTCTCTAACTTCATCAGTCTTTATATTCACGCTGACCAAGTGGGCTTTATCCCGGGAAGACAGGGACCGGATCAGATTAGGAGGGCAGTGGACGTAATTTCGCTCCTGGGTTCGAAGTGGGATGGGGAACCCCCCCCAACAGGGTTGTTTCCTTTCTCTTGATCTTATGAAAGCGTTTGACTCTGTTTCCTGGTCTTTCCTGTCTTCTACCCTGGAAAGATGGGGATTTGGTAAGTCATTTATGAATATCATTCACGCTCTCTACTCAAACCCAGAAGCCCAAATTAAGATGCAGGGTTACTATTCCAGCCCTTTCCCCGATTCTCAGGGGCACGAGACAAGGATGCCCCTTATCGCCCCTGCTCTTTTCCATGATCATTGAGACTCTGGCAGTAGCGATTAGAGCGAACCCAGACATTACAGGTGTCCGGTGTGGCCCTCAAACTCATAAATGTGCCTTGTTTGCGGATGACGTTCTGCTTTTTATTACTCATCCTACCACATCGCTCCCAGTTCTCTGCAAACTTCTCAATGATTTTGGTGAACTCTCGGGCCTTAAGGTCAAATATGCGAAATCCTCTGCGCTTAACATTAACCTTTCATTATCACTTGTCTCCCGACTAAAATCTAGCTTCAAGTTCACATGGTCAGACTCTTCCCTCCCTTACTTAGGAATACACCTGACGGCCTCCATTGACAGATTATACAATGCTAACTTTCCCTCGACTTTTCGCAAATTGGAGGAAGATCTCGTCTTTTGGGACTCACTTAAATTATCTTGGTTAGGTAGGGTGAATTCAGTCAAAATGACTCTTCTCCCACGTATCCTGTATCTTTTTCGGTCTCTACCTATCCTGGTACCTAAGGATCGTATCCGTATCTTTCAGGCCAGAATTATGAAATTTATTTGGGGATCCAAAAGCCACAGACTATCGAAGGAAACTATGTTCCGTATGAAAAATCAAGGGGGTCTTGGAGTCCAACATTCTCTGGTATTATAAGGCGGCACAACTCTCCCAATTATCTACGGTTTATTTAAAAATCGCTCACCCGGATTGGGTAAATATGGAAAGACAGGCAGTTCCCAACTTTACACTTGACTATCTTCTTTGGTGTGCACCTAAGATCAGACCAGCCATACTAGCACCTACACTCTCACACTCAATTGCTCTCTGGGACTCCATGAAAGCAAATCCACATATTACCTCCAACTGGAAGCCCCTCTCTCACTTTTTTGGGAACCCTCTATTTCCTCCGGGCCAGGACATTAAGGCATTTCGTTGGTGGCTCGATAAGGGCATTTATAGGATTGGCCACCTAGTCTCCCCCTCAGGTCCTTTTTCTCTAAGTCATTGTCTGAGGAAACTGCACATGCCGGTCTCGGAAAAATTCAGATTCCAACAAATCTCTCATTTCCTCAAATCTCTAGGATTGTCCTCAGGCTCTCCTCTCTCAATTACTGAATATGAACTTTGGGGTGGCCAGGCCATGGAGCAGAGAGGGGGGATTTCTGTGATTTATTGTGCGCTTGCCCAAACAGAATCTAAAACGCTTTTCATGCGGGAATGGGAAAATGATCTCCAGCAGCAATGGTCTTTAGGCGATTGGCACATGGCAACTCGTGCGGCAGCTAAAGGCTTACTCAATACAACTCTTATTGAAGCCAACTTAAAGGTTCTTATGAGGTGGTATATGGTTCCTCTGAGACTAGCCAAAATATACCCACACGCTTCTCCCCTCTGTTTCCGCGAATGTGGTCACATTGGCTCGATGGTACACATTTGGTGGGAGTGCCCCAAAATTAGAAATCTATGGAATAAGGTATTCCATATTATCCGGAAGATCACAACCTTGCCTATCCACAAAACGCCTCAAATAGCCCTTCTAAATTTCCCTCTACAGGGTGTTCCAAAATTAACACAACATCTCATTAGATTTATTCTCATTGGTACCAAACTTACCATTGCCAGGGCCTGGAAGCAGCCCACTGTTTCCTTGGGATTGGTAAAAAGGAAAATATCATGGTCCAAGAAAAGATAGTGAGCATCTTCCTTGACAAGGTAGATAAACACTCAGCGACATGGGATCCGTGGATCAGATACACCACCAAATGTCTTCATTCTCCTGAGCAACGTTCGTGAGCCAGGTGAGAGCGGTCCATTTCGATAGTTTCTTCTATCTCAACTGTTCCTTACTATCTCTACTTTTCCTTTTCCTCTCTATTCTTCATCTTTTCTTTCTCTTTACTGTTTTTCTATATCTAGTGCTCTCTTTGCTACCGTATCTAGGTTCAACATTGGGTTTCTATACTCTATAAGAGTACAACATTACCATGCTAAATGTGTTACATGACTTTCTCAGGGCAATTGCCTTTCTTTAGCTCAAACAGCTCTTTAATTACCTGATACGAGTTATTTTCACTCGCTTAGGCAAAGTGTTTTTTTTTGTTTTTTTCCTACCTAGACCAGTTGATAGGTTATTTGCAGGCTTATGGTATTCTTTTTTCTTTGTTTTTTTTTTGGGTCTGAACCTTCAGGTGTCCGACACAGTGTGATCCCATTTGGGGTGTCGGACACGAGTGGTCTTCCACTACTGTTTAGCTGCTAGTATTATGGGTTCTTAATCCCAAGTGTTGCTATGTACCCCTGCAGATATCTCTCGTGATACTCTTTGTATACCAGTTTGTATGCCTACCTTAGTCATCTCAACTATACTAGACTTGTTTTATCAAACCTTATGCTTTGCTCTCCATCTATGTGAAACTCATTGTTGTCAGCTATCACTTTGAGCACAGATCTGCTGTTATGTATTTCATTGTTATTTCAATAAAAATCTATTGAAAGTAGAAAATTGTACTTGGGACAGTCAAACATAATGAAATCCCAGAAACCACTCCTCAGATGCCTAATTGGTCTCAGTCAACACCGCTTTGAGCCCAGAGAAAAAAGTTAAATGCCAGGACAGTTTGACAGCTCTCGTTAACATCAAACGAAGAAACACCCAAGAGGACTTGAGCCAACGTAACGTTTTGCTTATTTGCTGGACTCTGCCAAGACCAGGATTTGCAAGTACTCTTCCTTTTCAACTACTTATTTTATGGTCTCTATTTCTTTGTTAACATCTTTTTTTCTGTAAATATTTTCAATAGCACCATTCTGACCTTTTCATTATTAAACCTCATTTTTAAAAAAGTGTTAACATAGCATTTAAAGCTTTAGAGACAAAAAAACAAAACTGTCTCTTGAAGAGCACTACTGTATAGTATAAATTCTCTGAACATACCTGTCTGTGGCATGTGTGTGTTAAAGACATTTATTCTAAAATCATAGTAGGTATTGCTTGTGAAATCTTGTTAAAGTCGGTGGTGGCAGTTAAAGGGTCAATTGCTTAAAGTAACTTAACCCAGTGACAAACCGCTCTCTGGATGCTGGCAACTATATTGTGGTCCTGTGAGCTGGAAAATCTTAGTGTAAGGCACAGCTGAGGGGCACGGTTATGCAAACAGTGTGATGCGAGATTGGTCAGTCCATTGTCATGAGTTGGTGAGAAGGGTCGGGATCTGACATCCATTTTCATCCCAGGCTCCTTGTCTGTTTTTCAACTGCACCCCCAAGATCAGTCAGACAGTCTTTTTTTTTAAAATACTTTTTCATTTATTAATATATAGAATTTACATTTTCCAGATATCTGAACCATAGCATAAACCATGCATCACAATGAATAAAAAAAATAAAAATTAACACACTATTCTTATGGCTACTATTGTACTATCACTAACTTAATGTAGACACCACCCCCCACCCTCCCTAGCCTTGGCACACCACCTGGGCTCTTTTAGTATCAGCACTTAAGAAAAGGTGAGTCAGGCAGTCAAAAACTGGCCTGGTTTCAGATATAATGGAGAAGGATTAGAATAACTGTCAAGTTTTTAATGGAGTCAGAATTATTTTTCCCCTCAGTTTCCGTTTTGCCCGACACGTTACCCAGACAGAATGGGACATGAAATCTGGTCTTTGGAGACAAAGCAACAAAAACCTAGCAAGAGGTTCTAACCCTCATCTCTACAAGACTTTTTTTCTGTATCCCTATTACTGTCTCCTCCTGATTTGACACCCATCAAATGACCAAAACTTGAAAAGAAAGCTCCTCAAAACATGCACAACTGGAGATATAAATGGTCAAGAGTGGTTCTAATCCGTTCCCAACATCCAAAAGAAGTTCTGGTTGGGTTAAGCTTTCAGATTTTCTTGGGGCTCTGGTGGAGAGATCTTAATGCTTGACCTCCTGGTCAAAAATGTTACATGGGCGTCCCACTATTGCACATTTGTTTAAAAAAAATAAAAAATAAAGTGTTTGAGTAAGAAAATAATTCCTAAAAAAAAAAAGTGGGAGGGATCTAGCTAGGGTTGCACCGATAAAAAAAAATAAAAAAAATAAATAAATCGGTACTTAAAGTCATGTGACAGTTTGTAAAGCACAATACAGACTACTGATATCTGTGCAGCACTGATAGGTGGCACTGATAGGTAGCAATTATGGGCAATGATTTGTGGAACTGATTGGCAGGCAGCGGCAATGAAATGCAGCACTGATTGCACTGGCAATTGCTGGCAGCCTGCCATGATAAATTAACAATGAGAGACAATAACAGATTAAACTCTCTTTAGTATACAAAAGATGCAACGCCCATCTTGGAACACCCCGCTCTCGGCCTCAGTAAGCAGCAGTGGACATCTTGTTACACCCAGCCCACATAGTTAGTAAACTATATGGGCTGAGTGTAACAAGATGTCTGCTGCCGCCATGTGACTGCTGCTTACCGAGGCCGGGTGCACCAAGATGGGCTTCGCTGTTCAAGCTCCGACGTAGACTGGGGGCCATCAATTCCGTTAATGAATGCGACGGCCCGGTTCACCAATGCAGTGACCAACACCCCTGCCGCCGGCCAGCATGCCAGGACTCGCTCTCTGCTTTGCCCACTGACTTCCAGGAGCCGCCTGTTCGTGCAAAGTTATCGGCTCAGACACCAGGAGCATTTGCCGAGTAAAAGTACTTAGGCAAATACTCGGTATCGGCACCCATACTAGTATCAGTGCATCCATAGATCTAGCCGTTCTAGATGTTCAGGAATAGATCTAAGCTTTTACTTGTTCAACAAGCTAGTATAATCCTCAAAACCTGGGAATGGCTTTGATGCCGATGCAGGCAACACTTACCATGTTAGAAGACAGAGAATGTGACATTCCTAAAAGGCTTCTGTAGGGTGGCAGAGGAAGAACTACTACTGGGAAGATGACCACCAAATTTAGCATGTTTTTAACAAAAAAAATAGTCACTCTAGGAGAGAATATACAATTAAACCAAAAGAGGACATTCACTCCACAGTGCAGTCAGTTAATCTAACATGTTTAAGGCAATGAAAAATGAAGGAGGTTTTATAGACAGATTACTAAAGGGGCAAAGCACAGGGAAGGACTTTAGCTGAGTGAGATTTATTCATAGTTTGAAATCTAAGCGTTAGATGATGCAGAAAGAAAAAATAAAATAAAAAATATGAAAATAAATAAATATGAGATATATATATATATATATATATATATATATATATATACTGTCAATTTAAATAACTCAATTGTGTATTTAGCAGTCTGGCCGAAGTTTTAATTTAAATCTCGAACACCTGTCTTATCAGCCGAAAGATGTGGAAAAGGCCCGTTAGTCGCACACTCTGGTGATTCAAGTTTTTCTGTTACTCTAACCTTCTCAAGATAGAACTGCAATAGAGGATTTAACAAGAACACATAAGTTAATAGCTGCTAAATTTGCGCTGCATGCGCTCGAAAAGAAAAGAGCGCATCATTCTTTTAACTGATGACTCAAACACAGTAAAACTGTGACAAACAAGACGTCATTTCTAGAAGACATAATGGCTGAAAAATAAAGATGCTAGATTTAAAAAAAAAAAGGAACTCCCCTCCTCAGCTGAATAACACATTTACCAAGAATGTTACGGGTTTGATTTATCTCACCCTTTATTGCTGGTTAAAGATCTATAAAACCATTTCCTAGTCAGCTACGCTGACAATGGTTTTTTTCCCCAGACACACAGGGGATTGCTAAAATGATAACTCTGTGGTAGGTGGGCACCAGAGAAAGCAATCCCAAAGGGATTACTGATCCCACGTTTTTTTTTTTTTTTTTTTTTTTGATGCACCAGGTAAAGAGAAAAGATGCTTTCCTTCACTATAAGGGGGAAAAAAATAAAAAATAAACTGACTGGTTGGTAAATTTTCCAAGTGCTCAACAAACTGTGCATCCCCCAGAGTTTTTTTTTCCTGTAACCGCTTTACCCCGCTTCATGACCAGGCCATTTTTAGCAATACGGCAGTGTGTTTTTTGACAATTGCATAGCCATGTAACACTACCCAAACATTTATGTAATTTTTGTCCCCACAAAAAGCTCTTTTGGTAGCATTTGATAGCCACTACAGAGATAGATACGCACACTTTTTTTAAATTTTGGCTATAAAATAGATAAAAAAAATAAAAATAAAAAACACACACACACACTCTTTGCAGTAAAAACACCTGACGTTTTAAGTGTCCAGCACAAGCGCCAATTCATTTACTTTGGCCAGAATAATTTATTCTGGTCATTGAAATGAATTAACACTCAGGCACTAAATAAAGACTAAAGACTAAAATCCGATCGTTCATGACGTTATTTAGCTACGACGGGACTACGTTCAGGCTAGTAGCCAATAGCTTTGGTCTAGGAATTTGATCTGAGCATGCGTGGCACTTTGTCTGATCGGAATTCTCTACAAACGTTCGGACAAAGTCTGATCGGATCATGTTGTCGGAAAATTTTTATATCCAGCTCTCAAACTTTGTTGGTCGGACATTCCAACGGAAAAAAAAAAAAAAAAAAAAAAAAAAAAAAAAAAATCAGATGAAGCCCACACACGGTTGGATTATCCGAAAACACTGTCCCGGTCGGACATTTTCCGTCGGAATATCCGACCGTGTGTACAAGGGCTTACAGGAGTGAATTTCCCTTCCTAGGGGTAGATTTCCTCTCGCTTCCTGTTGTCTCCCTCGGCTTGTAAATAGGAGTCCTTTGCAAGTCAGATGTTTGTAACTAGAGGACCGCCTGTATGCAAAGTCCAGGATGTGAGCTTTAAGCCTGGAAGCAGCATATGCGTGTTCCTTTGTGCTTAAAGCATGCTCGATCCCACGTCTATTGGAAACCATACAAATGTGTAAAATGGCCCATTAAAGACCACCATGCAGGGAAAGGCAAAGGGCAGCTGTCACTGGCAATTCCAAGTGTATAAACCCAAACTGCAATAAACACAAATCAACTGAGGCAAATCACATTACCTCAGAAATACTTTACCAAGATTAGGCAGTCTCTTCACCTGCGTATTCCCGGTTGTTGGGAGTGTCCTGTTTGGATAGCTGTTCTTCAAAGCATACTGCTGGAGTAAGACGACATTGCCAGTCTGAAGAGTGTTGTACCATTCCAGGCACAAATAATTCCACATAACCATGGACATCATACCAGAGTGATCAGCAACTTCAAAATAGGCCTGGAAACAGTGGGGGGGGGGGGGAATATACACACATGGACCATTAGTAAAACAGCAAATCACAAACATTTATTCAGATCTTCATATACTGTAAACCTTAATGCCGCAAACAAAAAGGAAGAAAGAGGATATTGCACAAGGCACCCAGGAGGTCATTTTGTGTATCATTTTACATTTCCGCAAGTGAAAAAGAAAAGAGAATAAAAAAAAAAAAAACACCCCTCACTTAGGCTGGATTCACACCTATGCATTTTTTGTGCTTTTTGTAGATTTGCACTACAGAGTGAGTTCCATAGGAAACGTGTTTAAAAAAAAAAAAAAAAAAAAAAAATCAATCTTAGTGCAAATCTGCAAAATGCACCAAAAATACATAGGTGTGAATCCAGCCTTTGGCCACATGCAGACTGGAAATGTCATCCTTTAGCATGCAATCCTGGCATTTTTCATGCACCTGAGAGGCACATGTCACAGTCTAACAGGCTGAAGCTCTACCAAGTGGCAAGCGAGGGTCATTTTATTCTACACTTGTAGCAAAGGGCTTGCAACTACTCCAAATGGAATGCCCATTCCTCCAGATCCAGACATATGCTAAAATTCCACACCCTGGGCATCCAACTTAAGACAATATTCGTTGTAAGTCCACAGCTGGCTAAATTTACAAACACACTTAGGTCAGCCATAGACGATTCAAACAGTTAATGGGCAGGCTGAAGAAGGACAGAGCAGGGCTGCGGATGACAGAGGCACATAAACTGAACATGGTGTCAGGGCTCAGCAGCCATGATAAATGTATAGCCAAGCAGGATCAGCCAGGTTATTTTAGGTGATAAAGGGGCCAAATTACACAGCACAAGCACTGTGCTGTATAACATGCTTTAGGGGATAAGGATCTGTTTTTTGTTTTCTTTAGGTTATTGAACACTTGAACTACTTCCCACCTGGCCGTATATATACACATTGGCCGGGTCAGGAACGTCCTTCAGAAGGAGGGGGATCGCGCATGTGCCCGTGCAGCGGCTTGATCCCGATGCGCTTGTGTCACCCGGACAGGGCGCATCTCGGATCGGTAGGTGGGCTCTGTGATTGGCCCTCCTGATCACATGACGGCCGTGTCCAATCACAGCCGTCATGTAGTGTAAACAGCCGGTTGCTAGGCAATCTGCTCTCCTCACAGAAGTTGTCGCTGAGGAGAGGAGAGCAGAGCAGATCGCTGCAGCCGGCTGGTGATCAGTGAGTATGAGCTGTTTTTACAGCTTTTTACTCACTGATCGCCAGTCTAGTATAAAACACACGTCCCCACACATGTCCCCCACATATGCCCCATTAAAATCACATGTCCCAATGATTATTTGCGTACATATGTCTGTGATCACACAAACAAATTATTATACACTTAACGGAATTTTTTTTTACCAAAAACATGTAGCAGAATATATTTTGGCTTAAATTTTTTTACGACAAAATTTGATTTTATTGGATTTCTTTTAAAAATATAAAGAAAATTGTTTTCCCCCCAAATTTCCGCTCTTTTTGCACTTATATCGCAAAAAAATAAAAAACAGTCGTGAATAAATACCACGAAAATAAATCTATTTGTGCGAACAAAATTATAAAAATTTCATTTGGGTACAGTGTAGCATGACCGCGCAATTGTCATTAAAAGAGCGAGAGCGATGAAAGCTGAAAATTGGGCTGGGAAGGAAGGGGGCGAAAGTGCCCTGTATTGTAGTGGTTAAAGTGGTTGTAAACTCTCCCCCACAACTTTGTTCCATATAAATCAGCATAAAAAACCCTAATGAACACTGCTTGTAGATATCTCCTTACTTGCTTAGCATTGTTGTAATCCTTTTTGTTCTTTAAAATGTCACTGAGCATGCTCATATCTGCCATAATTTAGGGCACACTGTGCTTGTCTTTCCATTATCAGGACTTCCTACGGCACAACACTGAAATTCCACAAGACTGCATAATCACCAAGAGCTTCCTACTACTCCCCATGTGACATCACATGGAGTGGGGAAAAAAAATAAAAAAAATAAAAAAAGGGGGGGGGGGGGGGGCATCGAACAGCATTACTGCAGTCTTATCAGCTGAAGACTGACATAGGCAAACACTAGATAATTGGCACAAGTTAATACCATGAAATAAAACAAGTCAGCTATGAGCAGGGAAGCAGGGTTGAAATAGAAACGTTTGATTGAGAAGGAAGCGCTCAATGTAAGGGCTGAAATACACTACATTGTGGACTCAGAAAACAATACTTAAAAGGTGACGCTGCCTAACCCCTGGAAACAAGTTTTTTTTACACAGTAAGTAATATGCGATTTGGGCTGGATTACAGTGACTCTTGCTTGATAATTACTTATTATAACGGACTAAATGAAAAGCAGCATCAGAGTGGAAGCGTTTACTTCAAGGCAGGCTTTGTCACAGTGAAACCTTGGGGGAAGCATCCAATATTAGAGTTTCTTCTAACTCAATAACTTGTGTGTAAAATAGTCTGTAAGCAACAAGAAATATTAATGCTTACATGACTAAAGTGATTCTTGTATACATTTTCTTATTACACATCCCTTTCAAGTGTGTTCATTTTATATTTACCTGGAGTTCCACAATGCTCCTAAAATATAGAATTTATATTTGCAAAGTACTTGAAGTGGCAGAAGCACATTATATATTTCCCCTGTAAATCCATAAAAGTTTGAAGATTTATTGAGCGAAAAATCTATTTTCCCTGTTGCAAAAATGAAGTTGAAAATACAGGGATCTTTTTCTTACCTGGTAAGGATATTCAATCTTCTTGTCAGCTTTCCCAAAATATCGAAGTCTGGATTTATGCATGATACGTACAAGCAGAGGGGGAAGTGGCATTTTTGACCTCCATCTTGGCTCCAATCTCTGTAGCGAACATACTTTGGACACTAAGAGGAAAGAAAAAACATAAAAAATAATAATAATAATAATAATAATAATAATTTAGACTTTTAGTATAAGGCATTTTCAGTCAAGAGTAGGACCAACTACTTAAAGGGCAGTAATATTTGCATGTTTGGTAGAGCATTTCCTATCCCCAGAATTGATGACAAACATCTCTCCTGAAATTCAGGACAGAGATACCATATCAGAGTCAGAGGAAAATTGATTTTACATGAAACTCTTCCCTGGCTTGGTCCTGTTTGACACTAGTACGTGACTGCGATGTGATTTCAACCACATTCCCGGTGTGATTTTTAGTGAAATGGCTTAGTGCATTTACTACTGCGACTCAGCCCTGCCATCAACAGCAGGGATGAATCATTGGTAAGAAGCTGGCATCCTTACAACCATAAGTCATCCTTGCAGGGGTTGGAGGAAAATGTCCAGTTTGGGCTTTGGGGACCCACTGAGACAGCGCCGATTCCACCTGCTAAACACAAAGGGTGATCCCATCCCTTTGTTTGCTTCGTGGTAGGGGAAGCAGCGCTGTAATTAGGTGGGAGCCAAGTGCCAGACTGGTCATGCTGGCAAGGTTTTACATTTTTTATTGTGTGTTTGGCGTTCATGATTAAACGTGGCCCTACATCGCCAGATAATGTGTTTGAAGGTGGATGTGCACCAGAGGACTTGTCAAACAGTTTTTATTTAGTTTTGGACGAACAAATAGGAGTACTCTGTAATTCACCAACTGACGCAGCTTCTCTTTAGACCATTGGGTTGTTATGCCACCTTCAGGAGAGGACTAGGCATTACATGTTAACATGTGATAATAAAAACTAGAACTTTCTAGTTCCATCCAAGCGGCGGTCCCTTAGGTAATAACTCCTCAGCACGTCAACAAGCAGTATAACAAAAGAAGAATATGAGGGGTGGGTGCTGTGTCAGTCGGTGAATTACAGAGAAAAGGATTTTACCGCGAGTACAAAAAATCCTATTTTCTCTTATATTCACCGACTGACAGCTTCTCTCTCTAGACCATTGGGACGACCCCAAGCAGTGCCAAAACGCTGAGCATCCCCAGTGACGTGCATGTGACCCCGCCCCCTCTGATGTAACGCAGGTTTTTGTTACATCAGAGGGGGCGGGGTCACCTGCAAGTCACTGGGAAGCCCGGCTTTCCCCTTAATTCAGAGGGGGGGTGGGCGGGGTCAGGTGACCCATCCTCTTCAGCTAAGACATGTCAGGCTGCCAGGATTCCTGCAGTGTCTCCGGTGGAGACAGGATGGATGCGCTGGATCATCGGGAGAGATCACCCATTGCTGGACCCCGGAGAGATGATCATCCATCACTGGATAGCAAGAGTGGATTACCACCGCTGGAATCTATTATTTTTAATAAAGGACTTTTCCCAAGTGTGAGTGTGTAACATTTTTTTTTTTTTTACACTTTCTTTGTGAAATGGTAGGGGTTTGTGATTACTAACTGTATGGGGCACTGCGTGACTGGGGAAACACACAGATCCCTCTTCCTGCTTAGCAGAGAGACAGATCTCAGATCTGCCTTGTTATCTTCGGCAGATCCCCATTCTGTCTCTGCGAGGAACGATAGCGGGCAGCTGGCAGACAGTCCGCCGGACCCGTTAATTAGCTCCCCCATCAAAGCGTTCACGTGCACCCGCCTACCAATGCTAGTGTAGGCATCGCCGTACCATTAATTCTCATAGTAGCTCGTATTGAACAGGAGTTCATGGGCATTTGCTTTTACAGGCGTTTCTCCCCCCACCACCAAAACACTACTCTGCTCATTTTTGACTAAACCATGTACACTTCAAAACACCAAATGCTCCTAAAATGTCACGTTTATGAGCGTTTAGCATTTTTTCTTGCAATGTTTTTTTTCTGCCTCTACACTCTTGAACTATGCCTCAAAGACCTATAGTGCATGGACACTTACAGTGCCTTGAAAAACTATTCATACCAATTGAAAATTTTCAACCCAAAAACGTAAATGTATTTTATTGGGATTTTATATGATAGACCAACACAAATTGGCACATAATTGTGAAGAGGAAGGGAATTTAAAAAGTTTTCAAATTTTACAAATAAGTTAAAAGTATGGTGTGCATTTGTATTCAGCCCCCCTGAGACAATACCTTGTAGAACCACCTTCTGCTGCAATTACAGCTTCAAATCTTTTTGGGGGATGTTTCTGCACATCTAGGAGAGTGAATTGTTTGCCCATTCTTTGAACAATAGCTCAAGCTCTGTCAGATTGGATGAAGAGCATCTGTGAACAGAAATTTTCAACTCTTGTCACAGATGACTATGCTTTGATCTAAACCATTCCATGGTAGCTCTGGCTGTATGTTTAGGGTCATTATCCTGCTGAAAGATGAACCTCCATTCCAGTCTCAAGTCTTTTGCAGCCTAACAGGTTTTCTAAGATTGCCCTGCATCTGGCTTCATCCATCTTCCCATTAACTCTGACCAGCTTCCCTGTCCCTGAGGAAAAGAACACCCACAACATGATGCTGGCACCACCATGTTTCACGGTGGGGATGGCGTTGTCAGGGCTGGCTTAGCCCTTCCGCCTCTGGGCTGGCCGCTCAGCTGTCAGCTAATTGCCAGCTCTCATCTCTCTCCACAGTTACCAGCTGTTCCCAATGATGCTCGTCTGACCTGCCCATTTAAAGCCTTCCAGCTCACTCCTCTGCCTTTGCGTTAGTCACATCACAGGGAACCATCTCCTGCAGTTTGTTTCAAGACTGGCTTGCTGACATCCCTCCTGGCTCCTTATCCTGCTTGCAGTTGCTCTCCTTGGATCCCCGACTTCAGGCCTGGCCGATTACCCGATCTGGTTCATGAACTTTGGACTGGATGACTACCCGATCTGGTTCCTGGACTCTGGCTATGCTTGACTACGCTTTTTCCATTTACCTTTTTATTAACCACTTTCAGACCGGACCATTTTGCTGGTAAATGACCAGAGGTCTTTTTACAATTTGGCACTGCGCTGCTTTAACTGGTAATTGCGCGGTCATGCAATGTTGTACCCAAACAAAATTTGCGTCCTTTTCTTCCCACAAATAGAGCTTTCTTTTGATGGTATTTGATTGCCTCTGCGATTTTTATTTTTTGCGATATAAACGTAAAAAGACCGCAAATTTTGAAAAAAATGATATTTTCTACTTTTTGTTATTAGAAAAATCCAATAAACTCAATTTTAGTCATACATTTAGGCCATAATGTATTCAGCCACATGTCTTTGGTAAAAAAAAAGTCAATAATTGTATATTTATTGGTTTGCGCAAAAGTTGTCACATCTACAAACTAAGGTACGTTTTCTGGAATTTACGCAGCTTTTAGTTTACGACTGCCTATCTCATTTCTTGAGGTGCTAAAATGGCAGGGCAGTACAAAACCCCCCCAAATGACCCCATTTTGGAAAGTAGACACCCTAAGGAAATTGATAAGTGGCATATTGAGCCCATTGAATATTTTATTTTTTTGCCTCAAGCGATTGAATAATGACAAAAAATATTTTTTTTTTTTTTTTACACAAAGTTGTCACTAAATGATATATTGCTCACACATGCTATGGGCATATGTGAAATGACACCCCAAAATAAATTCTGCTGCTTCTCCTGAGTACGGGGATACCACATATGTGGGACTTTTTGGGAGCCTAGCCGCGTACGGGGCCCCGAAAACCAAGAACCGCTTTCAGGTTTTCTAAGGGCGTAAATATTTGACTTCACTCCTCACTACCTATTACAGTTTTGAAGGCCATAAAATGCCAAGATGGCACAAAACCCCCACAAATGACCCCATTTTAGAAAGTAGACACCCCAAGCTATTTGCTGAGAGGCATGTTGAGTCCATGGAATATTTTATATTTTGCCACAAGTTGCGGGAAAATTACAAACTTTTTTTTTATTTATTTTTTTCACAAAGTTGTCACTAAATGATATATTGCTCATGCATGCCATGGGCATATGTGAAATGACACCCCAAAATAAATTCTGCTGCTTCTCCTGAGTACGGGGATACCACATATGTGGGACTTTTTGGGAGCCTAGCCGCGTACGGGGCCCCGAAAACCAAGCACCGCCTTCAGGCTTTCTAAGGGCGTTACAGTTTTGAAGGCCATAAAATGCCAAGATGGCACAAACCCCCCCCAAATGACCCCATTTTGGAAAGTAGACACCCCTAAATTTAGGGGTACACTAGTGAGACTAGGTAATAAATGGCGGGTGCCCTGAAACTATAAAAAAAATAACTAACCAACCAGCGTCACCTGTAACAGTTATATGGTGATCACTGGTGAAAGGGTTAACTAGGGGGCAATCAGGGGGCTTTATGCGGTAGTATATGGGGGTCCCTGGCGCTATAAAAAGCTGCGGCGAACCCAAATACCTACCTGCCTAACTAGCGTCACCTGTGACACTAATACAGCGATCAGAAAAACGATCGCTTATTAGGCTGGGTTCACACTGGAGCGATGTGGGAACGCCACGAATGCGCGGCGGGTTCCCGCATCACATGCCTCCCGGCAGCAGTTCACACTGCCCTATGCGAACTGCTGGGAGTGTCAGTGAAATGTTAATGACACCCCCAGATCAGTTCGCATATCGCAGTGCGATCTGCAAACTCGGATCGCATGGTGTGAACACCCATGCGATCCGATTCTGCTGCGGACCAAAAAAAGGGTCCCGTGTGAGTTTGCGGCGGGTGCGACACGAATTCAGCCATACTATCTGTATGGCTGAACTCGAATCGCACAGAGATCGGATGCGATTTGCACTGCAGTGCGAATCACATCCGTTCTCATAAACCGCTGCAATGTGAACCCAGCCTTAGTGACACTGGCAACGGGGGGTGATCACGGGGTTAAACCTTTATTGGGGGGTTAGGGGGGTACCTTAGAACTAAAGGGGGCTAACCCTAACTGCCCTAACAGTTATTACAGTCACAAATGACACCAATGCAAAAAAAAAAAAAAGCAATTGGTGTCACTGTGACTGGGGGGGCAGGGGTAATTGGGGGGTGATCGGGGGGTAAAGGGGGGGTGTGAGTGTGCCTGGCATGTTCTACTGTGTAGTGTAGTGCTTGTGCAACTCACCGATGCTCTCTCCTCGGTGCCGGAACGAAAAATACCGACACGGAGGAGAGAATACATCACTTCCTCTCCTGTGTTTACATTACAGGAGAGGAAGTGATGTCACCGGACATTTTCATTCGTCGGGAGCGATCGCGAGGGGGTGGCCATGAATGAATGGCCGTCCCCTCGTCCGGGATCGCTCCCGAACGAATACCGACCGCCGCAGGCACCGGGCGGGGGCCCGATCGGGCCCCCGACCCGCGGGCAGGCAAGGACGTACATGTAAGCCCTTATGCCTGCCCGTGCCATTCTGTCGACGTACATCGGCGTGCGGCGGTCGGCAAGTGGTTAATAAACAAAGTGTGATTTGATTGTACTTCAGTCTCAGTCTGATTCATGGTTTCTGACAGGTGTGCGGGGTTCGTTTTCTGACACACAGATTTGCTTTTAGGCTAAAAAGTTCAATTTTGGTCTCAGACCAGAGCACCTTTTTCCACATTTGCTGTACCGCCCATCCCCCACATGGCTTCTTGCAAACAGGGATTCTTATGGCTTTCAACAATGGCTCTCTTCTTGGCACTCTTCCATAAAGTCCTGATTTGTGTAACGCAGGACTAATAGTTGCCCTGTGGACAGATTTTTTCACGTGAGCTGTCGATCTCTGCAGTTCCTCCAGAGTTACCATGGTCCTCTTGGCTGCTTCTCCGATTAATGCTCTCCTTGCCTGGCCTGTCAGTTTAGGTGGACAGCCATGTTTTGGTAGGTTTGCAGTTGTGCCATATTCTTTCCATTTTCGGATGATGGATTGAATGATTGAACAGTGCTCCATGAGATGTTGTAAAAAAAAAAAAAAAAAAAAAAAGTAAGTATCCCAAGTTTTAATAACCTAACCCTGCTTTAAACTGGTCTACAACTTTATCCTGACCTGTCGGGTGTGTTCCTTGGCCTTCATGATGCGGTTTGTTCTCTAACAAAGCCCTGAGTGCTTCACAGAACAGCTACATTTATACTGAAATTGAAATTAAATAGCTGGACTCGATTTACTAATTAGGAGACTTCTGAAGGCAATTAGTTCCACTAGATTTTAGTTAGCACTTTTCAGATATTTGTAAAACAAAACAAAAAAAAAAAATAATAATAATGAACACCATTTATAATTTTCCTGCCACTACACAATTATGTGCTACTTTGTGTTAGTCAATCACCTAAAATCCCAATAAAATAAATTTAAGTTTTTGGTTATAACATTTCAAGGGGCACTACATAATGCATTACACTAGAGTACCTTCTGTATTTTTTTTTATACATACATACATACACCCCCATCATTTTCCTGGAGGAGTCAGCTCTGATACCACAAAACAGATTTTAGTTTGATAAACCGATTTGGATCCGATCTCAGAGGCACGACACAGCTTGTGTAAACCGTTATAAAAACGGTCGGTTTCAAGTCTGCAATGATGCAAGCAGTTCTCATTCTCTGTAAAAACACACAATGGGTTTGATTTACTAAAAGCAAATAGTCTGCACTACAAGTGCAGTTGCTCTAAATTAGAGAGGAAACATGCAAAAGGAGAAAAAATTTTTTTTAATAAAACCCACACAGCATTTTTGCATACAGTGCTCAGACTATTTTCCTTTAGTAAATAAACCTCCATATCTTTTTCATGGTTTGTTTCTTAGGTAAAACACTAGGCAGAACCAGTACAGGGTTTGATTTCCAAGTTTTAGAGGCAGTTTTTGCCTACAGGTGCCACACGAACCGAATCGGACACTGATCCAATCCAAACATGCGGGTATTATATACAGGGAACAAATGCTGACCGCACACAAAATCTGGCATTCGGGTATACTCACACTAGGTCAGTGATGGCGAACCTTGGCACCCCAGATGTTTTGGAACTACATTTCCCATGATGCTCTGGCACTCTGCAGTGTAGCTGAGCATCATGGGAAATGTAGTTCCAAAACATCTGGGGTGCCAAGGTTCGCCATCACTGCACTAGGTGTATGAATCCGGACTGATCACAGTTTACCTCCAGAGTCCAGGTCATTTGTGTAATGTTTTTGCCTTGTACTGTACTCTGGTATGGTTTGGTGTACCATGCCTGGGACTGCCTGAGGAAGCGATCTGGGGCATGGTTCAGCTGGACTGGCACAGCACGCTTAGGTGCAACCGCTGATGGCACAAACAAAATAAATAAAAACACCCCCCTCTCATACACAGAGTACTCATTAAGCACATAATCAGGGATCACTGTGGTCTGGCTAGCAGAGGGCAGAATATAGGCATGCTCATGCCCAGTACAATGTGAGCACAGACCAGCAGGGTAGGACAGGGCTCGACAAACCCAGGTCGCATTTGCGCCTAGATTTCGTGTCCTGGCGACTGGGGCAACGCTGCTGGGGTATCCTGTCTCCATTTGGACCCCGAACTCCGCCGCGCAATTCCATCGGGCCGCGCCGGCCAGTAATTGAGGCCGCGGCTTTGCGGCCTTCTAAAATCTTTCGGTAGTCTGGCGCCATCTTGTGGTGGATGTAGAAATTACACCCTATTCCAATAATGCTAATTCCTAATGGAGTGAAGCTCCCCTGCCTGTTTTTTGCCCAACGGTGAGTGTGGTGGCTGGTAAATGGCTTCTCATTTATATATATATAATATAATATTTGTAAAAAAAAAATTTTAATTAAGGAAAAAAAAAAATATTATTTGTAATCCTCCCTGCTTGACCCCTTTCACAAGGGCTGTCTCATCAGGTTCACCTGTCAGTTTTTCAGGCGGACCTGATCGAACCCTTAGCAGGGAAATGGCAGTAAATGAGCGGGAATATGTCGGAAATAATAGTCACATTCTTTTGTTAACCACTTCGTGCCCGCGCTATAGACGAAAGATGTCTACAGCGCGGACACCAATTGCCGGGAGGGCGTCCCTAGACATCCTCCTGTTTACTTCCCCTCTGCACGCCGCCATGGGCGAGCATCGGGGAAGTTCTGTGTTGGCCGTGTCCCTTGGATACAGCCAATCACAGATCATGCTAAATGACCAATCACAGCGGCCATTTAGCACTCGAGCGGTGTGTCCAATGAGAGGTGATCTCATATGTGGGGGGCTGGGGGCCATCTTCCCCTCACTCGTCTCCATGTCAGGCCAGGGACAGGTCCAGATCGCCGTCACGGACCTGGCTCCTAACTTTTTTCGCTGGCTCCTAGATTCCAAGCAAATTTGTCAACCCCTGGGGTAGGAGACAATTGTACTTGGGTAGTGTGAGCACACGATGTATGAAAAAAACTCTCAGGTTAACCGTTACAGCCCTGGCATCACATTACAGGCAGCCCTGGCATCACATGTCAACAAACCACACTGCATTGTGGGTTACCATGGGACATTGCCAAGCAAGCGCCAAGCAGTGGAGGTCTCAATTGAAGGGAAGATGAAACTAGAGTCAGTTTGACCATTTCTGCTTCATCAGATATCCTCTTATGATCATAAGACATACAACCAAAAGGCTATAAATACCGCAGCTTCCCATCAAGAAAAGAACGCATTTCTTCTATTGCTCTTCAGAAAGAACTGCAATTATGGGAACAAGATCAACCAATTACTATGCCACATAGGCAACTACAGCAACAAGACCACGACCGTGGGTGCAAGTAGAAACACCGGCGAGCCAATTTGCAGCTTCAGTGGATTGATACAAATTTAAATCACATAGTACACCATGCACTGAGTGCTGGCTGCATGCCCAAGAAACTAACAGCATACATGGTTCCTTCTCAACACAATAGATATACTAATTATTGTTCACTAGCATGTCAAAGGGCTATTTTCAGTGCAGTGCTTTCTGCTTATAAGACATAAAATTAAATCAGCTTCTACAAAGCTGTAAATATTACAAGGCAATGGAAATTTTACAATAAAAGCTACAAAAAAGTTGTCAATACAAGTCACACTTCGAACCTAAATAAAACGTTATTTTCGCAAGAACCCTAGGGGGAGCCACATTTCTAGATTGATGTGCTCTTCACACTGCAACAATTCTATTCAGCAGGTTTTTCATTCAACTACAATGTATTTCTTTATGAAAGTTCCTATCATTTTAATGAAACAAAAAAAAAAAAACTGACAAACCAGGAGGCTGCCAGTGCTGATCTCTTGTGAGATGCAAGTTTCCTCGACTCTCATGGTGCAAGGACAACTCGGAACGTCTCATGAAAACTTGTAGAATAAAATATTACAATGACCGCAATGTACCATCTAGAGGGAAGTGTTCATACTGCTGTCCATTTCCCTGCTGGAAAGATATCCTCGCCAGCGATAGGATCTGTAGTAAACACAAAGTATGAGATCGTTCGCCCTTGACAAAATTTTATATCATATGGAAACCCTGGATTAAATATTATACGTCAGATAATATTGATAACCGAGTTTTATTGTTATGGTGATTAAGATTTTTTATAGAATTACAACATTAGATGATATATAAAACCTCCTCCGGAGAATTATTCCCTCCCCTTCCCCTCCTATATACCTTTTATGTTCTTCCCTTACTATATAATACTTACTATAAACATACTTTAGAAGTTATGGTCAAAACTTTAAAATCATATATTCTTTTAGACATATTTATATTTTCTTGGGATTAAAACGTTTAAACTCAGCTATAAGAATGTTTTCAAATTCTAAAATATATAAAGGCCATTTATTGTCATTCCCACGAGAATATCTTGAAATTCTTCTTTGCTTTGTATCATCCGTACTTCAATATGTCTACTTTTTATTTCTGGTATCAAATAATTTGTCTTATATTCTGTACATGTAGGGCTGCAACTAACGATTATTTTCATAATCGATTAATCGGTTAATAACCTTTAAAAAAAAAAAAAAAAAAGTAGGTCAAATTGATGTTCATTTTCAACCACAGTGACGGGAACATTTGGAAATAATAGAAAACTTCTTAGTCAAAGGAAGTTTCAGACAACGTATGTGGTTTTCGTTCATAAATTACATTAATTTTAAAAACAGAATGTTAAAAACAAGTTAAAATTTCACACAAAATTCTTTCATTCAGAGAATGTACAAAGATTTTTCGTCTGAATATTCTCGTCTGAAAATGGATCTGTGTGGCCAGCATAAGGCTCGGTACACACCTATGCAGTTTGCTTTTGATCTGTTTCTGCAGTGCTTTTTGCGGTACGTTTTTATTTTTGCGCACGTGATTTTACTGCAATTTGCATTTTTTTTGGGCAGATTAAAAAACACAAATTAATGCAAAAACGCATTACATGCTTTTCTGCCGCTTCTCCATTGAAGTATATTGAAGCAATAAAGCACCATTTTGCGTTAAAAGTCCCTGACCCTTTCAGATGTGAACGTGTCCCATAGGAAACCATGTAAATGAACTGTAGTGCATTTCTGCAAAAAGCACCAATAAACACATAGATGTGAACCAGGTCTAATGCCCTGTACACACGGTCGGAAATTCCGATGGAAAAGTCCCGTCGTAACGAACAAACGCCATCACGTTCCAAACGATCAAATTTTCCGACAACTTTGTCCGTGTGTATGCAACACCAGTTTAGGACAAAATCCATCGGAAAAAATAAGACGGATTTTGTTGTCAGAATGTCCGACCGTGTGTACAAGGCATAAGACGTTTAGTAACATAATGGGGTTAAAAAAAAACTAAAATTAGCCCTTTATAGTAGTGATTATCTGCTTTTTTCTACTATAAGGGGTTAATTTTTTTACTGTAGAACAGTGAAAGTAATATTTACAGTAGTGATTATTTGCTCTTTGTACTATAAAGGGCTCATTTTTTTTAACCTCATTATGTTACTGGCCAATTAATCGATTATGAAAATGGTAATCGATTAATTTCATAATCGATTAATCGATTAGTTGTTTCAGCCCTATGTACATGTAATTTATTTTAACATAAAATAAACATTTTTGAACGAGAGATAATTCGCCCTACAGTGATCCTGTCAATAGTGAATACTTTAAAGCTTGTAGGAGTTGCATTCTCCTCCGCTTGTCCTAGGAGGCTGCAGGACCCTTCTGTCTGCACAGTGCTAAATAGCCGTGTGCTGATCACGTTCCCTCAAAAAAAAAAAAAAAAAAAAAAAAAAAAATTGGGGAAATGCACACGTGGTTGTCAAATTGGAGACCAGCTACTATATCCATGCAGCGCCTGCATGCCAATAGACACAAATAGGACTGCTTGCACGAAGATGCATGGAACACCCCAAATGTTTCCCCTTCTTGTAAGACATATTTAAATGCAGCAACTAAATATTACGTAATGAGGGCACAAAAGCCATTACAAATAGGACGTATGAATGTTTTACACGAGTGCCCAAATTAACCCAGATAAATAACTAAAATGTACCAAACAACATTTTTACCTAGATTTCTCTAAGCACTGGCTCTCTTAAAAATGTCAGATTTCTGGAAACCTGCTCCTGAATTGAACATGTATTAATTCTCAAATTCCAAATACGGTTTCCTAAACCCAGGGCCTTACTTTTAGCATTTCACAAATCTGAAGAAAATAGTCCGTATATGTCAGCTTATCCCTTTACTGAGAACTATTTGAGGTTTGGTGGTCTACAAATTTTAGTCATCAAATATATCTGATGATTAAATATAATACTGTACACATCAACTCTGTAAATTTTAATTCCAACAAAAACTTCCCCTTTGCCGGTTCTCATTTACAGCATTAGAAAGTTTGCAAAAAAAAAAAAAAAGTATTACATTTGATCTTTAGAAACGAAATACTGACTTACATGAGCATCAGCAAAACAAAGCAGCTGGTTCGATAATGAAATCTGAAAGCCAGGTAAAGGGCTACAGTAATACACTCAAATGCATATATGGCAGTGGTCCTCCAGTATTAGGATTACTATGCTCTAGGGGAGCGTATCTTCATGCCTGCCGGACATCCACAGGAGGCAGAACAGGGATCTGCCAGTGAAAAAGATCACCATTCTGTGAGGGGAGTACAGTGCGATTGCTGATCACTAGCAACAAACAAATTCTGTGTACTCCCAGTCAGTTCACACTTAACCCTTTGATCGCCCCCCTAGCGCTAACCCCTACCCTGCCAGTGTAATTTATGCAGTAATCAGTGCATTTTTATAGTACTGACCACTGTATAAAAAGGTCACTGGTCCAAAAAAAAGTGTGTCCCATCTGTCCCTTGCCATCCAAAAAAATAAAAATTGATGCTCACTGCCATTACTAGTAAAAAATAAAAAAAAATTATAAAAAAGGCCATAAATGTATCCCCTATTTTGTTGATGCTCTAACTTTTGCGCAAACCCAATGTAGTCATTGCGATTTTTTTTTTTTAAACCAAAAATATGTAGAATACATGAAGAAAAAAAAAAAAGACAAAAATTTTGTTTGGGTTGCACGGCCACACTACAGTCAGTTAAAGCGATGCAGTGCCATATCACAAAAAAAATGGCCTGGTCATTAAGGGGGTAAATCCTTCCGTGGCCAGATCCTCATCTCTGGTCCCTCGCTAGCACTCCTGGCTCCTCCCTCCTGCCATGTGACCCCACAGCAAGCAGCGGCACCCAAGCAGGTGTGCGCTCCCGAGCTACGGCTCGCTCCATTCACACAGAGCCGTGGCTTTTTGATCCGTTGCACCCCTAATCTGGATGATTCAGAGAAGAACTGGATGAAAGTGTTGTTCAGACGAGACCAAAAATCAAGCTCTTTGGCATCAACTCAACTTGCCATATTTGGAGGAGGAATGCTGCCTACGACACCAACAACACAATCCCTACCATCAAACATGGAGGTGGAAACACCTTAACCACTTCCCACCCAGCCAATGTACAAATATGGCCGGGTGGGAGCCGCCTCCTGACTGGACGTTCAGGAACGTTTTTCAGAAGGAGGGGGGTTGCACGACCGCGCAGTCCCGATGCGCTAGTATCACCCGGACACGGCGCATCTCGGATCGGCAGGAGGGCTCTGCGATTGACCCTCCTGATCACATGATGGCCGTGTCCAATCACAGCCGTCATGTGATCAAAAAAGCCAGTTGCTAGGCAATCGGCTCTCCTCTCACGGAAGTCGCTGAGGAGAGGAGAGCAGATCGCTGCAGCCGGCTGGTGATCAGTGAGTATGAGCTGTTTTTTTTTTTACAGCTTTTTACTCACTGATCGCTAGTCTAGTGTAAACACACATCACCACAGTGCAAACACACATCATTCACCACACAGTGTAAACACGTCCCCCCCCCCCCCCCCAAAAATAAATAAATAAATAAATAAATAAATCACATATCCCAATGTACATATGTCCGTGATCACACAAACCAATTATACACTTAATGGATTTTTTTTTTTACCAAAAACATGTAGCAGAATACATTTTGGCTTAAATTTATGACAAAATTTGATTTTATTGAATTTCTTTTAAAATAGAAAAAAGAAAATAGTTTTTTTTTTCCAAATTTCCGCTTATATCGCAAAAAATAAAGTCGTGAATAAATACCACCAAAATAAAGCTCTATTTGTGCAAACAAAATGATAAAAATTTCATTTGGGTACAGCGTAGCATGACTGCGCAATTGTCATTGAAATTACGAGAGCGATGAAAGCTGAAAATTGGGCTGGGAAGGAAGGGGGTGAAAGTGCCCGGTATTGTAGTGGTTAAAACACTTTTCTGCTAAGGGGACAGAACAACTTCACCACATAAAGGACAATGAATGGGGCCATGTACTGTCAAATCTTGGGTGAGAACCTCCTTCCTTCAGCCAGGGCATTGAAAATGGGTCGTGGACGGGTAATGACCCAAAAACACATAGCCAAGGCAACAAAAGGAGTGGCTCAAGAACAATACACAAGTAAAATGTGCAAAAACACAGTCAAAGATTTTTCCCAATGTCCACCAGTCTCTCACCAATTGAAACTAAAAATCCAATTATATGAATGAGAGTCCATATTAAGATTAACCACTTCAATACGGGGCACTTAAACACCTTCCTGCCCAGACCAATTTTCAGCTTTCAGCGCTGTCGCACTTTGAATAACAATTGCGCGGTCATGCTACACTGTACCCAAATAAAATTTTTATCATTTTTTTCCCACAAATAGAGCTTTCTTTTGGTGGTATTTGATCACCTCAGCGGTTTTTATTTTTTGCTAAACAAATAAAAAAATACCGAAAATTTTGAAAAAAAAAATTGTTTGTTTCACTTTCAAAACTTTGCAAATAAGTAAGTTTTCTCCTTCACTGATGGGCACCGATGAGGTGACACCAATGAAGTGGCACTGATGAGGTGGCATTGATGGACACCGATATGTGGCACTGATAGGCGGCACGGATGGGCACTGATAGGCGGTACAGATGGGAACTGATAAGCGGCATTGCATTATAATATATTGTACTAATGGATGCCAATCAGTAATGCATGCCAATCAGTGATGCCCATTATGGGCACTGATTGGAATCCCTGGTGGCATACCTTGTCCTGGGCATCCCTGGTGGTCTGGTGGCGTCCCTGGTGGTCCAGTGCTGATAATCGATCAGCACAGACCCCCCCCTGTCAGAGGAGCAGCCGATCGGCTCTCCTCTACTCGCGTCTGACAGACGCGAGTGAGGAAAAGCCGATCACCGGCTTTTCCTATTTACACTGTGATCAGCCGTGATTGGACACGGCTGATCACGTGGTAAAGAGTCTCCCTCGGAGACTCTTTACCGAGATCGTAGTTGCCGGGTGTCAGACTGACACCCTGCAACAACGATCGGCGCGCAGCGGCTCATAATCCTGATCACGTCATATGACGTCCGGTCAGGATTATGCAACCACTTTGCCACCGTCTATTTGTTATAGGGCGGGCGGCAAGTGGTTAAGATGATTATAAATGCAAAAGCTACTGTCCAGTAGAACAAAGGAAAGCATTTAAAACCAGGAGCTCCATCCATATCCAGGGCTGCCATCAGTGAAGGACAGAAACCATGTTCCAAAGTCTATGAAAAAAAAGCAAAGGAAGAGGCGCCTCTGGGTGTAGAGATAACATACACTTTAATTATAAAAACGTATTTAATACAGGCAACTCACATTTTGGATGTGATCTACGAGCATTCAGTCAGTCACTTTAAAAGCTGAGCATGGATGTGGTTATCTGATAGTCCGTCAAGCTGAGGCGCTGTAGCCGCTAGCGGCCAGGAAGTGGCACAGACGCCGGCCATGTAGTGCAGTTCAAAGCGGAACGAAGTCTGGAGCGCCGGCGGAGAGAGAGGACATCATGAGGTGGGTGTGACCGGTTTCGTGAGCGTACAGGCTGAAGTTGTTTGACAGCCGCGCTCCTTCATCAAGCAAGTGGGGACAACAACAAAGACTGATATAGAGATATATAGGCCATGCACAGGAGGAGGGGGAGGAGGCACTTAAAATGCAGGTGCAGAGGATTACAAATCTTAGTTGAAAAAAAATCAAATAAATATAACAATGGTACCGCAAACATTCAAGACTCATGGGTAAATACAGAGACAGCAATACATAAATGATATACACACACTATATCTTAAATAAATTAACCACTTGCTTACTGGGCACTTAACCACTTCCCACCCGGCCAATGCACATACACGGCCGGGTGGGAGCCGTCTACTCCTGATAGGACGTTCAGGAACGTCCATCAGGAGGAGCGGGATTGCGCACATGCCCGTGCAGCGGCGCGATCCCGATGCGCCCGTGTCACGGCGCATCTCAGATCGGCAGGAGGGCTCTGTGATTGGCCCTCCTGATCACATGACGGCCGTGTCCAATCACGGGCGTCATGTGATGTAAACAAACAGCCGGTTGCTAGGCAATCGGCTCCTCCTCTCCTCACACAGAAGTCATCGCTGAGGAGAGGAGAGCAGATTGCTGCAGTCGGCTGATGATCAGTGAGTATGAGCTGTTTTTTACAGCTTTTTACTCACTGATCTTCAGTCTAGTGTAAACACACAACACACCACACAGTGTAAACAGTCCCCACATATGTCCCCATAACACACATGTCCCCAAAAAATAAAAACACATGTCCCTAACAATAAAAACATGTCCCCCACATATGTCCCACTAAAATCACTTGTCCCAATGATTATCTGCACACATATGTACGTGATCACCTGCACACATATGTACATGATCATTTGCGTACATATGTCCGTGATCACACAAACCAATTATTATACACTTAACGGAATTTTTTTTTACCAAAAACATGTAGCAGAATATATTTTGGCTTAAATTTATGACAAAATTTGATTTTATTGGATTTCTTTTAAAATAGAAAATATTTTTTTTTTCCAAATCTCCGCTTTTTTGTGCTTATATCGCAAAAAATAAAAAACGGAGTCGTGAATAAATACCACCAAAATAAATCTCTATTTGTGCGAACAAAATGATAAAAATTTCATTTGGGTACAGTGTAGCATGACCGCGCAATTGTCACTGAAAGCGCTAGAGCGCTGAAAGCTGAAAATTGGGCTGGGAAGGAAGGGGGCGAAAGTGCCCTGTATTGTAGTGGTTAAACACCCTTCCTCACCAGACCAATTTTCAGCTTTCGGTGCTCTCACACTTTGAATGACAATTACTCAGTCATGCAACACTGTACCCAAATGAATTTTGTGTCCTTTTTTTCCCACAAATAGAGCTTTCTTTTGGTGGTATTTGATCACCTCTGGGGTTTTTATTTTTTGCGCTATAAATGAAAAAAACCGAAAATTTTGAAAAAAAAAAAACGCATATTTCTTTGTTTCTGTGATAAAATTTTGCAAATTATAAATTTTTTTTTCATAAATTTTGGCCACAATTTATACTGCTACATATTTTTGGTAAAAATAACCCAAATTAGTGGATATTATTTGGTCTTTGTGAAAGTTAGAGAGTCTACAAGCTGTGGTGCGAATCGCACAAAATTGATCACATCTGATGTACTGGTGGCCTATCTCGCTTCTTGTGACCCGAACAAGTCAGGAAAGTACAAATACCTCCCAAATGACCCCTTTTTTGAAAGTAGACATTCCAAGGTATTTAGTAAGATGCATGGTGAGGTTTTTGATGTCATCTTTTTCCCACAATTCTTTGCAAAATGAAGATTTTTTTTTTTCCCCCCTCACAAAATGTTCAATGTAATAAGGTATTTCTCTCACATGGCATCTGTATACCACAAATGACACCCCAAATTACGTTCTACTACTCCTTCTGAGTATTACGATGCCAAATGTGAGAGACTTTTACACAGCCTGGCCACATACAGAGCCCCAATATTGAAATAGCACCATCAGGCGTTCTAGGAGCATAAATTACACATCTTATTTCTCAACCACCTATTACAGTTTTGAAGGCCCTGGAGCACCAGGACAATGGAAATGCCCACAAAGTGACCCCACGTGGCACTGGAGGCAGATGGGGCTGACAGATGGCACTGGAGGCAGATGGCGCTGGCTATTTGCTCTGGCAAATGGCACTGGGGCTGGCAGGTGGCACTGGCAGGTGGCGCTGGGGCTGACGGATGGCACTGGGGCTGACGGATGGCACTGGGGCTGACTTACAGATCCTCTCTCTCCTCACACGCTGTCTGTGTGAGGAGGGAGAGATACGGCAATGGGAGATGATCTCATGTTTACATTTGAGATCATCTCCCATTGGCAGCTGCGATCACGCTGTGAACGGCCGGCTTTGATTGGCCGTTCACGGCGATCTATGTTTGCCTGTCTCCGGGAGACACGGCGAATACAAAACTTCCGCGATGCGCGCCCCCGGCGGCGCGCATTGCGGAAGTAAACAAAAGGACGTCCAGGCAAAGGAACCTGCCTGCTCTACGGCCATCATTCGGCTATAGGGCGGGCGGGAGGTGGTTAAAGTTAAACCAACATGCTGATGCAAAAATATAAGTATAGGTTAAAAAATGTACACATATAAACCTAAACATATAGAAACTATAAAGTATGTACGAGGTGCATGGCTACACAGAGGTGGATGCATCTAAAGCTGTGTGCACACATACATATACAAAAACATGTGTGCGCCTTGAGTTAATGATGCACGCCAATGATTTAGTTACTATTTTACATCTTAAGGAGAAGGAACGCACATTAACCACTTTCTGACCGGCGCACGCTGATGTACGTCGGCAGAATGGCACGGGCAGGCATATTGGCGTACAGGTACGTCCATTTTTTTTATATGCCATCCTGCCATTGCATGCGCGCTGCCGGCGGGCCCCACGGACTCAATCGCAACGGGGATACCTGCGATTGTCTCACGGGGCGGCTGTAAACAGCATCTCCCCGTTACGCCTAGCAACAAGTGACGCTGATCTCTGCTCCATGTGATTGGAGCAGAGATCAGAGTTCACCAACACAAAGCCCAGCCCCCCACAGTTAGTAACACGCCCCTAGGAACACTTAACCCCTACACTGCCACCCCGGTTAACCCCTTCACTGCCAGTGTCATTGCTCGCCGCCATTACTAGTTAAAAAAAAAAAAATTTTAATAAAGATGCCATAAAACTATCCCCACTATTTTGTAAACGCTATAACTTTTGCACAAACCAAATCGCTTACTGCGATTTTTTTTTACCAAAAATATGTAAAAGAATACGTATCGGCCTAAACTGAGGGGAAAAAAAAGTTTTTTTTTTTTTTTATATATATTTTTGGGGGATATTTATTATAACAAAAAGTAAAAAATGCGTTTCTCAAAATTGTCGTTTTTGTTTTTAGCGCAAAAAATGCAGGGGGTGATCAAATACCACCAAAAAAAAGCTCTATTTGTGGGGAAAAAAAAACAATTTTGTTTGGGAGCCACGTCGCACGACCGCGCAATTGTCAGTTAAAGCAACGCAGTGCCGAATCGCAAAAAGTGGTCTGGTCTTATGCCAGTAAATGGTTCGGTCTGAAAGTGGTTAAACACATGCGCGCACATATACACTCACATACCCATGACTATACATGTGTGTGCACCACATGGCAACCATGCACAACAATGTTTTCATATCCATTTATAAAAAGAGGAGAAAACGCATATTGTACTAAGCATATATTGGTTACGCACATGCGTGCGTATATACATACACGCGCATAGTCGAAGGTTACGGCAAGGTCTAAGGGGGGGGGGGGGGGGGAAGAGATGAGAGGTGAGGGCACATTAGTTAACAGTAGAAATTTCAATACTCTCATTGATGCCACCAGGGGAAAAAGTACATCTAGGAGTATATATCCAGTACATTTCGCGTGCACAGAGCTTTTTAAATCTCTCTGCTGCAGGAAGGGCGCTGGAGATTTGCTCAATCACCCAAACTTGAAGGCCTGCAGTGGATTTTTGGTGAACTGTAGCAAAGTGTCGGGGAACACTGAGGGTCTGTGACACCCTCTATACACCTTCTGTGTTCACCGAATCTTGTTCTTAGTGCCCGCATCTCCCGGCCTACATAAAAGCAGGCCACAAGGGCATAAAACAACATTAGTCTGATGAACAATTAAAAAAGTCCTAGTTGATAGGATTTCCCTTTTTGTCGTGAATGATTTTTGGCCATGACAGACAAAATGGTTTTACCATTTTGAAACAATGATGGTTTGGGTAGGATGAATTGGAGCTGGGCCATCACACACAGTGGTGGTAGATGATGCAGAAGGATTGGGGGCCCGACAGGCACCCAATGGTCCATTGTAAAATGTATTTAGAGCAAAGAGAAGCTCCTTATTTTTATATAGTGTGTGTGTTTAATGTACGTTCCTTCTCCTTAAGATGTAAAATAGTAACTAAATCATTGGCGTGCATCATTAACTCAAGGTGCACGCATGTTTGTGTATGTATGTATGTATATGTATGTGTGCACAGAGCTTTAGATGCAACCACCTGTGTAGCCATGCGCCTCGTACATACTTTATAGTTTCTATATATACACATTTTTTTACCTATATACATATTTATATTTTTGCATCAGCAGTAACTTCTTAATACAGAACATCATGATTTTTATAAAATAAAAAATAAAATAAAATAAAACTAGTTTTTCTTCCTCATGCCAGTTTTTTTTTTTTTTTAAAATTGTTTTTTTTCTTCCTCCCTTTTCTCCATATCATGTTAGTTTAACTTTATTTATGATATAGTGTGTATATCATTTATGTATTGCTGTCTCTGTATTTACCCATGAGTCTTGAATGTTTGCGGTACCATTGTTATATTTATTTGATTTTCAATTTTTACATTCATCATCTTTATTATTTTAAAGTGCCTCCTCCCCCTCATTCTGTGCATGGCATATTATGATAGATATAGATAGATAGATATAGTTGTTGTCCCACTTGCTTGATGAAGGAGCGCGGCTGTCAAACAATCTCAGCCTGTACGCTCACGAAACCGGTCACACCCACCTCATGTTGTCCTCTCTCTCCGCCGGCGCTCCAGACTTCGTTCTGCTTTGAACTGCACTCCACGGCCGGTGTCTGTGCCACTTCCTAGCCGCTAGTCCGTCAAGCTGAGGCGCTGTAGCCGCTATCAGATAACCACATCCATGCTCAAAGATCACATGCAAAATGTAAGTTGCCTGTATTAAATAAGTTTTTATAATTAAAGTGTAGGTTATCGCTACACCCAGAGGCGCCTCTTCCTTTGCTTTTTTTTGTGGCTCAAGAACAAGCACATTAAAAAGGTCCTGGAGTGGCCTAGTCAGTCTCCAGACCTTAATCCCATACAAAATGTAAGCCTTCAGCTCCCTCTATGTTGCCAAAACTTCAGCCTCAAAATCTTAATGACTTGTAGAGGATCTGCTAAGAGAAGTGGGACAAAATCCCTCCTGTGTGCAAACCTGGTGGCCAAATTACAAGAAACGCCTGACCTCCGATTGCCAACAAGGGTTTTGCAACCAAGCACCAAGTCGTGTTTTGTGAAGGGGTAAAAACTTTCCTTCCCTCATTAAAATGCAAATCAATTTATAACTTTTCTGAAAAAAAAATTTTGTTTTTCCCCCTCTCAGGGATCATGCACACAGGACGTAAAAAAAAATAAAGAAAAAAAAAAAAAAAAAAAAAGTATGACGTTTTTGCGTTTAGCCATGTTTTTACATTAGTGTTACTGCGCATTACCCACATTTACCGTTAGTGTTTTTGGGCTATTCTCATTAAAAAAAAAATAACTCCCTATAATGCAAAAACGCCAAAAAGAAATATCACACAGTAACATGTAATATAGCCACACATCTAATATACACAATTAGGATATGCAAATAATTGAACATGTAGATTTAAGAAAAATTTTAGAGTAAACATAAAAAGGAGCTGGTATACAGATGAAAAAAATTACACAATAAAATGTATATATCTTTTACATTTGATATGAATTTTGAAGATGATGGTTGGGTTTTACGTGTACCAGTGACAGTTGTAGCATTCCATATGTACAGCTGTCGAGAAGCACAATCAGCAGTAGCAGATTTTAATTCTATAAGTTCTGCACGTCGCTGTGTAGTTTCTAGCATCTTCCGCAAACTCTAAAGAAATTATGCATGGGAAAAAAATTAAATAAAAAATAAAACCACACCACACACCATTGTTCATATACCCGATGTGTAAAATAGAGGATAGACAATAGTAAGAAAAAGTTAATACTCCCCAATCATACCCTTATAGTAGATGAAGGCTGCCGTTTTGACTCAAGCAATGGAACAGACCTGAGCATCACTGACTGGTCACATTGTAGCGATATCAACCATCAACCGCTGAGCAACAGGAAATGAAATGTTAAACATAAATGTTCTGGAAAATGTTTGCATAACCTGTGAAAATGTGCTGCTCACTTTTAGGTTTCATGCACACTGGACGTTTTTACAACAGCTGTTTTTGGTTGTAGACGTTTTATTCTACACAGTCAAAAAACTCATCACCATGTTATCCTATGTGTACATGCACACAGGCTGTATCAGCAGTTTTTGGATGGGGCTTTTTTTTTGGATGGGGCTTTTTTTGTGCCAAAAAAAATAAATAAAAATAATAACAAAAAAATAAAAAAAACACACCACACACCCCCAACAACCCAAAATTAGTAGGCTTTGAGAGGAGTTCAGCTGCAAAAACGCTCCAATGTCAAAAACACTGATAAACGTTCAAAAAAAAAAAAAAAACCACACAACTCACTAGAGTTTAACGTTCTTGATCCATTGAAAAAAAGAAATCCTTTTTGGAAGCTGATCTGACCCTCTGACCGGATCCCACGCTGAAATGTCAACCACGGCTTCTCTGTGTAGGCGGGCGCAGAGGAGATGGAGGACAACAGAAGCCCCATGGGCGACATACATTTCACAGCCATTGTTGTCCGTGTCCTCTGCAGAGTTTTCCAAAAAGGTACTGTATTTATCGGCGTATAACACGCACATTCATTTTAAGAGGGACGTTTCAGGAAAAAAAAAAAAAAAACTAAAATTTTTGTATTGGCTTATAACACGCACGCGCTATTTGCACCCGATTTTCATGGTGAAAAAGTGAGTGTTCTACGCCAATAAATACAGTATGTACACTTTTTTTTTTTTTTTTTTTGCAGAGATGGAGGGGTTAGCGTTAGATGCCTGGTCTATAGATGCAGGGATTTTAGATTTGGCATGGACTTCCACTTTAAAGCTTAACACCAAGATAAGTAGAGTCACGTGTCAAATACCTTCCACTTATTACATGACAGAAATCGGACATGGAATCCACAGGCATGCTACCGGTAGCTGCGGACGATACAGCGGCATACGGGTTTTGCGCACCCGTGTCACTTTGCTGATGTGTATCGGCGTTAGCCGGTTGGCAAATGGTTAATGATTGTATGAAAAAACACGCAACAAGATGTTAGTCATTTGGAACAGGATATATAGACAGGATATACATTTTATCAGCAAATACAACATCTGAAAATAAATTGTACCCTCTACACTTAGTACTAAAAACCTGCTGTGGTCACTGGCCCTAGTCCCTGAATATAAATAAAAACAACATTAAATCAAAGCACAAAAGATGCACTTTTTTTTACATCACAAAAGTTTAAATCCTGAACAAATGCCTAGGGTCCAAACAAAAGTTTGCAGAATTACTCATTTCATATCATCAGAAAACTAGGGCAAACGTGGTGCCCCTTTCCAATCTACACATGAAGCTACATTGTAGTGGTCACAAAATAAATAAAAAGGATGGCTCTCATGCCAATAATTGTGTGATTTACAATACAATTCTGTAATATCGCTAATAAGCAGGGTGGATATAAATGGATAAAAAAAAAAAAAAAAAAAAAAAAAAAAAAAAAAAAAAAAAAAAGGAAGCGGGAGTGCGCTTAAAAACAAAAACTAAAAGCCAGCAGCTACAAATACTGCAGCTGCTGACTTTTAATAAATGGACACTCACCTGTCCTGGAGTCCAGCGATGTCGGCTGGCGAAGCGGATCAATCTCTCGGCTGCCATTCTCGGTGAGGGAATCAGGATGTGAAAAGTTACGGCTTCACTTCCCAGTTCCCTACTGCGCATGCACGAGTCGTGCTGCACGTCCTAAATAGTCCCCGCCATCTCCTGGGACCTGTGTGTTTTCCAGGAGATAGCAGGGGGGTGCGGGAAGGGGCGTGACTCCCGCGGGAGTCTATTCCCATATTATAAAAAGGTATCTGCACCCCCTCCCCCCGAAAGGTGCCAATTGTGGCACCTGGGGGGGGGGGGGAGAATCTCAGATGAGCGGAAGTTGCACTTTCTGGTGGAACTCCACTTTAAGCATGAGGCTGTATATTCTGCAACATTTATGGTAAACTCATTCAATTAATGTAAGCTGAGATAACATGCACTGCATTAAAGCATTCACGCAATGTCACAGTAACCATGAGATAAAACAGTTCAGGAAAATTTATTTTATCCCATTGTTTTGCAAATCTATGTACACTACAAACTGTACAATTGAATCGGTTCTGATATCTGTTTTACTAACCAGACAGCTTATTATTCTAAATAAGAAAACTTCATTTTGTTTGCAAATATTAAAAAGATACTAACTCCCAGCAAGAATGAGGCCTTACATTTTAAGAGCACCTGTCATTTCAGATCCATCATGGCAGCGCCCGTTAGCGGGCATCCGCTCACCTGCTGCCACTACGTCCCTCACCTTGCACTGCCTCATCACCAGTTGTCCCATTAAAAAGTGAATGGCACCGTCGGTGAGTTAACAGCAGGTCAGGGGAGTTGCTGTGGGACAGAGATGACAGTTGCTCTGTAAAAATGATAAAAAAAAAAAAAGGGCCTTTTTACTAAAAGATTTAAATTGACTTGATTCACTTATTAACAAGATGGATTTTAATTAAAAGAACAACTCGACTATTAATGGCATATCCTTTGTATAGAAAAATGGTTCCGCATTTTCGAGGAGCCTTGCCAAAGTTTGAGAAGTCAAACCGAAACCATCCGATTCAAAGCTGTGATCAGTAAATAAACCAACCGAAAAAGCTCTCCAAACAATGAACACATTACATGTTTTATATGGAGGAGTGCTCCAAATGTACCAACAACAAGGTCACCGCAATAAAAGGAAAAATTTACTATTTTTATTTACAAATACATAGTGCTCAGTTTCAAAAACAAGCAGTACCTAGCATCATTTAATACTGACAAATCCCAATATTGAAAATATAATGAAAAAGAAAGGGAGGAAAAAAAAAAATAATTAAATAGTCATTTTGAAAAAGCTTGCTGACCCTTAGGCTCGGTTCACACAGGGGCGACTTGTCCAGGGGACTTCGCCGCCTGACAAGTCGCCCCCGTTCTGTACTACGGAACCGTTCTAATAGGAGCGACTCTAGTAGTTCCGACTTAGAAAAAAGGTTCCTGTACTACTTTTGCGGCGACTTCGGACGACTTGCATTGACTTCTATACAGAAGTCGTTTTGCAAGTCGCCGCCGAGGTCGCGGCGCTGCAAGTCGTGCCACGTCTTGTGTGAACCGACCCTTAGGAGGACAAGTTTTATTAGGTTAAAAAAATAAATAAACCAACCACCACAAATATAAAAAACGGGTTTGGTAAGTGGATATATTTCAACATGAACGTTACCCAAGGGAACAGACAGCAGATGCCAACAAAAACAAACACCATACGCTATATACAGTTGTACTCATAAGTTTACATACCCTGGCAGAAGAGAGAACATGAATGAGAACAAAATTCTCACTCATGGTTAGCATTTGGCTGAAGCCATTTATTATCAATCAACTGTGTTTACTCTTTTTAAATCACAACAGAAAATAGGGGTGCAACGGATCGTCACCGATCCATGATCCCAACGGGTCACCCCGCTCGGATCGGCACATGCCGCGATCTCGCTCTTAGGAAAGGCCGCGGCTTCGGCCTAGCTCTGAAGCGGCGGCCATCTTTTTACACCCAGGCTGTTTACACTGATCGCTCCAACGGAGCGATCACTTGTAAACAAACCGGCATCATTACATGACGCCGGTTCCTCTCTCCCCTCTCTGTACCCATCTGTACAGTGGAGGGGAGAGATCCAGAGATGGAAGCAGCCATCCCTCCATACCCTGCAGTACCCAGCCAATATTACAGTGGGGACTATATGGTGGTGGAATTTTCACAGGTTTTTGCTAATTAAATTATTTGCTGATCCGAAAAATGATCCGATCCGTGACTCTGATCCGAGGAACGATCCGATCTGTGAGTTTTTTGATCCGTTGCACCCCTAACAGATACTAACTTAATGACCCTGATCAAAAGTTTACATACCCCAGTTCTTAAAGAGGAGGGCCGTTTATAATTAAAAAAAAAAAAAAAAAAAAATGAAAAGTCAGCAGCTGCAAACACTGCAGCTGCTGACTTAATAACCTGACTTACCTGTCCAGGGTGCCCGCGATGTCGGCCGCCCAAGGCCGACCCGTCCCTCGGCTCCCGGCGCCACCATTCCTTCTAAGGGAAACAGGCAGTGGAGCCGTGCGGCTTCACTGCCCGTTTCCTACTGCGCATGCGCAAGTCGCGCAGCGCTTTGTGAATGGGACGCGCTGTGTTCTGGGACAAAGTTCCCAGAACACAGTACAACCCATTACACAGAAGACAACGCGACAAGGAGAGAAGAAAGAAGATCTCCGCGGAGGAGGAAGATTAGGATTATGTGCCTAGCAACAGGCATTTCTGGTAAGTAAAAAAAAAAAAAAAAGTTTTTTTTTCTTTTAGATTTTTTTGTCATTTTTTAATTTTTTTTTTTTTTTTTTTTTCCAGGGTGGCCCTCCACTTTAATACCTTACCTTGTATTGCCTCCTTTAACATCAATGACAGCTTGAAGATTTTTGTGGTATTTGTGGATTAGGCTCTTTATCTTCTCAGATGACAGAGTTGCCCATTCCTCTTGGCAAAAAGCCTCCAGTTTCTGTAAATTCTTGGGCTGTCTTGCATGAACGGCACGTTTATTCCTCCTGTGGAAATGTTCCTCTAGTATTTGATAACATGCTGCATTCATATTGCCAACAATTTTGACCAAATTTCCTGTGCCTTTGTAGGTCACAAAACATCAGCGATCCTCCGTACCTTTCATCATAGGCCTTGTTGACTCCTCTTCAAATGTAGAGTGTTCGGTTGTGGCCAAAAAGCTCAATTTTGGTCTCCTCACTCCAAATGACTGTGCCAGAAAGTTTGAGGCTCGTCTCTGTGCCGTTTGGCATATTGTGTGGGATACTTTATGGCATTTGTGTAGTAATGGCTTTCTTCTGGCGACTCAACCATGCAGCCCAGATTTCAAGTGCCTCCTTATGGTGCCTCTTGAAAACAGCCAAACCACATGTTTCTGTATTTCACCTGACGTTATTTGTGGGTTTTTATGAAACCCCAACAATTTTCCTGGCAGTTATGGATGACATTTTAGTTGGTCGACCTGACCGTGGTTTGGTTTCAACAGAACCACTCATTTTCCACTTCTTGATTAGAGTTTGAACAATGCTGATTGGCATTTTCAAATCCTTGGCGATCTTTATATCCCTTTCCCGTTTTATACAGTTCAACTACCTTTTCCCAAACAGTTGATCGACAATAAATGGCTTCGCCAAAACACTAACCATGAGTGAAAAATAGTTGTGTTAACATTCATATTCTGTGAAAAACTGACAAGAAATCTTAAAGCGGAGGTCCACCCTAAAGTGGACCTTCCGCTCATCGGAACCCTCCCCCCCTCCGGCGCCACAATTGGCACCTTTCAGGGGGGAGGGGGGTGCAGATACCTGTACAGTACAGGTATCTGCACCCACTTCCGGGATAGCTCTCTGCGGAAAGGGGCGTAGATTACGCCCCTTTCCGCAAGTGCCCCGCTGCCTGCTGGGAAACACACAGATCCCAGAGGCAGCGGGGACCGTCCTGATTCCCATACCCAAGATAGCGGCGGCAGCACTCGAGAGACGATCTAGAGATCGGCTTCGGGTGCCGACATCGCGGGCGCGCTGGACAGGTAAGTGTCACCATTTTAAAAGTCAGCAGCTGCAGTATTTGTAGCTGCTGGCTTTTAAAAAAAAAAAAAAAAAAAAAAAAACACACACACAACGCAGAGTCCCGGTGGACTTGCCGCTTTAAATTCTGCGAGAACATGTAAACTTACGATGAGCGCGCACACACACACACACACACACACACACACACACACTAGACTGCAGAAAAAAAAAAAAAAAAAAAAAAAAATTTAAAAAAAGTGAAATAACTCTGAACACAAAAGGGTAACACTGTATAAATCACCAGGTTAACACTAATAGAAAAAAAGCACAATGGCAAACATGTCCTGTAAAGTGTTGTATACACACACACACCAATTTTACACAATAGGTCAGTTTTCAGGCATGGAAGTAACTAGATACATTTTTTTTTTTTTTTTTTTTTTTTATGATATTACAGTATTTAGGGGTCATTATTAAATAAGAATTTTGATGGATCTTGGAGTGCAGCCATTTCTTCAGTGTTGATGGTATGCGGAGCCGAGGTGGGCACCTGTGACATCATTAGGCTTCCTGTCTCACCTGGAGCAGCGAGTTCTTTTGTTGTTTGAATGTCAGACATGTGGGTGGAATCCAACAGTACGGTTGGGGTCCTTCCAGAGCCTGCATCGGCTCCGACATCAGCTTCTGGGTCACAGGACTGTAGAAGTTCACTCTGACCCACAGGAGAAGTATGACCCTCTTGGTGACCGGACTTCTCTTAATTACTGAAATAGTGTGCGGTGTGCGTCAGAAAGCAACATAGCGAGCCATTGGAATATAGACTACAGATAACTATGGAAAAAGATTGATCAGAAGAATAATCAATTTATCAAAGTGTATATGGACACCATCAGGCTCATTATACACGTTAATATCTGACCATATCATCAAGTTCAGATCTACAAAAACTACATAAAATGAGGAACTCCCTAATCCATCCAATCAATCCGCATCAGGCCCATTCACAACACAGTTGTTGGCAGATCTAAAAGGAGATTGTAGGGCTACTTTAACACTGAGGCCGGGGGGCGCTAGTTTTAGCGGTGTACTTTCAACCCCTGCAAGCAGTCAAATGATAAAAAGCACCGTTGCCAATTTGATTTCAATGGCAGGCGTGGTTTAGGAGCGATTTGGGAGTGGTGTATACACCGCTCCTGCACCACTCCAAAAATGCCGCTTGCAGGACTTTTTTCCCCCGTCCTGCAAGCGTACCGCCCCAGTGTGATAGCACTCAAGCTTTCACACTCGGGAGGCTTGAGAGGTGCTTTTCAGGCCCTATTTTTAGCGCAAACACCTGAAACATGTCCCAATGTGAAAGGGGTCCAAGGTATGTGGTGTGCTTAAAGCGGGAGTCCGCCAGGAGTCTGCCGTTTTTTTTTTTTTTTTTTTTTTTTTTTTTAATTATAAGCCAGCAGCTACAAATACTTCAGCTGCTGACTTTTAAAATAGTGACACTTACCCGCCCAGCGCGCCCGCGATGTCGTCACCCGAAGCCGATCTCTCGATCGTCTCTCGGGTGCTGCCGCCGCCATCTTGGGTGTGGGAATCAGGAAGTGGAGCCTTTCGGCTTCATTTCCCGGTTCCCTACTGCGCAATAAGGATGGACCCGCTGTCTCTGGGATCCGTGTGTTTCCCAGCAGGCAGCGGGGGACTTTCGGAAAGGGGCGTAGATTCTGCGGAAAGGGGCGTACCTTCTGCAGAATCTACGCCGGAAGTGGGTGCAGATACCTGTACTGTACAGGTACCTGCACCCCCCTCCCCCCTGAAAGGTGCCAATTGTGGCGCCGGAGGGGGAGGGGGGGGGATTCCAATGAGCGGAAGGTCCACTTTAGGGTGGGCCTCCACTTTAAAGTGGTTGTATAGTCAATTTTGGGACTTTAACCTGCAGGAAAGCCTATAAGAAGGCTTACCTGTAGGTAAAAAAAAAATATATATCTCCTAAACCTGTACGGTTTAGGAGATATTCCCCTTGCAATGTGCCGCTGACTGTAGCTGCGCATGCGCACAGGGGATTCTCGGCTAAAAGTCTGGCAGACGGCGGACCCTGCCGTAAAGAAATCTCCTGTGCGCATGCGCGGGAGTGACGATATCGTGGCTCCAGCCACTCACAGCGCCGGGAACTGCGATACCCGGAAGAAACGCAGAGGGAACATGTCAGCTCCCTCGACGTGGATCGGGCCAGATGTCGGGGCCTCGTTCTAAGGCAAGTATTTCATAATGAGCTAGTATGTGGTGCGTACTAGCTCATTATGCCTTTTCCTTTGCAGGTGAGAAGGAAAAAAAATAAAAAATAATAAATTACTTCAGCGGGTATACAGCCGCTTTTAGACCCCTTTCACACCAAGGGTGTTTTGCAGGCGCTATAGCGTTAGAAATAGCGCCTGCAATCTGCCCTAAAAAAGCTGCACCATTGTCTGTAGCATGAAAGCCCCGAGAGCTTTCACACTGGAGCGGTGTGCTGGCAGGACGTCAGGAAAAGTTCTGACGGCAGCTTCTTTGGAGCGGCGTGTTTATCGTTCCTCCACCGCTGCTCCCAATTGAAATCAATGGGGCAGCGATGCAATACCGCCGGCGGTTTTAACCCTTTCTCGGCTGCTAGCGGGGGGGGTAAAAGAGCCCCGCTAGCGGCCGGAATGCGCCGCAAATCAGACGGTAAAAAGTCGCTAAAAATAATGACGTTTTACCGCCGATGATAGGGGGTGGCGTGGCGCGAAAGGGGTCTAAGGCTCCGCTCACACTACTGTGATCTGAAAGTCATGTGACTGAGGCAACTTCCTGGCGAATTTGTCAGCAACTCGAGTACTACTGTGAAGCAAGGGAGGGGCTACACCACTGGTAATCCCTGGGTAATCTCCCTGTAATGTCAGATCCAAAACCATTATAAGAGAAGAGAACACTTTATTTTTTTATTCACACTTGCCTAGCTGTATGCAGCATTGGTCTGAGAGGCTGAGCCGGGTGCTGGTCCAGGCATGTGGGCGGATCCCGGATCCAGTGTCACGATCTTCCCCAATCCTGGACCAGCTCTGTGATGTCATCGGACAGCGGACTTGATGAGTCACAGGAGTGCAGAACGGACTCGACTCGCATGATTCACAATAGGGCGGCCATACAAGCTTTGCCAAGTACTAAAGACACGAGTGAGAAGGAAGTCACTTTGAAGTGGTACAGGAAACTTTCCTAAAGTCAGAGCAGCTTCACCAGCAATGGAGCTTCATGTCACGCAGGTCTCACAAGTCGCAGCAGTGCGATTTGCATCATGCCCCCCCCCCAGTTTCCACCAGTGTGGCTTTCATATCACACTACTTCCACGTGATTTCAAAGACGCACATCAGTGCGATTTGCTCTGCCAATTTCATTTTCAGCTTCACACAAACAGAAGTCTATGCAAGTTGCAATGAAATTGGTAGAAAGTGGTGCAGGAACTTGTCATAATCGACATGAACCATTGCATTGCCGGCAATGGGGGCGCGACTTAAAACGCGATTTGGAATTGTCAAATCGCATAACAAAGTCGCAGCGGTGTGACCGGGGCTTAGACAAGTATGTATGCGGAGGAGGATCTGAGGGACGGATAACCCTTCCATCTTTATGGGGGGGGGTCACGGGAGGAGCAAAGCGATGGGTTCTAGACACACACCAGCAGATCTCACCTGTCACACCAGAGCACATCGCACACAATGTAGTACGATCGGCCTGTGTGTGGTCTTGCAGTGATAGGTCACTTACCGTCCACAGGTCCCCGGTGCTCCCTGTCCTTGTCCCGGTCCCATATGTCCCCATAGGGATCCTCATTGTTCCAGAGGGGCAGATAGTGCTTCCTTCCCCCACACAGGGGTCCGATCTCCCCGCACACAGACAGCCCGATCTCCATGTCCCCTCCGATCTCCACCTCCTCTATACACACCAGGCCGGAGCCCGGCCTCTTCTCCACATAACGGTACGAGCACATGAGGATGGTGGCCCGGGATCCGGAGCGGAGCCGATTGCAGTGTACGAGGTGTGCGAGGTCCGGGGAGAGCAGCCAGGTGTCCTGCACCATCCCATCATACACAGTCACATCGTAGTGGTAGCGGCATCGGCCGATCTCACCTACATAGCGCTGTACGGCCACAACACACACCGGCTGGGGGTCGCGCATCACCAGTCTCAGGCTCGGCGTCCTCTGTACACTCTGCCGGGTACGCTGGAGCCAGGAGGACGGGGCCTGCTCTGTCACCGGGAGAGAGGAGCATGACGGCCCGGGACTCTCTTCAACCAACTCGGCCAGCTGATCGTACATGTCCCGCCAAGTCGGAGTGTGGCCGACCGCTGCGCCCTTCTTGTCTGTACATGCCCGGTGACGTTTGAAAAAGCCCGGGCCAAACACGACTAACCCTGGGAGAGCACCGCCTACAGGACGACCAGCCAATCACAATCCCATAACCATCACTAAACGCCGGGAGAGCACCGCCTACTGAAAAACCGGCCAATCACACTTCACTTAGTGCTAAACACCTCCCCTAAGACTGAGACTCTTCACTATCGTGTTCTGCGTGTGACTGAGGAGACCCGTTCACAAACTTCACACTCCTTCCACTTTTCATGTGACTTTGGGTTTCATTGATAACCATTTATATATGTGCGACTTAAAGTTGTAGCAACTCCAAAGTAGTTCATGCAATACTTTGGTCCAACATTCACCTAACTTGAGGGCCATAGACCATTGCTAACCCTCAAACGTTGCAGGAAAGTTCTAAGGGAATGCTATACAATGCCACAGATCTCCATCCATGATCACTAGTCAAAGTCTATCCAAGTTGCAGCCATCCAAAGTTACATCAAAGTTATGCCCCATACACACGATGAGATTATCGGACGCATGATCGTCCGTTTTTTTATTGCATGCTAATCTCAGATCGAATCTGATGAGTTTACTAAAGTCACGAAAATTCCCGCACGACAGAAAAAAAATTTGGAAGTGATGTCATGTGTATTGCATTTTCGAACGATAGCTGTACTGATTAAACGAAAATCGTACGATCTGGCATCGTAGCGGAAAAAATTTCCGTGCATGTCCGATAGAATTATATCGGATAAACTGTCCTAATCGGCTCTCGAAAGCTCTGTACTAACGATCCGATTATCGTACGATCGCTTCGAAAGCAGTATTTTCCGTATGATTTTCGGATCGTGTGTACGGGGCATTACTCTCCAAAGTCAGCGCAACTTTGGAGTTGTACAAGTGTGAATGGAACCCGAGTCTCCTTACCTGGACTCAGTGTGCTTACTCTCTCTTCTCTCCTCACCGATGGAGTCTCCTCATTCCTTCTACACTCCTCACTGTGATGTAGTCTCCTCGTTCCCTCTACACTCCTCACCGTGATGGAGCAGTGCATTGCTGCCTGATGATTGGCCAAGCATGCATTATGATCTGCATGTTTTGGCCAATCACAGTGCCATCAGAACAGAGAGCCATAATTGGCCAAAGGGTGCCTTTGGCCAATTATGGCTCAGGGTATTAAGTCCACACCCCACAATACATAAGGCTGCCTGCATGTCGGCCCTGTGTAGTGTGTTGCTGGCATTGACTGAGAGTGTAATTTCATTTAGATTGAGCAGGCAGGTGATTCAGTTAGCTGCAGTGTATTTAATATATATATATATATATATATATATATATATATATATATATATATATATATATATATAGATAGATAGATATATACAGTCAGTCTTGTATATACACTGTATCCAGTTTATCTTTATCTGACTGCAGTTCATTTCTGGTGTACACTTTCTAATATACTTCAGGCAGGCAGGTGAGTCAGTCAGTTAGCTGCAGTGTATTTAATGTATATATATGTGACGGACTGGGGTTTATATGGTCACAAAACAGACACCCCAAAGCAAAGTACATATTCATTTTTTTTTATATTTCTAAACATCTCCCTTCTATTCTATTAATAACCAGTAGATGGCAGAGAAGGTACACAAACAGAGTCTATATAAGGCCACACACCATGTGACTGAAAATTAAACTACTTCCAGCCATAAAGTCAGTGGTCATATCTCATGCTGTTTGTGTGATTCTTTGCAGGTATGTACTCTAAATTGTTCCTAATCTGTATTAACCTGTGATAGAAAGATTCCTAAACATCTTGAGCAGATGCAGAAAAAGTCTCAGCAGATTTTATGCTATAGTTTTGCTGTAATTAGAAGTTTAGAACAGCATGTGTCAGAAACAAGTGAAAAGTGCATAAGAACATGAAAATACTGCATTAGTCAGAACAAATGTCTATGATAAACACTAAACCATTCTAAATAGGTATATTTAAACCTGATTTATTGAAAATGGCATAGATTTATAGAAGCACATGTTTTCTGTTATTAATAAGAAAAAACCTATTGTATGTAAAGCTTATGTATTGCATCATACAGACATGCAATGTGCACCATCTAGTGGTTAAAAAAGAGTACTACCATGAAAATATTTGTATTAAAGCAATGCATTGCCAGTATGATTATTGCACACTTAAAGTGTACCAGAGAGATAAAGATAATTATCTATAACACTGAATAACAGGGATATATATGTGTTATTAAATTTAGTAATGTTCACTGTTGTAACTACGTTTTAAAATACTTTAGTTAAAATCGGTATTATATATATTGTTAATGGTTATAAACATGTGACTATAAAAATGTAAAAGATGTATTGTTATGTAAAAAAAAAACTACTTCCAGCCATAAAGTCAGTGGTCATATCTCATGCTGTTTGTGTGATTCTTTGCAGTCCACGCCAAGCTGATCACCTTATCTCATCGCGTCTACAATCATCGGCTCTCTTAATTCACATTTTGAGGCCGGTAACATTTACAGTCTTGTGTGTGTATATATATATATATATATATATATATATATATACATCCACTGTATTCAGTGTAGCTAGATCTGACTGCAGGCTGTTCCTGGTGTACTTTTTTAATATACTGTCAGGCAGGCGATTCAGTGAGCTGCAATGCATAAAATATATATACAGTCTCCTATATATATATATATATATATATATATATATATATATATATATATATATCCACTGCATTCCAGTCTAGCCTATATCTGACTGCAGGCCATTGCTGGTGTATGTTTTCAAATATACTTTCAGGCAGGCACGCAGGCAGGTGATTCAGTGATCTTTAGTGCATTGAATATATATACAGTCTCCTATATATATATCTCCACTGCATTCCAGTCTAGCCAAGCATATATCTGACTGCAGGCCATTCCTGGTGTACTTTTTCTAGTAAACTTCAGGCGGTGTTTTGCTAATAAAATTTTACAGCATGTCTGGAAGGCCACCAAGGAGAGGCAGACTCTCACAGACCATTAAAAGAGGGTAAGCAGGCTTTGTGTCTACAGCCAACAGTGCTGGTCATGGACACGGTAAATCCTCAGCACAAGGCCGTGGGGCACACTTGTCTTTTTTTTCGGCAGCTGGCAGTGGTGATCCACAATATGCAGAAGAGTTGGTAGGGTAGAGTGGATAACTAAGCCGTCCTCATCCTCTGTCACCCAGGCTCAGAGTAGTTTGCCTGCCAATGCAGCTGCCAAAGCGGCCTATTCCATCGGCTCAATGTCATCAGTCTCTCCTTACCTAGCCCCACCATCATGCATGGAGGAGTCCCCCAAACTGTTTGACCACAGTGTCGGGTACATGCTGCAGGAGGATGAGCAGCGCTTTGAAGGCTCCAATGATGGTACCCAGGTTGAGGAAGGCAGTAACATGAGCCCAGAGAGGGGGGGTGCCCAAGAAGGACAAGAAACTGGCAGTCATGTTCCCCCAGCTGCAGCATACTGCGAGGTTTGCTCCAGTGATGAGGAGGGAGGGAATGATGAGGTGCCTGATAGAAGAGAGGAGGAGGAGGCACATCTCCAACAAGGCAGAATGCCCTCCAGGGGCCAGCTTAATGGAATCCATCCGACTGCATCACACCACAGAGTTCCACATGTGCAGGGCGCTGCTGACTCCCCGCGTATTTTGAAAAGTTCTTTGGTGTGCTCCTCATCAGCTGGGATCTCCAACCCCACTATACCTTCAGTCCTCTCAGAGACCTGCACTGAGAGGAATGAAGGTGTAGAATTAGGTGTGCCAAGTACTTGCGAGCAATCTGCTATCGCTACACCAACATCCGATAGTAGCAGGCAAATTTCCCTACCCCAGTTGCTAAACCATCAAAATAAATTCAGTGCCAGCCATCCACATGCTCATCGGCTGAATGCTAGCTTGGCTAAATTGCTAGTACTCCAACTGCTGCCTTTTCAGCTGGGAGACTCTGCCCCCCTACGTGAATGTGCGGTACCTCAGTGGTAGGTTCCCAAACACCATTTCTTTTCACGGAAAGACATTTCAGCTCTCTACCGGCATGTGGAAGGCAATGTCTTGGCCTCGTTGGACAGGGCGGTCAGCGGTAAGGTGCATATTACCGCTGACTCATGGTCCAGCAGGCATGGACAGAGAGGTTACCTTTCTTTCACGGCGCATTGGGTAACTCTGCTGGCAGCTGGGAAGGATGCAGGACAGGGTGCAGTATTTTTGTGGAGCTTGTTCCACCACCACACCTTCAAAATGTTAGTAGTGGTGATTCTGCCACACCTCTCTCCTGCACCCCTCCTATTCTTCTTCCTCTATGGCCTCTTCCTCTGCAGATTTCTCCTCGGAATCAGCAGTGCTCTGTAGGCATTTAAGGGGCTACGCAAGCACTCAGGCAAAAAGATGCCATGCAGCGCTTGAGTTGGTCTGCTTAGAGGACAGGAGCCATATGGGGCAGAGATTCTCTGTCAGCTCTGCAGGGGCAGACTCAGAGGTGGTTGACGCCACACCAGCTTCAGCCAAGAATAGTGGTTTATGACTATGGCACCAACCACCTCTCTGCCCTCTGACAGGGACACTTGACCCATGTTCCCTGTTTGGCTCACATCCTTAATTTGGTGGTGCAGCGGTACTTGTGCAGGTACCTGGGCTTATAGGATCTCCTGAGACAGGCCAGGAAAGTCTGCAGGCATTTCCACCAGTCATATAATGCCAGTGCTCAGCTGGCTGACCTTCAAAAGCAATGCAACCTGCGCAAGAACTGCCTCATTTGTGACATGCTCACCAGGTGGAACTCGACATTGGCAATGCTGCAGTGGCTGTACACGCAGCAGAGGGCCATTAATGAGTACCTGTGTGAGTATGGCACCAGGACAGGGTCAGGGAAGCTTGGCTTTTTTTTCGCCACGCCAGTGGCTACTGATCAAGGATGCATGCACTGTCCTGTCACCATTTAAGGAGGCCACGAGGATGGTGAACAGTGACAGTGCATGCATCAGTGATACTGTCTCTCTTGTCTTCTTGTTGGAGCACATACTTTGTGGAATAATGGACAGGGCACTTGAGGCAGAAGAGAGGGAAGAAGAGGAGGACTTCTTTACCTCTCAAGGCCCCCCTTATCCAGACAGTATTCCTGTGGTCCCGCCGAAAACACAGGAAGAGGAGGAGGATGAGGATTGTGTTAGCATGGAGGTGGAGCCTAGCACGCAGCATCAGCAGCAGTCTTCAAGGGATAATTTTCAATCCCCAGAAACCCATGGACTTGTACATGGCTGGGCCTGCAAGGCCTCCCGGAGACGTCTCATCCTCTGCTCCCTCTGTGATGGCAAGATAAGGTCTGTAACCTTACCCTTGTACTGTGGATCAAGGAGAATGGCCAGCCAGTAATGGTCCCTCTCCTTGATCCAAAGAATATGAGGATCCTTCCGCAGGCTTTGCAGGATCAAGGAGGCCATGCAGCGTAGGTTAGCTGAGGCATTCGGTCCGGAGTCCTCTGGGTCACTAAGGACGACATGATCCACAGCCACCTCCTGTCAGCCACGTACAAGTCCAAAGTTTCTTGGGACTGTAAATCATCCCTAAAAGACTGCTGCTGCTGCTGCTGCTGCTGCTGCTGCTGCTGCTGCTGAGTGCCAGGCTCCACCTCCATGCTGACGCAATCCTCCTCCTCCTCTTCCTGTGTGATGGGTGGGACAGCAGGAACACTGTCTGGATAAAGGGGGCCTTGAGAGGCAAGGAAGTCCTCCTCTTCCTGCCTCTGTTCTGCCTCAAGTGCCCTGTCCATTATTCCATGCAGCGTATGTTCCAACAGGTGGACAAGAGGTACAGTGTCACTGATGCATGCACTGTCACTGCTCACCATCTTCATGGCCTCCTCAAATGGTGACAGGACAGTGCATGCATCCCTGATCATGCCCCACTGGCGTGGTGAAAAAAACTGAGCTCCCCTGACCCTGTCCTGGTGCCGTAGTCGCACAGGTACTCATTGATGGCCCTCTGCTGCATGTGCAGCCTCTGCAGCATGGCCAACGTTGCGTTCTACCTGGTGGGCATGCCACATATAAAGCGGTTCTTGGGCAGGTTCAACTCCTTTTGGAGCTCAGCCAGCCGAACACTGCCATTAAATGATTGGCAGAAATGCACACAGACTTTCCTTGCCTGCCTCAGGACATCCTGTAAGCCCGGGTACCTGCCCAAGGACTGCTGCACCACCAGGTTAAGGACGTGAGCCACACAGGGCACATGGGTCAGTTGTCCCTGTCGGAGGGCGGAGAGGTGGTTGGTGCCATTGTCACAAACCACCATTCCTGGCTTAAGCTGGCAATGGCGTCAACCACCTCTCGGCCTGCCCTTGCAGACCTGACAAAATATCTGCCCCAGTGTGGCTCCTGTCCCCCAAACAAACCAGCGTAAGCACAACATGGCATCTTTTTGCCTGCATACTTGCGTAGCCCCTTGAACGCCTACGGAGCACTGCTGGTTCCGAGGACAGAGCACTGGAAGAGGCTATGTAGGAAGAAGAAGAGGAGGGGGTGGAGGAGAGAGGTGTGTCACAACAGTAGTAGCATTTTGGAGGCGTGGTGGAGGAAAAACCTCCAACACTACTGCACCTTGTCCTTCCCAGCTGCCAGAAGAGTGACCGAATGGGCCGTGAAAGATAGGTAACATCCCTGTCCATGCCTGCTGGACCATGAGTCAGCAGTAATATGCACCTTACTGCTGACCGCCCTATCCAGCGAGGCATGGACATTGCCTTCCACATGCTGGTAGAGAGCCGGAATCGCCTTCCATGAGAAAAAGTGGTGTTTGGGGACCTGCCACTGAGAAACCGCACATTGAACAAACTCACGGAAGGGGGCCGAGTCTACCAACTGAAAAGGCAGCAGCTGAAGTTCAAGCAAGTTAGCCAAGCTAGCATTCAACCGCCGGTGCTTGTGGATGGCTGGGAGTGAACTTCTTTCGACGGTTCAGTGGCTGGGGCAGGGAAATTTGCCTGTCACAATCAGATGTCGGTGTACTGCTAGCAGAGTGCCCGCAAGTACTTGGCTGTGACACACCTAATTCTACACCTTCATTCCTCTCAGTGCAGGTTTCAGAGAGGACTGAAGGTCTAGTGGGGTTGGAGATCCCAGCTGATGAGGAGCAAGGAGAGGTCCGCTTTGTTCTTTGGTGTGGGTCTTTAAGGTACGCTTGCCAACGAGCTGCATGGCAGGTCAACATATGTCTGGTCAAGCATGTGGTGCCCAAGCAGCTGATGTTTTGACCACGCGAGATACGATTGAGACATATGTTGCAGATAGCAGCGGTGCGATCTGATGCACTCGTCTCAAAAAAGGCCCACACCAAAGAACTTTTGGAACAACGCGCAGAGGCAGCGCCCTGCACAGGCGGAACTCTGCGGTGTGATTCAGTCGGTGTGCTACCCCTAAGCTGGCCCCCGGAGGGCATCCTGCCTTGTTGGAGATGTGCCTCCTCCTCCTCTCTCCTATCAGGCACCCATGTGGAGTCAGTGACCTCATCATCCCCTCCCTCTTCATCGATGGAGCAAACCTGGCGGTATGCTGCAGCTGGTGGAACATGACTGCCAGATTGCTGTCCTTCTTGAGCATCCCCTCTCTTTGCACTTATGCTACTGCCTTCCTCTAGCTGGGTATCATCATCAGAGCCTTCAAAACGCTGGGCATCCTCCTGGAGCATGTACCCAACACTGTGCTCAAACGGTTCGGGGGACTCCTCAGGAGGACATGGTGGGTCTAGGGAAGGAGTGACTAATGACATTGAGACGAGGGAAGAGGACGCGTTGGCAGCTGCTTTGCTAGTACCCTGAGCTTGGATGAGAGAGGATGAGAAGGATGAGGAGGGCTTGGTCATCCACTCTACCAAGTGTTTGGCATGATGCGGCTCAACACGTCCAGCTGCCAAAAACAAGGACAAGCGTGTCCCATGGCCACATGCTGATGACGATGCGCCACTTCCACGACCAGCACTGTTGCCTCTAGACACAGAGCCTGCTTGCCCTCTTTTATTGGCTCGTGACTGTCTGCCTCTCCTTGTTGGCCTTCCAGACATAGTAATGGCCTGCAGGGAGATGGGAAAACAAGCAATTGGGTAACTTTAGGTGCACACTGAGCAGATGAAACAGTACACCGACTGTAATTACTGCAGCTGCCTGCCTGTGTTACAGAAACAGAACAACACCAGCAATAAGGGGTAGCTTCAGATGTATACTGTGCTGGAGGCACACAACACCCACTTTAACTGCTGCAGATGCCTGTATTACAGAACACCAGCAATAAGGGGTATCTTCAGGTGTATACTGTGCTGGAGGCACACAACACCCACTTTAACTGCTGCAGATGCCTGTATTACAGAACACCAGCAATAAGAGGTTTCTTCAGGTGTATACTGTGCTGGAGGCACACAACACCCAATTTAACTGCTGCAGATGCCTGTATTACAGAACACCAGTAATAAAGGGTAGCTTCAGGTGTATATTGTGTTGGAGGCACACAACACCCACTTTAACTGCTGCAGATGCCTGTATTACAGAACACTAGCAATAAGGGGTATCTTCAGGTGTATACTGTGCTGGAGGCACACAACACCCACTTTGCTGCAGATGCCTGTATTAGAGAACACCAGTAATAAAGGGTAGCTTCAGGTGTATATTGTGCTGGAGGCACACAACACCCAATTTAACAGATTCAGGTGCATATTGTGCTGGAGGCACACAACACCCACTTTAACTGCTGAAGATGCCTGTATTACAGAACACCAGTAATAAGGGGTATCTTCAGATGTATACTGTGCTGGAGGCACACAACATCCACTTTAACTGCTGCAGATGCTTGTATTACAGAACACCAGCAATAAGGGGTATCTTCAGGTGTATACTGTGCTGGAGGCACACAACACCCACTTTAACTGCTGCAGATGCCTGTATTACAGAACACCAGCAATAAGGGGTATCTTCAGGTGTATGCTGTGCTGGAGGCACACAACACCCACTTTAACTGCTGCAGATGCCTGTATTACAGAACACCAGCAATAATGGGTATCTTCAGGTGTATGCTGTGCTGGAGGCACACAACACCCACTTTAACTGCTGCAGATGCCTATATTACAGAACACCAGCAACAAGGGGCATCTTCAGGTGTATACTGTGCTGGAGGCACAAAACACCCACTTTAACAATGCTAGGTTCACAAGAAAAGAATACACTGTCCCTGCCTATCCTGCTCTCTCCCTGAACGCCGCAACACACTACACAAGGCCGCCTCGCTTGTGGCCTTATATAGTTTGGGGCGTGTACTAAACCCCCTGAGCTATAATTAGCCACAGGCATCCTGCCTGTGGCCAATTATGGCTCTCCTCGCTGCCGGCGCTGTGATAGGCCAAGCATGCGGGGTCACAGTGCATGCTTGGCCAATCATGAGCCAGAAATGCACTGCAATGGTGTAGTGCATTGTGGGCCGTTCGTGCCACACGAATATGGTGCGAACAGTCCACAAAGTTCTGATTTCGCCGAACAGACACACGGCCGATGTTTGAGTCGAACATGCGTTCGACTCGAACACCAAGCTCATCCCTAGTCTCCACTGATGCTTTATCACCAATCCTTGTTTCCCTAATAACCCCAAATTTTTAAAATCCAGTTGTCATTGGGACAGAAAGTGAGGTGAAATCTTCTGAACAGAGGCACAGACAGCAAAACAAATGTTACAGGGGTGATGATAACCCTTTGTTATGTTATCCAAAAAAGCTTAAAATAGATTTTTTTGGGCTGGAGCTACACTTACAAAATGTACCCAGCCGCGATGATCGGATTTGATCAGGAACCGATCAATCCCCAGGCCCAGGCCAATGAAATCTGGCCTGGACCTGGTGATCGCTCCTTACGAATGATATCCTTCCCCTGTCTGTGTAACTGTAAACACTGACAGGGGAAGTGATGTCATCTCCCTCGTTTTCTGAGAGCGTCAGAAAAGTGAGTTGCACCAACACTACACTGATACCAGGTCAGGTAGGCACACATTCACCCCCCCATCACCCCCGATCACCACCTGTCGCTGTGTCACCCAGTACTAGTGTCAATAGTGACACTAATCAGTGTTAGGGTAATTAGTCTTAGGCCCAGATAGGAATAGGGACCCCCCTAACCCCCCAATCAATGTTTAACCCCTTCATTACCCCCTGTCACCTGTGATGACAGTATAAGTGTCACGGGTGATGCGGTTGAGCTAGTTATTTTTTATAGCGTCAAGGCACCTGCCGTATTTTACCCAATAAAGGTTTAACCCCCTGATCACCTGGCGGGTGATCAAAGTTAGGTTTTAGGGTCAGATAGGGTCTGCGTCTCCCCAGGCAGTGTCAGGTTAGTGCCAGTACTGCTAACACCCACGGACGCACCATACGCCTCCCTTAGTAGTATAGTGTCTGAACAGATCAATATCTGATCTGATCAGAAGTATATTAGCGTCCCCAACAGTTTAGGGTTCCCAAAAACGCAGTGTTAGGGGGATCAGCCCAGATACCTGCTAGCACCTGCGTTTAGCCCCTCCACCCAGCCCAGCCCACCCAAGTGCAGTATCAGATCAATCACTGTCACTTACGTAACACAACACACATAAATGCAGCATTTGCAGAGTCAGGCATTTTTATACAGTCGCTGACAGTCAGGAGCTTTTTTACCTGTAAGCCCTTGTACACACGGTCGGAGATTCCGTCGGAATCTTTCCTATCGGACCGTTTTGTCGGATATTCCGACTGTGTGTGGTCTGCATCGGACTGTTTCCGTCGGAATATCCGACGGACCAACTTTTCCAACTTGCGGGTAAAATTTTGCGGCAAAATGCTCCGATCGGACATACTCCGATCATGTGTAGCCTACTCCGACGGACAAGGTGCCATGCATGCTCACAATCAAATTCAGACACGGAAGCGCTCGCTCAGGTAAAACTACTGCTCGTAATCGATATAGCACATTCGTCACACTGCAATGTTAAAAATTCTTTCATTAAGCGCATTCTCTTGTTCTTTACAATGCCGTAAGAATGAACTTCTTTTGAGGCTCATAGTCACACACACTTCTCCCGAACGTATTTCTTCAGTGTTTTTTAATAATTTCAGCAATACAATATTTTAAATCGTCACATCTACACATTTTTTTTTGTTTGTTTGTTTTTTTGGGGAATTGTGTGGTTGGTTTTTTTCATCAACATCTCCTTTTTTTGTCTGATTGCTCATCTTTGCATTTTTTGGGGTGTGTTTTGGGTTTCAACTTACCATAACACCATTATTATCTTTTTTGTATTTTTTTTTTTTTTTAATCTACAGGAGGTTGTTTAGTGTTGGTGCCCCTTGTTATTCATTTCACTTTGTATTTTTGAAATGTACCTGCCTGCTCACAAATAAACTGTCCTTTTTGAAGTAAAACACATACGCAAGTATTTCTTCAAACAAAAAAAACCTTTATTTAGGTCTCAAACAACTAAAAATAGGAAGGCAGCGCTGGAGAAACTTGTCAATTTGGTGAAGCCTTTGGCCCCCAGGGCAGACATGAACTAATTCTTAAAAGGAAAATTGGTGGCCTGAGGAGTACATATCTCAGGGAGAGAAGTCTGGTCCAGATGTCCTAGAGATCAGGAAAAGCAGATGCCATCTATGTCCCCAGGATGTGGTTCTTCAAGAGGCTGCATCTTCTGTCAGACCTGACTGAACCCAGGCCATCACTCTCTCGTCTTCCTTAGACACTTCCCTCCAGGCATCCTTCCAGGCTGTGGCTGGGCTCCTGTAGTTGTGGCAGGAGGAGGAGAAGGAGGGCGATGGTCAACCTCCTGGCTGCCACTTGCCACAGCCTCCCCCCGGCTGAGGTCTTCCTGTGTATGAAAATGGGACATAGTTTTAGTTTTTTGCTCATCAATCACACCATTTTGAGCTCATGACTGTTGCAAATTGAATGTTACCAAATAGAACAGACTATCATTCTGAGCACAGCATTTTTCATTCTCGTCCCAAACATTTTTGCTTACTACTCTCTATTGAGATGTAAACCACTTTGTTAAATCACAACTTACTGATCAATAAGAACATCTAGTTAACATCATTAAATGTACGACAAGAAATATGTTCAACAATGCAATACCTGTCTCAAGCTGAGCCCCTCCACATGTTGTTGCCTGGAAGGCCCAGGTTGGATGTTGGAAGCCTCAGCTGGGGGTGAAGGAAGCCTTGAAGGAAGACGGTCAAGTGGTGGCCTGGGTTCCCCCTGGTCTACCAGAAAATGCAGCCTCTCGAAGTACAACATCCTGGGGTAATAAATGGCATCTGAATCTCCTGATCTCAGGGATTCCAGGTGCTTCTTTCTCTCCCTGAGATATGTAATCTTCATGGCACCAATTTTAAACATCACATAGGTCATGTCTGCCGTGGGGACCATGATCCGCACCAAAGCAAGATGTTTCTCCAGCGCTGCCTTCCTCTTTCTTCGGTCATGATAAAATGGGTTGTTCATCTGCCACAGGCAGGGCAGCTCCCTGAACAGTTCAAGGAATAGCCCCATAAAATTGGCGTTTTTGAAGGGATCCATCTTGTCTGCAAGACACAACACAAGACAAACCCTAAAATACTAATATTGCCATGATAAACCCTCCTAATCTTGTCCCAACATAGGCCTAGATAGAAGCAGTCTAGTCTAGTGATGTACCAAGTTCAAAATGTTACCTTCGTTTGCACAATCGTCGCGTCAGCTCCTCACTCTGTTGACAGATCGTACGTACGACACACGCGTGTTGCATTTTATATTCAGTGCGCATGCGTGAAACTCCGCCCGCCCCTGACGTTCTTTCTAGACTATTCACGCGCCCCTTCTCTTTCAGCGCAGTGGGGAGAGCACGTGGCGGAGAGAACACAGGTGCGCAATCAGAGTTCCACTAACGAGGAGGAGGGTGAGGAAAGCCTGGAGCCTGAAACGTCCCGATCCAGGAAGAGAAGATTTAAGGCCTCAAATATATCTTTTGTAGAGATGTTGGAGATGGTCGACATATTGAAGAGGACCGACTATGATGGGAAGTATGGACCTTACCCAAACCCAAATATCAGAAAGGCCAAGATCAAGACTAAAGTTGTGAAGAGTCTTCTGAATAATTTTGGGGTATGCCGATCCAAGGATCAACTGAGAAAACGCTGGTCAGACCTGAAACTGAGGGAGCACGATCAGTACAGAAGGATCAAGCGTGTTCTTCAAAGAAGTAAGTAGTTGTTGTGTGTTCATATGATTATTCTTGCTTGCATACATGCTCCATGTGCTTTGATTTCATGTTGTGTAGTTTAAAATGGCCACTTTCAAGTTCATGGTTTCATTAGTTCGTAAGAAACATCGTTCTGCAGGGAAGTATTTCAGCTTTAGAAAGTGTCCACAATAATGTTCTCACCTTTGAACTCGGCCCAAAAACACAATTGTACAACACTTCGAAGCAATGTTTCATATTCCTATTTCTGCCCTCTGTGTGCAAAGTATTCCTTTTTTACATTCTCATAGGGGAAAGAAGACTCGGGAAGTCTGAGGACACCAGGGACCCCACCCCTCCCAAAGAAGGCGAAATTCCAACACCAGAAGCAGAGGAGCAGGAGGAGGAGGAGGAAGGAGAGATTGTTGAAGTTGGACAAATTGTCACCACAACAGGTGAGTGTCGGAGACCACAGCTTCCGGTAAGCTCATCAATGTATGTCGGCATATTTATAATACATGGTGTGTTTTTTTGCTTTTCTTTGTAGGTGATGTGGAAGAAGAATCACATTTTACCAGTGAAAGTGCCCAGATCCTGATTGGGGAGATAATGGGGTGCAAGCGGGATTTAGAAAATATACAGCAAAACATCAATGATGTTAAAAATAAAACGAAGAACATCATTGATGTTTTGGGGAGAGTGTGAAACACCCCAAACTAGCTAGGGTTTTATTTTTTTGTTTTTAAACAACAACTTTTGTCTTTTACAAAAAGCCAAATTTGGAAGATGCACACAGTGTGTCAACATGCCCTATCTCTCATCATGGGGGATCAATGTACGTGTTTTGTGGAAAGTGGCTGAGATGAAGGGGTTGCAGCCCCAAAACATGTACATTGATCCCCCATGATGGGAGATAGCACATGTTGACACACTGTGTGCATCTTCCAATTTTGGCTTTTCCAGGGGTGACACCCCATGTGATGAAGACAATATCAGCCCAGTTTGTACATACTCATGTCTGATATTGTCTTCACTTTTCAAAGTTGAACTTTGTAAGTTCCTGTGTTCTGTATGTTACGCTGTGATACATGCCTGTTTACACAAAAACACCAAGTTACCCAAAAATTACCTTAAATAATGTTTTTGATACACCCAATATGTTGGTTTGTTGTAAAACCCTTTTCTAAACGCACATGTGAATGTGCTTTGATTAAAAAGTGAAATTATCAACAATGTGTGGCTTCCTATTTCAATGCGCAAAAGCAGTATTTGGAGTAAAATTGTTGTTTTCGGTGACAATGGGTGTTATTTACTAAAGGCAACTCCACTTTGCACTCCAAGTGCAGTTTCAGGTGCACTTTTGCAGTGCACTTGTAGTGCATAGTGGATGTGCCTTTAGTAAATAACATCCACAGTGAAGTGTTAATTTTCACAATCATGCCATTTTCCTGACCCCACATATTTCTGCCATGGTGCTGAAAATGAGCAAGATTTTGGTCAGTAATGCACTACATACATGAGTTAACGAAAACAAGGTGTGTGTGTGTAGCAGACCCACAACATAATAAGATTATCTGAAGAAGAGACTGTCCCCTCATCTCGCTCAGAACTTGGATTTGCACTGTTGTAGAAAAAGGCACAACAACAAAAAACTAAAATTTACATATCAGACACCTAAAACCAAGCCAAGCAGTAAATGAAAACAAAGATTATTGGAGTTTCAAAGAAAAATGTATTACAAAAATGCCGCTCAGACATTGTCCGGCATATCAATGGCCCCCCTACCCACAAAGTACTCCATATATTGGGTTCGGACCTCACAGGCGCTTTGGGGTGGCAAGCCAGGACAAGCAGCTTCAAGGCCCGTGAAGTTCTCATTTTCAAGCAAGTCTGCATCTTGGCCAACTGAGACCGCATAGTTTGCTGAATGTCTTTTTAAGAAATTGTGCAGGACACAGCAGGCAAGCACTATGTGATTTATTTTATATTCCGCCATGTGGATAGGCGTTAAAAAAAGGCGGAACCGGCTGGCCAGTATTCCAAAAGTGTTCTCCACCACTCTTCTGGCTCTGGCCAGCCGGAAATTAAAAATCCTCTGGTCCGGGGTGAGGGTCTTCATCGGGAAAGGCCACATCAGATGGTTTGCCAGGGCAAACGCCTCATCTGCGACGAAGACGAACCGGAGTCCTTCCTGATTCTCCTCTGGGGGTGGCAAGCCCAGACTGCCACTCTGGAGATGCCAGTAGAATTCTGTCCATGCGAACACTCCACCATCCGACATCCGGCCATTTTGCCCAACGTCCACATACAAGAAGTCATAGGTCGCAGACACCACCGCCAACATCACGATACTATTAAACCCCTTGTAGTTAAAATAGTATGACCCCGAGTTGGGGGGTGGGACGATGCGGACATGTTTCCCCACAATTGGGAAAGTCCCAATGACTGGCAAAGTGGGAGGCCACAATCTGCCATTCCTGTGGCATTGAAGGAAACTGTGGAGTGAAACAAGACAAAAAATTTGTAATTTTGCAAATCAACATTGCAAGCAGATTAGACACCAACATTTTTGGCCGAGATCAGTATATGAGTATTTAAAGCCTAAAGTATAAGGTCCCCTTATCAGAGTCATCACCCCCTCATCCCTCCCCCACCCCCCACACCCCCCCCATCTGATGGGCCCTTTCAAAAAAATAGGGGGGGGGGATGTTTTGGACAGGTAACCCTCTCCACTTGATTGAGAGCTGAATGCCTAAATAATGTGTGATACTTTGGGAAGCCCCTCCTTACTTACACTATTGGCAGCCCACCGGACAGGTAAGAAGTGTCATAATACCAAAAATTTTAAAAAATGGAAGCACATTTTGACATTCTGCTATTACATATCAAGATAATAATAGGGGAAAAAAATAATAATAATTATAGCATTTGAAAGTATTGAGTCAGGCCCTTGCACTACATGCTTTGGTGAACTCATCCATAAATGTGACCATCAAAAAGGTAGGTAGAGTGTGTATTGGGTTTGGTAAAGTCAGCAGATAGGGGATTGCTATCAGCTGACCTAGCAGTTGGGGGGAGGGGGGTTCCTAATGAGTTTGGCATAAGCAAAAAAAAAAAAGTCACTATGCATTAATTGAAGCACACACATAACATTTGTAGACATTTTAGGGGGTGGTTAGGGGAAAGCAATACTATGGAGCTGACAAAAGACATTGGTAAGTGACTAGACTATAGTTTTATGGGCCCAGAAGAGCATGGTGGGGAAGTTAGTGAGGCAAATATGCATGAGGACAAAGGTTAAGAGCATATGAATTAGAGCATATTGCAATCATGGTAATTAGGGAAGGAGGAAAGAAATGCAAGACATTAGCAATCATTAAATACATAGAATGTGATGTTAAAGGATAAAACTTACCTTCATATAGTCCTTCTGCAGGACCTGAATGATGGCAGAACAGGTCTCTGGAATAATGATCCCCAGAGCCTGGGGGGAGATGCCTGTGGAGAACTTCAGGTCCTGAAGGCTTCTCCCTGTCGCCAAGTAGCGCAACGTGGCGATGGGCCTCTGCTCCGGAGTGATGGCTTGCCGCATGCAGGTATCCTGCCTGGTGATATAAGGGGACAGCAAAGCCAGCAGACGGTGAAAAACGGGGTCCGTCATCCGGAGATAATTCCTGAAATCATCAGGATTATTCTCCCGGATCTCATGGAACAAAGGCATGTGTGAGAACTGGTCACGCTGGCGCAACCAATTCTTGGTCCACAAACGCCTCCCCTCCCTGTTCATGGACCGGGCTTGTGTCAAAGTAAGAACCCCAACATTAAACATGGTTTGAAAATGGTCGACTGGTCAGAGCGGACAACAGAAAGCACTGATAAACAGCAATGCCTGAAAGAACGACCTGAATAGCAGAAACAAACAGACAATAAGCAATGCAAATCAAAGCGTACTATACCAAGATATAGTCCACAATGAGAAACTAATGCTTACTGACTACACACACTGATTATCAGATACGCAAAGACAAGCAGAAACTGAAGAGCAGTACCGAACTGAAGCACAAATCTGAAAAGCGCGAATCGTCTCTCACCAAATTTCTACTAACACGCGATAGGCACGAGATCAGCAGAAGGAGCCCAAAGGGTGCCGGACATGGTGCTGAACTTCCTTTTTCTAGTGCCGCCGTACGCGGCTTACGTCACCGTGTTCTTGGCAACTGGAAATTCCGACAACTGAGTCTGACCGTGTGTATGCAACATCACTTCCGGACCTCTTCCGGAATTAATCCGTCGGAATAACTCAGATGGATTTGGTTGTCGGAATCTCCGACCGTGTGTACAAGGGCTAAGTCTTACTAGTGTACCAATAAATTTAGAGCCCAAAATGGAAAATCAAAGGTACACTAGTGAAGAGGCCTATACGTTTCTGAGCATGACAGATAGTGAAGAGGAAGTCACTCATCTGTCATATTCAGGCTCAGAATACGATCCTGTAGATGACAGTGGCACCCTGACAGATAGCTCTAACGACGGAGTTGTGGTCCCTGCCATGGTCAGGTGTACCAGACCCCGATCTTCTTCTGCTGTCATTGAGGTGCAAGAACCGCAGGTCCCTCGTATGGAGCAGAGAGCCAGTACTAGCGCTACTATTCCTTTTGGTGAACTGGCAAGCACCATCAGCCTAGTACATCCTGGTCGTACATCCAGCACTGCAGTAACACTTGGTGACGTGGCGAGTTCCATAAGTGCAGTTCAAGCTGGCGAGGTGGCAAGCACAAGTGTCCCACTGTCACCAAGAAGACAAAGACAGGTCCGTCGAGCCCATAGTGCCCTTCCTGCTGCATTCGCCAATCCTAATTGGGAACCCACCACTTCTTCAGCACCCGTACTTCACCCCATTCACTGGCCAACCCGGGATTCAGGTGGAAACAGTCGATTTTATGTCACTTGATTTTTATTCACTGTTTTTCACCGAAGATCTCTATAGATCTATTGTGGACCAAAGCAATTTGTATGCTGGTCAATACATTGCCGCTAATCCCCCGCTAACCCTTGCCAGAGATTGGTCTCCGAAATCAAAAATGTACGCCCTTAGAAATCCTGAAAGCGGTGTTTGGTTTTTTGGGGCCCGGTAAGTCCCACACATGTGATATCCCTGTACTCAGGAGAAGCAGCAAAATGTATTTTGGGGTGTAATTCCACATATGCCCATAGCATGTGTGAGCAATATATCATTTAGTGACAACTTTGTGCAAAAAAAAAGTTTGTAATTTTCCCACAACTTGTGGCAAAATATTAAATATTCCATGGACTCAACATGCCTCTTAGCAAATAGCTTGGGGTGTCTACTTTCCAAAATGGGGTCATGGGAGGGGGGGGGGGGGGTTGTGCCACCTTGGCATTTTATTGCTTTCAAAACTGTGATAGGTAGTGAGGAATGAAATCATTTACGCTCTTAGAAATCCTGAAGGCGGTGCTTGGTTTTCGGGGCCCTGTACGCGGCTAGGCTCTCAAAAAGTCCCACATGTGGTATCCCCGCAGGGGATATAAATATCCTTTTTTTGGGTAAACAGACATGTTTAAAACCATATTGTTGTGACATCCTTATGGTGAACAAGATTCCAATGTCTAGCTACTGTACATTGGATTTTTTTTTCACACAATTCGTACAAGTGGTCATATATATAACCTATCTTTTAACCGACGTGTGGTGCGACCCACATATTGAATGAGGCACAGGTAATCACATAAATTAAAAACTTTGTATTACAGTTGATGAGTGATGTAATGTCAAAAGTTTTACCCGTAGAACTTGAGCGTACATCTTTGACCTTCTTGATATGGCAACAATAGCCACATCCCTTCATACCACATTTATAGTTGCCTCTAAAGTGCAGCCAATTAGAACCCAAGTGCTCACTAATGAATAGACTCAGTGAAAGGGACCCCCCTAAAGTGGATGCCCTACGAGATACCTTTATAGAGGATTTCACTATATATCGGGTCAAAATAGGCAAAATACAGGGATCAGTGCTAAGAATATACACTGACCAGGGGCGGATCCAGAGTCTAGTCTCGGGAGGGGCACTGCTATAAAATATGTTTTTTTGGGGGCAATTTATATGGGAAATGGCTGGTATTGGCACTTCAATCATTACGGCACCATGGTTGTTATGGTGTCAGGATGATTGAAGCGCATTATTTCTATTAATACATTGTAATATAAAATTAAATTGTTCATCTCACCATAATGCAGAATCAGTGGGAGCCCTGAGGATGTCACTTGCCATGTCGCCTGCCACCAAATGTGGATTGTCACTTGCCACGTCACCTGCCACACATTGCGGATTGTCACTTGCCACGTAGCCTGCCACACATTGCGGATTGCCACTTGCAACGTAGCCTGCCACACATTGCGGATTGTCACTTGCCACGTCACCTGCCACACATTGCGGATTGTCACTTGCCACGTCGCCTGCCACCAGATGCGGATTGCCACGTAGCCTGCCACACATTGCGGATTGCCACTTGCCACGTCACCTGCCACACATTGCGGATTGTCACTTGCCACGTTGCCTGACACACATTGTGGATTGCCACTTGCCACGTCACCTGCCACACATTGGGGATTGTCACTTGCCACGTCACCTGCCACGTTGCCTGCCACATATTGCGGATTGCCACTTGCCATGTCACCTGCCACACATTGCGGATTGTCACTTGCCACATTGCCTGCCACACATTGCGGATTGCCACTTGCCACGTAGCCTGCCACACATTGCGGATTGTCACTTGCCACGTCACCTGCCACACATTGCGGATTGCCACTTGCCACGTAGCCTGCCACACATTGCGGATTGTCACTTGCCACGTTACCTGCCACACATTGTGGATTGTCACTTGCCACGTCACCTGCCACACATTGCGGATTGTCACTTGCCACGTTGCCTGCCACACATTGCGGATTGCCACTTGCCATGTAGCCTGCCACACATTGCGGATTGTCACTTGCCACGTCACCTGCCACACATTGCGGATTGCCACTTGCCACGTCACCTGCCACACATTGCGGATTGTCGCTTGCCACCTCACCTGCCACACATTGTGGATTGTCGCTTGCCACGTCACCTGCAACACATTGCGGATTGTCGCTTGCCACGTCACCTGCCACACATTGCGGATTGTCACTTGCCACGTCACCTGCCACACATTGCGGATTGTCACTTGCCAGGTCACCTGCCACACATTGCGGATTGTCACTTGCCACGTCACCTGCCACACATTGCGAATTGCCACTTGCCACGTAGTCTGCCACACATTGTGGATTGCCACTTGCCACGTAGTCTGCCACACATTGTGGATTGCCACTTGCCACGTAGTCTGCCACACATTGCGGATTGCCACTTGCCACGTAGCCTGCCACACATTGCGGATTGCCACTTGCAACGTAGCCTGCCACACATTGCGGATTGTCACTTGCCACGTCACCTGCCACCAGATGCGGATTGCCACGTAGCCTGCCACACATTGCGGATTGCCACTTGCCACGTCACCTGCCACACATTGCGGATTGTCACTTGCCACGTTGCCTGACACACATTGTGGATTGCCACTTGCCACGTCACCTGCCACACATTGGGGATTGTCACTTGCCACGTCACCTGCCACGTTGCCTGCCACATATTGCGGATTGCCACTTGCCATGTCACCTGCCACACATTGCGGATTGTCACTTGCCACATTGCCTGCCACACATTGCGGATTGCCACTTGCCACGTAGCCTGCCACACATTGCGGATTGTCACTTGCCACGTCACCTGCCACACATTGCGGATTGCCACTTGCCACGTAGCCTGCCACACATTGCGGATTGTCACTTGCCACGTCACCTGCCACACATTGTGGATTGTCACTTGCCACGTCACCTGCCACACATTGCGGATTGTCACTTGCCACGTTGCCTGCCACACATTGCGGATTGCCACTTGCCATGTAGTCTGCCACACATTGCGGATTGTCACTTGCCACGTCACCTGCCACACATTGCGGATTGCCACTTGCCACGTCACCTGCCACACATTGCGGATTGTCGCTTGCCACCTCACCTGCCACACATTGCGGATTATCGCTTGCCACGTCACCTGCAACACATTGCGGATTGTCGCTTGCCACGTCACCTGCCACACATTGCGGATTGTCACTTGCCACGTCACCTGCCACACATTGCGGATTGTCACTTGCCAGGTCACCTGCCACACATTGCGGATTGTCACTTGCCACGTCACCTGCCACACATTGCGAATTGCCACTTGCCACGTAGTCTGCCACACATTGTGGATTGCCACTTGCCACGTAGTCTGCCACACATTGTGGATTGCCACTTGCCACGTAGTCTGCCACACATTGCGGATTGTCACTTGCCACGTAGTCTGCCACACATTGCGGATTGCCACTTGCCACGTAGTCTGCCACACATTGTGGATTGCCACTTGCCACGTAGTCTGCCACACATTGCGGATTGCCACTTGCCACGTAGTCTGCCACACATTGCGGATTGCCACTTGCCACGAAGCCTGCCATACATTGCGGATTGTCACCTACTGTGTCACTTTTCTGCTAAGGTGGTCTTTTGTTGGGTCCCAGAGTGAAGATAGGCAGCAGAGAGATGATGCAATCTCTCTGCTGCACACAGCTTCCTACACAGTGAGGGCAGGACTGGAGGGATGCAGGGCAGTGAGAGATGATGTCATCTCCCTGCTCTCCTGCCTGCTGGCTTCCTGATTGGCCAGCAGCCCTCCTAAGCTGCCCAGCTGCCCCCCCCACTCAGCGCGGGTACCCGCGGAACCGGCCGAGCGGGTACCCGCGGAACCGGCCGCGATTGGACCCGCGGAACCGGCCCGCTGGTACCCGCGGAACCGGCCGCGATTGGACCCACGGAACCGGCCCGCTGGTACCCGCGGAACCGGCCGCGATTGGACCCGCGGAACCGGCCCGCGGGTACCCGCGGAACCGGCCGCGATTGGACCCGCGGAACCGGCTTTGCTGTCATCAGCTGCCGGTATTCTCGGAGGGGGCAATTGACCCGTTGCCCCCTCCCTGGATCCGCCCCTGACACTGACACTGTACTAATGACACTGGCTGGGAAGGTGTTAACATCTAGGGGAAATCAAAGGGTTAACTGTGCGCCTAACAATGCTTGGTGTGTTTACTGTGTGCAGATTTTACTAAGGGATGTACTGGCTTTTAGGCAGGCCATACACAATGCAAATTTCTTTCCTGCAACCATGGGTTACAGGAGTGACATGGGGGTCAGCAGGGTACCAGGCATCTATCACACCAGGGAGTTTAGTAGAGAAGAAGAATCTGCCTGAGACTGAAATGCCCCGTAAACACGATCAGACTTTCCAACAATAAAACTGTGGATTTTTGTTTGAAGAATGTTGGCTCCAACTTGTCTTGCACACACATGGTCACACAAATATTGGTCAACAATTACGAACATGGGAACGTGGTGACGTGCAAGACATACGACGAGCTGAGAAAAAGGAAGTTCAATAGCCAGTGCGGCTCCTTCTGCTTGATTCTGAGCATGTGTGAACTTCTGTGCGTCGGACTTGTGTACACATGATCATAAATTTAAGAACCTGCTATCAAATATTTGTTGGCGGAAAGTCCAACAGAAAATGTTCGATGGAGCATACACAGGCATGTACTGAGCCATCGGGACTACCGGGAGTTTCCCGGTGGGCCGATGGCTCAGTGGGCCACTCTGATGTAAGGGGGCTGGTGATGGGCCACTCTGATGTCAGGGGGTGCTGATGGGACACTCTGATGTAAGGGGGCTGCTCATGACACACTTTGACGTAAGGGGACTGGTAATGGGACACTCTGACGTAAAGGGCGCTGATGGGACACTCTTTTGTAAGGGGGCTGGTGATGGGACACTCTGATGTAAGGGAGTGCTGATGGGACACTCAAAATGTAAGTGGGCCGGTCTGGATGAACTCCAGGGCCAAATTTCTGTCCCAGTCCAGCCCTGAGCATACACACGGTCGGACTATCAGCCAACAAGCTCACATCCAACATTTGTTGTCGGAAAATCCGATCGTGTGTACGGGGCATAACACTTGAAGATGACAGAGTCCGCACTCACCACCAACTGGAGAGGAAAGTATTCCATCTTCTTTTGCAGGTGCCTTTCACTGGATATTTTAAGTGACCTGGTAGCTTTAAAGAGGAAGTAAACCCTGATGAGTTTAGTTCCTCTTTCATTCCCTGCAAAGGCAAAGCATAATGGACTACTATGCATTGCATAGTAGCCCATTATGTGTCACTTACCCGACACAGGAGCCAGCGAAGTCGCCGCTGTCCCCTGTAGTCCGCCGCATCCATCTTGCTGGTGGCGTCTCGCAGCTCCGCCGCTGTCATTCGGGTGCCGACACGCGCGGCAGATCCATTGTTGGAAATGCCGCGCTCAGTGCGCCTGCGTGTCTTCAGGCAAATATCTCCTAAACCGTACAGGTTTAGGAGATATTTCTTGGACCTACAGGTAAGCCTTAATCTAAGCTTACCTGTAGGTCAAAGTGGTTTGTAAGGGTTTACAACCACTTTAAGACTGGTAGTAAGTAAGGTGATAAAACTATCTGCAGATGAATAAACAATCTGTTCTGGCCACCAAAGAAAAAAAGGATGTGTCCTTGTAAACATTTAAAAAGGGGAATTTTGCGATCTAACCTTGAAGTATGATTGTAGTCTGTTTGAAATGCAGGACAGCCATTGAGTGGTTTAGGGGAATCACAGATAATTTCTCTGAAGGCAGATGAATAAATGAGTTCATAGCTCATAGAGTGAGTCAGATCCAATGGAATATCCGGCTCTTAATGAAATTGCAATGTCCTTGTTCTGCTTAAAAAGAAATTTCCCCGGCACAAACCGCAGGAATGCACAAATAGCGTTGGCGTCTAGCTTTGTTTTTACATGTCGATAACCTGATTACTTCCGTTCTTTCCTAAATGAGCCATAAAAAGTGCACAACATTGCTTCTTAAATCTGTCGTTCAAAATTATAGGTGAAATAATAGGATTGTTGTGTAAATACTATAAAATTCTTTCCTTTGAATTTATTAAAGTGTTACCAAACGCACAACAGTAAAATCAGTTTGCATATGCAGTAAAGCATGCTTATCATACTCACTTTAGAACCTAAAGGGTTAATCATCTGTATTGTGTAAAAAGACTGTTTGATCCTGACTTCTCTGATCCTCTCATTCTTCCACAGTCCCCAAACCACCTCCTGATAGAACAGAGCCTTGGGGGCACACTGCAAATGCTCAGTTTGGTGTGTATTATTTTGTTTTCTTCGGAGAGTGCATGTGATCAGCACAAGGCCAATCAGCACTATCCAGGGAGAGGGTAAGGGGTCTTGCAGCCTCATAGGACAATTAGGCAAGAATGAAAACTCCTACAAGCTTTAACCACTTACAGACCGGACCATTTCGCTGGTCAAAGACCAGACCACTTTTTGCGATTCGGCACTGCGTCGCTTTAACTGACAATTGCGCGGTCGTGTGACGTGGCTCCCAAACAAAATTGACGTCCTTTTTCCCACAAATAGAGCTTTCTTTTGGTGGTATTTGATCACCTCTGCGGTTTTTATTTTTTGCGCTATAAACAAAAATAGAGCGACAATTTTGAAAAAAACGCATTATTTTTTACCTTTTGTTATAATAAATATCCCCCAAAAATATATAAAAAAACATTTTTTCCCTCAGTTTAGGCCGATACGTATTCTTCTACATATTTTTGGTAAAAAAAAACACAATAAGCGATTATTGATTGGTTTGCGCAAAAGTTATAACGTTTACAAAATAGGGATAGTTTTATGACATTTTTATTAATAATTTTTTATAATTTTTTTTTTACTAGTAATGGCGGCGATCAGCGATTTTTATTGTGACTGCGACATTGCAGCGGACACATCGGACATTTTTGACACATTTTTGGGACCACTGTCATTTATACAGTAATCACTGCTATATAAATGCAGTGATTCCTGTGTAAATGACACTGGCAGTGAAGGGGTTAACCAGTGGGTGGCAGTGTAGGGGTTAAGTATTCCTAATGGGTGTGTTACTAACTGTGGGGGGGGGGGGGCTGGGCTTTCAATTAGTGAACACATGGAGCAGAGATCAGCGTCACTAGTTGCTAGGCAGAACGGGGAAATGCTGTTTACACGGCATTTCCTCCATTCAGCCGCCCCGTGAGACGATCGCGGGTATGCCCGCGGCGATCGAGTCCGCGGGACCCGCGACTGGACTCATGGGGGTCCCGACCGTCACGCAAGCGTGTCGCCGGCGGCGCACTCACGATGGCAGGGCCGCATTGAAGATTGGACGTACCTGTACGCCAATATGCCTGCCCGTGCCATTCTGCCGACGTACATCAGTGTGCGCCGGTCGGGAACCGGTTAACCACTGCTCTGCTAGACACTCAAAGAATTCACAAGACTGCTGTAGCTGCTGATGAGAAAAAATATTTAGCTGTTTATATTTACTAAAACTATTGCATTTCATTGTTCTGTGTACTGTATTGGAGATGCAGCACCAGGCCTATACCATAATATAGACCCAGGCTGCCCAGTTTTACTGTCACTATTTTCTGTCACTTGTAAACACAGAAGCCCGGCTTCTGTGCTACAAGTGACAGTGTGCTGCTCCCTCAGAACCTCCCTGCACAGCACACATTGTGGACACAGGGGGACAGCTGCCGGGGCATGGATGTGTGTACACACGACTGAACTTTCTGGCAGAATTGGCCCGACCGAATCATTCTGCCAGATATTCTGATCGTGTGTGGGATAATCTGATTGTTTTTCTTTAAAAAATTCTGATGGACCTAGAAATAGAACATGTTTCAAATCTGTCTGATGGGCTCAATTCCTATCGGGAAAACCGTTCGTCTGTAAGCTGGTCCGACGGCCCAAATACGACGCAAGAGCAGATGTTGGCTACTGGTTGATAATTAGTATGAACTCCGCGCTAATTTTTTTTAATAAACAATTAATACATAAAATTATTGCAGTGCTGCTTCCCTGAAAAAGAGTGATAAACTCCTAATTAGTGAATAAATAACATATAGGAGAAGCTGTTAATCAAAAAAGTTATTAACATGATTAAATCCACTATCACTAATAATCAATAATAATTTTACCACTAATCACCAAATACAACATATACAATGATCCATGATTGACTCCATTGGATATTCATATTTAAAAGAACACAAAAAAACACATGCAATAACACCCTGGTGACACCAGATGTTACAAAATAAAATAAAGTCCTTATAATCCAAAGTGTCCCAATTTGTAAATCCTTTAAACGTGATGTGATTGCCACACACAAAACAATGATAGATCTTTAACATAGAAGAATGACTCCAACATCTTCCACGTGATCCTTCACCACAGCCTAGGTCAGTGAGGGCGAACCTTGGCACCCCAGATGTTTTGGAACTACATTTCCCATGATGCTCATGCACTCTGCAGTAGTGATGGACGAACGTTTCGCCCGGCGGTCGTTTCGCGGCGAATTTCCGACTTTCGCCGTCCGCGGGTTCGAACGCCTTTTTCCGTCGTTCGCCCCGGCGGACTTACGTGTTTAATGTATACAAGAACTTTAACCTTTCGTGACACGTTTATCATGTGTTACAGGACAACCAATTGAGACATGACAGCTCATGGACACTTGGACATTCCCCCTAACCTATAAATACACCCGATCCGGTGGCCATTTTACATTCTTTCTTCTGTCACTGTAGGGAAAGGATCCTGTGTGGAGTAGGGACAGAGAAAACGCTAGCTATTTGGTACACAAAAGTTCTTTTCAGGACTGGTATAGGTGTTAGGTCAGCAGCCTGAGTTTCTTTTGTCAGTTTAGATAAAGGGACAGAGCGCTGTATGCTGCTATTTTAGGGACAGCTCAGCCAGATTAGTCTTTCTTCATCATCATCATCATCATCATCATTAGCTGTTACTATCAGGTCCACAAAAGAGCTGTTCCAGCTAATCGTTCCAGCCTACTCTTTTTTGCCAATTTGTATAGGGACAGGCAGGAAGCAGTGTGTCAGGCAGTGAGGATAATTTTAAAGACTTGCTGTTACTATTAGTTCCACAAAGGTTCTTTTCAGGACTGGTATCAGTGGTACGGTAATAGGCTTGTACACGTATAATATTCTTTCTTCCAAATATAGAAAGAATATTATACTTGACTGCTGCCCTTCTGCTGCAGTCTGCTAATCATTCACAACTCACTTGTTCCACAAAGCTCTTTATCAGGACTGGTAACTTGGTCTGTCTAGGGTGCTACGGTACATAGGCTTGGGTGCGGTACAGTCTGCTGTTCTGTAAGGACCGCTATCGGTCCACAATACATAGGGTTGCCGTGCACTACTGCTGACCGCTGCCCTATACTGCAGCAGTCCTTCAGCGGTATAGGGACTGACGCACAGTCTGCTAAACACTAATACACAACCTGCTTGGTCCACAAAAGTTCTTATAAGGACTGGTAACTTGGTATAGGGTGCTACGGTACATAGGCCTGAGTGCGTTACAGTCTGCTGTTCTGTAAGGACCGCTATCGGTCCACAATACATAGGGTTGACGTGCACTACTGCTGACCGCTGCCCTATACTGCAGCAGTCCTTCAGCGGTATAGGGACTGACGCACAGTCTGCTAAACACTAACACACAACCTGCTTGGTCCACAAAAGTTTTTATAAGGACTGGTAACTTGGTATAGGGTGCTACGGTACATAGGCCTGAGTGCAGTACAGTCTGCTGTTCTGTAAGGACCGCTATCGGTCCACAATACATAGGGTTGACGTGCACTACTGCTGACCGCTGCCCTATACTGCAGCAGTCCTTCAGCGGTATAGGGACTAAGAGTTTTGTCACAGGGTGATTTAAAAAATGACAGGCAGAGGAAGAGGCAGGCCCTTCCGCAGGGGTGGTAGGGGTAGGGCAGGAGCAACAGCCTTGAGCCAAAGTGGGAAGTTGCAGAAGGTGCGTTCAATTACTTTAAAGGACGCACCAGACTTGGTTGAGTGGCTCACTCAGCCTTATTCTTCTGCACCCTCCTCATCCTCTCGATCTGCACCCTCTTCTTCACTCTCTGCTATGTGCACCCCCAAAGACACTACCACCAACAACACCACCACCACCACATACCTTCCGCTTGAGTGCAAATGGGGGCCTTCATGCTCCAGTGTTTTAATAGGGACCCCCGTATAAAAAGCATGAGGGTCAAGGACCAGTACTGGGTGGCAACGTACTTAGATCCCCGGTACAAACACAAAATGGCGGAAATGTTACCGCCGTCGCAGAGGGCTGTCAGAATGCAGCACTTCCAGGCCTTGCTTCGAGAAATGCTGCATTCTGCTTTTGCGTGCGCTGGCAGAGGAGCAATTCCCACTCCCAGAGAAGGATTTGCGGGTACCAATCCAACAGCGCCTGCAAGAAGAGGCCGGTTTGAAGATGTGTTGGTGACTTCGGATATGAGGTCATTCTTTCAGCCGACCCATCGACAGGTGTCATCCGGATCCAGCATCAGGGAACGCCTAGACCGTCAGGTGTCCGACTACATTGGGTTAACGGCCGATGTGGACGCTCTGAGGAGTGATGAACCCCTAGACTACTGGGTGGGCAGGCTTGACCTCTGGCCAGAGCTTGCCCAATTTGCAATCGAACTGTTGGCTTGCCCCTCATCCAGTGTCCTGTCCGAAAGGACGTTCAGCGCAGCAGGGGGGATTGTGACCGATAAGCGTACTCGCCTAGCTCACGACAGTGTTAACTACCTCACATTTCTAAAAATGAATGAGGCATGGATCTCGGAGGAATTCAACACATGTGATCAGTAGACCATGTATATGTCTATAAACAATTTTTGGAATCAAGCACACAGACCTTCTTAATTCATTTGGCTCACTTCCCTGACCCAAAAAAGCACACCGTACTATATGCCCCTACCCTCCTCTTTGAAGAGGTTGAGCGGTGTCATATTTCTACTGGGGCTGCTTATTATGAGGGGTTCCCACCATCCCTGTGCTGTGCTGACTTCCTCCTGGGTGTTCTTATTATGAGGGGCTCCCACCATCCCTGTGCTGTGCTGACTTCCTCCTGGGGGTTCTTATTATGAGGGGATCACACCATCCCTGTGCTGTGCTGACTTCCTCCTGGGGCTGCTTACGGTGCTGCTGTCAGCGCTGTATGTCACGGAGCTGCTGTCAGCGCTGTATGTCACGGAGCTGCTGTCAGCGCTGTATGTCACGGAGCTGCTGTCAGCGCTGTATGTCACGGAGCTGCTGTCAGCGCTGTATGTCACGGAGCTGCTGTCAGCGCTGTATGTCACGGAGCTGCTGTCAGCGCTGTATGTCACGGAGCTGCTGTCAGCGCTGTATGTCACGGAGCTGCTGTCAGCGCTGTATGTCACGGTGCTGCTGTCAGCGCTGTATGTCACGGAGCTGCTGTCAGCGCTGTATGTCACGGAGCTGCTGTCAGTGCTGTATGTCACGGAGCTGCTGTCAGCGCTGTATGTCACGGAGCTGCTGTCAGCGCTGTATGTCACGGAGCTGCTGTCAGCGCTGTATGTCACGGTGCTGCTGTCAGCGCTGTATGTCACGGAGCTGCTGTCAGCGCTGTATGTCACGGAGCTGCTGTCAGCGCTGTATGTCACGGAGCTGCTGTCAGCGCTGTATGTCACGGAGCTGCTGTCAGCGCTGTATGTCACGGAGCTGCTGTCAGCGCTGTATGTCACGGTGCTGATGTCAGTGCTCTGTATTACGGTGCTGCTGTCAGTGCTCTGTATCTCCTGCACCCTCTTGTTTGCCTACCCTGGTCCCTGACCTTCCCTCTCCTCCATTGCCTTCATTAGCTCCATAGTCCTGAATTGTCAGAACAATTTCCCAAATAAAAAAAAAATGCTTGTAGTTATCGATCCCAAATTCACCTCATACATGTATTATGCTATTGTCCAGGTGGTGGGACTACGTGCTACCCCCTAATAATTACCCCGTGGCCGCAAATTCGACCTAAAGGTTTGCGAAATTCGCCTCCCATTGAAGTCAATGGAGCCCGCGGCGAACGGTCGTTTTCGCGAACGTTTGTGTCCGTTCGCGTTTCGCGTTCGCGAAACGTCCCGTCGGAAGTTCGTCCATCACTACTCTGCAGTGTGGTTGAGCATCATGGGAAATGTAGTTCCAAAACATCTGGGGTGCCAAGGTTCGCCATCACTGGTCTAGGTAATCGACACCCAAAAAGTGACTGTAATATAGTTCAGCTTACCAGATGTTATTGACTACTTTACTGAAAAAGATGGTTCAAACCTTCCTCCTCACAGACAAATATGGGATATGAAAAACAGATAGAGAGTCTCCATAGCTAACACAATTTTATTAAAAGTCGTAAAAAAATGTTTAGCCAAATGGCTCCTTACTTCTAAAAGTGCCCTTTCCCCGGCACTGGGGCTGCTGGCATTTCTGGGACGAGCTGTGATCACTTTCCTCCACGGATGGCGTGAAAAGTAACGCAAAGTAACGTGACCGGGCACTGCATGCCACTCCCCCCTGAAGACGTTACATAAATGAGACGTACGTTGGAGGCAGTGCCCAGTCACGTTACTTCGCAGGATATCCGGTTCCCCTGGTTAGCGGTGCGAGTGTGTGGAAGTCACGCCATCCATGGAGGAAAGTGCGGAAACTTTTCCATCACAGCTCGCCCCAGAAATGCCAGCAGGCCCAGTGCCGGGGAAAAGGCACTTTTAGAAGTAAGGAGCCATTTGGCTAAACATTTTTTTTTCGACTTTTAATAAAATTGTGTTATGCTATGGAGGCTCTCTATCTGTTTTTCATATCCCATATTTGTCTGTGAGGAGAAAGGTTTGAAAGGTTTGAACCATCTTCAGGTCATCATATGTCTTTTTCAGTAAAGTAGTCAATAACATCTGGTAAGCTGAACTATATTACAGTCACTTTTTGGGTGTCGATTACCTAGGCTGTGGTGAAGGATCACGTGGAAGGTGTTGGCGTCATTTTTCTATGTTAAAGATCTATCATCATTTTGTGTGTGGCAATCACATCACCTTTAACGGATTTACAAAGTGGGACACTTTGGATTATAAGGACTTTATTTTATTTTGTAACATCTGGTGTCACCAGGGTGTTATTGCATATTTTTTTTTGTGTTCTTTTAAATATAAATATCCAATGGAGTCAATCATGGATCACTGTATAAGTTGAATTTGGTGATTAGTGGTAAAATTATTATTGATTATTAGTGATAGTGGATTTAATCACGTTAATAATTTTTTTGATTAACAGCGCCCCCTATATGTTATTTATTCATTGGCTACTGGTTATTAAACTTCCTTTTCTAGTCCCGTTGTACGTCACCACGTTCAAAACGAACAGACTTTTGCATGGACTTTAGTCTGTTCATGTGTGGGCAAGTCCGTTCAGTCAGAAGTCCATCATAACTCTGTCGTAAGTCCGTCGGGAAGACCATCGAACCTATTCTGCCAGAAAGTCCGGTCGTGTGTACGTGGCATTAGAGGGCTTGGTGGTTGAGAAACAGCCCAGTGCTCGAGTTCCACCACCCCCTGCTGGACTATCATACTGTCACACTGCTGCTGCTGTCCAGTGGTGGAGAGGAAGAGCCACTAATGGACTGTGTTGAAGGCCAAGACTGACTGCTTCTGAGAGGTGAGCAGATGGGGAAGGGTGTTTCTACAAAGGTGAGGGCAGTGGGGGAGCAGGAATCAGAGCTGAAGCAGCTGAATGCAGAGGTTATCATTCCCCTGGGGGGGGGGGGGGGATGGTTAGGAAGTGGCTGCAGAGATCTGTGAGGGAAGAGTACAGAGGTGAGCTTTGGATGTGGAGCAGCAATGTTCTCTCTGCATAGCAAACCTCTGAACCCCGCACTCTATGCCTAGCACCTTCCTGTGCATTAAGATGTCCTGACCCCATCACTCTGTGTATTACGCTGTCCTGACCCCATTGTTCTGTGTATTATGCTGTTTTGACCCCAGCACTCTGTGTATTATACTCCTGACCCCATCTCTCTGTGTATTACACTGTTCTGACCCCAGCACTCTGTGTATTACACTCCTGACCCAAGTGCTCTGTGTATTACACTCCTGACCCAAGTGCTCTGTGTATTACACTCCTGACCCAAGTGCTCTGTGTATTACACTCCTGATGCCAGCACTCTGTGTATTTTGATGTCCTGACCCCATTGCTCTGCATATTACTCTGTCCTGACCCCAGCACTCTGTGTATTACACTCCTGAACCCATAACTCTGTGTATTATGCTTTCCTGACCCCAGCGCTCTGTGTATTACAGTCCTGACCCCAGTGCTCTATGTATTACACTCCTGAAAATTTTCTGACAACAGAATTCAACCAGTTTTTGTCTGCCGAAAATTCGCAATTGGCTGTCAAAAGCAGCATACTAACAATCAGAAAATCAGCAGATCGTTTATTGGACGAAATTTATCTTCAGATTTTCTGACTGTGTGTATGGGCCTTAAGTGCCGGTTCACATTTGTGCGATGCGAGAAACCTGCGAATCCACTGTGGGTTCCCGCATCGCACCCAACACGCACGGCAGTTCACACTGTCATATGCAAACTACTGGGGAGTGTCATTATATGTTAACGACATCCCCATTTCAGCTCACGTATCACACTGCAAACTGACAGTTTGGACATGAATCAGATCGCATATGTGTGAACACACATGCGATCCGATTCTGGTCCGAACAGAAAAAAAGGGTCCTGTGCGTGTTTGGACCGAATGCAGTGCAATATCAGCCATACTATCTGTATGGCTGATATCGCACCACACAGACATCACATGTAATGTGAACAGCAGTGCACTGCGAATTACATGCGATGTCTGGCATCGCACAAGTGTGAACTGGTCCTTACACCCAAAGCTGCCATCAGATGAGGCCTGAACATTATGCTTTTAAAACTTATAGAATGTGTGAACGGAAGACCAGGTGGCAGCCTTGCAAATCTGTGAAACAAATGCCTTATGCCAAAAAACCCAGGAAGCACTTGCAGACTTAGAGTCCGTTCACACAGGGGCAACTTGGGATCCGACTTCAAGTCGCCCCAAGTCGCCTCAGGTCGGACAACATTTAAAAACCAATGTAAGTGAATGAGAGCCGTCTTAATGCACACTACTGAAGTCGCTCCGACTTCAAAAGAGGTTCCTGTACTACTTGAATCCGACTTGTAGGCGACCGGTACCCATTGATTTCAATGGAAGTCGCCTCCAAGTCGGATTTCTGTCTATACGGAGGCGACTTTGACAGAATTATTAGCTCTGAAGGGGGAACTCCACGCCAAATTTCTGCAAAAAATTTGGCGTGGGTTCCCCCTCCGAGAGCATACCAGGCCCTTAGGTCTGGTATGGATTCCAAGGGGAACCCCCTATGCCGAAAAAACGGCGTGGGGGTCCCCCCCAGATCCACACCAGACCCTTATCCGAGCACGCTACCCGGCCGGCCAGAAAAGGGGGTGGGGACGAGCGGGCGCCCCCCCCCCTCCTGAGCCGTACCAGGCCGCGTGCCCTCAACATGGGGGGGGTGCCTTGGGGGAGGGGGGGGCGTGCGGCCCCCCCCACCCCAAAGCACCTTGTCCCCATGTCGATGAGGACAAGGGCCTCTTCCCGACAACCCTGGCCGTTGGTTGTCGGGGTCTGCGGGCGGGGGGCTTATCGGAATCCGGGAGCCCCCTTTAATAAGGGGGCCCCCGGATACCGGCCCCCCACCCTATGTGAATGAGTATGGGGTACAATGTACCCCTACCCATTCACCTGTGAAAAAAAGTACAAAAAAAACACAACACAGGGAAAAAATATTTTATTGCACAGCTCCGGGGGTCTTCCGTCTTCGGGGGTCTTCTCGCCGGACTCCTCCGCTATCTTCTTGTAGCTCTTTTGCTAGCGGAGGAGTCCGGCTTTCTTCCTCGCCGCCGGCCTCTTCTCCCGACTTCGGGGGTCTTGTCCCCCTCTTCGGTTCTTCTGCCGGACCACCGCGCCTTCTTATAGATCTTTTTTCAGGCGGTGGCCCGGTCTTCTGTCGCCGCCGCCGCCGTCGCCTTACGTTCTTCTCCTTCTTCTTCTCCTGGAGATGTTGACTCGACGAGCTCTCCGGCCGCAATGCCAGGGACGCGCTGCGCTGCCACTTATATACTGACAATGGGGTGGTGTCACATGGGTTGATGTCACATGGTGACCCCGCCCCCTTACCATGTGACATTAACCCATGTGACCAACCCATGTGACATCAACCCATGTGACACCGCCCCATTGTCAGTATATAAGTGGCAGCGCAGCGCGTCCCTGGCATTGCGGCCGGAGAGCTCGTCGAGTCAACATCTCCAGGAGAAGAAGAAGGAGAAGAACGTAAGGCGACGGCGGCGGCGGCGACAGAAGACCGGGCCACCGCCTGTAAAAGAGCTATAAGAAGGCGCGGTGGCCCGGCAGAAGAACCGAAGAGGGGGACAAGACCCCCGAAGTCGGGAGAAGAGGCCGGCGGCGAGGAAGAAAGCCGGACTCCTCCGCTAGCAAAAGAGCTACAAGAAGATAGCGGAGGAGTCCGGCGAGAAGACCCCCGAAGACGGAAGACCCCCGGAGCTGTGCAATAAAATATTTTTTCCCTGTGTTGTGTTTTTTTTTTACTTTTTTTCACAGGTGAATGGGTAGGGGTACATTGTACCCCATACTCATTCACATAGGGTGGGGGGCCGGTATCCGGGGGCCCCCTTATTAAAGGGGGCTCCCGGATTCCGATAAGCCCCCCGCCCGCAGACCCCGACAACCAACGGCCAGGGTTGTCGGGAAGAGGCCCTTGTCCTCATCGACATGGGGACAAGGTGCTTTGGGGTGGGGGGGCCGCACGCCCCCCCTCCCCCAAGGCACCCCCCCATGTTGAGGGCACGCGGCCTGGTACGGCTCAGGAGGGGGGGGGCACCCGCTCGTCCCCACCCCCTTTTCTGGCCGGCCGGGTAGCGTGCTCGGATAAGGGTCTGGTGTGGATCTGGGGGGGACCCCCACGCCGTTTTTTCGGCGTAGGGGGTTCCCCTTGGAATCCATACCAGACCTAAGGGTCTGGTATGCTCTCGGAGGGGGAACCCACGCCAAATTTTTTGCAGACATTTGGCGTGGAGTTCCCCCTTGAGCTCATTCTCTGCTTGGCCACGGCAAAAGTCGTCCCAAGTCAGGTTGAAGTCATCACAAGTCGTGTTGAAGTCGTCCCAAGTCGCGCTGTGATCTTAACTCAAGTCGTGTCCAAGTTGCCTCACTCAAGTCGCCTACAAGTCGTGTTGCCCCTGTGTGAACGGACCCTTAGTAGAGTGCACTTTGATAGGAAAGGTTGGAACCTTGTTCTTCAGACCATGAGCTTGTATGATGAGCTGTCTAAAGGCCCGTACACACGGTCAGAAAATCTGAAGATAAATTTCGTCCAATGAACAATCTGCCAATTTTCTGTTCATTAGTATGCTGCTTTTGACAGCCGATTAGGAATTTTTCATCAGACAAAAACTGGATGTACAGGCTGGAAATTTTTTGTCTGATGTGACGTCCGATTTTCTTTTCATTAGTACGGTTTTCAGCAAGACTAGGCATGCTCAGAAATGAAAGAACACATACAAAACAATTCTACACATTTTGTCACTTCTGACGTTGAATTTTGTCATCAAAAAAAATTTCTCATGGTGAGTACCCTCTTCACTTTCGATTTGAGACTAGCATCAAACAAAAAACTAATGGCATTTTGCTGGCTACCATGCATACATAGGCCTCTTGAAGATTGGGGGTGGTTCTGAGGCCCGCAGTAGCCTCCCAAATCAAAGAAAGTGCTGACTCCTGCACATTCCTCCCCTTCTTGGTACTTTTTGTTGGAAGGCGGAGGGGAGGAACCTGGGATTCGGTCAGGCTACTAGGCCCGGCCACCTCCTGGCTGCCACTTTCCCCCGCCACCTCATGGCTACCACTTTCCACAGCCTCCTCCTGGCTGAGGCTTTCCTGTATATGAAAATGGGACATATTTTTAGTTTATTGTTCATCAATCAAACACAATTTTGTGAAATATGTTAAACAATGCTATACCTGACTCAAGCAAGGCTCTCCACATCTTCTTCCTGGGTGGAAGGCCCAGGTTGGACTTCTGAAGCTTCATCTGAGGTGGAAGGAAGAGTGGAAGGAAGTGTGGAAGGAAGGGTTGAGAGTGATGGCCTGATTTCAGTCTGGTCTGACAAAAACTGCAGTCTGTCAGAGTACCACAGCCTGGGGACATAAATGTCATCTGCTGCTTCTCCTGATCTCATGGAATCCTGTACCTTCTTGCGCTCCCTATTATATGCGCTCCTCAGGCCACCAATTTTGGCCTTCAAATAGTTGATGTTTGCCGTGGGGATCTGAGGCTTCACCAATTCCAGCAATTGATCCAGCACTGCCTGCCTCCTTCTTTTATTAGTATAAAAGGGGTGTTTCACCTGCCACAGACAGGGCAGCTCTCTGTACATATCAATGAATTGGGGGAGGAAGTCGTGATCATTGAATTGATCCATTTTCTCTGCAAGACACAACACAAGACAAAACCTAATGTCAGGCTAAACTCTCCCAATCTTGTCCTAATATAGGCCTCAATCTAGAAGCAGTATAGACCACTGATGCACTAACTTCAAATTATACCTTCGTTATCACGATCGGAGTCTGACTATCTTTGCCATTCTCCAGTGTCATATATTTTTTAATTGTGTCGGGGCTAGCACTTACTTTGGGGCGGTTTGCGCCTGCCCCCTTCACTGACAGAAGGAAGCTATATCTTATCTCAGGATTCACTCACAACAATACATGGCCAGTGTTCTATGGATGTCCTTGTCCTTATCCTATTATAAGTACAGTACAAAAATGCAGAACATCCCGCAGGTGCATATATTATAACCTCTTTGCAGTACATTTCTTACATTTAGACAATCTCCTTATGAGCCACTAGGGGGAGCATGAACATGTTCTGATACAAACTGAGGGCACAGTTCTATCCAAGGTTTATGTTCTGTGACTCACCCCTCAGATGTTTTCCAACGTTTTCGGTATGAGCTCATCACAGTCCCGGATAGCTGAGCAACCTGCTTTACAGTGGGCTCTGCCTCGGTAAGGAAGAGTAGGAAGGGGGGAAGACGTCCTCCGATAATCCGATGCTCTGAGGGTCTGTGGCCGAAAACACTCAGGCACACCGGACGAGTCTCTCCCGGACCTCCGCTAAATGCAGCCTGGTTCCCCCGTCCGTCCGACCGCATCGGTCCGTGAGCTCTTCCTCTCCGCTGGGACTCCAGTGGTTTCAGGCCGCTGGTTGCACCAGCAACCTGGAAAATACTGAGAGAAATGCTCCGGTTCTCGGTCGTCACACCACCTCGCATCAAGCGCATAGGACTCCGCGCTGGACGGACTGGGGCTAGGTAAGCCGGCTGTGAACTGGCTGGATGTAAGGGTAGTCCATCTCCTCAGCGCTACATCTTGGGAGGGTGCTTCACGGGCCTCGGGCTTAGCAGCAGCACCTGCGTGACGCCCACAACAGACTCCTGGCCAGCCGGTAGTTAAAAACTCAAAAACCCCCTGATCCGGGGTGAGGGTCCTCATTGGGAAAGGCTGCACCAGCCCAAATGCTTCATCAGTGAAAAGACAAACGGAAGACCAGCCACGTTGTCTTCTGCAGGTGGCAAGCCCAAGTCACCACTCCGGAGCCGTCTGTAGAACTCGGTCTGGGTGTTGACTCCACCATCCGGCCATTTCTCCCCACAACCACATAGAGAAACTCATATGTCGCTGACAGCACCACTAACATCACAATACTATTAAACCTCTTGTAATTATAATAGTATGACCCCTAGTTGGGGTGGCACAATGTGGATGTGTTTCCCATCAATTGCCCCTCCGCAGTTGGGAGTCCCATCGCTGGGCAAATTGGGAAGCCACAGTCTGCCATTCCCTGTGGCATTGAAGGAAACTGTGGAGTGAAACAAGAAAAAATAAATAGTACTTTTGCACATAACATTGCAAGCAGATTAGACACAAACATTCTTGGCCAACATAAGTAGCATTTATTTTAAGGAGTATTTAAAGACAAAAATATAAGGTCCACTCAGATTTCTCACCCCCTCTGATGGCCCATTTCAAAAAATTTTTTTGGGGGGAGATGTTTTGGACAGGTAACTCTCTCCACTTCATTGAGAGCTGAATGCATACATAATGTGTGTTACTTTGGCCAGCCCCTCCTTACTTACACTATTGACAGCCCATTGGACAGGTAAGAAGTGTCATAATATGAATACACACTGTACAAATTGAAGCACATTTTTACATTCTGCAATTACCTATGAAGCTAATAGGAGAACAAAACTTGAAACCATTTGTAAGTATTCAGGCAGGACCTTTCACTACATGCTTTGGTGAATTCATCCATAAGTATGAACACAAAAGACGTAGGTATAGTGTGTATGGGTTTTATCAAAGTCAGCAGATAGAGAATTGGTTCCATATGGGTTTGGGCACCAAAAAAAAGTATTTTGCACTTTGCCTGAATTTAAGGACAACAATAACATTTGTACAGATTTTAGGGGGTGTTTAGGGTAAAACACTACTATGAAGCTGACAAAATACATTGTTAAGTGACTGGGCTAGGTGTGTATGGGCCCAGGATAGCATGCTGGGGAGGTTAGTGAAGGCAAATATGCATGAAGGACAAAAAAAGGACCATAAAATAATTCAAGCATGCATGAGGACAAAGGGGACATTCACAGCATATTACAATCATGGTAATTAGGGAATAATTAAATAAATACAATACATTAGCAAAGATTAAATACATAGAATGTGATGTTAAAGGAGAAAACTTACCCTAATATAGTCCTTCTGCAGGACCTGAATGATGACAGAACAGGTTTCTGAAATAATGATCCCCAAAGCCTGGTGGGAGATGCCTGTTGAGAACTTGATGTCCTGCCGACTTCTCCCCATAGCCAAGTACCGCAAGGTGGCAACTAGCCTCTGTTCAGGAGTGATGGCTTGCCGCATTCAGGTGTCCTGCTTGGTAATATAAGGGGACAGCAAAGCCAACAGACGGTGAAAAACCGGGTCAGCCACCCGGAGATAATTCCTGAAATCATCAGGATTATTCTCACAGATCTCCCACAACAAAGGCATGTGCGAGAATTGGTTCATGGACTGGGCTTGTGTCAAAGTAAGAGCCCCAATACCAAGCCCCCGCATAGCACCAACTCTATGACAAGTACGTAACTGCAACATGACTTCAAAATGGTCCGCTGGTCAGAATGAACAGAACGCACTGAAAATCAGAAAGAACCTAAGACAACGAGCTCAAAATCAGAAACGAGCGGACAAGAACACACTGAAAATCAGATACATACTAGAAATAGCACACACTGAAAACCAGATGCGAATTGACTACACGCACTATAAACCAGATATGAACCCAAAAGCACAAACTGAAGAGCAGTAACAATCAGAAAAGCACGAATTGCCTCTCACCAAACTTCTACTAACACAAGATCAGCAGAAGGAGCCCAAAGGGTGGCACACTGGCTATTGAACTTCCTTTTTCTAGTCCCGTCGTACGTGTTGTATGTCACTGTGTTCTAGCCAATTGGAATTTCCGAAGACATTTGTGCGACCATGTGTATGCAAGACAAGTTTCAGCCAACATCCATCGGAGATAAATCCATGGTTTTGTTGTTGGAAATTATGATTGTTTGTACACGTCATAAGAGTTTAAATTTGTATGCAATAAGGCAGGCCCTTACACTACATGGTTTTGGAAAATCTGAAGACAAAAATCTGCAGAAAATCTAATAGTGTGTATGAGGCCTTAGACACCATAAAATGCTGATGTGAAAAGCTGGTACTCCTATACAGGGACTATCAAGAATGACAAACAGTGGCTGTGAGGTAAACCTGCACTAGACAGTAAAAGAGACATTTCTTTCTGATGTACTGTAGCTGGACAGGGAGACGGTGAACAATGTTCTGTTTGGGAAGAAAGGCCAAAACCTCCTTAGAAGTTGGCTTCAACATCACCTTATGTGAGATCAGAAAGGGTTACTTACAGAACAAGGCTGCCTGCTCAGACTTATTACATCACACAGGATATTTCTATGTAAAGTAGCGAGTAATAATAAAGAAACTGCTGGACATCATTTCTCAGGGAGGGCTTCCTGATAATTACAGTTGAACATGCCTGTGCAATGTGCATCAGCACGTTTTTTTGTATTTTCCATTGAGATAGTATTTGACAGGGTGACAACCTAGGAGAACAACTGGGAGACAGGGACAGAACATTGCCACCCTATAAAAGAAATCCCCTTAATGGCAGGATCACCAGTTATTTATTTAAAGCTGTGAGTTTAAAAATATTGAAAATGACAATAACCCCCTTGACGGTTAATATACGGCCTCTCGGCAGGTGCGCCCTGGCATCGAGCGGCCACATATATTGCAGAGCAAGCTGTGTCATGAGCGTGTGCGCCCTGCATGCACTCGGCACAGTTATCCGTGGCTAACGGAAAGATCCCAATCACTGCTTGTGATCAGCAGCTTTCTGATCACGTGACCACCGTGATAGCCAATAAGGGTGGTCACATGATCATATACCCCGCCTCACCTCCCGGCATCTAAAACCGTTACGGGGCCAGGAGGTGCCAGCGCCAAAGGGTTAACATAGTAAAACTTCATATTAGATTTTACCTACGGCACTGCAGTGACTTGTGGCTTTACAACTGGACAACCAAGTAGGGTAGAATTCTGTTGAACAGTATAGACAAATCGATTATAACTCTCTTGCATTAGTATAGTTCACCCGAAGTGAATTTTGAACCATTTTTAGCCAGGTACAATCAAACATTTAAGAAAAAAATGCTTTTAAGGCAGAATTGCAGTTTTGCATCAAAAAATCTCTACTTAGAAAATGAATGTAAATGTTAAGTGGATTATTTTCCATATCTGTGACCTTTTCCTAAAGGTATTTACATAATAAAAGCAACACCAGAGAACAAAAATGTTTATTCAATACATATGCTTTATTCATTCATTTTGTATTTATTTTTCAGAATATACATCTTTGGTTGTATAAGCACTAGTCCCAAACTACATCCATACTGGAGAAATTGTAATGTATTTATTGTGTAAATGTAAAACATAAAAGGTGAATTTTGCATTTGGTACTGAAATGAAATGCCCTGTCGTTACCAGTTACTATGAATGAATATTGCAGTTCCCTATTTAAGACCATTGTGTTCTAGAGCTCAGACATATATTCAGAAGCCTTTGTTGATTTATGGGAGAAAAATAAAGTTTGTAGAATTTGAATTTTCTGAAGTGATTAAATGTATTTATTTTTCTTTGAAAAAGAAAGCCATTTATGTGCAAAACATGCTGAAGTGTTGGGTCTGTGCCTTGTAACGCATGTTACAATATTTCTAGAATGGGTGCTTGGAAGTGGCAATCAGATCCTCTGTTACTGTATGAAGTATATGTAAAATTGCAGACCTTTATTTTTTTTCAGACTCCTCACAATAAATGTCACAAAGCTGAATTTGACAATACATAAATGTACCGTGTGTGTTTTTGTCTTCTTGCTTTCATAGATACTTGAATAACATAGGGCCTCCTTTGTATGGTCAGCTCAGCTTCTCACTGACTGGCTGCTAGACCTCCACTGCAGGTGACCAGCAGGTCCACACACTAGTTTGGGTTAATACTAGATAATGGATTTAATTTGTTTTTAATCCATTTTCTAATAAAAGACAATAGTTACATATATATATGTTTTTGTGTTTTCGATATGGTGCCTAACAAGTCCAATTTTCTGTGGTCTCTAATTTGTTCTGTATTATTTAGGGATGAGGCATAGTGTATCACTTTTTGTATCCATGATGGCCATGTCAGGGTGACATAATTTATTGTTTCATCTGGGGCTAAAAGAGGACTCAGAGTGCATCCCCAGGCATTTCAATCAGCGTGTGATGTCCCCATGAAGAGGTCTCAATCAGGCACTTGCATGGACCAGTACTACAGTATCTTCCCCCGCGGCCTTTGGACACAGGAGTTGGTGAGTGGGCTTTTGCCAAATCCTCCATAAGCCAGAACTCCGATTTACCCTTGTTGTCCTGCCTTACTTAGTTACATGGACCTTTGATTCTGTTACACTCTGCCTGGTAGTGGAAGCACTAGTTCACTACCCCATAGGATTACAATACTGGTTGCTCGTCAAGCCCTTTGGATGTACTGTGTTGACCATATTATAGGAGATCAATAAGTGCACCACCATAAAGTAACTAAAGATTTTAAGGGCCCTATCTGTGTTCAGGACACTAGTCGCTTACAAGTCAATCCACACTGGGGGTTAATGCAGTGCACTGGGTCAGCTATTGAGGTTAAGCAGGCCAGCTGGGACTGTGTTGCTAGGGTGAGTAAGGTAGAGGACTGACAGATAAAGATAAGGTCATTCCTTTACCCTCCTTCTGCCTGGACTCATTTAGCCCAATTTATTTGGGGTTGTCAGCTGCTCTATTGAAGTTAACAGTACATTCTCGACTTCCTATTCTCATGTGTTTACCTCTGCTTTTGGGGCAATTTCAATTAAAGGAGTTCTCTAAGCCTTTGTACACACGGTCGGATATTGCGACAACAAAATCCGTTGGATTTTGTCCAACGGATTTTGTCCGAAACTTGTGTTGCATACACACGGTCGGACAAAGTTGTCGGAAGGTCCAATCGTTTGGAATGTGGTGACGTTATTTCATTACGACGGGATTGCGTTCAGGCTAGTAGCCAATAGCTTTGGTCTAGGAATTTGATCTGAGCATGCGTGGCACTTTGTCCGATCGGAATTCTCTACAAACGATAGGCCACACACGGTTGGATTATCCGATAACACGGTCTGATCGGACATTTTTCGTCGGAATGTCCGACCGTGTGTACAAGGGCTAAGAGTTGACAAAGTTGACCTTGTTGATTTTTCCAATCAATTTTTGTCTTGTTATACCTCATTATACCTGCTTACTGCTTTATATTACTGTTACTGTTTGTTTCAAGCACACAGAAAAAGTTACATTCTGATTTCACTATAATCTCTTTTACTGTGGTATTTACACTACACTACCGCTAGGTGTGCCAGTGGAGTTGAAGAGGCAGAGTCAAGAACCAACAATATTCAAGTGGCTCCTGCGGGGGTAGCACTACAAAATCAATAACCACTGCTTTGTGGTATAATATTGGCATCAATCCATTGCTCTGATTGAATGAAAAGCAATTTGTTAAAGTCAGGTGTCAGGTAGCAACAACCCCCCAAAGCGTTTTAGGCCAATGCGGAATGACATATTTAATGTGGGCTGGTTTGACAGACCATACATAGTTATTCAGGATCAATTGGATTGGTTTGAAAGAAGACAGGTGGATATGGACTAGTAATATCTGAAGGAGATAAAGCATACAAGGTAATATACTTTGTTTGTTATACTGTTATACTGAGCTCCCTCCAGGCATACCTGCACTTAATGTATCCACTGCTATACATACTCCAACTCTGAGACTCTCAAATTTAGGTTGCTAGACGTGTGCAGAATGTAAAAATGTGTTTCTTTTCTGATAGATTGGCTATGTTACTAGTTTTGGTTCGTTATTTGTTTTTGGAATTCATTTAGTTTCATTTTGTTTTTCATTTTTGAACAAATTCAAATTTTTTGGAACGATTAAAATTCAAATTGGTGGAAAATTGATAGATGATCCAAATTTTGTGTCAACATTGGGTTCCTCCTGAACTATACTAGGCCGCATGACCTTAACATGGGGGGGTGCTCCTCCCCACCCCAAAAGCATCTTGCCCCTTTGTTGATGTGGACAAGGGTATCTTCCCCACAGCCATAGGTGGCGGTTGTGGGGGTCTTGGGGGGGGGGTGACTTATTGGAATCTGAAAGGGGGCCCCCAGATCCTGCCGCCCTCATGTGAATGAACATGGGGTACACTGTACCCCTACTCATTTACTAAAAAGTGTAAAAAATTACTTAAAGTGGTTGTATAGTCTTTTTTAGAAGTTTAACCTACAGGTAAGCCTATAATAAGGCTTACCTGTAGGTAAAAAAAATATCTCCTAAACCTGTATGGTTTAGGAGATATTCCCTTCGCAATGCGCCACTGATTGCAGCGGTGCATGCGCACAGGGGCTTCTCGGCTGAAAGTCCGGCAGACGCCGGACCCTGCCGAAAGAGATCTCCTGCGTGCATGTGACCATATCGGTGCTCCGGCCACTCACAGTGCCAGAGCCGCGATACCCGGAAGACACACACCGAGGGAACATGTCAGCTCCCTCGGCGTGGTTCGGGCGAGATGTCAGGGCCTCGTTCTACGGTAAGTATTTCATAATGAGCTAGTATGCGGTACTAGCTCATTATGACTTTTCCCTTGCAGGTCAGAAAAAAAAAAACGTCAGCGGGTTTACTACCACTTTAAAGCAAAGACAATTTTTGACAAGTCCTTTTATTAAAAAACAAAACAAACAAAAAACAAAAACAATGTCCCCCGAAGTAAATTCAGCATCAATCACAATGAACGCCATCAAATTCATTTGAATCATTTGTTTCATTCAGATTGGTTCAAACACCTAAACGAAACAAACCAATTTTGTTTCATTCATTAATGTTTAATTTTAATTCCCTGAAATTCGTTAATGTTGTTTTTGGAAATTCGAATACATCCAATTTTGTCCGAATTTCAATTTGGAACTAACATTTGGAATCACACATGTCTAAGGGCTGCAGAGGGTTATATTACATCCCTAAACAATATTTTTTACTTTTTGCTATAATAAATATCCCCCAAAAAAAGTCTTCATCAATTTAGGCCAATATGTATTCTTCTACATATTTTTGGTAAAAAAAAAATTGCAATAAGTGTATATTGATTGGTTTGCACAAAAGACCCCCACTTTGCTGAATTTTGTATTTTCTTATTGAAGTATTTCAGACAACTATACCACATTTTGGCCGCTAGCTGGGGCTCACAGAAGTTAATTTATTTAAAAAAAAATTGAGAAATTTATTTCAGCTTGTAGCAATGTTCCTGACATTGGAGCAACTAATGTTCTATAAATAGAGCAATTTGTATTGCAGAATGCCCGCCTATATTCCAGTGAAACCTGGGTTTGCATGAATGATCCAGAAGAGGGGTTCCAACTTCAAGATGAGAGGTGAGAGGAGCAGTCCTGGTATGTCCCATTTCTGATTTGGAATGGAGAAAAATGAATTTCATTTATTCAAACTTATGCCTAGAGAGGAATATTATGACCCGATCAATGCTCAGATGCGGAATCCAAATCCTGTAGCCCTATGAAAATCCAACTGACCTTCTCAAAGCTTTTTTGGCATCAATAGAAAGTATGGATAGCCTTCACCAGGGCAGAGTGGATGATGTTTATCACCAGGTTGTAAATTGTAAATTTTAAAGCTGTCCCTAGAACAAGGTGAGGGGAAATCTTTGAATTGGGTGCCTATATTGGGAACAACAGTCTAAGCCCTTGTACACACGGTCGGAGATTCCGACGGAATGTGTCCGATCGGACCGTTTTGTCGGATATTCCGACTGTGTGTGGTCTACATCTGACTGTTTCCGTCTGAGTATCCGACAGACCAAGTTTTCCAACTTGTTGGTAAAATTTTCCGACAAAATGCTCCGATCGGACATACTCCGATCATGTGTAGAGAATTCCGATCGGACGAAGTGCCACGCATGCTCAGATCAAATTCCTACACCAAAGCTATTGGCTACTAGCGTGAACGTAGTCCCGTCGTAACGAAATAACGTCATCACGTCAACTTTGTCCGACCGTTTGTATGCAACAGTTTCGGACAAAATCCGACGGACAAAATCCGACGGATTTGGTTGTCGGAATCTCGGACCGTGTGTACAAGGGCTAAGAGAGGAATTTCCTTCACTTTGGGAGCTTTCCCCTTAGCTCCTGTTTTACCATAGAAGTGACAGAAAGTGAACTGATTTCCTCGACAGAACACAGACCGCATAAAAATAAACTGGCAGAGGTTTTTAAACCTTCTTTACTCACCTAAAACTAAAAAAAGTATTGGGTACAGGATTTTTATAATACAAAACATGCCCAAAAATATAAAATATTAGCATTTTAAAGACAAATTTTTTTTTTTTTTTTTTTTTTGGAATAGGAAAATAGAGCAGTTACATGTGTTATATACAGTTCTCATTGTATATGATATAAATGAAATAGCTGGACTTACAAAGTCACACATACAGTAATGCATATGTCTGAGGAACGAATGGGAATGATGGTAAATCCCTCATATGGGAAGCATGAACACATTCAACCCCGGATTGAATTCAGGAGAATCAGGGAGAAGTTGGCAGCATGTGCTTCGCTACAAGGACTCATAGGTGTGGAGCTCCAGCTAGTGGAGGGCCATAAAAGATGTGTAAATAAATCAGAGGTATAATGGAAATCAATAAGGGTATCTGCATGGCTATAAAGCGGAAAAAGCCCAAACTATGCCCAATTGTTTCAGCATCAATTCAAGCGCATAAATTCTGTCATAAAGATCAATGGGCACAATCATTTGAACATGCTTGATGAGCAGATCTAGCTTCCACCTTACACTTCCTCAGCATATTAAGTGATTGCCTTAGTGCAGGTAGATAAGGTTGTGTGTGAAAGCAACTGGCCAATCACTGCGATAATTGCAATGACAGAACAGCTGGACCCAGTGTGGGAGCGTCAGAGCCTAGGGTTGGAAGCTGAACACCCCACTAAGTCCCTTGGTACAATGAAACGTGGTGCAAGCCCATCCGGGGGCAGGGTCCCACCATACGTCATCATGCCAATGACGCGCGAGTGGCTGCCATCCACGCTTCAGAGTGGAGTGCAAAATGGGGGAACCAACGCCACAGATCATGTATAGAAGGGCTCCATCATTAAACACACACATCCTGGTTCTCTCAGGGGAGAGGAGAGAGATCGGTGTTCATACGAAGTATGAACACCGATCTCTCTCCTCCCCTAGTCAGTCCCATCCCCCCTACAGTTAGAACACACCTAGGGAACACAGTTAACCCCTTAATCTCCCCCTAGTGTTAACCTCATCCCTGCCAGTGACATTTATACAGTAATCAATGGCTATTTTTAGCTCTGATCACTGTACAAATGTCAGTGGTCCCAAAATTCCATCAAAAGTGTCTGATCTGTCCGCAGCAATGTCGCAGTCCTGATAAAAATCACAGATCATCACCATCACTAGTAAAAAAATAATAATAATAAAAATGACATAAATCTATCCGCTATTTTGTAGATGCTATAATCAATATATGTTTATTGTGATTTATTTTTACCAAGAATATGTAGAGGAATACATATATTGGCCTAAACTGAGGAAAATCATTTGTGGGTTTTTTTTCAAAATTGTCGCTTTTTTTGTTTATATAGCAAATAAACAACCGCACAATTGTCAGTTAAAGCAACGCAGTGCCGTATCACAAATATATAGCCTGGCCAGGAAGGGGACAAATCCTTCCGGTGCTGAAGTGGTTAATTATAGTTATATTTGTTTATTGTACCTTTAATAAAATTTACTAATTTTATAAACATACTGTACTTGGTCTTTCTATAATAGATCCAATAGGGGCTTTCACAGTGCCTTGCGCACTATTAGTTCCAATTGTTTCATATTATCGGATCGGTCAGACCAAGGTATTTGATTTAGATAATTATATGTTTGATATATGTGATTATACGGTCTTGTTAAGTTCTTATCGATATGTTATATATCTGTACTTGCTGCTAGAAAGTTCCTTTTACATCTGGCTTAGGAAATAGATTATATACTCGCAACCTAAGTAAAACTTTATCTGGACATCTTTCACAGAAACAATATGGCCAATTATCTTGGAGACGATTGGGACACCTTAATGTACAAATTTCTAAAAGAATTTGACACCAACGAATCAGCAGAATCAGAAATCATATTTGCCTTTTACAACCTCACCCACGTGGTAGAAAAAAAATCATCCCTTTTCTGGCACACCAAATCCTTTTAGAATTATAACAAGGAAGGTGTCAATCCTTTTGGCCTCAGAGTTCAGATGAACTGAATTGAGACGATCGAACCTGAGTACCAAGCAGCATGGGAAGGGGTTTTGAAACAGTGCCCCACAGACTTGATGATGTTACTAATATCAGGGCCGTCTTTAATATAGATTGGACCCTGGGCAAAATTTTTATTGGGGCCCCTCCCCATGAAATTTCCCTCTCCACCTGCTCTGAGACATACAATAAATAGCAGCTAGACTTAAAATCAGTTTTCTGTATCAGATCAGGCAGCAATTGCGATTGGTTGCCAGCAGATACAGCATATCATTACTGCCTTTATTTACATATCAATGCTGCCAGCCGCAGCTATTTACTTAGTATTGTCGCTGCTATTTACATACGAATGCTGGTTATTTACATGTAAACAAAGGGTCTGCAGGTGAGTCATCTGCACACAACAATAGGGCAGAGCTGGGCAGCATTAGTACCAGCAATTCACACTGAGATATTGGGACACAGCACAGGAATAAAACTTCAAGGGATGAGGGAATTTAATCCTGGATAGTTGGCAAGTATGAGGCAGCTGTTTTGGGCCCCACAACAATGACAGGGCCCAAGGCAGCTGCCCCTTTTGCCCTGCCTTAAAGACGGCCCTGACTAATATCAGAATATCATAAAAGGATTACTAATATAGATGTCAAAATTGATACTTTGAACACACAACTGATTAAGCTTAAGACACATTGTCAGAAAAAGCATTGCTGTGCAGCAGGAATTGCACGACAGGGACGCATGTTCATGGCAAGTCGCCTGTCACCAACACTGTGGCCAAAGGGGTTATTTAAACTGAGCACTCTAAGGATTCTTTGCTGTTTGGGCTACAGCTTCTGTGTGTTCTGACCTGTTACCTGTGCTGACCTCTGATCTTGATCCGGCTTGTTCTCACTAATGCTGCCTTGATCCCCTGACCCTGGCTTGTTTTGGACTTCTCTTCTGCCTTCTGCTCTGTTAATCTGCCTGAAAGTTACCAACCCAGCTTGCCTGACCCTGCACCATCCAGCTCACCATGGCTCTGCTTTGCAAATCACAGCCAGTTCCTGCTCCTGCTGTGATTCCAGCCTGCCACAGCTCTGGTCTGTCAACCATTACCGACCTACCTGCTGCACTTCCAGCCACGGACAACTAGCCATACTGAATAATGGACTGACCCTAGGCACTCCTATGTCACCATGCTTCTGTGGCTCCTGTCTCAACATCAGTGGCCCACAAGCCGGTGTGGTAAGAGAGGCTCTCCTCTACACGTCAGGCTCACGAACCAGGTGCGTGATACACATGCTTTATATGACTCTTTAGAAAAAAAGCTAAAAGAGCATTTAGAAAAATTCAACAAATATATACTTATTAAAAAAGACAAAAAGCTTTATTGTGACAAAAAAGCCTTTAGAGAGGAATGTGCGTATAGATGGAATGATCTGTCCAAAGCGACCCATAGGAACAACACCCACCACACAGCAGCAGCCAATGGCCCCATTACTTCCAAAGATACGTCTTTGTCATTTAAGTTATCACAATCTGCACCAGAAAAATCTGAGGGGTGACGCCGTCCCAAACGATCATGTCAGGGGGATAAAGGGTAAACCTGGCCAGATTGAAGGTCAATTGCACAATCATACAATCGGCGTGGAGGCAAACTACCAGCTTGAATTTTGTCAAACACATCGCTAAAATCACGGTACTCCTCCTGCAGGGAGGAGAGTGAAGAGGTGCACTGGACCTTGGCTACCTTCTGAAAGCATGTGACCAGGAGAGAGCCTCAGCAAGGAGCTAATCAAAAGAGGGGTTGTGCCTCTGTAACCAAGGATAACCAATAACCAGCGGAAACTTAGATGAGGAAATAACTTGAAATTTGATTATCTCATGGTGAAGAGCCCCTACGGCCATGGACAAGGAAACAGTCTCATGAGTCACATGGGCAGGCTGTAGAGGTCTCCCATCAAGAGCCTTAATGGCAAGTGGAGTGGCATGCAGCTGCAGCGGAATCGAGAGCTTTGATACAAAGGCAGCATCAATAAACAGGCCTGCAGCCCCAGAGTCGATTAGATCCTGTATCTCAATGGACGACACAGCCCAAGAAAGGGTAACCAGAACCAGGGGCTTATCCTTCTGGATAACTGGGGATGAAACAATGCTACCTAAGGTCTATCCGTGACAGGACCTTAAGGTTCGGGCATTCCCTGGACAGGTAGGACCAGATTTCAAAAAGTGGCGTGCCTGGCCAAATAAAGGCACAATCTCTCCCTCCTCCTAAAGGCTCCCTCATCCGCAGAGAGACCCGTGAAGCCCAAGTGCATGGGTTCACCTTCACTGACCATCTCAATACTAGGAGGCATGGGTGGGACTGCAAAGCTCGGAGACAAATGTATGGGAGGCTTCTGCAAGCGCTCCTTAAGAGAGAGTCTTTCTCTGAGTCTGGAGTCAATGAGGATGGCAAACGTGATCAACTTCTCCAGCTCAGTGGGTATATCTCAGGCTGCTATCTCATCCTTGATGGTATCCGAGAGACCATGAGAAAAAGCAGCTACGAGGGCCTCGTTGTTCTAAGCAACCTCTGCTGCCAGAGTATGGAATTCAATGGCGCAATCGGCAACAGTTCTCCTACTCTGTTTGATGGACATGAGGCACTTAGCAGAAGAAGTAGAGCGTGCAGGAACGTCAAATAACCTTTTAAAGGAAGCCACAAACTCTGCGAAACTCAGGACAATGGGATTTTGCATTTCTCAGAGTGTTTGCCCAGGCCAAAGCTCTCTCAGAAAGCAAAGATATCATGAAATATACTTTGCTTCTGTCCGTGGGAAATGCCTGGGACAGCATCTCAAAGTATATCTGAACCTGGTTGAGAAACCCTCTGCATTGGACTGGATCACCCGAAATCGATGGGGAAGCGGGGCAGAACCAGACATACCTCTTAAAGAGGTAATACTCGAGGCGGTTGCCTGCACAGCGACTGGAGCGGCAGCAGGAATGGCCTGCAACACAGGTTGTACCGGAGCAGCCACAGTGGGAGATTCCAGGTGAGCCATGGTTGTAACACCATGGCAGACTGATCTATGTGGTGATCCTTCTCATCCAATCTGGAAAAAATATTATCAACAAGTGGATTGACTGCATCTTCTGAATCCATGACCTACTGTCAGAAACCATGAATCAGACTGACAGAAGTAAAGTTAAATCACACTTGTTTAACCCCCCTGACGGTATTCCCGAGTCTGGCTCGGGGTGGAATTTTCATACCAAAAGCGGTATCCCCGAGCCAGACTCGGGACTGCATCGCTGGATCCAGGAGGACGTTTACTCACCTTCTCCCTCGGATCCAGCGTTGTCTCCCCGCTGTACGAGCGAGCCGTGTCTCGCTCGATGCATCACATCGCCGATCTCCGTTCCCTGCGAGCGTTGCTACGCACGGGGACGGAGATCGGCGCCAAATTCAAAAAGCAAAACAAACAGTAAACATACAGTATAATGTAATCTTACAGATTACATTGCTGTATGTAAATATTTCACATCCCCTTTGTCCCTAGTGGTCTGTCCAGTGTCCTGCATGCAGTTTTATATTATAAAACTGTTCTTTATGCCTGGAAACTGGAGATTGTCCATAGCAACCAAAACTGTCCTTTTACATTAAAAATGGTTTTAGACCAGCTAGAAAACAGCGATAATAAATTAGAATCACTCGCAGAATTGAGCGATAGCGATTTGTGGGGAGATCCGTCATCAAATACTGAAAAGTAATGACAGTGACAATTCTGCAACTGAGCAAATTTCAGTGTTTTTGATTTGATTACATTATTGAATAATTTTTATTATTGTTATATTATTATTTGGTACAATTATTTATAATTTATTATATTATAATTTATGATTTCATTTTTCAAACTTTATTATACCCGGGATGTCTGCTAGACTCTGGTTTGGACAGATTTAAGTAAGTTATTCCTAAGAATTGCAGGACTACAATATAAAACGCCAAATTTTCATGCAAAATAATTGTACCGCTTTTAGCACCTAAAATCCGAAATAATCATACCGTCAGGGAGGTTAATAATAAAAGTAAATAGAACAAACATAGTCAAAACAGACAAAGTTGGGTAACCAGAACGGATAGTCAGACAAACCAGAAAGTCCGGAAGATAGGAATCAGCGTAGTGGAACAGCATAATAAAAAACAATTTTATTATGGAGGGCAGTATTACTTGCAAAGCAAAGCAAATAATCTCTTTATGGCACTATGGGAGAATGATGTTTTGTTGTCAAGTTGGGACTCCAGATTGCTTTTCTGGCGTTGCTTCATTGATGACGCCTTCTTTCTGTGGAAAGGGAATTAATAATTGTTACATTTGTTTATGTTAAGCCTCAATAGTAACCAATGGGGAATCAGATTCACTTATGAGCATAGTAAAACGTCTGGTAATTTTCTGGATTTGGTCATCTATAAAGAAAAGAATCATCTATTAGCTAAAACGTATTTCAAGCCCACAAAATAATGGTATAAAGAATTGTCTGTAGTGTTACTTTTAGACAGAGTCTACTGACCCCCAAAAAGAAAGCAGAGGGAAACCAGAATAATTTGAATGGTCCTTTTTTGGGACCTAAACTACCGGAAAAACCCAATGTTATATATATAGGAAAAAAATCAAACCTTGAAAGATACTTTTGCTCCTAGTGTAGTAAATCCCCCTCAGAAAGTTAGTATGTTTGGGAACCTTAAAAAATTTTTTCTGTGTAAGAGATGCACAGTGTGTAAAACATCAAAAAACATCAAAACGTCATCCTTTTCCTCACAAATTACCAAAGGTACGTAGTATCACTGATTTCATCACATGCGGAACTGTAGGGCTTATTTATCCCCTAAGGTATCCTTGTGGCCTCCAATATGTGGGAGGACCACTAGGGCACTTAATGTAAGAATAGGGGAACATTTAGCCAACATACGGAGGGGGTTTATTGGACACAATGTTTCTAAACATTTTCATCTTCATCAGAGGGATCCCTCCCTCTTACAGGTTATTGCTATAGAGAGGTATACCCCACATTGGAGAGCAAATAACCTTAAAATACATATCTCACATAGAGAAACCAGATAGATTTTCGATATCCAATGTTATAGCCCCTTGGGGATTAACGTTGAATGGGATATCAATTGCTATATAGATAACAGGTAGTCCCTGTTCTTTGTTTTCCTCCTCTCCCCTTTTTCCCCTTCCCCTTCCTAGAAATATTTCTGAGGGGATGGGTTATCTGCTATGGGATTGAAGGGTCAATGTGATGGTTGTAAGATATAGGAGACATGACCAATACTTCTGACACAGCAGGATATCTTTGCTGTGTGTGGGATATGGCAGGTCTGTTATATAATATAGGGTTAATATATAATTGGTCCTACCTAGTACCTAGGATAGTGTTAATAATTTTTAGATGGCTATGGATAAGTATTTTAGACCTCTTGAGTAACATCGGCTGTTCGTCCGTTCGGCGAAGTCCGAACATTTTGGTCCGTTCGCGCCAAATTCGTGCTGGCTCATGATTGGCCAAGCATGCACTGTGACCCCGCATGCTTGGCCAATTGCAGCGCCAGCAGCGAGGAGAGCCATGATTGGCCACAGGCAGGATGACCGCAGTATACACCGCTATATTCACCTCACCTATATAGCTAGTGATCTATCTTTTATAATAGAGCTTGCAGTCAGTAGTGTTAGGAGCTAGTGCGTGCTGTCTGCGTGCTCTGTACCCAGTACATACCGCTATATCCACCTACATAGCTGTTCTCTATTTGAGCCCACTTGCCATCTGCAGGAGTTATTGGAAGTTGTGTGTGACTCCAGCACAGCACAGTATACATCTGTATATACCCCTTTATCTCTGGTGTTCTATAATAAAGGCATCTGCAGGAGTTAGTGGGTGTTCTGTGTACCTTCAACACAGTACACACCGATCGTTTTCGGACGATTTTCGATCTTGCTGTTGTGTAGTGGGTTACTTTTTTACCAAAGATATGTAGCAGTATACATCTTGGCCAAAATTTATGAAGAAAAATTATTTGCAAAATTTTGTATCAGAAACAGAGAAAATGCATTTTTTTTAAACAGAATTTTCAGTTTTTCTCATTTATAGCACAAAAAATAAAAAACCCAGCGGTGATTAAATACCACCAAAAGATAGCTCTATTTGTGTGAAAAAAGGACACAAATTTCATATGGGTACAGTGTTGCATGACTGCATAATTGTCATTCAAAATGCGAGAGCACCGACAGCTGAAATTTGTTCTATAATAAAGGCATCTGCAGGAGTTAGTGGGTGTTGTGTGCCTCTAGCACAATATACACTACCCAACTGGCTGTGTTTGATGGCACAGTGGCAGCCTTTGATGGCAAAGTGGCTGCGTTTGATGTTTTTTTTTTTCAAATTTTTTTTTTTTAAAGTTTGTTTGCGCCCCCCCTAAAAAATTTTAACACCAGCCGCCACTGAATAAAACCAAACACATTAAACCTCATAAATAATACAATATGGCACAAATTATTTTCATTGGAGTATTATGGTCACAGCTTTATTAGTTAAAAGATCATAACAATAACATGATTTAGACACCATTCTTTAAAAACATACAAGAATTCTGACACAACCATTAAAGCCAGGTCCTTGACAATGCCACCCAATACCATGTTCTGTTTTAAGCCTGTACTGGTTGATGCCATCAGCCCAATTTTTCTGCCCCTGTTTAACAGGGACATGTAATTACAATTCTTGATATAATATTTCACAGGAGGGCCCCTTCCTGTGCCCACCCAGAGTAACGGTGAGGACTTATAGTGTTGTGGCACCAGCACCACAACCACCAAAGGTCAATTTTTCTACCACTGTTCAACAATGGCATGTAATTACAATTCTTGATATAATCGTTCACAGCAGGGCGCTCCAGTGCCCACCAAGAGTCACTTTGAGGGCTTACAATGTTGTGGCAAAACCAACACCTTGTTCCGCCATTTCTGCAGAGCATATAGGGCAGGCCCCTACTTTCAAATATCCAATTTACAAACATCTCCTACTTGCAAACGGAAGGAGACAACAGCAAGTGAGATGAAAAAAGATGGACGACAAAACAAATTATACAGGGGTGATAACCCTTCCCTATGTTTTCCAAAAAGCTTAAAAATAGTTTTTTTGACTGGAGCTACACTTTAAAAATGTACCAGTTGAAAATTACAAACAGATTCAACTTGACACAACATACCTACACAGTTCCTGTCTTGTTTGCACCGCCTGTATACTGCTGTTCTGAGTATATAGGGCCTGGGGGCCACACACATTTCCTTTTTTTAATATGGGTACGGGGTTCCCCTTAATATGCGTACAAGACCCAAAGAGGCTGGTAATGGGCAGGGAGGGCTACCCATGCCATTTTTCTCAATGATTTTCAACCATATTGCAGGAACCAGATATAACATTAAAACCGCAAGAAGTTTTAAATGGTGTTATTTCCGTTAAATGTCATTTTGTGCAGGGACTGTTCTAAACACGGGAAACACGTGGCACTTCACAGGCATACTACAGACACCCCCCAGGCACCATATTTAAAGGAATATTTCACTTTTTTTTTTCACTTTAATCGTCATTAAAATCAGTGCTCCCGCCAAAATGGCCATTTTTAAAAACATTTTAGGCATTGACCCATGTCCCCTGGGGCAGGAGCCAGGTCCCCAAACCCTTTTTAGGACAGTATCTTGCATATTAGCCGTTAAAATTAGCACTTTTAATTTCGAACGTTCGAGTCCCATAGACTTCAATGGGGTTCTAAAGTTTGTTCGAATTTGGGGTCCGTTCGAAAGTTCTGGTGCGAACCGAACCGGGGGGTGTTCGGCTCATCCCTACTCTTGAGTATGTCGGGGGATGCTGTGCCCTCCCCCCTTTTACCTTTCTTTTCAATAAATGTATAGTCTATATGTATATAGGTGCATATATATGACATTTCTCCTCTGAATAAGCTCCTCTAATTATTACTATTAAAATGTAATTTTTCATTATTATTGTTATCAGTACAACCCAGGAGGTAATGCTCTGCACAATAGTGGGGGATGTACTGATGCCAAAAGAGGTTTATATGAACTGATGATCAAATGCAAAATGTTTTTTTTTTAATGTTAAAAAAAAATCATTATTTATAATATAGAAATGTTTTTATGTATAAAACCGACAATGAATTGTATCAATAATATGGTAAAGTATTTGCTTCAGTTGCATATGAAAATTAACAATTTTTCCGCACCACGTGTATTTAGAGCATGGTGTGTGATGCTTAGACCTAGCCTCCATTCCCAGTCAATGCCTTGTATGGGGAAAGACGCCAGGTGGAGCACCAGTCTTTGACGCCACCACGCAGCATCTGGATGGCTTGAGCTGCGGCTGTTTGAAATTGTTTGGTTGCTTTTGGATGTCAGTGTTTTTTAGGTTTGTAATAAATCTTTTAAACGGAGATACTGCACCATGAAGCCTCTTTTTCTTTTTGAAAAAATATGGTGGTGCCCAGATCGACTGTTGGTGTACAACAAATTTGACGAATATTAATATAGTAAGTACTTCAACCGATCCTATGTAGTATCAACAGCATGGTGCAGTCCTTGTGACCACAAAAATTGCATATGAGAAAAAAGGAAGGGAAAGGCCTTCCAGAAGGATCACAGTAATTGAACACTACAGCTGAGTTGATTCAATTTTATTTAGAAAAAAACACACCATAATATCAAATATGACAAAATACCAAAAATAGCGGTCTGAGTATAACCTTCCAAGATATTAAAAAGGCAACAATGTCATTTAAAAAGAGGGATCGCAGCTGCACACACATCCACACAATCAGACATACACACAGCTCAAAGGATGAGAATTGATTGAAGTATTGTTGATCAATGTATTGCATATACTACCATCCTCCTTTCTAATGAAGCAGTAGATTGTGATCATCCCAAACAGGATATGTAACTTTGAGCTGATTGAAATGTAGATGCGCATAATCAAACAGGTAGGTATATCATGGTCCGTCCTAATTCATTAGTCCAAATTGACAGTACAGAGTTCATCTGTGACACTTAGGACTAGGGGCTTTAATTTACCTACTAGAGGCACAGGTGGCTTAATAGTACAGGCTACAATGTCCAGTAAGCAAGGCTGCGGGGATACAACTTCTTAAGTGTAATACTTGTTTAAAAGTTCACTGATCCATCACGTATAGGTTGGGGAGGGAAGAACACAGCAGGGGGAGTTTAGCGTTGTCAGTCCACAGCTAGTCAGTAAGTTCAACTGAATACTAGCAATCTAAGGTAGGATATAAACAAAAAAGTCAGTGTTACTACCCATACATCACATAGATAGCAGAGCTCCCAGGTGCTCGATCCACAGTCGTTGGCTGGGTAGGGAAATGAGGAAAAGATGATCCACACTCCGGTGATTGCTCCTAAAAAATGTAGTATTTATTAACAAACCACAGTGACCAAACGCAAATAAGAAAGGTTGGCGCGTTTCAGCCTATAAGGCCTTAGTCATAACCACCAACCACCGGCAATCTAAGATACTCTCCCCCAAGTCTGTGTCTCCTCATACCTCCACCCATCCTTTCTGAACCAAGCTCCACTCCTGAAGTCACTGGATTATCCCCTTGGGTAGTTGGTCCTGGTGCTAGATCAAGTGTCATCCCCGCCTGCAACAAGCTCTTGGTTGTTCCGTCTCCACTGCCTCAATATGCTGTTTGTGTTGGCGATACAACTCCTCCATCGTCACAAATGTGCTGACATCATGCTGATGCATTTCGTTAGCCAATAGCAGCTAACTTCCTCAGAGCAAGGAGGAGCTAAAGATGCTGGCTTAAATAGCCAAATACCTGACTGCAAAATCTTGCTTCAGCCACCAGATGTCATCTAAATGCTCACTTCCATTCAACTTTCAACATAGGAAGACAAATTAGCACATTAACACTTCAGCAGGGATGAGGAGAAAAAGGGAAAAAGATGAAAGTGAAAAAAAGGAAAAGAATGGGGAAAAAATAATAAAAAACAGTAACAAAATCAATAAAAATTAATAAATAACAATAAAGAAATAATACTAATAATGATGGGTAATAACCCCCTCATCCTCATTTATTAAATTCAAAATGATTTTTCCAAAAAAGGTTGCAAATTGCATTCATTGTTGAGGCCATGTGGAAATAAAGAGTTTAAATATTACCACATCTTCTCTTTTTGTAAGAGCACAGTGTCAAAATCACCTCTTCTCATAGACAGATTAAGTACATATATACCCTTTACTTTTAGCCCCTTTGAGTTGCCCCCATGGGACTGTGCAAAATGCAACGATAGTGGACAGTCGTCGTCTTTTTTTCTTGATGCTTCTGATGTGCTCGTCAACTCTGATCCAAGTTTTTAAATGACAAGGTTGTCTTTTTAATACCTTGGAAGGTTGTACTCAGATCATTATTTTTGGTATTTTTTCATATTTGATATTATGTTGTGTTTTTTCAAAATAAAATTTAATCAACTCAAACGTAGTGTTCAATTATTGCCACCCTTCTGGAAGGCCTTTTCCTTCCTTTTTTGTCTCTTTTTCTTTTTACCTGGTAAACATATTCCAATGTGGAAGACCATATAGAAGGATCTGTCAGAGCCTTTGTAAGGAATAGCACATGAGAACAACAGTCCGCTGTATCGGGAGGAATACCGGCTCTGGAGGAGTCCCGGGAGGAATATTCACAGGTTGAATGACCCATTACTGAGCGAGTTTGATCTCTATAATCTGAGATCCACCTTATCAGGTAAGCGGCCTCTCTTATCACAAACACCGAACAGAAGTTTCAAGTTACATCCGGGAATGTTTAATAACACAAATTTTTATTGAAGCACTATATACACTTGAACACATACACCATTGAATTTGTATTCGTTTTTTTTTTTTTTTGTATCTGGTTGCGCAATTTGATTTCTTTTCACATAGAAATCCTTTACCCCATTGACATAAAAAACCTCTGAAGAAGTACTGTAATTTGTCCATAACATGTAAGATATCCACGCCAGTATGCATCACCACTAGCCCGTTAGCAGCTTCCAGGGCAGTGGGTTCACCTACTGTTGCGATTTACCATGTATTTTAATAAAGTCACTATTGTTCTTAATTCTACTTATATTTGTTTATTGTACCTTTAATAAAATTTACTAATTTTATAAACATACTTGGTCTGTCTATAATAGATCCAATAGGGGTTTTAACAGTGCCTTGAGCACTAGTCGTTCCAATTGTTTCAGATTACGGGATCTGTCAGACTTTTTTTACTTTGTTCTTTCAAGGTCTTCTTTTTTGTTTTTTTATTTAAAGTTATAATATTTGGGGGGGGGTAGGTGAATTTTAGGCAAGTACATCTGTAGTCAAAAACCTCGAGAGCCTGCTCCCCCACCACTCTGTTTAGATGCTGGGATTAAAGCAAATACATGCGTGGCACCCTCCTAGCATAGGATGCTAGGTAAATTTAGTTTTTGGCTCCTTCTGTAATCAAGGGAACAGCAATTGTTTGGTCTGGTCTGTCCAGTGTTTTAGAAGTTGGGAATTTGTTTGCTTCCCCCTGCCTTTAGAAGTTGTTTCTACAGCTTAGGGAGGGAGAATTCAAATAACCAGCCTGCATATTGATCAAGGCCTAGTGAAGTAGAATAGTAAGGTATCGAACCAGGTAGAACTTCAGCAATGCATGTTTATTAACAGCTGATAACATACAAGTTTATGTTCAAAGTATTACAAGATTCAGGTCTAATTTATAAAGTTTCTTAGAATACAAGCATATTAGATATAGGTATTCTTATCCTCTAACCAAATTGAAACAATTGTGAATTGTTTTCACCTTGAACCAGAATGGGTCTTTTCTGCCAATTCTTGAGAACCCGTCACCTGATAGGGACCAGCCGGTCGACCAGTGGTGCGGTCCCCTCAAAGAGTTCTGGGTTACAGCTCAACCAAGTTCGTGAGGGAGACCACATTCTGGAACAAATTAAGAAGTCTTCTCTATTTAACTCGTACGAGGAGACAAGTTACGGACAGATATTTGCCTATTGGTTCTGACTGTCTGCCTCCCTTGCAATAGGGCTGCATAGACAAACAGTCAGCCTGATAGACGCCTATTTGACCTGTCTAACAATTGTAGAGCTTGCATTTATATACCCTTTTACAATCCTTATCTTAATCATCTCTCCTACATATGATTGGTCGCTAAGATCTATGTCAGTGTAACTATCCACAATATACACACATATATATTTCCTTATTCAATGTATTTTAACAGTTTTAATGAGGGTTTAAGCAGACCTTTGTTTGACCTTGTCAAACTTAATTAATGCACTGCAGATAACTTTCCCATATTCCACCTAATTATTTCTAAACCCCCTGTATAAGATGTTCTTATCTTATCTCTTGTGATTTATCTGCTGTCAAGTGTTTACTTTTCTAATTAGCGCTTACTTAAAAACTAAAACAATGAACTATCCTAATGAACCTTCACCCAGTAAACTATCTTATAAAAAGTATGAGAAAGAAGCAGAGAGGTCATCTAAAGTTCAACATTTAAAATTAAATCTTTCTACATCTATGGAAAACACAGTAAACATTATTAAAGAAACATAATTGTTGTTTTACTTATTGAATAATAATATTGGTAAAACCACTACTATATAATAATAACAATAATATGAATGTGAACATAAAATATACATTGGTTATTATGAAATTCTACTACACCAGCCAATTCCTGGGGAGTTGTGCCAGACAGTGGCTGGAAGGCTGATAATTAGTCTGAAGCCCTGGAGAGCTTGCTTTATCCCAGAAAGGGGAGTGTCCAGATTCAGGGGTCTACTGCCCCTGGAGTAGCCTTTGGACTGTGTTGATGTTTTGTGAGGTATCAGCAGTGGAGGAGCTGGGACCTGGATGTGATCCAGAACTGAGCGTAGACTTCACCAAGGGGATCTGGTCTAGAGAAAGACTGCCTCACTCACTTGAGTAAGTCCAGAGGAGGCTGGAAGGTGGCAACTGTCGTTATGAATAATGACCATGAATGGCTTTCTGGCAATTGTGTGCTTTTGCTATATAAGTGCCAGAGGTTGCTTGGCTTGAAACTGCTCTCATAGGGCCTCAGACACTTGCCATTCCCCCATCCCCAGCAGTGTCTTGGACTGTGAGCTTAGATAAGAGTGTCCTCTTGTAATGTGCAGTGTTCCTCAGATTGCACTAGGTAGAAATAGCTGTGCAGTGGTGCAAGGTAACCAGATGCCAAAGAGACTTGCCTTATGGCCCCCAGCTCTGAGGCCTTAGACTGTCCAACAGCCGCAACTACTTACCCTCCAATTCTGATTGCCCTCTAATGCTAGGTACTAACAGTTTTGAAATGTCCCATGCCCCAACCCCTCTCTTGTTACAAGTTTTACCAGAAAAAAAAATCACAAAAAGACAACCCTTAGACTATTTATTAATGCCGAATGGTCTGTTGCTTGGGTGGAAGGTGGCTCATGTACTGTTTGGGTGAGAACCAGTTAAAATCTGTGGCCTCTATCGAGGTAGCGCTACACATAGTAGTTTCTAGTAAGGAGAGGTACATGTGACTCACTCCATGTCATTGCTGGTGATTTGCCTAGCACTGTCATGCTGGGACAGGAAGATAGTCCTTGGTCCTAGGCAAGCTGACTGTTGACCGATTTAGAGATAATACAGGGCTGTCTTCCTTTGCTTTTGACAGCTGAATAGAATGGCAGGGACAGTAAGGAAAATCTGGGAAATGTGTAGTGATCCAGATAGCGGAGCTGAATATTTTAGAGCTGCCATTTTGAAGGGCTACTGGCAGACAGTTCAGACCCCTGCTCTTAGTCTGAATATGTGTGTCTTTTATTGTGTGGTGGAATAGTATGCATGGAATATAGATTTATTTCTGTTATGGTATTGTGAGTAGTAAGGAGGTTCTTTGAGGGGATTTTCCAAGTGCAGCCAGCTTTCACATCCTTGTTTATATAATGAATATTGGCACCCATCACCTAGACGGCCCTCAATGAGTGATTTTATTGGGTGTTCACACACCCATCAGTATGCAGCTGTAACAGGAAGCTGTGTTACATCTGCTAATGCCTGCTGCAAAAGTTTTCCAGCAGTATGACCATTTTAGGCAATGTTGATTTCTGACCCTTCTGCACCTTTAACTGGCAACTGCTCTAGGACGTTTATAAAAAAAAAAAAAAAATGCCAGACACTGGGGAACTGCATACTATATGGTGAAAATTAAATATGTGTTATAGTGGTCCTGACCCCAATGATTGTACAGAGCCCTGGAACACACAAAGTTCAGAGCTGCCAAAACCAATCAAAAATATTTCACAAATTGTATAAAAATGTCAAATAAATAACACTTGTCTAACACAGAAATGGCCAATGCATAAAAATATCCGTCAATGCCTTTATGCCATCGCTGTGTGAGGCATATTTAATTTACTTTCCCTTGAGGTAATGTAATGTGTATTTTACCACGATAACAAACACTGCAGCCATTTCCAATATTTCACATTTCAAGAGATAAGCATACAGCAGCGTCTTATGAGGCTTCATTGCCAATTAAGTTGCATCTGCTGTAATCAAACAGAATGACAGAATCTAAATATTCTTCTTTTGATGGTCAAGCTGTGCCCATGTGGATTCTTGCCACTGATGGAGAAAAATAACACACAAAGCAGATGTGCCTTTGGCAATAACATTTTATTATTAATTGACAAATCATGTCATAGCGTTAGTAAGCATTAAGAACATATGCTGCATTTAAATATATAATTATATAAAAGACATGGGGTTTTGAGTATTGCACGTCATTTGTGTACAAAATACTTTGGGGGTTTTTCTCACAGTTTTATTTTATTAAAATGTTACAGAAGCATTATTACCATTTGTTTTTTTTTTTTTGTTTTTTTTAACTAAAGAACCATGCAAGCTGTGTTTGCTTCAAAACTTCAAAGACCTTTTGCACTATTCACAAACCTAGCCATATTCCATTCATCAACAGGTAACACAAAAAGGAAAAGACTACTGTCATAATGCAGTTTAGGACCGGTTTGATTTTAAAAATAGATCTAAACCCTAAATAGTTGAAATTTAGTTAGATAAAACACTATCATAAACTATTGCCAATTTTTTAATTACTTACAGTTTTTACCTTTTTTTATTCCTTTTTGCATCTCAAACACTTCTGACCTCCTGTAGCCACTTTAGCCATTTCCTGTCTACAATACATGCGCCACTGGCTGCACATCGTTGTTGTGGTTTGACTTTCTAATGGCTGCAGTGGAACATGGCTGGGCACTATGTGTCTCCCTTCATGGGAGGATTATCCGTTTCATTTTTATTTTATTTTTAAACCAAAAACTCCAGATTAAAACAAAACCAAAAACTTCTGAAAGCACATTAACATGTTAATCCTCAAAATGAGAATAGGTTTAGACCTACTTTAAAATAAATAGTTACAAATGGGTAGCTCAATAAATAACATGGTAAGTAAATCAATTATATGCTGTCATCTATAGCAGCTAACCAGATGTCTAATTGTACTAGACTGATTATGGGCTCCCATGCACAAACATTTGAAGTCAGTTAAAGCTGGTTTAAAGTCAATTTGTAATTTGCTTTTTAAGCCATCATCCCTGATAATACTTCTGATATCTAAAATGTCAATGTATATTAGCCTAAAAGTTGATTGGCTGCCATTTAGTACAGTACATTTCTATTGTATTTCAATAGGAGGACTGTGGTCCTCCTTTTCTGCCATTTACTACATTGTTAAGTTATGAGACATGAAAACCTGTCTTAAGGAATATGGAGGTTGGCCTTAATGACATTCCCTTCTAAAAAAATACTAGTTGCCTAGCTGTCAAGCCAATGCCATAGCTTCATTAATATCAGAGAAAATTATCCAAGATATGCAGACGTATGCCCCATACACACTTATCAGATTTTCTGCAGATTTTTTCCTTCAGATTTACCAAAACCATGTAGTGCAAGGGCCTGCCTGATTGCATACATATTAAAACTCCTATGGTTTGACCTCATATTTTATGGTTTTGGTAAATCTAAAGAAAAAACTCAGCAGAAAAACTGATAATGTGTATGGGGCTTAAGAGTTCCGACTTTGCTCTGGCATTCTGGATCCGCATTATTGGTCCAGGCCAATGATGCAAAAAGTATGAAAGAACAGATCAGCAGGATTGTATGTTTGTCTCGCCTATATTTTATATGCATTTAAATGTAGTATGGTATTCAAAAAGCAGAGCTCAAAAATATTCTGTACACAATCCTGGCATTTTGCTGACACTAATAATCTCAAAAACGATCTATTTAACCTTCAACAAGTCTTTAAAACGCCATCCAATACATTTACATTTTTCCTACATGCATAACCCCACTATGCTTCACTTGCTTTACAATCTTATATTTTAAAATTTTCCCAACCTTATACAAATCTAATACATCATAAAGTTTTTCCTGGCCAATGTCATGCTTTGTAATCCAGCTTTACACACAGTTTACACACATACTATTTCCTAATTAGAGTTTATATTTAGTGCCAGCAAAATTTTAGGGGAATGTGCATTACAACCTACAGTCCATAGAAATTGTTGACTTTTTCAACATATTTGACAGGCAAATATTAGATTTGGTTTAAAATAGTGTCTACAGATAAATTTGATATACTTAAACAAAAAAGCACAAAAATCGATATGGTTTATTTAATTTCATGATCTAAATTAACAAAATGCAGTGATATTACTGGAAAAGTAAGTACACGCCTACATTTACTACCACGTAAAATCAATGACGTTAAAGTCCAGTGTTCACATTTAGGTGCTAATGGTTAGATCCAGGAGAGTATGCAGGTGAAACGTGTCTTATTAAATGTGATAGTAAATGTGATATTATACTTACCTGCAAAAGCATTGCACAGAGAGGCCCCAATCCTCCTATTCTGCCCCCCCCCCCCCCCCCCGATGCCCTGGGCTCCTCCTCTGCATATGTCACCTACGGAAGCAACTTTTTAAGGTGACGCACACTTGATCCTGAGCTGGGCTGTGTGCTTCTATTGACACATACATTGTGGCCCGGCCCTGCCCCCGGTCCCTCTTCATATGATTTGATTGACAGCAGCCAATGGCTCCTGCAGCTGCCTCAGTCCCTGTGAGGGGAGGAAGAAGCGTTGCTGTTTTCAGACCCAGTACTGAATCGAGATCAGGCTCAGGTAAATCTTTGGGGAGGGGGATCTGAACATGAACTTTTTTTTACCTTAATGTAGAGACACTATTAAGGTAAAAAAAATGTTATCCTTTACAACCATAGCGTCTAGTGTTTGCTTTGCTTTTGACATGTAGAGCTTGCTAAGGCCATCAGAAAGAAAGATGTGAATTCCAGTTTGGGTCAAGTACATACATCTACAATCAGAAAGATTGCACCAATTTAACCCAAATGGAAGGTGTGCCAGGAAAAAGCCTCTGCTTTTAGAAAAGAACCTTAGAACATGATTACAGTTTGCCATTGGACATATAGGCAAAGACCAAGTTTTCTGTTGAAGCGTGATCAATCAAAGATAGAGTTGTTTTGTCACAGAAATAGAAAACATGTTTGCTGCAAACAGAACACAGTATTTCAGGAGAATAACCTCCCCACTGTGAAGCATGGTGGTGGAAATGTTATGGTTTGGGGTTGCTCTGCTGCTTCAGGATCTGGGCATTGAGTCAACTATGCATTCTGCATTAAATCAAAGTGTGCTTGATGAGAATGTGAGGCCATTTATTCAAAAGTTCAAGTTGAACTAGAAGTGAGCCTTTCAGATAATGATCTGAAGCACACTAGCAAATCCACCAAAAGATAACTCAGAAAGAAGAAAATTAGAGAGTTATAAATCAACAAACTCCTGAAGATTTGTAGGAGGATTTTGAAACAGGCAGTTCATGCAAGGAAACCCACAAACACAATTTTGCATAGAGAAGTAGTTAAATATAAAGGTTGGGGACTGGTGGACAGTTATGTGAAATGCCTACAGGATATAATTTATGCTAAAAGGTGGCAAAAACACAGTTTTATGCCAAGGGTATATTTCATTTTTCCATGGTACACTTGATATTTTTGTTGAATAAATTATCAAAAAAAGCTAAATGTTCTTGTGTTGTTATTAAAGCATTTTACCTCTTTCTGTAGCCACTTTTTGAATAAATATCTAATGTTTGCCTGTTCAGATATGTCGAAAAACTCAACAAAATATATGCAGTGTACTTCATTTAAAGTGGTTGTAAACCCTTACAAACCACTTTGACCTACAGGTAAGCCTAGATTAAGGCTTACCTGTAGGTCCAAGAAATATCTCCTAAACCTATACGGTTTAGGAGATATTTACCTGAAGACAGCCACCGATGTCTACGGTGCATGCGCCGTAGACAGCGGCGCGCAGGCGCACTGGGTAAGCCGCAGATTGCGGCGATATGCCGCGAGTGTCAGCTCCTGTGCGCATGCGTGGGAGTGACGTCATCACTGCTCCGGAAAATCACAGCGCCGGAGCAGCGAGACCCACGGAGACCCACCAAGAAGATGGACGCTCGGAACTACAGGGGACAGCGGTGACTTCGCTGGCTCCTGTGTCAGGTAAGTGACACATAATGGACTACTATGCGATGCATAGTAGCCCATTATGCTTTACCTTTGCAGGGAATCAAAGAGGAAGTAAACCCATCAGGGTTTACTTCCTCTTTAACACATGTATGTACTGATCCAGAGAATACCATGCCCAAAATACTTCACTGCTGCCCAAAGCTTTCAAAGATCAGTATAGCAGAAAATGAAGGTCATGCATACACCTAAAAGTGGCGTACAAGGAAATTATTTACAAATTACAGTACACTGCCTCTTTAGTAATATGCCCAGGGCAGGACTTAGGGCGGAGGGGGCCCCTGGGCTTGAGTCACTTTCGGGCCCTACCTTCTATACATTACCGTATTTATCGGCATATAACACGTGCCGGCGTATAACACGCACCCCAAGTTTAGGAGGGAATTTTAAGGGAAAAACGTACATTTAAATGTCCATCAATGCAGCCTTATCAGTGTCCATGTGCAGCCTTGCCCATCCATCAGCAGCCTTGTCCAGTGTCATTGCAGCCTTGTCAGTGTCATTTGTAGCCCTGTCAGTGTAGCCTTGTCATTTGCAGCCTTGTCATTGAAGTTTAAAAATAGCGCTGCCAAGATATAGAGTCCTGTGTATCTCGGCGGCTCTCGGGGCCTCTCACAGTCCCGAGCGGAGCCAAGAGTAGCCGAGCCACTTGGCTTGGCTCACAGTCATGCCCAGTTCCTGTGTTATGTCCATCATAGGGCAGGACTGGGCGTGACTGTGAGCCGAGCTGAGCGAGTACACATCTCGGCGGGGCTCCCTATTGGGCGGGGCCCATGGGCTTGAGCCCAGTCAATCCCAATGGTAAGTCCAGCCCTGAATATGCCAAATAACTATACCCAACTCCACACATTTTAGTAGTGGAAGTCGTTTTCTGTAGCTTCTAATTTTTGTGGTGTTCTTGTTCTCCTGCTCAAGATAAGCAGTATACCCTTTTTTTTTTTAAACCAATGTCAGCCCCTTTTCTATATGCTTTAGTAACTCAAGTAGGTTGTGTCCTGAAAACTGGAAACTAGCTTTACACTTGCTAGTAACCCAGCCTCATAATAGCATTAACATATCTTGCTGCCCCACTTTATATTTTTTAAAACAAATAAGCATTTGGACAGGGTTTTCTGAAAAATCTATTTCTATACTCAAGAATTTGAGGTGGAATCAGCTTTGGTGACTGTCATCATTTAAGATTCTAGAAACAACATTTCTATTCACTCTACACTGTGTGTTGGACCAACCTTCCACAGTGACAGTTGGCAATACATCACTAGCTAATCTTTGCCCCATCAACAGTGACCATCTTAGAACTGGGCATCACAACCATGCCAATCAAGGTTATGCTGATCTACTGTTATCAAGTTACACATATTCAGATTGTCGCATAACTGCTCTGGAATTTCTGCATAATACTATTTCATAATGCAATATATTACAATTTGACTGGAACTATACCAGACAATAGCAATCCTCTTTTTGCAGCCTTCATGTACCCATGGAAAAAAACAAGTGTGCAACCTTTCTTTCAATTGTAAACTCTGCAAATAATGCATTCAGTTGAATTACTTTGGCAAGGGCAAACCCATATTTCCTTATTTTCTGTAAAAATGCCTATTGCCCCCCCCCCCCTTTTTTATTTTCTACACAATCAACTATATGTAAAATCACTGCTACATGAAATTGTTTATGACCAGTTGCTGTAAGTGTTCTGTTCACAGATAGTTTAAATGGTGCTCTCAGACAACCTAGACATGTTTTAAATGCTACAAAGGATGAAAACACAGGGCAGTATTTTAGATAGATTAACCTACACCTGCTTTAGTTTTAGAATTTTCAGTTAATGTTCTTGTAGAGTAATACAGTATAAGCATTAGACCATGACATAGGATAGTTCATCAAAAGTTTACAATTCATGTAATAATAATAAAAAAAAAAAAAAAGTCCTGAGGCAAGATTTATAACACAGATTGGCCTAAGTGTCATGGCACATATCTGTCCCATGAATAAATCCCATAGAATAGATTAAAGCATAAAACTAAATATAACCAACTCTGGCTCTTAAAACAGCAATACTTTTAACTTTAGATTTTTTCATAACCAAATTTGGATAGAATGCCTAACATGTATTATTTGGAGAGTAATTCATTTTATCTAAAAAATGACTATCTCAAGTTGTACTTAAAATTTATTAGAAATGACTTTGCAGTTTCACTATAACTTTCCCTATTTAAATTCAATTGATTAACTTTTCATGCATACAACTGATAGCTAAAATGTCAGTCAAACTATATTACAGCCCTATTTTACATTGCAGTGTATGGGATTTCTACATTTTAATAGACGTTCCTGTCCTTCAAGTAAGTTATATATATATATATATATACAGTGTTAGCGGCACAATGTCTAATGCAGAGGCAAAAGTGCAATTAAACAGAAACTGCTAATTACCCAAAAATCATTACGATTCTTCAACAAAACAGTGCATATTCAGGATTTATAATAACACATTACAGTTCTTATCAATTATGAGCACTTTAGGAATAAATATACTTGCTGATTGACTGATATGGTCAACTAATCAGAACACTGCATTTTGTTTCATTAAAGAGGTTGTAAACCCTTACATATGCACAGTGAAGTGACTGGCTTCAGGAACTAAACAGAGACTAAACAAATTCTCCTACATAAGCTGTACCTGTTTATCTGTAGTCTTTTCTTCTCTATAACCATTCAAAGTCCAGACTTTATACAGTTTTTTCTGAGCATTCATACTCTGCAGAGCTCGGTGAGAGCTGTTTGGTGTGAAGGGACACAAAGCACGCAGGAACAGAGTTGAGGATGTCAATCACAGACTGTGTGCTGGAGATCCCTCCATCACCTTTTTACCTCTTAGCCCTTGTACACACGGTCGGAGAATCTGTCGGAATGAGTCTTATCAGACCGTGTCGTCAGATAATCCGACTGTGTGTGGTATGCATCGGACTGATTCCGTCCGAATCTCCGTCCGACCCAATTTTCCAACATGTTGGAAATATTTTCTGACCAACTGGGCCGGACGGACCTAATCCGATCATGTGTAGAGCATTTTCATCGGACCAAGTGCCACGCATGCTCAGATCAAATTCCTACATCAAAGCTATTGGCTACTAGCCTGAATGTAGTCCCAACGTAACGAAATTACGTCATCACGTTCTGAAAGATCGGATTTTTCACCAACTTGGCCCGACCGTGTGTATGCAACAGTTTCGGACACAATCCGTCGGACTAAATCCGACGGGCAAAATTCCGACGGCTTTGGTTGGCAAAATCTCCGACCGTGTGCACGTGGGCTAAGTTTCAGACAAATGTGTCAGAATTGACTTATGCAGAAAGCAGAGGAACAAGGCAGCAGACAGAAATGACACTGGATTGAGACAAGTACACATTATATATGGATATGCTCTGTTCATATTTCATGTCAGAGGTTTACAACCACTTTAAAGGTTCAAACCGTCCCAACTAGTTAATTCTTCCAGTAGCTTTTGGGAACTCCAATTTCTTCCTGCATTCAAGTTCCTACTCAAACATTTGGAGAAGGTTTTTACTTACTCTTGAATTTTCATGTAGCTTACAATATATGAAGAATGCAGCAGAAAATGTGCTACCAGTGCAGTCCCTGAGAGATATATGAATCTGGTATGTAGACTGGATTGAACCCACCAGAGTATCACTAAGATACCTTGACAGAGTGATGAAAATAGATATGCTATATGAGCTCAACCAATTTGGAAAAAAACAAACTCTTCGAGGTTAGGTACCTGTATAATTTAATCAATTGTTTTTGAAATATTGAATATATATGTATGTATTTATATTATGTTCCACGACTACTTAGCCTCTGTAGTTTCTAGAACAGGAACCTAAAAGTTTCTATCCAACTCCCTGCATCCTCTAACATATTAAACAGGTCAGCAATTACTGGGAGACCAACTTATCTGTAATAGACAAGTACGAAATACAAATTTCAGACAGAAGACAACTTAAAACCCAGGAATGCTACATGTGATTTACAGATGTAAATTACCCCAAAAATAAACACCTTCAACAACCAGGATCCAGCACAAATAGTGATTTTTTTGGACTATAGTGCATATCAATGAAGCAGTATTACATGGCCTCCATTACTGTTCAGTTTTCTCGATTCTTATTTTTGGTTACCAGCTGAACAGGGCATTTTGTCCAAGAGTCATAAAGTAAATTTGACTGCTGCCACCAGACTGCATTGAAGCAAAAAATACCTGGAAAGGAAATAATATACCACAATTAGAATTCTAGAGGTAACAACACAGTCCACATGAGATAAATGTTATATTTTGAGATCCCAGTAGTTTAGCGACATCTACCAACCTGTCCTCCTATCCTTGTTCAGAAATGTGACACTTCATACTAAAGACTGTACTGGGTAGCCAACTGCACCTAATCCCGGAAGAGAGTATCAGAGAGCTTCAGATGCCCACAGTCAGGATGGCTGCGTGCTGGATCAGGAGTTACAAGTAATTTCTAAGAGGTGCATAAAGGCCCAGAAACTGTATAATATACAACACATGCCAATTTATAATGTATTAGTGATAACTGCCACGGGGGTTATTGAACATTTTTTAAAAACGGGCAGAACTCAACTTTAGCCTGACTACAGAGCATAGATTAAAACTTGTGTTCAAAAAGCTAAATAAAACATTCTGTGATAAGCCACAAAAAATAAATAAATAAAATTATATATATATATATATATATATATATATATATATATATATATTGTAAACTATAGTGAATATATTTCTATATTTTATTTCCATGATTGTTCTGATCAAGATAGCGCTAAAATGCTGCCTATATGTTATGGCACTTTATTTTGCATTTCAGAGCACCACAGGCTAATGCCTCAGTATTTGAGAGGTTATATGTGTGGCAGCAATCAGGACAATAAGACAGGGTCAGTCAAGCTTCTGTCATTAATGTCCAGTTTATTAGTCATTGCTCTGTCACATGTGGCTGTTCTCTGGGGCCAGAGATGGGATGATTACCAAATGACAGTAGAGTTCATTTAGTGACAGGGGCATCAGCTTATCATATTAGTTAGCCAAATTCTGCATGCAATTCCTAAGGCGTAAAGAAAATGCTAAGCAAGTCATTCATTCAGTATGTCCAATTATGGGTTATGAAACCACAATGCTTAAACAAATGTAACAGTATAGAAAATCTAAGCTGGCACTAACACAGCTTTCAGTTTATCCAGCAGTGGTGTATTAATGTACAAAAATCTGACACACTAAGGCTCATTTAAAAGTCAGGAAGGAGCTGGGAATGCTTTTATAATGTAAACTATTTCCATTAGGCAGAGCATTTAGCCATATCTGGTAAAAGGGAATATCCGCAGCCATGTGTGAATTCTTTATCATGCGCATACACCTAACGAAATGCCTCCACAGGTACTACGGCTTGAATCACTAGTTACCACTTTTAGTGGTTTAAATAGTTTTATCTTTCTGTTTAAAGGGGTTGTAAACCTTCAAGGTTTTTCACCTCAATGCATTCTATGCATTGAGGTGAGAAAACACCTGTAATGCTTCAGCCCCCCGAGCTCCCGTTTTACTTACCTGAACCCCCGATATCTCATCCCAGGGACGAGCACATCAGGCCCTGATTGGATGGATTGATAGCAGCACAGTCATCGGCTCGTCTTCAAATCCAATGACCTGGGCGCTGGGGGAGTTGGGTTGAGTCATACATTCGGCGTCTATGGATGCCAAATGAATGACTCGAGAGCGTGCCCATAAGGTAACCCCCCAGGAGATCACTTCTCCCAGGGGGTTATCTAATGCGGGGAGGAGCCACGAGAGCCACCAAGGGACCCCAGAAGACCATGTTCAGGGCTACTCTTTGCAAAACGAGCTGCACAGTGGAGGTAAGTATGACAGGTTTCCTTTCTAGAGCAATGTATTATGGAGAAGAACACTGCAATATGTTTCTCAGGGCTAAACTGTATTATTATGTTCAGGTGTGTGCCTTGTATGCTTTGACCATGCATACATTTATTGAAAACACAATTTTTAATCCAGTTACTATAGATTATTCTTGATATTGGCTTCCTGAACTCTCCTGCAGAGTAGCACCGAGGCCTTGTTCACACTATACATGCACAAAAGCTAATGGAAAAAATGCACAGATTTAACTTGCATTGAATATTTTTGTTTTGTTCACACCATGTGTAAAAAAGAACGTCTCTGCAAGGACACATGGAAAACAACTCTGCTCTGTTCACACCACAATGCTGGTGTTGTGTGCATTTTTGTTTTCTACACAGAAATATGCATACATGTTGCATATTTTTGCACATAAAAAGTACACAAGTGACAATGCACAAACAAAGTCATTATTTTCAACGTGCCTTTGCAGGGAAATGTGCATAAAAACGCATGTTTCGGCACACTGTGTGAATGAGGCCTTAGAACAGGGATATGCAATTAGTGGACCTCCAGCTGTTGCAAAACTACAAGTCCCATGAGGCATAGAAAGACTCTGAAAGCCAGCCACACGCATGACACCCAGAGTCAGAGGCATGATGGGACTTATAGTTTTGCAACAGCTGGAGGTGCACTAATTGTATATCCCTGCTTTAGAAGAAGGCACAGCTACCCTTTGAGCCAGTTGGAGGCAACCATACAAAAAGGGAAGACCACATGGATACCATATTCATCTTCTGCTATTCCTTCAATGAGCTTAACACAGGCTGGGGAGGAGAGGAGACTGTGAGAGCAGAACTTCATCTGCCATTTTTGTTCTATACCCATTAGATAGGTTAGTACTATTGATATAACTTGTAAAGTGGGGAAGGACATGTTGTAATGTGCACACAGAGCATGCTAGTAGTTAAAAGAGTGAGGTATATTAGATATCTGGGGCATAAAACCAGGGCTATATTTTCTATAATGCCACTTGCTGGTCTGTGTCTGGGGCAATGCTTTTTAGGATATGCAGTACCAAGCATAGCAATTCACAAATTGTCAGGGCTCGCTTAGCCCTTCCTACTCTGGGCTGGCCGCTCAGCTGTCGGCTAATTGCCAGCTCTCTTCTCTTTCCACAGTTACCAGCTGTTCCCGATGATGCTCGTCTGACCTGCCTATTTAAAGCCTTCCATCTCACTCTTTCCTTTGTCTTCGTGTTGGTCACATCACTGAAACCATCTCCTGCTGTTTGTTTCAAGACTGGCTTGCTTATATCCCTCCTGGCTTCTTATCCTGCTTGCAGTTGCTCTTCCTGGATCCCTGACTTCTGGCCTGGCTGATTACCTGATCTGGTTAATGAACTTTGGACTGGCTGACTACCCGATCTGGCTACTGAACTCTGGCTATGCTTGACTACGCTTTTTTCCATTTACCTTTTTATTTTTATTAATAAACAAGTGTGATTTGATTGTACTTCTGTCTCAGTCTGTTTCATGGTTTCTGACACAAATCATAACTTTTACCCAATTTCTCACACATCTTTCAGTCTCTAGACATTTATTATTACATTCCAAGAACTGTAGGAGAAAGTAGGAACAGAGGATGTTTAGGGGGTCAGAAGGCTCTTTCAGGAAACATGAAACCATCTCCGTTTCCAACATCAGTTAGACACAAGGGGCAGAGCATGTACAGAGGGGTGTACTTATTCAAATGTGCCTAAAGCAGCCTAACGTCTACATACAGCCCTGCATATTACTGGGATATACTTGCCTGGAGTTCTGCTTTAAAGTGGAACTGAACTCGGAACGTGAAGGTTTGCCTTGTTATACAGGACATTTAAGAGATGGTAACTGTGCCTGTGACAGATCCAACCAGGACAGGGGCTATTCGAGGGGACTGCAGGGTAGCCTCTTGCCAACTAAGGGCTCTGGCTTTTGAGGGGGCCCTATTCTTTAGGAGGTGTGTGCCTGGGGGACCTTTGGAGTGGTTTTGCTTCATATTCGGGCCCATGTCTCCCCGGAAACACACAGACTCTGGAAAACATAGGCCTTGAATACAGATTTGGGAGATCTGCAACCAGCATTGATTGCTTCAAACCCCCTCTCCCCCCAGACTCAGAGATTCTAAGCAGAAGATTATAATCAGCTCCAAACAATCTGATGCTGGTGTCTTCTGTAATGTGTAATCTTGTGATCTGTCTATTAGGCTGTCTTTTTCTCATTGTACAATTCCCAATTTTGTGCCTCCTAGGTGTAAATTCACATTGTTAACTGAGTCACCTATTGTTTCTGTCCGTCTGCTAGTATTGTGTCCACTTCACCTTGTTACAAAACTTTTGTGGGGTGTTTATGTGTTTCAGGATTATGTTATTGGTTCACTATGTGTACTGATAATACTGTTTAAAGTTTGCATTGTTTAGGATAATGTGATCAAGCTCTAATGTGATTTTGTGTGGTATATATTCTGTGTGAATTTACAATAAAGTTAGTTCCAGCTTGCACCTAGTGTCATCTAGTTCTTGGGTAAAACAGCTATAATACCTTATTCCAAATGTGGAGGAAGCTGTTTTTTGGCCTAAGCACTCAGGTGATGTGCCAGGAAATCTGTTATAGGAAGTAGCCTAAAAAAAACACCTTTAATCTGCAATCCCTCCTAAAAAAATGTCTTTCTGACATGTGCCTAATGCCTCATAGTTGTAATTCTGCAGTGTGAGATCTAAGGCAATGCTGCCTTTGATTGCTAGTCTTATGAGATTTGGGATATTACTCATTTGTAGGCTTGGGGGGTCTGAGAAAACAAAGCCTTGCCTCTACCAATATGTGCGACCCCACACTGACACAGTGCACAACAAGTTATGGTAAATCAGCAACTGGGAAAAGATCAGCTACAATGGGACCATAGGCTATACTGGGGACCATCTCTTTATCCCGTTGTCTATTTTGGGGCAGAATTCAGTTCCGTTAAGGAGAATCTGTCACTTTCACCACCTTTCCTCACCACATGGAAATTTGCCTTTGCTGCAATCCCCTGCTACTGTGTCTGTCAGGGCATACAGTGCTTGGCTCCAAGTGGCCAATCCTCAGGCCTGAACACTGGAGGAGGACAGAAAGCAATTAATCATGTAACAGCTGGGGCAAAGACTGACACAGAGCTTATAATGACTCATGGTTTTAACAAATGAAAGAAGTTGTATGCAAGTATGGCATAGGGGAGTATAGGTGGCAGGCTGGTAAAAACGTTGCCCCGAAAGAACAGATTCTCTTTAAACTAAGAAACCAAATAAGCTTTGACACGTGACAACTAAAAAAAACAAAGTGAGCATGTGAAAGTTGTGAATTAGCCCCCTGGAGAACTTGTTTTTGAAGTTTTTGAAGTTCCTATGTACTATAAACTAATTAAGTGTAACGAAACCCATAGATTTAACGTTTTCCTATTCAAGGCATATCATGAATGATACCTGTCACAGTTGCTTGACTCTCAATGCAACCGTCAAGCCATTAAATGGCTGGTATCATAACGGATAACATGGGCAGCATTATAGCAACTGCATATCAAAGAGAGTCTAATATGGCAGCTTCCTTGCCTTTAAAGGATAGGAGGGTTTAGTTTCACTTTAATATGATCTGTCCCGACCTACCACTTTAACCGATAACGGAGTTGTGCTGCGGCAACATGGCTCGGCTTTGCGAATCGCCGTCATGTTACGTCAGTAACATATTAGGCCACAAGGGAGTGCCCCCTGCTCGCCCATGGTGCCGATGCGCATGCCCAACAGTCACGATCACCGCCGGGCTCCCGTGATCACTCTGGGCACACCAAGAACCGGGATCTGTGTGTATAAAGACACAGTTTCCGGTTCTCTGAGGAGAGAACATATTTTCTGTTCATACAGAGTACGAACAGCAATCTGTCATCTCCCCTGCACAGTCCCCTCCCTCCTTCAGTTAGAACACACACTAGGGAACACATTAACCCCTCGATCGCCCCCTAGTGTTAACCCCTTCCCTGCCAGTGACACTTTTACAGTATTCAATGCATTTTCATAGCACTGATCACTGTATAAATGCCAATGGTCTCAAAAATGTGTCAAAATTGTCCGATGTGTCCGCCATAATGTCGCAGTCCCGATAAAAATCACAGATCGCTGCCATTACTAGTAAAAAAATAATAATAATAAAAATGCCATAAAACTATCCCCTATTTTGTAGATGCTATAACTTTTGCGCAAACCAATATACGCTTTTTGCATTTTTTTTACCAAAAATATGTAGAAGAATACATATCGGCCTAAACTGAGGAAAAAATATATTTTTTTATATATATTTTTGGGGGGTATTTACTATAGCAAAAAATTTTATGTTTATAGCGCAAAAAAATAAAAACCACAGAGGCGATCAAATACCACCAAAAGAAAGCTCTACTTGTGGGGGGGGGGAAAAAAAGGACATCAATTTTGTTTGAGCGCAATGTCACACGACCGCGTAATTGTCAGTTAAAGCGACGCAGTGCCGAATCGCAAAAAGGGCTCTGGTCAGCAAGGGGGTAAAATCTTCCGGGGCTGAAGCAGTTAAAGGTGGGACCCCAGCTACAAATTACTTAAATGTGCATACCACTTAATGAAAGTATACTAATTCACATATATAGTAATGCTAAAAATAAATGATCACCTTGTAAATCACAATAATTACATACCTATTTCAGTCATGATCATACACAGTATATAGACAATGTTGTTACAAATACTCTACCTTGTCATTTCTTTCACACAAGAATTTTAACTTCTGTGCCTTCTTGTGCATAAAAACCCCTTCTAAATTCCCCGTTTCTCCAGATCGCAGCTCGATTGCCTTTTCTCCCCATCCCATTATTTGATTAGATTGTAGATAAGCTGAATAAAAAGGATAAAGTTTGTGTTAACGCTAAGATTAAGCTTGTCAGATAAATTAGCATGAAAGCTAAAAGCTGTATAATATTTTTGCAAAACACTGTAAAACAGATTACAAGAAAGCAATCACTCTGACATCCACTATGTATAGAGAAAAAATGACATTCATTTACAATGCAGGGTCAAGCATAGAGGAGTGTACAAGCTTCATAATGTATCAGAATATGTGGCCAAAAGTGTACAACACTCTGAAAGTAATGAGGCGTATGAAGTCATTATGTCATCCACAGACATGCACCTGATGACTTGTTTATACTGGATCTCTGGGTACCCCCCTTTGGGCCAGGGGATCAGTTGCTTACAGCTGATATATTCATCCATTTTGTTAATACTTAACAGCATGCAGGACATTTTTACTTTCGCTTAAAATGGTCTTCTTAACATCAAACAAAACTCTAAAAGTCTGTCAAAGCTTGCAAAAATAGGCTTTAGGAATCAGTAAGGCATATACTGTATGCACCCACTGTACCACCACCATAATGCATTTAAAAAAAACGGTACCTTATAAATGTAGCACTGACCCCGGAAGGAGCTGCTGGTTTTTATTGGGCTTACCGTTACCTCACCTGCTCGCTTGTCCGTCTCAGGGTTCCCGTTGGAAAGTGAATCAAAGAATGTTAACTCTGACAATTAGTCCTTTTTCCAAGATTTATTTGAGATAAACAAAAAGTTTTGCGATAGAGGTTTAAGGGGAGTTCAGGTACCTGGTAATTGCGGGTTAGAGGTATTTTCTTGATCCAGAGGACACACCGCTTCCACAGACTGGATCTAGCAATCACTGGATAGGCCTCTCTCACTGACCTAGCAGCCGATGAGATGCTCCAACAAAGTCTCAGCCACAGACTTGTCAATTTAGATGAACTTCTTGAGAAATTAAAGAGCTGTCACACAGCACCAGTCTCCCCCAGCCGACCCGGCGATAATGTGTGACCTGGGCTGAGTCCTCCAACTGAGTCTCCAGGCTCTTCCAGAGATACCATCCTTGTTGCTCGGTCCTCTCCTGGAAAAGTCCTCCCCTGGATCCTCCAGTCGCTTGGCTTCTCCCCGCAGGCAAGACAGCACAGGACCACCCCTGGATCAGTAGGCCCCAAGACCCCTAGGTCTACCCCTTCAGCTGCAAAGCCTCGGGGCTGCCGGCCCCGAGATAGAGGAATAGGCAGCAGATACCCCAGGCCAGGAGGGCCATGAGATCAGGATAGCGAACCCCGGAAAAGAGACCCATCAAAAGGGCATCAGTACCTTAAATACCCCCAGCCAGAATGCACAGCGGGTGAACCACTCCCACTGGGCTATTTCCGAGTAAAAGGGGTATTCAATGTATTCAGACTGTTGCATTTCCAACACTTACCGGTGGTGACAGCGACACCTACGGCCATGTGGAAACTAGCACAACCCAGTTGAACTGGCACAGAAACCAGAACTTTGAAAACTGCAGCTTCAGACAACTTAAATTTGAAAAAACAATAGCGTCTGCTCATTAGGAGCAGGGCGCTACACATGTATGTAGAAACGTTAAGAATTTAGAAACACTCAGAGCTAAGAGGGAAAAATACACTTGCATTTATGTGGATATTGGTTTTCATGTTGCTGTACAGGTAAAGGCAGCTCATCTTTGAACCTTCAGAACAGTCCACAGACAGACATTACCAACAAAGATAAACATACAAAGTTAGAAGTTTACAGATATTTTCACATAATGCAAAATAGTTTCAGTCTAATAGATCCTATTAAGACTTGATAAAAGTGATTAAGGAGAAAAGAGGGTTTGGGACTTTATATGAGGCACAGTACATGTGCCTCCATCCCTAATTGCTGAGATACATGGGAGAGGGATTTGGGACTTTATATGAAACATGCAGCCAGGGAGGCATCACGGCATGAATGTGTCTGGCGGGTAATTGTGAGTTGTTACCATATATATTGCATAGTGACATAATACATACAAAAATGTAAAATAAGTAGAATTTATTCCATACATAATGCATAACATGGTAGCATAATGGCATAGCAATATATTGGTTCACAATGATATCATCAAAGAAAACATCAATCTCATTATTGCGTGTCTCCACAATAAAAAAAACATGATTTGAATTGGTAAGATCCAGTAGAACATAATGTTAATAACAATCTTGAGATGTAAACAAAGGGGCATCTAATAGCTTGAGGCGTTTCGTGGCTAATTTCCACTCTTCAGGAGCAGATGCAAGATAGGGGTCTATAAAAAGTGGATCCCCCACTCATACTTATAGACCAACTATGAGTCTGGGCTCCCAGCTGGCCTCCAGCTTTCCACGCATGTGCCTAGACTCATAGTTGGTCATTAAGTATGAGTGGGGGATCCACCTTTTCATCTTCCTTCCCCTCCTCCTCTTATAGACATACCCAATTGAATATTTATTTTTAACATTTTTATAGACACCTATCCTGCATCTGCTCTTGAAGAGTGGAAGTTCTTCTGGATCTTACCAATTCAAATCATGATTTTTTATTGCGGAGACACGCAATAACGAGTTTGTTGTTTTATATAAAGATATCATTGTGAAACAATATGATGCTATGCCATTATGCTACCATGTTATGTTATTTTTTTATTTTTGTATGCATTATATATGGTCAAATCTCCCAATTACCCATCAGATACATTCATGCCGTGATGCCTCTTGATGTTTCTTGATCAAAGTGCTACCATAATAGGTGCAATAACAAACATCAATAGCGCGTATGGATTATGTTCATTGACAAAAATACATGGGGATCAATGTTTTATGCTGCCAGTAAAAACAGGTGGGTTTAAATGGAAATCGAACGTTAATCCTGTCATTCTAATCCCCTAATCTGTTTCCTGTAAATTGATTCAGCTAAATGAAAGGTCTTACAGTTCATAAGAGATTACAGATGGTTGTAACCTCCAATATTATCCTATGTATACAAGCTTACAGCAGACCTACACAACAGTGTGCGTGTCTCTGGTCAGATACTGGAAAAATAATTGAGAGCCACAGCCAGAAGGTTGAAAGCGATTAAAATATTGATTAACATTATGCATCATCTCAGAGGGAGAACTCAAATATTGACTTTATAAATAGCCTTTTTCAGTCATCTAGGAAGCTTGTACTATACTTCTTTTATGTTCTGTCTAATGAATTGGCTGCACACACATTTCCATTCTATCAGGTAACTTGCTTGGTAATTACTAAACATTCTCTGGATGTCTGATGGGGAAAAAAATGTTCTCTTAGCCCTTGTACACACGGTCGGAGAATCCATCGGAATGTGTCCTATCAGACCGCGTTGTCGGATAATCCGACTGTGTGTGGTATGCATCGGACTGATTCCGTCGGAATATCCGTCGGACCCAATTTTCCAACTTGTTGGAAATATTTTCCGACCAACTGGTTCGATCGGACATACTCCGATCATGTGTAGAGAATTTTGATCGGACCAAGTGCCACGCATGCTCAGATCAAATTCCTACACCAAAGCTATTGGCTACTAGCCTGAACGTAGTCCCATCGTAACGAAATTACGCCATCACGTTCTGAATGTTTGGATTTTTCGACAACTTAGTCCGACCGTGTGTATGCAACAGTTTCGGACAAGATCCGACGGGCAAAATCTGACTGACAAGATCCGACGGATTTGGTTGCCGAAATCTCCGACCGTGTGTACAGGGGCTTCGTCACATACATTATACTGAATTTGTAATGTTACTGGTGAATGTGCTGTACATGTGGATAGAATGGACCTCATGTACCTCAAGGAAATATTCTGTTGGCCACACCTATTCTAAATATTTAAGCTGTTACTTTTTGAAGATATAGAAGTCAAGGCCTCATGCACACTGGAGAAAAGGTAGCATTAAAAACACGCCTAAAGCCAAGTTTTGTAAACGCACCTAAGCGCAGGGGCGGGCTGGGTCAGGGGGCAGGGATGCCATTACCCCCCAGGCTGCTCTGATTCCCCGTAAAAAAGCTAATATGCTGCAAACTGGGAACTGAGCATGTGCAGTTGGCCTTGTGTTACTGCTCTGGTGACTCCCGAGGGAGGTTGGCAGGGCTGGATAACAGCCCAGAAGCGCAGGAACGTTAGCGCTGTGAGCGGACATCTATCATGTCACAGTGCTTTTCCCGGCTTCTGAGCTGACAGTCTGTGTCCATTGATTCCATTCAGACTGAGCACGGCTGAATGGAAGAGGGTGGATCTGCTCCTCCTCCTCCAGCCCCCTCTCACACTGTGCCCGCCCACACTCCGGGCAGCCTGTGTGCTGCGTCTGTGAATAGGACGTGTGGGCGGGAATGTTCAAACTGAGATCTGTCAGTGTTCTGTATGGGACGCTCAGAGAGCTGATAGCCGAGCCAGTGAGCCTTCTGCCTGCTGGGTCCTTCCTTCCAAGTAAGTGAGCTGTGACCGGCCTCTCCCCCTTCTCTCTGCAGATAAGAAGGTTTCTTTCAGCAGCCTTGTGCAGTACCTGTTCCTATGTATTATATAGTGGGCTCACACTGGTCTGCTGCAGTTTGGCTGCAGTGTTGCTGATCTCACCGTCTTCCTGCATGTCCCATAGACTTCTATTAGTTTGCACAATTTTGCTGCATTTTCTGAAAGTGCACAAAAATGACTGCATCTTTGGTGTGCTATAAAAAAAAACTGCAGCAAAAACGCACAGCCTAAAAGAAGCCTATGGGACTGCAGCTAAGGAAAACTGTGTACATAAGCACTGCGGGCAAACTGCAGCACACTAGTGTGCGCCCAAAGGCTTGCACACACTTGCAGCAGGCACTGCCACTCCGCTGAAAAGTGATCAATGCCCAGGTCACTTTTGCTCATGCTCAGCGGCTCCAACAAGAGCTGTCAGGTTTTTTTTTTTGTTCAACTTGCTGGATTGAGTAAAAAAAACAAAAAACAACTAGAAGTGTGTACAAGGCTTTACTATGTTGATAAAGGAATCAAGCAATTTTCTTGAGGAGTGGTCTCTGTGTGGACAATTTGGAGTAATATATCTCTCTGTCAGTGGTGGCTGGTGCTCAGAATTTTTTTTTTTGGGGGGGGGGGGGGGTGCAAACTAAAAAATACTGAAAAGAAACCCCATCAATTGCAGCCTCACTCTGCCATCCATTGCAGCCACTGTGCCCAGCAATTGCAGCTTCACTGTGCCCAGCAATTGCAGCCAATGTTACTCCCCCATCGGCATTTAACCAGCACCCCCACCTCACCTGCTGTCTGACCGGCACTTACCCCATCTTAGCGGAGGGTCAGGCAGCAAGTGATGGAGGGGAGCTGTGTGACAGGCAGTGGCTTCTGTGTTCTCTATGCTTCCTCCATGCCTTTCAGCCAATCAGGTGACAGGTATCAGACCCACTCTTCCTGATTGGCAGAGAGGCGGTTCAGTGTTAGAAAAGCAAATATTCATTTGCTTTTCTAAAACACCTGGGTGGGCTCTGAGCGCAATGCTCTGTGCTCCGAGTCCACCCTACTTTGAAGCCTATTAGAGCCTATGGTCAAGCTGCTTGAGGTGATGTTGGGAGCAGTGAATGAATTAAAACATATGTGTGTCATGGGAGCATGAGCCAGCAGCAGAGGAAGAGATCACATCCTTAAATCTCAGCCAGGGTTCATGCTGGGACTTGAAGTGCTTTACTTTTGGGGATGTGACACCCCAACAGTGAAGGACTAAAGGTCCCAGCACGAACCCCTCAGAGCTCAGGATGTGTCACACACCCCTGCCTCCTCCCAACTAGTGAAGGACTACAGGTCCCACTGTCCCAGCTTAAACCCCTCAGAACTGAGGATGTGTCACCCCCCCCATTAGTGAAGGACTACAGGGCATAGCATGAACCAGTGGGACCTAATGGGACACATCCTTAGATCTCAGGAGTTAATGCTGGGACTTGTGGTTTGTCACTAGTTGCGGGGGGGGGGGGGGGGTCAGGTCCTCAGCTTTGATGGATTCATACAAGGACTTGCTTGCAGTTTAGTTCCTGGAGGCCACGGTAGTGCAAGTCTCCCACAGGTCCTGGAGGGCCACATTGTACTCCCTGCCCCTGCCTCCCACTTTTGTGATCATGAATAACCTTAGAGACTATTTTCCCGATCCATCACTTTGCCACCACTGGTTCTATGGGCCACTTGACTGGACTTTCCCCCCAGGCCTAAGGCTGCCAGCCCTCCCCTGCCTAAGCGCTTTTATTTGTGTTAAGCGATTGGGTATTCATCCCATTGGCTAGATTCTGGCCATTGTAATGAATGAATGCTCAATCACTAAATATGTCTAAACGCATTTACAAAATATGGCTTTGGGCATGTTTTTAACACTGCTTGTTCCTCCTCTGGAGCAAGGCATTCAGGGCATGAGGCTTTATATTCTACATCTGAAGTACAAAATAACAAATTTGTTTTGTTTGCTTTTTCACAAAAATTATTAGTTGAATAATGCATTTCTCACACACAGCATAGGCATACTTACAATTACACCCCACACATTCTGCTATGCCTCATGATTATGGGGATACCACATGTGCAAGACTTTTTCACAATCTAGATGCCCAAAATCAAAAGAGCACCCTCAAGTGTTCCAAGAGGCAAAATTACGCATCTAATTTCCTGACTACCTATCACATTTTTGAAGATCATGGAGTATCAGGACAGTGGAAACAACCATAAAAGGACTCTATTTTTTAATCAAGCACTACTGAAATAACATTTTTTCCACAAGTTTTTGGAAAATGCATGAAAGAAAATGTATTTCTTTACACAAAGGTGTCCATTTAATAATCTATTTCTTACACATAGCATGGGCATACTTAGAATTACAACCCAAAACACATTTTACTACTCCTTTAGAGTAAGGGGATACTAAAGCCCCGTACACACGAGAGGACTTATGTCCGACAGACTTCCGAAGGAGTTCCGTCGGAGTTCTGCCGGAGTTCCGACGGAGTTCTGACGGACTTTTCGGCTGAGCGGACTTGGCCACACACAATCACACTAAACTCCGACGGATTTGAACGTGATGACGTACGACTGGATTCGAATAAGGAAGTTCATAGCCAGTAGCCAATAGCTGCCCTAGCGTCGGTTTTAGTCCGTCGGAATAGCATACACACAAGCAAATTTTTCGAAGGGACCGGGTCCGGCGGAGTTCCTTCGGAAAAATTTGAAGCATGTTCCATATTCTAAAGTCCTTCGGACTTTGGCGAGTCAAAAGTCCGTTGCAGCCCACACACGATCGAATAGTCTGACGGAATCAGTCCGTCGGACTTTGGATGTTGAAAAGTCCGCTCGTGTGTACGGGGCTTACGTGTGTGCAACTTTACTGTTTGAACTGTACTGGACATTGTGTTTTGTGTATCACACAAATCAACCAATTGTGTCAAAACGAATGTACTGTAATGGTCACTTCTGTATGAGTGATGAGGGAAAATAGCTTAGTGTAGCATCACCTATAGCAGTTCCAGTTCCTATAAACCAAGCAAACCTAGCCTTCTGGTATATGACTGCACCCAGGAATGGCAAGTTCACTGGTCAGGAATTACAGGAGGTGGAAGAAAGGAAGAACAAAAGAGTCCATGTAGTACCGGGAGTGCAGTTGTCTGCAAAAGGTGCATGGGACTGATCTCTCACAGGAACATAGTCTGTCAGATGTGCAGATGGGTCAGCGTCCCTGTACCCGGAAGCTTCTGGGAGGAGGTACCCATACATCCAAGAACAACACTTGTTTAATCTGGCTGTATGCGTACAGTGGGCGGGCAGGAGGAAGTTAAGAAATACACAACAAGGATTTATGAAAAAGACTGTGGTTGTCAAACCGACCTGATTTTTCTTTATGAAGAACTAAGCAAAAACAGACAAGGAAGTGTCTCTAGAAATAGTATACTGAGATTTAAAGAGGAAGTAAACCCTGATGGGTTTACTTCCTCTTTCATTCCCTGCAAAGGCAAAGCATAATGGACTACTATGCATCGCATAGTAGCCCATTATGTGTCACTTACCTGACACAGGAGCCAGCGATGTCACCGCTGTCCCCCGTAGTCCGGCGCTTCCATCTTCTCGGTGGGGTCTCGCAGCTCCGCCGCTGTCATTCGGCTAAGCCGCAATGACGTCACTCCCGCGCATGCACACGGGAGCTGAGACGCGCGGCATCTTCGTCATCGAAGATGCCACGCTCAGTGTGCCTGCGCATGCGCCGTAGACAGCGGTGCCTGTCTTCGGGCAAATATCTCCTAAACCGTATAGGTTTAGGAGATATTTCTTGGACCTACAGGTAAGCCTTAATCTAGGCTTACCTGTAGGTCAAAGTGGTTTGTAAGGGTTTACAACCACTTTAAGGATATTAGTGGTGTACCTCATGGTTCAGTGTTGGGACTCTTACTTTTTACCCTATTTATAAATGATATGAAGTTTGGGATTAAAAAGTACAATTTCTGTGTTTACAGATGACAGCAAGCTATGTAGCAGAATAGCATCCTTTCAGGATGTTTCCAACTTACAAGCTGGCCTCAATGCACTGTTTAATTGGACAACTGTGAGACAAATGAGGTTAATGTCAATAAACAAAGTTATGCACTTGGGGGCAAAAAAGCATGCATACATCATACTGTACATTGTAGACGGAGTACAACTGAGGTAGTCAATGGCAGAGAAGAATCTGGGTGTTTTGGTTGATCATATATACTACTTATTATTTACAGTGCCTTGAAAAAATATTCATACCCCTTGAGATTTTCCACATTTTGTTATGTTACAACTAAAAACTTAACGTATTTTATTGGGATTTTATGTGATAGACCAACACAAAGTGGCACATAATTGTGAAGTGGAAGGAAAATGATAAATGGTTTTCAATTTCTTTTACAAATAAATATCTGAAATGTGTGGTGTGCATTTTTTCAGCCCCCCGAGTCAATACTTTGTAGAACCACCTTTCACTGTAATTACAGCTGCAAGTCTTTTTGGGTACAGTATGTCTCTACCAGCTTTGCACATTCAGAGAGTGAAGTTTTTGCCCATTCTTCTTTGCAAGATAGCTCAAACTCCGTCAGATTGGATGGAGAGCGTCTGTGAACAGCAATTTTCAAGTCTTGCCACAGATGCAGGTTTAGTTTTCTGCCACACATAGTGTTTTGCTTTTAGGCCAAAAAGTTCAATTTTGGTCTCATCTGACCAGAGCACTTTCTACATTGCTGTGTCCCCCACGTGGCTTCTTGCAAACTGCAAACGAGACTTCTTATAGCTTTCTGCTTGCCATTCTTAGCAGTCCCGCTCCCTCTGCACCCCCATCCAGAGCACATTCTCTATGTTAACATTGCAGATTTGAAGGCTGTAAAGCTATTGGGTCACAACTGGGAGGCACGTGAAAGTTCATCTGAGCTGCTAAGAGAATCTTGTCATGGTGTCCAACATGCAATGTGTTGGGCACTGCATGCAGCCTGCCATGTTTCGATACTACAGAGTGGCAGTGGTGTGCTGGATGCCAAGATGCTCCCCGCACTCCTGCACCTGGTACTCCTTGCCTGCCTGAAACATGCAAATGAGAGACTTTTTTGCCTGAATGTTAGATAAATTCAACAGAGGAAAGCCACTCACTTCAGACCTTTGCTGTCTCTTATTTCAACACCCCCACTGCCTATCTGATTCGACTTTTTAGCAAATGCAAAAATGCTTACTTCCTCCTGAAAATCACAAGTGATTAAATACTTTTTTAAAGATTTGAATGATCCAACAAACTATAATTTGTCTTTGCTTAGACATTAGATATATAATTAATAGAACCACTTTAGAGCAAAATTAAATACAGTGTACGATATATGTTTTTGAGAGATCAATTAAGCAACACAGTTGTTCAGGTAATGAGCATTGTCTAATTAAAAGGGCAAACGTTTGTGTAAATAGAATCTTAATGGTGGTCACAGGTTTTCATATTATTAAGAGCCATGTTTGACTATTCATTTGCTGCCCTCTATCAAGAGTTGTGAAGGTCATAGCATGGCCTGTGGGAACTAATTAAATGGAAAAATTTCTGTCTGTTAGGCATCAGAAGCTATCACCATGGATTTTGTGTTTGGTAGTTTGTTTTCTTCAGTCCTGCAGATTTTTGTATAGGAGCTATAAAAAGAGAACAAAGTCCGAATTCAAAAAACGAGCAGTTATAATTATTTTAAAATAAGTTTCTACCTAATCATTTTTTTTTAATACCATCCAAACCATCCTCTTAAAATGGCAATGATAACATTTTTTGATAGAATCAGGTTTAGATCATTGCCCTAAACTGCCTCCACTTCCTCTCTTTGATTGCTTCTTTCTTTCTCACTGTTGCGTGGTTAGATTGAACCAGGCATGTCATGAAAAAAAAATTCAGTGTCTCCTCTTTCCTGTACTACTTGCTCCTGAAAACCGGACAAGGTGCCTGTAATACCTAACCGGAAGAGGTCACATGATGAGAGCTAAATCAGTTATCCATACTCTAGCTTCAGCACCTCAAACCATTAAGTGCCTAACAGCAGATTTTTTACAATATTGGTATCATGCATTTTAATTTTGTTTGCAATCATGGAAAGTTTTATGCAGGCAAATTTCCTTAAAAGTCTCACATTTGGCCCTATTTTTTTCCAAAAAGATTTCATTATATATTTCAAGATAAATACAGCACAGTGTAACAATAGAACAACATGGGTACCAGGTTCCATTACAAAAACAAAAATTCACATGTTCCAAATATAGTAATTATCCGGTAGACACACAAATTCCATACATATTTTATTTGCGTCATGAGAGAAAGAATTTAGTCAATGCTCTAGGGTGTAAGTGTTCCTCAGGGCATTATGACTCCTTTCAGAATAGTTTATTGCTATTTCAGAAATTTTCTGGAACCACCTATTAGAGCATAGGTATATTAGTTCGACTTTTACCCACTTGTCCTCATCTGTAGTCAGGGACATGCGGCATGGTATCGGGTATTGTTACTCTAACCAGACACCACGTCCATCAGTTGCAAGGTTCAGATTGTAGCTAGGAAGAAGAAAAGAAGATGAGGTAGGGAAAGTGAGGGGGGAAGACTATAGAGAGGGGGTGGAAACCCACCTGCTACCCTCTCCGTCTACTGTTCACCTGTTACATCCGCTAGGTAATCCGAATCCCCAGAAAGATCCATCCACAATAGCTTTGCTTAGGGATAGTTGGTTACAAAGTTTGTTGCAAAAAATCCTGATAGGACTGAGAATTCTTGTATATGATCCACACCTCCCAGACAACTGAGAAGCTAGTGATTTTATCTTGTGCAGTGAGGATTAGTGCCTCCATCATTGCTATGTGGTGAACCCGAAGAGCCCATTCTTTTAGCGAAGGCAGTTGTGTGGACCTCCAATGTACCGGTACACAGAGCCTAGCAGCGTTTATTACGTGCATAGCTATTGATTTGAGATATTTTTTTGGGGAGATTTTGGATAAGTGTAGCAGGTATTGTTCTGGTGTGAACTCCAATGGGAGAGAGGAAATTGCTGTAGTCACTTCATGTATTTTACGCCAGAATGGCTGGATCAGAGGGCAGGACCACCAGACACGAAGGAGGGTCATTTGCCCCTATTTTGAACCACTTCACACATCGAGGAGTTTCCTCGATTTCTCGTAAGATCAACAAGCATTTTTTAGGCCTCATGGACACTGAATGTTTGGTGTTTTTTTCCTGCCTCTAAATGTCACTGCATGTTAGCCTATGGGGTTGATTTACTAAAGGCAAATAGACATGCACTTTGCAAAGTGCAGTTTCACTGTGCAAGTGCATTTGCTCCAGAGCTTAGCATCTGGGAGCAGCAGCATTTTGACAGGAAAAATCTGATGCACCTAAATACTAGGTGCTTATAGCGCTTCAGTGTTAATTCATTTCAATGGCCAAAATAAATTATTATTCTGGCCAATGAAATGGATTAACATCCAAGTGCTTGGCACAACTAAATGCATTAAAAGTCTCTAGCGTTGTTTCTGCTGAAAACTCTGCTGCCAGGAGGAAAGGAGTCTAGGAGAGTTAGCAAAATGTCCAGTACATAAGGCCTTATGCTTTCAGTCTTGTAAAACTTTTTTGCACAGATGCAGACACTTGAAACTTACAGAACGCTTAAAATGCAAATTTCAGTAACTTAGTATCATATATCAACCTTTTTTTAAGAGTTCTTATTTCTGAAAACAGAATGATGGACTTTAGAATAAAACATCCATTTAAATGTATGTACACAGGGTTCTAAGGCTCCATGCACACTGGACACTGAACGCCATTTTAGAGCATTTTAGTACAAAGTCCATTTGTTGCCTCTAAACAACAGCTGTTTAGTGTTTATTCTGGCAGTAAGCACCAATCAGAAACACAAACCAGTTTTTTTTTTCCTGCCTCTAAACACTGAGCTAAAAATATGCCTCTAATAGTCCTAAATTGCATGGATACATAGGATAATATTGATCTGTTTCTACAGGCAGAACACAAAACTCCTGTAGAAGCAGCGATTTTCAAGCCAGTGTGCATGAACTTGTACACACGGTCAGATTACTGGACGAAATTTCATCAGTTTTTTGTTTGATGCTAGTTTCAAATCGAAAGTGAAGAGGGTACTCACCATCAGAAAATTTTCTGATGATAAAATTCTAGATCAGAAGTGACGTAATGTGTTGAATTGTTTTGTATGTGTTTTTTCTTTTCTGAGCACGCCTAGACCTGCTCTTCAGATTTCTTGTCAGAAAACCATACTAATGAAAAGAAAGTCGGATGTGGTCACATCAGACAAAAATTTTCAAACCTGCACATCTAGTTTTTGCCTGCCGCAAATTCATAATCGGTTGTCAAAAGCAGCACACTAATGTTTACAAAATCATCAGATCGTTTATCGGACAAAGTTTATCTTCAGATTTTCTGACCGTGTGTATGGGCCTTAAAGAAGAAGTAAACTCTCCCACTCTGATGCATCTTTTCATTTAGTCCATTATAATAAGTAGTTATCAAACTATAGCCACTGTAATCCAGCCCAAATTGCATATTACTTACTGTTTAAAGAAACTTTAAAAAACTTGTTTCCAGGGGTTAGGCAGCGCCATCTTAAGTATTGTTCTCTGAGTCCACAGTGGAGTGTATTTCTGCCCTTACATTGAGCACTTCCTGTACTGTTAACCAAGCCTCCTTCTCAATCCAACGTTTCTATGGCAACCCTGCTTCCCTGTTCATAGCTGACTTGTTTATTTCATAGTATTTATTTGTGCCGATTACCTAGTGTTTGCCTGTATGAGTCTTATCAGCTTCAGCTAATAAGACTGCAGTACTGCTGTCCCTTTCCCTGCTTTACACTGTATGTGAGGTCACATGGTGTGTAGAAGGAAGCTCTGAGTGATTAGCAGCCTGCTGGGAGTTCAGTGCTGTGCCGTAGGAAGTCCTGATAACAGATAGATAAGACATAGAGAGTGTGCCGTAAATCAGGGGAGATCTGGGCATGCTCAGTGATGTCATTCTAAAGGACAAAAAGGATTACAACAATACTAAGCAATTAAGGAGATATCTAAAAGCAGTGTTCATTAGGGTTTTTTATGCTGATTCACATGGGACAAAGTTGTAGGGGAGGGTTTACAACCACTTTAAGACCCCATACACAATATTAGATTTTCTGCTGATTATTGTCTTCTGATTTACCAAAACCATATACTATGAGGTCAAACCTTAAGAGTTTAAATTTGTATGCAATCAGGCAAGCCCTTGCACTACATGGTTTTGGTAAATCTGAAGACAAAAATCTGCAGAAAATCTACAAGTGTGTATGGGGCCTTAGTCTAGTTGTGCTCTCCGATTTACACTGCTGAGCTACTGAAGAAATCTGTAGAATAGGATATCTAAGCATCCATATTGTACCTGTGAATGCTTCCCCTGACTATTCCATATTGTTAATCCCATGTTTAGAAACACACAAAATGTGCTGAGGTGCATAAGTAATGATTTTTTCAAAGTGCCAAAATAACAATAAGCAACAGCTACCAAAAGAATCAGATTTCACAAAATCGTCTAAAACAAAACAATATTCTGTAACACTGACCACAGACAGACAATGTGCATGCCATACGTTCCAATAACCTGGATACATCTGTACTGAGCTGGGAAGAATGTTCCTTAATGCCCTTGTTGCCAGATCAGGACAACTGTCAGAGTCAGTGTCTAAGACAGTTCTTAATTCAGATTCAATTTACTGCACAATGTGGAACTTAAGAAGCTGAGTTGATAGCACACCCCCAGGGTTTTACTTATATATAAATCTGTCTATTCTGATTATGTATGCCCCTTAACATTATCTACAATTATGGCTACATGTGAAAGTAAAAGTAGAAATTAAATATGCATCAGATTACCTTACAAATGCAACAACCTTCCCCAACAGAACTCACCAACAGATGCTGGCATTTCTCCCCATTGTAGTACATTTTCTTTTGTAAAGTGTCCATATGTATCGATATAAACCCCTTCATCTTCATAGCTCAGCAGAAGTTCCATACCATTGGTGTTGGGAAGGATGATAATGGCATGTGGGTGAATGTTTCCCTGGATCTGAAATGACAGTATTGTTCCATCAGTTTCTTTCAAAAATGATCAAAAACAACAATAACCACATTGCATTATTTATTAGACCTTTCTAGAAATATTGTTGTATATCCCTTTTTATTTTTTTATTTTTGCTAACATTGCTCATTTTTATCCAGATGTATGCAAATAAATGACTAAGCATAATTTTAGGATCTTTTCCAAGTTACACTGACATAGAAAGACTTCATGCAAAGGTTCCATTAATATGCAGGTAAATATCTGGAAGTAGGCGGTTGGATCTGATTCCTAACCTTTACCTTATTGAAAAATAACTTAGGCAGGCAATACATGGTTATATTCCGAACAAATTTTCTTTTCAAAATCAGAAATTTTGTGCGTTTTGTAATCCAGTGGTGCCACCATTGATTTTTGAAATTGGACCAACCAAGCCTTCAAATTTCACCTCATGTTGCTACAGAAAATAATTTGTGTCTGGGAATCTTCTTTTCTTTCCGGGAATTTTCTTTTCTTGCACTCGTGCATTCATTTTTCAATTATATTTCTCACACGATTCTCCCATCATTGATTAGAAAATCATTAGTTTTTCCAAAAATTTCCAACATGTCCGAACACTCAAATTCGATAGCCGTGCAAAAATCGGCCATTTCTTTGTCCCACTAATGGTATGAAATTAAAACAAAAATTCTTTGAAAGGATTTTCGAAAGAAAATTGGTTCAGAATTCGGACCATGTTTTTTTTTTGCTAGGAAACTGGTACAAATAATATAATTAAACATTTACTATAATTTTACATTGAAATTCTTGATGCCAGCCATTTAAGAACCCGAAGCCAGATTCAAATTCATGTAACATAGATGTATAATATCATATGTCATAGTTATAATCAAAGGCTCAGACCATAAACCAGAGTGTGAAATTTATATTAGATCTAGTCATGCAAATTAAGGTCATTTTAACCTAACAATGTAAACTGGCCATATACAGAGAATGATTGAAGGTATCTTTATAATCTGATTCACAATGGTTTTTGGTGAAACATTTCCTTGCACAAGTTTTAATGTTTAGGAAATTCAGGATAAGGGAAGGAATGCATACATAGTTCCGATATATCTTGGAATGAAGAAATTGCCCTAAATTGTTTTTCTATGACAAGCAAGCAAGTGGGAGTTTCCGAGGGTGCCCCATAGACACAAGTTCATCTTCTGCTCTGGCCATTATTGCCTGCATGAGGATATTGACTGCATGAGGATATGTCTTTAATATTGACTGGACCCTGGGCAAACCTTTTCTTGGGCCCCCGCTTTCATGCAATTTCGATCGCCACATTCTTTGAGACATACAATAAAAAGCAGCTAGACTCAAAATCAGTTTACTGAATCAGATCAGGCAGCGATTGTGATTGGTTGCCAGAGGTTAGAGTGTATCATTACCATTCACTGACTGGCTGCTAGAGGTTACAGCACGCATTATGGCTCGCTGTTTATTTTCTAGAGGTTACAGCACATGACTTCTCCTTGTTGATTGGTTGCTAGACATCAATACTGCTCACTAATTGATTGCTACAGGTTACTGGACATCTATACCACTCACTAATTGGTTGCTAGAGGTTACTGCACATTATTACTGCTCACTGATTGGCTCCTAGAGGTTACTGCATATCCTTACGGCTCAATTATTGGTTGCAAGAGGTTAGTGCACAGCATTTCTGCCCACTGATTGGTTGCTGAAGGTTACAGCACATCATCTCCTCACTACCTGCACACCATGGACTGGGGAAGTGAGAGGATCCATCAATAGACAGAAAACTCCCAGGAATCCTTGGGCTCCTGGGATCACTGGCAATCACTGGCAATCAGTGCAATCCTACCCCAAAAAAACCCTGAAGGCATGTACAATTTATGGCTGTAGGAAACACAATATGCTTCAAAATTTCAAGGTTATAAGCACATTATATACATAAATTAAAATGATTACATGAATGACATTAAACATTCAAAGTAGCTATAAAATAATAAGGAGAAACTAGAGAAACGAATATATCACCATTCATTCAGTAGAGTTCTTTTTTCAGGGCGGGATAAAACATGGCTCTAGTTCTCAATACTAAGGCCCCTTTCACACTGGGGCAGTGCAGGCGTCGGCGGTAAAGCGCCGCTATTTTTAGCGGCGCTTTACCGTCGTTTTAGCGGTGGTCTGCGGGCGCTAGCGGGGTGGTTTTAACCCCCGCTAGCGGCCGAAAAAGGGTTAAAACCGCCCGCAAAGCGCCGCTGCAGCGGCGCTTTGCCGGCGGTATTGCCGCGCTGTCCCATTGATTTCAATGGGTAGGATCGGTTTAGGAGCGGTGAATACACCGCTCCTTCACCGCTCCAAAGATGCGGCTAGCAGGACTTCTTTCACTGTCCTGCCAGCGCACCGCTCCAGTGTGAAAGCCCTCCGGCTTTCACACTGGAGTGAAAGGGGCCGTTTTTTTTCAGGCGCTACACAGGCGCTATTTTTAGCGCTGTAACGCCTGAATACCGCCCCAGTGTGAAAGCAGCCTAAGAATGCAATGGGGCGTCAACTTAAGGTGGGAAAAACTAGCATTTCTGACCCTTCTTAACAAATATAGTAGTTCAGTATTACAAAGGGTCTAACTATTCACTTGTGTATCATGTTTGTATTTAGATCCATCAGATAGCTAACATTACATTGACAAGATATGCTATTGTTTGGTAAAACAAGCAAAATTTTTTACCATTACTTGGATGTATGACAAAATAACGTTTACTGAATGTATTTTGATATTAACAAGGCTCATTCAATGTGGTCTAGACAGGGCTGGGACAAGGGCTGGGACAAGGGCTGGGCAGAAGGGGCGGCTGCCCTGGGCACTGTGGTATCATGTGAGGTGAGCAGGGGGCTGCCAGGAGATTTGTGTTGGGGGGCAGCAGGCGGTGGGAATTGTTCTAGGAAGGGACATTTGGGGGAGGGGGTGCTATGAGTTGCGATTTGGGGGGATATGCGTTGGGATGAGGGAAGAGGATTTGTGCTAGAAGGGTGGAATTGGGGAGGTTTGTGCTAGAAGAGCTGATATGGTAGAGGGGAAGGGAATTTGTGCTAAGAGGGGCATTTTTGGGGGGGGATAGGGGATTTGTGCTAGTAGAGACGATTGGGGGGATTTGTGCTAGGAGGAGAAATGGGGGGGGGGTTTGTGCTAGGAGGGAGGGATTTGTAGTGGGGGAGAGGAAATTTAAGGGGTAGAGGATTTGTGCTAGAAAGGGTGAATTTTGGGGGATTTGTGCTTGAGTGAGAGAGATGATTTGAGCTGGGAGGGAGGATGGGGGGAGTGGGGGAGATTTGTGCTGGAAGGAGGGGAAATTTTAGGGGGTAAGCATTCAGATTAGCGCTAGATTTTATTTATTTTTTTACACAAAATGCTCATACATCCAAAAAAATCTTGTCTGAAGACACCTGTTCAGACAATAACTACCCAAGAGGGGATTTCTTTTCAATTTATAGTTATTTCCTTTCACTTTTTGCGGAGTCAATGGTACAGAAAGTAAAGTAAAATCTCCCCTAATGTACACAGCAAAATATTTACAATCTGACAAGGGTTTTAACAATTCCCTACTCTATCCAAAGCTAAAAATAAACACTTTAGCTAGACATATTGTACACTTCAAAATATACTACGGTGACATGCAGCATGCTCTTCCTTTTTCTGCTTCTCAAATATTGGTGTCAGGGCTGGGCTCAGCCCTTTCCTCTCTGAGTTGGCCACTCAGCTGTTGGCTAATTGCCAGCTCCCATCTCTCTCCACAGTTACTCAGCTGTTGATGATATCTTGCTCGTCAGTCCTGCCTACTTAAGCTGTTCAGTTCAGAGGAGCTCTGCCTTCACCTTGGTCAACATCACAGGAACGATCTCCTGCAATCCTGTTCAAGACTTGCTTTGCTGACATCTCTTCTGGCTCCAGATCCTGCTTGCTGTTCCACTACATTGATCCCTGCCATCTGGCTTGGCTGACTATCCGTTCCGGTTACTGAACTTTGGCTTTTTTTTTATTAAGTTTGTTCTTTTTACTTTTATTATTAAACAAGCATGATTTAACTGTACTTCTTTCTCAGCCTGATTTCATGGTTTCTGACAATTGGTCAGTTTTGTATTTACTTTGTATATTTTGTTACAGCTATTCTGTGCTAAGTGTATAAAAAAATATTATTATAATATGGTAAATGCAGAACATATTTACTCATCTTTACCTTTCCAGCTATCCTTGCTTACTTGTTACTGAACTCAAAGGCTTGCCATCAATGGAAAGCAACACAATCTAAGTAATTATCTGTCTACGTCAGCCTTTCTCAACCTTTTTTCAATAGTAGCACCCTTAAAAATTATGCAGTTTAAAATGAAATAAAGATGTAAATGTTACTTGTCAATCAGAAGCTTGAGTCTGAGACAATGCACACAACCACTAGCTGAAATTAACTTTACATTGGAAACCTCTGTTCACATCAGAAATCCCCCCCCCCCCATCAAACTGAGTTCAACGAATCACATCAGAGTCGCCCCTTCACAGCAGAGGTCCCTTATCAGGTCAGAGGCTTCCCATCATATCAGGGTCTCCCCTTCACATCAGAGTCACCCCTTTAAATCAGAGGCCCCACATTACATCACAGAGCCCCCCATTCAAGGCTAGAGCCTCAACAGATCAGAGTCACCTCTCTTCATCAAAGACCCCTTTACAGGAGTCCCCCATCACTCGTGAGTTTCCCCATCACCACAAAGTCCACCCATCACAGAGCCCTATAATCACACAGGCATCACATCAAAAAGGCCCCCAGTCACACAGGGCCCCTCATCACAGAACACCCCAATCACTCAGACCCCTCCCCATCAAAGAGCCATTTGTTGCTATGGTGCTGGTAGCTGGCCTGCCTGTTACATAGTTACATAGATAGTCAGGTTGAAAAAAGACACAAGTCCATCTAGTTCAACCATAAAAAATAAAAAAATCATACAATCCCATATACCTAATCCTATACCCACAGTTGATCCAGAGGAAGGCAAAACCCCCCAGAAATACAGGATCCAATTTGATACAGCAGGGGAAAAAAAATCCTTCTTGATCCCGGAGAGGCAATCAGATTATCCCTGTATCAACTTTACCTATAAATGTTAGTACCCAGTTATATTATGTACATTTAGGAAAGAATCCAGCCCTTTCTTAAAGCAATCCACTGAGCTGGCCAGAACCACCTCTGGAGGGAATCTATTCCACATTTTCACAGCTCTTAGCCCCTGTACACACGGTCGGAGATTTCGACAACCAAATCCGTCGGATTTTGTCCGTCAGATTTTGTCCGTTGGATCTTGTCCGAAACTGTTGCATACACACGGTCGGACAAAGTTGTCGAAAAATCCGATCTTTCAGAACGTGATGACGTAATTTCGTTACGATGGGACTACATTCAGGCTAGTAGCCAATAGCTTTGATGTAGGAATTTGATTTGAAAATGCGTGGCACTTGGTCCGATCAAAATTCTCTACACATGATCGGAGTATGTCCGATCAGACCAGTTTGTCGGAAAATATTTCCAACAAGTTGGAAAATTGGGTCCGACAGATGTTCAGACGGAATCAGTCCGATGCATACCACACACAGTCGGATTATCCGACAACACGGTCCGATAGGACACATTCAGACGGATTCTCCGACCATGTGTACAAGGGCTAACTGTGAAAAAACCTTTCCGTATTTGGAGAGGATACCTGTACCATGGCAACACATGATGCTGATCCAGTGCAAACAGGATCCCGTGTGCATAACACCCCGGGAGAACCCAGATCACACCCAGGTTAAGAAACATCTTCTAAATAATAGATTTATGTGTTGGTTAATTAATTAATTACAAAGCATTGGATGAGCATGTTGTAACAGATTTAAAAGAAATCTGACAGTTGTGCAACCATTCTTTTCTCCAAAGAAAATAATGGTCTTTTCACTACACCTGCACTTCAGGATCACATTGGATGTAACATTGGCCATTTCGGGGAGATTGTGTAACAAAATAAAAAAGCCCAGGAACAGGGTTGATTTACTAAAACTGGAGAGTGCAAATTCTGGTGCAGCTGTGCATGGTAGCCAATCAGCTTCTAACTTCAGCTAGAACTGAAGAACTGGAAGTTGATTGGTTTCTATGCAGAAATGCACCAGCATTTGCACTCTCCAGTTTTAGTAAATCAACCTCAGCTTGTCAATTTTGTTGAGAGATCTAAATGTATATTTTCTTGTTGGACCACCAAGTATTTTCCCAAACTACTAATACATTTTATTAACCCACAGTATGGAATCTTCTGCATAATATTCAAAGCCTGAATGAACAAATATGCAGTACATATACATACTCCTTTCTCCAGTCATAGCTATAATCTGTGTTTACAAGTAAAGCATTGCAAAGTTTCAGTTGAGAGTAACAAGTGGTAAATGTACTTGCCAGAGACAATAAGGGGAGGCCAAATTCTGTAGTCCATCTCTCTGCCATCACTATCCGCAATACCAACACTGGTACCCAGAGCTGTAAAGAAATCTTAATGCGTTGCCTTGGTATTTTCATGAGCAGATGAAACAAAAAGATAATCGCAGAAGACAAAAAAACAAAAAAAACATTCAACGTAACAGAAAAAAAAAAGCTGTCTTTCTGAGGACGAACTGCTCTGCAGGATAGGGTGATGCAGCAATTAAAGATTCTGCAAAGACTTCGAATATCAGATGACCCCTTCGTTTAAGAAAAAATCTGATCGATAAGCAACAGAGCTATGAGGATTTACACTATATCAGATCCTTGATAATGAACAGGGAGGAGAGATGTTTATTTTTAGAAGAATCAAACCAAAAAAAAAGAAAAAAAAAAAAAAAAAAAAAAAAGAAGAAGAAGCACAAATGAGTGGTAATCTCCTAGGGGAGCCTTAAATTAAGGACATAATTTCTCTGTGAAATATGTCTAGTATTATTGAACGCTCTATTTTTAACAACCCAGGTCAAGGAGAAAAAAAAAAAAAAACTGTGAATGTTGAATTAATTATTGCCAGCTTTAAACACTATATGAAATCCAGGTAATGATGGCATTGTTAGTGAAACAGAAATATATTCCACACTACTTGATTTCCTAGGCTCACTAACCATATTTACATTTACTTGTCTGTACTGTGAAAAAAAAGTGGGGTGGGGGTGGTCATAAAGGTTTAACTTACAAGCAACTTTTAGTATAATTAGGGACATGGCCATAAATAAGGGGGTATCACCAGTCCCTCCTGTAGAGGGCCCAAGCCAGCAGGGGAGCCCATGCAGCAGGGTGAATCGGATGTGGAAAGTCTACTCTTCAGCTTCAACTTTATAACCCTGCACTGTCCGTTAAAGACTCAAATGAGGTCAAGTATCAGGGCAGATTTTCACATGAGAGATGGAAGCTGACTGCTTCTGATTATCTGGATTCAGATTTGGACCCATTCCAAAAACCTCATAAAAAAAAAATGTTTTAAACCATACGCCTACACTTGACAAATCTTTAACAACAACTGAGAAAAAAAAATAGCTTTGGTGGAGAATTACTTTGATAACAAATTGGCATAATAAAAAAAGATTACATAGTACGAGAATTTTTGGAGAAGAAAAATTATTTTAATTGGCTGCGTTATTAAACGATAATTCACATAAGAGTCCAAACTACAATTTTCACAAAATAAAAAATATTACTTATATCTTTGTTTGGATAAGAGGAATTTGGATGAGGTTAGGGAAGCATATATGGTAAAATGACTATTACTGATGTCCTTGGGAGCCACACTCAGAAAGCCTCCCTGTGGAGGCATATTAAACATAGAAATCGATGTGCATGCTGTGTACAGAACAACTCTAGGTAGCCATATTGCATTGCATTTTCAGAAAATTACAGAGCTGCAGATTGAAAAGGAAAGGTAATTTTTAATAACATTCAATTACAATATGACTTGTGTCACAGTTGTATACTTTATGTTATATTTTTTTCTTTATTTTCTTTTTTTTAAAGTTACCTTTTAAGTTTTTATATATAAAGTGGTGATATAATGAAAGTTGAAAATCCCAGTTATATCAATGCATATCAAATGGGAAGACATAACTCAGTAACTTTGACAAGGTTTAAAAGGACTTAGTAAAATTGATTATAAGATAGATCTGTACTAAATATTAATAATAAAAATGTATGTCAAAAATAGGATGAAGAAAGGACAGCTCTAGGTAGAAATGCTTTGAGTGATATACTGTAGAAGAACAGATGTGTAACATGTAACTTGTTCATTTTGTGAGAAATCAGTGAGGCAAAATATATTGTGTGAGCAGTGGCATCAAACAAATGTTGTGTCATTTTATCATTTGAAATTTACCCTCACCCTCTGGCATGCAGGCTCTCTTCTACATTACAGAAATCCCTGGAAGAGAGGGAGTAGGAGACATAACCATATTGCTGGGGCCTACAGGATCTGCAGAGCTTACATATGAGTGGACTGAAAGTGCAATGGGAGCATGCAAAAGAGCATACTGTAATGTCAGGGCTCAAGTCCTGCGGGAACTCACGGGAACGGAGTTCCTGTACTTTTTCCACAACAGGAACTCAGTTCCCATTAGCAGCCGTGTCCTGCAAGACTTTGAAGTATGCAAGGTGTGTGGCAGGTGCTACACCAGCAGCCACCGACACAGCTCGCAATAGTAAGTGCCGCACACCTGACCATTCAGGCATTGCCAGTAGGGGGCCCCATGACAGCTTTCGCTTCGATCTACCTGTCAATCACAGCTAGCTGATGGGTAGATCAGGTCCCTGCTGCTAAGAGATTGTATTTAGTCAGACCTCTCGTGATGCTCCTCCCCGCCGGCCCCTCTTGATTTTCTGTCTCCTCATCTCCCCCCCTTGTCCTGCATACTTGCTCTGTGTGTCCCGCTGAATCCCCCCTCCTCTATCTTCAGTGCCATATGATGAGAGAACCCAGAGGAGGAGCACAGCTATTCTGCTCACAGGACATGCAGGGAGAGGTGAGCTGAGGGAGGAACATCAGTTTGGGGTGGTAAGCTGAGCACAATACCTGGCAAAGTTAAATGCCAGGAGGGAAGTTTATGTGGAAATATGTGAAGGGTTGGAATAGCAGCGAGTGTGTGTTGGAGCCCCTGCAGAGTTTGCAGCCCCCCCAAGCTAACATACATCTCCTAAGCAGGAACACATCACTATCTCCCCAAGCATTCTGTTCAGATAATGTGCACTTCATTTATGACCTTTCCATTTAACCCTGTGTTATCCAAACTCTGTTCAATGAAAAGTGTAAAATCACCACATAAACACTCTATATACAAAATAACATTCCCCAATAAAGATCAGAACATGATGTTCACATTTGCATGGAAGCACAATGAATGAATGCTGATTATTCAGAGAATTACTGGATTTATGTTTATTGAGGATTGTTTTGTTTTTTTATGTACTAAATGTTAAGTTCATACAAACAATAGGAAAATTGGATGAAAAATACCACTTTTGAAGCGTTCGTGCATATGAGGGTATCATATTTTTTATTTTTTTGGTGGGGGAGTGGATCTTGGGTGGGAGTTCCCACACTTTTTTCCCCAGGACTTGACCCCTGTGTAATGTGTAATGAAACCCTACTGCACCTGGGGCTGGATTTGAGACAACAGAATGTAAGACTCAACAAAGCCGGTTTATTATACCTGGAATCTGGCTTTAAACGTAGAGGTTTTCCTTTCACATTTTATATACAATCAAGTTTGTTTGATGTAGATAAATGGGAATTTATCCCTTTACCTTGTTTTTATAAATGTTTATATCTATATTAATTTTGTAGCCCTGTTGAAGAGGGGAGCATTTTTGGCCCCTAAACAACATTGGCTGTTTTATGCAACATTATGAACAATTAAAGTTATTTGGACTCCATCATTTGGTTTGGCACTCATCGTTTGCTTATGCCCCATTCACTTTCTAGTAGGGATGAGGGTGGGGTTTGCCACTACCATGGTTTTGATGCAAACCATAATGCACTGCAAGGCCTTTGAGCCTTTGAACTATGACCAGTAGACTTACACCAATAAGGGAGCATTTGGATAAGCCAGCCCCCTCATGATTAAAGGAGGGGGGGGGGGGGCACAGAGCAGCTACAGTGTCATCTATCAACCTCTTTGCTGAAAGAACGGCATTCACTTTTTACTGACTATCTGCTCCTAGGATTGCCTTTTGTTCTGCACCATTTGAAAGAAAAAAAAAATGCAAGCACATTGCAAACCTAAACCAACAACACCCTATCCCAAAATATAAAGTAACAAAGCTCAGCATAAACCATTTGAGCCTATTATGCCTAATTACATTTATCTTGCTCCTGGCTTATTTGACGCCAATGTACACTCTGCAGAATCGTAATTCTTGTAGTAAAACTTCAGCCTGTGTTCGTTGTCTCTAGTAAATTTAGGTCTAGCTTTGCTATTCAAAATGATCAATTTCCAATGTCTTGCCTAGCTAATGTCATATACAAACCATAACTACCTGCCAAAATGTCTCCCTTGCAAATGTTTCCCTGGGCCCAGGCTAAACTTTTCCAGCTTAGACACTTCCTTCACCCAACTTCTTGCAAGTTTACAACTTTTTCCGACCTGACCTCCACAAAAAAAATACCAGCTCATATGCTTTATTCTTATTGACAGGTTAAACATTTTCTCCTATCCAAACAGCATTCATTGCCTTTACAACATCCCACAGATTTTGAGCATATTTGTTGCTAAGGTCCTGCCTAAGGGAAATGAATTACTATTATTTGTAAGCTTTTATATAACTCTACCCGAGCCTCAGGGATACCAACATGCCTATATGAAAAAGTGGGAGATTGCCCTCCACTGTCCCATATCCCTAGCACAATGGGACAAAATCTGGGCAGCCACTGCTAAATCTTCAATTTGTTTCCTTCATATGGAAACTAATTATAAGGTCTTAACATTTTGGTATAGAATGCCTAAGGTCCTAAATGCCCTTGATTGTTCTATTCGGCAACATTGCTGGCACTGTGGGCAATACACAGGAACATTAATTCATATATTTCGGCAATGCCCCTTGATACACACATACCGTCAACAGATATTTTGAGTGCTCCAACAAGTTTTCGATGTTTCCTTAGAGCCCTTTCACACCACACCGCCCATAGCGTGGGCGGTTAAACGCCGCTATTTTTATTTGATTTGCTTTTACCCCCGCTTTTACCCCCGCTAGTGCCCAAGAAAGGGTTAAAACCACCGTCAATACGCCACAATAGCGGCGTTTTGCCAGCGGTAATACATCGCTGCCCCATTGATTTCAATGGGGAGCAGCGGTGGAGGAGCGGTAAACACACCGCTCCTTCACCGCTCCAAAGAAGCTGCTGGCAGGACTTTTCCCTGACATCCTGCCAGCGCACCGCTGTAGTGTGAAAGCCCGAGGGCTTTCACACTACAGACAATGATGCAGCTTTTTCAGGGCGGATTGCAGGCGCTACTTCTAACGCTATAGCGCCTTCAAAATGCCTTGGTATGAAAGGGGTCTAAGGGTTAGGTCCACTGCACAGTATACTTGGGTCTACCATATCCCAGAATGCCCAAGCACGCAAAGAAAATGATTTACACACACCCTAAGAGTGGCTAAGCGACAGATCCTTCTTCACTGGAGATCGCCAGACCCTCCAACTCTATCTGGCTTTTTCAGTAACATGGCGGATCTACATCATCTAAGATATCTTGCTGCTAAATTGTGAGACCAAATACACCTCTTTGATCGCACCTGGTCTTATTGGGACAACTCCCCATATGGTTATTTGGAAACTTCTCCCACGGCCCCTGATGATTCACCTGGCTCACATTATCTGGATCCTTTATAACCACAACCTCAAGCATATGTGTCATGAAGATCCTGCCAGTACCCGGCGCTCCAGTTCCTGTTGTGCGCAATCGTGTGCGCCTCTGTTGGCGCCAGGCGGGTTACTTAAACCTGCCTGTTGCAGACAGTCCCCGATGTCTGCTCTACAGCGTTGTGCGCCCAAAACCTAATCTGAGACTTTACCTGTGATAAGAGCTGATCCAGTCTGCTGAGATGATCCAGTCTGCTGAGATGATCCAGTCTGCTAAAATGATCCAGTCTGCTAAAATGATCCAGTCTGCTAAAATGATCCAGTCTGCTACACTGATCCAGTCTGCTACACTGATCCAGTCTGCTACACTGATCCTGTCTGCTACACTGATCCTGTCTGCTACACTGATCCTGTCTGCTGAGCTGATCAAGTCTGCTGAGCTGATCAAGTCTGCTGAGCTGATCAAGTCTGCTGAGTTGATCCAGTCTGCTACACTGATCCTGTCTGCTGAGCTGATCCAGTTGGCTAAACTGATCCTGTCTGCTGAGCTGATCCAGCCTGGTACTCTGATCCTGTCTGCTGAGCTGATCCAGTCTGCTACACTGACCCAGTCTGCTATGCTGATCCAGTCTGTTAATCCGTTCCGGTCTGTTGATCCTGCAAGGCACCCGTTCCCCTTCTTACTCCTGTGTCTTCTGTTACCTTACCATGGGGCCAAGAGTGGGAGCCGTAAGGAAGGCCTCCCTCTGCAATTCGGGCTCAAAACCATCAGGTACGTGACAATATGTGTATATATATATGCTAATTGGTTACAGATGACCTGATTTAGTCCTCTATTTTCTCTCTTTGTTTTTTTCATATGATTTTCTTATTTCCATTAACCTCTACCTGCTTTGAATTGAATTATTGACTACCTGAACCATATTTGTCATCGTTGATGTATTGGTCAAAACTGACATTTAGCCACGTCCTATTGCTGTTACATAACCTGCAACACTTTGACTTATGTGATTGTATTGACCTGTTTCCTTGTACCCCATTTTGTATATTACTTTGTAATGCAAGCCCACTTGCTACTTACTTCCTTTTTACTTCTATGAGCAAACTTTATGATGTATCTTCACTTTACGTTTTGTGTGGCATATTCTATGTTTCAGAATTTCAATAAAAAGACAATTACAAAAAACAAAAACAAAAAGAAAGATCAATTTAACATTGCTGTGCCATGTGCGTTCTTTTAATTTTTTCAGCAAAACTGCTGCCTAAACTTTCTCTGTACATGTCAGCAAATACACATTCATTCATGCATCTGCCGTCTCTTCTTAATAAGAATCTTATAGAAGCTAGCAGGCAGAACAGTTTTGAATTAGTACTAACAGGGCTAGCCTCAGCAAACTACTGCACAATTTGTATCCATTGTTCAAAGTGGGCCTAATACTTAATCAAGAAGCATGCATCGCTGCTAAAATGAAATGAAAAAAACTTTTTTTTACCAAAAATTTTAATAAATCAAATTTGAGTGCTGCTGCTGTATGTAAGTCAAGCTAATTGTAAAAAAACGTAAATAAATTCCACAGCCAATTATACGTTGCCAGTGTACACTGTACTGAGGCTGTTGATTAAATTCATACTGTTCCATAACACCACATATAGCTTAGAATTTTACCTATAGGTAAGCCTATAATAAGGCTTACCTATAGGTAATGTAAATAGCTCCTAAACATGTGGCGTTTAGGAGATATTTACTGTACATGCAGCCAGTGACATCACTGGTGCATGCGCTCTGAAGGGACGGCCACTGGTGCTGTTCCTTCAGAGCCCTGTGCCGTGACCGGCAGCTCCCAACAATTTTAAATTGCCCATATTGTATTCAGTTATCTTAGCAACTAATGTGTTTTTTAATTATCGCAATAAATTATAAATATATTAAATAAATAAAATGAATGTAGATCATAAATTATTTTTTACTAATAAAGGCAGTGGTGTTGGGGGGGGGGGGGGCTGAGGGGGGCCGGAGCCCCTTAGTGGGTCCCCAGAAAGCCCCGGGTCTCGGGCATGCACAGTTCTGTTATTATCCCCTGTGGCCAAGCGGGGACTGATCTGACCTCAAGCAAGGCAGAGTAACATAGCAGGTCCTGCCTCCTGCATCGCCTATGATGGATGTCCCACTGGTCCAATGCCAGAACCGCGGGACATGTGACATCATAAGGGCTGCAGGCTCCAGAAGGTGGGAATTACAATGCGGCCACCGTGCCACTGTGATAAGATCCCCACTCGGCGCTCGGGCTGGCGGATTTCCTCTCCTGTCATGGCTCTGGCTGCCTGGAGTGCCTGCTGTCTACTCTACTGTGATGGGCCTCTGCACACTATGGCTGAGCTGCAGGAAGAGGTCACATCACCTGAAGTCTGGTCATCTAGGTCAGTGCGTGTCAGTGTGGGTCAGGTAGGTCAGTGTATCTCGTGTATGTCAGGTAGGTCAGTGTATGTCAGGTAAACAATGAGGGAGGATGTGAGACCATAGCAGGCTCACAAATTCGTTCAATTCATTCATGAGCCCGCTATGGTCTCACATCCTCCCTCATTGTTTGCCTCTATAATACGTTTGTGCTCCTGGGAAGGAAGCCTATCATATTGACGGAAAAATCCTCTAAATTGAATTAGATTTTTGAGTGGATTCAAGTGCTTTCCTTTATTATTTATTACACAGTGTAGGTCAGGTAGGTCAGTGTAATGGTCAGTGTAAGTAAGGTAGGTCAGTGTGTGTCAGGTAGGTCAGTGCGCATCAGGTAGGTAACACCCCCTGGTGCCGGGTTCGGACTTCAGGCTGAAGTCCCTGGTCTTTTTGCCAACTAGCAATGCCCCTGAATAAAGGAATGATTAAGTAATAAGAATGTTAATGTATTTCATGAAGTTCTTTAAATATTAAACGCACGTAAATCAATTATATACCATACATTTGCATAAAAATTGCTCTGCATTGTTCACTGCTGGCTGTAAAATACACCGAAATCCTAGTAAAGTATTTAATGAAGTAAATAAATGTTTGTATATCTATAGCGTAATTAAACACACATGGATCTAATCGTCACATAAGCTCATTTGTGGATTAAGTAGAAAGCTACTTGAATCTGAACAGTCACACTGGGGCTTGAAATGCAACTCTAGCCAATAGGCTTTGTTTTCAGTAGCGTTGTGAAGAGTTGGAATATCTTTTTTTTTTCTGTCTGTGTCCTGTTGCAGGGTGTTACCTCACACATTCTGTGTTGGTGATGTTTTCACAGTTGCATAAAATAAAATAAAAGACAGCAATAACAGAATGACTGAAGGCTACATCCTCCATCAGCTTTTTATTTTTGTCTGGGTTCCCATTGGCAATTTCGAAATTCCTGTCCTGTGAAGGGAACATTTCTCCAATGAGACTTCAGGCAGCAATAAACACCTGACAGATAATTGAACCCATCTACTCTATAGAGCGCTCAGGATAAAAGAGTGCTTTATTCCATGTTCCATTTTAGGAGCAAAAGTATCTGACAGACTAGCAGTCTGTGTTGCCTATAACAACAAATCAGGCTTTGCGTCATGTTTATAGTGCATTTTAAAATCTATTACAAGCTGGGCCGTCTTTAAGGCAGGGCAAAAGGGGCAGCTGCCCTGGGAGCTGTCATTGTTCTGGGGCCCAAAGCAGCTGCCTCATACTTGCCAACTATCCCAGTGGAAATTCCCTTGTCCCTTGAAGTTTTAGTCCCAACATCTCAGTGTGAAGTGATGGTACTAATGCTGCCCAGCTCTACCCTATTGTTGTGTACAGATGACTCACCTGCAGACCCTGTGTTTACATGTAAATAACCGGCATTCATATGTAAATAGTGGCGGCATTACTAAGTAAATAGATGCGGCCGGCAGCATTGATATGTAAATAAAGGTGGCATTCATATGTGTATCATGCTCCCCTGCAGTGAGGAGATGATGTGCTGTAACCTCCAGCAACCAATCAGTGAGCAGTATTACTTTACAGTAATCTCTAGTAACCAATTAACAAGCAGAAGTCATTTGCTGTAACCTCAAGCAACTAATCAGTGAGCCGTAATGTGTGCTGTAACCTCTAGCAACCAGTCATTAAGCAGTAATGATATGCTGTAACCGCTGGTAACCAATCTCAATTGCTGCCTGATCTGATACAGTAAACTAATTTTAAGTCTAGCTGCAATTTATTGTATGTCTCAGAGCAGGTGGAGAGCAAAACTGCATGGGGGGGGGGGGGGGGGGGGGTGCAAGAAAATTTTTGCCCAGGGTCCAATCAATATTAAAGACGGCTCTGAGTACAAGGCCCAGTATTTTGACCAGTAACCTTAAAAGATGTTCATATTCAGTAAATGGAGAATTAAAGTAGGTCACCAATGCATTTGTACTTTCAGTTGCAGAACATAACACAAGTAAACCATCAAAAGCAGTCTAAATCTGCACCAAGCCCTTTATTACTACCAATGGGGATATGTCAAAATGCTGTGCTCAGAATGTTCCAAGTTATTTTATAAAAAAATATTAGGTGACAGATCTAGCTTATCACCAGCTACAAATACCATGAAAAATGTTCCAGTGAATTCCTTGGTGTGTGAGTGTTTTGAAATACAAATGTTCCCTTATCCAGATATACTCTCTTTAAAGACATAAGAAACAGAAGCTTTACACACATTTATTATTAAAGCCTCCTCACTGTACAAAGCAGTGTGAGGTTTCATGCACACTGGGTGTCAAACGCCACTTTTAGGGGGCTTTTGACTTTCTTCTCTGCCTCTAAATGCCCCACCAGAACCAACCCATTTAGGAGAGACGCGTTTCACTGCTAAAAAAATGCCCAGCACGCCTAAACACATGCTAACACTAGGCACATCAAGCATTTTTAGTATTCGTTCATTTCAAAGGCCATAATAAATTTACATTCTGGGCAATGAAATGAACACCCAAGTGCTTGATGACCTTAAAGCGGAGGTCCACCCTAAAATGGACCTCCGCTCATCGGAATTCCCCCCCCCTCCGGCGCCACAATCGGCACCTTTCAGGGGGGAGGGGGGTGCAGTTACCTGGATAATCCAGGTAACTGCACCCACTTCCGGGCTAGCTCTCTGCGGAACGGGGCGTACGTTACGCCCCCGTTCCGCAAGCGCCCGCCCCCTTCAGCAAGTGCCCCGCTGCCTGCTGGGAAACACACAGCTCCCAGAGGCAGCGGGGACCGTCCGGATTGCGCCGCGCGGCTCGCGCATGCGCAGTAGGGAACCGGGAAATGAAGCCGAAAGGCTCCATTTCCTGATTCCCATACCCAAGATGGCGGCGGGACCCGGCAGCCGAGCGAGCGATCGGCTTCGGGTGCCGACATCGCGGGCGCGCTGGACAGGTAAGTGTCACTATTTAAAAGTCAGCAGCTGCAGTATTTGTAGCTGCTGGCTTTAAAAAAAAAAAAAAAAAAACGCGGAGTCCCGGTGGACTCCCGCTTTAAACGTGCCTAAACACCCTTGCAAAAACATGGCTTTAGGAGCATTTTTAATGCCACTTTTCTCCTGCTAGGAGAAAGGCATTTAGAATAGCTGGGTACACACCTAGTATGCATGGGGCCTTAATGTCCCTGTACCCTGTACTGTACGTAAAAATGCCAAGGCTCTGCCCATGGATCAAAGATTCAAGCAGACCAAGAGCATTGGAGTCAGCTGGAGTGGGGATTTACGATAAGTATTATAGCTTGTACTTTAACCCCTAGAGATATCAAGCATTTAACCCTTGTGTGTGTGTGTGTGTGGGGGGGGGGGGGGCTGCACTGCAACAAGAGCGTTTTTTTCAAATAAAAATCCTGAAGTTGGGCTTTAATGCCGCGTACATACGATCGGAATTCCGGACAGAAAAAGACAGATGAGAGCTTTTCACCGGAAATTGCGACCGTGTGTATGCTCCATCTGAATTTAGCTGTCCGAATTTCTGCCAGCAAAAAATTGATCGCATGTTCTCAATTTTCCAGACGGAAAAACTTTCCCATCGGTAATTCTGATCGTGTGTATGCAATTCCGACAGGCCAAAAATCACGCATGCCCAGATTCAACTACGAGACAGAAGCTATTGGCTACTGGCTATTGAACTTCCTTTTTCTAGTCCCGTCGTACGTGTTGTACGTCACAGCGTTATAAACAATCGGAATTTGATGTGACATGTGTAGGCAAGGCAGCTTGAGCCGAATTCCGTCGGAATTCCGTTGGGAAAACCATCAGAGCTTTTTCCAACGAGAATTCCGATCAGGTGTACGCGGCATAAGAGAAGCAAGAGTACAAACTAATCTGCTGTAGCACTATGCACTATGAGTGTATTTATAAAGAATACAGCAGCCATTACACTAGTTTATAAAGTGGTGTTTTGGGCTTTTTTGCTGTATGCTTTACAAATGTGCCTTATGCTTCTCTTGCTCGGGAACTCTAAATCAAGCGAAGGTGTATTTATTTTAATTAATTAAAAAAGTGCAGGAAGTAGCAAAGTCCAGTCATGTGAGTCAAAGCTATGGCTGGTTTCTCCTTCTATGCAGAGAATATTCTAGTGGCCACCACAGGCATGAACAATGAGTGGCATGTAACATACAGAGCACAGTGTGGTGTAAACAGTGTGGTGTTCACAGGAGAGTGAATTGCAATATCCACCTTTAGCTGCCTAGGGCACACTGCTGCCTAGGGCGCCCGGCCACTGGTGTTCCTACTCTATTCTCTCTGCAGTAAGCAACTAAAGCCCCATACACACTATCAGATTTTCTGCAGATTTTTTCCTTCAGATTTACCAAAACCATATAATATGAGGTCAAACCTTAGGAGTGTCAATTTATATGCAATCAGGCAGGCCCTTCTACTACATGGTTTTGGTAAATCTGAAGACAAAAATCAGCAGAAAATCCGATAGTGTATATGGGGCTTAAGTCTCAGCATCAGCAGGCAGCTGCCACTCCGTTCACACATAGGGGGTTATTTACTAAAGGAAAATCTACTTTGCACTGCAAGTGCACTTGAACGTGAAGTCGCTGTAGATCTGAGGAGGACATGCAAGGATAATAAAAAACAGCATTTTCGCTTGCACATGAATGGATAATAAAATCAGCAGAGCTTCCACTAATTATAGATCTACCCCTTAGATTTAGAGCGACTGCACTTCCAAGTGCACTTTTCCTTTCGTAAATAACCCCCACAGTGTCAGAGACACAGTGGCGGAGCACTATGTCTGTGTCCTGACTCCCGAATGAATGGAAACAAGCAAACATTCATTGATGGGCACTGGTAGGCTGCATTGATAGGTGCAGGTGGGCTGCATTTGATGGGCGCTTCATTAAAAATGTGAGGTACACGTGGGCAGGGCAAAGGGGGTGGAGTCAGGGGGGGTAGCAAAATTAGGTTTCACCTAGGGTGTCAAAAAACCTTGCCCCAGCCCTGCTTAATAGTAACACACATTTGAAAGAACTCTGCACTAACAAATATTCTGGATGCTGTTGTAGACTAATGTCGGCCATACACGGTTCGAATTTCGAAAGAATTTTCTTTCGAAAATCGTATCTAAGAATTTTCGTATGAATTTCGCACCATTAGTGCGCTGCAGCAACAGCCGATTTTCGTGCGGAAATAAAATTTGAGGAATCGAACATGTTGGAAATTTTTAGAAAAACGAACGATTTTCTAATCAATGATGGGAGAATCGTGCGAGAAACGTAATAAGAAAAGAAAATTTCCGGAGAGAAAAGAAGATTCCCAGCCAAGAAAATTATTTTCTGTAGCAACATGAGGTGAAATTGAAGGCTTGGTCGGTCGAATTTCGAAAATCAATGGTGGCATCATCGGATCACAAAAAAAACAAATTTTCTGATTTTGAAAAGAAAATTCGTTCGAAATTCGACCGTGTATGGCCTGCATTAATTTATGAAATGCTAGTTGCCAGGCTATGTGGCTTTTGCCAAGTTGCTGGCTTGGAACATGCTTGTAGCATGTATAGACAGAGGGCGAACATGACTATCAGGCAGCTTCTTTTTTTTTTTAACAGCTTAGCAATGGCAGCATAGCCAAATCATTTACAAGCCAATCTATGCAGGAGAATAGGGCCCAGGGGCCCAAATACAGCCTTCAAACTCTTGCAGTAAGCTAAGAGGATGTTAAAAAGCCATGCAGCTGCTTATAGGCAGTTGCTAGCTATGCAGTTCAAGCAATGTAAAATGGTGTAGCATCTCTGTGTGTATTGCAGTCTCTCAATGACAAAGAATAAACAATGATACCATTTTTTTCTTTCTTTTTTTTTCAAGATCCAGTTGTGGCCACAGGAGAGGAAGTGTATAAAAATCTGAACACAAAAAGGTTTTACCTTTAGATACACTTTAAGACCCTTTTCACACTGAGGCAGTTTTCAAGCGTTTTAGCGCTAGAAATAGCACCTGTAAAGCACCTGAAAACTGCCTCCCATGCCACCCGAGTGTGAAAGCGCGAGTTCTTTCACACTGCGGCAGTGCGCTTGTGGGACGCTAGAAAAAGTCCTGCAAGCAACTCATTCACTCCTTGATTATTTCCCCCCTTGACTACTGCAACTCTCTCCTTAATGGCCTACCCTTAAGCAGGCTATCCCCCCTTCAGTCTATTATGAACTCTGCTGCTAGACTAATATACCTCACTAATCGATCCGTGACTGCCGCCCCTCTCTGCCAATCCCTTCACTGGCTTCCCCTACCCCACTGTGTAAAATTCAAAATGCTAACCATAGCATACAAAGCCATCCACAACATTGCCCCATCTACATCACCAACCTCATCTGCAGATATCGCCCAAATCGTCCCATCCGCTCCTCCCAGGACATCCTGCTTTCTAGCTTCCTTGTTACCTCCTCCCATGCACGCCTTCAAGACTTCTCCAGAGCCTCTCCCATCCTCTGGAACTCCCTGCCCCGGTCTTTCCGCTCATGCCCCTACCCTGTCCACCTTTAGGAGATCCCTGATCCATTTATTCAGGGAAGCCTATCCCACACCCACCTAACAACTGTCCTCGAGCCACTTCCATTAAATCATTCTCTGCAGCTATTACTTTTGTACCACCACCCCTTCCCTTTAGAATGTAAGCCCTCCTGTACCTTTTGTATTGAACTGTACTGTAATTGTGTTGCCCCCCCCCCCCCCCCATACATTGTGAAGTGCTGCATAAACAGTTGGCGTTATATAAATTGTGTATAATAATAAGCAGCATTTTTGGGGTGGTTTGGGTACGTTGTATACAACGCTCCCAAAATGCCCTGCCCATTGAAATTAATGGGTAGAGCTTCCAAAGTGCCCGAAAAGCGTTACGGAAGCGCCGCAACACTGACGTTTTTAACCCCCTTCTTTGGGGTTAAAAGTGTCCCACTTAAACAGCAGTAAAGCGCCATTAAATGAGTGACACTTTACCGTTAACGCACAGGCGGCCCCAGTGTGAAAGGGATTTAAGGGTAAATGCCAGGAATGTCCCCATCAGTTGCACTAAAGAAGCAATTTGGAATAAATATTTAGCAAGTCTACTTGAGTTTGATTCACTACCATTAAATATGTTTTTTTAAAAACTTTACAGTTTGTAATACCAGAGATGGTATCATTCATTGTTTCTGCAAGTTGCTAGTCTGAACTCTCAAAGACCAATAATTAATCAACTGAAATCAATTCAGAACATCTCACAGTGTTGAATAAAAGAGATCAATGTGAAGAAGATATGGACAGTGGCAGCCAGGAATTGTGAGAATAATTGTCCCTTGTTTAATTTAGTTCTTTGTCTCTGTTTGATGGCTTCATTGAACATCATGTACAGTACAATGTGGTAGTTTGCATTTATACATAATTTCAACAAGAAAATAACAGATATATTTTACTGACTTTTGGGAAAACATGATAAAACACACACAAATTCTTAATAAGTAGCACTTACATGGGTGGGTAAGTACAGATCGTATACTGTGCCAGAGTCAACATCAACGGCATGAAATCCCACCGAAGAGCCATAGATAACCTTCAGTCTTTGTCCATTTTCAATGGTAAGATCAACAAATAAAGGTTTTTGATGCAGAGATGAAAATGACTAAAAAAAAGGAAAAACAATGATGAAGTATTACAAAGTAGGACTAGTGCTTGTCATAAAACTGGTTTCTGCCAGTACACCACAATACAGCAATAACTACAGGGTTAATTTATTAAAAAATACAGCCTTACCACTACTGTGTGTTTCATAAATGTGGTATGTGTTTCATTTGCTTTGGGGCTCAAAAAAAAAAAAAAAAGAAAGAAAGAAAAAGGAAAGTCCATTTAATGTAATAAATGATGAAAAAAGTGCTGGGTGAGGGAAGAATCCTATAACAGGACCCGGGGCCATGTGACAGCTCTTTTTCTATTCATGAGATTTCTACAACACTTTCTAGAACACTACAGGTCCAACACCATGCTCTGCAATTTATATAAACATATGTCAGTGCAGTGTGGAGCATTTCCAAAATTGTCCTGCGGTGAGCTTATCTGTTGCCAGCAAATCATGATAGGAAGGCTGCGTGCATTGCATACTTCTAACATGTTAACATTTTTTGGTATACCAAGTTCAAGTCACCCTAGGCGCAAAGTAGAACAACTGGATACAATAAGATACTTACTTGTAAGCTGCAAATAGTGTATAATAAATAGGTGCAGTATACCAAGAAATCTTAAATAATAGTAAGAAATAAGCAAAATATAATTATTGCCCATATTAAAGTGATATACAGGGCCTTGAAAAAGGTATTCATACTCCTTGAAATTGTCCACATTTTGTCATGTTACAACACCAAAAACATAAATGTATTTTATTGTATTTTATTGGGATTCTATGTGATAGACAAGCACAAAGTGGCACATAATTGTGAAGTGGAAGGAAAAAGATAAATGGTTTTTCAAATTTTTTACAAATATTTGAAAAATGTGACATGCATTAGCTCCAGCTCTGTCATATTGGATGGAGAGCATCTGTGAACAGCAATGTTCAAGTCTTACCACAGATTCTCAATTGGATTTAGGTCTAGACTTCGACTGAGTCATTCTAACACACGAATATGCTTTAATCTAAACCATTCCATTGTAGTTCTGGTTGAATGAGTCATTGTCCTGCTAGAAGGTGAACCTCTGCCCCAGTTTCAAGTATTTTGCAGACTCTTAGCCCTTGTACACACGGTCGGACATTCCGACGGAAAATGTCTGATCGGACCATGTTGTCGGATAATCCGACCATGTGTGGGCTCCATCGGGCTGTTTCCGTCGGAATATCCAACCAACATAGTTTTAGAGCAGGGCTATAAAACTTTCCGACAACATGATCCGATCGGACTTAGTCCGACTGTGTGTAGAGAATTCCGATCGGACAAAGTGCCACGCATGCTCAGATCAAATTCCTAGACCAAAGCTAATGGCTACTAGCCTGAACGTAGTCCCATCGTAACGAAATAACGTCACCGTGTTCTGAACGATCGGATTTTCCGACAACTTTGTCCGACCGTGCGTATGCAAGAGTTTCGGACAAAATCCGTCGGACAAAATCCAACGGATTTGGTTGTCAGAATGTCCGACCGTGTGTACAAGGGCTAACACGTTTTCTTCTAAGAGTGTCCTGTATTTGGCTCCATCCAACTTTACATCAACTCTGACCAGCTTTCTTACCCCTGCTGAAGAAAAGCATTCCCACAACATGATGTTTCACGGTGCGGTGGGGATGGTGTACTCAGGGTGATGTGAAGTGTCAGTAGTGGCAGCTGGTGAAGTTTTAGGATGGGGGGGACCAGACCCCGCCCTTCCTTTTTGACCCATGCCACTTGGTGAAAATGGGTTGCAGCTAAATAGTGGGCGTGGCTCTAAGGTGGTGTGGTTAGTGTCTGAGATGAACAAGGGATGGAGGGAGAGAGGGAGGGACAGCAGGCCCAGATCCTACACAACAATAGAAATATTGTATTCTAGAAAGTTTAACAATTAGCAGATAGATATTCCAAACACCTGGTGTTAGCACTTCAATCATCCCGACACCATGGTTGTTATAGTGTCAGGGTGATTGAAGCACATTATTTCTAATATTACATTGTAATATAAAATTAAATCATTTAACTCACCATAATGTAGAATCAGTGATTGCCCTGATCATGTCACTTGCCACATCACCTGCCACCAGATGCCATCAGGTGCCCCCAGCAAAGTCCCTCCTTACATCTGTGTCCCCGTCAGCAGAGTCCTTCCTTACATCTGTGAACCCAACAGAGCCCCTCCTTACATTTGTGTCCCCAGTGGAGCCCCTCCTTACATCTGTGTCCCCAGCGGAGCCCCTCCAATTCATCTGTGTCCCCAGCGGAGCCGCTCCATACATCTGTGTCCCCAGCGGAGCCCCTTCTTACATCTGTGCCCCCAGCGGAGTCCCTCCTTACATCAGGTGCCCCCAGCAGAGTCCCTCCTTACATCTGTGTTCTCGTCAGTGGAGCCTCTCCTTACATCAGTGTCCCCAGCGGAGCCCCTCCTTAAATCAATGTCCCCAGCGGAGCCCCCCCCTTACATCAATGTCCCCAGCGGAGCCCCTCCTTACATCAGTGTCCCCAGCAAAGCCCCTCCTTACATCAGTGTCCCCAGCAGAGCACCTCCATACATCTGTGTCCCCAGCAGAGCCCCTCCATACATCTGTGTCCCCAGCGGAACAGCAGGGCCCTTCTCACATCTGTGTCCCCAGCAGCACAGCCCTCCTTCAAGCCACGTTTGACTCTCCCCAGCTAGTTCCTGGCTTTCTCCATGTGTTCAGTGGAGAGGGGAGGAGCCTCCCCTCTCCACTGAACACAAGGGGATTAGTCCTTAGGGTGGCCATATTTTTGTAACCTGCCGGAAGTGACTTTGTTCTCACACTGAGAACGAAGCACTTTTTTTTTCTTCAATAGGCACACAAAAATGCAAACATAACAAGCACTAATATTTCCTACCTTTATACAAAAGCAAATATTTTGGATAAACAAAACAAAACGTTTGCCTTTAAGGGTTCTACACTTCAAAATGAATAAAGTACTATGACTCCCCAGTCTTGACATATTAGTCAGATCTAGTGCTGTATCTTTAAGGGCTGGAGATGTGGAAGCTGACTCTAACCCCATGACACTTTTAGTAACAGGAGCATAGGAGTAGTCAATGGTCCCTCTATATGATTCAGTGTTCGAAAAACATTCTTCTTGATTCATATACTTTCACCAATTGTTGTATTCAGATTTTATTTAAAATGGGCAATACGATATTTATATTACATAGATTTTTAAGGGTTTGGGTGGGGATTTAAGAAAGCAAAAGTAAAACTACAGCATCAATCAATAAGTAGACAAGTGTGGCATAAAGTTATTACCAAGACGTTGAAAACAATGTCAGCTCATATATATTGACCAATGTTTTAAATCAAAGAGTCCCACAAAAGCAAGCACCATTTTAATATTTTAATGGTGCTGAAGAGTACTGCGCCCTCTAGTGCCCACACAATGAGATGCATGAAATTGAGGGGGGTTTTCAAGCAGTTAAATTTGGACTTAACACCCCATACCAGAAATACGAAAAAGGGAAGAAAAAATAAAAATGAACTAAAATACATTTTAAACATTTATAAAAAAAAAAAAAAATTAAAACATAAGAAAAGAAGCACATAAAAGGCCTTCACAGTATGAAGAACTTCATTATTAGGCCTTTAACAATACAACTGTTTAACAGATGACAGATACATTTTATTAATTTGTTTCCACAGTGGCATTCAGCCTTTTCTTTTTCTAAAAGTTATCAATTTTATTCACAGTATGAGTCAAGCTAACACTGCAATTGTTTATGAAGACCAAACTATACTAGGTGGCAGGAAATAGCACAGGACCGTAATTTGGATTATTGCTTGCCTCCAGACACTTAGAAGTAATCAGAAGTAGTTTTCAAGCAGGCTTAGAAATTGACTAGCACAAAGCGCCATCTAAACCCATCAAAACTATAACAGGTGAACAGAGGGTAACAGGAACGGTAAAGGAAGCCACATTTTGCCTTTTTCTCAACAAATGTCTTTAATGAGTCGCTGAATTTTAGTTTTAATTGTAGATATTTTCCCAATATACAAAAAAGATACCATCATATTAAAGCAATATTAAACACAAAACCAATAATGTATTACAAAAATTTATTATATTGCAGCTTACCAATCATAACATATGGTAACTGCATCATTTTACTTTTCTTTGGCATTTTCCACTCTACTTTCAAGTGAGGTCTGGTCAGTAACACACCTCCTGTATTAATGAGATGCAACTCTGGAGGACTGAGTACAGGGGGCACAGCAGACAGCCCCATTGTAAGTCTGGTCAGGGGGGGTGCTAAATGTATTGACAGATTTAGAACTACTAACAAATTGAAGCCAAAGTCCAGCTAACAATTTATATTCAGTCTGCATTCACATCGGAGCAGAGTGACTTTCAGGCATCTTTATTTCAGAGTTTTTGAGCATTTTTAGATGCGTATTACAAGCGTTTTAGAAGCACATTACAAGCATTTTGCAGCTTCTGGTGTTTTTGTTTAGCCAATAGAAAACACAAGGGGGGCGAGAGGTAGAGGAGATCAGGGGTGGAAAGCTGCTGTTTGAGCAGAAAAAGTGGGACAAACCAGTGGTGGCTGGTGCTCCATCGGTCATGCAGGGCGACAGACGGACCTGACCATGGACCCCCCTATTGAAATCCATGCCTCTGGTGCCCTACAAGTAGATTAGGGGTCGGATGCATGGATTGGGGGGGGGGGGGGCGCCGCCCATGCGGCCCCTACGGACAGGCGGCCACTGGACAAAATTCTTGTAAAACGTTCATGTAGCACATTTTTAGGCGTTCCCATTGATGTCTATGGGTCCCAATCTGCCTCCAATTTGCCAAAAAACTCATGTACTGTTTGAGCTACAGGCATTTTGCTTCAGGTGACAGAATGCACAGATGTGAACAGAGTCCATTGAAATGAATGGGATCTGGCATGTTGAGCTACAAGCTTCAAGCTGAAAATTGCTCAGGTGTGAACAGGGCCTTACATCAAACATTTTTTTTTCCTTTTGGGATAAAGGTTTTGCATGAATAAATACAAGCTAATCATTTTAATCCCCCCTGCCAGTGTTAAGTGGTTTGTCTCATCTATGTAAACTGATACATTCTGTTGGAGTTGTGCTTTTGAAAATAATAGACTTGCTGGCTAGTTCACCAGATTAAAATAGAAGAAATAAAGCCTAAAAAAAGGAAACAAAACAAATACAGCCATCAAATCTCAGAATTGGTAAGCTGCAATATACAGTGCCTTGAAAAAGTATTCATACCCCTTGAAATTTTCCACATTTTGTCATGTGAAAAGTGTGGCATGCATTTGTATTCATCCCCCCCCAAGTCAATACTTTGTAGAACCACCTTTTGCTGCAACTACAGCTGCAAGTCTTTTTGGGGTTGCCACAGATTCTCAATTGGATTTAGGTCTGAACTTTGACTGGGCCATTCTAACACATGAATATAATAGATAGTCTTGCGAGCAACTGGAATGTAATATGTGTAATATATGAAAGCAGCAAGTAACACACTCCCAATATAAATGTACAAATAAATTCAAAACAAAACACCAGCAACAAAACAAGAATATGCTTTGATCTAAACCAATCCATTGCAGCTCTGGCTTTATGTTTAGGGTTATTATACTGCTGGAAGGTGAACCACTGCCCCAGTTTTAAGTCTTTTACAGACTCTTAGCCCTTTTACACACGGTCGGACTTTCCGATAACCAAATCCGTCATACAAAATCTTATTTTATCCAAAACTGTTGCATACACACGGTCGGACAAAATTGTCAGAAAATCCGATAGTTCAGAACGTGGTGACGTTATTTCGGGACTACGTTCAGGCTAGTAGCCAATAGCTTTGGTGTAGGAATTTGATCTGAGCATGCGTGGCACTTTGTCCGATCAGAATTCTCTACACATGATCGGAGTATGTCCTATCGGATCATGTTGTCGGAAAATTTTATAGCCAAGCTGGAAAACGTGGTCCGTCGGATATTCTGATGGAAACAGTCCGATGGAGCCCATACATGGTCGGATTATCCGACAACATGGTCCGATCGGACATTTTCCGTCAGAATGTCCGACCGCCTGTACAAGGGCTAAGAGGCTTTCTTCTAAGATTGCCCTGTATTTGGCTCCATCCATCTTCCCCAAGCAACTCTGACCAGCTTCCCTGTCCCTGCTGAAGAAAAGCATCCCCGCAACATGATGCTGCCACCACAATGTTTCAGGATGGGAATGGTGTGTTCAGGATATTGTGCAGTGTTAGTTTTCCGTCACACATAGCGTTTTGTTTTTAGGCCAAAAAGTTACATTTTGGTCTCATCTGACCAGAGCACCTTCTTCCACATGTTTGCTGTGTCCCTCACATGGCTTCTTGCAAACTGCAAAAGGGACTTCTTATGGCTTTCTTTCAACAAATGCTTTCTTCTTGCCACTCTTCCATAACGATTTGTGGAGTGCACAACTTATAGTTGTCATGTGGACAGATTCTCCCACCTGAGCTGTGGATCGCTGCAGCTCCTCCAGAGTTACCATGGGCCTCTTGGTTGCTTCTTTCTCTGATTAATGCTCTCCATGCTCAGCTTGTCAGTTTAGGTGAACGGACATGTCTTGGTAGGTTTGCAATTGTACCATACTCTTTACATTTACGGATGATGGAGTGCTCCGTGAGATGTTCAAAGCTTAGGATATTTTTTTAAAACTGAACCCTGCTTTAAACTTATCCACAACTTTATCCCTGACCTGTCTGGTGTGTTCCTTGGACTTCATTGTGCTGTTTGTTCACTATAGGTTCTCTAACACACATCTGAGGGCTTCACAGAACAGCTGTATTTATACTGAGATTAAATTACACACAGGTGGACTCTATTTACTAATTTGGTGACTTATGAAGGCAATTGGTTCCACTAGATTTTAGTTAGGGATATCAGAGTAAAGGGGGCTGAAACCAAATGCACACCACACTTTTCAACTATTTATTTGTAAAACATTTTGAAAACCATTTATAATTTTCCTTCCACTTCACAATTATGTGCCACTTTGTATCGGTCTATCACATAACATCCCATTAAAATACATTCACGTTTTTGGTTGTAACACGACAAAATGTGGAAATTTCAAGGGGTGTGAATACTTTTTCATCAGATGCGACAAGTAGTAACATCTATTGCCTATACGTCGGCTATCCCCAGGTAAACTTTATAATCATAACACCTACAACATATGTTTCAAAGTTTTTCTAAAAATTATTCAGCTTCCAATACATCACTATAGGACCATTATTATCCCCCACACAGGGGCTAATTCAACCACATAATTGGCGGACAAAACATTTTTAACCACTTCCCGACCAGCGCACGACGATGTACGTCGACAGCATGGCACGGGCAGGCATATTGGCGTACATGTACGTCCAATATTCGTTGCCGCCGTGCCATCGGGAGCGCGCCGCCGGCGGCGCGCTCCCGCGCTGGTCGGGACCCCCGTGAGTCCGGTCGCGGGACCCGCGGACTCGATCGCCGCGGGCATCCCCGCGATCGTCTCACGGAGCGGCCGAATGGAGGAAATGCTGTATAAACAACATTTTCCCATTCTTCCTAGCAACTAGTGACGCTGATCTCTGCTCCATGTGATTGGAGCAGAGATCAGTGTACACTAAATGAAAGCCCAACCCCCCCACAGTTAGTAACACACCCCTAGGAACACTTAACCCCTACACTGCCACCCACAGGTTAACCCTTTCACTGCCAGTGTCATTTACACAGGAATCACTGCATTTATATAGCAGTGATTACTGTATAAATGACAATGGTCCCAAAAATGTGTCAAAAATGTCCGATGGGTCCCCGACAATGTCGCAGTCACAATAAAAATCGCAGATCGCCGCCATTACTAGTAAAAAAAAAAATAATAAAAAATTATTAATAAAAATGCTATAAAACTATCCCTATTTTGTAAACGCTATAACTTTTGCGCAAACCAATCAATAATCGCTTATTGCGATTTTTTTTACCAAAAATATGTAGAAGAATACGTATCGGCCTAAATTGAGGGAAAAAAATGTTTTTTTATATATTTTTGGGGGATATTTATTATAACAAAAAGTAAAAAATAATGCGTTTTTTTCAAAATTGTCGCTCTATTTTTGTTTATAGCGCAAAAAATAAAAACCGCAGGGGTGATCAAATACCACCAAAAGAAAGCTCTATTTGTGGGGAAAAAAAGGACGTCAATTTTGTTTGGGAGCCACGTCGCACGACCGCGCAATTGTCAGTTAAAGCGACGCAGTGCCGAATCGCAAAAAGTGGTCTGGTCTTTGACCAGCAAATTGGTCCGGTCTGAAAGTGGTTAAGACAAGGTAATTCTGTTTATAGCTATGTAATGGAAATTTGTAAGTTCTGTATATAATTGGATTCTATTTTATATCTATTGCACAATGCCCACTGTGCACACGGCACTAATAATGTTTTCAGAAGTAGTTTTGAATTCTTTCGAGTCCTGATTAGAATTAGCCTGTCTATGATACGCCCCTTGTTACCATAAACGTACAATTGTAATATTAATGTGATACCTACGTAATCATGTGTATATGAATGAATGAAATACTTGTATAGCGCACAATGCGAACTGAATCGCCTCTATAAAAACCTTCAAATGCGTCATAATAAAGGAGAACAGTTATTTGGAAAGATGCTGAGCGTATCTTTTGTGTCTATTCCCTACTGCAGTAATTTGGAACCACTAATCAATATGAGGATAGGAGTTGCCTATCTATAAAATATCTATGTCAGCTATATTCACTTCCAGAGACATGTGTTGAGTGAAATGTGAATTCACAAATGGATTCTTTCATATACAGTATTTTGGTGGTTCTCCCTTTTTTTTCTTCCTCCTTTATGGCTCTCTTCCACTGTCTCTGGGGATAGTTATTATGCATTTGTATGAGGTTTTTTTTATATTGTTAATTGATACAACCAAATGTCTTGAAGTTTTGTAAATGATGCATGTATTTTCTATTTCTAGAATTTATTCTTCTGGCTCTTTTTTTGTCCAAGAGAAAAGGAGGTCCTGAAGAAGCGAGGATTTCCGCGAAACGCGTCTACTGTACTTTGCTATCTCAACTAAAGTTATGTATCTCTGCAGTGGACAATGACTGTTGGTATCAATATGCAAACAGTTGTATAAAATATGGGTTTTCATTTATTTTACTGGTAGAAATAAAATTTGGTATATTTTTTTATAACATTAATGCATTTTTGTGTTCATTGGAAAGGTATTTAAAGTCCTACCACATACATTATCGTTATCTATTTGAATCTAGGATGATACCCTCCACTGACATTAATTTCTAGGAGAAATCTCCCCCACACACATCCAAACTTCTTGCAGTAAATTATATACCTAGCCTCATCCTATTCTGATTATTATAAAATATCATGGAGTATGAAGATTTGGGTTTGAAAGTACTGTACTAGGATTAATTATTGGAGGTCATTACAGTTTCCTTGTTCCTTTGAACATGCCTCCTGAAGGAAGGTGTTTACCATGTGCTAATGGCTACTCTGAGTCTTCATTAACTGACTGTGACATTATAGATAGTTTACTGCAACGGAGACACCCATGAAAGACCCATCTAAGGTTTCTGGAAACACAGCTGCACAGAAACAGCAGCTTCATATTACCTTTATTCATAACACGGGGAGATGAGAAATTGGCTAATTAGTAGAAGTTTATTCTTAAATAGAGGTTCTAAGGGTAACTGTTCCTTTAATAAAAAACAAAGTTGGGTACCTTCTCCCTTTCATTAAAAGCACAGTGTGAATGATTTCTCTCAGATGCAAGCCATTGGGGGTTAGCTTTGTGTTAACCACTTCAATACCAGGCACTTAAACACCTTGCTGCCGAGACCAATTTTGAGCTTTCAGCGCTGTCGCATTTTGAATGACAATTGCGCGGTCATGCTACACTGTACCCAAATGAAATTTTAATCATTTTTTTCCCCACAAATAGAGCTTCCTTTTGGTGGTATTTTATCACCTCTATGGTTTTTATTTTTTGCTAAACAAATAAAAAAAGACCGAAAATTCTGAAAAAAAAAATGTTTTTTTTGTTTCAGTTTCAAAACTTTGTAAATAAGTACATTTTCTCCTTCACTGATGGGCACTGATGGGGCTGCACTGACGGGCACTGATAAGGCGGCACTGATGGGCACTGATGAGATGGCACCAATGAAGTGGCACAGATGAGGTGGCATTGATGGGCACTGATATGTGGCACTAATAGGTGGCACTGATGGGCACTGATAGGTGGCACTTATGGGCGACATGGATGGACACTGATAGGTGGCACAAATTGGCACTGATAGCTGGCACAGATTGGCATGGATAGGCGGCACAGATGGGCATGGATAGGCGACACAGATGGGCATAGATGGGCACTGATAGTTGGCATGGATGGGCACTGATAGTTGGCATGGGTGGACACTGATAGGTGACATGGATGGACACTGATAGGCGACATTGTATTGTATGGTTTTGTGCTGATGGATGCCAATCAGTGCCAAACAATAATGCATGCCAATCAGTGATGCCCATTGTGGGCACTGATTGACATCCATTGTGGGCACAGATTGGCATCCATTGTGGGCACTGACTGGCATCCCTGGTGGTCTAGGGTGGCATACCTGGTGCTGGGCATCCCTGGTGGTCTGGTGGCATCCTTGGGGGGCTGTGCTTATAATCGATCAGCACAGACCCCCCTGTCAGAGGAGCAGCCGATCGCCTCTCCTCTACTCAGGTCTGACAGACGCGAGTGAGGAAAAGCCGATCACCGGCTCTTCCTATTTATACTGTGATCAGCCGTGATTGGACACGGCTGATCATGTGGTAAAGAGTCTCCGTTGGAGACTCTTTACCGAGATCGTAGTTGTGGGGTGTCAGACTGACACCCCACAACAACGATCGCCGCGAGGGGGCATGCAGCGGCTCAAAATCCTGAGGACGGTCTATGACGTCTGTTCAGAATTTTGAAACCACTTTGCAGCCGTCATTTGGCAATTGGCGGGCGGCAAGTGGTTAAGTACGATTCTGCTGCTGGCTTATAGAAACCAGAATTAAAATTGATTCATGTTTGGACTTATTCAAGTTTGAACATTTGCTAGGTATAAAATAGCAAATCTTAATACACTTCTGATTTTTTATTCTTATAAGGTGTTTACAAGTTTAGGTTCTGCAAATGACTGACTGACTGACTGCAAAACTTGACCACAACGATGAGCTAATGTCCTGTTACAAGAAGCAGATCATTTTGGTTATACTGAGAGGAGTCTGGAGTTTATGCCTGGCCAGAATTTTATCAGATTGGCTAATAAAAATGGGATTTGTTGTTAATGTGAAATATGGAAATGCATTACTTTGAAAATTGTATATAGGCTTTTCTTAAAGGAGTTGTAAAGGCAGAAAGTTTTGTTATTGTAATGTATTCTATGCATTACGATAAAAAACCTTTTGTGTGTAGCAGCTTCCCCAGCACCCCTAATTACTTACCTGAGCCCCATCTCTCTCCAGCAATGTCCACGAATGTCTAAGCCGTCTGGAACACTTCTCCTAATTGGCTGAGACACAGCATCAGCGTCATTGGCTCCCACGGCTGTCAATGAAGTCAGCAAATCGGGGGCGGGGCCAGGTCGGGGCTCTGTATCTGAATGGACCCCATAGGAAGCTGGAGTTCTGAGGTAGTTCTAACCTTTAACCCTTTAACGTTCTGCTCCACCGGTTGGTAGCGCACATTTTGAGTCACGCTAACTCATTGAAAAATGTGGACTTTAAAGGGGTAATAGTGATGTGGGAAAGTGTTTCCCTTCTGCAATCCTATTATATAATTTCTAAACTTGTATCTTTACTATACCTAATATGAGCATTGGCCATGACCATGATAATTAGAGGAGTTAGAACAACTGGGTTGAATGAAAAAAAAATGGATAGTGTGTAATCAGGGCTAATTGCCTCCTCCTTTCTTTATGGGATAAGGGTAGGTAAAGGCAACATCAGGAGTGGTGTTTTTGGGGACCAGTTTCAGGAGTTGACCTTCCTGGTTTCTATAAGTAATGCCGCGTACACACAATCAGATTGTCTGGCGTACTTAGTCCGCCGAAATGCATTTCAGCTGACAATTTGATTGTGTGTGGGCTTCAGCGGACTTTTCCAGCGTGAAGTCCGGCGGACTAAGAAAGTATTTTTGAACTCCAATCTTCCCGTCGGACTTGGGTTTCAGTGGACAATACGTTCGTCAGTATGCTAGTACGGTGGACTAAGAATGACGCATGCTCAGAAGCAAGTACGAAAAAGGAAGCTATTGGCTACTGGCTATTGAACTTCCTTTTTCTAGTCCCGTCGTACGTGCTGTACGTCATCGCGCAAGCGAACGTCGGACTTTCTGTGTGTCCGTGTGTGGCAAAGTCCGTTCGGTAGAAAGTCCGCCAGACTATCCGCCGGATTGTATGTCGGACTAAGTACGCCAGACAATTCGATCGTGTGTATGCGGCATAAGATGTGCATTTGTTGCTTTACAATATCAGGAGAATTGCATGGATAATCACAAAATGTCCCAGTGGTTTTAAGGACTACAAGAAGTCTCAATATCTAGAATTATCTGTGAAGGATCAGTATGTCTTTACAACATATGTTGTCAGCTTTGGAACTCAGAAGGATTACAATAATTACTTTGATGACAACTGTCCAAGGGGACATTTACCTCACTTCAGAGAGATTTGCTCCTACTTCCTGTTGTGACTACAGGACAGAGAATGAAGCTAAATCTCTTGAATGGGATACAGATACCAAAAAAAACTGACGTTTTAATCATTCCCAACTATTTAAAATGGAAAAAAAGTTTCACTTTACGTACACTTTAACTATTGCAGATTTAAGTAGTTGTTTTGTAGTGCCCCTGGCGATTGAAATATTTTGTATAGAGTGACGCATTAATAAAGGTTAAATCAAATTTAAAAACGAAAAGGTCAAAGTAAATTTGAAAATGGAATAGCTAAATATGAAACAACTGCTTCACATTTCACAAGAATGGCATCTGGTAAGAGCTACAAAATAAATATGATAGTTTGTTATAGACCAGAAATGATATACCAAATGTTAAACAGGTACAATATTTTATGATAAATTAGGAATCCTTTTAGGAGAAAGGAAGAGAATAGATGTATATTTTGGAAGGCACAATTTAACGGTACTTGGACCATCACTGTTCAGTGCACAACTGGCACATTTGTTACAGAAATGATGGATAACTCACCTTAAAAGCCATAAATTTGTGGTATGGCTTTGGCGCCCATGCATATACTTCTACAGAGTTCTTCAGAGCAATAACAAGGAATTTTATTCTTTCATATTTAACTACGATGGAACAAAAAATAGTGTTGTTAACAGTACATAACAAGTATGCACTAAGATGCATAGCATAGAATCACTTTATCTATGCCAGTAAAGTTAAACAGACAAATAAAGAAAACGTATTAATAAAATTGACTTAACTTCAGTATGCATAAGAAAATTACAAGATGTTGAATACCATACCCCTGCTTACAATGGAGACCTGAAAAATGATGTCACTAGTTATAGATAATATAGATCTGCCAGCTTGGGGGGGGGGGGGGTTATTATGGATATTCTGTATGCTATTTGTTTTCAGAAGCTCTGGAGACATGTCCCTGAATACATCATAGTATCATCATTACATATAAAAAAAATTATTAACAATCCTCATGGGGGAAATTCTCTAGTCTCATTCTAAACTCAGTATTAAAGTTGTACCAGGATCCACTGGAATGAAAGTACACACCCGGTAATACATTATCTTTATGCATGAACTTACACAATTATATTTTTAACCTGTGCATAAACCATATTTTCTATTTAATACAACAGTGTAACTCATCCGATGGACTTAAGGACATATAGTACCTTACCCTGCACTTTCACTGAGTATATTGTTCTATTTTGGCTGAAATCTGATTAGTTGCTATGTAGGAGACATTGTAGCAATTGTTGGCCATTCAATTGGTTGCTGTAATGTCATCAGCTCCAGCTACCCCATTGAAGATAGGCTTCAGGGAGATTTTGCCAAACCCCTAAAATGCTCATTTGTGAAATACTCTTGCAATCTGGAGAGCCAACTATATAAGCAGATTACCAAGCAGTAACTTAAGGTGGTAATGAAAACTTGCTGCCATGTTTGTTTGGGGTGCGTACTGGCCAGATCTGGGAAGGAACCATTAAATAAATAAATCAAAATTAATCATCTTGTTACCATACTACCTATATGCCACATATAGTACATTTACAGAATAATCAGCCTTGAATATGGCAAAAAACTGTTGACAGTGGCTTTTTTAAGGGGCGTGTACTACCTTTTCAACAAACTATCCTGTGTAGTGGAACTGCAGTCATGTTTAATAAGGAATTATAGTATAAAAACGGTGAATAAGGGGATACAATATTTTATTAAATGTGGTTGCTGATCATCTTGAATGTGAAAATGCAAGGGTGAACAGTACCCTTAAAGCTATGTAAAAGATTAACAACAAGTTTAATTATATTATATTGCCTGGTATAGTAGTGGTATGGCAGAAAGATGGCCCAACAAAGTTAGGCTCAATGGAAAAAGTATAATGCAGACAAGAAGCATATTATGCATGAGAAGAGGCACTTCATTAGAGAGGTTTATGCAAGATTAAAGAGAGGTTAAAGTTAAAATACAAGTAATAGGTCTGAATTATGACTGAAGACCTTTAGGGTATGTATCTAATGACGCGTACACAAGATCAGACTTTCTGGCGGACTTGGTCCGGCAGACCAGAGTCCGTCGAACAATTAGATTGTGTGTGGGCTCCAGCAGACTTTTTCTTCCCCAAAGTCCGGCGGACCTAGAAATAAAACATGTTTTAAATCTTTCCGCCGAAAGTCCGCCGGACCCAGTTCCTGTCGGGAAGTCCACTCGGCTGTATGCTGGTCCCACGGACCAACTACGACACAATGGCAACTACAGCACCTGCACCAAAAGTCCGACAGGAAGTCCGCCGTAAAGTCAGTTCGTGTGTGTGCAAGTCCGCTCGTTCGGAAAGTCTGGCGGACCTCCAAGTCCGCTGGAAAGTACGATCGTGTGTACGCAGCATTAATGCCAGTTGGAAAGGATTGTCAAAATAAAAAATAATGGTTCTTATTGCTATTTAGTTTTATTTGTCCAGTGGGAAGACTTTTGTCAACAAAGAAACAATGCAACCAATAAATCAGTTAAAGATGACTGATCAATTCTATAGTTTTTGCCAACCTGGAATTCTTTTCACACTGGTACGGACTAGTATTCTAGCATTTCTTTTCTCCCTCAGTTTTCCTCTCTTCACAAAGCTATTGTGACTCCAGTGCTGAGGGAGTGGATCAGGAGAGGGGCAAACAAGGATGCTCTGCAGGCACACGACATTCTCCTTATCAACTGATGACATTGGACATTGGCAGCTGCAAGGTTGTAATGGTGTTCAATGAAAACCTGTGTAACTAAAGGCCCATAAACACTATCAGATTTTCTGCCGATTTTTATCTTAAGATTTACCAAAACCATGTAGTTCAAAGGCCTGCCTGATTGCATACAAATTGAAACTCCTAAGGTTTGACCTCATATTATATGGTTTGGTAAATCGGAAGGAAAAAAATCAGCAGAACATCTGATAGTGTGTATGGGGCTTTAGAGGCAATTTTGATCCACCTGCTAGCATGTATACAATTGCTGGGCAATTGTTAGGCATTTTGCTAAGGCACCCCTGTAGAAACCAAAGGCCACCCTGGTTGAAAAAAGGCAGAGTTAGAGCAATATAAATCCATTGGCCTGTAACAAATCACTATTAATGCCATGGATCTGTTTGGTTGCTATAGGCAGCTACATTGCCCAATAGGCAGTACATTTCCTATCTTGTATCACCTCAAATAAACTGTAAATCATTCTATCAACTAATTTTACAATTAGTATAAGAAAATAAGCTATTGTATAATCTCCTTTTATTCACACAAAGTAAAAGTTTCTTTCGGCTTATTAAGTGACATGCAGGATTATTATCAGTAACTGAAGTGCTTTATCACACTAATTGAGTGCGGCCAATTGCAATTAGGCTTCAGCCCACATAGTATTTATATTATAATTAGGCATTTCTTTGAATTAGCTGGATTAAAATTGTGGGAACACCTACACGTTGAATGAGTTCTATAGACCAAATGCAAATGACCAGGTTTTTTTCTTTATTGTGTTACGAGGTGAACATCTGCTTTGGAACTATAGTAAAATGCCATTATGTGCTTTATTTTTCAGTTCCATCTCATTTTAGATTTAATTCAGGTTTCTAAACAGAAAGCCACGTTCCTATTAGAATTCAGCTGGAAATTTCTAAAGAAAAGAAAGTGGTTCAGATTAGGCCTTTTTTTGTATACAATGACCAATTATGGAAACGTGGACTATGAAACTTTAAAATGCAGAAGATCATTAAAGAAAGCCATCAAACTGTAGGTTTCAGCCATACCAAGCCCCGTGTTTCCAGACTTATTACCCAAGTACATTGTTTTATTATATTATATTTAACTTAATATAAAGCTCCCACTTGGGATTTATGCAACGCTGAGTGTCAGTCCACCATGATCCACACTGAACTGGAAGCATATAACATAGAAACCTTGACAACATTTTTAGCTGGCCTCTCCTAACTGCATATACTGCATTTTGCTGAACTTAAAATAACAGAATTTTTACTTACCAACTTTGTAGTGTACACAGCTTTCCAAATCTCCTACAGAGACCCATCCTTGCTTCTTCTCTACATCTGGATCATTGTGCAGAATTTTATTTCTCAGCCAGGATAAGTAATAAACCCTGAGCTTGTTTTTTTTGCCTTCAGTGGAAAAAAATACAGAAATATCTAAAAAAGTTTGAGATGGCACCTACTGTAGAAGAATACGAGTGACACAATTGGAAAAAAACATTACAGGGCCAACGCATGAAGATACTAAAGAAGCAAACTGTTGTGGCGAGCAGATCATGTTCATTAAAGCGGTTCTTCACCCTAAAGGGGAAGTTCCGCTAATCTGATCCCTCCCCCCCTCCGGTGCCACAATCGGCACCTTTCAGGGGGGAGGGGGGTGCAGTTACCTGGATAATCCAGGTGTCTGCACCCACTTCCGGGCAGACCGCCGCAGACCCCGGCAGACGCCCCGCCCCCCGTTGTGTTCTGGGAACAGAATATTAACAGTTTTTAGAGGGCAAAATACAATACAAATGCAAAAAAGATATCAATCTACAAAATGGGAGTTGTGCTAGGCAAAATATGCATGCTCCAATCACAGCCTAACATGTAAATCAAAATCAAAACGGGGTTTGGGAGTGCAATGCATTAATAGAAAATTTGAATCCAAAAATATCCTTGTACAACACAATAAACTAAAACCATAGGTACATTCAATATAAGAATGAAGATGGGATTTTTACGGCGCTTATTTGTAATCAATACACATCAGATACATAGACTATATTAAAAAAATTACAATAAAAAAAAAAGTACAATTAAAAAATCACACATAGTGCATAGTTCAATCAATTTACACAACCAAGTTACACATATAAAGGGTCCTGAAGGCAGAGGAATAGGATACTTGCTACACTTTATCCCAACATGTTTCGCAACAGCTTCTTCAGGGGGTGTGCAAGCCCCTGCCGAATTGACCCCCAGATGAACGAGTACATGGTTCTTATGATTTTTGTTCATTATGTTAAAAAAAGAGATATATACAATTTTCCATTACTGCATTGCGCTCCCTGTCCCCATTTTGATTTCAGTAGATATATATGTATAAGTATCTCAAAACACTAATCTTTCACAGTTCCGTGTGTCAATTAGATTTGCCTGATGTAGCTATATCACACATATTTAAATTATGCAACAATTTATACATCCAAAAATGTATCTGACCTGAAATAGTAATCAGGATATTTAGTCCTTCTAGTACATCCATTTGGTAAAATCGTCTTCTGCTAATAAGGGGATAAACTCTCCCTTGCCCACTTCTATCCAGCAGCCATAGACCATGTTCAGTTCCCACCAACAGGTTAACACCTGGCACATTAAAACATAGGAAAAGTATTACATGCAGCAATGTAGGATTTTCACATAGTTCTGTAACATGGAAAAGGTAGCCTTATCTATTAGAATCTGAGGGCAATTACATGTTGGCATATGTAAAGCCACTTTCCTGTCTGATCCCTGAATTTGGGATCAGGTCAAACCTTGAGCTTTGGCTGAAGGTTTGTAGCTGAGAAAAGGTACATTTTCCCTACAGGATACGAGAGGTCAGAATTAAGACTTATGTACAACAGAACAACGTTAAAAAGAGGTCTTAAAGTGGTTGTAAACCCTTACAAACCACTTTGACCTACAGGTAAGCCTAGATTAGGCTACAGGTAAGCCTAGATACGGTTTAGGAGATATTTGCCCAAAGACAGGCACCGCTGTCTACGGCGCATGCACCGTAGACAGTGGCGCGCAGGCGCACTGAGCGTGGCATCGTCAATGATGAAGATGCCGTGCAATGCCGCGCGTGTCGGCTCCCGTGCGCAAGCGCGGAAGTGATGTCATCGTGGCTTCGCTGAATGACAGCAGCGGAGCTGCGAGACCCCACCGAGAAGATGGATGCGCCGGATTACAGGGGACAGCGGTGACTTCGCTGGTTCCTGTGTCAGGTAAGTGACACATAATGGGCTACTATGCGATGCATAGTAGTCCATTATGCTTTGCCTTTGCAGGGAATGAAAGAGGAAGTAAACCCATCAGGGTTTACTTCCTCTTTAACAATATTGTAGATACTGTAACCCAGACTTACAACTGAGGGCCAAGCCACCTGTATAGAAAACATCCCATAATAAATATTGTACGATGAATAATGGTTTTTAGCAGTAGCTCTAATGGAAATGGCTGAAGAAAAGAAAATCACAGGTAGGACTGCATGTAACCTAGTAAAACTCACCCCAGAGAGCAGCACAAAGGATCTCAGAATTAAATTTCTTCTTATACTTGCGAATCTCAGGACTGTCACTCTGAGGACGAATATTTGTTGGATTAACATTGACAACCGATCCTTTCCTTGCATTATTTTCTCTGCGGAAAGGCTCCACTTTTATACTGCTAGCTAAATAAATAAAAAAGATAAGGGCATATTACTAGGGGGCTGCTCATAAAAGACTAGCGTGTATTACTACTTTTAATTTGAAGGTTAGTAATCTGCATGATGGAAGACACAGAAATCTTTACAAATGTGTGCATTAAAAAAAAAAAAAAAAAAAAAAAACAATGCAAATAAAAAAAAAGAATTCTGCAAGAAAAGACTACTTTTATATTTTTTCTTTCACTTTTAATGTGACCTATTTGCATAACCATTTTGCAAGGTAATAAGCGATGCAGCATAGTCTTTTGCTTGTATACTAAATTAATCACTAAGCCATACTGTACAAGGGGTGTAGGCAGCCTTTGAGAGGTGGAGACAGGGCCGGCCAAAGACATTGTGCTACATGAGACCAAGAATGAAATGCTGCCCCCATCCCAAAAATAAAAAAATAACGCCCACCAAAAGGCCCCCACATTCACCATTTTATATCTTGATAACTAAAGAGGACCTGTCATGGCTCTATATATGTATATAGGAGTATAAAGAGGATCTGCCATGGCTCTATACATGTATATAGGAGAATAAAGAGGACCGGTCTTGGCACTAAACATGTATATATAAGTATAACAAGGACCTGTCATGGCTCAATACATATGACATGTGATATCTCTATACATGTATATAGGGGTATAAAGAGGACCTGTCATGGTTATACTCCTATACATGAAAACCATGACAGGTCCTCTTTATACTCTGATACATGTAAACCATGACAGGTCCTCTTTATACTCCGATACATGTAAACAAAGAGGATCTGCCATGGTCGTTTACATATATAGGAGTATAAAGAGAACCCGTCATGGCACTATACATGTATATAGGAGTATAAAGAGGACCTTTCATGGCTCTATACATGTATATAGGAGCATAAATGGGACCGGTTATAGTGTTCTACATGTAGTAACATGGTGGGGAGAGGGGAGGGGGAAATTTGGGGACTTTAAATGAGGTCATAGCCTCCATCCCTTTCAGATATGAGCCACAAAATTAAAAACAAGAGCTAAGCGGGACTTTAAATGAAGTACGGGGTCTTTTATTGAAAAAAAAAAAAGGAAACATTTCGGGGGTTGCGATGCGCTCAGCTCCCTCCCTACCTCCCTTTGTGGATCACAGGGGGTGGTGGGGTTCGATCTCAGCGCATCGGCGCCATGCATAAATGGGCCCCTCGAGTGGTGTCAATAGACACTGCAAGGTGGGAGTCTATTGTTTGTTTTTGTGTTTTTTTTTTTTTTTTTTTTGTCTTTCCACCTGATGCTGCAGCTAAGATGGAGGGGCACCCACTGAGGTATGGATTATCCTCAGCTGTGAGTGTTCCCTCATCTTCTCACAGCTGCAAAAGACATCATGCATGACGCTGGCGGGGATGCGCCCAGGGCCTGGGGTATATGAGCTGGGACAGACAGACAGTTCACTCCTCCACTGTGTTCCACTAGGAAGAGATCACTCCTTAACTCTACATATGGGTAATAGAGTTTTATTCATGTATTTTTTTTTTTTTTTTGCTTTTGATTCGTTTTTCTTCTTTCCTTTTTGCACACACATTGTTTCATTCAGAGCACTGCACATACTTTTTTACACATTTGAATTGGATGATTTTGTATTTCCCCATCGTCCATTCCCACTTATTTAACACACATTTAGCCTTCTCCTATTTCCCAATCATTTATGTATATTTCATTCACATACACTTTTCAGCAATTAGTTATATTCATTCAACACGTTCAATCCACACTCAGTGTCCTGCTTTTGGGGTTTTTTTTTTTTTTGTGACCCATTACACTTTTCCTTTATTTTTTTTCTCTTTCGCAGATTTGGGTAACACACATATACATTTAGCACCTAGTGGACCTGTGTTGAGGATGTCTGTTTCGGTTCCCCCTGGCCTGCCCCCTGACATTGTTGGGGGATGGTCTGAACCCTGCCTCAACCCCGGATGAGACGGTTTTATCTCAGCTCTAGCAGTTCCCATTGCTGGAAGTTCTGCCCAATTTTTGGGCCACTTTGTAAGTCACTTTATCAATTAAGTGGCAACCTCCCCATGCTCCATCATTGCAAATACTAATTTACTATTACTTTGTATTTTCAGACCAATCACGAGCTTGCTTCTGACGAGCGGTAGTAAGCCGCGAAACGCGTAGGGCTAACAATTGCCGTGTATTTTGGTACCCCAATTTCAATTAGCATCAACTTTTGAAACATTGCATCAATTATGTTTTCCTTATTAATTTATTGCAACAACCAAGAAGTCATAGGTTCAAAGTTGTTGCCTACATTGCATTATTTGTTTAACTTATTATTATATTTGATTGTTATATGTTTATAATGGAGGTGCGCTTTTATAACCTATTCTGTATTGGTCAATAAGATTGTATAAAGCAAAATGCTAATGTTAATAATGTGTTTGTCTGCGCACCTCTCCAATATACATGTAATCATGTCTTACTATAAAAACAAATAATAAAAAAATTTCCTTTTTTTTTTTCAATAAAAGACCCCGTACTTAATTTAAAGTCCCGCTTAGCTCTTGTTTTTAATTCAGTGTTCTACATGTATAGGAGTATAAAGAGGACCGGTCATGGCACTATACATGTATAAATAAAGTATAAAAGTACCTGTGCGTGGCCGGCGGCCACAATGTCCTCTGGGCCTCCGGAACAGGGATCTGTCAATGTAAACAGACAGATCCCCATTCTGGCAGGGGAGGAGAGACAGATCTGATGTTCCTAGTGATTAGGAACAGCAATCTCTCTCCTCCTCCAGTCAGTCCCATCCCCCTACAGTTTGAAACACCTCCCAGGAAACACATTTAACCCCTTTTATTTTCCAATATTTTTATTCAAATTTTCCACAAAGAAAATTACAGTTTCAGTATCTGACATCATAGATACACAGAGGAAAAATTAAATAAAAAAGAACAACTCAAGTAAAATGAAGAAAAAAAAAACTGGATGTACATGTGCATAACTTTTGAAGGTAATTTAAAGAGTAATTGGGTCACCACATACAGATCCCTTGATCGCCCCCTAGTGTTAACCCCTTCCCCGCCAGGGGCATTTATCACTGTATAAATGTCAATGGTCCCAAAAATGTATCAAAAGTGTCTGATCTGTCCACCGCAATGTCACAGTTCCGCTAAAAATCGCTGATCGCCGCCATTACTAGTATAAAAAATAATAAAAATGCCATAAATATATCCGACATTTAGTAGGCACTATAACTTTTGCGCAAACTAATCAATGTATGCCAATTGCTACCAAAAATATGTAAACGAATAATACATATTGGCCTGAACTGATGAAGACCTTTTTTTTTACTATATATTGTAGCAAAAACTAAAATATATTGTGTTTTTTTCAAAATTGTTGCTCTTTTTTTGTTTATAGTGCAAAAAATAAAAACCGCAGAAGTGATCAAATAGCACCAAAAGAAAGCTCGATTTGTGGGGAAAAAAAGAAGTACATTTTTTTGTGTACAGCATTGCACAACCGCGCAATTGTCAGTTAAAGTGACGCAGCGCCATATTGCAAAAAATGGCCTGGTCATTAAGGGGGCAGATCCTTCTGGTCTGTAAGTGGCTAATCAGGGCTGGGCAAGGCAAGTCCCTCTCAGGCTCTCATGTCTCATACAACTTGTGATGCGTGTTTGTACTTTTTTAAAATTTGTACAGTTTTAATTCGGACTCCACCATCAAATGCGGATTGTCACCTGCTATAGGTTGCAAATTGTCACACTTTGCGAATTGTCACTTGTCACGTCACCTGGCACATGTTGCGGATTGTAACTTGTCACACGTTGCGGATTGTTACTTGCCACATGTTGTGGATTGTCACATGTTGCGGATTGCCACCTGCTATAGGTTACAAATTGTCACACGTTGCGAATTGTCACTTGCCACATCACCTGCCACATGTTGTGGATTGTAACTTGCCACACATTGTGGATTGTCACGTTGGCGGATTGTCACTTGCCACACATTGTGTATTATCCCTTGCCACGTCACCTGCCACATGTTGCGGATTGTCACTTGCCACGTCACCTGCCAGATGTTGCAGATTGTCATTTGCCATGTCACCTGCCACACGTTGCAGATTGTCACTTGCTGTGTCCTAGAGTGAGGGCAGGCAGCAGAGAGATAATGTAATCTCTCTGCTGCCTGCAGCTGCACAGTGGAGGTGAAACTGCAGTGATGCAGGGCGGACGGTGAGAGATGAGGTCATCTCTCTGCTCCCCCCGCCCATCAGCCCGCTCACTCACCCGCTGACTACTCCCCCTGGGCGAGTGTTCTGTCCAACTGCTCCAGTCACCACTAACAGCAGTGGCACCGGGCTCCTCACAGGGGTCTAAGCAGCGGAGTGAGGTGGCTGGGGGCAGTTCTGGCACTGCTTTCGGGTGGCAGTTTGCTACCCCCCTGAAAGTGCCGCTCGGGACCCATGGTCCCACCGGATTCCATGGTGGGGCTGGCCCTGGGTGGAGATACCTGAACAACATAAAAGAGATCAAAGATCACTGGGGTTCAGCACCCTTTAAAAAAAAAAAAGAATTTAACTAGCACAGCCTATCTAAATAGTAAGGAAAACTTAGAAAAATATAATAAAAGAAACGTCACTGTAAATCTACATAGTTAGCCTACCTTAAAAGTGTACTGTTTCAGTCAGTAGGGCTGTGGGCAGTATGTGGACGTTTCAGTAGAGCAGTGGATGGTGTCAGTAGGGCAGTGGACATCGTGTGGATGGTGTCAGAAGAGCAGTGTCAGCAGAGCAGTGGATGGTGTCAGCAGAGCAGTGGACGGTGTCAGTAGGGAAGTGGATTTTATCAGGCAGTGGATGGTGTCAGTGGGGCAGTGGATGGTGTCAGTCAGTAGATAGTGTCAGCAGAGCCATGGACGGTGTCAGCGGGGGCATGGACGGTGTCAGTAGCACAGTGGATGGTGTCAGTAGGGCAGTGTGAGTAGATTTTACTATATTATCCCCCCCCCCCAATAGCAATGTCCTCTGGCCTTTTTTGATGCCTACAGACTACCCTTAGGGAGCAGCAATTCAACACTGAAGAAATGGCTGCACTCCAAGATCCATCAAAATTCTTATTTAATAACGAACATCCCAAGTGTTACAGACAGTTCAAATGATAGATGCGTTTCACACACTAACAGGTGCGCTTAGTCATTATTCATTAATGGCGTCTACTATTTGAACTGTCTGTAAAACTTGGGATGTTTGTTATTAAATAAGAATTTTGATGGATCTTGGAGTGCAACCGTTTCTTCAGTGTTGATCGTATGTGGAGGCGAGCCGAGGTGGGCACCTGTGATATCATTAGGCTTCCTGTCTCACCTGGAGCAGCGAGTTCTTTTGTTTTGATAGGGAGCAGCAATTAGTGGGATGGTGGTAGGAAGAACTTAGGGCGCCTGAAGAGAGACAGGTTTAAGGGGAAAAGCTGCCCTGTCGGCTCAGTGTTGGGGAACGTGCGTGCCCCTCCCCCCCTCCGTTTACCAGGAGATATCGCTGTAGGAGCATCATGAGGCACCCGGAGAGTCAGAAGGGGCTGAAGGAGTCTGTGGAAGAGTAAACAGAGGGCGGAATGTGCAGAAAAGATGCAGATCCCCAGCGCTGAAGCGGAGCTCGGCAACTGCAGGACCGGCTTGGCTCTATCTAGGGCATGCCCCCATATTAACAAAAAATTTAACTTGGCCAGTCCCGCCCTTCGTCCTGAGCTGTGCTGCCTTCTGCCCTGCCATGAGGATGAGAGTGATAGAGGTGGGGGGAAGGAGCGGCATGCAAGCGGGTGTTGGCAAAGTAGGGACATTTTCACAATCTACCTGTCACCTGGCGGCGGTTGACAGGTAGATCGTGATTGACAGGTTGTCGACCCCATAAAGTCTTACAATCAAGGACAGAAGAAAAACAGAAGCTGCAACTTGATGTTTAACCACTTCAGACCAGAGCACTTTTTACAATTTGGCCCTGTGTCACTTTAACTGACAATTGTGAGGTCATGTGATGTTGTACCCAAACAAAATGGACGTCCTTTTTTTCCAACAAATAGAGCTTTCTTTTGATGCTATTTGATCACCTCTGCGGTTTTTATTTATAAGCAAAAAGAGAGCGACAACTTTGAAAAAAAACACAATATTTTTTACTTTTTGCTATAATAAATATGCCCAAAAATGTTTTTAAAAAACAAATTTCTTCATCAGTTTAGACCAATATATATTCTTCTACATAATTGTGTTAAAAAGCAATAAGCGTATATTGATTGGTTTGCGCAAAAGTTATAGCAAAACTATGGGAAAGATTTATGACTTTTTTTTTTATTAGTAATTCGATTTTTATTGGTATTGCGACATTATGGACACTTTTGACAAATTTTTGGGACCCCTGACATTTATACAGCGCCCAGTGCTATAAAAATGCAGTGATTACTATGTAAATGTCACTGATAGGGAAGGTTTAACACTAGGGGGCGATCAAGGGGCTAAATGTGTGTTTCCTAGATTTGTTCTAACTGTATGGGGATGTGACTGACTGGGGGAGGAGACATATCGTTGTTCCTACTTAGTATGCGCGCGTGCCCCCAAGCAGCTCTTAAAGTGTACAACGTACCCATATGGGGTTTTGCCCAGCAGAGCCTTTCTGCCAACTTATATCGGCGCGAGACGGTTGGCAACTGGTTAAGGTACAGTGTCTTGAAACTCTTCTTAGTGTAGCGCCCCCCTGGGTCTACTAGGGGCAAGGGGTTACCTCCAGAGGCAGGGAGCGAGCTTACATTCACCCCAGGGCTGAGTCCAAGACTATAATGGGAAGTATAGAACAGAAATTGGGGGCCAGTCACTTTAGATATTTTTCAATGCTTTAATGAGGAACTTGAAAGTAGTAATAGGAGAGAGGATTAGGGGAGGTTTCAGATACCATTTGCAGACCACTTACAGACTCTTTGAATCCAAAAGTTAAACAGCTTTCTCATATAGCAGATCTTGACTACCTGAATAGGCCTCTCACACAGACCTAGCAGCCGATAGAATTACTGGACAAGCATCTCTCACAGATTTAGCAGCCAGTATAACTCCTGAATAAGCCCCTCTCACAGACTTAGCAGCCAGTATAACTCCTGAATAAGCCCCTCTCACAGACTTAGCAGCCAGGAGCTTGTTACTACGGTTTAGATTGTAAAATGGGATTCAGCTTCACCGTGTCAGAACCTTTAAGCCATCCGGCAACACTGTAAGAGCAATTTTATAGGTGCATCCTCCAAACTAGTCACCAGGCCCTCCTGAGAGTCCAGCCTTCATCCTGGCTCTCTCCAGCAAGGGTCCTCCCATGGATCTTCTCAGCTTGGCTCGGCTTTTCCCACACAGGCAAGAAAGCCTAAGGACCACCTCAGGATTAGCAGCCCCCAGACAGGCTTCTGGGCCTACTTGCAGAATTTACAGCAGCACATCCTCAGGCCAGGAGGGCCAGAGGAAAGAAGAGACCAGAGCACATGGCCCTGCCCAATAAATACCCCTTTTTCAGAATTACAGAGGCTAGGAACCTCTTACTAGGGATGGGCAAATGGTTCGGCCCGAGCATAAGTTGGGGACGAACTTTCGATGTTTGGACGTTTGGTGAACAGCCGAACAAAGGGGTCGTTTGATCGTTTGCCCCACCCCCCCCAAACCAACCATATGTATGCCTAATTACTTGCATTTAAGCCTTCAAAATGGGCACTTTTGATATTTGATATTCGGGTCCCATTGACTTTAATGGGGTTCGTTATTTGGGTCCGAACTTTTTACGGCATTCGGATGTTCTGGTCCGAACCGAACAGTGGTCCGTTCGGCCCATCCCTACCTCTTACTGGGCTGTTCTGGAAGAAGAAGAATTATTCATAGTTCAATCTAGTTGTAATTCTCATACTGGCCTGTGGTACCAGTGACACCTACTGGCGACAGCAAGAAATGCACAACTCAACAAAGTTGAAATCAGAGCAGAACCAAATAAACTATACAATCAAATCTGAGCTCAGCCAAAAACTAAATTTACAATATAGCCCCAATTTTAGGAATAGGGGGCTACATTAGCAACTGCTGCCCCTCTTTCCTTAAAGCACTTAAACAATACTGAAAAAAGTACAAAAAGGATAATGTATAGGCACCCTTGGTACTATCAAATACCTGTTGTATTCTTCAAATCAATATCTACGGCCCTGTAGAGTCCTTTGGATTCTAGGCCTAGGCCCTACACAGAGCCTCTACTTCTGGGATTTAACTCAAGCCTTTCTGGTGCCAAGATTTACTCTCAGGCATAAGAGTCTTTAAAGCTGAACTTCAGTTAACATCTAAAATTAGCCTCCTAATTTCCTCTCCACTCTATAGCATCCCCCTTTTTTTTTGTTACTTAGCTTGTCCCTGTTCTGAGGAATTCATCCACTTGGCCCCTGAGACATCATCATAGGGGCTAGGGGGCTGAAAAATCCTTTACCCACGACAGCCAGCAGGTGGGATTGATAGGGCTTCTTACATGATTTCCAGTTAACTATGGCTCCTACCAGAATGTTTTCCTCCCATAATCTAGAGTTTAGCATTCAAGCTGCACACCAGGAATTCAGCCAATTTGTAAAATGTTCTGGCATATTCGAGTTAAGTCCAATAAGGTGCATTGAACCTCGTGGACTTATCTCACACTTTTGGGGGCTTATCTGACAGTTCTGAGAGTACATCCATGTCTACACTCCCGAAGCTCTGACAGGAGAGGCATTGTCTTCTCACACACAGCGTCTTTCCCTGCCCCTTTCTTCTGCCCATTCAGAGAAGCCTTTGTATTTTGTGAATGAGTTTACATAACACAAAGTTCTCTCTGATTGGACAGTTGGAAGGGAGGAGTGAGTAGAGCGGCTGCATGCAATTCTGCAGCTGCTGGAGCTGAGACCAAAAAGGTACAGCATAGGAGCAGCAGAAGTATAACAATAGCTATGCTTCAAACACGCTGTAAAAATGAAAATTGTAAATGAAAGCGCCAAGTCCATGATGTGGCATGCACCTTGTTGGACTTAATCCTTAGCAATCCAGAACATTTTTCAAAATGGCTAAATTCCTGGAGTACAGCTTTAAAGTTTAGTTAGAAGAGAAATTAGCAATCAGTGTGTGCCTCCAAGTTTTGAATGGCAGGTGTCTGCTGTCAGTTGGCAGACAATGTTAGTACACTTGGCATCTTTCAACACATACATATTTTGCTTCCTACAACCAACTTTGAAAGTAAACTGCACCTACAAAGGCACTTAGATGGAATTGAGAAACATTTCAAACACGTACCTGGAAGCTCACTGCATTTGCCCAAGCTCCAACAATGAGAAAGTCACATTGAGAAGCTTCTCAACCTAAAATAGACCATGATGACTACACCACCACACACACACATGCACCTTTCACATAGCAAAGGTCAGCTATGAGTAGAACAGTAGTCACAGTTTAACACACAATTAAAAAATGCTTAAAAGTCTACAGATGTCATTTACATTTACATGCTTGAACATGTACTCACGGGAGACAGTTGGGCTTGTTGGAGGTGAAAACTGTAGAAGTCTGGGATCAATAAATGGACTGAACGAAGTAGTGGAAGATGAGCTAGTTTTTGCTTGTGGACTTTCACCATTTGGTGTCTGAAAAGGATGAGAGAAAACTTACCACTAAATAATAACAAAAGTAGAATTGATATAATATATAACCAAATCTGTGCAACCGTAAAATGTCAGCAATAGGTACAACACTGAAAGCACATGTGATCTAACTAAAAAGCCTAAAGGAACAGCACTTGTAAATAGCTGAGAGCAGGTACCTTTACATATAGGCTTGGTCTTCCCCAATCCTCATTCAAATCTGCCTTAAATTCTCTGTACCTTTTGCTGTAGAGTATAGACAAACCACTCATACAGTACAACAACAATTCCTTAACAGGCATGTAAAAAGCCTGGTATAGTTACATGAGGAGTTCATGCAGACAGTGACTAAGAAAGTCACTAACTTTATAGCTGATTTGGCATGGCTCTGGATGGTGTGGGGCCATAGGATGGAAGCAAAAATACCTGTTAGCTACTTATTGGTTCTGTCAGTTTATGAAATATAGTGGGCAACATGTTCAATTTATTGGGAAATCTCAATGGTTTGGGGTCAATTTAACTTTTGACAAAAGATTCATAGAGCACAGTGGGTTAGCTAAGCAAGAATTACATAAGTGGCTGTCTGCCCTTTAAAGGAGAAGTATAGCAAAAGCATTTTTGTCCGTACTTCTCCTGTGGGACACAGGAGTGCAGTAAGTTCTGCACTCCTGTGACCTGTTTTAAGCTGACAGGGGGCTAAAGCCCGCTGTTGGCTGATGTCACAGAGATGGTCCAGGCTCTGAAAAGATCCAGACCATTTGATTGGGATCCACTCAGAATCCTGGAACAGCAGCTGGCTAAGCCTCTCTCAGCAGGCTCAGTTATAAGCTCTCTGCAGGCCCAAGAGCTGAGTGATCAGTACTGTTTGATCACTCAATTCTCAGTCTTAGAGGCAGCAGCATAGGAAAGCTGCAGCTGGGATCTGTGCTGCAGCCATCTAGGTGAGTATTCCCATTCTTCCATTTTTGTTCAATGTCTGTGGACTGAACTGTACAACAGAATCCCTGAGAAGTCATCCACTTAAAGTGACATTAAACCCAAACCTAAAGCATTTGTATACCGCGCTTGGTGATGTTTACCTACAGGTAAGCCCATAATAAGGCTTACCTGTTAAAAAGAAAATCTCCTAAGCCTGCACAGTTTAGGAGATATTGACCCTGCACGCAGCCGCTGACGTCAGCGGTGCGGCGTTCTGCAGGTTCGGTGTATCCTGCCGGAACAGACGGCTCCTGCGCACTTGCACGGGAGTGACATCACTCACAGCACCGGAGCCAGCAATCCCGGAAGAAACACAGAGGGAACATCTCAGCTCCCGCAGCAGTGACCGGACGCCATTGCAGGGCTTCATCCTAAGGAAAGTATTTCATAATGTGCTAGTATGCAATGCAGAATAGCATATTATGCTATTGATTTGAGGCTCTTTTTCCCCAGCAATTTACCGCTTTAACGTGGTTCTAAAGGCTGAGAGTTTTTTTTTTTACCTGCCTGCTCAAAGAGGAGGGGCCAAAAGTGCCAGGCAGGGACCCACAAAGAAGAGGATTGGGGCTACTCTGTGCAAAACCATTGCACAGCGCAGGTAAATATGACATGTTTGTTATTTCAGAAAAAAAAACAAAGCTTTAGTATTACTTTCAATTTCTGAAGATAGTATCACATCTGATTACACGTGCTGTTTATTTTTTAAACTATGTTGTGATTGCAATTACCAGGTGATCTGGCAGCTCCCTATTGAGACTGGCAACACTGATGTAAGCAATGATGTAAGCAATCTTCACTTTTCGGTGTTGTCACTCTGCTCATGCTTTGATTTTTTTTCCCTTCTCAATAAGCTGCCCCACATGACACTGCTGGTGCCATGCAGGGCAGTGCCATGAATGTAATTGACAACAGAGCATTTCTCCATTGCTCTGTTGTTTATCATTGTCATTTATGTAAATATGTGGGCGGAGTTCTGGCAGTCACATGAATGACTAAAAAAAATGGTCAATATGTAAATATTATGTGAAACAAGCCTTGTTGCAATGCTTACATTCATGTGCTTTGTTTCACATACAGTTATATAATTTTGGAGTGATTTTTAAATTGATCATGTGACTGCCAGAACTCCGCCCACATATTCACATAAATGGCAATGATAAACAGCACATCAATGAGGAAATGCTTTGCTGCCAATCATTGCTGAATATGTAGGTAGAAATTTGGAAATCATGTTCTTGATTAAAATCATCTCCAATCCAAATCTAAATAACATTATGTGAAACAAAAACACATGAAAGCAAATATTATTTTATTGGGTTTGATTCACATGTTGTTTACAACTGACAGAACATCATCCTTTTATACTTTCATAGACAGTAGTGATAAGTAATGGAATGATGAGGAAATGTTCCACTGTCAATCATGTTCCTGGAGCCACCCCACATGACCTCAGGTGTGGCACCTGTGGTGGCTGAGACACTACAAAGATTTTTTTTAATATACATACCATAATAACTGTCCATGTCCATACATGCGAGCATGCATTGCTTTCTTGTGGTTCAATGTACTGTATTTTCTGGCGTATAAGACTACCTTTTACACTTAAAAAAAATGCCCAAAAATCGGGGGTCGTCTTATACGCTGGGTATACAATGCTGCCCGATGGATGTCAGCCCCCAAATGTCTGCTAATACTGTATGTGGCTTCAGCTACAAACAGTATACGCCGTTGAGCCAATCCCGGCGAGCGATACAGTATATTCCATTAATGAATACAGATCCTGCTTGGATTGGAGTAACAACCTCTGCCAATCCGAGCAGGCTACATAGAGTAGCCTGCTCGGATTGGCTTTGAGAGAGAGAGAGAGAGGCAAGGGCTGATGATGCTACAGCCTCTGCCAATCCAAGCAGACGTGGTATTCATTAAAATAATACACCGCTCACCATACTTCCCTGGGTAAATCCATTCACTGAGCTCCTACTACTATACATCCTGCTATTTGCCTTTGAGGTCCCAGGCACCCAAGAGGGACAGGTAAATCTGGGACATATGACAGGGGGTTTATTAAATGCATTTTGGTGGACAATTCCCATAGAATGTAACCCAAAAGTGGTATAGGTTTGGTTGGTGAAAAATTCTACTTTCCAGAGTTGTGGCATTCAAGAGATCTCCGTTTGTGTTATTATTGTTTGATTTACTTTATGACATATCACAGCATGGGGGATGAGTAGTTGGCATTCTTGCTTTGTGTTTTTTAATGGTTCTAATGTTTTTTTTAAATGGTGTTGCCTCAGAAGGGGGGGGGGGGGGTAGTCTTATACCGCGAGTATTGCCCAAAACCTATGTTTTCACTTGAAAAATAGGGGATCGTCTTATACGCCCAGTCACCTTATACGCCGGCAAATACGGTATATAATGCCATTTACATTTAGATTAGGTTTTTCTTTTTTCAATCACATAACCGTTCACATATTGCGCATAAACTTACTGAAGAACTGCAAAAGGTTCACGTGACTGACTCTAAAACGACCTAAAAACATATTTACAAATCTTCTAATTCACCAATATATTAACAATGATTTAATCATGCCATGCTCTACATATTAATTAAAGCATGTGGATTTAATGACACTTTACGTCTGTAAATTGCAACTTTAGCTATGGAGCCTGTAAACAACTACCCCTTTGACAAACTATAAATATAGATACTAACATGGAAAAGGAAAAACATGTTTAAAATGTACTTGTTTTAAACCCTATCATATCAAAGAATTTATGTTCAGAACAACATTCCCATTCCCATATGTATAAAACCACATTTCTTTTAAATCCTAATGATAACCATCTGACCAGTCATATTATGCAAGGCCATTGTGCCCATAAAAAAATATATTAGACATGGGAACTGTTTACTGTTTACAAATTGGTTCTAATGTTTTTTTTAAATGGTGTTGCCTCAGAAGGGGGGTAGTCTTATACCGCAAGTATTGCCCAAAACCTATGTTTTCACTTGAAAAATAGGGGATCGTCTTATACGCCCTGTCGCCTTATATGCCGGCAAATACGGTATATAATGCCATTTACATTTAGATTAGGTTTTTCTTTTTTCAATCACATAACCGTTCACATATTGCGCATAAACTTACTGAAGAACTGCAAAAGGTTCACGTGACTGACTCTAAAACGACCTAAAAACATATTTACAAATCTTCTAATTCACCAATATATTAACAATGATTTAATCATGCCATGCTCTACATATTAATTAAAGCATGTGGATTTAATGACACTTTACGTCTGTAAATTGCAACTTTAGCTATGGAGCCTGTAAACAACTACCCCTTTGACAAACTATAAATATAGATACTAACATGGAAAAGGAAAAACATGTTTAAAATGTATTTGTTTTAAACCCTATCATAGCAAAGAATTTATGTTCAGAACAACATTCCCATTCCCATATGTATAAAACCAAATTTCTTTTAAATCCTAATGATAACCATCTGACCAGTCATATTATGCAAGGCCATTGTGCCCATAAAAAAATATATTAGACATGGGAACTGTTTACTGTTTACAAAAGACCGTTTGTATAAAAACACTATACGGTAGCGATAAAAAAAAAGAAAAAGAAAAAAAAAAGATCAACTGCCAATCCTAACAATGTATACTTCTAGATTCCAAACAGGTATTCAGGAACCAGATGGGTAATAAATTCCCCTTACATAACTGACTGCGTTTCTGCATGGCCATGAAATTGCCAAGAAAAGAAGAAAGGTAGAGGTAAAGTTGGTGACTTTTATTCCATGCAATTGTATTTTGCTCATGAAAATTCAACATTGTCAGCAGTTTAATGGTACACTCAAACTGACAGCACAGAGAGAAGAGAGAACTTGATGTTATGACAGTATTTACTTCACAGAAACGTCTATGAGAAAAATAGTGTATCAAAGTGCAAAAGGTGACCTACAACAAACGAAAGACAAGTTATCTCTCTCTCACTCTTGTTTGGGTGAACAAGCAGAACAAGACATAAAACATAATGATTTCACCTGATCATTTAAAGATTTGTTCATAGGTCTGTGACTTTTTTGAGGACTTTTGTGCTGAATCACTGAAGTCTCTGAAGGATGGCTCTGTTGTAAGAGATCTGGCAGCAGATAATTTTGATTGCAGGAGCTCCAGAGTCCTTGATTGCTGCTGCTGCCACTTTGCTGTTCAGCTGCCTGTTAACACATAATGCAGCAGATTGAAATATACACTAACCCGGATTCGTCTACACGGCAAGATAAATCTGTCATTTTTCTAAAAGGAATGTTCGCTCTGGCAAAGACAAATGTCAGAGCTGAAGACAATTTGTTGTATCAGAAAGTAGCTTTTTAATAGCTACAATGTAAAACAATTTCTCTACAAATATTAGGCTTTTACATTAAAGCCCATCTCAGGGCAATTCTAAACCAACCTTCCAAATACTCCTTTTCCACACCTGTAACAAAAAAAAACAAAAAACTTTTACTTACCTAAATCCATTGCCATACATCCCTCACTGGTGCATCTACCAGCAGTGAAGACCGGTGATCCAGCAATGCAATCTGTGCCCAGGCCAACTAGACCAGTGGTCATCAACCCTGTCCTCAGTGCCCACCAACAGGCCAGGTTTGCAAGATAACTGAAATACATCACAGGTGATATCATTTGCTGCTCAGTGATTGCAGTATTCTAGTCTGCATCTCCCCAAAGTAATACATAAAACCTGGCCTGTTGGTGGGCCCTGAGGACAGGGTTGATGACCACTGAACTAGACCACTTAGACCACTTACAGTACTTGTTTTCTTCAGAGAATAGGGTCAGGTACCCACCCCTTCTTCCCTTAGTCACCATTGTGATCTAGCACTTCTGGAAATCACTCTTCTACCCTGCCTGCCCCCCCCCCCCACTAGGGTTGCCACCTCATCCCTTTAAAACCGAACACATATTAATTGCAGTTTCTGTGGCTGATTAAGGTGATAATTAAACTCACTTGGTGCCTTATCTGCATGAAATTAGCCACAGAACCTGTGTAATTCATATGTGTTCAGGTTTAAAGGGATGAGGTGGCAACTCTACCCCCCACCCCCAACCACAAGGTCACCATGGTCTCCACCACTAACCCCCCACACTCCTTTGAAAAATTAAATTCCCACCAGCAACAATAAAGTCTCCAGCAACATCAATACCTCAGAAGCAAAAATAAATACCCTAGCAACAAAATTGGACTTCTATACAGCAACAGACTCCTGCAAGAGCTATACTAGACCCCTCCTAAGAGATTATACACATTAACAATCTGCCAGTCAGTGCAGGAAAGGGTAATATAAGAATGCCATCCCCAGTATTTACTGTAGTAAAGACCAAAGGCAGTCAAAACTAAGGAGTAGCCACAGGCCTGATCACTTTTCCTTCTTTGTGCCAATTTACGGAGAGGCAGAGGAAGACCTGCTCTTAAGAGAGTGAGAGGCAGGGGCATATCACTTTGCCAAAGACTGACAGAACCAGCCTTTGTTAGGATGCTTTGTTGGGAAATGTGGCCCAGGACAAAAGAACAGAACAGAAAACAAAGGATAGGACTTTATCGGTTGCCATCTGTAATAGGAAAGATCAGTACTCATATTTATAAAAAAAAAAAAAAAAAAAAAGTTTAACAACATAGTTTAAATGTCATACAAATATATAAAAAATGTGTGCAATTAACTGCTTCCCAACCAGTCGCCGCAGTTTCACTGCATCAAAATGGCACAGGTGGGCGAATCAACGCTACCTTACATCGGGCACACGGCCGCTTAGGGGGCATGCGCCTAGACGACCCGCACTGGTCGGATTCATTTTAGAACAGATCAGTCTCCAGGTCCAGGCTAATGATTTTTGGCCTGGACCCGCTGATCGGTTCTGATGAATGAAATCCTCCCCTGTCTGTGCAAGTGTAAACACAGGAAGGGGAAGTGATATCATCTCCCCTCGTGGAACTCTTTTCTGTTCCAGAGAGGAGAGAGGACATCCAAACGTGATTTGCAGCACCTGTACTTCCCCCATTCACTGGCCAAACTGTAATTCAGGTGGAAACAGTTGATTTTACGTCACTTGATTATTATTTGCTGTTTTTCACGGAAGATCTCTATAGACCTATTGTGGATCAAATAAATTTTTATGCTGGTCAATTCATTGCTGCTAATCCCCAGTTGACCCTTGCCAGAGATTGGAGACCTATCACGGTCTCTGAATTTAAGACCTTCTGGGCCTATTCCTGCTCATGGGCATAACTGAAAAAAGTGAGTTGTGGTCATATTGGTCCACTGACCCAGTTCACCACATGCCCTTGTTCTCTGCCTCCATGACCAGGACACAATACGAGTAGATCTTGCAGTTCATGCATTTCAATGACAATGAACTCTGCTGTCCTCAGGGTGACCCTGAATACGATCAGCTCTACAAAATTCGGCCCCTTGTAAACCACTTCAACCAGTAGTTTGCAGCCTTGTTTACACCCGATCAAGTTGTCTGCATTGATGAGTCCCTGATTATGTTTTCTGGCCACTTGTCATTCAAACAGTATCTTCCCAGCAAGCGTGCCAGATATGGGGTCAAGATGTATAAATTCTGTGACAGGGCAACAGGCTATACATATCGTTTCATGGTTTACAAGGGAAGAGATAGTTACGTAGAGCCCGAGAACTGCCCAGACTACATAGGGAGCACTGGTGTGATTATGTGGGACTTGGGGTCACCCTTTTTTGGAATTGTATGTGGACAATTATAACACGAGTGCCACTTTTTTGTCACTTGTTTGATAATGGAATTGGCACATGTGGCACCGTGCGATTTAATCGCCGGGTCTTACCCCAGCAGTTTGTAGATTCCTGTCTTAGGCTGGGGGAGATAGCCTGCTTGTAGTGTAATAATTTGCTCACTGTGAAGTGGAGGGATAATAAGAATGTTTTCATTTTGTCCTCCCTTCACGCCAACACAACAATCCAAATTCAAACGGCGACTGGTGTTGTAGAGAAACCCCTCTGTGTCCACAAATTTAACCTTAATATGAGAGAGGTGGACCTCAACGACCAGTTGTTGGCGCCGTACTTAATTGCCCGTAAGCCTCGATTCACACCTATGCATTTTTAGTGCTTTTTGCATTTTGCAGATTTGCACTACAGAACGTGTTCCATAGGAGACCATGTTAAATGGACTGTAGTGCAAAACTGCAAAATGCAAAAAGCACTAAAACTGCATTGATGTAAATCAGGCCTAAGGCCAGATGCTGGTATAAAAAAGTGTTTGTACAGTATATTTATTCCAATTTGGTTCTGCTGAATGCTTATGTGCTATACAAAGCTTCAGGATGAACTGGATCCTTCCTTAAATTCCAAGAAGAGATCATAACAGCCCTTCTGTTTCCAGAGGGTACTGTGGCCCAACTTCCCAATCCAAATGCAGTGAGCCGGCTGTATGAGAGGCATTTTTGTTATGTCCCCCTACCCAAAGAAATCCCCAAAGAAGATGCCATGTCTGTAGAAAGTGTGGATTTAAGCATGAAACTCGCTTTTATTGTCCCTCCTGTCCTGACTAACCTGGTCTTTGCATTGGTGAATGTTTTGAACGCTACCACACACTAGTGGAATATTAGCATAGGGTACAGCATTGCACAGTCCTAGGGTACACTTACACAGGGTCTCGAAAGATGAGATAGCCATCACATTTTGAGAGACCCTAATCTGGAACGGTTACATTTTATATAAAAGTGCAAAAAAAACAGAAATAAATAAATAAATAAAACAGCCAAAAATACTTGTGGTTTTATTTTTCTTCTCTCTCTATTGTTCCCCCCCTTATGTTCGCTCCCTGTTGTCCACTCTATTTTTCACTCTCTATTATTACTGTATTTTAGAACTGTAATGTTTTATTTTTACCATTCGGCTGCAGCACAGATTTATTTATTCTGACAGCAACAGCGTTTCCGCCCACGATACGTAAAGCCATGACTCCAGCACTATAGGAGGTGATTTCACCACCACAGTTAAAAAAAAGAGCATATATTCTGAAGCATGGATTGCCCCCGTGCTTCTGCATATATTTTTAAAGGCACACATTGCGTTAAAAAATGTTTTATTTTTACTATGTCTTATTGTATTTGCTTTACAGGTATGGCATGTCTTACTGTTATACTGTAATGTTACTTTGTTTTATTGTTAACCATCATTTGCTTAGCAGGTAAACCATTCAGCTGCAGCACTGATTTATTTATCTTGACAGCAACAGAGTTTGTAAATCAGCGACTCCAGCGCTGTAGGAGATGATTTCACCACCACAGTTAAAACAAAAATGGTGCATGTATGCCCATCATTATAAGTGGGTGTATGTGAACAGCGGTATTCTTATGTGGGCATACCCACCGATCAATCTCTTTTTTCGTTCAGCCCACAGGCTGCATGAAAAAAAGAACATTACAATGTATGCCCAACAAGGACCAGCAACGTACTGGCATGTTGCTGGAATTTGAGTGGTTATACCAGAATGATCCCTGCAGGCTTAGGTATCATTCGTTTCAGCCAGCGCTCCAAGCAGTGGGAGGGAACGCCCCCCCATGTCTTCCATGTTTTTTTGGGGCTCTCCTGTCCCAACAGGGAACACGAGAATGCAGCCAGGGGTTTCACCAGCTGGCCATAGAGCTGATCGGAGACCAGAATGGCTCCAATCATCTCTATGACCTAAGAAGTTACGAGCATTTCATGACTTGGGTTTCGCTGGATATAAAACAGCGCCATTTGGGAAATTGGAAATGCATTTATAAATAGGAAAGCAAAACATAAAACATTCCACAGACTTAACATGCCTCTCAGCAAATAGCTTGGGGTGATTTCAATCAGTGTCTGGTTAAAGCTTGTAGAAAGAGTTTTTATACTGCACTCTCTTCCCTATCAGGATGTAGGACCCCTGACCCTCTGTCTGGAAAGTACAGACTGGCCCTGTGCTGATCACATGCACTCTCCAAAAAAAAAAAAAACTCCCTAGCAGTACACACTAAACTGAGCATGTGCAGCCTGACTCCAGTAACTCTGTCTTATCTAAACATGTTTTGAAGTCAATGCAAGAAGGGGAGAATCTATGCATACAGAATCAAACAGACTTTTTACACAATGCAGAGGATTAACCCCCACAGTGACTATAACAAGCATGCTGCATATACACAATGATTTTACTATTGTGGGTTTAGTAACACTTTAAAGGTAGAAGCTGAATCATCAACTAGACAAAACAGTTATCAGGGTTAAGTTTAAAGCTCCTTCCCACGCTTTCCTTCTGAACGCTGAGCAGAAACATGAGCTGGAGTTTGGACGGGCTCTTAAAAATTAGAAATGTATGTGAAATTAATGCATTTTTTTCAGAGCAAACATATTGTTGTGCTGTTAAGCATATCTCAGTGTCACGCTTGGCCATATTTTAGTCACAGTAAAGACAACCAATATATCAATATCACCAAACATCACAGACAAGCTGCAGACACCATGATGACAAACATATTAATATTTGTGCCTTGCTGACTCCAGAAAACTTGGGCCCCAGGCAAATGTCCTTGCTGTTTTGCTTTCACACATACATTGATAGGCAAGGCCCTTCCTATAAATCTTTTTGTTAAAAGAACACCATCAGTTGATGTTCTAAAATGTACAATATTAAAGCCTGCTGGTCGTTGCTCATTTAAAGAAAAAGCACCCAAGGGTAAAACACTACAAGTAATTCCAGAAAAAAGCCTTTATATCATTCTCTTATCAGCAGGAAGGGAGAGGAAATAGTGGCCTTTTAAATTACAGAATTAATTCATATGTAATGTGGGTCACTTAGATGCAATTGTTTAAGCCTATTGAAGAAGATAATATCTTGAACAAAATGGAATGAGATTTTAGCACATAGAGTCCTCTGAGCATAATGTCGTATTAATAAGATCTTTCAGCACAGCTTAAAGTGATTTTCAAATGATGGAACAAAATAGTATTTTGACATATATTAATCAACAGGTGGAAATTAGAAACTCATATGCAAGATGCAAATTAAAAGTTGAGTTTGAACACATAAGCATATGTAAGCTAGCTAGCTTAGGACCACCATTTGAGTTATGCTATGAAAATATAAAACACAAATGAATGGTTAGAAAGAACTGTACCAAATTCAAAGGCATCATGTATGTTTTGCAATCAAACTTCCTTCTAACAGCACAAAATGTTATTTAGCTGAAAAATACAAATTTACGTGAAGTACAATGCTTCTAAAACCTTCAGTCATATCATCCATGTCCATGTACCAGCTGCGATCTGGTCACTTAAGTCAAAGCAGGGTTTATGCAAGATTGTGAAAAGGATTGTGATTAAGAAGTGACAGCTACATATTTACCATTTAATTTCCTGGGTTCCCAGAGCCTTGGGTCCCCTTTGACAGATTTCCCATGTACACCCACAGAATACACCCATGCAGTCCTCATAGCCAGCATTGAAACACAGTACTTCACAAAATAGCTACAGGAGACCATAGAAGAAGACCTAATCAAATCATATTCCATCTAGTTCTATGCCGATAATGATAAAGTGAGTATTTCCCTGAAACATGGACTCTGGCCAACTCTGGAGAAGCCATACTGATTAAAGTGGTTGTAAACCCTAACAACCAACTTTGTCCTACAGGTAAGCCTAGATTAAGGCTTACCTGTAGGTCCAAGAAATATCTCCTAAACCTACACGGTTTAGGAGATATTTACCGAAAGACAGGCACCACTGTCTACGGCGCATGCGCCGTAGACAGCGGCGCGCAGGCGCACTGAGCGCGCAGCGGTCAACGGCAATATGCCGCGAGTGGCGACTCCCGTGCGCATGCATGATAGATACACAGAAAATGCATATAAAATGTCCATGTTAAATAGCCTTTATAACGTGGATAGGACATCTGGAATACTCCATGTTCCTGCTTTTATTGTTGCAGTGTTCCACTCTTTGTGGACTTAAACTAACCTTTAATTTTCGTTATAGCAACATGCGTACATAGGGGACAGGAACTTAAAGTGATTGTAAACCTCACTCATGAAATATGAACAAAGCACATCCCTCTATAGTACAGCGATGGCCAAAAGTTTTGAGAAGGACACAAATATACATTTTCAAAGTCTGCTGTCTCAGTTTTTATGATGGCAATTTACGTTTACTCGAGAATGTCGGGAGAAGTTATCAGATTATTTGCAATTAATTGCAAAGTCCCTCTTTGCCATGAAAATTAACTTAATCCCATAAAAACATTTCCACTGCATTTGTGAAGAAAGGCTTCAGGGCACCAAAGAAATTCCAGCAAGCTCCAGGACAGTCTCCTACAGTTAATTCAGCTGTGAGATCCGGGCACCACCAGTGCAGAGCTTGCTCAGGAATGGCAACAGGCAGGTGTGAATACATCTGCATGCACAGTGAGGCCAAGACTTTTGGAGGATGGCCTAGAGTCAAGAAGGGCAGAAAAGAAGCCACTTAATATAAAGGTTATATGCTAGTCATGCTGATGACCAGATCTCCCATCCTGTACGTCCGGCAGTTTGGGATACCACAGATAGGGTCTCTCAATTGGCAAGATGGACCAGAAAACAGAAGAAAAAACTCCTCGTAGAGTAAAAATGTTTCAAAATATATTTAAAATCATTCAAACAGAGTGACATCCATGAAGACATAAGAACATCCTTTGCCCGATAGTTGCATATGGCAGTAAGCAGTAAAAATGGTCTAGGGGTCGGCGTGCGTTCCACCTAGGACTCAGCTATTCTCGAGTAAGGCAAAGAGGGTCAACGATGTCTGGTGAGTAGGGATCTGTGTAGCCATTTACTGGCTTTTTTGCAGCTTTTTACAAGCATTTTAGAAGTGTATTACAAATGTTTTACAGCTTCAGGCACTTTTATTTAGCCAATAAAAAGCACTGCAGGGGGGAGGGGGGGGAGAAGCAGGGGAAATTAGGGGTGGAGAGCTGCTGTTTCAGCAGAAAAAACAGCAACAAAACGCTTGTAAAATTCTCAAGTCAGGCGTTTCAATTGAAGTCTATGGGGCAAAAAACACTTGTAATCTGTCAAAAAAAAGCTCATGTACAGGAATTTTGCTTCAGGGGACAGAACGCTCATAAGTGAACAGGGGCCATTGAAATTAATGGGATTTGGCTTGTTGAGTGTTTTAGAGCTATGTGCTTTAAGCAGAAAATTTCTCAGGTGTGAACGGGGCCTAAGGGTGCTTTCACACGGGTCGGATCAGTGCTGATCCGCCCCGTGGATATCCACTTGCTCAGCGGGGATCGCAGGGCGATCTCCGCTAGCAGGAAGATGACAGGTCTGTTTCTACACGCTGCACAGGGACAGACCTGTCACAGTGCCGCTCTCCCCTATGGGATCCGATCCGATGACGGATGGAAAAATACCTTTTTCCTCCGTCACACTTGATGTCACCGCTGACATCCGATGCTCCATAGAGCTCTATGGATCATCCGTTCAGGTCCGCCTGAAAAACTGACAGGCGGACCTGAATGGATCGTCCATGTGAAAGGGGCCTTAGGGTTCTACTGACTGCTTTTATTCTCACACAACTCCTTAAAGCAGTAGTAAAGCCCTCTTGGTCATTTTTACCTACAGGTAAACCTATAATAAGGTTTACTTGTAGGTAAAATGAATATCTCCTAAACTTGAGGAGACATTCAGCCTGCAAGCAGCCAGTGACATTACTGGCGCATGTGTTCTGAAGGTCTGACATACCTTGCCGGTGTTCTGTTGATTACTGAAGATCACCGGATAGTGCCTCCAACGATCTGTGCATGCACAGTAGTGATTTTCTAATCAGCTGGCATGACATCAATACTGCGCATGCGTAGATCATCGGAGGGATTATCTGACGATCAGCAAAGCTTGGAGGCAGAATCTGACAATCAGATTGTGCATGCTCTCAATGAGCATGCACAAGATGGATAATGCCTCAGAAGATCTGTGCATGCGCCAGCTGATCGGCAGAGGCATTATCCGACGATCTGCAGTAACCGACAGAACACTGGAACTTCAGAGATTCATGCCGAAACCAAGAGCTCCAGCGCGCGTGTGTGGGAGTTACGTAATTGTGGCCAATCCCTTAGCCAAAGTGCACGAACTGAGGATAAAAGGCCCGGGGGAACATGCCAGCCTTCTCAGCAGTGACAGTACAGCGCTGGAGGGCTGTACTGTCCAAGGTGAGAATTTCATAATATGCTAGTATGTGATGCATACTGGCACATTATGCCTATGCCATTTTTTTTTTAACAACATCCTCAGTTTACAACCGCGTTAAAATCAATTTTCATATATAAAAAGTTTGCCCTAAAAAAATAGGCGAGAATAAGAAGAAATAAAGTAGCACAGATGAGGTTACTGGCCAGTCTAGTCTCTAGATGAAATATCCACTATCAAATTAAAATGTATGGTGCATTATAGCTGGGCATTGTCCAAGCCAACTGATACTGCATCTCTTTACAGTATGCAACCTGAATAGAAGTGTCATCTATTTTAAGAGCTAGATCAATATCTTTTTAACCTAAGGTTCTGTAATCAGAATTTAAAATATTCTTGAATTGTATGTTTTAAAGATGTCACATTGATACAAGAGGGTTCTTTTTTAACTGGCAAGTATAAAAAGTACTAAATTCTTATTACAGCAAAAAGTAAGCGTAGAACATTGGCCCTCATTTGTGAAAGAGTTTTTAAAATCAAGATTTTCAATACATGGGATTTTTACTGTCAAACCAGACCAAGGCATATATAATGGTGAAGTACATGTATCTAAAATACAGAAGAGCATTTAATAAATGCTCTAGATATATTGACCTCTTACTAAAACCCTTTCTATTAATACAAACATTTTACCAGTACATGAAGGACAACTGCATAGCGCCCAACTGTCCCGGAGTTTAAGGGACTGTCCCGCTGTCCCTCTTTCCTCCTCATTTTGGTCTGATCTCTATAGTTGTGTATAAAATGCACTATTTATCTTTCAAAAAGGGTGTCCCAGAGCTAAACCTTTGATTCACTTTCTAAATGGTTGCATTTGTAAATTTCGAAAGCCAGTATAAATGAATAGCAGTGGTAAAAAAATAAATAAAAAAATAATTGTGTGTTTAACTAATCATTTTTTTGTAGAATTCTACTTAAGAGGGTGTGACAGGGGGTGTGTCCTATGCCTACATACTTTTGCAGATAGGTGTCCCTAGTTCCCATCTAAAAGGGTTGGGAGGTATGCAACGGAACAACATCAGTTAATACAGACTGAGCAGACATTTTTCCTAAACTACAGTAGTTAGAATGTCTAGTTTGGCCATGCCTGACAACCATTTGGTAATAGACTTGATCACAGGATCATTTATGAGCTTATCCCAGTAGATAGTATCATGGAGATCATTACTGGATCATTCTCATTTATCAGAAAAATTACCATTAACTGCTTGCCGACCGCTTCACACTGATATGTGCCGACAGAAGGGCTCGTACAGGCAAACTAACATATCTGTACGTTGCCCTTTAAGAGGCGGCCAGCGGGTGCGCACCACGACAGCGGCAAGCTCCGTTAGTCGGGTCACGGGTCCCGCGGACTCGATCGCCGCAGGTATAGCCGCGATTGCTTCACAGAGAGGAAGAACACTGTCCCTATGCAGAACGGGGAGATGCTTGTTTACATTAGCATCTCCCCGTTCTGCATAGGGACAGTGTCACTGATCTCTGCTCCCTGTGATCGGGAGCAGAGATCAGTGACGTGTCACACGTAGCTATGCCCCCCCAGTTAGAAACACTGCCCAGGACACACTTAACCCCTACACTGCCCCTAGTGGTTAACCCCTTCACTGCCAGTGTAATTTACACAAGAATCAGTGCATTTGTATAGCACTGATTGCTGTATAAATGACAATGGTCCCAAATATGTGTCAAAAATGTCCAATGTGTCCGCCATAATGTCACAGTCATAATAAATAAAATTAAAAAAAACGCTGATCGACGCCATTACTAGTAAAAAAAAAAAATATTACTAAAAATGCCATAAAACTATCCCCTATTTTGTAAATGCTATAACTTTTGTGCAAACCAATCAATAAACACTTATTGCGATTTTTTTTCACCAAAAATATGTAAAAGAATACGTATACTGAGGAAAAATTAAATTTTTTTATATATATTTTTGGGGGATATTTATTATAGCAAAATGTAAGTTGACACTCTTTTTTGTTTATAGCGCAAAAAATTAAAACCGCAGGGGTGATCAAATACCACCAAAAGAAAGTTCTATTTGTGGGAAAAAAAGGACGTCAATTTTGTTTGGGAGCCACGTCGCACGACAGCGCAATTGTCAGTTAAAGCGATGCAGTGCCGAGTTGCAAAAAGTGCTCTGGTCAGGAAGGGAGTAAATTCTTCTGGGGCTGAAGTGGTTAAAGTGTGTTATTTTTAGCCTACTCCTTTTAATCTGAACAGTCTTGAAGTTTGTAAACCCACTTTGGTATGATCCCCCACACATTTGCTTTATGAAATGTTTAACAAATATTCACTATGCCCTGTGGGTAGGCACTACTATGTCACAGATTTCACAGAGCCTGCCTTCTGAACTAAAGAAGTGCTGAGAGGAGGGGTTTCAGGAGGTGGAGTGCTTGCAGGCAGCAAGGTACCAGAGATGAGATGAGGGAGAGGGAGAGGCACTCCGAAATAGAAAAAGATGACTGGGCAGGGCTGACACCATTTCATGCCATTTCAGTCCAGAAAGAGCACCATGTTGTCAGCCCACAACCAGAAATTAGGAGTCGAGACAAACAATTACAAATGATTATTTCAATAAGAAAGCAATACCATGATGAATAGGTGATGTGAGATAACTGATTAATTTGCATACATACAGTGGGGATGGAAAGTATTCAGACCCCCTTACATTTTCACTCTTTGTTATATTACAGCCATTTGCTAAAATCATTTAAGTTCATTTTTTTCCTCATTAATGTACACAGAGCACCCCATATTGACAGAAAAACGCAGAATTGTTGACATTTTTTGCAGATTTATTAAAAAAGAAAAACTGAAATATCACATGGTCCTAAGTATTCAGACCCTTTGCTGTGACACTCATATTTTACTGCTGTCCATTTCTTCTGATCATCCTTGAAATGGTTCTACACCTTCATTTGAGTCCAACTGTGTTTGATTATACTGATTGGACTTGATTAGGAAAGCCACACACCTGTCTATATAAGACCTTACAGCTCACAGTGCATGTCAGAGCAAATGAGAATCACGAGGTCAAAGGAACAGCCCGAAGAGCTCAGAGACAGAATTGTGGCAAGGCACAGATCTGGCCAAGGTTACAAAAAAATTCTGCTGCACTTAAGGTTCCCAAGAGCACAGTGGCCTCCATAATCCTTAAATGGAAGATGTTTGGGACGACCAGAACCCTTCCTAGCGCTGGCCGTCTGGCCAAACTGAGCTATCGGTGGAGAAGAGTCTTGGTGAGAGAGGTAAAGAAGAACCCAAAGATCACTGTTTCTAAGCTCCAGAGATGCATTTGGGAGATGGGAGAAAGTTGTTGAAAGTCAACCATCACTGCAGCCCTCCACCAGTCGGGGCTTTATGGCAAAATGGCCCGACGGAAGCCTCTCCTCAGTGCAAGACACATGAAAGCCCACATGGAGTTTGCTAAAAAAAACACCTGAAGGAGTCCAAGATGGTGATGGCGGTATGTGTGGAGAAAACCAGGCACCGCTCATCGCCTGTCCAATACAATCCCAACAGTGAAGCATGGTGGTGGCAGCATCATGCTGTGGGGGTGTTTTTCAGCTGCAGGGACAGGGACAGGATGACTGGAGAAGGTTTTCATCCAGGATATCCCTGTACTTGGCCGCATTAATCTTTCCCTCGATTGCAACCAGAGTGCTCAGGACCTCAGAGTGGGCCGAAGCTTTACCTTACAGACCATAGACAATGACCCTAAGCACACAGCTAAAATAACGAAGGAGTGGCTTCACAACTCCGTGACTGTCCTTGAATGGCCCAGCTGGAGCCCTGACTTAAACCCAATTGAGCATCTTTGGAGAGACCTAAAAATGGCTGTCCACCAACGTTTACCATCCAACCTGACAGAACTGGAGAGGATCTGCAAGGAGGAATGGCAGAAGATCCCCAAGTCTAGGTGTGAAAAACGTTGCTTCTTTCCCAAAAAGACTCATGGCTGTATTAGATCAAAAGGGTGCTTCTACTAAATACTGAGCAAAGGGTCTGAATACTTAGAACCATGTGATATTTCAGTTTTTCTTTTTTAATAAATCTGCAAAAATGTCAACAATTCTGTGTTTTTGTGTCAATATGGAGTGCTGTACATTAATGAGGAAAAAAATGAACTTAAATGATTTTAGAAAATGGCTGCAATATTAAATATTTTTTTATATATTTTTATGGACAAAGGGCTTTTATTTTGGATGGGATTATAATGAAATTTTTTTTATTTTTTAGAGACTGACAGTGACCAGAAATGTTAGTTACAGGGAATACTTTAATTTATGTACCCTCTGCATGGAACTTATATACAATATACAGATTGAGAGGGAGAGTGATTCAACTAAATATTGTGCTGCTCATGTTCCTGTAATGTCAAGAAATGTGTTCCTTTTTATACATTTCCTCTCATTTACATCATTCCTGGTCATCCTGAAGTATTTCCCTTTCTAGAGCGACAATGCTTACTCACTCTTTCCTGCAAGAGCCTAAAATGAACTGCAAACAGCTGTGCCAAGGCACAGAACACTGCCAGGTTTAGCTGTAGTCACCCCAGTAAAACTGATTTTCAAATGCCGCTAGACAAGAATCTTGAGGAAGTCCAAATACTGCACACATATAAACAAACTAATTTAACTATAAAACCTTGAAAAGCATGGATACGAATCAACTAATGTTATGTAATTTTATTCTTCAGTGCACAATAACATACAGAAATAGGCAACAATCTGAAAGTGAATAAAGTAGCTGCATGTTTATCATTACTGCAGCTCATAAAGCGATTATAAAAAAGGTACATAAAAAAATAAATAAATAAAATAACAATGATGCCTATACTTACCTGCTCTGTGCAATGGAATTGCACAGAGCGCCCGCGAACCTCCTCCTTTTGGGTCCACTGCCAGCGCTCCTGGCCATTCCCCTCTGTCTAATGCCCCCCCATGAGCAGCCTCTTGCCATGGAGGCACACGTGCATGCTTACACCCGAGCCCCACTGCTGCTTCCATAGACAAAGACAGCAAGACTCAGCCCCACCCTCCACTCCCTCATCACTGGCTATGACTGACAGCACTGGACGCCAATGGCTCCTGGTGTTCCAGCAAAGACAGCGAGACTTGGAAGTGAGGGGAGAGAAGAGCTGCAGCCGGGCACGGTGCTGGATTGAATGAGGGCTCAGGTAAGTAAAAGGGGGGGGGGGGGGTGAGGTGGGAATGCTGACACCTAACATTTTTTCACGTTAATGCAAGGAATGCATGAAGGTAAAAATTGTTTAGGCTTTACAAGCACTTTAAGTATAACTGATAGGTGACTAGGTGTCCCGGGAGCCACACATCAAGTCAAGACCTGCTGTATGATAGTGAATGATATTCACAGACTGGACCCCACCCCCCACTGCATTTCACTCCACCCACCGAAGCTTACTCATGGGGATCTTAACGGTGTCTTAAGTAAAACTGCTACAATGTTCTCATCTATTTCTGTCAGCATCAGCAACTTGACAACATTTTCTATTTTTTTTTATTATTCTAGAAGTACAGAACCTCATGCTTTTTCTTCAGCCATTCCACAAAAAAAATCTAATAGGATTTTCGTTTGACTGACCCAATATTTAGCCAAATGACCTCATCACACATATCTTTAGCATAGGAGTGGCCTTTTATGACTCCTTAGTTACTCATTTTCCTGTAGCTATGAGTATGTTATCTGTACAACACATAGTTACTTATCAGATTCAGGCTTTTGCTCAGACTGGCTCATGCAAGGCAATACAGGCCATATTAATGAAAGACATGTCAATGAATATGTCCAACTGGGTGCATATTACAGATTAGTTATAGTTTTTTCAGCCTACAGTTGCACAACTTAAATATGTACAGTATATACAGAAAATCAATTAAGAAGCACATATCAATAGTTTGAAGAAGACAAATTATTGCAGAAGTCTGTGTGAAACAGTATTTCCAGTCTTATATGTTATAAGGCCCTGTGGTATTTTAGAGTAGAGACTAGGGATGAGCTTCGTGTTCGAGTCGAACGCATGTTCGACTCGAACATCGGTCGTTCGTGCGTTCGCCGAATTCCGAACGTTTGGGCCGTTCGCGGCAAAATTCGTGTGGCCCACAATGCACTGCGATGGCGCAATGCATTGCTGTCTCACGATTGGCCAAGCATGCACTGTGACCCCGCATGCTTGGCCAATCGCAGCGCCAGTAGCGAGGAGAGCAATGGTTGGCCACAGGCATCCTGCCTGTGGCCAATCATAGCTCAGACTGTGTAGTGCACGCCCCACACTATATAAAGCTGCCTTTCAGGCGGCCTCGTGTAGTGTTTGTTAGCATCTGAAGCAGTGGGTGTTCTGTGTACCTTCAACACAGTTACACACCAATCGTTTTTGGCTGATTTACTATTTTGCTCTTGTGTAGTGGTTACTGTCTGTGCCCTGACCGCAGTATACACCACTATATTCACCTCACCTATATAGCTAGTGATCTAGCTTTAATAATAGAGCTTGCAGTCAGTAGTGTTAGTGCGTGCTGTCTGCGTGCTCTGTACCCAGTACATACCACTATATACACCTACAAAGCTGTTCTCTATTTGAGCCCGATTGTCATTTGCTGGAGTTATTGGAAGTTGTGTGTGCCTCCAGCACAGCACAGTATACATCTGTATATACCCCTTTAACTCTGCTGTTTTCTTGTTATTGTCTGCGTGCCCTGACCGCAGTATACACCGTGATATTCACCTCACCTATATAGCTAGTGGTCCATCTTTAACAATAGAGCTTGCAGTCAGCAGTGTCACTCAGGAGATAGTGCGTGCTGTGTGCCTGCTCTGTACCCAGTACATACCGCTATTATCCACCTACATAGCTGTTCTCTATTTGGGCCCGATTGACATCTGCTGGAGTTATTGGAAGTTGTGTGTGCTTCCAGCACAGCACAGTATACATCTGTATATACCCCTTTAACTCTGCTGTTTTCTTGTTATTGTCTGCGTGCCCTGACCGCAGTATACACCGTGATATTCACCTCACCTATATAGCTAGTGGTCCATCTTTAACAATAGAGCTTGCAGTCAGTAGTGTCACTCAGGAGATAGTGCGTGCTGTGTGCCTGCTCTGTACCCAGTACATACCGCTATTATCCACCTACATAGCTGTTCTCTATTTGGGCCCGATTGACATCTGCTGGAGTTATTGGAAGTTGTGTGTGCTTCCAGCACAGCACAGTATACATCTGTATATACCCCTTTAACTCTGCTGTTTTCTTGTTATTGTCTGCGTGCCCTGACCGCAGTATACACCGTGATATTCACCTCACCTATATAGCTAGTGGTCCATCTTTAACAATAGAGCTTGCAGTCAGCAGTGTCACTCAGGAGATAGTGCGTGCTGTGTGCCTGCTCTGTACCCAGTACATACCGCTATTATCCACCTACATAGCTGTTCTCTATTTGGGCCCGATTGACATCTGCTGGAGTTATTGGAAGTTGTGTGTGCTTCCAGCACAGCACAGTATACATCTGTATATACCCCTTTAACTCTGCTGTTTTCTGGTTATTGTCTGCGTGCCCTGACCGCAGTATACACCGTGATATTCACCTCACCTATATAGCTAGTGGTCCATCTTTAACAATAGAGCTTGCAGTCAGTAGTGTCACTCAGGAGATAGTGCGTGCTGTGTGCCTGCTCTGTACCCAGTACATACCGCTATTATCCACCTACATAGCTGTTCTCTATTTGGGCCCGATTGGCATCTGCTGGAGTTATTGGAAGTTGTGTGTGCTTCCAGCACAGCACAGTATACATCTGTATATACCCCTTTAACTCTGCTGTTCTATAAAAAAGGCATCTGCAGGAGTTAGTGGGTGTTGTGTACCTCCAGCACAATATAAACTACCCAACTACTGTTTTACCCAACTCCCTTCAGGCCATTACCATGTCTGGAAGGCCAGCAAGGAGAGGCAGACAGGCGCGAGCCGATAAAAGAGGGCAAGCAGGCTCTGTGTCTAGAGACAACAGTGCTGGTCGTGGACGCGGTGCATTGTCATCAGCACGTGGCCATGGGACATGCTTGTCCTTCTTTTCTGCAGCTGGACATGTTGAACCGCAACATGCCAACGACTTGGTAGAGTGGATGACCAAGCCCTCTTCATCCTCCTCATCCTCTCTCACCCAGTCTCAGGGTAGTAGAAAAGCAGCTGCCAACACATCGTCGTCCCTCCTCTCAATGTCATCATCAGTGACTCCTTCCCTAGACCCACCACGTCCTCCTGAGGAGTCTCCTGAACTCTTTGAGCACAGTGTTGGGTACATGCTCCAGGAGGATGCCCAGTGTTTGGTGGGCTCTGATGATGACACTCAGCTAGAGGAAGGCAGTAGCGTGAGCACAGAGAGAGGGGATGCTCAAGAAGGACAGCAATCTGGCAGTCATGTTCCACAAGCTGCAGCATACTGCCAGGTTTGCTACAGCGATGAAGAGGGAGGGGATGATGAGGGCACTGACTCCACGTGGGTGCCTGGAGGGAGGAGGGAGGAGGAGGAGGAGGAGGAGGCACATGTCCAACGAGGCAGGATGCCCTCCGGGGGCCAGCTTAGGGGCAGCACACCGACTGAATCACACCGCAGAGCTCCGCCTGCGCAGAGCGCTTCCTCTGCGCAGAGCGCTTCCTCTGCGCGTTATTCTAAAAGTTCTTTGGTGTGGGCCTTTTTTGAGACGAGTGCATCAGATCGCACCGCTGCTATTTGCAACATATGTCTCAAGCGTATCTCACGTGGCCAAAACATCAGCCGCTTGGGCACCACATGCTTGACCAGACATTTGTTGACCTGCCATGCAGCTCGTTGGCAAGCATACCTCAAAGACCCACACCAAAGAACAAAGCGGACCTCTCCTTGCTCCTCATCAGCTGGCATCTCCAACCCCACTAGACCTTCAGTCCTCTCTGAAACCTGCTCTGAGAGGAATGAAGGTGTAGAATTAGGTGTGTCACAGCCAAGTGCTTCCGGGAACTCTGCTAGTGGTACATCCACGTCCGATTATAGCAGACAAATGTCCCTGCCCCAGCTGCTGGACTGGCGGAAGAAATTTACTCCCAGCCATCCACATGCCCAGCGGTTGAATGCTAGCTTGGCTAAATTGCTAGCACTTCAACTGCTGCCTTTTCAGTTGGTAGACTCGGCCCCCTTCCGTGAGTTTGTACAATGTGCGGTTCCTCAGTGGCAGGTCCCCAAACGCCACTTTTTCTCACGGAAGGCAATTCCGGCTCTCTACCGGCATGTGGAAGGCAATGTCCTTGCCTCGCTGGACAGGGCGGTCAGTGGTAAGGTGCATATTACCGCTGACTCATGGTCCAGCAGGCATGGACAGGGACGTTACCTGTCTTTCACGGCCCATTGGGTCACTCTTCTGGCTGCTGGGAAGGATGCAGGACAAGGTGCAGTAGTATTGGAGGTTGTTCCGCCACCACGCCTCCAAAATGCTACTATTGGTTGTGACACACCTCTCTCCTCCACCCCCTCCTCTTCTTCTTCCTCCATGGCCTCTTCCAGTGCTCTGTCCTCAGAACCAGCGGTGCTCCGTAGGCGTTGCAGGGGCTACGCAAGTACGCAGGCAAAACGATGCCATGCCGTGCTTGCGCTGGTTTGTTTGGGGGACAGGAGCCACACTGGGGCGGATGTTTTGTCAGCTCTGCAGGGGCAGGCCGAGAGGTGGTTGACGCCACGCCAGCTTAAGCCCGGAATGGTGGTTTGCGACAACGGCACCAACCTCCTCTCCGCCCTCCGACAGGGACAACTGACCCATGTGCCCTGTGTAGCTCACGTCCTTAACCTGGTGGTGCAGCGGTTCTTGGGCAGGTACCCCGGCTTACAGGATGTCCTGAAACAGGCCAGGAGAGTCTGTGTGCATTTCCGCCGATCATTTAATGCCTGTGCTCGGCTGGCTGAGCTCCAAAAGGAGTTGAACCTGCCCAAGAACCGCCTTATATGTGACATGCCCACCAGGTGGAACTCCACGTTGGCCATGCTGCAGCGGCTGCACACGCAGCAGAGGGCCATCAATGAGTACCTGTGCGACTACGGCACCAGGACAGGGTCAGGGGAGCTTGGTTTTTTCTCACCACGCCAGTGGGGCATGATCAGGGATGCATGCACTGTCCTGTCACCGTTTGAGGAGGCCACAAGGATGGTGAGCAGTGACAGTGCATGCATCAGTGACACTATACCTCTTGTCCACCTCTTGGAGCATACGCTGCGTGGAATAATGGACAGGGCACTTGAGGCAGAACAGAGGCAGGAAGAGGAGGACTTCCTTTCCTCTCAAGGCCCCCTTTATCCAGACAGTGTTCCTGCTGTGCCACCCATCACACAGGAAGAGGGTGAGGAGGAGGAAGAGGAGGAGGAGGATGATTGTGTCAGCATGGAGGTGGAGGCTGGCACTCAGCATCAGCAGCAGCAGTCTTATAGGGATGATTTACAGTCCCAAGAAACACGTGGACTTGTACGTGGCTGGGAGGAGGTAGCTGCGGATCATGTTGTCCTTAGTGACCCAGAGGACTCCGGACCGAATGCCTCAGCTAACCTACGCTGCATGGCCTCCCTGATCCTGCAAAGCCTGCGGAAGGATCCTCGTATTCTTCGGATCAAGGAGAGGGACCAATACTGGCTGGCCACTCTCCTTGATCCACGGTACAAGGGTAAGGTTGCCGACCTTATCTTGCCATCGCAGAGGGAGCAGAGGATGAGACATCTCCGGGAGGCCTTGCAGAAAGCTCTGTGCAACGCGTTCCCAGAGACTGGGAGGTCACAAACTCCTGGTCCTGGACAACGTGTTGCTGAGGCATCAGTCAGAAGGAGCGGTGGAGAAGGTGGCCGTCTGACTGATGCTTTCAGACAATTTTTTAGTCCGCAGCCCCAAGGTATGATTGGTTCCAGCACCCATCGCCAGCGTCTAATTTACATGGTGCAGGAATACCTAGGGGCAAGGTCAGACTTGGACACCTTTCCCACTGAAAATCCTCTGGCTTACTGGGTCTTGAGGATGGATCACTGGCCAGAGCTTGCACAGTATGCAATTGAGCTACTGGCCTGTCCTGCATCCAGAGTTCTTTCGGAACGCACCTTCAGTGCTGCTGGTGGCTTCGTTACCGATCACAGGGTGCGCCTGTCCACCGAATCAGTTGATCGACTGACCTTCATCAAGATGAATCAGTCTTGGATCACCCACAGCTACCAAGCACCTGAAGCTGATGTAACCGAATAATTTTTTTTGAAATACCACATCCCTTCAAGACTGCCTATGCTGATGCTGAGTGACTGTCCTGTTATGTTGATTGTCTATCCTCTTCCTCCTCCGCTGATATGTTGGAAGAACATTTTTGGTTCTGGGTGATGCCAGCAGCCCAATTTTTCTGCCCCTGTTTAACAGGGGCGTTTAATTACAATTTTTGATGCAATGCTTTGCAGCAGGGCTAATTCCTGCAATAAAACTAGAGTATATGGCAGAGGTTGCAGTGTGGTGGCACCAGCACCAGTGCCTAAGGCCCAATTTTTCTGCCCCTGTTTAACAGGGGCGTTTAAGTACAATTTTTGATGCAATGCTTTGCAGCAGGGCTAATTCCTGCAAAAAAACTAGAGTGTATGGCAGAGGTTGCAGTGTGATGGCACCAGTGCCTAAGGCCCAATTTTTCTGCCCCTGTTTAACAGGGGCGTTTAAGTAAAATTTTTGATGCAATGCTTTGCAGCAGGGCTAATTCCTGCAATAAAACTAGAGTGTATGGCAGAGGTTGCAGTGTGATGGCACCAGTGCCTAAGGCCCAATTTTTCTGCCCCTGTTTAACAGGGGCGTTTAAGTAAAATTTTTGATGCAATGCTTTGCAGCAGGGCTAATTCCTGCAAAAAAACTAGAGTGTATGGCAGAGGTTGCAGTGTGATGGCACCAGTGCCTAAGGCCCAATTTTTCTGCCCCTGTTTAACAGGGGCGTTTAAGTACAATTTTTGATGCAATGCTTTGCAGCAGGGCTAATTCCTGCAAAAAAACTAGAGTGTATGGCAGAGGTTGCAGTGTGATGGCACCAGTGCCTAAGGCCCAATTTTTCTGCCCCTGTTTAACAGGAGCGTTTAAGTACAATTTTTGATGCAATGCTTTGCAGCAGGGCTAATTCCTGCAATAAAACTAGAGTGTATGGCAGAGGTTGCAGTGTGATGGCACCAGTGCCTAAGGCCCAATTTTTCTGTCCCTGTTTAACAGGGGCGTTTAAGTAAAATTTTTGATGCAATGCTTTGCAGCAGGGCTAATTCCTGCAAAAAAACTAGAGTGTATGGCAGAGGTTGCAGTGTGATGGCACCAGTGCCTAAGGCCCAATTTTTCTGCCCCTGTTTAACAGGGGCGTTTAAGTACAATTTTTGATGCAATGCTTTGCAGCAGGGCTAATTCCTGCAAAAAAACTAGAGTGTATGGCAGAGGTTGCAGTGTGATGGCACCAGTGCCTAAGGCCCAATTTTTCTGCCCCTGTTTAACAGGGACATGTAATTACAATTCTTGATATAATATTTCACAGGAGGGCCCCTTCCTGTGCCCACCCAGAGTAACTGTGAGGACTTATAGTGTTGTGGCACCAGCACCACAACCACCAAAGGTAAATTTTTCTACCACTGTTCAACAATGGCATGTAATTACAATTCTTGATATAATCGTTCACAGCAGGGCGCTCCAGCGCCCACCAAGAGTCACTTTGAGGGCTTACAATGTTGTTGCAAAACCAACACCTTGTTCCGCCATTTCTGCAGAGCATATAGGGCAGGCCCCTACTTTCAAACATCCAACTTACAAACATCTCCTACTTGCAAACGGAAGGAGACAACAGCAAGTGAGATGAAAAAAGATGGACGACAAAACAAATTATACAGGGGTGATAACCCTTCCCTATGTTTTCCAAAAAGCTTAAAAATATTTTTTTTGACTGGAGCTACACTTTAAAAATGTACCAGTTGAAAATTACAAACAGATTCAACTTAACACAACAAACCTACACAGTCCCAGTCTTGTTTGCACCGCCTGCATACTGCTGTTCTCAGTATATAGGGCCTGGGGGCCACACGCATTTCCTTTTTTTAATATGGGTACAGGGTTCCCCTTAATATGCGTACAAGACCCAAATAGGCTGGTAATGGGCAGGGAGGGCTACCCATGCCATTTTTCTGAATGATTTTCAACCATATTGCAGGAACCAGATATAACATTAAAACCGCAAGCAGTTTTAAATGGTGTTATTTCCGCTTAATGTCATTTTGTGCAGGGACTGTTCTAAACACGGGAAACACGTGGCACTTCACAGGCATACTACAGACACCCACCAGGCACCATATTTAAAGGAATATTTCACTTTTTTTTTTCACTTTAATCGTCATTAAAATCAGTACTCCCACCAAAACGGTAGTTTTTAAAACTTTTTTTTGCAGTGACCCATGTCCCCTGAGGCAGGAGGCAGGTCGCCAAACCCTTTTTAGGACACTATCTTGCATATTAGCCGTTAAAATTAGCACTTTCCAATTCGAACGTTCGAGTCCCATAGACTTCAATGGGGTTCTAACGTTTGTACCGAACGCGGGGGTCGTTCGCAAGTTCTGGTGCGAACCGAACCGGGGGGTGTTCGGCTCATCCCTAGTAGAGACCTTTTCAGTGAAAATCTCCTTTGGTTTCCTTGTAACCATTGTCACTAAGGCTACTTTCACACTGGGGCCGCCCGAGCATTAGCGCTAAATCACAGCTTGTTTTGGTGTCACTTTAGCGCTGTTTAGGTGGCACTTTTTGGGCACTAGCGGGGCACTTTTAATCCCGAAGAAGGGATTAAAAATGTCCATGTTGCGGCACTTCTGAAGCACTTTTCAGGTGCTTTGGAAGGGCCGGCCATTTATTGCAATGGATAGGGCACTTTGGGAGCACTAAATATAGCGCTCCCAAACTGCCCCAAAGATGCTGCTTACAGGTCTTTTCCGAACGTCCCACAAATGAACAGCCCCACTGTGAAATGTCGCACTGAAATGAATGGAAGGCGGTTTCCAGGTACTATTTTTAACACTGAAACGCCTGAAAACCTCCTCAGCGTGAAAGGGGCCTTAGAAGAAATCTGCCCCTTGAGAAGTACATTGGCTGCCATTTCCAACTACTTTAAAAAACTTACTGCGGAACCTTGTGACTGCTTAACAGGGCTTCAATGACACCCAGGTTCTGGAAAGTGTGGGCAAAGTGAAGTAACTCTGTCTGTGTGCAGTGTCCTTGTTTCCTGCAAATGGGCAAGTGCCCTCTCATCAATCCTGCGGTCAAAGCCTCATGGTGATGGACTTCCCTCAGACAAAGAAGATGGTGTCCTTGGTTCTTTTCCCCCCTCCACATTGTGTAAAAAAGCTGTTTGATCCTGTGTTCTCTGATCCTCCCCTTCTTCCACTGTCCCCAATCTATCTCCTGATAAGAAATAGCCTTTGTAGTCACTCCGCACATGCTCAGTTTGGTGTGTTTGCTAGAGAGGTTTTTTTTCTCTTAGTAGGGTGCATGTGATCACCACTGTCCTGACGGAGGGTCAGGGTTCCTGCAGCCTCATAGGATAGTCAAAGCAGAATGACAAGCTTTAACCAGACACTGATAGAAGTCACAAGACTGCTATACTCTGCTGATATGAAAATGTATTTATATGTTTATATTTACTAAAATAATTGCATTTCCATGTTCTGTGTACTGTGGGAGACCAGATATAGTGAATGCAGGGTCCTGGGTTTAGTAACCCTTTAATATTGGAAAAAGGAATTTGATATTGCGAAGCGTGTTTACAAGGAAATGTTTAGGAGAAATGTTTGCTGCCATAGTTGGCCTTTCCTTCTGAAAAAGCTGGTTGCTTGGCTGTTATGTTAACACAGTGGTTTCAATACCCTTTAAATCATTGACCTGGAACATGCATATCAAGAAAGCAAAACTGAAGACAAATGTCTATATCAGCACACTTCTGTTTCGAGACTAATCAATAAACTGAAAGTTAGCATGAAAGCCAAGGAGCTAGCACTTTCCAAATGAGAAGTCAGTAATTGCAGCCTCTCTCAGTGAAGGTTCCTTTTAAAGCGGAGTGCCACCCAGAAATGTAACGTCTGCTGTTCGGATTCCTCACATTTGGAACCTTTTGGGGGGGGGGGGGGGGAGCAGATACCTGTCAAATTCAGGTATTTGCTCCCTCTGCTGGGGAAAATTGCTGCAATGTCCAACAAATCCTCCGTAACCCCCCGCTGTCTTCTGGGAGACACACAGCTCCCAGAAGACAGCAGGGACAAATCAGAGTACGCAGCGTGCCCCACACATGCACAGTAGGGAACCAGGAGTGAAGCCAAAAGTCTGGACAGGTAAGTGTCCTTATTCCAAAAGTCAACAGCTACTGTATTTGTAGCTGCTGACTTTTAATTTTCTTTCTGCCAGCGGAACTCCACTTTAAGACCCCTTTCACACTGGGGGCGTTTTGCAGGTGCTATATCGTTAAAAACAGTGCCTGAAAACCACCCTAAAACAGCTACTCCATGCACTCCAGTGTGAAAGCTGGTATGTATTCTTAATTTTAAAAAAAGTACCTTCTATTGCTTTCATTTTCTTCAAATCTCCTTTTTATGCTGCTGTGATCTGCCTCTCTGGTAGAGGGTGGCTACATTCACTCTCCATAGTCCCACTGTAGGTAGAAATGCAGTCCACCTCTCTTGCTATCTCCCATGATGGACTAGGGACTATGACATATGTCACATGACTGCAACTGATGTGCACTGCTTGTTCCAAACAATCAAAGTAAGTGGAAAGGGGGAGGTTTGGGAGCTCTTGGAGGATGTTACAAGGAGGCAGAAAAAGAGTAAGAAATTATTTAATGAAAGATGGATTACAGGACCATTAAGTATTGTATGTGTTTGGATTATTTTTAGAGCAAAAAGGTTTATTAACCACTTGCCGACCAGCCACTGTCATTATACTGTGGTAGGTCGGCACGATCCCACGAGCCGTTGTAGCTGTACGTTGGCTCCTTTAAGCGGGATAGCAGGTGCGTGCACGCTGCACTGCGAGGGTGCCAATGCTTGTGACCGGCGGTCGCGATAACCGCCGGCCATGAGTGATTACGGCCACGAGAGGCAGAACAGGGACGTGTGTGCGTGTAAACACACAAATCCCTGTTCTATTCTGAAAGGAGATGCAGATTGTGAGATCCTAATAGCTAGGAACCACGATCTGTCATCTCCTATAGTCAGCCCCCTCCCCCTACAGTTAGAACGCACAGTCAGGGAACACAGTTAAACCCTTGATCGCCCTCCCCCCCCTAGTGTTAACCCCTTCCCTGCCAGTGACATTTATACAGTAATCAGTGATTTTTTTTTTTAGCACTGATCACTGTATAATTGTCAATGTTCCCAAAAATGTGTCAGTGCTCGATGTGTCCGCCATAATGTCGCAGTTAAAAAAATAAAAATAAATAATAATAACATAAATCTATCCCCTATTTTGTAGATGCTATAACTTCTGTGCAAACCAATCAATAGACACTTATTGCAGTTTTTATTACCAAATATATGTAGAAGAATACATATCGGCCTAAACTGAGAAAAAAAAATAGTTTTTTTAAAAAAAAATTGGGGATATTTATTATAGCAAAAAGTACAAAATATTGTGGTTTTTTTTTTCCAAAAATTGTCACAGTTTTTTATATATATTTTTGGGGGATATTTATTACAGCAAAATGTAAAAAATAATGCGTTTTTTTTTTTCAAAGTTGACACTCTTTTTTGCTTATAGCGCAAAAAAATAAAAACCACAGAGGTAAACAAATACCACTAAAAGAAAGCTCTATTTGTGGGAAAAAAGGAAATCAATTTTTGTTTGGGTACAGCGCCGAAGGACCGCACAATTGTCAGTTAAAATGACGCAGCGCTGCATCGCAAAAAATGGAAGTGGTGAAGGTGAAGTGGTTAAACGATAATTTAGTGTCACTTGTTTCTCGTTCTTCAACACTAACAAACAAACCTGCTGCTTTAGTAGGTAAGAAAAAGGTTAAAGACGATCTTCCATGTTAGATCTTTGTACCTTGTCTCTTTGCATGTTGCTTTGGGGCTTCTCCGCGATTCCATCTGGAACTCTTGTCCTTAAGAAATTCGCTATACCATTGCTCACTGGTTGCCTGGAAACAGAAGCCATTTAACCAACAGATGAGATGTATCATAACATACATTTTGAAAGCTTTACAAATATTCCTACTGCGATGTGTTGGGAAATAAAACCAGGTTTCATCTGCAAGATAATTAATACCATGTCTCTGTGAGAGTATTGCTTGTTGTTGATGACAGCTGCAAACTGGGTTACCGTAGTTATTAAGATGAAAAAAAGTGTTTATGAACTGTAACTTTGAAAATGACTTTATTCCACAGAGTAACTGTATGTGCAATAAGATAACTCTACAATTATACATCAAGTAAATGGTTAACTTTTCAGAAATGTGACATACTGGTAATAGCTCGATTTTTCCAGGTAAATATTCCATCTATCTACAAAGGGATGCATTTACCATTTTTAAGCCACTAGGGGGTATCAATTCTCCACTGAATTTGAATTGAATCCAATTCTTCATACACTTTTATGAAGATTGATTCTGCTAAGCTTAGACTACAGGAAAATAAAAACATACAAGTTAAAAATGCGCCAGTTTCAGGTAAGGGACTGAAATGTGTACATTAAAGTTAACAAAGGTAACTGCATAACGTCTTTAGCAAAGAGTTTTTATAGTATGTAAATATAAAGTTCTCTAATTTTTGATGCTTCACCCAGAGGTTAACTACCGTATTAATCAGCGTATAACACGCACTGGCGTATAACACGCACCCCAAGTTTAGGAGGGCATTTTAAGGAAAAACGTTTTAGGAGGGAAGTTTAAGGGAAAAAAAAAACTTACATTTAAATGCCCATCAATGCAGCCTTATCAGTGTGCATCTGCAGCCTTGTCCATCATTGCAGAATGATCAGTCTCATTTGCAGCTTGCCCAGCGCGGTTTGCAGCCTTGCCCAGTGTCATTTGCAGCTTGCCCAGCGCGGTTTGCAGCCTTGCCCAGTGTCATTTGCAGCTTGGCAGTGTCATTTTCAGCTTGCCAGTGTCATTTTCAGCTTGCACAGCGCCATTTGCAGCTTGCACAGCGCCATTTGCAGCCTTGCCCACGTTTAAATTTCCCTCTGCTGAGATAGACCGAGCGAGCACCGCCGAAAAATACCGAGCGCTGCCCAAAAAAGACGAGCCTTTTTCGGCAGAGTTCGTTCCAGAAACAGCAGAGAGGCGGGACTGCGAGCGATGCCGAGCAGTCGGCTCGGCCTTTTTCGGCGGCGCTCTGTATTTTTCGTCGGGGCTCTGTATTTTTCGGCGGCGCTCTGTATTTTCAGCTCACAGACAGTGGGGATCGGCGTATAACACGCACCCACAACTTTCCCCCGATTTTAAGGGGGAAAGGTGCGTGTTATACACCGATAAATACGGTGATAACGAGCAAAGGGATTTAAAGTAATTTTAAAATCTTGTTTTTTTTTCCTATAAAAAATAATAAACATGTTATACTTACCTGCCCTGTTGCAGTGGATTTGCACAGAGCAGCCCAGATCCTCCTCTTCTTGGGTCCCTCATCTGTGATCCTGGCCCCTCCCTCCTGTTGAGTGCCCCTCACAGCAAGCAGCTTGCTATGGGGGCACCGGAGCCGAATCACAGCTCCCTGTGTTCATTCAGACATGAAACCCCAACCCAGCCCCACCCACCTCTCTCCCCTGATTGGCTAGCTGACTTTGATTGACAGCAAAGGCAGCCAATGGCACAGCTGCTGTGTCTAAGCCAATCAAGAGGGAGAGTCTCGGATGGCTGAGACACTCGTGGACATCGCTGGACAGAGAGGGACCTCAGTTAAGTATTAAGAGGGCTTCTGCACACAGAATGCTTTTTATCTTAATGCATAGAATTTTTTGCCTTTACAACCAACCCCTTTAATTAAAAGTGGTAAACCCAAAACCAGAGATGTAATATATTGCAGCTTACCAATTAGATGTGGTGGCTGCATCAGTTTTTTTGGCTTTTCCTCTCTGTTTTCACCTGGTGATCCAGCCAGTAACACACCTCCTGTATTAGGCCGGCCATAATTCAACAGGAACCAGCTGGATTTAAATCCATCTATAGGCAGGCTGGTTGTTCAGAAGCCAATCTCTCAATCAACTTCTATTCAACCAGCCTGTCAGCTATAGGCAGCAACACCGGTCATTTTATTTTGAGGGCAGGGAACTCTCTCCACCATCAGAATAAAATAGCTTTGTGGGAGGGATTCCCCCATCAATGCCCAGTGTGTTGATGGTGGAATCAAAACTTTTTTTCTGTTTAGTTCAGCCTGCTGGATTTAAAAAAAGGAAAAATGCATAATCTATGGCCTGCCTTAGTGTCCCCCCTACACTAGATGAGGGAGCACAGTGGCACCTTCGCACAGCTGCATTGTTAGTCTGGGAGTTAGGGGAGTGTTAGATTTACTAGCAGTTTTATATACACTAACAAATTGAAGTTGAACCCCAGCTCACACTGCAGTTACAGCATCATTTTTTCCCTTTTGGGATAAAGGTTTTTCATTAATAAATAAAAGCTGGTCATTGTAAGCACCCCTGTCGGTAAATGGTTTGTCTCAATACTTTTAATTGATATATTTGCAGCAGAGTTTGTTCTGTTGAAAAACAACTGACCTACTGGCTGGATCACCAAATGAAAATGAAAGAAATAAAGCCAACAAAAAGAAGCCCAATGCAGCCATCACATCTAAGACTTGGTAAGCTTCAATATAATAAATGTTTGCTTTTGGGTTTAAAACAATTTTAGTCTTACAGATGACTTAGGTTTGTTAAGAGTATGTTAGGGCTGGCTTAGCCCTTCCTTCTCTGGGCTGGCTGCTCAGCTGTCGGCTAATTGCCAGCTTTCATCTCTCTCCACAGTTACCCAGCTGTTCCTGATCCTGCTCATCTGACCTGCCTACTTAAAGCTGTCCAGCTCACTTCATCTCTGCCTTCGCCTTGGTCACATCGCAAGAAATCTCCTGCGTTCCTGTTTAAAGACTGGCTTGCTGACATCCCTTCTGGCTCCTTATCATGCTTGCTGTTCCTCCATTTGGATCCCTGACTTCTGGCCTGGCGGATTACCCGATCTGGTTATTGAACTCTGGCCTGGCTGACTACTCGATCCGATTACTGGGCTCTGGCTATGCTTTGACTATGCTTTTTCTATTTAACTTTTTATTTTTAATTAATAAACAAGTGTGATTTAATTGTACTTCTGTCTCGGTCTGGTTCATGGTTTCTGACAGAGTAAGATTTAATAACTTTTAAGGTATTACTGAGTACCAAAGTTAATTGTAAAACATAAGTGGGAGTTGTCACAGATTATTCCACGAATATCCCTTTGAGCAAGCGAGGCACATTTTTATATTGTATAGAAAACAATGCTAACAAGAAGCTATTGTGGGAATCTGTCTAATGTCCACTTGCAGATGCTTGCAGGGTGTTTGTTAAAACCGTGTTACAGTAAGCCGGTACGGTGGCCGGTATCAGTGACACCTGCAGGACCCATGCTGGACTGCTGGCATCAAAATAGCTGGGGTCAAGTGCTAAGTCCAGCAGCTAATGTTGTGCTAATTTGTGCCCTTGTCAACACGACTTGATCTTATCCTAATGTTACACTAATAATTCGCGCAAACCATCCCCATCCCTCGCATGTTTTGCAGGAAAAGTTTTGTAGCAAAAAAACAAAAAAAACAATTACTATATATATATATATATATATATATATATATATATATATATATATATATATATATATATATATAAACATATATGTTAAGGTAAACAAAACCTGAAAGATTTGATGTGCAGAACCAAGATGTTGACAAAATTAAAATATTGCAGATGTTGATTGTCCAAGAACAAGATTGAAGCTTTTAGCCCTTGTACACACGGTCAGACATTCCGACAACAAAATCTATCTGATTTTGTCCGATGGATTTTGTCCGAAACTTGTGTTGCATACACACGGTCAGACAAATTTGTCGGAAAATCCGATCGTTCAGAACGTGATGCCGTTATTTCGTTACGACGGGACTACGTTCAGGCTAGTAGCCAATAGCTTTGGTCTAGGAATTTGATCTGAGCATGCGTGGCACTTTGTCCGATTGGAATTCTCTACAAACGATCGAACAAAGTAATGTTGTCGGAAAGTTTTATAGCCAAGCTCTAAAACTTGGTCCGTCGGATATTCCGACGGAAACAGTCCGATGGAGCCCCTACACTGTCGGATTATCCGACAACACGGTCCGATCGGACATTTTCCATCGGAATATCCGACCGCGTGTACAAGGGCTTAAAGTTTGTAAACACACCTTGTTCTTTTTTCTTAATTCTACTACTAAAGGACCATGAAGTCTGGTACATGTGATAATTCTTCAAGTTATGTGAATGGGGGTGAGATTTGCCAAATTGTTGGGATAAAGATGTTAAAACAGTCCCCAACACTGTCTGATTGCTCACATGTTCACTTATACATGAGAATGTTTGTTCACTTCAAAGCAAGAACATGCTTTATTTGTCTTCTAAAGCATAGTGGCCAGGTGAGAAATATATTTATTCCAAAGTAATTAGATATTCCTAAAAGCTATACATTTGCTTTTAATGAAAGGCTAACCTTTTTTTCTGCATGTCATCATCGCTGCTGGCAACCTCATCACTTGATGAAGAATAATATGATGCTTTCAAGTAAGATCTGCTATTGTCTTTTCCTTTTCCTACAAGGTTGGGGCTCTATAGTAGAAAGAAAAAAGCACATGTAGAAAATCATTGAAGGCTTCTTTTTAAACAAAATTCCAATTAATAATAAAGATTCGCTGTCAGTGTATTGAACAATATCCTTGGTCGTTACAGTGGTTGCTCTGCCAATGCCAAGATCTGAGGGATGTAAGTCTTATCATTTTGTCCACAGTAGTCTTTTTTTCTTCAACATACTTATTAAAGTAAAAGGAAGTAAAAAGGATATGGGGGACTGACTACTATATTCTGCTGGAATTATAACAAAGTGGCCATAACTACTGTGGAGAGTCCAATATAAGATAACCAGCTTGTTGATCTTGCACTGGGCAGCTATTAAACAACTTATGGGCACATTGCATTCAACCAAATTTTCAGCAAAACCACTAGTAAGCTCACCACTCAACCACTCACTATATTCTTACACATTCAGGGACTCTTGGTAACATCTCCCCTTGAAAAGTTCCCATCACAAACGCCACAATCTCCATTACTCAGCAATTTAGCTTTTTTGCTTTGTCATGTTGTGCAAGGACCTATGAGAGGTTTGCAGCCATCCTCCTGGAAAGATCTTATTCAAAACCCTACTATGATATAGGGCTATTAAGCACCTGTGGTAGATGTGTTTTTTTAGCAAGTCATGTCAGTGCAAACTATAGTTCAAGGAGATAGCAGCCTACTTTTATTAAACAAACTTAAAGAAAACAAAGTCTTCCATGTTAGAATTTCTCCCACGCAGCTTCACAAAACCTTATCTGCAAAAGAGGAAGAAGTGCTAAGCCACCTGGCTATGGTTTAGCAGCACCGCTTCTCTTCTTACCAGTCCTTCTGACTTTATTGCTCACTGCTCAGCTCTTGATTCACTCGGTCTTGTTTACAGTATTTTGCTGTACAGGCCCACTGCTTGCTCTCTAGATAGGCGTTCTCCTGACATCCTGGGCTCTCTTACATTTCTGAGACTTACAGATTCCTCCAGTCCCCTAGACTCTCTCCTGGTTGCCTCAACTCTCTCAGTCTCCCAGACTCTCTAAGCTGTCCTTACTCGCTTAGTCCAATCTCCCCAACACGAAGTACTGTCTTTTTAGTAGAGCACATTTGCCTCCAGACAGGATCGCATACCTGTCCTCAAACGGGAGCACACCTCCCCCCTGGCTGGAGCCCTGAGCTATGCCAAAGCTGGTCTTCAACAAGATCTAGACACAGAGTTAGAGACCTTCTCCCTCACAAAGCACCTTGAAATCTTTAAACAGCAGAGCCCAAACCGGGAATTCAAAAATCTGGAGACAGCTGTACAAACAGTTTTCTCTGGTCATAATCTATAATTCACAATCCTGCACTTTGCATACATGCAAACCTGGTGTCCTTTTTACAGTAATTTTCTCAGTGGCAGGGCCTAGCCCTGTCATACCCACAAATAAAATTAACTTTTTCTTTTTGTAATGTCTTTGGACCTATGAGAGGTTTGCAGCAGATACTTGTTCATCATATATTAGGATCCTTTTGCTAAGTAGCAGAACTGGGTGCTGAGACAGTGCAAAGCATAGGAATGTGCATAGTATTCTAAAGTATAGCAGGATCTGCTGAAATCCCCAAACTATAAAAGAATGTGGCAGGTGACCAAACTTACAAAATTTCTTGGACTGGCACGCCATTTTTAAAAAAAAATATCCTTTTAAAAAGATAGACATTTTAATAAATTAAAATACAAACCAGAATATCACAAGCATTTTTCATAAAGCCTACCGAAATCTTACGGGAGTCCCGATGCACTTCATTTTCAGCTCTTGCCAACTGCTGGGGATAATTCTGTACAGCATAGTTATCTCTCGGCGACCCTACAACAACATAGAATACACATGAATTTCTTCTGCTTACAAACATATTTATAAAGAACTGTGGAACTACAAGGACAATTGGATGGCTATATTTTTCCGGCTTTCAGGTGCATTTCATAGTTCAAGCCAACACACTACAATCTACAGGGATGTAATTTAGCCATAAATTCTGATGATACCTACCTAAACAAAATGCCCTTTGGTAAACTGAGACAGAATGTTATGTGGATGCCCAGGAATAGTTGCCAAAACAAGAAAACAGTTTTCCAGCTTCTAGGATGAAGTTTTTGGATTTCGGCTGTAGAAGTGAGATTGCTGACTGGTATAAAAGCACACAGTATTGCTGTGTTCTAATTTTCAGAAAATCTGTCAGCAGGCCAGTCTATGACACATTGATTGGTCCTACCATCCTAACGTCAACCTGTGTGGTGTTAGAACAAGTCCAGGGCCAAGTATCCAAATTTTTTAATTGAAATGGTTGTGTAAATGGTTTACCCCCTATCTAGAACATCATTTTTTCCTATTATAAATGTTAATAATGCTGAACTAAAGTGTTGGTGCAACACACATGAACCCCGTTTTAAATCCAAACCACTGACTATTTCTTCTAACTTGAATCTTTACTCCACCAACTCCTACTCCTTTCAATTGGTTTGTCAATGTGTTACAATTCCTCTTACATGTACAGTTATGATCACTAAAGAGGCCTTGACTAGAAATATTTTTAAAGCAAAACTCCAGCCAAAAACTTTTTTCTGTGTAATTGCTTGTGGTTCCATACCTTTAGCTAGCATGTTGTCCATTTGGAGACAATGGATGTGCATTATTTAAATAATAGGCTTCCTTGTCTGTGATATCTGTTTTGCAAGACGGGTGGCCACTATGCCATGTATTCCCCCGCCACCGGTCTTGTCCCTGTCCTGCTGTAGTTCTTTACAGTGAGCAGTGACACAATTTAATCCCCACTCTCTCCAGTGGGTAGACCCAGGCACCAGATTCCCGATCTGAAACACCTATTGATGCAACATCATTAGACTGACAGCCCAGGGACTCCTGGTCTGTCCAATCCCCTATGAAGTCATTGGAGGTGGGACAGACTAGTAGTCTCCTCCGCTCTCTCTCAGCTCCACCTGTGATACGCAGGCTATGTGAATGAGCACTAGGCTCAGTTTAAGTGTGCCCCTCCCCACAGTCACATGCTTTCATTGTACCCACCCACATTCACTACAGTTTCCCTTGGCATGATAGGAACTGTAGTTTCTAAACACTGTAACATACCAGGGCAAGATCCAATGTGATCCCTGCATTTCCACCTCCTCCTAGAGCCAGCAGAAACTGGCATTTTTTTTTAATTACAGCAATGACGTCATGAATATTGTATCATAATTTTCCTCTTAACCTGTGAGTAATATATAGTTATAAACCTAACCGTTTATTGCTTTATATAGGTTGGTATACTTGTTTTTTGCTGGCATCCCAGAACTCTTTAAAGCTAGAGAATTTTCTTGAAAGGTTACAGTAATCATTCATACAAACGACATTTCACAATTGGGGCTTTACATACATTTAAACAAGAAAATGGGCTTGACTTGAAATTACACACTGTTTAAAAGATCAGGAACCTATTAATTCATTATAAACAGGTACCTAAACATGGATAAATCATAAGGAAACAGTAATCTGCCAAAACAAAGACTGCACAGTTGCTTAACATTGCTTATTTGCAATATACGGCAGCAAGCTAAATGATCCCATATATCACTACATTTTTTTAGTATACTGTATGCAAGTACAACATAGAGTTAAAGCTTCCTGCATCTGTACTGTAATATCGTTGATGTAAGTAGTAGGCTTAAGAGCAGAAATCCCAGTGGATAAATAATTTCCAGCAGTACATGCCAGTGGGACAAGTGTGAGTTGGAGAGCACTTTACTGAAATGCTAGCAATGTAACTTTAATAATAAGAAAGAATTATGTTTATATAAAGACAATGAGCAAGTTAAAATGTACGAGTTGTGGGACTTAGCAGAAATCCCCTGGAAGCCTCTCCAATTCAGCACTTTTTCCACTGTAAATCTGTTTATCTCCTTGCGAAGGCAGCAATGGTATGGAGCAAGTTCTATCGATTTGCAAGCATCAATTATTTTTAAACCTTCTCCATTTGCTAGCAATGTACAGTACATTACTTTGTGCTAAATTGCATCTTTAAAGTATTCTAAAGAACTGAAACAAAGTTAAAATTAATGCAATTGTGGCTCATGCTTAAAAGAGCAATAATCTGCTTCTTAGATCTTTTATCTAAAGAAACATAAGCTTGGAGGTGCCCAAGCAACATTCTACACTTGAATACGTTGTCTACTTCTAGGAAGCTCTACTTATCCCAAGATACTTTTTATCATATTTATCATAAACTCATACTCCTGTTCTTATGTAATAATAAAAAAAAAAAAAACGATATGCATACACGGGTGTCCTTTATTTTCAGTCTTTAAAACAGGTGTATTCTATATTTTATTGCATTATTATTACTGTTATTTCAAATGATTATTACTGTTATTTCAAGTACATTCTGAAACAGAGTCATAGATTATTTTTACTAGGGGGGGTCAGCCTTGGGTACCCAGAGGAAAACAATTTGGTTGGGCATGACATGGAAAAGTGTGGGTGTGCAAAACAATAGATGGGGCCTACAATTTTAGCTGAGAGTGGCAACCACAGCATGTGAGCAGATGTGTCTCATGGAGCTCCTGCTACTGATCCTTGTACTGATCCTTCCATCAGCAATGATATACATGCACACAGCCTTCAAGTGCTTTCCGGAGTCTCCTGGAGTGCCTCCATGATAACATGCGAAAACAAGGAGGAAGCTGCTGCCCTGGAGGCCCAAAAGGGCGCCCAGCATGCTCTCCCCTGTGCACACCATGTAGCACAGAGAAGCCCAAGGATCCTGTTAGTAAATTGGGTAAGACATCCCATCCTGGTGAGAAGGAGGCATCACAGGATATGCTGTTTGATGCCCAAGAGCATCTAAACTCATAGGGAAAGTAATTCTTTGAGGACTATAAGACATTTCAGGAAATATTGCAAGAGGTGCCATTAGCATCATGTTCCTTGTCAAAGTCAGATAACATAGCAGCATTGGAAGATTGTATGCAGGGTGATGAGGCTGACATACTCTACTGCACAACCCACACTAGGTGAAAGTCTCCAGGGGTTTCATAAATGTATTGCATCTGTTCATATGGCTAGAGATCAGTTGGGAGGGCTGATGGAGGAAGTGTCCCTATTAAGATTTGCAAAAAATTCAGAAATGAACTACAGCAATGAGAGTCACATTAGTGATCTGGAAGACAGACCTCTAATTAGCGAGACTCATTCCACTACAGTCAGCTAAAGCCATCAGTAAAAGGAATGAGAACAGGCTACATTGTAACAATGTCCAGGTTGTGGGCATCCCACAGCGCTCCAAAGTTCTCCAAAGAGATCCCACTGATTTTGTGAAGAAATGAGTGTTGGAGAACACCAACTCGCCGCTGCCACATGGTAACCCTCCTCGACCCCTCTAGACTCTTTTCCCATGTTAACACGTCTCCTGAACTAAAGATACAAATAAATTGTCCTATGTCTGGCCAGAGAATAGCCTAATATTCAATTTAATGGTGTGAAATCTCCACCTGCAATATACAATGCTTTATCCTGCTCAGTTGTGGATTACAGCAGGTGCCAACCCCTGTTCATTGATACTTTGGATGCCTCCACCTGGCTAGAAGACAATGAAGCAGCTATACAGTATGTGAGCAACAACCTAGAGTGGCACAGGATTGATGTTTATTCTCTCCTGTCCCCACACTCTAAACTGTTCCTGTATACTGCCATGCTGTGTATCTTCTTTAGATGAGAACCATACCTATTCTGTTTTGGTAAAGTACTTGCTTTATTTCTGTGTTCAATTTGTGCTTCCTGATGCACTTAATGTGTTACACTACTCCCAGCAACATGCTTAGTATGCTATATGCACTGTTGGTGCTTCTGGGATTCCCTGTGCTACCTTTCTTTGGGTTGGCATACTGGAGCGTACCAAGCCATGTTAGCTGTTTCCCTAGTTGGGATCCAAGTACCGTTGCACCGTTGTGTCTTTGTTTCTAACTTTACTATTGTTTAAGTGAAGTGGATTCAAAATATCCTTAGCTACAGGACTCCCTTGTGGTGTACCTCTGCCTGGTCTTCTGTGTGTGAGTCCTTTAGATTTTGTCTTCATCTCACCACCTGAAGTGGAGGTATTCTGAATGAATGGGAATTGCTTGCGTTTTCACAATTTTTGGCATATTCCACCACCTTTGCCCTGTGGAGTAATACCTTATAATTACATAGCCCTTTTGAGAGAACTACGATTATTGCGCCTTAGGCAAATACCAATGACTTATATGTGGACTTCAGGAAACACCTCAAGAAGGAAACTGAGTTTTATGAGATATTCCTGGTTGACCCAAGCTTATCATTCCTTGTTTTTATGAGGCGTGAGCATTTTGATACACAGGTCTTTAGACTTCCAAGAATTCACATCTGGTATAGTTACGGAAGGCAGATATGTTTTCCTTCACTGTTGAATACACATGCTAACTTGTATACTGGCTATGGTATATATCCCCCCACCCTTTGTTGCCACTATGCTACAACAAGTTATTTTCTGTTTGTATGATAAACCTGACATACAGGTATTGTTAATGGGTGACTTTAATGGGTATTTGTGTCCTCAACTGATAAACATCTTCCTGCTTCTACAGCTTTCCAGTATAATGGAACTACCATATTCAGCTATCTCAGGGAGGTTGGATGGAATCATTTTTGGAGAAATAGATATCCATATGTGTCAGTTTTCCTTGTTCTCTAGGTCCTTTATGTCCCTAGTTAGAATTAATCTATGCTTGTGCCCCCATAATATAGAAATTATTTCATACACCTTTCAGATTTTCAGATCACTCCCCTCTGGTGGTGTGGATAATTACTAAGGTCCAAACTACTTTACCAGGAGTCTCATAGAAACTAAACTTATTTCCTTCACATGATTTGATTAAGAAACATATTACAGAATACTTTGTAATGCACGCACAATAACAAGACCCCTTGCTATGCTGGGCAGCCTTAAAGGGTTTTTTAATGGGTTGTTTATTTCCAACAGCACTGCTGTCAAAAATGCAACTGGGGACAGGAGTCTCCGTTGGCCCATCTGATACAAAACCTTGAGTGGGAAGATACATCTTACCCTTCAGATTCTGCTAGAGAGGCTTGGTTCTCACCCTCCTATATGTTCACGACCGTGTGGGCAATTCCTCTGCAGAATGCATTATTTTATACTATGGTATGGTAACATTTAATACATTTTATCTGATAAAAGAAAAAAAAAAAACTACTCATTGACTGAATGACTGACTGAATGACTTGTATAGCGCTACCTATATGAACTGAATCGCCTCAGGGCGCTTTCTTGCCACTGGTGTCCATCTGCAGCTTTTACACGGCCCTTTAACCTGTAGGGTCCAGATACACTTACAACATTGACATACACATACACATATTATGGCCAATTTATTTATTTTTGGACAAGGTCTAATTAACCTACCAGCATGTCTTTGGAGTGTGGGAGGAAACCGGAGTACCCGGAGGAAACCCACGCAGGCACAGGGAGAACATGCAAACTCCAGGCAGATAGTGTCATGGTCGGGATTTGAACCAGCAACCCTATTGCTGCTAGGTGAGAGTGCTAACCACTACACCACTGTGCTGCCCCTTGTACATACATAGTGACATATGGCACTGTTCTTATACCTAAAGATATTCTTTAATTACTGTTCCACAAGCAAGATTCTAACAGGGTCTGTAACACACTGAGTTCATTCAGTAACACACAGGTCAGTAAAGCAAAATAAAAAATGACCTCCCTCCCAAAGCAAAGATCCCTCCACCAATAGACATCTCTCCACTTCCACTATTAAATATAGTTTTATTTTAAATTTTATGCACATAGAGAGCGCCTTATACCTTAAAGAGTAACTCCACTTTTGTTGAGAAAAAAAAAAAAAACAATCACCTCCGTGTGATCTATGTACATTGCAAGAACTTAAACAAATTCTGTTGCAGAGTCCTACCCGTTTCTGTTCCTAAGAAAAAGCTGTATGTTTCACTAACATCCTTGAAATACTGATTTCTGAATGGGTGTGTCTGTGTCCAATATAATCAGCTGATGCACTGACAGTTCTAATGAAGAAAGTTGCAGTGTCTGTATCCCTTTAGAGGCAATTAACTGTAAGTGAGCATCTCACCAAAAATATAATTCCTAATGCAGAGGATATCTAAAATTTGGCTTGTACCTTGATGCAGACTTCTGGGAAAATCAGTGAGCTAATCATACAAGCAGGAAATTACATTTCTGGGGAAGCTTTGTTTTCCAGAAGGCCTCTAAGTTACTATATAGCACTGAAATTTACAGAAGCTGCAGATTAAAAAGGAAAGATCATTTTTCATAACATTAACTTATATATTTTTTTTTTTAATGAAAATTTAGTTACCCTTTAAGGACATTATAGTTTAGTGGAATGCATTACCAGTTCTTTGAATGGTTTTGCTAGTTGCCTGGAGCTGCTCTTTAAATATAGCGGCACATTATTCACATTAGTCAGAATATCTGCTTACTACATTTATTTCACTCTAGTACATTATTCCTAATTTAAGCACTTTGGATTTCAAGGTATATGACACCCTGACTGCTTTAGGGGGCAGTGGTAGCCAACTGCATTAGATCATTACTGCATCTGTCATGCGTCACTCTATTTGAATGGCAGCCACTGAAGCAATGTCACTTTTAATTGCAATATAAGACTTGTGATTTAAATGTATTGTCACTTTTTAATGAAATCACTCAGGGTAAACTTTGATGTCTAATCTGTCATCCAGCCTCAGTGTCCAGTCAAGTAACTCTAATACACACAAAAAAAGGAGACAAAGTAACTAAAATAAAAATTTGTTGTTACTGACTATTTATACAGCCAACAATATAAATCCTGTAGATTACATTTTTCTTACAACCTGCCAAAAATATTACCAAAATCTGCAAAAGCAATCAAAATCAATGTTCAGAATACCGAGGGCCAAACACACTATTGAGATGCAGTGTATTGCAGTAGTGTAGGCATTACGTTCAATAGCAAGTTGTTGTGCTATTTATTTTGAATGGGACCCCAATACACTAAAGTAATGCAGCTCTGATGCACTACCATGCATTGTACCATTTTTTTCTATGGCAGTGCACCACAGGTCCCTTTTTTGGCCTGTTTGTGTGCATTTGGCATCCTATTCAAAATGAGCTTCGAAAGTAAATCAATTAAAAACCCAGAGGTCAGCACCATCCATGGAGGTCTTCGGTCAGATTTAATCTGTTCTATTGCAGTAATGCATGCATGTTAACATGCACTGCATTAGGGCAGTCCCATTTATTTTGAGTGGGCTGTCAATGCATAACATCAAAAGCAAAGCTCTTTTCTGGAAATGCAATGTATGGCCGTACAGTTTTATTGCTGAAGTGCCCTGGGGTACTATTCAAAATAAATTACACCTTAGTGTCCCGACACACATAACATCATAGCTCTTATCTGTCCCTGATTTCGAGGGACTGTCCCTCATTCCTCCTCATTTGTCCCTCATTTTGGTCAGATCTATATAGATGTATATAAAATGCATATTCTATCTATGAAAAAGTGTTTTCCAGCACTAAACCTTTCATCTGATTTCTAAATTGCTGCATTTGTAAATTCCAAAAGCCAATATAAAGGAATAGTATTGGCAAAATTAGCACTTGTGGGTTTAACCAATCTTGTTTTTTTGTACAATTCATCTTTAAGGGGGGCGTGGCAAGGGGTTTGTCCTATGCCTGCATACTTTTCCTGCTAGGTGTCCCTCATTCCCATCTCAAAAAGTTGGGCGGTATGCATAACATGCTTAACCTCAGCTAAATAAAGTGAACTAGTTCTTAAAGCGGTTCTATCCCCATTCTGAGTAGTTTTCTGCACATGGACAATTGCAGGTTATAATATAAATCTAATGATGTCAACCGTGCATGCGCCGTTTGTCCTAATTTTCCAGCAAGCTTATGCTGCCGGAAAAATGCAGGGTCTATGCCTAAATTAGAGGCAGGGTCTAATGCAGGGTCTAGTGCAGGGTCTAGTGTCGGCATCAGCCCCGACATCCCCCGATACTCCTTTCTACTCCTTCCGCATTAAGAGGATCGTCTCCGATTCACTGCACTTCGTTTCCGAAGTAAGCGTTTTAAAGCTTGATACTGATGAATTCTTGATTAAAGAAAATTTGTCAAAGACCTGGGAAATTCAAACTGAAAATGAAGAAATGTATATCTTTAGAAACTGAGCAATATGTGCAAAACCACTATCAGCAAGTTAAACTTAGTCCCACGACCAGTAACTTCCAAAGCCCATCTTCCATAGAGATTAATAAACATACTCAAAATTATGCAAAATGGCAATTTAACATATGTTTGACACAGGAAGCAATGCAGATCAAACCTTCTCTACCCTAAATCCCCCAAAAAACGACCGGGAAAAACACACTCATTGTTATAAAAACACAGCACCAACACAGCCTAGGAACTTATGTCAGTATCCCATGTTGACACTCCTGTTTGCATGAAAATGCATGGAGGTGTGTTGCACAAATGTCTGTGCATGCATCTTATTCCAGAACTGACACCAAACATCCTATTTAAAGAAAGAAGTAGTGACAGATGGTTGCTAGGTAATCTACAGCTTGTCTGCAGACCCTGTGTTTGTGGATCCTGATCTTGTGCTTGTCCCGATTTCCTGTTACCGACTTGGCCTGCCTTGGAATTACCTCTGATTCCTGGTTGTTACCCCAGCTCGTTTAAAGACTTTATTCTTACTGATAAACTTTGTATGGCCTTGGATTTGACTCCTGATCACTCCATTATCTCCAATCCTACTGATCACCCATGTATGACCTTGGATTGGCTCCGGACCTCACATTTCTCACTTACATTCTACTGATCACACATGCATGACCTCAGCTTGTCCTCGACACCACTACCCTCCAGTTCTTTCTTGCTGGTTCTATCCTATATGTCAGCATCCTGCCCCTTGCTGGGCCTGATTTGTTTCTCTACAGTGTTTTCCCATGATCCCACAGATACTCTAATCTTCTAACCACCTCCAGAAGCAGCCACAAGCTAACTGGACTTTTGGTATCCGTGATGCTCTGTGCTGTGCACTCCCTGTTACCACCTCCAGGGATGTTCGGCCCAGAGCTGCAATGGAAGCCCTCTTATCACTTTGGCATCTAACCATGTACTGTATGTGACAAATGTCCCTGATAAGATGTTAGCACACCAACTGCACTTATAGTGGGGAATGTTAAGAATGAATGTATAAAAGATAAATTGTTCCTCCTTTGAATTTGCATGTACATTTGTTTTGCGTTAATGGAGCAAAACTGAACATTCTTAGGCTATATTCACGGACTGTGTGAATAGGGAAAATAATGCATTATGGCTACTAGATGGAGCCGAACTATGATAGTCAATGCCATCTAGTGCTCTAATGCTAGGTGCGTGGTGTGCCACTACTTACATTGGCATGGGGCGGGGCTATCCGGTAATGTCACATGGAGGCCCCACCCCTTGTGATGTCACTACCCTTCCATGCCCCAGTTGGTGATGTGGGGAGGGGCAGGGCCTCCATGTGACATCACTGGATGGTCTTGCCCCATGCCGATATAAGTAGTGGCACACCACACACCTAGCGTTAGAGCGTGAGAGAGCGTTGAGTCAATATCGGAGGAAGAACAGAGAGAAGACAGAGAAGAGGCCCGGCAGAGGCAGAAGACAGCAGACAGAGGTAGAAGAACCAAAGAGGGCTAGAAGACATCAGTGGAGAGTGGAGAAGAACCAGAGAGGGGAGAAGAACTGGCAGATGCAGAAGACATCAGCGGAGGAGGCAGAAGAGCAAGGGGAGAAGACGCTGCCTTCATAGTTTCATAGTTTCATAGTTAGTTAGGTTGAATAAAGACACCAGTCCATCCAGTTCAACCTGAGTGAGTGTCTACAATTGTCCCTATCCCTGTACATTGTCTTTGGAGTAAATTCATAAATTCATAAATTACTTTAAAAACCTGTGTACTGCTGTTTATTTTTGACACTTTTTTTGTGGTGAGTAGGTAGGGGTACGATGTACCCCATACCTATTCAAATAGGGTGGGGGCCAGGATCTGGGCTTCCAGATTCCGATAAGCCCCCTGCCTGCAGACCCTAACAACCAACTGCCAGGGTTGTCGGGAAGAGGCCCTTGTCCCCATCAACATGGGGACAAGGTGCTTTGGGGGTGCAAAGCACCCACCCCCCATGTTGAAGGCATGTTGCCCAGTATGGCCCAGGAAGGGGGGGGGCACTCGCCTGTCCCCTCCCTTTTTCTGACCTGCTGGGCTACGTGCTTGGATAAGGGTCTGGCATGGATTTTGGGGGGTGATTCCATGCCGTTTTATTTGTTAAATTTGACATGGAATTTCTCCTAAAGATTCATACCAGACACAAAGTGCTTGGCAATGTCAGAATCAAAGTCGGATCCACTTTCAGCGAATTCGGACAGATGTCAGACTTCAAGTCGCAGGGCAAAGTCGGATCCACAGTCGTACGACTGTTGTGTCATACCAGTGTGAACCCAGCCTTTAGGAGCATAGTTAGATGGCTGATGAGTTTCATCTTATGGAAGCAGTTCATCACCTTGTACTTCCATACAGACTAGTTTATATTTACATTGCCCTGTAAAGTGTGGCATTTGGCATACAGCTGCGAGGTGCTGGGTCACCTTCCTCACCACCTGGGTAGTAATGACAGCCGAATGTGACAGGGAGGTATCATTTTTTGCTGGCTGCCAAACAAAGAGCTGCGGCCAACACACAACTCTGTCCAGCTGTCTTTGCAGCTTAAGGGGGAAGGAGCAATTAGAAGATGTTAAAAAAATGTATCTCACCCACCTCTTTTTACCCCCAACCCCAAATGTAAACCCCCAACCCCTGCCCCCAACCCCAAATGTAAACTTAGCCTAAGACTGCTAAAGGCACCTTTTGCATGGGCTTTTTGATCAGTTCCGCCTGTCAGTTTTTCAGGCATACCTGATCGGAGGTTCAGTGCAGGTCTATGGGGAGGTGGATGTATATGAACTTGTATCCGTTTACATTTGCCAATCTCCAAATCCCTCCAGGTCCAGACAATAAAAAAAGGAAAAGGTCCTTCTCCATTGTTCTAGACCAGGGTTGCTCAACCTTTTGAAGAGTGAGGGCCACTTTGGTTTGGTAACCGTTTGCGGGCCACAATGAAATTAAATGGTTTAGAATTTAGAATTTTTTATTTTGAATAGCATAATGAACATTTTCCTCTTGCCGTTGCAGGAGAAAATGAAGAGGATTGGTTCTTGTATATGCCATCTCTCCTGTCCATGTGCAAAACAGAATGTGACAGGGAGGCTGCACGTGCCCCCTGAAGCATGGGTTGGGGTCGCCATTTTGACCCCTGGCGCTACATCAGTGGTTGGGTGTGTTGTCAAAACATGTCTCAACTATGGGGTTTTACTACCCCCCAAACTGCAAAATTAGTTCTTAATGTCCCAAGCCCTCTATAAGGCTGCTTTCATACTAATTCCACTGCGGTTTACTTACACCGCTGGTGCAGCGCAGTGCACTTGTGTTTTTCCTGCCAGGTTAACTGTGCTTTGCCATAGACTTCTATTATATTCTGCAGGTAGGATTGCCACCTCATCTCTTTAAAACTCAACACATATTACACAGGTTCTGTGGCTGATTAAGCTGGTAATTAAACTCACTTGGTGCCTGATCTGCATTAGATTAGCCTCGGAACCTGTGTAATTTATGTGTTTTGGTTTAGGGCTGGGTTCACACTGCTGTAGAGCAGCTCACAGCAGGGGTCCGATGCATCCCCGTTCATTATTTCTGGTCCGATTTAGGTCTGAATTTTTGTCTGAATTTGGATCTGAAACAGACCAGAAGATGCACAGGACTCCTGTGCAATTCTCTGCAGCCATCTCAGGCTGTGTAAACTGGCTCCATTGAGATCAGGCTCCTGACATGCGAATTGGATACAAAGAAATAATAGCGAACATGCGAATTGGATACAAAGAAAGAATTGCTAATAGTGTGAACCCAGCCTAAAGGGATGAGGTGGCAGCCCACCTGCAGGTATGGTGCACAGTCAGTGAGAGCACCAAAACTCCTACAATCAGTTTGAGGTTGAGGGCAACAGGTTGAGCGCCCCTGTTCTTGACCTAAATGTGAGGGATCAAAGGTAACCTGATGTACGTATACAAACACTTCCTGCTGCCATTGAGAAACGATAGGTCAACCACAGCCCACTGTTAAAGCAGTGTTCCACCCAAAAGTGGAACTTCTGCTTATTTGTCTCCTCCGACCCGTGTTTTTTTGGATCTTGCCACAGCGAGGTACGTCAGAAGTCTAGTCCTCCTTTCTCTGCCGCCAGACTAATTGGAATGTGCAGCGCACTTCACGCATGTGCAGTAGGGAAGCGGGGGTGAAGCCAAAAGGCTGCACTGCTGGGTTCCCTTAGCGGCAATGACGGCAGCTGCACCAGATAACCGATCTGAGGTTCGGCTGAGGTACGGACATTGCGGGCACCCTGGAAAGGTAAGTGTCCATATATTAAAGTCAGCAGTAGGGATGAGCTCCGGCGTGTTCGCACAGCCCACGTGTAGAGCCCACCAGGAAGTCGGCGCAGCGCTAATCACAGGCAGTGAGACATTTCCCGATCTCTGCAGCCGCGCATCAGGACAATGTCTCACTGCCTGTAAGCAGCGCAGTGCCAACTTCCTGGCGGGCTCTGCATGTGGGTTGTGCAAACACGCTGGAGCTCATCCCTAGTCAGCAGCTGCAGCATTTGTAACTGCTGACTTTCAATTTTTTGTGGGGTGGGCAGACCCCCCCTTTAAAATGGGAACAAAAACTGAATGGGCATAAATGTCACAAAACTGACAGATGTTCCAATCTGCTCCAGTTCGGCAGAACATCTGCTTACAGATCCCCTGCTGAACAAGGCGTGTCTGTCTGACACTCCACCCAGCTCAGGCGTGTTCGCATGGAACACGTGTGGAGCCCACCAGGAAGTCAGCGCTGCGCTAATCACAGGCAGTAAGACATTGCCTGATCTCTGCAGCCACGCATCGGGGCAATGTCTTACTGCCTGTGATTAGCGCAGCGCTGCGTAGGGTTGCCAACTTTTCTTCAAGTCAAACCCGAACACTTTAGCTGCTTTTTTTTTTAATAGTATAAACTATACATATATTTTGCTATTAAATAACATTTTTAATCATATGAAGTTAAGAACAAGAGTCCCCCTTTACATCTGAACTTGCAGAGTTCCCTTTCACTGTAAGGGGGGACTCTGCAGACTCTGATGTAAGGGAGAACTCTGGGGACTCTGACCTAAGGGATGCTCTTGGAACCCATATTTTAGGGGGATACTGAGTACTCTGATGTACAGAGAGGACTCTGATGTAAGGGGAAACACTGTGGCCTCTAGTGTAAAGGGGAACTCTGATGTAAGGGGTGCTCTGATAACCCTGATTTACCTTAGTGTACTCACTCAGAGGCAGGAGAGAGAAGGGGGAGAGTTCAGTCACAGACAGGGATGGATGGTGAGCTCACTCACCCCTTGGCAGTCAGCACCTCTCATCCAGATGTAGCTGAGACTGCTGGATTTCAGATTTCCGGCCCCAACTTACTTTCCTATTCTAAGGCACATCCCTGGCGATTGGAGTGTGGGCAGACATAGAGGGGTAGAGGTGGGTGGGAAGAGGAGCAGAACGAGCCCTCTCTTGTCTCCTGTCTGTGTGTGTGTTTGGGGGGGGTTGTTAGTGTTGGCTTTGGGCAGTGTGAAAGAGAGTGTAATAGACACTCTCAGCTTAGACAACTGCAGCCAGCAACTCTGCTGGAAAGCCATAGTCCAGTCTAAATAATGTGTCCGGGTTTCAGGTGGTCTGAAACCCGGACTCATGATTGCAAACCCGAACTGTCCGGGTGAATCCTGGACAGGTGGCAACCCTAGCACTGCGCCGACTTCCTGGCGGGCTCTGCACGTGTTCCATGTGAACACACCTGAGTTCATCCCTAGCAGCCAGTGCTGCAAGATACCACTATACTAGACGACTATACCACCAGACAAATAAATGGAGCTGTCATTCAGACAAGGATATACACTTGCAGAAATGCATCTCATTTTACATAACCATTTCTGTGCTTATTCATCCTGTCCAGTTTTTACAATCACAAATCAATCCCATCATCCATGCATAATAGGCCCATTAAATTAGAAGCATGTTCATGCAGACAAATCACTAGGTCATAAAAAGGTACAAAATCCCAGATTAGTCATAATTCCGCACCTTGGATAAATCTGGCAAATTCCCTTAAGGAGATATACTAGTGATTTTTCCCTGACTATAATACTCCTTTAATGAATGCATCTGTGTACAGATGAAGCAATCACCTGGTTTCAATCTGCTGCTCTGGCTGGCATTTCCAGTTTCATTGCCAATTCTTGAGCTTTCAGACTGGTCTTTGGATTGTTGCAGGAAGCCACTAGTGGAAAAACACATAAGGTTAGTGATTAGTCAGATATGTACAGTTTTGCTAATCAAAGCTGGCTTTATAATTAATATATTACCCTATGTCTCACAGAGGAATGTATGGTCAGCGTATCAGTTAGGACGTAGCAGACAGGTCTTTCTACTAATAGTATTCACTGAGATACATTCCAGCAGCAAGGCCAATGGAGATAGTATGCAATAGCTGGAGGAAAATATACTGGTGGTTCTAGGCTAGATTTCTATGTATGTAACTTGTACTGATTTCAGGCATTGTATTGTGGAAATACTATGCTATAATGAAAAATGTTTTATTAAGAGTATCTGGTATGCTTCGGTGTCTAGGGCCATTTGGAGAGTATTTTTAACATTGTTTGATCTAGAACTAAAAGGCATTTTTTTTTCCGCATATTGTGTAGAGTAAGGAAAGGTTATAACCCCTGCCAGTAAGGATGAGCTCAGGCATTCGCATGCTTCATGTGCAGAACCCGCCAGGAAGTCGGTACTACGCTGCGCTAATCACAGGCAGTGAGACATTGCCCTGATGCGCCGCTGCAGAGATCGGGCAATGTCTCACTGCCTGTGATTAGCACAGTGAAGCGCTGTGCCGACTTCCTGGCGGGCTCTGCACCTGGAGCATGCGAACACGCCTGAGCTCATCCCTACCTGCCAGTTTGTTTGCCATCTATGTCCCCATTAAGAAGATTTACCTTCACTTCCTGTCCCATAGACAAAACAGGAAGAGAGGGGAAATTCCTTCAAAGTGAGGAAACCTTGTTTATCACTAAGCTCATCAGAACTAGCGACCCCATTGGAGGATTTCACCTCTATTCCTGTTTTGAAGACGACCCAAAACTTGAGATTCACTTTTACTCTTGGTGATAACAGGATTAACGGGGGGCGCAGACTGCAAAAAAACCTGACAGATATTCAAATCTGTCTCCGCTATGCCCAAAACTTACAAAAAAAGTTTGCTTTTAGTTATACCTTTAAGGCCTCGTTCACATTAACTACGCCCTTGAAATCGTGCAAATTCATCTAAAATTGCATGTTTTCAACGCTGAATATCAGTTCAACTTTGTGTGTGACCTGAAAGACATCTGTGCAATCGATGCAGCATTGCAAAGACGGCATTGCACTAATTTGAACAGTATGATTGCCGGCAAAAGGGTGCGACTTGTCATGAGATTTGACCTGTCAAATCGCATGACAAATAACTCCAAGGTGAATGGGGGCTAAGGCATGTTTACATCTTTATGATGTAATGGACACTGAAGTATATTAGATTCATACAACACATATACCTGGAGAAGTAGCTTTTTCTTTTTCTTTTTTTTCCCCCAAAGCATCTTTCAGAAAATGTCTGTGCTTGACACAATGTGAAGACACTTGATCCCATTGTGCTTTGTATTGGAGACCCTTTACATAAACCCTTGATCTGGTTTAGTGTGTGAAATAAATTATTGATTTAATGCTACCAGACATTATTTGCATCATTTATGATAAGTATTAGATATGAAATATAATTACTCTCACTTTTGGGGATCGTAGCATTTGTCAAGCAGCTTCCATAAAGCACTAGAGTGAAAAAGTGCATCTAAAGCCATTTTTCTTCCTTCAATGCAGATACTTGCTCCAATGGCAACTATGCAATAGGGCATTTCCTCTCATGTCTTGGTATTTACAGGAAATAAAACATCGCAGTGTGCCAGAGATGGCAAAAAAACCTTCCCTTCTCTATTAAAACTGTGAAAAAAATATTTTTTAAGGAACCACCCTTTACCATCAAAACTTTAAGTCACTGGCCTGAAATAAGTACACAGATGAGGACTTCTGACTTCCAGGATTTATACAATAAGCTTATTGTGGATCATTAACTTAAAGTGTATCTAAAGGCAAAGCTTTTTTCAGTTTTGGATAGAGTGGAGAGGGATTAGAGCACCTGTAAGGTTTTTATTGCTGTCTGTGCTCCCGGTAAGGAGATAAATTTGTCCTGTTTACCATCATCATTGGAAGTGAAAGTAAACAAAAATACCCAAAATATGGGTTGTCCCCAGAAAGGTAATAGCACAGAAATCTTCCAATGGGGAAACTAGTTCGGGTGACCTGAGGGTCTCCAAGGCATTGCCTAAATTTTCAGGGATTTTCTCTCACTTCTTGTATGGCTATGTCCCAGGAAGTGAAGGGAACTCTCCACAATGGCACACAGATGGAGAAAAAAAAAAAACTGACAGGGATTATAACCCTCCTTTGCTCTATCCAAAATGAGAAAAAAAAGTTTTGCCTATAGTTCTACTTTAAAGTCTAAGTTCAACTTTTACAAAAAAAAATAAATGAACATCTTTTTGTAGGGGCGGACTGACCACTCTGGCACTGCCCGAGGGCCCCATGCCACTAAGGGGCCCCATTAGGGTTGCCAGCCTCAATAAAATCAGGGACAGTATGTAAAAATGTGTGTTATTTTTTTTGTTTTTTTTTAAATCCCAAGATTAGAGCTGCCCTGCCTCTCTAGTACCTTTTCAGTGTGTGTATGTGTATTATGTGTGTGTATACTGTGTGTGCATATTGTGTGTCTGTGTGTATACTGTGTGACCCCATAATCTTATTGCCTGGGAGCCCCATAATCTCCTATTGCCCAGGGGCCCCATAATCTTCTCCTATTGCCCAGGGGCCCCATAATCTCCTATTGCCCGGTGGCCCCATGAGTTGTCAGTCCACCCCTGGTACTTTTTTACTCTGTGGCCTGTAAGGCATTGCACTCATGATTGGCAGATTGTGGGTGCAATGCTGTCCTTAACTCTGATATGGGCAGACAGGTACTAAATGGCAGGAAGAACCAATGGGCAGCAAGAGCGCTAACCAGTGCCCTTGCAGTTCATTGAGGATTATAAGCCATTGGCCGCAGAGGACGATGGTACAGAACTGTGTAAATGAATGATGCAGCCATGTGGGTGGATAAGATCTCCTGCCTGCTGTCACAGGGAGAGGGGTTGAGGAAGCAGGAGCTGGAACGTGTTATGTTTTCTTCTCTGAATACATGTGTAAAATGAAATTATTCTTCCAAAAGGTGAAATTATCCTTTAAAACATTAATCCAGCATGTCACCATAGCAGCCAGTAAGCTAGAATTTTCAGAAGGATAGCAATGGCAGCCCATATTTTTCTTTTTTTGATTTTTTTTTTACTGTGGTTGTCTGCAGAACCCTTCAATAGGACTTTGCACAGTAAAATAACCATTTGCATTTTCAATCCAGTGAGAATGAAAAAATATACTCAAAATGATAGGGTATAGATATAAAAGTTTAAAATGAAACGAAACCCTCATATTCTTTACAGCCTAAGGCCTCTTTCACACATGCGGACCGTTTTGTCTGTTTTTCATCCATCCACTGACGGATGAAAAACGGACATCAATGCATTTCAATGGAAAACAGATGTAAATGGATGATAATCCACTTCCATCAACATCTGTTTTTTTGGAATGGATCAGCCCTATTTTTCTTTCATTAAAAAAATGGATCAGACAAAACGGATGAAAAATACATGTAAATAGACAAACCATCCATTTTTACATGAAAGAATGGCTCTGGGACTCAAGGGGTTAAGGACTCTAACTGGCTGATGTAAAAACTGATGACAAACTGATGTAAAAATTGATGTAAAAACTGATGACTAACTGATGTAAACTTCATACTTTTTTCTTTGAAAAAAAAGTGATTGAACTGATGAAACGAATGGTCCGCATGTGTGAAAGGGGCCAAAGGCTGACCAAACATGCATTTTTTTGAGCAGCCAGTGATCTGTGATTTATTTTTATTTTTTTTGGATCATGTGAGGTGGATGGAAGAATCCTCTCCGCTGAGCTGTTTTATTCTGACAGCGGGGACTCCTCCACTGTCAGAATACACTGATCAGCAATGCAGTTGATTGTCTGCAGGCACTGATCAAATTAAAATTTTCCAGCATTCCCATCAAGAGAAGTCAGTCATAAGATTGACTTCTCTTGAGTGAGAACAGCCATAGATGGAGTGAGATTTGGCCAGTACCTGCTGAACCAGCCAAATTTCGATCTATCTATAACCAGATGAAGGCAATGCCATCTTAGCCTTTACTTAGGTCTGCAGTTGCCAGGATGCTGCACCATGTGATCAGCTACGGCACCAGCTGGGGAATTAAATTCTAGCAAAATAGCAAAACTTTTCTGATGGTATGTCTCTTTAGAACTACCTGTGCCTAATTCAGGCCAGCATTTGCACTAGTTTTGTTAACATTACCAAAACTTTTGGCAAATTAGTAGTTGAAACTACCACCAGTTAAAGCGGAAGTAAACCCACATGCCAGAAATGTGACACTTCCATTGGTTGTGCTCTCAACAAACTGTAAAACCCTCCAATGGTTGGTGTCTAAACTGATCACGTGTGCTGCATCATGGCAGTTGTAGATTAAACAGAGGCCAAGATGGCAGCTTTCTTGGCTGAAAACGACAGGTGGGTTTACGTTCACTTTAAAGAACCTATTGTTATGGCATGACAGATTTATAAAGAGTTAAAACCAGTTTACAGATGAAAAAACTGGCAGTGGTTAAGACGACCTCTGAGCTGGCATGCAAGTTCTTAGTGTTGCATGTCTGTGCATGGACGCTGCTGTGGTTCAAAAGAAAACAGTGCTGCTACAAGGTCTGTGTATAAACATCTGGCCTAACAATGCTCTAGGTGCGCCACTGAAAATTAGCGTAAATGGAAGGACATGCTACAGAGGAGTGTGGCTATGTGCGGGGACTGTGTCAGAAGCCAGCCCAATTGAATAAAAGTCAACAGTGTAATGCCTCGTGCTGGGAAGCTGTCGCGAATTTCAGAGCTTCGCATTATCTATCCCCGTTCAGCTGTTGACTGGGAGATTCTTGCTAAATGTAAACATGTAAGGATTCCCTGCTAAAACTAATCTTAAAAAACTGGGCCAGGGAAATTATTTCAGTCATGGAGTGGGTAGAGCCTGATGGGGAACTTATTCTAGTTCTCCATCAGGACTGATTTACTTTTGATTGACAGTGGATGGCAGTGGGTGGATTCAAAACTTCTATTGGACTGAATAGTAGATACGAATGAATTAACAGCAAGGTGGACCTAGCCTAGCCTAGCTCCTGTTCCCAATCAGGCTCCGCCCACCCCTACTACAAAACTCCATGAGCAGATGATCAAAGCTCGCCGCAGCGCCTAGAGGCGATTCAGTTCGCATTGTGCGCTGTACAAATATTTCATTCATTGATTCATTCATGTGCCTCTCAAGTGTGATTAGTGAAGTGGCCAGGGAGGAAGTGCACTGAGGAAGGAGTGTCCAGCACCTACAGATTCACGTATCACTGATAGGTACATGAATCAGGTGCAAACAATGAAAATGTTGGTGCTGCGCCCTAACAGAAGTAAAAGGGTGCCTATGACTATGACACCCTTTATGAATTCCCCCACTGATATTCAAGGGCTTAAAAATTTAGTTGAGTGTTGACATAAGCACACTGGCAACTGAGTGATTAACAAGCATGTCTTCAATGTAAAATTTAATTCATCTATGTATTTCATTTTGAATAGCACCCCAACGCATTAAGGTAACACACATGTGCTGCAATGCATGACAATGTACTGTAATGTGTTGAGGCAAAAACGTTGTAATATATCAGATCTTTGGGACATCTGGTGTGTCAGAAGCCCATTGATTTCAAGGGCTGCCCTTAACACATCACTTGGCTCATTTTGGGACATGGTTAAGTCAGTGGTTTTAATTCCACTTTGAAGCTTTGTGAATTGAGCCTATTTTTTTATTTATTTTTTTGCTTATGTGTGGCTGCTCTATTTTCTCTCTTCTTAAATTCCCACGATCATTCTTCGTGAGTTCAACATCCATGTTAATACCAACACTCCTGCTAGTTCTAAACTTCAGTCTAACCTCCTTTTGACCTCAAGCAGTGGATTCATGCTTCTACTCACTGACGGCAACACCCTTGACCTTGTTTTCTCCTGCTTATGCACTGCCTTTCCCTCTCTCTGATAACTACCTTATTAGCTTTGCTCTCTCCCTCCAACTGCCTAACAGTTACCCACAGAAGCCTCTGCCACCATAACTCTTCTCTTTTCTACTCTGCCACTGACCAAATCTATGACAAAATCCCACCCTTGTCCGGCCCCAACCTAGCCAAGCCCATGCCAAGGTGCTAGGTGTTATCCTGGACTCTGAGCTATCCTTTCTGCCACACATCCAATCACTGTCCAAAGCTTGCTGCCTCAACCTATGCAACATATCCAAAATACGCCCCATTCTAACCAATGACACCATAAAGCTTCTAATTCATTCCTTGATCATCTCCCACCTAGGCTACTGCAACTCCCTCCTCAATGGCTCACCTTTACATAGGCTATCCCCTTTTCAGTCTATCATTAATGGTGCTGTTAAACTCCTCCACCTTACCAACCGTTCAGTGTCTGCTCCTCCTCCTAGCTTATACTCAACAAATTAAATTCAAAATATGAACTTAAAAAGCCACCCACAACTCGGCTCCCAGCTACATCACTAACCCAGTCTTGATATACCAACTAAATCATTCTCTTCATTCCTACCAAGACCTTCTGCTCTCTAGCTTCTCTGTCACTTCCCTCCATACTCGCCTCCAGTACTTTTCCCGACTTCTCCCATCCTATAGAATTTCCTACTCCAATCTGTCTGTTTCCTACTCGGTTTGCTTTTAGATGATCTCTGAAAACCTATCTCTTCAGAGAAGCCTATCCTGCCCCCCACTAATAACGCCTTAAATTTTCTACATCAGGTCATCCCCCAAATTTATTATCTTATATATCACTTCACCCTCCCTTTTTTTTATTGTAAGCTCTAACAATCAGGGCCCTCTGATTTCTCTTGTATTGTATTGTAAGTGCACTGTCTACCCCCAGGTTGTAAAGTGCTGTGCAAACTGTTGGCGCTATATGAATCCTGTATAATAATAATATGATTAATTTTTTTTTCAGGACTTCTTTTATGATAAGCTTCAAGGGCAGTGATGGTGAACCTTGGCACCCCAGATGTTTTGGAACTACATTTCCCATGATGCTCATGCACCCTGCAGTGTAGTTGAGCATCATGGGAAATGTAGTTCCAAAATATCTGGGGTGCCAAGGTTCGCCATCACTGTTCTAGGACATGTAAATATGCTGATTGGATCTATTTGTGGTGAAAATATAGCTAAAAAAAGATCAACAGACTTTTGGTGTTGAGTGCCCAATCATACTTTTTAGATGTTTATAATACTGGGGGACTGTGGGAACTATATGAAAATGTTGTCAGATGTTTGCAGCCACAATGGTTCCACACAAATAGTCATGGCTGGGACTTGATTCTTTGTAGGCAGCTGTTAAACTATACTGAATATTCTGATAATCAAAGGCAGTTTTCTCACCAGCTTAAAGTGTATCTACTTTTGAATAGGGAAGGATCAAAATAGACCGGTGTCCCCAGTGAAAGATTTCCCCTTACATTTTATTCTGGGGACAATTTTACAATTCTGGATTCCCCTCCCCTTTCTGACTTGGTGACAATAGTTCGGAGGAACGAAAGATATGAACTCCCAAAGGGGACACACACTGTATTAAAAACTAACCCCATCCCCACGCCATTGAAAATAAAGTTTTGCCTAGAGATATACTTTAATATTTGATCATCATTTGTGTAAAAATATTGGTTTATTACAATACTACATTACATAATATCCATGTATGAATCCAAGCGTTTGAATCCTAGAAGATATTTACAGTATAGTATATGCGTGTGGTTATAATGACTGCAGAATTATTTTTTTTATTGTGAAAACCTTTTCAAACATTTCCTATTATATGGCTTAATTATACTTTGTATTTCTTAAAATAATTCTGCATTTCTTTTTATTGTATTCTATCTTAAGAACACTTTCAAATGATCCAATTATATAGCTAAGCAAGCTATATAAGCTGAAGCTAGCAATTATGTTTCCATAATTGTGTGTCTCTCTCTCTCTCTCTCTCTGGTAACATTTGTGATCCAACTCGGAAGTATAATTGTGATCTGGTACTGTCAATTACCCAGATGGACTTCTTTGGTGGCCTCGGGAGTCCATGTAAAACTTGGAAGTGGTTCTCTCTGGAACCTGAAATAGAAAGACACTGTCAGTCATCATAGATTAACCAATGCACTAGGTTATGCTTTTAAATGGTCAGTTGAACCACAAGTAAGTGGAAAAATTATACTAAAAGCTTTTTTAATCTTTCAAAAAATCTAGATAGGTGCAAGTTTAGACAGGCCTTTTTGATGTCACTAACATTTAATACTGGCAGAGAGACTGAGAATGGTTAGGCAGGATTGTGGGTGCCAGTTGTTGTTGTTATATACGATTTATATAGAACCAACAGTTTACACAGTTTTTTTTTTTTATCTGCCAAAAAGCTGTCGCCAGGAGCAAACACTTTAAGAAGAGTTTGAAAAATGTCCTGTGTGCATGAGGCCTAAGAATGCAACATAATGTAACATAAAATTTTTGCCCATTCTTGCAATATTCTCAATTGTATTTAGGTCTGGACTTTGACTGGGCCATTTTAACACATGAATATGCTTTGATCTAAACCATTCCATTGTAGCTCTGGCTGTGTGTTTTAGGAATGTTGTCCTGCTGGAAGGTGAACCTCTACCCCCATCTCAAGTCTTTTGCAGACTCTAATGCCACGTACACACGATCGGAATTCTCGTCGGAAAAAGCTCTGATGGTTTTCCTGATGGAATTCCGACGGAATTCGGCTCAAGCCGAATTCCGTACACGTGGTCACACCAAATTCCGATAGTTTATAACGCGGTGACGTAAAACACGTACGACGGGACTAGGAAAAAGGAAGTTCAATAGCCAGTAGCCAATAGCTTCTGACTCATAGCTGAATCTGAGCATGCATGATTTTTGGCGTGTCGGAATTGCATACACACGATCGGAATTTCCGATATAAAGTTTTTCCGTCTGGAAAATTGAGAACATGCTATCAATTTTTGGCTGGCAGAAGTTCAGACAGCTAAATTTCCGATGGAGCGTACACGCGGTTGCATTTTCCGATGAAAAGCTCCCATCGGTCTTTTTCTGGCCGGAATTTCCGATCGTGTACGTGGCATTACAGGTTTTCTTCTAAGATTGTCCTGTATTTGGCTACATCCATAAAATAAAACTGTGTTATCCCACAAAATTATTATTTCTAGCAAGTAATTAAACCTAGAATCTCCAGCAGTGGTTCCTATGCGCATCAAAAGAAATATCGCCAAAAAGTATTCACTATAAACCTGATGTGGAGTATACACCGCTCCTAAAGCGCCCCTGCCCATTGAAATTAATGGGCAGTGGCACTTTTTAACCCTTTTTCGGTAGCTAGCAGGGGTTAAAAATGCCCCGCTAGCAGCCGAAAAGCGCTGCAAAAATGACAATAAAGCTCTGCTAAAAATAGAGGTGCTTTACCGCCGATGCCCCCAATGTCCCAGTGTGAAAAGGCTCTAAATGTATAGAAAAGTTTAATACTCCCTCTTCTAGCAGGCAATTGCAAACTGACAAGAGGAATGAGTATGCCATATTACAGAATTATAAACATCAGATTTATGATCTCTGGCTAAAATAGAGTTAACATCACATTTGATTATGGTTAATTTATCTTTCTTCAGAGCCATGAAGCACTATCCCTTATATCCTTGGAATTAGGATATGCAGATCCTGTTTATGAAGCAGCCTCTTCCTCTACTAGACACGGCTCTTGTTTATTTGTAGAGCTCTGAAGTTCTAATACATTTGAAAAGATCATTTGCAATGCTTGACTGCATTTAAGAGATACTTAGACGCTGCCACAAAGATTTATTCCAATGTTTAGTCAGCCTAAGAAAATAGACCAACTTTTGCAAATGTAATATTGGCAACCAAATACATAACCTTTTACTTTGTTACTTTGTATAACATTTGAAAAGTGCACCAGTTTTTGGAGAAAATGTCTAATATGCTGTAAAAAGAAAATCCAGTTACCAAGATTTGAGCTTATTTTTCAAAGGTACTAAGCCCTACCTTCTGTACAATTTATATGGAACATGCTGACTTGTATTTTAAAGCCTGTTTACAGGGATCATTAACTCAAGGTAAAAGTTACATATAACTGTCCATCAGATAGTGTCCATCCATCGGATAGTAGGCTTGTGCAATTCGTTTCGTAACGAATCGAAATTCAGCCGAATTTTGCATCTTTCGGACATTCGGATGCATCCGAATGTCCGAATAAAAAAATAACGAATAACAACGAATACGAAAGAAATATAACAAATGAGTTCGAATGAATTTGAATGAAGTCGGTAATTCTTTAAATATCTAATGAAACAAAAGGTCAGCTCAAAGTAAATGTTATAGTCCAATCAGCTAATTAATTTTGTGCCGGAGGATGGATTACTGGCAAAGTGCAGTCCTGAGAACTGAGTTAGAAGGGTGTTGTATTGTATTTGAGCCGAGGAGAAGAGACGTTGTCATTGTGTGTGTGTTAAAAGATTCAATAAACAAACGACTTTCCAAACTACGAATCATTATCACGAATGTCTATACATACATAAATAGCGAATTTCAACGAATACGAACGAATGAATTCGACCCTCTACGAATAATAACGAATGATCCGAAAACATATTAACGTAACATAACGAACATAAGAGAACGAAATTATGTATTTTACGAATGACAACTAACCGAAACTAAACAAAATTTTCTGTTGTGCACAAGCCTACTGTCCCCCCATCGGATAGTGTCCACCCTATACTGTGCAGGCGCAGCGTTTGCACAGTGCGGAGGACAAAGGAGATGCCAAAAGTCTCGAACATGAACGGCGCCTGCGCACTTAATAGTACCTTCCTTTCACATGCTCCCGATGTTGTAAAACAGCAGTTAGTAACAGAGCCCCTCGCCACACTTTGGGCACGGCTTTGCTCAGATAGTGTCCCCCCCATCAGTTAGTGTCTCCCCCATCTGATGGGCGGGGGCACTATCTGATGGGCGGGGGCACTATCTGATGGGGGGGTGACACTATCTGATGGGGGGGTGACACTATCTGATGGGGGAGCACTATCTGATGGGTATCTGATGGGGGGAGCACTATCTGATGGGGGGGTGACACTATCTGATGGGGGGGTGACACTATCTGATGGGGGGGTGACACTATCTGATGGGGGGTGACACTATCTGATGGGGGGGTGACACTATCTGATGGGGGGGTGACACTATCTGATGGGGGGGTGACACTATCTGATGGGGGGGTGACACTATCTGATGGGGGGGTGACACTATCTGATGGGGGGGTGACACTATCTGATGGGGGGTGACACTATCTGATGGGGGGTGACACTATCTGATGGGGGGTGACACTATCTGATGGGGGGGTGACACTATCTGATGGGTATCTGATGGGGGGAGCACTATCTGATGGGGGGGAGCACTATCTGATGGGGGGAGCACTATCTGATGGGGGGAGCACTATCTGATGGGGGGGAGCACTATCTGATGGGGGGAGCACTATCTGATGGGAGGAGCACTATCTGATGGGGGGAGCACTATCTGATGGGGGGAGCACTATCTGATGGGGGAGCACTATCTAAAGGGGGGAACACTATCTGATGGGTATCTGATGGGGGGAGCACTATCTGATGGGGGGAGCTTTTGGCTTCTCCTTTGTTCTCCGCACTGTGCAAGCGCTGCGCCTGCACAGTATGGGGCGGAGCACTATCTGATGGGGCGGAGCACTATCTGATGGGGCGGAGCACTATCTGATGGGGCGGAGCACTATCTGATGGGGCGGAGCACTATCCGATGGGGCGGAGCACTATCTGATGGGGCGGACACTATCCGATGGGGGGGCACTATCTGATGGGGTGGAGCACTATCTGATGGGGCGGAGCGCTATCTGATGGGGCGGAGCACTATCTGATGGGGCGGAGCACTATCCGATGGGGCGGAGCACTATCCGATGGGGCGGAGCACTATCTGATGGGGGGGCACTATCTGATAGAGGAGCACTATCTGATGGGGGGAGAACTATTTGATGGGGGGAGCACTATCTGATGGGGGGGAGCTTTTGGCTTCTCCTTTGTTCTCCGCACTGTGCATGCGCTGCGCCTGCACAGTATAGGGTGGACACTATCTGATGGGGGGGAGCACTATCGGATGGGGGGGAGCACTATCGGATGGGGGGGAGCACTATCGGAAGGGGGAGCACTATCTGATGGGGCGGACACTATCCGATGGGGGGGCACTATCTGATGGGGTGGAGCACTATCTGATGGGGCGGAGCACTATCTGATGGGGCGGAGCACTATCTGATGGGGCGGAGCACTATCCGATGGGGCGGAGCACTATCCGATGGGGCGGAGCACTATCTGATGGGGGGGCACTATCTGATAGAGGAGCACTATCTGATGGGGGGAGAACTATTTGATGGGGGGAGCACTATCTGATGGGGGGGAGCACTATCGGATGGGGGGGAGCACTATCGGATGGGGGGGGAGCACTATCGGAAGGGGGAGCACTATCGGATGGGGGGGAGCACTATCCGCCGGGGGGAGCACTATCCGAGCGAAGCCGTGCCCGAAGTGCGGCGAGGGGCTCTGTTACTAACTGCTGTTTTACAACATCGGGAGCATGTGAAAGGAAGGCACTATTAAGTGTGCAGGCGCCGTTCATCTTTGGAGACTTTTGGCGTCTCCTTTGTCCTCCGCACTGTGCAAGCGCTGCGCCTGCACAGTATAGAGTGGACACTATCTGATGGGGGGCGGACACTATCTGATGGGGGGCGGACACTATCTGATGGGGGGCGGACACTATCTGATGGGGGGCGGACACTATCTGATGGGGGGCGGAGCACTATCTGATGGGGGGCGGAGCACTATCTGATGGGGGCGGAGCACTATCTGATGGGGGGGGAGCACTATCTGATGGGGGGGAGCACTATCTGATGGGGGGGGGCACTATCTGATGGGGGGGACGCTATCCGATGGGGGGACACTATCCGAGCGAAGCCGTGCCCGAAGTGTGGCGATGGGCTCTGTTACTAACTGCTGTTTTACAACGTCGGGAGCATGTGAAAGGAAGGTACTATTAAGTGCGCAGGCGCCGTTCATCTTTGGAGACTTTTGGTGTCTCCTTTGTCATCTGCACTGAGCAAGCGCTACGCCTGCACAGTATAGGGTAGACACTATCTGATGGGGGGGGGACACTATCTGATGGGGGGGACACTATCTGATGGGGGGGGACACTATCCGATGGGGGGGACACTATCCGATGGGGGGGACACTATCCGATGGGGGGGACACTATCTGATGGGGGGACACTATCTGATGGGGGGGACACTATCTGATGGGGGGGAGCACTATCTGAGGGGTATCTGATGGGGGCGGACACTATCTGATGGGGGCGGACACTATCTGATGGGGGCGGGCACTATCTGATGGGGGCGGGCACTAACGGATGGGTATCTGATGGGGGCGGACACTATCTGATGGGGGCGGACACTATCTGATGGGGGCGGACACTATCTGATGGGGGCGGACACTATCTGATAGTGTCCGCCCCCATCAAATAGTGTCCGCCCCCATCAGATAGTGTCCGCCCCATCAGATAGTGTCCGCCCCCATCAGATAGTGTCCGCCGCCTTCAGATAGTGTCCGCCCCCTTCAGATAGTGTCCGCCCCCTTCAGATAGTGTCCGCCCCCATCAGATAGTGTCCGCCCCCATCAGATAGTGTCCGCCCCCATCAGATAGTGTCCCCCCCATCCGCCCCATCAGATAGTGGGGACACTATCCTATGGGGGGACACTATCCGATGGGGGGACGCTATCCGAGCGAAGCCGTGCCCGAAGTGTGGCAGGGGGCTCTGTTACTAACTGCTGTTTTACAACATCGGGAGCATGTGAAAGGAAGGTACTATTAAGTGTGCAGGCGCCGTTCATCTTTGGAGACTTTTGGCATCTCCTTTGTCCTCCGCACTGTGCAAGCGCTGCGCCTGCACAGTATAGAGTGGACACTATCTGATGGGGGCGGACACTATCTGATGGGGGCGGACACTATCTGATGGGGGCGGACACTATCTGATGGGGGCGGGCACTATCTGATGGGGGCGGACACTAACGGATGGGTATCTGATGGGCGGGACACTATCTGATGGGGGCGGACACTATCTGATGGGGGCGGACACTATCTGATGGGGGCGGACACTATCTGATGGGGACGGACACTATCTGATGGGGGCGGACACTATCTGATGGGGGCGGACACTATCTGATAGTGTCCGCCCCCATCAAATAGTGTCCGCCCCCATCAGATAGTGTCCGCCCCCATCAGATAGTGTCCGCCCCCATCAGATAGTGTCCGCCCCCATCAGATAGTGTCCGCCCCCATCAGATAGTGTCCCCCCCATCCGCCCCATCAGATAGTGGGGACACTATCCTATGGGGGGACACTATCCGATGGGGGGACGCTATCCGAGCGAAGCCGTGCCCGAAGTGTGGCAGGGGGCTCTGTTACTAACTGCTGTTTTACAACATCGGGAGCATGTGAAAGGAAGGTACTATTAAGTGTGCAGGCGCCGTTCATCTTTGGAGACTTTTGGCGTCTCCTTTGTCCTCCGCACTGTGCAAGCGCTGCGCCTGCACAGTATAGAGTGGACACTATCTGATGGGGGCGGGCACTATCTGATGGGGGGCGGGCACTATCTGATGGGGGGCGGGCACTATCTGATGGGGGGCGGAGCACTATCTGATGGGGGGCGGAGCACTATCTGATGGGGGGCGGAGCACTATCTGATGGGGGCGGAGCACTATCTGATGGGGGGGGAGCACTATCTGATGGGGGGGGAGCACTATCTGATGGGGGGGACGCTATCCGATGGGGGGACACTATCCGAGCGAAGCCGTGCCCGAAGTGTGGCGATGGGCTCTGTTGCTAACTGCTGTTTTACAACGTCGGGAGCATGTGAAAGGAAGGTACTATTAAGTGCGCAGGCGCCGTTCATCTTTGGAGACTTTTGGTGTCTCCTTTGTCATCCGCACTGTGCAAGCACTACGCCTGCACAGTATAGGGTAGACACTATCTGATGGGGGGGACACTATCTGATGGGGGGGGGACACTATCTGATGGGGGGGACACTATCTGATGGGGGGGGGACACTATCTGATGGGGGGGGACACTATCTGATGGGGGGGACACTATCTGATGGGAGGGGACACTATCTGATGGGGGGGACACTATCTGATGGGGGGGACACTATCTGATGGGGGGGAGCACTATCTGAGGGGTATCTGATGGGGGCGGACACTATCTGATGGGGGCGGACACTATCTGATGGGGGCGGACACTATCTGATGGGGGGACGGACACTATCTGATGGGGGGACGGACACTATCTGATGGGAAGGACACTATCTGATGGGGGGGACACTATCTGATGGGGGGGACACTATCTGATGGGGGGAGCACTATCTGAGGGGTATCTGATGGGGGCGGACACTATCTGATGGGGGCGGACACTATCTGATGGGGGCGGACACTATCTGATGGGGGCGGGCACTATCTGATGGGGGCGGGCACTAACGGATGGGTATCTGATGGGGGGGACACTATCTGATGGGGGGGACACTATCTGATGGGGGCGGACACTATCTGATGGGGACGGACACTATCTGATGGGGGCGGACACTATCTGATGGGGGCGGGCACTATCTGATGAGGGCGGGCACTATCTGATGAGGGCGGACACTATCTGATGGGGCGAACACTATCTGATGGGGGCGGACACTATCTGATGGGGGCGGACACTATCTGATGGGGGCGGACACTATCTGATGGGGGCGGACACTATCTGATGGGGGCGGACACTATCTGATGGGGGGGGGGACACTATCTGATGGGGGGGACACTATCTGATGGGGGGGGGACACTATCTGATGGGGGGGACACTATCTGATGGGGGGGACACTCTCCGATGGGGGGACGCTATCCGAGCGAAGCTGTGCCCGAAGTGTGGCGAGGTGCTCTGTTACTAACTGCTGTTTTACAACGTCGGGAGCATGTGGAAGGAAGGTACTATTAAGTGCGCAGGCGCCGTTCATCTTTGGAGACTTTTGGCGTCTCCTTTGTCCTCCGCACTGTGCAAGCGTTGCGCCTGCACAGTATAGGGTGGACACTATCTGATGAGGGCGGACACTATCTGATGAGGGCGGACACTATCTGATGAGGGCGGACACTATCTGATGAGGGCGGACACTATCTGATGAGGGCGGACACTATCTGATGAGGGCGGACACTATCTAATGGGGGCGGACACTATCTGATGGGGCTGACACTATCTGATGGGGCTGACACTATCTGATGGGGCTGACACTATCTGATGGGGCTGACACTATCTGATGGGGCGGACACTATCTGATGGGGCGGACATTATCTGATGGGGGCGGACATTATCTGATGGGGGCGGACATTATCTGATGGGGGCGGACATTATCTGATGGGGGCGGACATTATCTGATGGGGGCGGACATTATCTGATGGGGGCGGACATTATCTGATGGGGGCGGACATTATCTGATGGGGCGGACATTATCTGATGGGGGCGGACATTATCTGATGGGGGCGGACACTATCTGATGGGGGCGGACACTATCTGATGGGGGCGGACACTATCTGATGGGGGCGGACACTATCTGATGGGTGCGGACACTATCTGATGGGTGCGGACACTATCTGATGGGTGCGGACACTATCTGATGGGTGCGGACACTATCTGATGGGGGGAGCACTATCTGATGGGGGGAGCACTATCTGATGGGGGGAGCACTATCTGATGGGGGCGGACACTATCTGATGAATGCTGACACTATCTGATGGGGGCTGACACTATCTGATGGGGGCTGACACTATCTGATGGGGGCTGACACTATCTGATGGGGGCTGACACTATCTGATGGGGGCGGACACTATCTGATGGGGGCGGACACTATCTGATGGGGGCGGACACTATCTGATAGGGGGGACATTATCTGATGGGGGGGACATTATCTGATGGGGCGGACATTATCTGATGGGGCGGACATTATCTGATGGGGGGGACACTATCTGATGGGGGGGACACTATCTGATGGGGGGACACTATCTGATGGGGGGGACACTATCTGATGGGGGGGACACTATCTGATGGGGGGACACTATCTGATGGGGGGACACTATCTGATGGGGGGACACTATCTGATGGGGGGACACTATCTGATGGGGGGGACACTATCTGATGGGGGGGACACTATCTGATGGGGGGGACACTATCCGATGGGGGGGACACTATCCGAGCGAAGCCGTGCCCGAAGTGTGGAAAGGGGCTCTTTTACAAACTGCTGTTTTACAACATCGGGAGCATGTGAAAGGAAGGTACTATTAAGTTCCCCGGACTCCGTTCATCTTTGGAGACTTTTGGTGTCTCCTTTGTCCTCCGCACTGTGCAAGCGCTGCGCCTGCACAGTATAGGGTGGACACTATCTGATGGGGGCGGACACTATCTGATGGGGCGGAAGGGGGGAACACTATCTGATGGGGGCGGACACTATCTGATGGGGGCGGACACTATCTGATGGGGGCGGACACTATCTGATGGGGCGGACACTATCTGATGGGGCGGACACTATCTGATGGGGCGGACACTATCTGATGGGGTGGGACACTATCTGATGGGGTGGGACACTATCTGATGGGGTGGGACACTATCTGATGGGGTGGGACACTATCTGATGGGGTGGGACACTATCTGATGGGTGGGACACTATCTGATGGGGGGGACACTATCTGATGGGGGGGACACTATCTGATGGGGGGGACACTATCTGATGGGGGGGACACTATCTGATGGGGGGGACACCATCTGATGGGGGGGGACACTATCTGATGGGGGGGGACACTATCTGATGGGGGGGACACTATCTGATGGGGGGGACACTATCTGATGGGGGGGACACTATCTGATGGGGGGGACACTATCTGATGGGGGGGACACTATCTGATGGGGGGGACACTATCTGATGGGGGGGACACTATCTGATGGGGGGGACACTATCTGATGGGGGGGACACTATCTGATGGGGGGGACACTATCTGATGGGGGGGACACTATCTGATGGGGGGGACACTATCTGATGGGGGGGACACTATCTGATGGGGGGGACACTATCTGATGGGGGGGACACTATCTGATGGGGGGGACACTATCTGATGGGGGGGACACTATCTGATGGGGGGGACACTATCTGATGGGGGGGACACTATCTGATGGGGGGGACACTATCTGATGGGGGGGACACTATCTGATGGGGGGGACACTATCTGATGGGGGGGACACTATCTGATGGGGGGGACACTATCCGATGGTGGGGACACTCTCCGATGGGGGGACGCTATCCGAGCGAAGCTGTGCCCGAAGTGTGGCGAGGTGCTCTGTTACTAACTGCTGTTTTACAACGTCGGAAGCATGTGGAAGGAAGGTATTATTAAGTGCGCAGGCGCCGTTCATCTTTGGAGACTTTTGGCGTCTCCTTTGTCCTCCGCACTGTGCAAGCGTTGCGCCTGCACAGTATAGGGTGGACATTATCTGATGAGGGCGGACACTATCTGATGAGGGCGGACACTATCTAATGGGGGCGGACACTATCTAATGGGGGCGGACACTATCTGATGGGGGCGGACACTATCTGATGGGGGCGGACACTATCTGATGGGGGCGGACACTATCTGATGGGGGCGGACACTATCTGATGGGGGCGGACATTATCTGATGGGGGCGGACATTATCTGATGGGTGCTGACACTATCTGATGGGTGCGGACACTATCTGATGGGTGCGGATACTATCTGATGGGTGCGGACACTATCTGATGGGTGCGGACACTATCTGATGGGTGCGGACACTATCTGATGGGTGCGGACACTATCTGATGGGTGCGGACACTATCTGATGGGTGCGGACACTATCTGATGGGGTGGGACACTATCTGATGGGGGCGGACACTATCTGATGGGGGCGGGACACTATCTGATGGGGGGGACACTATCTGATGGGGGGGACACTATCTGATGGGGGGGGACACTATCTGATGGGGGGGGACACTATCTGATGGGGGGGACACTATCTGATGGGGGGGGCACTATCTGATGGGGGGGGCACTATCTGATGGGGGGGCACTATCTGATGGGGGGGCACTATCTGATGGGTGCGGACACTATCTGATGGGTGCGGACACTATCTGATGGGTGCGGACACTATCTGATGGGTGCGGACACTATCTGATGGGTGCGGACACTATCTGATGGGTGCGGACACTATCTGATGGGTGCGGACACTATCTGATGGGTGCGGACACTATCTGATGGGTGCGGACACTATCTGATGGGTGCGGACACTATCTGATGGGTGCGGACACTATCTGATGGGTGCGGACACTATCTGATGGGGGGAGCACTATCTGATGGGGGGAGCACTAGCTGATGGGGGCGGACACTATCTGATGAATGCTGACACTATCTGATGGGGGGCTGACACTATCTGATGGGGGCTGACACTATCTGATGGGGGGAGCACTATCTGATGGGGGGAGCACTATCTGATGGGGGGAGCACTATCTGATGGGGGCGGACACTATCTGATGAATGCTGACACTATCTGATGGGGGCTGACACTATCTGATGGGGGCTGACACTATCTGATGGGGGCTGACACTATCTGATGGGGGCGGACACTATCTGATGGGGGCGGACACTATCTGATGGGGGCGGACATTATCTGATGGGGGGGGGACATTATCTGATGGGGGGGACATTATCTGATGGGGGGGACATTATCTGAGGGGGGGGACATTATCTGATGGGGGGGACATTATCTGATGGGGGGACACTATCTGATGGGGGGGACACTATCTGATGGGGGGGACACTATCTGATGGGGGGGGCACTATCTGATGGGGGGGACACTATCCGATGGGGGGGACACTATCCGAGCGAAGCCGTGCCCGAAGTGTGGAAAGGGGCTCTTTTACAAACTGCTGTTTTACAACATCGGGAGCATGTGAAAGGAAGGTACTATTAAGTTCCCCGGACTCCGTTCATCTTTGGAGACTTTTGGTGTCTCCTTTGTCCTCCGTACTGTGCAAGCGCTGCGCCTGCACAGTATAGGGTGGACACTATCTGATGGGGGCGGACACTATCTGATGGGGCGGAAGGGGGGAACACTATCTGATGGGGGCGGACACTATCTGATGGGGGCGGACACTATCTGATGGGGGCGGACACTATCTGATGGGGGCGGACACTATCTGATGGGGTGGGACACTATCTGATGGGGTGGGACACTATCTGATGGGGTGGGACACTATCTGATGGGGTGGGACACTATCTGATGGGGTGGGACACTATCTGATGGGTGGGACACTATCTGATGGGTGGGACACTATCTGATGGGGGGGACACTATCTGATGGGGGGGGACACTATCTGATGGGGGGGGACACTATCTGATGGGGGGGACACTATCTGATGGGGGGGACACTATCTGATGGGGGGGACACTATCTGATGGGGGGGACACTATCCGATGGTGGGGACACTCTCCGATGGGGGGACGCTATCCGAGCGAAGCTGTGCCCGAAGTGTGGCGAGGTGCTCTGTTACTAACTGCTGTTTTACAACGTCGGAAGCATGTGGAAGGAAGTTATTATTAAGTGCGCAGGCGCCGTTCATCTTTGGAGACTTTTGGCGTCTCCTTTGTCCTCCGCACTGTGCAAGCGTTGCGCCTGCACAGTATAGGGTGGACATTATCTGATGAGGGCGGACACTATCTGATGAGGGCGGACACTATCTGATGAGGGCGGACACTATCTAATGGGGGCGGACACTATCTGATGGGGGCGGACACTATCTGATGGGGGCGGACACTATCTGATGGGGGCGGACACTATCTGATGGGGGCGGACATTATCTGATGGGGCGGACTCTATCTGATGGGTGCTGACACTATCTGATGGGTGCGGACACTATCTGATGGGTGCGGACACTATCTGATGGGTGCGGACACTATCTGATGGGTGCGGACACTATCTGATGGGTGCGGACACTATCTGATGGGTGCGGACACTATCTGATGGGGTGGGACACTATCTGATGGGGGCGGACACTATCTGATGGGGGGGGGGGACACTATCTGATGGGGGGGACACTATCTGATGGGGGGGGACACTATCTGATGGGGGGGACACTATCTGATGGGGGGGACACTATCTGATGGGGGGGACACTATCTGATGGGGGGGCACTATCTGATGGGGGGGCACTATCTGATGGGGGGGCACTATCTGATGGGGGGGGCACTATCTGATGGGGGGCACACTATCTGATGGGGGGCACACTATCTGATGGGGGGGCACACTATCTGATGGGGGGGGGGCACACTATCTGATGGGGGGGGCACACTATCTGATGGGGGGGGCACACTATCTGATGGGGGGGCACACTATCTGATGGGGGGGCACACTATCTGATGGGGGGGGCACACTATCTGATGGGGGGGACACTATCTGAGGGGGGGGGACACTATCTGATGGGGGGGACACTATCTGATGGGGGGGACACTATCCGATGGGGGGGGGACACTATCCGAGCGAAGCCGTGCCCGAAGTGTGGCGAGGTGCTCTGTTACTAACTGCTGTTTTACAACGTCGGGAGCATGTGGAAGGAAGGTACTGCGCAGGCGCCGTTCATCTTTGGAGACTTTTGGCGTCTCCTTTGTCCTCCGCACTGTGCAAGCGCTGCGCCTGCACAGTATAGGGTGGACACTATCTGATGGGGGCGGACACTATCTGATGGGGGCGGACACTATCTGATGGGGGCGGACACTATCTGATGGGGTGGGACACTATCTGATGGGGTGGGACACTATCTGATGGGGTGGGACACTATCTGATGGGGGGGACACTATCTGATGGGGGGGACACTCTCCAATGGGGGGACGCTATCCGAGCAAAGCTGTGCCCGAAGTGTGGCGAGGTGCTCTGTTACTAACTGCTGTTTTACAACGTCGGGAGCATGTGGAAGGAAGGCGCCGTTCATCTTTGGAGACTTTTGGCGTCTCCTTTGTCCTCCGCACTGTGCAAGCGTTGTGCCTGCACAGTATAGGGTGGACACTATCTGATGAGGGCGGACACTATCTGATGAGGGCGGACACTATCTAATGGGGGCGGACACTATCTGATGGGGCTGACACTATCTGATGGGGCTGACACTATCTGATGGGTGCGGACACTATCTGATGGGTGCGGACACTATCTGATGGGTGCGGACACTATCTGATGGGTGCGGACACTATCTGATGGGTGCGGACACTATCTGATGGGGGGAGCACTATCTGATGGGGGGAGCACTATCTGATGGGGGCGGACACTATCTGATGGGGGCTGACACTATCTGATGGGGGCTGACACTATCTGATGGGGGCTGACACTATCTGATGGGGGCTGACACTATCTGATGGGGGCGGACACTATCTGATGGGGGCGGACACTATCTGATGGGGGCGGACACTATCTGATGGGGGGGACATTATCTGATGGGGGGGACACTATCTGATGGGGCGGACACTATCTGATGGGGGGACACTATCTGATGGGGGGGACACTATCTGATGGGGGGGACACTATCTGATGGGTGCGGACACTATCTGATGGGTGCGGACACTATCTGATGGGTGCGGACACTATCTGATGGGTGCGGACACTATCTGATGGGTGCGGACACTATCTGATGGGTGCGGACACTATCTGATGGGTGCGGACACTATCTGATGGGTGCGGACACTATCTGATGGGGGGAGCACTATCTGATGGGGGTGGGGGGGACATTATCTGATGGGGGGGACACTATCTGATGGGGGGGACACTATCTGATGGGGGGGACACTATCTGATGGGGGGGACACTATCTGATGGGGGGGACACTATCCGATGGGGGGGACACTATCCGAGCGAAGCCGTGCCCGAAGTGTGGAAAGGGGCTCTTTTACAAACTGCTGTTTTACAACATCGGGAGCATGTGAAAGGAAGGTACTATTAAGTTCCCCGGACTCCGTTCATCTTTGGAGACTTTTGGTGTCTCCTTTGTCCTCCGCACTGTGCAAGCGCTGCGCCTGCACAGTATAGGGTGGACACTATCTGATGGGGGCGGACACTATCTGATGGGGCGGAAGGGGGGAACACTATCTGATGGGGGCGGACACTATCTGATGGGGGCGGACACTATCTGATGGGGGCGGACACTATCTGATGGGGGCGGACACTATCTGATGGGGGCGGACACTATCTGATGGGGGCGGACACTATCTGATGGGGGCGGACACTATCTGATGGGGGGTAACACTATCTGATGGGGTGGGACACTATCTGATGGGGTGGGACACTATCTGATGGGGTGGGACACTATCTGATGGGGTGGGACACTATCCGATGGGGTGGGACACTATCCGATGGGGTGGGACACTATCCGATGGGGGCGGACACTATCCGATGGGGGCGGACACTATCCGATGGGGGCGGACACTATCCGATGGGGGCGGACACTATCCGATGGGGGCGGACACTATCCGATGGGGGCGGACACTATCCGATGGGGGCGGACACTATCCGATGGGGGCGGACACTATCCGATGGGGGCGGACACTATCTGATGGGGGCGGACACTATCTGATGGGTGGGACACTATCTGATGGGGGGGACATTATCTGATGGGGGGGACATTATCTGATGGGGGGGACATTATCTGATGGGGGCGGACACTATCTGATGGGGGCGGACACTATCTGATGGGGGCGGACACTATCTGATGGGGGCGGACACTATCTGATGGGGGCGGACACTATCTGATGGGGGGGACACTATCCGATGGGGGGGACACTATCCGATGGGGGGGACACTCTCCGATGGGGGGGACACTCTCCGATGGGGGGACGCTATCCGACCGAAGCTGTGCCCGAAGTGTGGCGAGGTGCTCTGTTACTAACTGCTGTTTTACAACGTCGGGAGCATGTGGAAGGAAGGTACTATTAAGTGCGCAGGCGCCGTTCATCTTTGGAGACTTTTGGCGTCTCCTTTGTCCTCCGCACTGTGCAAGCGTTGGGCCTGCACAGTATAGGGTGGACACTATCTGATGAGGGCGGACACTATCTGATGAGGGCGGACACTATCTAATGGGGGCGGACACTATCTAATGGGGGCGGACACTATCTGATGGGGCTGACACTATCTGATGGGGGCGGACACTATCTGATGGGGGCGGACACTATCTGATGGGGGCGGACACTATCTGATGGGGGCGGACACTATCTGATGGGGGCGGACACTATCTGATGGGGGTGGACACTATCTGATGGGGCGGACACTATCTGATGGGGGCGGACACTATCTGATGGGGGCGGACACTATCTGATGGGGGCGGACACTATCTGATGGGGGCGGACACTATCTGATGGGGGCGGACACTATCTGATGGGGGCGGACACTATCTGATGGGGGCGGACATTATCTGATGGGTGCGGACACTATCTGATGGGTGCGGACACTATCTGATGGGTGCGGACACTATCTGATGGGTGCGGACACTATCTGATGGGTGCGGACACTATCTGATGGGTGCGGACACTATCTGATGGGTGCGGACACTATCTGATGGGTGCGGACACTATCTGATGGGGGGAGCACTATCTGATGGGGGGAGCACTATCTGATGAATGCTGACACTATCTGATGAATGCTGACACTATCTGATGGGGGCTGACACTATCTGATGGGGGCGGACACTATCTGATGGGGGCGGACACTATCTGATGGGGGCGGACACTATCTGATGGGGGCGGACACTATCTGATGGGGGCGGACACTATCTGATGGGGTGGGACACTATCTGATGGGTGCGGACACTATCTGATGGGTGCGGACACTATCTGATGGGTGCGGACACTATCTGATGGGTGCGGACACTATCTGATGGGTGCGGACACTATCTGATGGGTGCGGACACTATCTGATGGGTGCGGACACTATCTGATGGGTGCGGACACTATCTGATGGGTGCGGACACTATCTGATGGGGGGAGCACTATCTGATGGGGGGAGCACTATCTGATGGGTGCGGACACTATCTGATGGGTGCGGACACTATCTGATGGGTGCGGACACTATCTGATGGGTGCGGACACTATCTGATGGGTGCGGACACTATCTGATGGGGGGAGCACTATCTGATGGGGGCGGACACTATCTGATGAATGCTGACACTATCTGATGAATGCTGACACTATCTGATGGGGGCGGACACTATCTGATGGGGGCGGACACTATCTGATGGGGGCGGACACTATCTGATGGGGGCGGACACTATCTGATGGGGGCGGACACTATCTGATGGGGGCGGACACTATCTGATGGGGGCGGACACTATCTGATGGGGGCGGACACTATCTGATGGGGGCGGACACTATCTGATGGGGTGGGACACTATCTGATGGGGTGGGACACTATCTGATGGGGTGGGACACTATCTGATGGGGTGGGACACTATCTGATGGGGTGGGACACTATCTGATGGGGTGGGACACTATCTGATGGGTGCGGACACTATCTGATGGGTGCGGACACAATCTGATGGGGGGAGCACTATCTGATGGGGGGAGCACTATCTGATGGGGGCGGACACTATCTGATGAATGCTGACACTATCTGATGAATGCTGACACTATCTGATGGGGGCGGACACTATCTGATGGGGGCGGACACTATCTGATGGGGTGGGACACTATCTGATGGGGTGGGACACTATCTGATGGGGTGGGACACTATCTGATGGGGGGGACACTATCTGATGGGGGGGACACTATCTGATGGGGGGGACACTATCTGATGGGGGGGACACTCTCCGATGGTGGGGACACTCTCCGATGGTGGGGACACTCTCCGATGGGGGGACGCTATCCGAGCGAAGCTGTGCCCGAAGTGTGGCGAGGTGCTCTGTTACTAACTGCTGTTTTACAACGTCGGCAGCATGTGGAAGGAAGGTACTATTAAGTGCGCAGGCGCCGTTCATCTTTGGAGACTTTTGGCGTCTCCTTTGTCCTCCGCACTGTGCAAGCGTTGCGCCTGCACAGTATAGGGTGGACACTATCTGATGAGGGCAGACACTATCTGATGAGGGCGGACACTATCTAATGGGGGCGGACACTATCTGATGGGGCTGACACTATCTGATGGGGGCTGACACTATCTGATGGGGGCGGACACTATCTGATGGGGGCGGACACTATCTGTTGGGGGCGGACACTATCTGTTGGGGGCGGACACTATCTGTTGGGGGCGGACACTATCTGACGGGGGCGGACACTATCTGACGGGGGCGGACACTATCTGACGGGGGCGGACATTATCTGACGGGGGCGGACATTATCTGATGGGGCGGACATTATCTGATGGGGCGGACATTATCTGATGGGGGGGACATTATCTGATGGGGGGGACATTATCTGATGGGGGGGACATTATCTGATGGGGGGGACATTATCTGATGGGGGCGGACACTATCTGATGGGGGGGACACTATCTGATGGGGGGGACACTATCTGATGGGGGGGACACTATCTGATGGGGGGGACACTATCCGATGGGGACACTATCCGATGGGGGGGACACTATCCGAGCGAAGCCGTGCCCGAAGTGTGGAAAGGGGCTCTTTTACAAACTGCTGTTTTACAACATCGGGAGCATGTGAAAGGAAGGTACTATTAAGTGCGCAGGGGCCGTTCATCTTCGGAGACTTTTGGCGTCTCCTTTGTCCTCCGCACTGTGCAAGAGCTGCGCCTGCACAGTATAGGGTGGACACTATCTGATGGGGGAGACACTATCTGATGGGGGAGACACTATCTGATGGGGGAGACACTATCTGATGGGGGGGTAACACTATCTGATGGGGGGTTAACACTATCTGATGGGGGGTTAACACTATCTGATGGGGGGTTAACACTATCTGATGGGGGGTTAACACTATCTGATGGGGGGTTAACACTATCTGATGGGGGGTTAACACTATCCGATGGGGTGGTACACTATCCGATGGGGTGGACACTATCCGATGGGGTGGACACTATCCGATGGGGTGGACACTATCCGATGGGGGGGACACTATCCGATGGGGGGACACTATCCGAGCGAAGTCGTGCCCGAAGCGTGGCGAGGGGCTCTGTTACTAACTGCTGTTTTACAATGTCGGGAGCATGTGAAAGGAAGGTACTATTAAGTTCCCCGGACTCCGTTCATCTTTGGAGACTTTTGGCGTCTCCTTTGTCCTCCGCACTGTGCAAGCGCTGCGCCTGCACAGTATAGGGTGGACACTATCTGATGAGGGCGGACACTATCTAATGGGGGCGGACACTATCTGATGGGGCTGACACTATCTGATGGGGGCGGACACTATCTGATGGGGGCGGACACTATCTGATGGGGGCGGGCACTATCTGATGGGGGCGGGCACTATCTGATGGGGGCGGGCACTATCTGATGGGGGCGGACACTATCTGATGGGGGCGGACACTATCTGATGGGGGGGATACTCTCCGATGGGTGGACGCTATCCCCGAGCGAAGCTGTGCCCGAAGTGTGGCGAGGTGCTCTGTTACTAACTGCTGTTTTACAACGTCGGGAGCATGTGGAAGGAAGGTACTATTAAGTGCGCAGGCGCCGTTCATCTTTGGAGACTTTTGGCGTCTCCTTTGTCCTCCGCACTGTGCAAGCGTTGCGCCTGCACAGTATAGGGTGGACACTATCTGAAGGGGGCGGACACTATCTGATGGGTGCGGACACTATCTGATGGGTGCGGACACTATCTGATGGGTGCGGACACTATCTGATGGGGGCGGACACTATCTGATGGGGGCGGACACTATCTGAGGGGGGCGGACACTATCTGAGGGGGGCGGACACTATCTGAGGGGGGCGGACACTATCTGAGGGGGGCGGACACTATCTGATGGGGGCGGACACTATCCGATGGGGGGGACACTATCCGATGGGGGGGACACTATCCGATGGGGGGGGCACTATCCGATGGGGGGGACACTATCCGAGCGAAGCCGTGCCCGAAGTGTGGCAAGGGGCTCTTTTACAAACTGCTGTTTTACAACATCGGGAGCATGTGAAAGGAAGGTACTATTAAGTGCGCAGGCGCCGTTCATCTTCGGAGACTTTTGGCGTCTCCTTTGTCCTCCGCACTGTGCAAGCGCTGCGCCTGCACAGTATAGGGCGGACACTATCTGATGGGGGCGGACACTATCCGATGGGGGCGGACACTATCCGATGGGGGCGGACACTATCCGATGGGGGCGGACACTATCCGATGGGGCGGACACTATCTGATGGGGGGGACACTCTCCGATGGGGGGGACACTCTCCGATGGGGGGACGCTATCCGAGCGAAGCTGTGCCCGAAGTGTGGCGAGGTGCTCTGTTACTAACTGCTGTTTTACAACGTCGGGAGCATGTGGAAGGAAGGTACTGCGCAGGCGCCGTTCATCTTTGGAGACTTTTGGCGTCTCCTTTGTCCTCCGCACTGTGCAAGCGCTGCGCCTGCACAGTATAGGGTGGACACTATCTGATGGGGGCGGACACTATCTGATGGGGGCGGACACTATCTGATGGGGGCAGACACTATCTGATGGGGTGGGACACTATCTGATGGGGTGGGACACTATCTGAAGGGGTGGGACACTATCTGAAGGGGTGGGACACTATCTGATGGGGGGGACACTATCTGATGGGGGGGACACTCTCCAATGGGGGGACGCTATCCGAGCAAAGCTGTGCCCGAAGTGTGGCGAGGTGCTCTGTTACTAACTGCTGTTTTACAACGTCGGGAGCATGTGGAAGGAAGGTACTATTAAGTGCGCAGGCGCCGTTCATCTTTGGAGACTTTTGGCGTCTCCTTTGTCCTCCGCACTGTGCAAGCGTTGCGCCTGCACAGTATAGGGTGGACACTATCTGATGAGGGCGGACACTATCTGATGAGGGCGGACACTATCTAATGGGGGCGGACACTATCTGATGGGGCGGACACTATCTGATGGGGCTGACACTATCTGATGGGGCGGATACTATCTGATGGGGCGGACACTATCTGATGGGGGCGGACACTATCTGATGGGGGCGGACATTATCTCATGGGGGCGGACATTATCTGATGGGGCGGACATTATCTGATGGGGGCGGACATTATCTGATGGGGCGGACATTATCTGATGGGGGCGGACACTATCTGATGGGTGCGGACACTATCTGATGGGTGCGGACACTATCTGATGGGTGCAGACACTATCTGATGGGTGCGGACACTATCTGATGGGTGCGGACACTATCTGATGGGTGCGGACACTATCTGATGGGTGCGGACACTATCTGATGGGTGCGGACACTATCTGATGGGTGCGGACACTATCTGATGGGTGCGGACACTATCTGATGGGTGCGGACACTATCTGATGGGTGCGGACACTATCTGATGGGTGCGGACACTATCTGATGGGTGCGGACACTATCTGATGGGTGCGGACACTATCTGATGGGGGGAGCACTATCTGATGGGGGGAGCACTATCTGATGGGGGCGGACACTATCTGATGGGGGCGGACACTATCTGATGGGGGGGACACTATCTGATGGGGGGACACTATCTGATGGGGGGGACACTATCTGATGGGGGGGACACTATCTGATGGGGGGGACACTATCTGATGGGGGGGACACTATCTGATGGGGGGGACACTATCTGATGGGGGGAGCACTATCTGATGGGGGGAGCACTATCTGATGGGGGCGGACACTATCTGATGAATGCTGACACTATCTGATGGGGGCTGACACTATCTGATGGGGGCTGACACTATCTGATGGGGGCTGACACTATCTGATGGGGGCTGACACTATCTGATGGGGGCGGACACTATCTGATGGGGGCGGACACTATCTGATGGGGGCGGACACTATCTGATGGGGGCGGACACTATCTGATGGGGCGGACACTATCTGATGGGGGCGGACACTATCTGATGGGGGGGGACATTATCTGATGGGGGGGACATTATCTGATGGGGCGGACATTATCTGATGGGGGGGACACTATCTGATGGGGGGGACACTATCTGATGGGGGGGACACTATCTGATGGGGGGGACACTATCTGATGGGGGGGACACTATCTGATGGGGGGACACTATCTGATGGGGGGGACACTATCTGATGGGGGGGACACTATCTGATGGGGGGACACTATCTGATGGGGGGGACACTATCTGATGGGGGGGACACTATCTGATGGGGGGGACACTATCTGATGGGGGGGACACTATCTGATGGGGGGGACACTATCTGATGGGGGGGACACTATCCGATGGGGGGGACACTATCCGAGCGAAGCCGTGCCCGAAGTGTGGAAAGGGGCTCTTTTACAAACTGCTGTTTTACAACATCGGGAGCATGTGAAAGGAAGGTACTATTAAGTTCCCCGGACTCCGTTCATCTTTGGAGACTTTTGGTGTCTCCTTTGTCCTCCGCACTGTGCAAGCGCTGCGCCTGCACAGTATAGGGTGGACACTATCTGATGGGGGCGGACACTATCTGATGGGGCGGAAGGGGGGAACACTATCTGATGGGGGCGGACACTATCTGATGGGGGCGGACACTATCTGATGGGGGCGGACACTATCTGATGGGGGCGGACACTATCTGATGGGGGCGACACTATCTGATGGGGTGGGACACTATCTGATGGGGTGGGACACTATCTGATGGGGTGGGACACTATCCGATGGGGTGGGACACTATCCGATGGGGTGGGACACTATCCGATGGGGTGGGACACTATCTGATGGGGGCGGACACTATCCGATGGGGGCGGACACTATCCGATGGGGGCGGACACTATCCGATGGGGGCGGACACTATCCGATGGGGGCGGACACTATCCGATGGGGGCGGACACTATCCGATGGGGGCAGACACTATCCGATGGGGGCGGACACTATCTGATGGGGGGGACACTCTCCGATGGGGGGACGCTATCCGAGCGAAGCTGTGCCCGAAGTGTGGCGAGGTGCTCTGTTACTAACTGCTGTTTTACAACGTCGGGAGCATGTGGAAGGAAGGTACTATTAAGTGCGCAGGCGCCGTTCATCTTTGGAGACTTTTGGCGTCTCCTTTGTCCTCCGCACTGTGCAAGCATTGCGCCTGCACAGTATAGGGTGGACACTATCTGATGAGGGTGGACACTATCTGATGAGGGCGGACACTATCTAATGGGGGCGGACACTATCTGATGGGGCTGACACTATCTGATGGGGCTGACACTATCTGATGGGGGCGGACACTATCTGATGGGGGCGGACACTATCTGATGGGGGCGGACACTATCTGATGGGGGCGGACACTATCTGATGGGGGCGGACACTATCTGATGGGGGCGGACATTATCTGATGGGGCGGACATTATCTGATGGGGGCGGACATTATCTGATGGGGGCGGACATTATCTGATGGGGGCGGACACTATCTGATGGGTGGGACACTATCTGATGGGGGGGACATTATCTGATGGGGGCGGACACTATCTGATGGGGGGGACACTATCTGATGGGGGGGACACTATCTGATGGGGGGGACACTATCTGATGGGGGGGACACTATCCGATGGGGGGGACACTATCCGATGGGGGGGACACTCTCCGATGGGGGGGACACTCTCCGATGGGGGGGACACTCTCCGATGGGGGGACGCTATCCGACCGAAGCTGTGCCCGAAGTGTGGCGAGGTGCTCTGTTACTAACTGCTGTTTTACAACGTCGGGAGCATGTGGAAGGAAGGTACTATTAAGTGCGCAGGCGCCGTTCATCTTTGGAGACTTTTGGCGTCTCCTTTGTCCTCCGCACTGTGCAAGCGTTGGGCCTGCACAGTATAGGGTGGACACTATCTGATGAGGGCGGACACTATCTGATGAGGGCGGACACTATCTAATGGGGGCGGACACTATCTAATGGGGGCGGACACTATCTGATGGGGGCGGACACTATCTGATGGGTGCGGACACTATCTGATGGGTGCGGACACTATCTGATGGGGGGGACACTCTCCGATGGGGGGGACACTCTCCGATGGGGGGACGCTATCCGACCGAAGCTGTGCCCGAAGTGTGGCGAGGTGCTCTGTTACTAACTGCTGTTTTACAACGTCGGGAGCATGTGGAAGGAAGGTACTATTAAGTGCGCAGGCGCCGTTCATCTTTGGAGACTTTTGGCGTCTCCTTTGTCCTCCGCACTGTGCAAGCGTTGGGCCTGCACAGTATAGGGTGGACACTATCTGATGAGGGCGGACACTATCTGATGAGGGCGGACACTATCTAATGGGGGCGGACACTATCTAATGGGGGCGGACACTATCTGATGGGGCTGACACTATCTGATGGGGGCGGACACTATCTGATGGGGGCGGACACTATCTGATGGGGGCGGACACTATCTGATGGGGGCGGACACTATCTGATGGGGCGGACACTATCTGATGGGGGCGGACACTATCTGATGGGGGCGGACACTATCTGATGGGGGCGGACACTATCTGATGGGGGCGGACACTATCTGATGGGGCGGACACTATCTGATGGGGCGGACATTATCTGATGGGGGCGGACATTATCTGATGGGGCGGACACTATCTGATGGGGGCGGACACTATCTGATGGGGGCGGACACTATCTGATGGGGGCGGACACTATCTGATGGGGCGGACACTATCTGATGGGGGCGGACACTATCTGATGGGGGCGGACACTATCTGATGGGGGCGGACACTATCTGATGGGGGCGGACACTATCTGATGGGGCGGACACTATCTGATGGGGTGGACATTATCTGATGGGGGCGGACATTATCTGATGGGGCGGACACTATCTGATGGGTGCGGACACTATCTGATGGGTGCGGACACTATCTGATGGGTGCGGACACTATCTGATGGGTGCGGACACTATCTGATGGGTGCGGACACTATCTGATGGGTGCGGACACTATCTGATGGGTGCGGACACTATCTGATGGGTGCGGACACTATCTGATGGGTGCGGACACTATCTGATGGGGGGAGCACTATCTGATGGGGGGAGCACTATCTGATGGGGGCGGACACTATCTGATGAATGCTGACACTATCTGATGGGGGCTGACACTATCTGATGGGGGCGGACACTATCTGATGGGGGCGGACACTATCTGATGGGGGCGGGCACTATCTGATGGGGGCGGACACTATCTGATGGGGTGGGACACTATCTGATGGGGTGGGACACTATCTGATGGGGTGGGACACTATCTGATGGGGTGGGACACTATCTGATGGGTGCGGACACTATCTGATGGGTGCGGACACTATCTGATGGGTGCGGACACTATCTGATGGGTGCGGACACTATCTGATGGGTGCGGACACTATCTGATGGGGGGAGCACTATCTGATGGGGGGAGCACTATCTGATGGGGGCGGACACTATCTGATGGGTGCGGACACTATCTGATGGGTGCGGACACTATCTGATGGGTGCGGACACTATCTGATGGGGGGAGCACTATCTGATGGGGGGAGCACTATCTGATGGGGGCGGACACTATCTGATGAATGCTGACACTATCTGATGAATGCTGACACTATCTGATGGGGTGGGACACTATCTGATGGGGTGGGACACTATCTGATGGGGTGGGACACTATCTGATGGGGTGGGACACTATCTGATGGGGTGGGACACTATCTGATGGGGGGGACACTATCTGATGGGGGGGACACTCTCCGATGGTGGGGACACTCTCCGATGGTGGGGACACTCTCCGATGGGGGGATGCTATCCGAGCGAAGCTGTGCCCGAAGTGTGGCGAGGTGCTCTGTTACTAACTGCTGTTTTACAACGTCGGGAGCATGTGGAAGGAAGGTACTATTAAGTGCGCAGGCGCCGTTCATCTTTGGAGACTTTTGGCGTCTCCTTTGTCCTCCGCACTGTGCAAGCGTTGCGCCTGCACAGTATAGGGTGGACACTATCTGATGAGGGCAGACACTATCTGATGAGGGCGGACACTATCTAATGGGGGCGGACACTATCTGATGGGGCTGACACTATCTGATGGGGGCGGACACTATCTGATGGGGGCGGACACTATCTGATGGGGGCGGACACTATCTGATGGGGGCGGACACTATCTGATCGGGGCGGACACTATCTGACGGGGGCGGACACTATCTGATGGGGGCGGACACTATCTGATGGGGGCGGACATTATCTGATGGGGCGGACATTATCTGATGGGGCGGACATTATCTGATGGGGGCGGACACTATCTGATGGGTGGGACACTATCTGATGGGGGGGACATTATCTGATGGGGGGGACATTATCTGATGGGGGCGGACACTATCTGATGGGGGGGACACTATCCGATGGGGGGGACACTATCCGAGCGAAGCCGTGCCCGAAGTGTGGAAAGGGGCTCTTTTACAAACTGCTGTTTTACAACATCGGGAGCATGTGAAAGGAAGGTACTATTAAGTGCGCAGGGGCCGTTCATCTTCGGAGACTTTTGGCGTCTCCTTTGTCCTCCGCACTGTGCAAGAGCTGCGCCTGCACAGTATAGGGTGGACACTATCTGATGGGGGAGACACTATCTGATGGGGGAGACACTATCTGATGGGGGAGACACTATCTGATGGGGGAGACACTATCTGATGGGGGAGACACTATCTGATGGGGGAGACACTATCTGATGGGGGGTTAACACTATCTGATGGGGGGTTAACACTATCTGATGGGGGGTTAACACTATCTGATGGGGGGTTAACACTATCTGATGGGGGGTTAACACTATCTGATGGGGGGTTAACACTATCCGATGGGGGGTTAACACTATCCGATGGGGTGGTACACTATCCGATGGGGTGGACACTATCCGATGGGGTGGACACTATCCGATGGGGTGGACACTATCCGATGGGGGGGGACACTATCCGATGGGGGGACACTATCCGAGCGAAGTCGTGCCCGAAGCGTGGCGAGGGGCTCTGTTACTAACTGCTGTTTTACAATGTCGGGAGCATGTGAAAAGAAGGTACTATTAAGTTCCCCGGACTCCGTTCATCTTTGGAGACTTTTGGCGTCTCCTTTGTCCTCCGCACTGTGCAAGCGCTGCGCCTGCACAGTATAGGGTGGACACTATCTGATGAGGGCGGACACTATCTAATGGGGGCGGACACTATCTGATGGGGCTGACACTATCTGATGGGGCTGACACTATCTGATGGGGGCGGACACTATCTGATGGGGGCGGACACTATCTGATGGGGGCGGGCACTATCTGATGGGGGCGGGCACTATCTGATGGGGACGGGCACTATCTGATGGGGGCGGACACTATCTGATGGGGGCGGACACTATCTGATGGGGGGGACACTATCTGATGGGGGGGACACTCTCCGATGGTGGGGATACTCTCCGATGGGTGGACGCTATCCCCGAGCGAAGCTGTGCCCGAAGTGTGGCGAGGTGCTCTGTTACTAACTGCTGTTTTACAACGTCGGGAGCATGTGGAAGGAAGGTACTATTAAGTGCGCAGGCGCCGTTCATCTTTGGAGACTTTTGGCGTCTCCTTTGTCCTCCGCACTGTGCAAGCGTTGCGCCTGCACAGTATAGGGTGGACACTATCTGAAGGGGGCGGACACTATCTGATTGGTGCGGACACTATCTGATGGGTGCGGACACTATCTGATGGGTGCGGACACTATCTGATGGGTGCGGACACTATCTGATGGGTGCGGACACTATCTGATGGGTGCGGACACTATCTGATGGGTGCGGACACTATCTGATGGGTGCGGACACTATCTGATGGGGGCGGACACTATCTGAGGGGGGCGGACACTATCTGAGGGGGGCGGACACTATCTGATGGGGGCGGACACTATCCGATGGGGGGGACACTATCCGATGGGGGGGACACTATCCGATGGGGGGGACACTATCCGAGCGAAGCCGTGCCCGAAGTGTGGCAAGGGGCTCTTTTACAAACTGCTGTTTTACAACATCGGGAGCATGTGAAAGGAAGGTACTATTAAGTGCGCAGGCGCCGTTCATCTTCGGAGACTTTTGGCGTCTCCTTTGTCCTCCGCACTGTGCAAGCGCTGCGCCTGCACAGTATAGGGTGGACACTATCTGATGGGGGAGACACTATCTGATTGGGGAGACACTATCTGGGGGAGACAGTATCTGATGGGGGAGACACTATCTGATGGGGGAGACACTATCTGATGGGGGAGACACTATCTGATGGGGGGTAACACTATCTGATGGGGTGGGACACTATCTGATGGGGTGGGACACTATCTGATGGGGTGGGACACTATCCGATGGGGGGGACACTATCCGATGGGGGGGACACTATCCGATGGGGGCGGACACTATCCGATGGGGGCGGACACTATCCGATGGGGGCGGACACTATCCGATGGGGGCGGACACTATCCGATGGGGGCGGACACTATCCGATGGGGCGGACACTATCTGATGGGGGGGACACTCTCCGATGGGGGGGACACTCTCCGATGGGGGGACGCTATCCGAGCGAAGCTGTGCCCGAAGTGTGGCGAGGTGCTCTGTTACTAACTGCTGTTTTACAACGTCGGGAGCATGTGGAAGGAAGGTACTGCGCAGGCGCCGTTCATCTTTGGAGACTTTTGGCGTCTCCTTTGTCCTCCGCACTGTGCAAGCGCTGCGCCTGCACAGTATAGGGTGGACACTATCTGATGGGGGCGGACACTATCTGATGGGGGCGGACACTATCTGATGGGGGCGGACACTATCTGATGGGGTGGGACACTATCTGATGGGGTGGGACACTATCTGATGGGGGGGACACTATCTGATGGGGGGGACACTCTCCGATGGGGGGACGCTATCCGAGCGAAGCTGTGCCCGAAGTGTGGCGAGGTGCTCTGTTACTAACTGCTGTTTTACAACGTCGGGAGCATGTGGAAGGAAGGTACTATTAAGTGCGCAGGCGCCGTTCATCTTTGGAGACTTTTGGCGTCTCCTTTGTCCTCCGCACTGTGCAAGCGTTGCGCCTGCACAGTATAGGGTGGACACTATCTGATGAGGGCGGACACTATCTGATGAGGGCGGACACTATCTAATGGGGGCGGACACTATCTAATGGGGGCGGACACTATCTGATGGGGCTGACACTATCTGATGGGGCTGACACTATCTGATGGGGGCGGACACTATCTGATGGGGGCGGACATTATCTGATGGGGGCGGACATTATCTGATGGGGGCGGACATTATCTGATGGGGCGGACATTATCTGATGGGGCGGACATTATCTGATGGGGGCGGACATTATCTGATGGGTGCGGACACTATCTGATGGGTGCGGACACTATCTGATGGGTGCGGACACTATCTGATGGGTGCGGACACTATCTGATGGGTGCGGACACTATCTGATGGGTGCGGACACTATCTGATGGGTGCGGACACTATCTGATGGGGGGAGCACTATCTGATGGGGGGGAGCACTATCTGATGGGGGCGGACACTATCTGATGAATGCTGACACTATCTGATGAATGCTGACACTATCTGATGGGGGCTGACACTATCTGATGGGGGCTGACACTATCTGATGGGGGCTGACACTATCTGATGGGGGCTGACACTATCTGATGGGGGCTGACACTATCTGATGGGGGCGGACACTATCTGATGGGGGCGGACACTATCTGATAGGGGGGACATTATCTGATGGGGGGGACATTATCTGATGGGGCGGACATTATCTGATGGGGCGGACATTATCTGATGGGGGGACACTATCTGATGGGGGGGGACACTATCTGATGGAGGGGACACTATCTGATGGGGGGGACACTATCTGATGGGGGGGACACTATCCGATGGGGGGGACACTATCCGAGCGAAGCCGTGCCCGAAGTGTGGAAAGGGGCTCTTTTACAAACTGCTGTTTTACAACATCGGGAGCATGTGAAAGGAAGGTACTATTAAGTTCCCCGGACTCCGTTCATCTTTGGAGACTTTTGGTGTCTCCTTTGTCCTCCGCACTGTGCAAGCGCTGCGCCTGCACAGTATAGGGTGGACACTATCTGATGGGGGCGGACACTATCTGATGGGGCGGATGGGGGGAACACTATCTGATGGGGGCGGACACTATCTGATGGGGGCGGACACTATCTGATGGGGGCGGACACTATCTGATGGGGGCGGACACTATCTGATGGGGGCGGACACTATCTGATGGGGTGGGACACTATCTGATGGGGTGGGACACTATCTGATGGGGTGGGACACTATCTGATGGGGTGGGACACTATCTGATGGGGGGGACACTATCTGATGGGGGGGACACTATCTGATGGGGGGGACACTATCTGATGGGGGGGACACTATCTGATGGGGGGGACACTATCTGATGGGGGGGACACTATCTGATGGGGGGGACACTATCTGATGGGGGGGACACTATCTGATGGGGGGGACACTATCCGATGGTGGGGACACTCTCCGATGGGGGGACGCTATCCGAGCGAAGCTGTGCCCGAAGTGTGGCGAGGTGCTCTGTTACTAACTGCTGTTTTACAACGTCGGAAGCATGTGGAAGGAAGGTATTATTAAGTGCGCAGGCGCCGTTCATCTTTGGAGACTTTTGGCGTCTCCTTTGTCCTCCGCACTGTGCAAGCGTTGCGCCTGCACAGTATAGGGTGGACATTATCTGATGAGGGCGGACACTATCTGATGAGGGCGGACACTATCTGATGAGGGCGGACACTATCTCATGGGGGCGGACACTATCTGATGGGGGCGGACACTATCTGATGGGGGCGGACACTATCTGATGGGGGCGGACACTATCTGATGGGGGCGGACACTATCTGATGGGGGCGGACACTATCTGATGGGGCGGACATTATCTGATGGGGCGGACTCTATCTGATGGGTGCGGACACTATCTGATGGGTGCGGACACTATCTGATGGGTGCGGACACTATCTGATGGGTGCGGACACTATCTGATGGGTGCGGACACTATCTGATGGGGTGGGACACTATCTGATGGGGTGGGACACTATCTGATGGGGGCGGACACTATCTGATGGGGGCGGGACACTATCTGATGGGGGCGGGACACTATCTGATGGGGGGGGTCACTATCTGATGGGGGGGACACTATCTGATGGGGGGGACACTATCTGATGGGGGGGGGCACTATCTGATGGGGGGGGGCACTATCTGATGGGGGGGCACTATCTGATGGGGGGGCACTATCTGATGGGGGGGGCACTATCTGATGGGGGGCACACTATCTGATGGGGGGGCACACTATCTGATGGGGGGGCACACTATCTGATGGGGGGGCACACTATCTGATGGGGGGGGGCACACTATCTGATGGGGGGGGGCACACTATCTGATGGGGGGGGCACACTATCTGATGGGGGGGGCACTATCTGATGGGGGGGGCACTATCTGATGGGGGGGACACTATCTGATGGGGGGGACACTATCTGATGGGGGGGACACTATCTGATGGGGGGGACACTATCTGATGGGGGGGACACTATCCGATGGGGGGGGGACACTATCCGAGCGAAGCCGTGCCCCAAGTGTGGCAAGGGGCTCTTTTACAAACTGCTGTTTTACAACATCGGGAGCATGTGAAAGGAAGGTACTATTAAGTGCGCAGGCGCCGTTCATCTTCTGAGACTTGTGGCGTCTCCTTTGTCCTCCGCACTGTGCAAGCACTGCGCCTGCACAGTATAGGGTGGACACTATCTGATGGGGGCGACACTATCTGATGGGGGCGACACTATCTGATGGGGGCGACACTATCTGATGGGGGCGACACTATCTGATGGGGGAGACACTATCTGATGGGGTGGGACACTATCTGATGGGGTGGGACACTATCTGATGGGGTGGGACACTATCTGATGGGGTGGGACACTATCGGATGGGGGCGGACACTATCGGATGGGGGCGGACACTATCCGATGGGGGCGGACACTATCCGATGGGGGCGGACACTATCCGATGGGGGCGGACACTATCTGATGGGGGCGGACACTATCTGATGGGGGCGGACACTATCTGATGGGGGCGGACACTATCTGATGGGGGCGGACACTATCTGATGGGGGGGACACTATCTGATGGGGGGGACACTCTCCGATGGGGGGACGCTATCCGAGCGAAGCTGTGCCCGAAGTGTGGCGAGGTGCTCTGTTACTAACTGCTGTTTTACAACGTCGGGAGCATGTGGAAGTAAGGTACTATTAAGTGCGCAGGCGCCGTTCATCTTTGGAGACTTTTGGCGTCTCCTTTGTCCTCCGCACTGTGCAAGCGTTGGGCCTGCACAGTATAGGGTGGGCACTATCTGATGAGGGCGGACACTATCTGATGAGGGCTGACACTATCTGATGGGGCTGACACTATCTGATGGGGCTGACACTATCTGATGGGGCTGACACTATCTGATGGGGGCGGACACTATCTGATGGGGGCGGACACTATCTGATGGGGGCGGACACTATCTGATGGGGCGGACACTATCTGATGGGGGCGGACACTATCTGATGGGGCGGACACTATCTGATGGGGCGGACACTATCTGATGGGGCGGACACTATCTGATGGGGGCGGACACTATCTGATGGGGGCGGACACTATCTGATGGGGGCGGACACTATCTGATGGGGGCGGACACTATCTGATGGATGCGGACACTATCTGATGGGGGCGGACACTATCTGATGGGGGCGGACACTATCTGATGGGGGCGGACACTATCTGATGGGGGCGGACACTATCTGATGGGGGCGGACACTATCTGATGGGTGCGGACACTATCTGATGGGTGCGGACACTATCTGATGGGTGCGGACACTATCTGATGGGTGCGGACACTATCTGATGGGTGCGGACACTATCTGATGGGTGCGGACACTATCTGATGGGTGCGGACACTATCTGATGGGGGGAGCACTATCTGATGGGGGAGGACACTATCTGATGAATGCTGACACTATCTGATGGGGGCTGACACTATCTGATGGGGGCTGACACTATCTGATGGGGGCGGACACTATCTGATGGGGGCGGACACTATCTGATGGGGTGGGACACTATCTGATGGGGTGGGACACTATCTGATAGGGTGGGACACTCTCCGATGGGGGGGACACTCTCCGATGGGGGGGACACTCTCCGATGGGGGGACGCTATCCGACCGAAGCTGTGCCCGAAGTGTGGCGAGGTGCTCTGTTACTAACTGCTGTTTTACAACGTCGGGAGCATGTGGAAGGAAGGTACTATTAAGTGCGCAGGCGCCGTTCATCTTTGGAGACTTTTGGCGTCTCCTTTGTCCTCCGCACTGTGCAAGCGTTGGGCCTGCACAGTATAGGGTGGACACTATCTGATGAGGGCGGACACTATCTGATGAGGGCGGACACTATCTAATGGGGGCGGACACTATCTAATGGGGGCGGACACTATCTGATGGGGCTGACACTATCTGATGGGGGCGGACACTATCTGATGGGGGCGGACACTATCTGATGGGGGCGGACACTATCTGATGGGGCGGACACTATCTGATGGGGCGGACACTATCTGATGGGGGCGGACACTATCTGATGGGGGCGGGCACTATCTGATGAGGGCGGACACTATCTGATGGGGGCGGACACTATCTGATGGGGGCGGTCATTATCTGATGGGGGCGGTCATTATCTGATGGGGGCGGTCATTATCTGATGGGTGCGGACACTATCTGATGGGTGCGGACACTATCTGATGGGTGCGGACACTATCTGATGGGTGCGGACACTATCTGATGGGTGCGGACACTATCTGATGGGTGCGGACACTATCTGATGGGTGCGGACACTATCTGATGGGTGCGGACACTATCTGATGGGTGCGGACACTATCTGATGGGGGGAGCACTATCTGATGGGGGCGGACACTATCTGATGGGGGCGGACACTATCTGATGAATGCTGACACTATCTGATGAATGCTGACACTATCTGATGGGGTGGGACACTATCTGATGGGGTGGGACACTATCTGATGGGGTGGGACACTATCTGATGGGGTGGGACACTATCTGATGGGGTGGGACACTATCTGATGGGGTGGGACACTATCTGATGGGGGGGACACTATCTGATGGGGGGGACACTATCTGATGGGGGGGGGACACTCCGATGGTGGGGACACTCTCCGATGGTGGGGACACTCTCTGATGGGGGGACGCTATCCGAGCGAAGCTGTGCCCGAAGTGTGGCGAGGTGCTCTGTTACTAACTGCTGTTTTATAACGTCGGGAGCATGTGGAAGGAAGGTACTATTAAGTGCGCAGGCGCCGTTCATCTTTGGAGACTTTTGGCGTCTCCTTTGTCCTCCGCACTGTGCAAGCGTTGCGCCTGCACAGTATAGGGTGGACACTATCTGATGAGGGCGGACACTATCTGATGAGGGCGGACACTATCTGATGGGGGCGGACACTATCTGATGGGGGCGACACCATCTGATGGGGCTGACACTATCTGATGGGGGCGGACACTATCTGATGGGGGCGGACACTATCTGATGGGGGCGGACACTATCTGATGGGGGCGGACACTATCTGATGGGGGCGGACACTATCTGATGGGGGCGGACACTATCTGATGGGGCGGACATTATCTGATGGGTGCGGACATTATCTGATGGGGGCGGACACTATCTGATGGGTGGGACACTATCTGATGGGTGGGACACTATCTGATGGGTGGGACACTATCTGATGGGTGGGACACTATCTGATGGGGGGGACACTATCTGATGGGGGGGACACTATCCGATGGGGGGGACACTATCCGAGCGAAGCCGTGCCCGAAGTGTGGAAAGGGGCTCTTTTACAAACTGCTGTTTTACAACATCGGGAGCATGTGAAAGGAAGGTACTATTAAGTGCGCAGGCGCCGTTCATCTTCGGAGACTTTTGGCGTCTCCTTTGTCCTCCGCACTGTGCAAGAGCTGCGCCTGCACAGTATAGGGTGGACACTATCTGATGGGGGAGACACTATCTGATGGGGGAGACACTATCTGATGGGGGAGACACTATCTGATGGGGGAGACACTATCTGATGGGGGAGACACTATCTGATGGGGGGGTAACACTATCTGATGGGGGGGTAACACTATCTGATGGGGGGGGTAACACTATCTGATGGGGGGGTAACACTATCTGATGGGGGGGGTAACACTATCTGATGGGGGGTTAACACTATCCGATGGGGTGGACACTATCCGATGGGGTGGACACTATCCGATGGGGTGGACACTATCCGATGGGGTGGACACTATCCGATGGGGTGGACACTATCCGATGGGGTGGACACTATCCGATGGGGGGGACACTATCCGATGGGGGGACACTATCCGAGCGAAGTCGTGCCCGAAGTGTGGCGAGGGGCTCTGTTACTAACTGCTGTTTTACAATGTCGGGAGCATGTGAAAGGAAGGTACTATTAAGTTCCCCGGACTCCGTTCATCTTTGGAGACTTTTGGCGTCTCCTTTGTCCTCCGCACTGTGCAAGCGCTGCGCCTGCACAGTATAGGGTGGACACTATCTGATGGGGGCGGACACTATCTGATGGGGGCGGACACTATCTGATGGGGGCGGGCACTATCTGATGGGGCGGGCACTATCTGATGGGGGCGGGCACTATCTGATGGGGGGGACACTATCTGATGGGGGGGACACTCTCCGATGGTGGGGATACTCTCCGATGGGTGGACGCTATCCGAGCGAAGCTGTGCCCAAAGTGTGGCGAGGTGCTCTGTTACTAACTGCTGTTTTACAACGTCGGGAGCATGTGGAAGGAAGGTACTATTAAGTGCGCAGGCGCCGTTCATCTTTGGAGACTTTTGGCGTCTCCTTTGTCCTCCGCACTGTGCAAGCTTGCGCCTGCACAGTATAGGGTGGACACTATCTGAAGGGGGCGGACACTATCTGATGGGTGCGGACACTATCTGATGGGTGCGGACACTATCTGATGGGTGCGGACACTATCTGATGGGTGCGGACACTATCTGATGGGTGCGGACACTATCTGATGGGTGCGGACACTATCTGAGGGGGGCGGACACTATCTGAGGGGGGCGGACACTATCTGAGGGGGGCGGACACTATCTGAGGGGGGCGGACACTATCTGAGGGGGGCGGACACTATCTGAGGGGGGCGGACACTATCTGATGTGGGCGACACGATCCGATGGGGGGGACACTATCCGATGGGGGGGACACTATCCGATGGGGGGGACACTATCCGAGCGAAGCCGTGCCCGAAGTGTGGCAAGGGGCTCTTTTACAAACTGCTGTTTTACAACATCGGGAGCATGTGAAAGGAAGGTACTATTAAGTGCGCAGGCGCCGTTCATCTTCGGAGACTTTTGGCGTCTCCTTTGTCCTCCGCACTGTGCAAGCGCTGCGCCTGCACAGTATAGGGTGGACACTATCTGATGGGGGAGACACTATCTGATGGGGGAGACACTATCTGATGGGGGAGACACTATCTGATGGGGGAGACACTATCTGGGGGAGACACTATCTGATGGGGGAGACACTATCTGATGGGGGGGTAACACTATCTGATGGGGGGGTAACACTATCTGTTGGGGGGTAACACTATCTGATGGGGGGGTACACTATCTGATGGGGGGGGGTACACTATCTGATGGGGTGGACACTATCTAATGGGGGGACACTATCTGATGGGGTGGACACTATCTGATGGGGTGGACACTATCTGATGGGGTGGACACTATCTGATGGGGTGGACATTATCTGATGGGGTGGACACTATCTGATGGGGTGGACACTATCTGATGGGGTGGACACTATCTGATGGGGTGGACACTATCCGATGGGGTGGACACTATCCGATGGGGTGGACACTATCCGATGGGGTGGACACTATCCGATGGGGTGGACACTATCCGATGGGGTGGACACTATCCGATGGGGTGGACACTATCCGATGGGGTGGACACTATCCGATGGGGTGGACACTATCCGATGGGGTGGACACTATCCGATGGGGTGGACACTATCCGATGGGGTGGACACTATCCGATGGGGTGGACACTATCCGATGGGGTGGACATTATCCGATGGGGTGGACATTATCCGATGGGGTGGACACTATCCGATGGGGTGGACACTATCCGATGGGGTGGACACTATCCGATGGGGTGGACATTATCCGATGGGGTGGACACTATCCGATGGGGGGGACACTATCCGATGGGGGGGACACTATCCGAGCGAAGTCGTGCCCGAAGTGTGGCGAGGGGCTCTGTTACTAACTGCTGTTTTACAATGTCGGGAGCATGTGAAAGGAAGGTACTATTAAGTTCCCCGGACTCCGTTCATCTTTGGAGACTTTTGGCGTCTCCTTTGTCCTCCGCACTGTGCAAGCGCTGCGCCTGCACAGTATAGGGTGGACACTATCTGATGGGGGCGGACACTATCTGATGGGGTGGACACTATCCGATGGGGTGGACACTATCCGATGGGGTGGACACTATCCGATGGGGTGGACACTATCCGATGGGGTGGACACTATCTGATGGGGTGGACATTATCTGATGGGGTGGACACTATCTGATGGGGTGGACACTATCTGATGGGGTGGACACTATCTGATGGGGTGGACACTATCTGATGGGGTGGACACTATCCGATGGGGTGGACACTATCCGATGGGGTGGACACTATCCGATGGGGTGGACACTATCCGATGGGGTGGACACTATCCGATGGGGTGGACACTATCCGATGGGGTGGACACTATCCGATGGGGTGGACACTATCCGATGGGGTGGACACTATCCGATGGGGTGGACATTATCCGATGGGGTGGACACTATCCGATGGGGTGGACACTATCCGATGGGGTGGACACTATCCGATGGGGTGGACATTATCCGATGGGGTGGACACTATCCGATGGGGGGGACACTATCCGATGGGGGGGACACTATCCGAGCGAAGTCGTGCCCGAAGTGTGGCGAGGGGCTCTGTTACTAACTGCTGTTTTACAATGTCGGGAGCATGTGAAAGGAAGGTACTATTAAGTTCCCCGGGCTCCGTTCATCTTTGGAGACTTTTGGCGTCTCCTTTGTCCTCCGCACTGTGCAAGCGCTGCGCCTGCACAGTATAGGGTGGACATTATCTGATGGGGGCGGACACTATCTGATGGGGCGGATGGGGGGAACACTATCTGCTGGGGGCGGACACTATCTGATGGGGGCGGACACTATCTGATGGGGGCGGACACTATCTGATGGGGCGGACACTATCTGATGGGGGCGGACACTATCTGATATGTGGGGAGCACTATCTGATATGGGGGGAGCACTATCTGATATGGGGGGAGCACTATCTGATGGGGCGGATGGGGGGGACACTATCTGATGGGGGGACACTATCTGATGGGGGGGACACTATCTGATGGGGGGGACACTATCTGATGGGGGGGACACTATCTGATGGGGGCGGACACTATCTGATGGGGGCGGACACTATCTGATGGGGGCGGACACTATCTGATGGGGGCGGACACTATCTGATGGGGGCGGACACTATCTGATGGGGGCGGACACTATCTGATGGGGACGGACACTATCTGATGGGGGCGGACACTATTTGATATGGGGGGAGCACTATCTGATATGGGGGGAGCACTATCTGATATGGGGGGAGCACTATCTGATGGGGCGGATGGGGGGGACACTATCTGATGGGGGGACACTATCTGATGGGGGGGACACTATCTGATGGGGGGGACACTATCTGATGGGGGGGACACTATCTGATGGGGGGACACTATCTGATGGGGACGGACACTATCTGATGGGGCGGACACTATCTGATGGGGGCGGACACTACTTGATATGTGGGGAGCACTATCTGATATGGGGGGAGCACTATCTGATATGGGGGGAGCACTATCTGATATGGGGGGAGCACTATCTGATGGGGCGGATGGGGGGGACAGTATCTGATGGGGGGGGGCACTATCTGATGGGGGGGACACTATCTGATGGGGGGGACACTATCTGATGGGGACGGACACTATCTGATGGGGCGGACACTATTTGATATGTGGGGAGCACTATCTGATATGGGGGGAGCACTATCTTATGGGGCGGATGGGGGGGACACTATCTGATGGGGGGGACACTATCTGATGGGGGGGACACTATCTGATGGGGGGGACACTATCTGATGGGGGGGGACACTATCTGATGGGGGGGACACTATCCGATGGGGGGACACTATCCGAGCGAAGCTGTGCCCGAAGTGTGGCGAGGGGCTCTGTTACTAACTGCTGTTTTACAACGTCGGGAGCATGTGAAAGGAAGGTACTATTAAGTGCGCAGGCGCCGTTCATCTTTGGAGACTTTTGGCGTCTCCTTTGTCCTCCGCACTGTGCAAGCGCTGCGCCTGCACAGTATAGGGTGGACACTATCTGATGGGGCGGACACTATCTGATGAGGGCGGACACTATCTGATGAGGGCGGACACTATCTGATGAGGGCGGACACTATCTGATGAGGGCGGACACTATCTGATGAGGGCGGACACTATCTGATGAGGGCGGACACTATCTGATGGGGGCAGATACTATCTGATGGGGGCGGACACTATCTGATGTGGGCGGACACTATCTGATGTGGGCGGACACTATCTGATGGGGGCGGGCACTATCTGATGGGGGCGGGCACTTTCTGATGGGGGCGGACACTATCTGATGGGGGCGGACACTATCTGATGGGGGCGGACACTATCTGATGGGGGCGGACATTATCTGATGGGGGCGGACATTATCTGATGGGGGCGGATATTATCTGATGGGGGCGGACACTATCTGATGGGGGCGGACACTATCTGATGGGTGCGGACACTATCTGATGGGTGCGGACACTATCTGATGGGTGCGGACACTATCTGATGGGTGCGGACACTATCTGATGGGGGAGCACTATCTGATGGGGGGAGCACTATCTGATGGGGGGGAGCACTATCTGATGGGGGGGAGCACTATCTGATGGGGCGGACACTATCTGATGGGGGCGGACACTATCTGATGGGGGCGGACACTATCTGATGGGGGCGGACACTATCTGATGGGGGCGGACACTATCTGATGGGGGCGGACACTATCTGATGGGGGCGGACACTATCTGATGGGGGCGGGCACTATCTGATGGGGGCGGGCACTATCTGATGGGGGCGGACACTATCTGATGGGGGCGGACACTATCTGATGGGGGCGGACACTATCTGATGGGGGCAGACACTATCCGAGCGAAGCCGTGCCCGAAGTGTGGCGAGGGGCTCTGTTACTAACTGCTGTTTTACAACGTCGGGAGCATGTGAAAGGAAGGTACTATTAAGTGCGCAGGCGCCGTTCATCTTCGGAGACTTTTGGCATCTCCTTTGTCCTCCGCACTGTGCAAGCACTGTGCCTGCACAGTATAGGGCGGGCACTCTCTGATGGGGCGGGCACTATCTGATGGGGCGGGCACTATCTGATGGGGCGGGCACTATCTGTTGGGGATGGCACACTATCTGATGGGGGGCACACTATCTGATGGGGGGCACACTATCTGATGGGGGGGCACACTATCCGATCTGGGGGCACTATCTGATGGGGGGGCACACTATCCGATCTGGGGGCACTATCCGATGGGGGGGACACTATCCAATGGGGGGGACACTATCCGAGCGAAGCCGTGCCCATGTTTTACAACATCGGGAGCATGTGAAAGGAAGGTACTATTAAGTGCGCAGGCGCCGTTCATCTTCGGAGAGTTTTGGCGTCTCCTTTGTCCTCCGCACTGTGCAAGCGCTGCGCCTGCACAGTATAGGGTGGACACTATCTGATGGGGGAGACACTATCTGATGGGGGAGACACTATCTGATGGGGGAGACGCTATCTGATGGGGGAGACGCTATCTGATGGGGGAGACGCTATCTGATGGGGGAGACGCTATCTGATGGGAGAGACGCTATCTGATGGGGGAGACGCTATCTGATGGGAGAGACGCTATCTGATGGGAGAGACGCTATCTGATGGGAGAGACGCTATCTGATGGGAGAGACGCTATCTGATGGGAGAGACACTATCTGATGGGAGAGACACTATCTGATGGGGGGGAGCACTATCTGATATGGGGGGAGCACTATCTGATATGGGGGGAGCACTATCTGATATGGGGGGAGCACTATCTGATGGGGCGGATGGGGGGGACACTATCTGATGGGGGGGGGGACACTATCTGATGGGGACGGACACTATCTGATGGGGCGGACACTATTTGATATGTGGGGAGCACTATCTGATATGGGGGGAGCACTATCTGATATGGGGGGAGCACTATCTTATGGGGCGGATGGGGGGGACACTATCTGATGGGGGGACACTATCTGATGGGGGGGACACTATCTGATGGGGGGGACACTATCTGATGGGGGGGACACTATCTGATGGGGGGACACTATCTGATGGGGGGGACACTATCCGATGGGGGGACACTATCCGAGCGAAGCTGTGCCCGAAGTGTGGCGAGGGGCTCTGTTACTAACTGCTGTTTTACAACGTCGGAAGCATGTGAAAGGAAGGTACTATTAAGTGCGCAGGCGCCGTTCATCTTTGGAGACTTTTGGCGTCTCCTTTGTCCTCCGCACTGTGCAAGCGCTGCGCCTGCACAGTATAGGGTGGACACTATCTGATGGGGCGGACACTATCTGATGAGGGCGGACACTATCTGATGAGGGCGGACACTATCTGATGAGGGCGGACACTATCTGATGAGGGCGGACACTATCTGATGAGGGCGGACACTATCTGATGAGGGCGGACACTATCTGATGAGGGCGGACACTATCTGATGGGGGCGGACACTATCTGATGGGGGCGGACACTATCTGATGTGGGCGGACACTATCTGATGTGGGCGGACACTATCTGATGGGGGCGGGCACTATCTGATGGGGGCGGGCACTATCTGATGGGGGCGGGCACTATCTGATGGGGGCGGACACTATCTGATGGGGGCGGACATTATCTGATGGGGGCGGACATTATCTGATGGGGGCGGACATTATCTGATGGGGGCGGACACTATCTGATGGGGGCGGACACTATCTGATGGGTGCGGACACTATCTGATGGGTGCGGACACTATCTGATGGGTGCGGACACTATCTGATGGGTGCGGACACTATCTGATGGGGGGGAGCACTATCTGATGGGGGGAGCACTATCTGATGGGGGGAGCACTATCTGATGGGGGGAGCACTATCTGATGGGGGGGAGCACTATCTGATGGGGGCGGACACTATCTGATGGGGGCGGACACTATCTGATGGGGGCGGGCACTATCTGATGGGGGCGGGCACTATCTGATGGGGGCGGGCACTATCTGATGGGGGCGGGCACTATCTGATGGGGGCGGACACTATCTGATGGGGGCAGACACTATCCGAGCGAAGCCGTGCCCGAAGTGTGGCGAGGGGCTCTGTTACTAACTGCTGTTTTACAACGTCGGGAGCATGTGAAAGGAAGGTACTATTAAGTGCGCAGGCGCCGTTCATCTTCGGAGACTTTTGGCGTCTCCTTTGTCCTCCGCACTGTGCAAGCACTGTGCCTGCACAGTATAGGGCGGACACTATCTGATGGGGCGGGCACTATCTGATGGGGCAGGCACTATCTGATGGGGCGGGCACTATCTGATGGGGCGGGCACTATCTGTTGGGGATGGCACACTATCTGATGGGGGGCACACTATCTGATGGGGGGCACACTATCTGATGGGGGGGCACACTATCCGATCTGGGGGCACTATCTGATGGGGGGGGCACACTATCCGATCTGGGGGCACTATCCGATGGGGGGGTCACTATCCAATGGGGGGGACACTATCCGAGCGAAGCCGTGCCCGTGTTTTACAACATCGGGAGCATGTGAAAGGAAGGTACTATTAAGTGCGCAGGCGCCGTTCATCTTCGGAGAGTTTTGGCGTCTCCTTTGTCCTCCGCACTGTGCAAGCGCTGCGCCTGCACACTATAGGGTGGACACTATCTGATGGGGGAGACACTATCTGATGGGGGAGACACTATCTGATGGGGGAGACACTATCTGATGGGGGAGACGCTATCTGATGGGGGAGACGCTATCTGATGGGGGAGACGCTATCTGATGGGGGAGACGCTATCTGATGGGAGAGACGCTATCTGATGGGAGAGACGCTATCTGATGGGAGAGACGCTATCTGATGGGAGAGACGCTATCTGATGGGAGAGACACTATCTGATGGGAGAGACACTATCTGATGGGAGAGACACTATCTGATGGGAGAGACACTATCTGATGGGAGAGACACTATCTGATGGGAGAGACACTATCTGATGGGAGAGACACTATCTGATGGGAGAGACACTATCTGATGGGAGAGACACTATCTGATGGGAGAGACACTATCTGATGGGAGAGACACTATCTGATGGGAGAGACACTATCTGATGGGAGAGACACTATCTGATGGGAGAGACACTATCTGATGGGAGAGACACTATCTGATGGGAGAGACACTATCTGATGGGAGAGACACTATCTGATGGGAGAGACACTATCTGATGGGAGAGACACTATCTGATGGGAGAGACACTATCTGATGGGAGAGACACTATCTGATGGGAGAGACACTATCTGATGGGAGAGACACTATCTGATAGGGGGGTAACACTATCTGATGGGGGCGGACACTATCTGATGGGGGGAGCACTATCTGATAGGTATCTGATGGGGGGAGCACTCTCTGATAGGGGGGAGCACTCTCTGTAGGGGGGAGCACTCTCTGATAGGGGGGAGCACTCTCTGATAGGGGCGGACTATCTGATGGGGGGAGCACTATCTGATGGGGGGAGCACTATCTGATGGGGGGGGAGCACTATCTGATGGGGGGGAGCACTATCTGATAGGGGGGAGCACTATCTGATAGGGGGGAGCACTCTCTGATGGGGGGACGCTATCCGAGCGAAGCTGTGCCCGAAGTGTGGCGAGGGGCTCTGTTACTAACTGCTGTTTTACAACGTCGGGAGCATGTGAAAGGAAGGTACTATTAAGTGCGCAGGCGCCGTTCATCTTCGGAGACTTTTGGCGTCTCCTTTGTCCTCCGCACTGTGCAAGCACTGTGCCTGCACAGTATAGGGCGGACACTATCTGATGGGGCGGGCACTATCTGATGGGGCGGGCACTATCTGATGGGGCGGGCACTATCTGATGGGGCGGGCACTATCTGATGGGGCGGGCACTATCTGATGGGGCGGGCACTATCTGTTGGGGATGGCACACTATCTGTTGGGGATGGCACACTATCTGTTGGGGATGGCACACTATCTGTTGGGGATGGCACACTATCTGTTGGGGAGGGCACACTATCTGATGGGGGGCACACTATCTGATGGGGGGGCACACTATCTGATGGGGGGGCACACTATCCGATCTGGGGGCACTATCTGATGGGGGGGCACACTATCCGATCTGGGGGCACTATCCGATGGGGGGGACACTATCCAATGGGGGGGACACTATCCGAGCGAAGCCGTGCCCGTGTTTTACAACATCGGGAGCATGTGAAAGGAAGGTACTATTAAGTGCGCAGGCGCCGTTCATCTTCGGAGAGTTTTGGCGTCTCCTTTGTCCTCCGCACTGTGCAAGCGCTGCGCCTGCACAGTATAGGGTGGACACTATCTGATGGGGGAGACACTATCTGATGGGGGAGACACTATCTGATGGGGGAGACGCTATCTGATGGGAGAGACACTATCTGATGGGAGAGACACTATCTGATGGGAGAGACACTATCTGATGGGAGAGACACTATCTGATGGGAGAGACACTATCTGATGGGAGAGACACTATCTGATGGGAGAGACACTATCTGATGGGAGAGACACTATCTGATGGGAGAGACACTATCTGATGGGAGAGACACTATCTGATAGGGGGGTAACACTATCTGATGGGGGCGGACACTATCTGATGGGGGGAGCACTATCTGATGGGTATCTGATGGGGGGAGCACTCTCTGATAGGGGGGAGCACTATCTGATAGGGGGGGAGCACTATCTGATAGGGGCGGACTATCTGATGGGGGGAGCACTATCTGATAGGGGGGAGCACTATCTGATAGGGGGGAGCACTATCTGATAGGGGGGAGCACTATCTGATAGGGGGAGCACTATCTGATAGGGGGAGCACTATCTGATTGGGGCGGACACTATCTGATGGGGGGAGCACTATCTGATAGGGGGGGAGCACTATCTGATAGGGGCGGACTATCTGATGGGGGGAGCACTATCTGATGGGGGGAGCACTATCTGATGGGGGGAGCACTATCTGATGGGGGGAGCACTATCTGATGGGGGGAGCACTATCTGATGGGGGGGAGCACTATCTGATGGGGGGGAGCACTATCTGATGGGGGGAGCACTATCTGATGGGGGGAGCACTATCTGATAGGGGGGAGCACTATCTGATAGGGGGGAGCACTATCTGATAGGGGGGAGCACTATCTGATAGGGGGGAGCACTATCTGATAGGGGGGAGCACTATCTGATAGGGGGAGCACTATCTGATTGGGGCGGACACTATCTGATAGGGGGGAGCACTATCTGATGGGGGGAGCACTATCCGATGGGGGGACGTTATCCGAGCGAAGCTGTGCCCCAAGTGTGGCAAGGGGCTCTGTTACTAACTGCTGTTTTACAACGTCGGGAGCATGTGAAAGGAAGGTACTATTAAGTGCGCAGGCGCCGTTCATCTTCGGAGACTTTTGCCGTCTCCTTTGTCCTCCGCACTGTGCAAGCGCTACGCCTGCACAGTATAGGGTAGACACTATCTGATGGGGGGACACTATCTGATGGGGGGGACACTATCTGATGGGGGGGACACTATCTGATGGGGGGGACACTATCTGATGGGGGGAGTACTATCTGATGGGTGCGGACACTATCTGATGGGTGCGGACACTATCTGATGGGTGCGGACACTATCTGATGGGGGGGACACTATCTGATGGGGGGGACACTATCCGATGGGGGGGACACTATCCGATGGGGGGACACTATCCGAGCGAAGTCGTGCCCGAAGTGTGGCGAGGGGCTCTGTTACTAACTGCTGTTTTACAATGTCGGGAGCATGTGAAAGGAAGGTACTATTAAGTTCCCCGGACTCCGTTCATCTTTGGAGACTTTTGGCGTCTCCTTTGTCCTCCGCACTGTGCAAGCGCTGCGCCTGCACAGTATAGGGTGGACACTATCTGATGGGGGCGGACACTATCTGATGGGGGCGGACACTATCTGATGGGGGCGGACACTATCTGATGGGGGCGGACACTATCTGATGGGGGCGGGCACTATCTGATGGGGGCGGGCACTATCTGATGGGGGCGGGCACTATCTGATGGGGCGGGCACTATCTGATGGGGGCGGACACTATCTGATGGGGGGGACACTCTCCGATGGTGGGGATACTCTCCGATGGGTGGACGCTATCCGAGCGAAGCTGTGCCCGAAGTGTGGCGAGGTGCTCTGTTACTAACTGCTGTTTTACAACGTCGGGAGCATGTGGAAGGAAGGTACTATTAAGTGCGCAGGCGCCGTTCATCTTTGGAGACTTTTGGCGTCTCCTTTGTCCTCCGCACTGTGCAAGCGTTGCGCCTGCACAGTATAGGGTGGACACTATCTGAAGGGGGCGGACACTATCTGATGGGTGCGGACACTATCTGATGGGTGCGGACACTATCTGATGGGTGCGGACACTATCTGATGGGGGCGGACACTATCTGATGGGGGCGGGCACTATCTGATGGGGGCGGACACTATCTGAGGGGGGCGGACACTATCTGAGGGGGGCGGACACTATCTGAGGGGGGCGGACACTATCTGATGGGGGCGGACACTATCTGATGGGTGCGGACACTATCTGATGGGTGCGGACACTATCTGATGGGTGCGGACACTATCTGATGGGTGCGGACACTATCTGATGGGGGCGGGCACTATCTGATGGGGGCGGACACTATCTGAGGGGGGCGGACACTATCTGATGGGGGCGGACACTATCTGATGGGGGCGGACACTATCTGATGGGGGCGGACACTATCTGATGGGGGCGGACACTATCCGATGGGGGCGGACACTATCCGATGGGGGGGACACGATCCGATGGGGGGGACACTATCCGATGGGGGGGACACTATCCGATGGGGGGGACACTATCCGAGCGATGCCGTGCCCGAAGTGTGGCAAGGGGCTCTTTTACAAACTGCTGTTTTACAACATCGGGAGCATGTGAAAGGAAGGTACTATTAAGTGCGCAGGCGCCGTTCATCTTCGGAGACTTTTGGCGTCTCCTTTGTCCTCCGCACTGTGCAAGCGCTGCGCCTGCACAGTATAGGGTGGACACTATCTGATGGGGGAGACACTATCTGATGGGGGAGACACTATCTGGGGGAGACACTATCTGATGGGGGAGACACTATCTGATGGGGGGGTAACACTATCTGATGGGGGGGTAACACTATCTGTTGGGGGGTAACACTATCTGATGGGGGGGTACACTATCTGATGGGGGGGGGTACACTATCTGATGGGGTGGACACTATCTAATGGGGGGACACTATCTGATGGGGTGGACACTATCTGATGGGGTGGACACTATCTGATGGGGTGGACACTATCTGATGGGGTGGACACTATCTGATGGGGTGGACACTATCTGATGGGGTGGACACTATCTGATGGGGTGGACACTATCCGATGGGGTGGACACTATCCGATGGGGTGGACACTATCCGATGGGGTGGACACTATCCGATGGGGTGGACACTATCCGATGGGGTGGACACTATCCGCTGGGGTGGACACTATCCGATGGGGTGGACACTATCCGCTGGGGTGGACACTATACGCTGGGGTGGACACTATCTGATGGGGCGGGCACTATCTGATGGGGCGGGCACTATCTGATGGGGCGGGCACTATCTGATGGGGCGGGCACTATCTGTTGGGGATGGCACACTATCTGATGGGGGGCACACTATCTGATGGGGGCCACACTATCTGATGGGGGGGCACACTATCCGATCTGGGGGCACTATCTGATGGGGGGGGCACACTATCCGATCTGGGGGCACTATCCGATGGGGGGGACACTATCCAATGGGGGGGACACTATCCGAGCGAAGCCGTGCCCGTGTTTTACAACATCGGGAGCATGTGAAAGGAAGGTACTATTAAGTGCGCAGGCGCCGTTCATCTTCGGAGAGTTTTGGCGTCTCCTTTGTCCTCCGCACTGTGCAAGCGCTGCGCCTGCACAGTATAGGGTGGACACTATCTGATGGGGGAGACACTATCTGATGGGGGAGACGCTATCTGATGGGGGAGACGCTATCTGATGGGGGAGACGCTATCTGATGGGGGAGACGCTATCTGATGGGGGAGACGCTATCTGATGGGAGAGACGCTATCTGATGGGAGAGACGCTATCTGATGGGAGAGACGCTATCTGATGGGAGAGACGCTATCTGATGGGAGAGACGCTATCTGATGGGAGAGACGCTATCTGATGGGAGAGACGCTATCTGATGGGAGAGACGCTATCTGATGGGAGAGACGCTATCTGATGGGAGAGACGCTATCTGATGGGAGAGACGCTATCTGATGGGAGAGACGCTATCTGATGGGAGAGACGCTATCTGATGGGAGAGACGCTATCTGATGGGAGAGACACTATCTGATGGGAGAGACACTATCTGATGGGAGAGACACTATCTGATGGGAGAGACACTATCTGATAGGGGGGTAACACTATCTGATGGGGGCGGACACTATCTGATGGGGGGAGCACTATCTGATGGGTATCTGATGGGGGGAGCACTCTCTGATAGGGGGGAGCACTCTCTGATAGGGGGGAGCACTCTCTGATAGGGGGGAGCACTCTCTGATAGGGGGGAGCACTCTCTGATAGGGGGGAGCACTATCTGATAGGGGGGGAGCACTATCTGATAGGGGCGGACTATCTGATGGGGGGAGCACTATCTGATGGGGGGAGCACTATCTGATGGGGGGGAGCACTATCTGATGGGGGGGAGCACTATCTGATGGGGGGGAGCACTATCTGATGGGGGGAGCACTATCTGATAGGGGGGAGCACTATCTGATAGGGGGGAGCACTATCTGATAGGGGGGAGCACTATCTGATAGGGGGAGCACTATCTGATAGGGGGGAGCACTATCTGATGGGGGGAGCACTATCCGATGGGGGGACGCTATCCGAGCGAAGCTGTGCCCCAAGTGTGGCAAGGGGCTCTGTTACTAACTGCTGTTTTACAACGTCGGGAGCATGTGAAAGGAAGGTACTATTAAGTGCGCAGGCGCCGTTCATCTTCGGAGACTTTTGCCGTCTCCTTTGTCCTCCGCACTGTGCAAGCGCTACGCCTGCACAGTATAGGGTAGACACTATCTGATGGGGGGGACACTATCTGATGGGGGGGACACTATCTGATGGGAGAGACACTATCTGATGGGAGAGACACTATCTAATGGGAGAGACACTATCTGATGGGAGAGACACTATCTGATGGGAGAGACACTATCTGATAGGGGGGTAACACTATCTGATGGGGGCGGACACTATCTGATGGGGGGAGCACTATCTGATGGGTATCTGATGGGGGGAGCACTCTCTGATAGGGGGGAGCACTCTCTGATAGGGGGGAGCACTCTCTGATAGGGGGGAGCACTATCTGATAGGGGGGGAGCACTATCTGATAGGGGCGGACTATCTGATGGGGGGAGCACTATCTGATGGGGGGAGCACTATCTGATGGGGGGGAGCACTATCTGATGGGGGGAGCACTATCTGATGGGGGGAGCACTATCTGATAGGGGGGAGCACTATCTGATAGGGGGGAGCACTATCTGATAGGGGGAGCACTATCTGATAGGGGGGAGCACTATCTGATGGGGGGAGCACTATCTGATAGGGGGGAGCACTATCTGATGGGGGGAGCACTATCCGATGGGGGGACGCTATCCGAGCGAAGCTGTGCCCCAAGTGTGGCAAGGGGCTCTGTTACTAACTGCTGTTTTACAACGTCGGGAGCATGTGAAAGGAAGGTACTATTAAGTGCGCAGGCGCCGTTCATCTTCGGAGACTTTTGCCGTCTCCTTTGTCCTCCGCACTGTGCAAGCGCTACGCCTGCACAGTATAGGGTAGACACTATCTGATGGGGGGGACACTATCTGATGGGGGGGACACTATCTGATGGGGGGGACACTATCTGATGGGGGGAGCACTATCTGATGGGGGGGAGCACTATCTGATGGGGGGGGAGCACTATCTGATGGGGGGGACCACTATCTGATGGGGGGACACTATCTGATGGGGAGGACACTATCCGAGCGAAGCCGTGCCAGAAGTGTGACGAGGGGCTCTGTTACTAACTGCTGTTTTACAACATCGGGAGCATGTGAAAGGAAGTTACTATTAAGTGCGCAGGCGCCGTTCATCTTCGGAGACTTTTGCCATCTCCTTTGTCCTCCGCACTGTGCAAGCGCTGCGCCTGCACAGTATAGGGCGGACACTATCTGATGGGGGCGGACACTATCTGATGGAGGCGGACACTATCAGATGGGGGCGGACACTATCTGAGGGGGGCGGACACTATCTGGGGGGGGCGGACACTATCTGAGGGGGGCGGACACTATCTGGGGGGGGCGGACACTATCTGAGGGGGGCGGACACTATCTGAGGGGGGCGGGCACTATCTGAGGGGGGCGGACACTATCTGATGGGGGCGGACACTATCTGATGGGGGGAGCACTATCTGATGGGGGCGGACACTATCTGATGGGGGCGGACACTATCTGATGGGGGCAGACACTATCCGAGCGAAGCCGTGCCCGAAGTGTGGCGAGGGGCTCTGTTACTAACTGCTGTTTTACAACGTCGGGAGCATGTGAAAGGAAGGTACTATTAAGTGCGCAGGCACCGTTCATCTTCGGAGACTTTTGGCGTCTCCTTTGTCCTCCGCACTGTGCAAGCACTGTGCCTGCACAGTATAGGGCGGGCACTATCTGATGGGGCGGGCACTATCTGTTGGGGATGGCACACTATCTGTTGGGGATGGCACACTATCTGTTGGGGATGGCACACTATCTGTTGGGGATGGCACACTATCTGTTGGGGATGGCACACTATCTGATGGGGGGCACACTATCTGATGGGGGGCACACTATCTGATGGGGGGGCACACTATCCGATCTGGGGGCACACTATCCGATCTGGGGGCACTATCCGATGGGGGGGACACTATCCAATGGGGGGGACACTATCCGAGCGAAGCCGTGCCCGTGTTTTACAACATCGGGAGCATGTGAAAGGAAGGTACTATTAAGCGCGCAGGCGCCGTTCATCTTCGGAGAGTTTTGGCGTCTCCTTTGTCCTCCGCACTGTGCAAGCGCTGCGCCTGCACAGTATAGGGTGGACACTCTCTGATGGGGGAGACACTATCTGATGGGGGAGACACTATCTGATGGGGGAGACGCTATCTGATGGGAGAGACACTATCTGATAGGGGGGTAACACTATCTGATGGGGGCGGACACTATCTGATGGGGGGAGCACTATCTGATGGGTATCTGATGGGGGGAGCACTCTCTGATAGGGGGGAGCACTCTCTGATAGGGGGGAGCACTATCTGATAGGGGGGGAGCACTATCTGATAGGGGCGGACTATCTGATGGGGGGAGCACTATCTGATGGGGGGAGCACTATCTGATGGGGGGAGCACTATCTGATGGGGGGGAGCACTATCTGATGGGGGGAGCACTATCTGATAGGGGGGAGCACTATCTGATGGGGGGAGCACTATCTGATGGGGGGAGTACTATCTGATGGGGGGGAGCACTATCTGATGGGGGGGAGCACTATCTGATGGGGGGAGCACTATCTGATAGGGGGGAGCACTATCTGATAGGGGGGAGCACTATCTGATGGGGGGAGCACTATCTGATAGGGGGGAGCACTATCTGATAGGGGGGAGCACTATCTGATAGGGGGAGCACTATCTGATAGGGGGAGCACTATCTGATAGGGGGGAGCACTATCTGATGGGGGGAGCACTATCCGATGGGGGGACGCTATCCGAGCGAAGCTGTGCCCCAAGTGTGGCAAGGGGCTCTGTTACTAACTGCTGTTTTACAACGTCGGGAGCATGTGAAAGGAAGGTACTATTAAGTGCGCAGGCGCCGTTCATCTTCGGAGACTTTTGCCGTCTCCTTTGTCCTCCGCACTGTGCAAGCGCTACGCCTGCACAGTATAGGGTAGACACTATCTGATGGGGGGACACTATCTGATGGGGGGGACACTATCTGATGGGGGGAGTACTATCTGATGGGGGGGAAGCACTATCTGATGGGGGGGACCACTATCTGATGGGGGGGACCACTATCTGATGGGGGGGACCACTATCTGATGGGGAGGACACTATCCGAGCGAAGCCGTGCCAGAAGTGTGACGAGGGGCTCTGTTACTAACTGCTGTTTTACAACATCGGGAGCATGTGAAAGGAAGTTACTATTAAGTGCGCAGGTGCCGTTCATCTTCGGAGACTTTTGCCGTCTCCTTTGTCCTCCGCACTGTGCAAGCGCTGCGCCTGCACAGTATAGGGCGGACACTATCTGATGGGGGCGGACACTATCTGATGGGGGCGGACACTATCTGATGGGGGCGGACACTATCTGATGGGGGCGGACACTATCTGATGGGGGCGGACACTATCTGATGGGGGCGGACACTATCTGAGGGGGGCGGACACTATCTGAGGGGGGCGGACACTATCTGAGGGGGGGCGGACACTATCTGAGGGGGGGCGGACACTATCTGAGGGGGGGCGGACACTATCTGAGGGGGGGCGGACACTATCTGAGGGGGGCGGACACTATCTGAGGGGGGCGGACACTATCTGAGGGGGGCGGACACTATCTGAGGGGGGCGGACACTATCTGAGGGGGGCGGACACTATCTGATGGGGGTGGGGGCGGACACTATCTGATGGGGGTGGGGGCGGACACTATCTGATGGGGGTGGGGGCGGACACTATCTGATGGGGGTGGGGGCGGACACTATCTGATGGGGGACACTATCTGATGGGGGGACACTATCTGATGGGGGGCGGACACTATCTGAGGGGGGCGGACACTATCTGAGGGGGGCGGACACTATCTGAGGGGGGCGGACACTATCTGAGGGGGGCGGACACTATCTGAGGGGGGCGGACACTATCTGATGGGGGGACACTATCTGATGGGGGGACACTATCTGATGGGGGGACACTATCTGATGGGGGGACACTATCCGATGGGCGGGGACACTAGGCTTGTGCAAAAATTTCGTTTAGTTTCGGTTAGTTGTCATTCGTAAAATACATCATTTCGTTCTGTTATATTCGTTATGTTACGTTTATACGTTTTCGGATCATTCGTTATTATTCGTAGAGGGTCGAATTAATTCGTTCGTATTCGTTGAAATTCGATATTTATGTATGTATAGACATTCGTGATAATGATTCGTATTTTGGAAAGTCGTTTGTTTATTGAATCTTTTAACACACACAATGACAACGTCTCTTCTCCTCGGCTCAAATACAATACAACATCCTTCTAACTCAGTTCTCAGGACTGCACTTTGCCAGTAATCCATCCTCCGGCACAAAATTAATTAGCTGATTGGACTATAACATTAACATTTACTTTGAGCTGACCTTTTGTTTCATTAGATATTTAAAGAATTACCGACTTTGTTCGAACTAATTTGTTATATTTATTTCGTATTCGTTGTTATTCGTTATTTTTTTATTTGGACATTCGGATGCATCTGAATGTCCGAAAGATGCAAAATTCGGCTGAATTTCGATTCGTTACGAAACTAAAGCCTAATAGCTGGATGAGTCACATTAGTAAATCGTGCATTATGGAATGGCTGGATCTAAAGTTTAAAGCAGACAAAGTCGGCAATGAGGCAGGCTGATTATCAGCAGTATTCTCTCTTTAGCTAACCCATAGTACTTTGGAAATCATTTGCCACATATTAAATAATTATTGGTAAAGCAAATACTATAGCAAAAGATAAGAAACATGTTGCTTGCATTAGTGTGATGCAGTGCAATTCATTCTGAATAGCACCCCAACGCAGCTTGCCAATGGACGTGCACTGCCAGAAATGGAATTTGAACCTTTTTGCCTCACTCTGGCACATTAGACAGCTGAATCAAAATGACTGGGCTGCATTAAAGCAACCCACATGGACACATGGCATAATGCATTCCTATGTACCATACCAGTGTGCATAGGTCCTTAACCACTTCAACCCCGGAAGATTTGGCTGCTCAATGACCAGGCCACTTTTTGCGATATGGCACTGCCTTGCATTAGCTGACAATTGCTCAGTTGTGCAACACTGTACCCAAACAAAATTGATGTCCTTTTTTTTTCCCCACATCTAGAGCTTTCTTTTGGTAGTGTTTGCCTCTGCAGTTTTTATTTTTTGTGCTATAAACAAAAGAAGAGCAACAATTTTGAAAAAAACGCAATATATTTTACTTTTTGCTATAATATCCCACATTTTTTATATAAAAAAACAATTTTTCCCTCATTTTACGCCAATATGTATTCTTCTGCATATTTTCGGTAAAAAAAAATGGTGATAAGCGTATATTGATTTGGTTTACGCAAAAGTTATAGCGTCTACAAAATAGGGGATATATTTATGGCATTTTCATAACTTTTTATATTTTTTACTAGTAATGGCGGCGATCTGCGATTTTTATCGGTACTGTGATATTGCGGCAGACATATTGGACACTTTTGACACATTTTTGGGACCAGTGACAATTATACAGTGATCAGTGCTATTAAAATGCACTGATTACTGTATAAATGTCACTGGCAGGGAAGGGGTTAACACTAGGAGGCGATCAAGGGGTTAACTGTGTTCTCTAGGTGTGTTCTACCTGTAGGGGGGATGGGACTGACTAGGGGAAGAGAGAGATCGATGTTCATACTTAATGTGACCCCACAATCTGTCTCTACCCCCTTGAAAGAACCGGGATTTGTGTGTTTACACACACAGATTCGGTTCTAGCTCTGTCATGAGTGACCGCGGGAGCCCGGTGGGCATGGAGCCCACCGAGCACTCACATCGGCTCCGGGCACACGCTGCGGACCCCTAGTGGCGAAAAGACAAAACTACGTAAGGTAATGTTTCACCCAGGTGTGCCATTCTGCCTCAGTAAAACTGCGGCAGCTGGTCGGCAAGCAGTTAAAGTGGAACTTCACTTTCTTAGTCAACATTGGCTATTTTTTAATCCTCATGTTATTAGCATTAGTAAATGGATAATAACGAATTTTATATGTACTTGCTTTAAACTTTTCTTTTTTTTCTTTTACATTTCTTCAGTTACTTCCTGGTTTCTTGCCTAGGCAAATGATGTGATACGCCCCAGAAGTCTTCAGAAGGGGAGGGAGGGTTCTCAGCTCAGCCTATACCTGAGCTAAGGGCAGATGGATTCCATGAAGTAAATGATACGTCAATCATCTGCCCTTACTCAAGATGGCCGCTGCCAGAAATGCCAGGGGGTGTTTTTAAAAATGATTTCTCAGCAAAATGGAGATATGGATGAATGGGGGAGATTGTTTTGAATATTAAAAATGAACGAAATAGCATTTTTGGCTTATGGTGCTCAGATCCAGTGCAGTTCTGCTTTAAGCCTAAGAGAAAAACTTGTAGTAGTAATATTAGTCTCAGATCAGTAGGTCTGATATCACTGACTTTTAATCTACATCAGGGGTCTTCAAACTACGGCCCTCCAGTTGTTCAAGAACTACAATTCCCATCATTCCTAGTCATGTCTGTGAATGTCAGAGTTTTACAATGCCTCATGGGATATGTAGTTCCACAACAGCTGGAGGGCCGTAGTTTGAGGATCCTTGATCTACATGGATCTTCTGCGTAAGAAAATACTGAAGCCAGAGGCAGTCTGGCAACAAAAAAAAATTCAAATGTAATCAGCAATGGCAGCTTCTGTGTTTCTCCCACTATAGGCTTCCTTGGATAATAAGACTCTTTCACTCACACAATTGCTACATTTCATCTACACCTTTTTGTTTTTATAGATTCTAATGCAGGGGTAGGCAACCTTTTAAGCAGATCACTATCCCCCCTGCAAATATACCCCACCACTGTAACCCCCTGCAAATATACCCCACCACTGTAACCCCCTGCAAATATACCCCACCACTGTAACCCCCTGCACATCTACCCCACCACTGTAACCCCCTGCACATCTACCCCACCACTGTAACCCCCTGCACATCTACCCCACCACTGTAACCCCCTGCACATCTACCCCACCACTGTAACCCCCTGCACATCTACCCCACCATTGTAACCCCCTGCACATCTACCCCAGCATTGTAGCCCCCTGCACATCTACCCCACCAGTGTAACCCCCTGCACATCTACCCCACCACTGTAACCCCAAGTACATCTACACCACCACTGTAACCCCCTGCACATCTTCCCCACCTCTGTACCCTCTACTCTTCTGTCCCACCACTGTAACCCCCTGCTGTTCTGTCCCACCATTGTAACCCCCTGCTTATCTGCCCCACCAATGTTCCCCCTTTCTCATCTGCCCCACCACTGTACCTCCCTGCACATCAGCTCCACCGCCACACTGCTGAACCCCTTCTCATCCCTCCCACTACTGTACCGCTTGCACATATGCCCCCACCACCGTACCCCCTTCTCATCTGCTCCAACTCTGAACCCCCTTGCTCATCTCTCCCACCACTGTAACCCCCTTGATTATCTGGCCCAACACTGAACCCCCCCCTGCTTATCTGTCCCATGGCTAAACCCCCTTTTCATCCTTCCCACTACTGTAACTCCTGCACATCTGCCCCACCACTGTACTCCCTTGCTCTTCTGTCCCACACTGTAACCCCCGCTGCTCATCTGCCCCATCAATGTACCCCTTTTCTCATCTGGCCCACCACTGTACCTCCCTGCACATCTGCTCCACGACCCACCCCCTGCTCTTCTGCTCCACCTCTGTTCCCCCTGCTCATCTGTTCCACTGAACCCCCTGCTCATCTGTCCCACCACTGTAACCCCCTTCTCCTCTGGCCCAACACTGAACCATCCTGCTCATTTGCCCCATCACTGTACCCCCCCCGCTCTTCTGTCCCACTGCTGAAGCCCCTTCTCATCTCTTCCACCACTGAACCTCCCTGCACATCTGCCCCACCACTGTACCTCCTGCTCTTCTGTCTACCTCTGAACCCCTTCTGCTGATTTTGCCCACCGCTGTAACCTCTTTTCATCTGTGATATGCAGAGTGATGAAAGGAAGCAGAGATGAGACTCATCTACCTGTCCTGGCACACTCATCCTGCTGATCCACCTCTTGCATCCATCCCACATCCTATTATCTGATGTATGTGATATCACTTATAAGCATCTGGAATAGGTGCGCCATGATGAGCTCAGGTCAGGGGTATTTTATGAAAGCTGTGGGCTTGTGTGCAGGATTATAAGTTGGGCCCTGCAGCTGAGAATAAGGGTGGCACTCTGCGCCACAGGAAAAGTTGGGTGTGATTTTCATTGCTCTGAATAAATAATTCAGTAGTAATTAATTCAAAGGTTCAGGAATAATTTCAACAAAGTTCCCAGAAGCTCAACAGTAATTCCACAAACTGTCGCCTGATTTGTGGTTTTCTCAATCACAATGAAATCCCTTCTTTCTGAGATTGGTAGTGGCAACCAAGAGAGTCATCTTCCTCCAGATGGTGGATGGGGCTAGCAGGACTGTAAATGGCAATAGCAGTGGCCAATGACAGTCTTCCTTTTCCAGGTAACAGAGACCACCCACCCCCTCCCCCCCAGCAGAACTGCACCCAATCTCTTCCACATCACAAAAGTTGACGATCCCAGCTACAGCAAAGTTGGAGAACCAAACAATGTTCCCCATATTTTACAATCTGTGGGGGCGCAGTGCCCCCCCCCCCTCCGCGGTGTGGGAAATTCTGAAATTGAAATATATTAGTGTCTCACTGACACTTCCCTGCGCTGCTCTGTTGATGGAGAGGGAGTCGAGTGTCGGCAAAAGAGGCTTTGAGTGCCGGGGATTGCCTACCACTGCTCTAATGTGCTAAAAATGCACTCACAATGAATTAATATGGTTTTGTCTGTACAGAAGTAAACACAAATAAAATCAACGTTGGCGTGTATAAATGCATGTCTTAGATTTTTACATATGCAAATTAAAGTAGGTTTAGTGTAGACACAGTACCATTCCCAGCTCGGAAACTAACTGGGAACTAAACTCCACAGAAGACATGAAGTGTTTTCATGGCCTCATTAAATAATACCTTCACTTTAAACTAAATAAATAAGAAAATGCTGTATAATCCCTTACACTATTCAGTTGAACAATCGCTGGAACAACATCAGTACAGAACCTGTGTCTAGCATAACTTCAAAAACAAATTCCAATAAATGCAATTCTCTCTACCTTAGGTGGCTGCTCTTCACCTTGCAGGGCACCCCAGAACACATCATCTTTTCCTGGGGTCATAGGACTTATGATCATGTCAGACAGGGAGCTGCTGTAGTGATTGTCTCTACTGGAGCGGAGATTTTCATTCTTTGATTAAGAGAAAAACAAATACAAACACATGGATGAAATAATAACCCAGGATCACAGGAGATGGTTCTAAACAAGCAGACAATTCTGAACTCCTCTCTAGAGAGGTTATGTGGTGTTCATATTACCGTAATAACCTTTTATTCCTAGGGAAGCACATACAATTACTAACTTAAAAGTTACCTTGCTTTTACATTCACTGTTAGCATTGTTTTAGGAATTCATTGGTCCTTCACATATTGTAGTATAGATGTTAATATACAGTATTTGACATACTACTTGTTACATATTTTATTATTCGTCCTATTGATGACCACCACAATATTACACAGCAATGTACTTTTTTGTTGCAAAAGCAGTGTATTGCCCTTTGGCCCCCCTCACATTTACCCTCCCTATAGCCCCCTTACACTAATACTTTCCAATAAACCCAACCCTTGCCTAAAACTCCATCTCTCTATATAACTCCCAACAATCACATCTTCCCTGTACCACCAACTTGCATACTAACCCTCTTTGCAGAAAAACCCTTGTTTGCACACTCCTAGACCTGCATTCTCTGAGAAAAAGACCAAGCCTTCCTTTGTTGAAATAAATCAATGCTGCAATTGCCAGAATCTGTCTTAGGGTTACCATGGCGCCATAGTAATATTGGCCACAAGAAAAATAATTTTGACTCGGCTATAAATTCCTTATCTTGGAGTACAGTACAGGACACTAGATAGGCTAGATATTTATAGACAAAAAACAAAAGGAACAGCGCCCTCTAAGTGCAGTATAAAAGGCCAACATCACTTCCGGGTCGGGTAGGTGGGAGGAGCTTGAGTTTAGGACATGCTTGTAAAAACCTGATGAAGGGACACCCATGTCCGGAACGCAAACTCCTCCACGCTTACCCGACCCAGAAGTGACGTTGGCCCATGTCAGCAGCGCACGCCAGTGTTTGCGGTACACACCACCCCGGAAGCATCGTGTACCAGCGTTATGGCCGGACCAGGGATCACTCCCAGAAGCCTCTTCCACTGCCGAAATCACAGCTCACGGCCTCTCCTTCCTGATTGCCACAGCAGATGATGTCATTACATTCCTATCATTTCACAAAGTTTGTGAGTGGATTTGATTTTACTTTTTTATTAAATGAAGCCTTTTATACTGCACTTAGAGGGAGCTGTTCCTTTTGTTGTTTGTCTATTCCAGAGATTTTTTGTGCATTTCTACTTGGAACCGGCAGCCCCCCATTGACAGTTCTTTTTATTATATTGTAAGTTTCTAAAACACTGTGGACAATTGGTGATTGTACCAGCTGATTGTGTTAATCATTGCCCCATTTTTTCCTGTATCCCCCCCCCCCCCACCTCTCCAGTAGTGAACTAGGTTACTGTCATACCCAGAGTGCGCTCTATTATTAACTGTTGTCTAGATATTTATAGACCCTATGTTATTGGCTGTTACCTTCAAGTGATATGTAGGGATGAGCCGAACACCCCCCAGTTCAGTTTGCACCATGGGACACTGTTGGAAGGCAACATGGTTTAATATCATATTTTTGGAGTTTTCTTTCTAGTTCATACAACCAGGTGTCTGGAAAGTAACAAGTTGCACATCAAAGCTTTGTAGCATATCAGAATCTTCATCTGAAAGTCAGGCCCTCTAGCAAGGCTGAGCAAAGCTTGGCTCCTGCCCAAATGGTTTGATAACACTCTGCAAGCAAGCTTCAAAGAGGGCCATGGCTGCCAGAATGATTGATGAAGGTGGGCTACAAAAGATCAAAGGTTCAACAGGTACTGAAGATGACTCGGTTCACATAGCAATGATACATGGACAAATGCTGTCCCTAGAGGCCAATGCAGCAGGACAGAAATATAATATATTGAGAAGGACTGCCCCACAACTACTTTAATTCGTTAGAAACGTAAATGGGCTGGCAATGGGGTTGGAAATACAGACTGATTGCCTGGATCAACCGTTAATTATTACTATTAATAATAATAATCAAAATAAGAAAAAAAAAATTATTTATATATATATATATATATTATAATATAAGAGTTTATCAATCTTTCATGTAGATGGTATAACCAGAATACGCAGTCCTAGCGACCGTAAATCGCGTATAACAAGAAAGAGAGAATATAGTTCTCCCAAGAGGGTCAAATCTAGGACACAATGATTGATTCAAAAAGTTTTATTAAAACGAATAAAACTTTTTGAATCAATCATTGTGTTCTAGATTTGACCCTTTTTCCCTTTTCTGCTCTTGGCTCATGCTGATGGCTCTCTGAGCCTCATGGCTCTCTGTTACCATTTTGAGCCTAGCTGATGAGACAATATCTAGAGGACAGCCTTGCAATAAGTATATTTGATGTTCTTTTGTTATATGCTCTAATAATTTCCTTTAATGTTTTCATGTTAACTTATTCCTATTTTCTTGGGAAATAGTAAAACAATGTCTTATTTAAGCAGCGTGTTTGTTTTCATAGCTAACGTTATCTCATTGTACTTATCAACAGAGTTTTAATAGACTAGATAACTATAGGAATAGACAAGTTAATACATATATGTAATAAATAGAGGGAATACCACCCTCGGATATTTTAGAATTTATTTCAGACACAATGTGAAAAATCGAAAGTTCTAATTTTAAAGGCTTAAAGGCAAGTTATTGCCATAAAAAGTGTTTGGGGTTCTGGATACTGCCCAAGGAGAATGCAAAAAAAAGTTTTTAAAATGTCTGTTTTTTCAGGAGCAGTAATTTTTAAATTTTTTAACCACTTAAAGGGGTTGTAAAGGTAAATGTTTTTTCACCTTAATGCATTCTATGCATTAAGGTGAAAAAACATCTCACACTGCCGGCGCCCCCAGTCCCCCCGTTTTACTTACCTGACCCCTCGAAAATCCCGCGCTCGCCCCCGCCGTCCTCTTCGCCGCTCAGCCTGGCCGCTGATTGGCTGGAGTGGATGGATTGAAAGTAGCGCAGCCATTGGCTCGCGCTGCTGTCAATCACATCCAATGACGCAGCACGCCGGGGGGCGGGGCCTTGTGATACAGCGAGCGGCTATAGCCGCCGGCTGTATCACGGGAGCGCGCCCGCAGTGCTTCTCACCAATGCGAGGGAGCTCGCATTAACGTGAGAAGCACCTGCGGGAGGAAGCTGAGACAGCCGCCGAGGGACCCCAGAAGAGCAGGTTCGGGGCCACTCTGTGCAAAACGAGCTGCACAGTGGAGGTAAGTATGACATGTTTGTTATTTTAAAAAAATAAAAAATTTTACTTTACAACCCCTTTAAGGTCCGCCTCACGCCGATGTGCGTCACTAGAATGGCACGGCTGGGCACAAGCGCGTACCTGTACATTGCTTTTTAAGTGCCCAGCCGTGGGTCCTGTGCTCCGTGACCGTGGACACCAGCCGCTGGTATCCCTCGATCGGGTCACAGAGCAGAAGAACGAGGAGAGGTCTGTGTAAACAAACCTCTCCCCGTGCGTTCCTGTGTGGCTGTCACCGATCATCTGTTCCCTTTTATAGGGAAGGACGATCAGTGACATCACATGCCAGCATTCTTAAGTTACATCATTTTTTCACACTGTGCCCTTTGCACAGTACTTTGTCAAATCAAAAGTGTGCATGTAGCTGTTTATACATATTCTGGTGCTGTAACACAGATAAAATACAAATAAAGTAAATGTGTTCATGGCCCTCAATATATAGCACTTATCAGTATACTGCATTTCTTATACGCCTCTCAATAGCAACCTAAGCTTATACAGTATATGTATACATATGCACCCTGCTGACTGTCCAAAACATTAGATTTAAAATCTACAGCTAGTGAGATCTTGGCACTAAGAAAGCTCATATCTGTGTAGTTTCATTCCAGGTGCCATTAGTAAACAATACACATATTTCATGTTAAAAATTTACTGTGTAGATTACAATTTTAACAGGTTATATAGCACTACAATAAATATCCAGAGTACACAAAGGGTCTTTACCTCCAGTATGGCTCTTGGCAAAGCTGGTGTACAGGGGCTAGAACTGCTTCCAGATCCAAGTCTTCCATGAGCTTGTTGTATAAAACCGGTCCATTTTGCATGGCTTGGATCAGCATAGAAGGTTCTTTTTTCTAGTATCTAAAAGTAGTTTATTATTATTACATGTCATCTTAACGTAAAACATCCTAATACATAAACTAGAAAAGGTTGTATCCCCACTGGAAAAATGCTGTCCGTTCCTGGCAAAATAGGAAGTGATTGGGAATCTCACCAAGTAAGATACTTCCAAACATAGGACCACAAAGTATTTCTATGCACATTTCCTGCACCGTGATCCAAACACACGGAGTCTACAATTTTCTGGTGTCAACAGATTCCTAAAGACACCCCAAATGCAGATTGCAAATGCCATAGTACCATACAATCCAGTTGCAGTGCCTTTTTTTTTTAAATGGTGCATGCACTACTTTTGATGTGATCCAGTGCAATTTCAACTCCTTCAAATTAATGCATCACACTAAATCGCACAGGAACACTGAGCACATTCCTGTGTGATTCAGGGTGTAAACTTGCACTAAAGACCCGTACATACGGTCAGAAAATCTGAAGATAAATTTTGTCCGATCGATCTGCTGATTTTCTGATCATTAGTGTGATGCTTTTGACAGCTGATTACAAATTTTCGGCAGACAAAAACTAAATGTGCAGGCTTGAAAATTTTTGTCTGATGTAACCACAACGTCAGATTTTCTTTTCTTTAGTACAGTTTTCTGAGAGAAATAAAATCTGAAGAGCAAGACTAGGCATGCCCAGAAATGAAAGAACACATACAAAACAATTCAACACATTATGTCACTTCTGACATTGACTTCTGTTGTCAGAAAGTTTTCTGATGTTGAGTACGCTCTTCACTTTTTGAGACTAGCATCAAACAAAAATTCATGCAATAATCTGACTGTGTGTACAAGGCTTTAGAGGCTTGAAAAGTCAACAATGTTTTTATTGCTTTCCATGCCACAACCAAACCTCTTGTGCAGTTTATGTAACATGAAGACAGTGTGAAGGCACGTGGATTTTGTATAGTAAACAATTCCACTTCATATTATAATATTTTTTCTAAATAAATATTCAATCACAACAGTATGTCTTGTATGAATATTCAAATGTATTTGGGGTGTTTCTGTAATCCCATTAAAATAGATGGGCTGCTATGTTATACTTCACCTTTAGACACATGTTAGACCACCCTTTTGTCTATAGGTGCCATTTGTCACTATAATTTATTGCTGGGATGCACAGTACAGAATACACTATTGTCAGGGCTGGGCTCAGGCCTTCCTTCTCTGAGCTGGCCACTCAGCTGTCGGCTGATTTCCAGCTCCTATCTCTCCATAGCTACTCACCTGTTGATGATATCCTGCTCATCAGACCTGCCTAGTTAAGACATCCAGTCCAGAGGATCTCTGCCTTCGCCTTGGTCAACATCACAGAGACTATCTCCTGCGTTCCTGTTTAAAGATTTGCTTGGCTGACATCCCTTCTGGCTCCGGATCCTACTTGCTGTTCCACTACACTGATCCCTGACCTTCTGGCTTGGCTGACTATACATTCCGGTTACTGAACTTTGGCTATGTTTTGACTAAGTTTGTTCTATTTTCTTTTATTATTAAAAAAGTGTGATTTGACTGTACTACTGTCTCGGTCTGATTTCATGGTTTCTGACAACTATACAGAATCTTATAACGGAAACAGCTTACAACAATTTCTTAAGAGCAGGATCAGAGCAAAGTGAAATTAATATTTTTAAATTCTATAATTCTTAAAATATAAACCTCATCGCTCAAACTTGATAAGCTGGCAAATCATTCCAAATTATAGCAAGGATGTGGGAAAATCTCACATGCAGCTCAGATATCTGCAATGGGGAAGGCAAATGGTGATCGTTGGGGTAGTATAAATGTATTTCTCAATAAAAAAACATAAACTTACATCATTAATAGGCTTCACATTTGGATGATCGGCATTATGATTTGTTGGTGCTACATGTTTTCCCATATGATCATGCTGGAGAAATAACAGCTGAGTCTGATCTTTGGGCAGTGTACGGTGACATTTTCTTTGGCTTTGCAAATCTGTCTTCTAAACAAAAATAAATGCAAATAAACATGACAATATTACTTGCTGTATCCTATTACTACTACTACAAATAATAATAATATTGGTTACAACAATCTTTTAGATTCTTATGCAGCAAGATTAGGAAATGGGATGGGGGAAGGCAATAGTAGGATACTCAAAACCTAAACTATTCACAGTTGAGGACAGCTTTCTTAGTAGAATGGTGTAGCAGATTGTACAGGACTGAGCAGAGTCCCTTGCAAATAGAAGGAATTTAGTACAATCTGCTCTTCAGGACACCCTTTAGCTTGCACCCCGCAGGCGACTTCTAGTACCCAGGGGGGATTGAGCAACACAAGTCCCTAGGATCCCTTTAGAAGTCCATACTCACAAGGCCCTGGTCGCAAGTCCTCTTCCTCCGTGATACCAGACAGGATCCATGGACATCCCTCCCTAGTCCACTTTAAATAGAACCCTGTGTTTCAGCATTCAGGCCCTTAGGTCGCCCAACTGAGGCCTCGTAGCAGCTTGTGCTAGGGAGAGGCAACGTGCCCCCTCCCCAACTGGACCTCTACTCTCCAGGAAAAGATCAGCATTTCAGGTGCTCCCTGAACATAAACACAGGCAGCAAGCATGCCTTGGGGCACCTCCCCTTCCAATTGGCTGGGGCTTCATTCATATTCATGTTGCTCATCTTATTGGTTTCCACCTACAATCCAGAACCTTTCTAGGTTGGTTGCATACAGGGAAACCCCATACAGCATGAGCAACATCAGAGCACCCTGAGCAGGCAGAACTAAACATTCATGGCTTCTGTTAAGCAGAAGCCCAAACACATTTACGTAGTTGCTCCTTTGTTAAGTAGAGGGGCCAAAAACAATTTTACCTGCTCTAGTACCTACTTGGGAGGGTGCTACACTTAGCCAAAACATTTTCCCATTTTAGATTAAGCATGTAAGGATTTTTATTGCTTTCTGGGTCTCTGCTGGGGAAATTCACTCCAATTATTTCCTGGTGAACATTGCCAATAGGGAAATATGAGGTTTTACAGCTGCCACTAAAGCAGTAGGGGAAGAGAGATTTTCCACTGGTGACACCTGTTCTAGAGACACTTGTTAAAGCAATGTTTTCACTTTTGAAAAATATACTGTCACTTAATTTTGTGTCTGCATTAAAGCAAGTGACATCATGTCCGGACCCGGCAGTTTTAAATACTGGCGTGTATTCGGCTGGAAACCCTGAGATCGATTTTAATAATTTTTTCTTTGAGCTTAGGCTTTGCGAGAACCTGTCATGAACTATTCCTATTACAATGGATGTTTACATTCCTTGTAATAGGAAAAAAAAGTGGTCAAAAAGTAAAAAATGAAAGGTAAAGTATACAAGCCCGCATATGTAAACAACATTCAAACTACAAGTGAGGTATCGCCGTGAATGTTCAAATGAGAGCAATATTTCTAGCACTAGACTAACTCTGTAACTCTAAACTAGCATCTTTCACGTTACACCAAAAAAATCAGGCATTTTTTGTTTTTTTAATTCTTGAAAGTGTTTTTTTTCCCCAAAAATTTGCGTTCGAAAAAAATTGCTGTGCAAATACCATGTGACAAAAAAAGTTGCAACAACCGCCATTTTATTCCCTAGGGTCTGTGCTAAAATATATATATATATATATATATATATATATATATATATATATATATATATATATATATATATATATACATATATATATAATATATAGGGTCCTGAGTAAATTTCTAGCAAAAACATTGATTTTTACATGTAGGAGAGAAGTGTCAGAATTGACTTGGGAGGCGAGTAGGAAAAATTTTGGTAGCTTCTTACCTTTTAACAATTTCCCCCCATAATAAAAATATACATCTTGGCTAGAGTTTTAATTTAATATTCTGATCATTTAATTGGTGTTTCTCATGCCTGAATCACATTCTTACCGATTGCGTAATATGGGGGTCTTGCCTAAAATGCATTCTAGAATTCAAAAGGTCTCTCTTTGGTACCAGTATCTTTTTCTGGGGTTTTTTAAGTGCTAATCTTTGGTTGTTTTGATTGGCTGGTATGGGATGACATCACTCCCATCCATGTGCAAGAGATCAGTCATGTATGTAAGCTGAGCATACATGTTCCTATAAGAAGATTTCCCCCCTTATCCTGTTCCAGTGAAACAATGGCTTTTCCTTCACTTTCAGTCCTGGTGACAAATGGTCCTAACCCTGGGGCCCACAGGAAGTGTGAATCTCTCCATTAGAGAAACAGACAATAAAAATGTCTAACCAATATTCTAGATCTTCTCAGTGCTAACCAAAAACAACATACTCTATCATAGAGTATGACTGTTGTTCACAAACACCTTTCTTACCATTTCAGGTATCGACTTTTCTGTTGGGTTGCTTTTTCCATCTGTTTTATGTATTAGATCTTCATGCTGCAGTTAGAATTAAGACACTGTAATACTTTAAAACATATAAAGTCTCCTTATAATAGTCAAGAATTACACTGAGTAGACTATAACTTTGTTTAACAAATGCAGTTTCTAAGATCCAAATCTCTCTTGCATTAAAACAGAATTTCAATTGCACAGTTCCTTTACTCAAAGTATATTAAAAATGCTACCGTTTAAGTGTAATGTTAAGTAGAACATAGGTTTGTAAGCACATAGAAACATTTCTAATAATACTTTTTTAAATTCTGGGGCTTATTACAATAGAATTTCATTTCCTTAGTGCCAATTTTAATTTGCAGTAATTTACGACGTCCAGTCATAATTTACACTGCTGAAGTCAACCCAAAGCAATATAGATTCTTATTAGCTGCTATAGGTCATGGCGGTTGATCAGGACACTTCATTTAATCTGGTTTACATGTCTTAAAGCCCATCTTTTGGCAAAGTTAAACCCCCTCTGACTTCTTATCCAATTTAATCTTTAAAGTAAAATTTCCAAACTCCTTTTTTACCCTCTGCTTTAGTCTGTCGCTTCTCATTAAGACCTCTTCCAGTAATGGAGACAGGATGGAGAGGAGATGTACATGTATTTATTCATTTATTAGTTCCTACTTTCTCCTTTTGTGAGGAGAAGGGGCAGCCTCTCAAATGTAAACAGTAGTTATGTTTTTATTTGTGATCACTGCGATTGGCCATCACGGCGATCACAAGGTACAGAGCCACCGAAATTGACTCTGTTCCTTTTCCATAGATTCCTTTCTGTCTTATGACAGCAGAAGCATTGTACACACACAGACTTTTTAAATGTCAAGGTTTTTATATATAGCATTTTTTTTTGTTTTAAATAAAGTAGGAAGGATTAGAATTCCTTTCAAGTTTTTTTATTCACTGTGGGCCCCTGTTTAGAGTTGTCACCGGAACTAAGAGGTGATGGTTAATTTCCCAATGGTGACGCTGGTGCCAATGGCAGATAAAAGATAACTTTACCATATTTTGTAAGGATTTCCACTCACTTGTTGAAGCATCTGCAGAACACGGAAAGGGAACTCTTCAATAAGACATAGGCCGCAAACAATAAAATTAGAGGTTTTTAACACTTTTTTACTCTTATTCAAATCAAAAGTTTTAGCGATACACATACGCTTTCCTTTTTCATAACGCTAAATTTATAAATGGGCTTGTACAGCAGTTGTCTTTTTCAAAATAAAAGCAGGGCGTACTACTATCATACAAAATATTAAGTTGTAAGTGATACAGTGAAAATCAGCACTTCAAACGTCAGGGCTGCCATGCACTACTCATGTCCTTCCTAACTGTACCACACTCGTATGCTCAAGATTTTATGTAAAAACAGTGCCATGGCAGAAGATGCTCACAAGAGTCAATGCTGCCAAAGCTAAGGGGCATATTTTAAATGCAGTGAATGTGATTCATTTGCTGTGATTAAATACACATACCTCCAGGAGGAATAACCTGCAGTGAATAACAGTTGAATGTCTGTGCTGTGTTTATGCCCCTGAAAGTATGTTGGTTTGAGGGTCAGTCCAACCAGTACTAACCTTTGTAGTTGCCGATTTGAGTGACTTCCGTTAGTTCTATTTTTTGGGAACTTCCCTGGTGATCTCTGTATCTATTTTTCCTGTTCAGCCCTACTCATTCAGTCATCCTGCTGCAGAAAAAAATGTTCTATGTACCTTTTGCAGTCTTGTGAATAAAGATGGAAAAACCTATATGTACCGGTACCCCTATAGGGGTTCCGCTAGTGATGTGGCCCACCTGTCACCCTGCCCAGCCCGACTTTCAATTCTCAGTCACTCCAAGACCATGAATAGTCCATGTGTTTATTTTATTGAGGGAATTTAACTTGGATGGGGTAAGGAAAATATGGGATATACGATGAATTATTGAGCAATCAATTGGGATGAACTATGTACGCTCCCTGTACACATTACCACTTCAGTCTCCTCCATTTCCCTTGCTTGCAGACTATTCCTCTTGCTTTGTCCTGCCCAACTCTTGACTCTCAGGATCAGCTAGCACAAAATGGTTAGGCCTTGCTCTGACTCAGCCAGACCTTAGCAACTGCCCTTTGCAGGCAGGTACTGCAGGCCCCTATGGTGTAGCAATAAAACAAAGTCTCCAGTGCGAACTGTCCTACAGATGGACTACTGCTCTCTGTCAGCCCTCTTCAGGCCCTGCCAGTCCACCTCGTTGCAGCTGTCCGTCTCCACTGCCCATGACACCACAGTCCACGCCACTGGCTCTGCATGCCAACTGTGCATGCCACTTACCAGCCCTCCTGGCTGCAACCAGTTGTTCCTCTCCATGAAGACTTGCCCGGCAATGCTAGCTCCTGCTGTCCTCTGCTCCTCCTGTGCCTTCTGTCCAGAACCTTCACACTTTCTTGAATGATTCTGTCTGCACGCAGGCCTAAGGTCTACTCCCCTACTAGGGAGCTCCCCTCCAAAGGCCCGACAGCCTAGCACTCCAGCTTCAAGCTCTGAACAGCTCCAACAACCCCCCTCCCGCAGGCCTGCCTAAATTTACATACTTTTACAGAACAAAAATCCTATTCTAGCACCTAAGTAGAGTGTGCTACACCTATAAGGAGCGAGAACCCTATTGAGGAAAAGTCTTAGAACAGGTAAATACAAAATACACTTTTAGTGGGGCAGGGAAAGGTTAGAGTTTCCTTTCTAGGTCTGGTGAACACAGTTTCTTGCACAAGCCACTCAGGAACAGGAAATTAGGGAAAATACCTCACTATCCAAAACTAAAAAAACATTGCCAACGTCAATGGGTTCCAGTGAATAATTTGAGAAGACCCTGTCCTCACTGGATATTAGTAAAGTTCGTACATTAACTAAGTAAAGGTCATAGTGGTGGGGGTATGGAGTATGGACCAAAGTTTGTAAAATATTGAACTTCTTCTCAGCATGTCTTTCTGTCACCACACAATGTCTTGTCTTCTTTTCTTTAAAATTCTTCTATCACATGCGTGAGCTAGGTCATCTATATAACCCTTGTCCAATTGTGAACATAATATTCTTCAGGGCTGAATCCCTGCCGATCCAAAGACTGACTCCTCCTGTATTGTAATCTCTTTCTCCCAACAAATCCATACCAGTCTTTTAATCTGAGAATGCAGCCTGGCAGTCCAGGAAACGGGCACATCTGCGCTGCCCCTCTTGATCCATACCAGGCCACATGCCCTGAATATGGGGGGAAGGGGTGCCATGGTGATCAGGACAAAAGCCTCTTCACAACAACTCTGGCCTGGTGGCCGGGGGGGGGGGGGTAAGGTGGGACTTATCAGAATCTGGAAGACACCTTTAGGAGCAGAGGGCCTTTAGAGATCAGCTCCCTCCCCCTCGCCCATGCCCCATGTGAATCAGTAAGGGGTATGTATTATTCCATACTCAATTTTAAAAAAAGTCAGTTGTAAAATAACCTTCTTTATCAACAAAAAAAAAAGAAAAAAAAAAGTCCAGTGTTGCAAATCCAGCATCAATTTCAAGGTGTGTTACCCATCAATCTTTGAAAGCAAAAACCTCTGTTAACTTGTCCACTCATGCTGTACTCCCACCACTAATGCAAACTCTCTTTATATATACAAGTGAGGTTTATATAAAAGGGAGCCATGATATGGTGACAACATTGACCAAATATGACCATGGCTTTATTTTGTCAGTGATGTCACCACCACCCTGCCCCTTTAATTACACTAGTACACTAAGGGACACTAGTTCTGGTTAGTCCCCAAGGTATTACCTTAATTAGCAGGCATTTCCTCTCCCTTTGTGTTTGGCTTTTGGACAGGAAGTGAAGGACAATCTACCCGATGGGACACAGATGGCAAAAAATAAACTGAGAGGGTTTTTATTTACCCTCCTTTACTCTATCCAAAAAAAATGCCTATAGTTCTACTTTTAAGCAAGGCTGCCACCTGGTCTTCATATGATCTCCAAATTCCATCGATCCCTGAAAACACTTCTCTTCAGAGAAGCCTACCCCACCCACACAACTGTATTTTAATTTTCTCCATCAGCTCATCCCCCCACAGTTTATTACCTTTTGTTTCAACTTGACCCTCCCTTCTAGATTGTAAGCTCTAACGAGCAGGGCCCTCTGATCCCTCCTGTATTGATTTGTATTGTAAGTGTACTGTCTGCCCTCATATTGTAAAGCGCTGCGCAAACTGTTGGCGCTATATAAATCCTGAATAATAATAATAATAATAATAATTAGGTGTTTTTTTCTGGCTCTGAATTGTGCTTTAGCTGAAATTTGTTCATGCTGTTTGAGTGTTTTGTTCAGGTCCTGTAATCCTTGTTTTCTTGTGGGCCTGTTGGCTGTTCAGTTTACTACTACGTTGTTGCCCACTGTTCTGTTTTTTCCATGGTTTATGAAAGTTCCTGTATCTTGCACTGTGCAATATGAATGTATGATATGATGATCAGTGTCCTGACCATTCTCTGGCAGTGGCTTTATGGATATCTTCTGCATCCAAAGCTATAGACAGTCAACTTTGACCTACGTGTGCAGTGCTATGCTTTTTTTTTTTTTTGTCGATAAATTGCTACCTTTATTTACACCTGCGCCCTTGCTGCTGCATTCTCTTATGTGTTTCCTCTAGCATGGTAAATTAATTGGGGAGAATGGCACATGCACAACTTTACAGAGGGCGCAAGGAATGTTGTAAGGTGAATACATGGCCTTCCACAATGAAAAAAGGCACCCTTGTCTGCTTTTTAAGGCATGCCAGTACAAATATTGGTGGGAATCGTAAAGGAATGGAATATAAGTTTTGTTTAAAACTTTTTCCTTTTTAATGTATGTTCTGTATAGCGATCTGGGCTCTGAGAAACAATTTATTTTTGTTGGTAAAAAATAATACTGTTTTTACAGCATAGGGAAAAACTAATAAGTAGTGTTAAAACAAATGTATTAATTAAGAATAGAAAGGCTAAGCACAAAAATGTCTTGCAAAATAAATAGCGCTCTGAAAAAAAGATTAAATGATTAGAATAACATTTTAATAGAAGTATCTGAGCTAGCAATAATTGGGCTGCTTAAGGACTTTAACCAAAATGTAATGTACAAATATTGTTATTATTGAACTTTACTTATGTTATTGTGAAAAATTATCCCTACTCTGTCCTATAAATTTTCGTGTTCCTTGTAGCATGTGGATATATTCACATACTATGGTAGTACAAGTAAATGTTATTAAAGTTTTTAAAGTTGAGACACAATTTAACAATTGCAGAAAGTACATTTCTGTAAATGTTCCCATTTATTCAGGTCATGGTATAACTTGAAGCAATAGTTCATCACAATCAATTGGACTTGTTTGGTAAAGTTGAAGGCATTCATAGCTTATCCAAACCACTTCTTCGATTCCAATGCATGTACCGCATTGGAACTGATCTGACTTGGTAAGCCACTCCGTTCCCTCCTTTTTTTTTTCTTGTTTTGTATCTCTCCAATCTTGGCTCACATTTCTGGGTTTTCCTCAAATCCAGATATAATGTATATAATGCCTGACATGGATTGGAACTGAGAAAGTGGCTTGGTAAGCTATAAAATATCTTCAACATGACAGGTCCAGTTGAATGTGATGACTATTGGTTATCGCTGTAATACCGTTACATTTCCCCATGTTTTGCAGAATTTGACTGTATCGACATAAGCTTTTAGATGCTTTATCTTAAAGCGGAACTATAGGCAAAACTTTTTTTTATTATTTTCGATAGACTAAGGAAGGGTTATAACCCCTGTCATTTTTTTTTCATCTTCTGTGTCCTATTGCAGAGATTTCCCTTTTACTTCCTGTCCCATAGCCAAACTGTAAACTAAGGGGACCCTTAGATCAACAGAACTACTGTCATCATTGGAAGATTTTCCCTATATTACTTTTCTGGGGAAAAAAATTGGGCTAGGAACTGCAGCCGAGCCAGCCATGGACTAAGCAGGTGGCCCTATGTGCTGACACTGCTTTTGTACTTCAGGCTGGCGGCTGCACCATCCCTCTTATTCCCTGGCAGTGTATGTATTGATCACATGATTTGCAGGTTTGCCCCTTGCATCGAATCCTGGAGTTGGGAACCAGGGGGAACTAAGCAGCTTCTCCCCACGTTTCTAGAGGTGGTGGGTGGGGTCGGGATGTGGCCACATGCTTCCCTCCCATCACAGCTGCTGCTTTATTCTAAATGGTCGAGCAGCTGAAGATTGGGCGGCAGATGAGCTGAGATAGCAGAGGGAGACTCTTTCCTCTACAGTCAAATGGTAAATAGCTTATGGGGAAGAAGCTACCCCAGCAGGAATCCTATCCATCTCTCCCTCTCCAAGGCCCCTGCCCCCCCCCCCCACTACATACTGCTCATTGACTGCTCTCCTACAAGATACTGCTCACTGACTGCCCTCCCACTGCATATTGCTGAATGACTTCTCTCCCACTACATACTGCTCACTGACTGCTCTCCCACTACATATTGCTCAATGACTGTTCTTCCACTACATATTGCTCAATGACTTCTCTCCCAGTACATATTGCTCATGGACTTCCCTTTCACTACATATTGCTCACTGACTTCCCCACAACTGCATACTATGCACTGATTACCCTCACTACATACTGCGCACTGACTGCCCTTCTACTGCATACTATTCACCGACTGCTCCACCACTACATACTGCTCATGGACTGCCTTCCCACTACATACTGCACACTGACTGCCCCACCGCTACATAAGGATCCCCGCCATCAGAACACAATAGCACAGCACAAATGATTCCCCCATCCACCTCAAATGTGTGGATGGGGGGAATCAGCACATTGTTTTCATTCAACCTGCTGGTTGAACGAAAAAATAAAATATATATTGTATTGATACCTTAGAGCTGTACAGTGTAAAAACTGTGTAAGTTTTGCATAAATTAGGTCTTGCCTACAGCTAGTAGAAGCTGAAATACATAACAGCTATACATGCATATATTGATTCACATCCCTAGTGGTACTTGCATTTAGTGATGTATGCATACAGGAACATATGTCTTGAACACAGTATGCATTTGAGGCATCCACCCCTGTATGCACGTTCCACTGGGATGTGCTGCAAAATGAATACAGCAGTTGTATATTTCAGATTGCCATTGAGCAAGCAGCAGCTCACTGTATGCAACACCTGTGACTTGCAGGCACCAAAATATGCCCAGATTTTATGCTGTATTGCACAGAGCCCCTGTGTGAGTGAGCCCTTAACTCCACTTTCACCTACCAGCCATAGAATAATGTTGTGCAACATAAAGTGCGTACATTGGAGCTGTTCCAAACAATTATTAAAAAATTCTATACAAACTCATTGTATATCCCCACATAATGATACTTGAATCTATGTTCTCTAAAAGGAAGTGGTGCTAAGAGGTGGGTAGGGGTGGAGACAATGGGCTGTGGTAGGAGGTGGGTAGAACGCAAATACAACAGGAAGTGCTAGGAGGCGAGCAGGGGGTGGAGACAAGCATGACCTATGGGAGGGGGTGATTTTCTGCACCTATTCTCTGAGAAAAAAAGCACTGGTGAGCAGTGTAAGCCTGATCTGGTATCGGCCTCTCGCCACCACTTTATAGCAGGGCTAGTATGTGAGAAGAAGACGCAGCCCAAGTAGACATTGAGTTCATGTGTTGATAAGAAGCATGTTGATTGGTAGAGAAAGCAGAGTGACAGAAAGATAAGCTAATATCTTTTACTATACAGTAACCGGCTTGGGTGGGTCCAGGACAACCTGAGCTCAGAGAAAGTGAATTAATATACGGTGTCCATCAGAGATCAGGTGGCAGAAAAAAAGCACTGTGGGTGAGCATTGCAGCAACAATTGGTGTTTTGTTGTTTTTCAATGGGCTATCCATTTTATCTTGATATTTTTTATTTGAATTCTTTTTTTAGACACAGAAGCTGCTAAATTAAAAAATGGTCACATTAAAGAGTTACTCCAATTATGTTCATTTTCAACATAATATATTTTCCCATTCAAGGGGTCTACCACTTCCATAAAGAGGCATTACACAGTTTTTAATTAGCTAGGGCCACTCTTTCTGCTAGGATCCGTTTATCAGCTGTTTTCACTGTGTAAAAATGCAGGGTTTGGAGCTCCTTCACTTTTATTTTACCAGAATTGAGGTTCAAATTCCACAATGTCATCTAGAGGAGATCTATCACTGAACATTATATAATTTGCTGTGTAGCGTTACCTGTTTCCTTTCTGCAGCATGTGGATCAACCAAAACACATCTCTCATTCTCTGCGTGCTTCCTTCCCTCCTTCCTTTTTCCGTCTCGTTTTTGTCCTTCCCACTCCAGCAGCTTTGGCTCATATTCCTGGGTTTTCCTCAAATCCAGTTCTCTTTTCTGATGCTATGCTCAAAAAAAAAAAAAAAAAAAAGGTACAATCACATACAGTGCAATATTTACTTGTGGTGCGATAGCAACAGATAGGTCTCCAGAATTATCCTAATGTCTAAAGATCTCAGTCTCACACTATGGGAAATTAAACTTGCTCAAGATACACTATATTGCCAAAAGTATTAGGACACCTGCCTTTACACACACATGATTTTTAATGGCATCCCAGTCTTAATCTGTAGGGTTCAATATTAAGTTGGCCCACCCTTTTCAGCGATAACCGCTTCAGTTATTCTGGAAAGGCTGTCCAAAAGGTTTAGGAGTGTGTCTATGGGAATGTTTGATCATTCTTCCAGAAGCTCATTTGTGAGGTCAGGCACTGATGTTAGACGAGAAGGCCTGGCTCGCAGTCTCTGCTCTAATTCATCCCAAAAGTGTTCTATCGGGTTGAGGTTAGGACTCTGTGCAGGCCAGTCAAGTTCCTCTACCCCAAACTCTCTCATCCATGTCTTTATGGACCTTGCTTTGTGCACTGGTCCAAATCATTTGGTGGAAGGGGATTATGGTGTGGGGTTGGTTTCAGGGGTTGGTTTGGCCCCTTAGTTCCAGTAAAGGGAACTCTTGAGGTGTCAGAAAACCAAGACATTATGGACAATTTTATGTTCCCTACTTTGTGGCAACAGTTTGGGGATGGTCCCTTCCTGTTCCAACATGCTTGCGCATCAGAGAACAAAGAAAGGTCCATAAAGACATGAATGAGTGAGTTTGTGGGTGGAGGAACTTGACTGGCCTGCACCTCAACCCTTTGGGATGAATGTAAGCGTAGACTGTGAGTCAGGCCATCTTGTCCAACATCAGTCCCTGACTTCACAAATTCACTTCTGGAAGAATGGTCAAACATTCCCATAGACACACTCCTTAAGCTTGTGGACAGCCTTCCTAGAAGGATTGAAGCTGTTATAGCTGCAAAGGTTGGGCCGACTCAATATTAAACCCTATAGACCTTGACTGGGATGCCATTAAATATACAATATAGTGTATGTTGACCTGTAACATTTCCAAGTTCAGCTGTCATATTATGCTCTAAACACTCTAAACTGTGTCATTCTTAATTGAAACTGTTTTCTCAAAGAAAACAGAGTCTGGTGGGAGGTCACCCACTGGCTTCATCTATTCAGGGGAAAAAAAGGGGGAAATTCCCATTACCATCACAAATCCTGGGTTTGTTCTAACCCACCTTGGATTCTCCAAGAGGAGTGTTACCGCAGCATTGGATTTGCATTTTCCACTATATAAAAATAATTGTGAATTAATCAGGCAGTTATGTGGGAAACCGAGCACAATAATGTCACCACTTAAATCCGTAAAACATGCTGTATATAAAAATCTGCTTTTAAGAAATGCATACAGAAAAAAATGCTTCTAAATAATGCAAGCGAGTCCTATATTTTTCTATGCAAGCTGCCCTTAATGCTTGTCAGTCATCTATTTTATAGCCTGTACGGCTTTCTCTGTGTTGGTGGAGTCTCAGGTCTGGTAATCTGCCTAGACACCTTCATCCTAAAGCCTGCAATGTGAGACTGTCTTGCTAGTTTTTATTTGAAAAAGGGTGCGTGGCCTACATATTTAAAGAGGAAGTAAACTCTCCCACTCTGATGCTTCTTTTCATTTAGTCCATTATAATAAGTCATTATCAGACTATAGCCACTGTAATCCAGCCCAAATCGCATATTACTTACTGTTTAAAGAAACTTTAAAAAACTTGTTTCCAGGGGTTAGGCAGCACCATCTTAAGTATTGTTTTCTGAGTCCACAGTGGAGTGTATTTCCGCCCTTACATTGAGCACTTCCTGTACTGTTAACCAAGCCTCCTTCTCAATCCAAAGTTTCTATGGCAACCCTGCTTCCCTGTTCATAGCTTACTTGTTTATTTCATAGTATTTACTTGTGCCAATGTCTAATGTTTCCCTTTGTCAGTCTTATCCGCTTCAGCGGATAAGACTGCAGTAATGGCCAAGTTTAGACTGTATGTGAGGTCACATGGTCACATGGTGTGTAGGAGGAAGCTCTGAGTGATTAGCAGAGTTCAGTGGTGTGCCGTAGGAAGTCCTGATAACAGATAAGACATAGAGAGTATGCCTTAAATCAGGGGAGATCTGGGCATGTTCAGTAACTTCATTCTACAGAACAACAAGGATTACAACAATACTAAGCAAGTAAGATCCTTAGCTTTTGCCCATTTACTAAGTTCTAGGGGCAACTTTGCAAAGTGCACATTCAATTTGTCTTTACTAAATCGACCCCTCACTCTTGTCTGCTTTATAACCAGCTCCAATCTATGAGAGCAATTTGAAATTAAACATTTAAACATTAGCACCTGATGTTTAGGGAATGATTATGAATAAATGTAAAGGATAACAGAATTATACATATGTTCTATAACCATGTTTTCCAGTGAATATGCAATGTACATATTGACTAAATGGAGTATTTATATGATTGTTACTTTAGACTGCTGGAAACCACAGTTGCAATAGGTATAAATGAACCCCCCTGTTGTATGATTAGGCTCTAATGCTGTACAGATTGCCTGCAGCAAAACACATGAATTGTACTGCATGAAAATACATTTTAAATAGAAATTTCAGTTTTTCTCACGTGGTTCATTCACATCTATGCACTGTTTTAGTGTTAAAGCAACATTAAACCCAAAACAAAAAATGTTATGTATTGCTTACCAATCATCAGATGCAATGGCTGCATTCATTTACCTTTTTTTTTCTTTACACTTTTCCCCTGTTTTTGCCTGGTGATCTGGCCTGTACCCCCCCCCCCCCCCCCCCATATTAGAGTTCCCTCACTCTGGATGAAGGATCACAGGGGACACTTTTGGACAGCAGCTTTATCAGTCTGGGGGAGTGGAGTGTTATGCCGCGTACACACGGGCGGACTGTATGGCGTACTTAGTCCGTTGAAACACATTTCAGCGGACAATCCGCTCGTGTGTGGGCTTCAGCTGACTTTTTCAGCGTGCAGTCTGGCGTACTAAGTATTTCGGATTTTCCGTAATTCTGTCCGTCATACTTTGGTTTCAGCGGACAATACGGTCGTCAGTGTGCTAGTTGGACGGACTAAGAATGGCGCATGCCCAGAAAGGATTTACACGGCAGAAGGGTGCTTTGCTGTGTATTGGACTTCCTATTTCTAGTCCCGTCATACGTGCTGTACACGTCATCGCGCAAGCTTTCGAGGGACTGTATGGGTATTCGTGTGTGGTCAAGTCCTTTCAGTGGAAAGTATGACGGACTAAGTACGCCATACAATCCGCTCGTGTGTACGCGGCATTAGATGTACTAGTGGACTTAGATACACTAACAAACTGAAGCTGAACTCCAGCTCACACTTTGTAATCAGTTACAGCAAACAATTTTTTTCTTTTTGGGATAAAGGTTTTAAAAAAATAAAACTAATCATTGTAAGCACCTCTCGTCAGTGGTAAATGGTCTATCTGCAGGACAGTTTGTTGTGTTGAAAAAGGTCAGATCACCAGGTGAAAACAAAGAGAAGCCTAACAATGCTAAACAATTTATTTTTTTTTTTTTAAAAGCTATCATCTAAGAATTGGTAATCTGCAATATAATTAATGTTTGTTTTTGGCATTAAATATCACTTTAAGGGAACCTGTGTGTGCCCATGACTGTAATGCTGCAACTTGCTCATATAGGTGTGAATGGGACCTTGGTGCATCACAGGTGACATTTCATTGGTGTGAGCATGCTGTACAAAGATCCTGAATGCCTACATCCTCCAGCTTTTTTCGCTGCTCCTTCTGTTGCTCGATCCTTTTCTGGCGTTCGGCCAAGAGCTGCTTTTTGTATTTCTCCTGGTCTTTTAGCTTCTGTAATTGCTGCTGTCTCTGAGGATCTGATCTGTTCTTGTTTTCCTGTTGCAATCGCAAGAATTCACGGCGGAGAGTCGATTCGCCAGGAAGATTAACAATGGAGCTTAAAAAAAGATAATGGAACTTTAGTTTGTGTTTTTTTTTTTTTTCATCCTTTGTATTCTTACAAAGATTTAACCTCCCAACAAACGAGAACTTTGCAAGCTTAGCAAAACTTGGAAGTTGTTAAATATAGAGCAGAATATGTCAAAAGACACTCTTAGTTTCAACACTCCCAAATGTGGTGAAAAGCAAGTTGTGAAATTAATCTTCCAGCAAACAGCCCAGATTTTAGAATGAAGAGTGACTTTTCTTCATAAGATTGTGACCAGATGCCCACATGCTGGTATTCACATGATCACTCTGTATCCCAGTCAATGAGTACTTAAAGGGAATAAGCACAGCTATATCTACTTATTTCAAACCAGGCTCTGCTTCTTTTCTGCAGTGCTACACAAAGGTTGTCAGATGAACAATGAAGTTTGAAGGTGGCGTTGTTCATCTGCTGAATAAAAGGTTTCATTTTTGTCAGTGAAGCCTCAAGCCTGCATGTGACCATTATGTCAAATGGGACATGGTCACATGATCAGGAACCACTTTTATGGGTTCTTGATCATCAGTAGGAAACTTGACGCACAGCCTGCTCAGTATCTTCCCATTCCTGCTATTTGTCTTTCACCTATGTCCAGGCAAAACACCGATAACTTTTAATGCAAAGTTCATCTGATGTTTGCTAAAGCCATGTATGGCCTTCCCATAAAATTAAGTAATTAACTGTACCTGCACAAGGGATGAGACGCAGGACTGGGAAGATTCCAAAGAGACTGTTTTTTTAGTTGAAGATCAACAAGATGTTAAATTGAAATCCTTGACTTAACATTTTTTTCTTTTCCAAACGAGCAAATCTTGGGCCAAATGAATGAAAGGGCTAGCAACCCACCCAGTAGATGTTTTCTAGACTTTCATTTTCAATGATGTGCAATATCCGTGCTGATGGAGCCAGAAGACCAAAATACTTTCATGTTATCAAGGCAAAGTAATGCTGGCACACCTGTAAGCATTCATGTACATACATAGGGATGAAAAAATGATATTGTGTACGAACACTGTACACTCTCTTACCCCTCTGGTCCTCGTTGTACTTGCCTCCATGTGTGCTGAGCGGTCATTGCCCATGTAGTGATCTGTGGGTTTAAAATCCCCACGCTTCTGCTTTTCTCTGCAGCCCTGGAACAGAGCAATTCTGATTGGTCACAGCCAGCACACAGCATCACTCTGATCTGTCCTGGAAGCAATGCAGAGAGAAGAGGGAGGAGATCCGGGATTACATATCCCCAGACTGCTACATGGCTGCATGAGCACTGACTTTTCAGCACCTGTGGAGGTAGGTACAGTGGGGAGGGTGCACAGTATTGGATCACCTTTTGAAGGGGGGGGGGGGGGGGTTCACCAAAATGTTAACTAACATTTTAAATATTGACATAAGTGTTAAATGTATAGATAAGATATAAATGAATTACATTTAGTTTAATAAAGCCATGTGCATTATAAACATCCATTTTTTTTTTTCATTATTATTCTTTTCTTTATCTTTTTGTTTCATTACTTTCAGCCTCTTACAAGCATACACTTTAGTGGTAGCTGCACATCATTACTCTAGGCTGGCTTCATAAAGTGTCATGTAAGTCACAGGGTGACAACACAACATTTACAGTTGGAAGACAGTTGATAAATGCAGAAAATCTGTGTTTTTCAGTGGTTTTAAGATTTTATCAGAGTTAGAGCTGAAATTTTTTTCTTAACCACCTCCCACCCGGCCACTGCCCATATACGGCTCAGTGGATGTCAGGAACGCCCTTCAGAAGGAGAGGGATCGAGCTTGCGCAGCATCGCGATCCCAATGCGCTCATGTCGCATGGACATGGCGTATCTCAGATTGGCAGGGGGGCGCTGTGATTGGCCCTCCTGATCACATGATGGCTGTGTCCAATCACAGCCATCATGTAATGTAATTAGAGAGCCAGTTGCTAGGTGATCAGCTCTCTTCTCACATGGAAGTTATCAGTGAGGAGAGAAGAGCGGATCGCTGCAGCTGGCCGGTGATCAATGAGTATGAGCTGTTTTTTTTACACACTGATCACCGGCCCAGTGTCCCCACACATGTCCCCAAAATAGTGTTCCCCCACACAGTAAAAACACCTGTCCCCCACATATGTCCCAGAAAAATCATATGTCCCAATGATCAGCTGCACACATTTGTCTGTGATCATCTGCATACATACAGTATCTCACAAACGTGAGTGCACCCCTCACATATTTGTAAATATTTTATTTTATCTTTTCATGTGAAAACACTGAAGAAATTACACTTTGCTACAAAGTAGTGAGTGTACAGCTTGTATAACAGTGTAAATTTGCTGTCCCCTCAAAATAACTCAACACACAATGAAAATGTCCAAATTGTGCCCCAATTAGCCATTTTCCCTCCCTGGTTTCACGTGACTCATTAGTGTTACAAGATCTCAGGTGTGAATGGGGAGCAGGTGTGTTAAATTTGGTGTTATTGCTCTCACTCTCTCATACTGGTCACTGGAAGTTCAACATGGCACCTCATGGCAAAGAACTCTGAGGATCTGAAAAAAATAATGTTTGCTCTACATAAAGATGGCCTAGGCTATAAGAAGATTGCCAAGGCCCTGAAACTGAGCTGCAGCATGGTGGCCAAGATCATACAGTGGTTTAACAGGACGGGTTCCACTCCAGAACAGGCCTCGCCATGGTCGACCAAAGAAGTTGAGTGCACTTGCTCAGTGTCATATCCAGAGGTTGTCTTCGGGAAATAGAAGTATGATTGCTGCCAGCATTGCTGCAGAGGTTGAAGGGGTGGGGGGCCAGCCAGTCAGTGCTCAGACCATACACCACAAACTGCATTGAATTGGACTGCATGGCTGTTGTCTCAGAAGGAAGCCTCTTCTAAAGATGATGCACAAGAAACCCCACAAATAGTTTGCTGAAGACAAGCAGACTAAGGACATGGATTACTGGAACCATGTCCTATAGTCTGATGAGGCCAAGATAAACTTATTTGGTTCAGATGGTGTCAACAGTGTGTGGTGGCAACCAGGTGAGGAGTACAAAGACAAGTGTGTCTTGCCTACAGTCAAGTATGGTGGTGGGAGTGTCATGGTCTGGGGCTGCATGAGTGCTGCTGGCACTGGGGGGCTACAGTTCATTGAAGGAACCATGAATGCTAACATGTACTGTAACATACTGTATCAGAGCATGATCCCCTCCTTTCTGAGACTGGGCCACAGGGCAGTATTCCAAAATGATAACGACCCCAAACACACCTCCAAGGCAACCACTGCCTTGCTGAAGAAGCTAAGGGTAAAGGTGATGGACTGACCAAGCATATCGCCAGACCTAAACCTTATTGAGAATCTGTGGGGCATCCTCAAATGGAAGGTGGAGGAGAGCAAGGTCTCTAACATCCACCATCTCTGTGATGTCATCATGGAGGAGTGGAGGAGGACTCCAGTTGAAACCTGTGAAGCTCTGGTGAACTCCATGCCCAAGAGGGTTAAGGCAGTGCTGGAAAATAATGGTGGCCACACAAAATATTGACACTTTGGGCCCAATTTGAACATTTTCACTTAGGGGTGTAAATACTTTTGTTGCCAGTGGTTTAGACATTAATGGCTGTGTGTTGAGTTATTTTGAGGGGGCAGCAAATTTACACAGTCATACAAGCTGTACACTCACTACTTTACATTGTAGCAAAGTGTAATTTCTTCAGTGTTGTCACATAAAAAGCTATAATAAAATATTTACAAAAATGTGAGGGGTGTACTCCTTTTTGTGAGATACTGTATATCTGTGATCACACAAAACAATTATTATACACTTAACAGGATTGTTTTTTTTTTTTTACAAAAGACCTGTAGCAGAATACATTTTGGCTTAAATTTATGACAAAATTAGATTTTATTGGATTTTATTATTTATTATTTTTATTTTTAAAATAGAAAGTAGAAAATATTGTTTTTTGTTTCACTCAGTTTTTTATTGTTTGCGATCTAAGCGAAAAAGATTCATGAATAAATACCCCCAAAATAAAGCTCTATTTGTGTGAACAAAATGATCAAATTTTATTTGGTTACAGTGTTGTATGACTGCGCAAATGTCATTGAAAGTGTGAGAGCGCTGAGAGCTGAATATTGGCCTGGGAAGGAATAGGGTTAAAGTGCCCAGTACTGAAGTGGTTAAAACCCACTAGTTCTGTTTTTTTTTTTTCTACAAAACACCCCTGTGCATGGACACATAAGATAATATGCTGGGGAGTTTACTGACTGCAGAAAAAATGCCTGAAGCCAAAAACAGCCGCTGTAAAAACATCCAGTGTGCATGAGGCCATAGTGTGCAAGAACACATTGGGGGTTATTTACTAAAAGAAAATCCACTTTGCACTGAAAGTAAAGTCGCTGTAGATCCGAGGGGGACATGCAAGGTAAATAAAAAACAGCATTTTAGCTTGCACATGACTGGATGATAAAATCGTCAGAGTTTCCACTCATTTCAGATCTACCCCTTAGATTTAGAGCGACTGCACTTCCAAGTTCAACTCCAACTTGCAGTGCAAAGTGGATTTGCCTTTCGTAAATAAACCCCCATTGGCTAACATTAAGGGGAGTTTTCAGGCAGAAAAAAACGAGAGCTCAACAAAGCTCAAAAGCCTGTAGGAGCCTTTTATTTTGGATGCAGTGTGCATGAGCCCTTAGTGAATTGACTAAGGATGAGCTCCAGCGTGTCCGCACAGCCCACGTGCAGAGCCCACCAGGAAGTCGGCGCTGCGCTAATCACAGGTAGTGAGACATTTCCTGATCTCTGCAGCCGTACATCGGGAAATATCTCACTGCCTGTGATTAACGCAGCACAGTGCCGACTTCTGGCGGGCTCTGCACGTGGGCTGTGCAAACATGCCGGAGCTCATCCTTACAATTGACTAAAGCTAGCTCAACACACATACAGTAAAAGCTGCATACGGCCTTTTCAGGCGTTTACAAACATATGCTGTTACAGGCACAAAAAGCCCTCCAACAAACTCATGTTTTTGAGAAGAGCTTTTGAGCAGAATAGATGCCGAAGTGGCCAAAAATACGCAAAAACACATGAAAAAGCACAAAAAGCTTGCAAATGCACAAATAAAAAGGAAAAATTAGCTGAGGGGAGGGTTTATGAAAAAAAATACCTATGCTCAAAGAAGCTCAATAAAAACGTACAGAGAAGCACAAGTTTTTAGGCAGAGAAATAAAAGCTCAAATGCCTGTAAAAACTGCTTTTTTTTTTTTTTTTTTTGAGCTGCAGTGTGCATGAGCCCTGACCTATTCTAAACACCTTTAGATTCCCCCACCCACGCTAAGCGGTGTGGACAAGGTGATCTTCCTGCCAGCTATTTAGAAAGCCACAGCACCTGCTGATGCCTGAATACCCAAATAGGGACTGCATTCCATAGGATGCAGTCACTGTTCGGCTGACAATTTTTCACCCAGCTCCTTCAATTTTGAATCAACTTTTATCAACACGTTGTCAACCGGGAAACCTACTTTTTGAATTTTGATCGATTCAGCAGAAATCGGTGGAAATCTGAGCTTAAGATGGTAAAAGCCCAGCAATGAAGAAATGAGCAGCAAGTGAATCTAGTGTTTGTAAAAGTGTATATTATCAGAACCAGATGTGCTGGAAAAGGGAAAATAAGCAGGTGTTTTAATAATCCCACAACGATTTTTAATGTAAAGCTCCTTTTGGCAATCAACTGTTTGGCTGTAAATAATACAGAACATCTGTAATTCAGTACAGTATTTGCATGTACGAAAACAAAAGAACATTTAAATGGCATATTTGTTAAAAGGCTAAAGTGAGTTTGTAGGTTATGTATTTGTCTTTTTCTTTTCTCAATTACATGTAATTATCTTGCATTCCTATTTGTCAATCCTCACTTCACACTACCCAAGTGCCCCACACTCTTTCAGATTCCACAAATTTTCATGGGATTTGTGAATGCAAAAGAACTTGTGCACAAAACAATATTAAACACAAGAGGCTCCAGACTAAATTGCAGTATGAGAAAGGCCAAACACGTTTATTAAAGCCAATAAGCAACTTGCATGCAAAAAGGAACAAACAAGCATATCAACATGGTCTCAGACACAATGTTATGATGGTCCCATGGTCATCTCTAAAGGGCTTGTCAAAGCTCATGATGGGACCATCATAGCATCGTGCCTGAGACCATGCGATATGCCGATTTGTTCCTTTTTACATATGAGTTGCTTATTGGCTTTAACTACTTGCACAGTTGCGGAAGATTTTACCCCCCCCATGGCCAGAGCATATTTTGCCATGCGGCACTGTGTAGCTTTAACTGACAATTGTGTGGTTGTTTTTTTAAATTAATATGGGGTTCTAGGCGCTACCTCTAAAAGATATTTAATGGGCTATGCCCGTATTTTATGGAATTTTTTTCCCAAAATCCTCTATGCTGGCTGTAATCAATGGCTCGTCTTCACTGAGGAGAAAAGACCCCCAACCTCTCTCGAATATTCAGCTTGAGCTACCTGGTCTTGTACAAGCTGCAATGTCCAGATTACAATACTGGAATTTTGTACAAAATACCCCTATATTGGGTCTATGTGCAGAAAATGCTACAAAATGATAATACCCCAAGGGGGAAAAAAGGAGAAAAACACAGAAAAAGCTCAGTAGCAGTTATCGTTCTCCACATACAACCTATTGGTAAAGAGCATGTATGTGGAGAATGCATGATAACTGCTACTGAGCTTTTTCTGTGTTTTTTTTTCTCCTTTTTTCCCCCTTGGGGTATTATCATTTCTTAGCATTTTCTGCACATAGACCCAATATAGGGGTATATTGTACAAAATTCCAGTATTGTAATCTGGACATTGCAGCTTGTACAAGACCAGGTAGCTCAAGCTGAATATTCGAGAGAGGTTGGGGGTCTTTTCTCCTCAGTGAAGGCGAGCCATTGATTACAACCAGCATAGAGGATTTTTCCATAAAATACGGGTTTAGCCCATTAAATATCTTTTAGAGGTAGCGCCTAGAGCCCCATATTAATTTAAAAAAACGGCTGAACATCCACAACCTCCAAGTGGGGGCTGAGGACTTGTAGGGCGGCAGCAACCTATTAAATTTTTCCCATCACGACTTTTCAACTTTTTTTCTTGCGCTATAAACAAAAAAAAAAAGACGGACAATTTTGAAAAAAAAAAACAATATTTTTTACTTTTTGCTATAATAAATATCCCCCAAAAATATCTAAAAAAGAACTAATTTTCATCAGTTTAGGCTGATATGTATTCGTCTACGTATCTTTGCTAAAAAAAAAAAAATTGCAATAAGTGTATATTGATTGGTTTGCACAAAAGTTATAGCATCTACAAAATAGGGGATAGATTTACAGCAATCTGAGCTAAACATAGCCACTGATTACTGTATAAATGTCACTGGCAGGGAAGGGGTTAAACACTAGAAGTGATCAAGGGGTTAAGTGCGTAATAACTGTAGGGGGGTTGGGTTACCACTGACATAACATAGATCACTGTTCCCCATGACAGGGAACAGAAGATCCCTGTCATGTCACTAGGCAGAAACAGGGAAATTACTTACATTTCCTCGTTCTGGCTCTCCTTTCCGAGATCGTGGGTCACTGGTGGGCATGCTCCCATGGTGGGCGCGCGCACCAGCTATCCTGCTTTTGTGGACTGACATAAAGGTACGTCAGTTGGCGCAGGAGTGCCAGTCTGTCGGCATATATCTGCATGAGCCAGTGGGCAAGCAGTTAATAGATATGTTTTAGTCTTTCTCATACTGCACTTAGTCTAGCGCCCCCTTGTGTTTTGTTATTATAGTAAAGCTTACAGCGGAATAATAGCAGGAAATGGGTTTATGAAAGGGTTGTAAAGTTTTATATTTAGTTAACACTACACAATAATCAGATAGAAGTGACCCAGATAACATCCAGTCAGTGAAGTCAGAACTGGGCTGTGTTTAGAAACTGAAGCCAAAGTGTCAAAATGACAGTGAAACAAATAGCTTTACTGTTTTTTTTTTGTACCATCTTTTGGATATTTTAAGACCGAATAGAATGGCTCTGTGTAAATCTAAGCTTGAACTGCAAGTTTAATCTGAACTGCAACCTCCACTAAATTATACTAGCAACATGTCTTCAAGAGAATGTCTTTGTTCAGATGGATGAGCAGATGAACCCTGTTTTCACTATAGATAAATCTCATAAATCAGTGGCTTATCATAGTCACTAAGTCGAGTGTTGGTACTTAAAAGAGAAAGATTTGGCTCTTGGTGAATTAGATCATTATCAACTAAGAGTGTCCTACGAGGAGCACAGCATGGCAATCAAAATGATGGCAATGGCAATAATCCTTGCTTTCTCCTCCCACCCGATCCACTGGATCACTAAAGTAAGTCATAGGGAAGGCACTAAAACCTATTCCAGGAAAAAAATGTATGACTGATAAACATGCCTAGGATCAGACCACCATCTTTTCCTCTGGGGAAACGAGCTTGAGGACTTTCCTGTTTTATTTTCCTGGCAGACAGGTTAGAATCAGAAGTCAACTATGGGACACATTGAGCTATTTACATCTCTTCTGTACCAACATCTAGATAATTATGCAATGGTTCACAGAAAGTATATTCTTGCATTTGCATACAAAATCTTTTTTCCCCAAGCAGAATAGTGATAATTTACATTTATATAGTAATTTTTATAGGAGCGATTATGTATGGACAATCAATGGAAAACACTTATATATACCTAGGACATCTCTTTCCCCATTGACATACATACACAGAATACACACACCCATTCCTTTGTCTCTCCTATCATCTGCATCCTGGTAGAGCAGTTATGTAAGTTCTCTGTATCCCCAAGCTTCACATGCAACCAGCAAAGAATGTGCTACTAGGCAGGTAAAAGCTGGGTATCGAACATCAGTATTACTTAAATAACATCAGGTGCCCTGCCCAACCTCTGAACTTTGGCTCCAGTCCAGCAAAATGGGCATATTGTGAAACTAAGTGAGTTAAGTTATGCCTATGAACAATGTATATAGTAGCTGTCACCAGAGTGTGGCGCTGTGGACAGCGTGAATAGGCTATGTCAAGCCCTTTAATTAAATAACATACTAGGGCTTTGAAAAATGGACTTTATAGGCATAATTTAAAAATGTATAACAAAATATTTTATTAGAATTATATCAACAAGATAGTTAGACACACATGAGATAAAATGCATGTAAAAGTGATTAAAACCTTCACCCTGGTCCACTATCCATCCAGGTTTCTGGTTGGACGGTGGGTTTGGGAGACGGTTTTAATCACTTTTGCATGCATTTTATCTCGTGTGTCTAATATCTTGTTATAATTCTAATAAAATATTTTGTTATACATTTTTAATTATGCTTATGAAGTCTATTCTTTCAAAGTGCTAGTATATGTTATTATGTTAAGCCTATCACTACTACAGGACAGTGCCTCTAGCAGTAACAACAAATATTCACCTTGAATTGTCATACAATGTTCTGTTGTGAGGACTTCATAAAAGACATGTCCTGTTTTTTTAAATATGGCACCAAAACATGCAAAATCATGAAAAAGGGTTAGAGTGATAGCAGCACATGCCACTTCTACAAGCCAACATACTGCCCTTAACACTGCGCATATCTTGTGCTGCAAGGCACATATCACAGGAATGCCATTGTAGCACACCCAGACTATTACCCTGGTTACACAACCAATCATTCAAGAGTAGAACAGAACAAAGATACTACAGAAGAGAATAGCGACCACACAGCCTCATGTAAAAGGGAATGTTGTGGAAATGTTTGATTTCATGTATTTGTGTTATAACGTGAAGACCACCTTCAGTGTAAGAACAATTAATACAATAAAATATGATGGGGACAACTCATAAGTTACTTAATATGTCGTATGTGTAGTGCCCTCTCAGTTAGGTTGTTTAGTGTGGCTCCATTTTTAGTGAGTGGAGTGGTTGTTGATTATTTGGGTCTTCTCAGTGTTCTTGAGCCGAGAGTCTGATTGCTCCCCCCTGCCTTTGGAAGAAATTTCCAGCGCATATGGAAGGAGATTAAAATGATCAGCTGAATATTTATCATACCTTGGCCAATTTCTGGAATACCCTGGTCAATTCCTGGAAGGGAGCATATAGAAGGTGGCTGGGTGGGGGGATAAATGAACTGAAGGTCTGAGTATATTTTTCTTTCCTCTTCAGGGAGGGTTCCAGTACTGCTAGGGCTGCTGCCCCTAGGAGAAGAATACAGTTTGGGCCTCAGTGGTGGCTGGGCTAATGGCTTTAGGAGAATTACTGTGAAGGCATATCTGCTGAGGGACACTGTTTCAAAATCCTGGTGTCCCGGTCTGGAGTCAGGTTTGAAGGCCAATAGCTATAGCAGTGGAGCAGCACCCACCAACAAAACAGGGCAGGTATACAAGTAGGTCACCCTGGTTGATGACACGGTTCTCCCAAGGTGCAGGGTCTAAGTACTAACAGGAATTCATCAGAGCTCCTGATAGTGGGGATGGGTTTTGCTGTGTGTTAGTACCAGGCTGCAGTCTTTAAGATCCCCACCAGGAGGTGAGTAGGCCGGGGTTCAGTAGCAGATAAGCAGGTAGGGATGAAGCAGAAGCATACTCGGTAAACAAGCCAAAGGTCATTAACGAATGGTAGAAGGTTGGGATTAAGCAGAAGCATAGTCAAGGAACAAGTGAAGGGTCGATGATGAATGGTAGAGAAAATACGGGCGGCAGCAGGAGATACAAAAGCAAGCTATTGTTTGTAGAGAGAACAATAATCTGGCAAACGGGAATTGCAGAGACATGGCTTAAATCAGAACTTTAATGGGAGGAGCAGAGAGTTCAAGTTTCAAGGCAGGATCATTCAAGGAATTGTCCAGGAACTGTCCAGCATTCCAGGTGGCTCCGCAAGAAAAATTATCATCAGACACAGCAGAGGTCCTAGTTTAAAGTCCAGGCTCTAACACCTGGTCTGAAGAAGGATTTTGTTATCTTCCTCACAAGAAATATACCAGCATCAGGCACAAGAAATGAATCTGCTAATACCCAAATATGAGGGGCTTAGGAATTTGATTCTGAGCTTAATAAAGCCTTAGCAGCCAGAACCCCTGAGCCATTCATGTACATATTCACTGATAAAAACATCCCTGTTCTCGAATATGATAAAAGAAATTGTACACTTATAAAGAACTGATTCTAGTGTCCACTGTGTAAAAAACATAAAGTTAAAATATCCTGTATCATATACGAAACCACAGTGGAGAGGTATCCATACAAAGAGCAAGAGATCATGCAACTATTTGCAAGGTCTATTTTTCAAAGAGGAATATTAGAACTACTACATATGTAAGGTAATAGATTCTGAATCTCCGATGGGGCCTGAGCTGCCACATAGCTAACTTTTGAGTAAAAAAACTCCACATCCCACTCACAGGTGTCCCCTCTCAGGTACAGTCTATAGGTCACAATGAGAGTGAATGTTCTCCTAATGGCAGCATGGTGCTGTACACATGAATGCCGATCTAGCCAAGAGGGCAGCAGACTTGTGGCCTTTGGAAAGCAAGCTGGCCTGAAAGTACATCACCACCACTTCAGTAAATAGAAGTGTGAGGCCCCTGGAAAACGTTGGCCACACCACCCAGAATTAAAGTCAGCCCTGAAAAGGTCAACAACTGGGAACTGACCTGTATTAATAGTCCAGTCAAACATGAACTAGGTCTCCCTAGGATGCGGGTGGGGGGGGGGGCTGCCTCTAATGCCACCACACTTGTGGGGATTGATGCTTATCCCCCAGCAAAGAGAAACCTCATAGAAGGGAGGGGACCCTTCAGAATAGTCTTGGCTACTCAAGCCCTGCTACCAATTTGCCAGTCTCACTGTTCCTGCATGGTGTGGGATTGAAAAGCCAGATAGGCCCCTGCAGCCTAACATGAAGGCCTAGGAAAAACAACAATATCAGAATTTGCTTGTATGGTGTTCCCTGTATGCCTGAGAAAACGCAATGCACCGGGGAGGATTGCCGACTCTGGTCTTTTAATTATAGATAATGTGTTTCCTGTTTTTAGGTGGGCAGAGCCACTATCTGCTATCATGGATGATGACTTGGGAAAAGTTAACCAGAAGTGGACAGTTTTCTTAGTCTTTTTAATAGCTAATGGTTATCATATAAAGTATGAGCAGGTGACATCCTCCATTCAGAAGTATATGTAAATCTAGAGCTTTTTTTTTTTTCAGTGCTTTTTTTTTTTTTTTTTTGCTTCCGGCTGCATGGCATCTATTTTTACTGCCTTTCTTGTTATTAACAAATTCCATATCAATTACTTAGTACCACAAAATGATATTTTTGGTCCTGTACTTTCTAAAAGAGGTGGTATTGGGAGGGTGGATAGCGGCTGGAGACAAGGATGAAGTGAGGTGTAGGTAGAGAGTACTTGCATCTATTCTCTGACCAAAAAAAAGCCCCGTGTAAACTCAATCACTAAAATCTCATAAGCTTTAACATGTTGATGCAATTTTAAAAGTAATTTTCAATCCATTTTAAATCTGCAGCTTACAATAAAATACCATGAAGGTCCTTAGGCACTTTTGGTTAAATTAGAACGATGCTCTTGTCTCCCATTTGTGCTCCTTCATTGTCATACTTTCACATGGACTTCCAATGGAGTGTACAAGTGGCTGTTAAGTCACTACATAGGCTTGGTCCACCCACTGTCACCATTAGAAAACCTTCCATGAGAAATGTCATGCAGCTATTACTGTAGTGAATGTAGGACTGTAAAAAGAGTACTGATATGTAACAAAGGATGAAATAAGTATTTTCTTAAAATATGGAAAATGTTTATCTCATTATACTTTAGCAATCAAAATCCCTTTAACCCTGATGAGTTTACTTCCTCTTTCATTCCCTGCAAAGGCAAAGCATAATGGACTACTATGCATCGCATAGTAGCCCATTATGTGTCACTTACCTGACACAGGAGCCAGCGAAGTCGCCGCTGTCCCCTGTAGTCCGCCGCATCCATCTTGTTGGTGGGGTCTCGCAGCTCCGCCGCTGTCATTCGGCGAAGCCGCGATGACGCCACTCCCGCGCATGCGCACGGGAGTCGACACGCACGGCAGCTCCATTCTTGGAAATGCCCCGCTCAGTGCGCCTGCGCGCCGCTGTCTACGGCGCATGCGCCGTAGACAGCGGTGCCCGTTTTCGGGCAAATATCTCCTAAACCATATAGGTTTAGGAGATATTGCTTGGACCTACAGGTAAGCCTTAATCTAGGCTTACCTGTAGGTCAAAGTGGTTTGTAAGGGTTTACAACCACTTTAAATTAGCGATTACATCTACTTTAACAAAGCAAGAATTGGCCAGTCAGCATTAATCATACAGGGAAAAGCTTCTGCAGTGAGCTGAAAACCATTGTAAAAATAGCCTACCGACTAGTTGGGTACTTTTGTCTAAGAAGAAAATAATATTCCTTGATCTTTTTTCCAGCATATTTTGGTGCAAGATAGCATTCTTTGCATAAAAAGTCAGTTTAATGCTATATGTAACTATGTATTATAAAATTCTCTGATAAGAGCCCAGTCAAGCTTCTAAAGTAACTTTGTAATCTCCTTTGACTTTGACAGGCAATATACTTCTTGTACAGTAGCAGAGTCCTTTATCTTGTGTGCCATGGTTTATATCCTTGGCAGGCTGGATAAGTCCTTAGCGATTTACCTGAAATGATCTTTTGCATTGCTCTTTAGTAGAAATCTTTTGTCCTATGGTTGTGAGTGTTCACTTTATACAGTGAAATAGGACTTGCGGCTTGATTACCTTGGCTCGCCTTCCTCTTCATTCATCTCCTCATCTTCCTCTTCACTTCCACTGTATTCATAGCCTGTTTCATCTGAAAAAAAAACAAAGTGATACAGCATAGGTGGGTATAGCAATCTCTGAAGTCTGAGTGGGCTCGAAGTTAAATGTAGGAAATGATCATTTTTTAATAATACACTGTCATTCAGATTCTTAAATTGCCCTCTATATGGCACAGTTGAGAACTATTGCCAACAAGTTATAAATTTTCTGGAAAAAAAAAAAATGCAAACAAAATTCAAGATTTAAGATTGGTAGATCTGAGCAGTCATTATGGAGTCATACTGTAGACGTGCTGGTAAAATGGACAACCTTCTCTCTCTCTCTAAGTGATATCTTTGTTATATGTGGAATGGAGTCAGCTCCTAGCTTATATGTTTTAGATAGTCAGCCACTATAGCCAGCCATACACGGAGCAAATTTTTTTCTGCCTTGATGATCTTGTAAGTTAGTGAAAGCACCTGTTTAAAACCTTTATAGATGCAGTAAAACGCTAGTGAGGGACTGGAACCACAACATACAGCAGTGAAATGTAAGCATTCGGCACACCAGGAAGTGTTAGATGAATACGATTCTACTGATGGGTGTAGTTCTGCAAGAGAAGGGTAATTCCATTCTCCCACAGTGGTACTAGAAAGTATTAGTGTGCTTTTAACAACTTAAAACTTACTTTAAGCCCTTGTACACACGGTCGGAGATTCCGTCGGAATGTGTCCGATCGGAGCGTTTTGTCTGATATTTCGATTGTGTGTGGTTGCATCGGACTGTTTCCGTCGGAATATCCGTCGGACCAAATTTTCCAACTTGCTGGAAATATTTTTCGACAAACTGCTCCGATCGGACATACTTCGATCATGTGTAGAGAATTCCGATCGGACAAAGTGCCACGCATGCTCAGATCAAATTCCTACATCAAAGCTATTCGCTACTGGCCTGAACGTAGTCCCATCGTAACGAAATTACGTCATCACGTTCTGAAAGATCGGATTTTCCGACAACTTTGTCCGACCGTGTGTATGCAACAGCTTCGGACAAGATCCGTCGGACAAAATCCGACGGATTTGGTTGTCGGAATCTCCGACTGTGTGTACAGGGGCATAGACTGTGTTTGTGGTTTTTTTTGTTTTTGTTTTTGTCTTTTAACACCAAAGAAGAGCATTTCCAAGTAACAATTTACTTCTATATGGCTTAATCATGAATATATAATATAACATGAGGTGACATTAATGGCATAGTGGGGTAATTACGAGAGCCCTTTTGAGTACCTTGTCAGAGCACAAATGGCACAAAATGGGAAAAATCAAAGGTAAGGAAGATGGCAAAGACAAATGAAGTATGAGATGAGAACAAGAATCGGTCATATACAGCTTTCCTGATGATACTATATAAACCACACAACATTTCTATATAATTACCTAGGGGTGCCCAGGGACTTTTAGAACATACCCTGCTTAGCAGTAAATTAGCTTAAAATGTTAAACACATTAATTATTATTTTTTTTTTCAGTAAATGGCAACATATCTGATAACATCTACCCTTTTCTCTTTTTTTCCTTGTTCTGTCAAGATGGTCTTTCAGCATGATGCGTATCTGGCGCTCATTTTGTAGATCTCGAACAAAAGAATGTTTTAGCAATGTTTCTGTTGTTGGGCGATGTGTGTAATTTTTAATGAGGCAATTATCAGCAAAATTAAGAAATTTCTTTGACCTGAAGGAAAAAGAAAAGCAAATCATAAAAGTGCATAAAGGCAAGGAGCTAATTAATGTGAACAAAATATTTTATAATTGTTGGATTATGTAAAGTACATTAAAATCTCTCTGGTGGGAGAACAATGCCTGGCTCTTGGTATTAGTACAAAGATTTTTTGGGAGCGGCACCCATGCCACACTGTGGAGCCCTTTACCCTTGGATGAGTAACTGTAAAATACCAAATGGTATTTGGCACTGACCAATGAGCAAAAATGTGCAATGTCCAGTTATTTGTAGTGATCCGTCAACTTCCGTTTAGAAGAATTCATTCTGGTTTGATTGGTAGCTGTGGGTAAAAAAGTGGATTTTTTTTTTCCAAATGTGTCAGTCAGTTGCTCACTTTTTACACACCACATGTCTCCATATGGTCGCAAAAAGAGAGAAACCATTTATCATACAGTAGTCCATATATATTAAAGTCCAAATTTTGTGCAAAAAAAGGGGGAAGACAATCTTCCAAAGTGCATAACATGCTGAAAGTGCAAAAAGCGCAACCAAGTGCAAAAAAGAGAAGTAAATTACAAAAACACATAAAAACAAAATAAAAAACAAAACAAAACAAAAGCATGTATTTTTGTAATTTACTTCTCTTTTTTGCTCTTGTTTGCGCTTTTTGCACTTTCAGCACGTTATGCACTTTGGACGATTATCTTCCCCCTTTTTTTGCACAAAATTTGGACTTTAATATATATGGACTACTGTATGATAAATGGTTTCTCTCTTTTTGCGACCATATGGAGACATGTGGTGTGTAAAAACTGAGCAACTGACTAACACATTTGTTTGATTTAACACAACGCATATATATAATTCTGTCTTTTTTTGATACTTATAGTCACAAGATGGTTTAGAATCATTTATCTATTGTACTGTACACTACCTTATAGAACCCATTTTCTGAACGGGGGTGCAAGGGTCAGATTGAATGAATAGTTTGCTTATGAGCTGTATGTGCACTTAACAGAGGGAGGCACCCTGAGAATATAGGTGTGGGCTTGCTGGATGCTATAATTTAATATAGCCCCATTAGCAAGCTTTTAGAGGCCTTTGGGAATCCCTTATACCAGTGGTCATCAACCCTGTCCTCAGGGCCCACTAACAGGTTAGGTTTTATGTATTACCTTGGAGACATGCAGACTGGAATACTGCAATCACTGAGCAGCAAATGATATCACCTGTGATGTATTTCAGTTATCTTGCAAACCTGGCCCTATACAATTCTTCTTTAAAATGAATGGCTGTGTGCTAAGTTATTTAGAAGGAGCCGCAAATTTTACACTGTTATACAAGCTGTACACTCACTACTTTACATTGTAGCAATGCAAAGTAGTGTAACGATCATGTAGCGATCAAAGTGTTGACTGTGTGCCTAGATAGTGTTTTTTTACTATGCGTGCTGCTTTTACTAGAGAAAGTAAAAGATTCTAGTCCCTGACTCAGAATCCACCCCTTCTCCCCCCCCCTCCCCGTGTGAAAATGGCAATCTGCCTTGTTTACATAGGCAGATCCCTGTACTGTGTAGTTTATCGAGAATTGGCAGGTGCCAGAGGACATTGCCCAGCACTCAAAGATCTGCTTCTGCTGCATATGCTGCTTTCGCCCTTCAGGCAAAAAAGCAGGATCATGTGAGAGCATTAATACACTATATTACAAAAAGAATTGGGATGCATGCCTTTACACGCACATGATCTTTAATGGCATCTCAGTGTTAGTCCGTAGGGTTCAATATTGAGTTGGCCCACCCTTTGCAGCTATAACAGCTTCAACTGTTCTGGGAAGGCTGTCCACAAGGTTTAGGAGTGTGTGTATTGGAATGTTTGACCATTCTTCCAGAAGCGCATTTATAAGGTCAGGCACTGATGTTGTTGGACTAGAAGTCCTGGCTCGCAGTCCTCACTCTAATTCATCCCAAAGGTTTTCTGTTGGCTTGAGGTAAGGACTCTGTGCAGGTCAGTCAAATTCCTCCACCCCAAACTCGCTCATCCATGTCTTTATGGACCTTCTAACTTCAGCCTGCTCAATTAAGCTTTGACAATAAAACTTGAAAGCTGATTGGTTCACATGACGAGCTACATCAGATTTTGCATGCTCCAGTATTAGAAAATCTGCCTCAGTGTGTCTGATTTACAATAGCTAAAGTGATAGAAAATGGGGATATGGTCTATAACAGTGATGGCAAACCTTGGCACCCAAGATGTTTTGGAACTAAATTTCCCATGATGCTCATGCATCCTGCAGTGTAGTTGAGCATCATGGGAAATGTAGTTACAAAACATCTGGGGTGCCAAGCTTCACCATCACTGGTCTATAACCTGTTCAAAGTGACTTTTTTTTTTCAAATTTTTTTTTTTAACATGAACATGAGAAGAACAGCATACACATATTATGAAAACTATGACAAATTAAATTATACAGGTCACATGATATATGTGTATTTCAGTGTCCCCCTCTCAACCTTTATTAGATATTTATTGGGGGTAAATTATGGTAGGGTTTTTTTAAGAATAGGACGGGAAGGTTAAGGTTGTGAGAAAGGGGTAGGATGAAGAGCATTATGAGAGGAAGAAGCATTCAATGAGTTAAAGAACTAATGGGAGGGTGTGTGATAAAGAAAGGCTGGGTGGATAGGTGGGTGGGGTGGTGGTCATGGTCTGAATGAGAATGGGTGGGGATGGGGAGGAAAGGCCCTAACACTACCCCAGAGCATGTTGATCTGCCTGCTAGCTTTACAGATTTGGTGGCAAGATGATAAAGCTGATCCAAACATATCAAGTAGTGTAAAACTTATCATGTTTATCATGTAGGAAAGTGATCAAACTCTCCATCAACATAGTGTTGTTCGTCCTGTCAAACCACATTGCGACAGTAGGTGCATTTGGTTGCTTCCATATGGCTGCCTGGTACACACGCCTTAGCGTTATTTAATAGATGCATCAATAAGAGTTTTTAGTAAGAGAAATTACTGAGGTGGACAAGATGTTGGGCTAGTTGCATGACCTTTAGCCAGAAAGCCTTCTGCAATGTGCAGTCCCAAAACATATTCATTAGGATGCCTGGGCATTCATTACAGTGCCAACATTCATTTGGAGATGACCATATTTGTTTAATAGTGAGTATTCTATACCATCTAGTCAGGATTTTGTATCCTGCCTCCTGTATATTATTGGAAATGGAGGATATTGGTGTGAAATATAGTATGTGTACCATTTGTTGTAGAATGTTAACCCCAGGACTTTTACCATTGCTGCAGGAAAGAGGGAAAGAGGCAGTTAGGAGGATTGACAAGACTATCACTGATAGCACATCTCTTATTGGCATTGCTTCCCAACATTTTTCTTGAATTATGTAAAATGTTACATTTCTCCCCCAACGGCCTTGATGTGGTCAGTAAAATGTTTTATTTGTTATTTATTCCACTGATGACCACTGCTGATATAGAAACTAAGATAGAAGAAAAATGGTGAGCAAGGGTATCGTCATATCTCCAAAAATAAGCTGTATTACGAAATGTTACCATTTAAATGACCAATACCTATGCACGTTGGTTGATATGTATGTTGTGTACAGCAATTTACTTTATATCGGTTTACATTATTAGTTGAGTAGGTGATAGGAGGAGTTTATATGCTGGTGTGGATTGACAGCGTTGTCAATTTTGAAAGGGTTGGGTGTGGATCTAATTGTATTAAATATCTAATTAGTTAATTTGTGTAATATAGCTTATTTTTGGAGATATGTAGATGGTGGTATCCTTGTTCCCTTTTCCTTCTCTGTGCTTATATATAGATTTATTGTGCTGGAACCTGCCCTAATGTATGGGATGCAATCACCTATTTAAAGCATTTACGTTACCTCATATTCACCTTTTAATATATGCAGTATAGTAGCAATTGCTGATAGGTGGTGAAGTTGTGTTTTTGTTTGTGGTTCCTAATACGCCAGTTCTAGTGCCTCTGAGACCAGAAGAACATGAGGCTTTCCAAAGATGGGATGCAGGGGTGAAGATAATACTGAAGAGTATAAAGTGGCCACAATGATTCTCATCATGGCTCTGGTCAATGGATTGGTCCAATAATTTAAGGGGTGCTTGGGATAAATCCACAGGATTCCCTATTTAGGTAGATCAGACGTTCTCAGTGTAGACCCATGTCTGGTACTGTAATGTGCACAACGAATCAACTATCCTGGTTAAATGGGCAGCTCTATGATAGAGGACCCAGAAACTCGATACCGACTACAGTTTTTGATCCATTCAGGGCTGAGTTCCTCACTCATGCCCTTCTGTTTCCCTAGACAAATAGCATAAATATAAGCAATTTTTTTAAGATATAGCAGTCTGGGCAGTCTATTTATCATTCAAATAGTGTTTTGTCTGAACCATGTGATGGCATCACAATCCACATTTTTTAAGTTTGCATGTATCGATCTCTGTAGTCTGAAGCAATTTTGAGAAAAAAATCTTTATATAGGTCCGCTGAGATTTTGTTTTCTATGTGATGACCTATTTAAAGGGGAACTTAGGTTGTATATCACAGAATCATTGGGCAGACTGACAAATGGAGTGCCTGGCATTTTGAAGAATACATTTTAAAATTGAACAGTTTGCTGTATTTTTTTGTACATTTTTATGGTAGGGATGTTTCTGATTTCTATGCAGGATTCAGTTTATCTTGCATAAAATGTTTTTGCCTTTTTAATAGTCTTGAAAAAAATGAAAATACGATATGAAGAGGATTTTCAATATGTAGCCATTCATTTTAAATGCAGTCTTATTACTTGAATGCCTCTAGTGCAGGAGTTTCTGTATCCGTCTTTAGTTGTATTTAAATCCCAGTAGTACATGTGCTTTCCCCTGCTGAGGTGTCCTATAATAAATCCAATTATTCTGACTATTCCTGCGACATGGCAGCAGACAAGAAGAAAATGAAGGCCCCAGAAAGCAATAAATTGCTCTTAACTAACCATCTGTGTGATTATTAATTCATCTTTTCTGTTGGACACATCAGCCTTTGAGTAAGCACATTAAACCATTTTATCCTATCGTGATTCGGGTTGTCTGATGCGCTCATCCAGAGCATTATATACAGAAACCATAAGTGACAGGGGCCTACTGCATTAACTCTTTAGTGGTCTAGTCATTTTGGTACCTCATGCTAAACTAATGTCTTATGTAATGCACATACCATTTCCTTGATTTTAGTTTTGGTGGTGGGTTTCGAGGAATTAAGAAGAGAGCTCTCATAGGATGCATGTCGCATAAAGCTGCAAAACATTAAAAAAAATTATATTCCATGTTTACATGTATTATAATTAGAATTTCACATTTCAAATATTTTTACTGTAATTATGGAGTAGCAGATAAGTTTACAACAAATCAGACTCATCCTCAGCAACTGTATAGCTTCTCTCCCCTGTGGGAACCCAATTCACTCAGTGACCTGGTAAAGGGGCCTTAAAGCCCCATTGCTATTTTATCAATGCAGAGTGTACAGCAGTTCATTTCCCTATTATGATTATTATGTCACAGATTGGAAGAAATGTGTTACATAAGCCTTGCAACCTTGGCACATAAATAAAAGTGAATTCCTGCTCAAACTGCTGACCAGGTCGGGCAATGCATGCTCTAAACTTTGTGAAATGACGAAAGGGTCTGCTGTTCTTATACAAAATATACTAATGTCTACCTTTTTATACATAAGTATAATGTTAACTTATTGGATAGCTGTAGATATTCTTTAAATAACCCCACCCCCATCCCAGTTTTACAATTATTTGTACCTGCTCCTCTGAGATATTTGCTGTGCAGACTGCTGGGAGCCGCATAGGGGATTTTTTTTTTAAATAACAAACATGTCATACTTCCGGGGTCCATAAGGCAGAGTTCAGCTCAGCCCTGTCCCACATTCACTTTTCACTTGCTTTGATTGACAACAGCAGGAGCCAATAGCTTCCCCTGCTTTGTCTGAGCCAATGAGGTGGGAGGCCGCCAAAAGCGCCTTTGCTCTTGTGCACATCGATGGATTGAGATTTGGAGCATGTAAGTATTTAGGAGGGGCTGGGGGGGGGGACTAAAAAACCTTAAGACTTTGGAACCACTTTAATCTCCTGACCTCTTTCCTACACTCGTGGAGCTCTCTCTATTCCTTCCTACAAAGAGAGCATCCCACACTGTGACACATTATATAAGGGATTGATGGAGTTTCTTTGGGGCATTATTTTACAGCTGGGTGTGCGCTCCCCTGTGAAGTATAAGCCCTTGTACACATGGTTGGACATTCTGATGGAAAATGTCCGATCGGGCCATGTTGTCAGATAATCCGACCATGTGTGGGCTCCATCGGACTGTTTCCATCTGAATTTCTGACCAACAAAGTTTTAGAGCTGGGCTATAAAATTTTCCGACAACATGATCCGATCGGACTTTGCCCAATCGTTTGTAGAGAATTCCGATCGGAAAAAGTGCCACGCATGCTCAGATTAAATTACGAGACCAAAGCTTTTGGCTACTAGCCTGAACGTAGTCCCGTCATAACGAAATAGCGTCATTACGTTACGAACGATCGGATATTCCGACAACTTTGTCCGACCGTGTGTATGCAACACCAGTTTCGGACAAAATCCGCCTGACAAAATCCGATGGATTTTGTTGTCAGAATGTCTGACCATGTGTAGAAGGGCTAAGACCTATGGTAGGTGTTGGGGGGGGGGTCATTTTAAGGGGATTCTGTCAAAGTCCTATGCACAGGTCTCTGCAATAGAATTTCACTCACCTCTCTGATGGTCCGTATCTTTTACCTTCCCTCTGTTCCAGCGCTGAAGCCTCTATCAGTCTCTTTAGCATTTATTACAGGAACAGCGGGTCCTTGTGTCCTCGAGAGTGTGCTGTGGCTCCATTTTCTTACCCATGTACCACTGCTGAATTCTGTGGTGAACCTTTACCCATCCTTTGTCACGGTTTCACTGGGACACTTTGCACAGACATCTCTACCCTAGGAATACTTTACTGAACCTATTTGAACACTGTGCTTAGACATCTTTAGGCTTCCTCACTTCAAGAAAACTATTGCTTTCCACTACACCTAATCGGATTACAGTTAATAAGCTCCTACGTACCGGTGAAGACTATCAGCTCTGCAATGGGGACATTAATGCTTTTACTGATACAAGGGCCATTATACTATTCCTTCTAGGCCTGATCTCTCTTTCGAGTAACAGTTATAGGCTGGCCAAGTTCCATCTTCTGCAGAGTGTCAGTATAATCTGTTAGCTGTATTCATCCTTTTAGGGGATAGCATTATGTCTTTAAGCAAGTGTGTATAACATACTGTTCATTTGTTAATATTTTGCCTTGTGTCATTCGGAGGAATTCCTTTGCTGAGTTGGCGCTGGCGCTAAAACTCAGCAGATCTATCACATCCTTTTTTATTTATTTGGTGCAAGTAAATATTATCAGAACATAAATGCACAGAGTTGTCTGATTTTATTACTTTACAGTGGTGCGAGGATGTCTGAACCCAGAGTGTCAGGTGGGTTAATGTTCACCAGTTAATGGCAGTACAGATGAGCACTGCCATTAGATGACGGTAATTCAAAGCAGTCCCTTATGGGGTCGTGCTACACATGATTGGATAATAGAAATCAGCACAACTTTCCCTCGTTTAAGAGCTTCCCCTCAGATCTAGCGCACCTGCAAAGTATATTTTGCTATAGTAAATCAACCTCATTGCATTTATTAAAAAAAAAAGCACGCTAGTATAGTACAAAAACACACTATTTAGGATTTCCTAGTTACTCATAAAACTACATTTTTAAACCCTAAATCCCTTCCCTGCATCAACTGTTTGCACAGTGTTGGCTATCCCAGAAGGACATTTTAGAAATGTCATGATTTTGTTCAAATGGAAAATGTTTGGAATAAATGTTTTGACATTTAAGAATTATCTCAAAGGACCATTCTAAGGACAGCTTGCTAGATTGTCCATTTTTATAATTTAAATGCTGAAACATACATTACTAAACTGCCAGAGACTTGCTTGTCAAGAAAAAATAATCTTATCATGTAGTCTGATCGAGATGCATATGTATGGTCTAATTGCTCACTAACGTCTTCCCGGTGCATGAAGCAAGGTTTGACTGTTTCATATACCTCTTTTTGCATGCGTATTATGTTCATTTCTACAATGCCTTCTTCAGACTGATATAAGTAGAACAGCTACCTGCTGGCAATTTAAAGAACTGTAATAGCTGCAGGACTCGTATGCTAGCATCCTATTTAATGCATATTCATACTAAGCTTCCTTTTTTTTTCTAAGTCATTTATAATGATTTTATAGCATCTGTTTTAGTGTTTACTGTAAGTAAGGTGTTATATACACTGTGTGTGTGTGTGTGTGTGTGTATGTATATGTGTATATATAGATGTGTGTATATATATATATATATATATATATATATATATATTAATATTGTGTGTGTGTATATGTATAAACCTTCAGCACACATCAATAAATACAATGAATATTTATATATAGTTTCAGTGGGGTCTAGGCAGTATATGATTTCTGTTTCAAACTGTTTCACTTCGTTTTCTATAGTTCCCTTTTTAATTTGGGATTGTTTTAAGTTTTTTTTTTTTTTATTTCCTCACTTCCCTTTAAAATGTGTTTTTGTTCTTGTTATAGCTTTATTCTAATTTGTATTCTTCTGCCTCCCCCCCCCCCCCCCCCCCTATTTCTTGTTTTGCTGGTTATGTGCACACACCAGAAACCATAGGAGACAATGGGGGCATGAAGTACTTATGGTGATTAGGAGTATTAGGAGTTTGTTGCAAAAGCCATAGATATTACATAAAGGTTGGATCAGGCAAGACTATACATAAACAGCGGATAGCACCAAAAGCTAGCAAGGCCTCAGCAAGCCAATGTGGTACCAGTAAGCATATATTTTACTTATCGCTAGATATTCGCTCCATGTGCAATTACATCTGAATACCAACGTTCAGCTGTGGCTGCTGTCAGCATGTCATTGCTTTGTATGGGCTGAGCATCCACAACTATCTGCATCCACCTATTATGAATCCAGGAGCAGGAATACGCTGGGCTCTTGCTGCAGCTGGCAAAAAAAACGACATGAATAAGGCCTAAATGCAGCGGCGGCCCCTTCATTAGAAGCGCGCGGGATCCACCCTCCCATCCATGCATCCGGCCCCCTAATCTACATGCAGGGTGCTGGATGCTTGGATTCAAATGGGGGGGGGGGGGGTTGAAGCATGTGATTAGAGTCAGAGGCTCTAATAGGCTTCAAAAAAGGGTGGGCTCGGAACGCAGAGCACTGTGTTCTAAGCCCAACTAGTTGTGTGACAAGAGTGAATGAATATTCGCTATTCCCACACTGATCCTCCTCCCAGCCAATTAGGAAGCGTGCCCTGTGACGCATCACACGTTAGGAGGAGGATGGAGGAGATGCCTATCGCCCATAAGAGCGCTGCCTGCCCGTAAACCTAGATGGGGAAAAAGCAAGGCTGGATGACTGGCCGACCGTGAGCCCCCTGGGGGGAGGTGGTTGTTTGCCACCCCCCCCACAAAAAACCCACCAGGCGCCGCTGCCTAAATGTGAAATATAATGTATAGCAACTAGTCAACATTGAAGCTATTCTCTTCTAATGAGGACAGCAAATATTTGGGAAAAGTCAGTTTGACTAGTTCTCTTCCCAGATCGGTGTATACTCATCTAAGGGTTCTAATGATACATGCCAGATAGTGCGACCATGTCCTGACATGCAGGCTAACCCGAGAATTCTGAAAGCTATTAAAGAAAGCACTTCTGATACTAAAAAGTGATAGTCTCTTTAAGAATATTGAATGCTTTAAAATGTACGTAAACCATTTACAAAAAAATTGTGACATTTTTTCTTTCACTTACGTGGTGACCCTTCTGCCATCTCAATTGCTGTAATTCCCAAAGACCAGAGATCACTCTGTGGAATCAGAAAAACATAACTCAGGTTATAATATTTAGACAATTACACACTAAAGGGTGTCTTTGGTTTAAAAGCCATGTGGGGAAATGGCATTAGCTGTTTCTGTGCTTGTAAAGCTGTACAATGTTTGCACTGCCTTTCTCCATTCCCTCACAAATATCTGCAAGAGACTGGTGGTGCGTTTGTGCCCACCTTTTTTTGTTTCTTTAAATGGGGTGGTGTGGGGTAGCCATGGGGAGGACATGCAAGTCTGCTTTTGTTCTGCTTCAACATACACTGAAATTGTAAAACAAAATACATACAGGAAACTTTGCCTACCTGGTGGGGCTTTTGGTTTTTCTTTCTGGCATGGTTCTAGTGCAACAGCCCACCCTAAAGCTTTTTTTATGTTTGGGAAAAGCTTCTGATTGTTTGTCAATTTATATAGGAGATATACTCAAATGCATCTGCCACAGCAGCCCTATAATATTGCTGTTTATTATTCCTTTGTATATGTTCCTCTGTTTCCCCCTCCTATTTTGCTCTGGTTGATAATACCTATAGCAAGACACTTGCTGCTTCATCGTGCTGTTCACATTTATACTACAAAAAGAAGGCTCAGGAAAGTCATTAGGGTTGATTTACTAAAACTGGAGAGTGCAAAATCTGGTGCAGCTGTGCATGGCAGCCAATCAGCTTCTAACATCAGCTTGTTCAATTAAGCTTTGATGGAAAAAAAACTGGAAGCTGATTGGTTTCTATGCAGAGCAGCACCAGTGTTGGGGCCCTTTCACACAGGCTTGTGTGTTTGACGGACTCTGCTTGCTCAGCGGGGAATCACTCTGCTGATCCCCACTGAGCAGCCGGATGACAGGACTGTCTCCGCTCACTGTTCAGAGGCGGACCTGTCAGAGCCCCACTCTCCTCTATTGAGCAATCAGATGAAAACAGATCCACCTATCCGTTTTCATCCGATTCGCTAGAAGGATGGAAAATAGGGTCACCATCCGCCTGGATTTAATGGACAGGATCGGATCGATTAGCAGCGGGTGTCAGTGGACATGTCACCGCTGACCTCCGCTACCCCATAGGAGTGAATGGAGCGTCCGATCAGGTGAGCCTTAACCTCCCTGGCGGTGATCCCGAGTCTGGCTCGGGTTGGGATTTTACTATCATAAGCGGTAACCCCGAGCCAGACTCAGGATCGCATTGCTGGATACAGGGAGGACACGGAGAAGTTACTTACCTTGTCCCCTGGATCCAGCGATGTCCTCCGCGATGTGTGATCGAGCTGTCCTCCGCTTGATTCACACAGTGCCGAATGCCGCCGAACTCCGTTCCCTGCGACGTTACGGTGCACGGGAGCGGAGATCGGCGCCAAATTCAAAAAAGTAAAAAGACACAAAACACACACAGCACTGTAGTCTTACAGATTACAGTACTGTATAAAAAAATACACACCCCCTTTGTCTCTAGTGGTCTGTGCAGTGCCCTGCATGCACTTTTATATTATAAATACTGTTTTTTTCTGCCTGGAATTTGGAGATTGTCCATAGCAACTGGAAAGTGTCCCTTTTTCAGTGTTTTAGGATTTGATTACATTATTGATTAATTTTTATTGTTATTTATTATATTATAAACGTTATACCCGGGATGTCTGCTAGACTCTGGTTTGAACAGATTTAAGAGAGTTATTCCTAAGAATTACAGGACTACAATATAAAATGCCAAATTTCCATGCAAAATAATTGTACCACTTTCAGCACCTAAAACTAGAACTAATCATAGCCAGGGAGGTTAAAAACTGATAGGTGGACCTGATCGGAAAGCCAGTGTGAAAGAAGTCAATGTAAATCAACCCCCCCAGTCTTCTTACACTTTAAAAGACTGGAAATTATTCTCTGTATTGCCTTTATGTATGTACGCATTTGCTGCAAATGAATCTGCTACTGTATCCACAAGCAATTCTACAGCGCAAAATTAAAAATTTAGAAAAAATTCTATAAAGGGTACCATTTTTATCCTAAGAAACTAGGGTTCTCCTTTAAAATCTTTGGAATTGGTGTACTTTGTGTTGATCCCATTACACTTTCTTCAGCTTTGCTGTGTTGGTGAACTCGTAATTTTTTTTTCTTTTTTTTTTTTTCTTTTTATGCCTATATACTGAGCATCACTAATTTACAGGAGGCAAGTTTCACAATGACACATAGTCAGCTGCAATAATATTTTCGATAACATTCTTTTCACATAAGTGAACCCCATGGCTGTAGTGCAAGGGTGGATTACACATTGCTAAACTTTTATTGCAAAAAAAAGTCACAAAAAGCTGCACAATACTCTTCTGTATTTACAGCTGGAAATCCCTACTCCCTGGGGGTATAGAAAGCGTTTCAACAACAATTCTTCCCCAGCAACCTATTAGGAAGTGATTTTTACACAGTCAGCATACTTCCTTTAGGAAAGTCTGGTGAGCCCTGTGTTTATCAGAAGATGACTAATGACACATTTTTTCACACGAGGCCGATGTGCTTCCTTTGTAGAACTTGCTTAAAGCAAAAAAAAAAAAAAACTCACTCGGTAGTCATATGTTGAGTCTGGATTCTCATCACATGCTATGACCTCGGGTGCCATCCAGTATGGGGTTCCAATAAATGTGTTTCTTCTTCCTATAGTTCTGTCCAGCTGGGCACTCACTCCAAAATCAACTAGAAACAAACAAAACCAGTATGAAGCATGTTCAGCCAATCCGTTCCTACATAACCAATACGTGATTGCATTTAATTATATAGATACATTTTTTTTTACAGTATTTTAGATTTTCAGTTTATGCTTGAAGTCTAAACTTTTTAAAATTGTGGATAAAGTAGAAAAGGATTTAACTATCAGCCAGTTTAAATGCATGTCCTGTATTTATCCTGATTTGAGACGGTTCATCTGACTTCATTATTTGGACAGGAAGTTCAAGGAGATTTCTTCAGTGGGGACATGGAGAGTTTGACCCCGCATTTCAAGTCATTCTCCTACATTCCTGCTTCCTCTGACACCTGTTAGTAAATGTATCACCCTCGTAGATCAGGTGCTAGAAGGCAAATTTTGCTCTGCTGTTAGAAGTGGTATTTTATTGACTCAACTCTAAGTTCTGCAGCTGCAGGCATGTGTCTCCCCTTGTCTTTACAGAATCTTCTGGAAACATATTGGTTGATTTACTAAAGGCAGATTGAAGCAAATTATAAGGTGCTGATGAGGTGGTATATGGTTCCAGCTCGAGTGGCCGCCTTCGCTTCGGGGCCGTCCCCGCGGTGCTTTAGAGGCTGTAATGCAGACGGCACCATGTATCACATATGGTGGTCTTGCCCGAAGGTGAGACGGTTCTGGATACGCACGTACAATTTTATATATTCTCTGACCCGAGTGAACCTTTGTAAGTCGCCTCTGCATGCGCTGCTGGGACGCCCTGTGGAGGGGGCATCAAAGCCAACGAGAAAACTTATAGCTTTCATATTTGTGGCAGCGAGGATTTCCATAGCCAAATCGTGGAGGTCACCAACAATACCCTTTTACCTACTTAAAACAAAACTGTCCTGGATAATGGTGAATGAACGCCTATCGGCAATATTAATCAATAGAATAGCTTGGTTCAACAGAGTGTGGGACCCATGGATTAGGGACCTCGTAACTGTGTGACGGGCTAATCTGGTGCTGGAGGGCGTTTCCCCGGAGCTGGAGTGCATCCCTTTCTCTCTCTTTACCTTCTATTTCCTATTTCTTCATCTCATTCTACTATAGCTACTTTTCTCCCTTCTCTATTTGAGTGTTCTTGACAATACATGTGCCCGTGCTTATTCCATTATCATTACTTTTGCAATAACTAAAGCACTGAAGCCGGAATTTAAGGGAATCAGGGGTCCAGTTGCTTGCAACTCTGACCCCCATATGGAGTAAGACAAACGACAGATACCTGTCTATTGTGATCAAATTACTCTTCAAATAACCTTCAAAGTTATGCACATGTACATCCAGTTTTTTTTCTTCTCTCTATTTTAATTTTTTTTATTATTTTCTTTCTCCTCTGTGTATCTACGAGGTCAGATACTGAAACTGTATTTCTCTTTGTGAAAAATTTGAATAAAAAATATTGGAAATAAAAAATAAAGGCAAATCCACTGTGCACTACAAGTTCACTTGAAAGTGCAGTCACTGTAGATCTGAGAGGAAGATCTGAAATGAGGGGAGACTCCGCCAATTTTATCATCCAATCATGTACAAGCAAAAATGCTGCTTACTTTCCTTGCATGTCCCCCTCAGATCTACAGTGACTGCACTTCAAAGTGCACTTCTAAATGCACTTGCAATGCACTTGAAAATGCACAGTGGATTTGCCTTCAGTAATTAACCCTCTGTGTGTGCGGAGAGGGCAGAGTCTGAGTTGGCTCTGGATACAGCTTCAGCCAATCCCTGGTCAGGAAAAATGGGCAGCAGGGGCCTGACAGATGTATATAAGGTGGCGAGCAGAGAGTAGCAGGGGTCCTTTTTGCCTGCTTAGAGTGACCTGGCCTGGAAATGCTGTCAAACCTTCCAAGGCTTAAGAGAAGCCTTAAAGCGGAGTACCACCCAAAAGTGGAACTTCTGCTTAAATGCTTTGTCCCCCGCTCCGGTGTCACATTTGGCACCTTTCTGGGGGGGGGGGGGGGCTGTTTTTCACAGGTCTCTTTCCCCACTTCCAGGAGACCAGGCCACTGTCCGATTTCCGAGAAGTTCGGCCCCTACCTCCTTCCTCTGCTGCTGGGCCAATCAGTGCAACACGCTTCACGCATGCACAGTAGGGAGCCGAGCGTTAAGCCGAATGGTGGCGGCTGCACCCAACAGTTTATCTGAAGATTGGCTGGGGTGACGACATTGCGGGCTCCCTGGACAGGTAAGTGTCCATATAGTAAAAGTCAGCAGCTACAGTATTTTTAGCTGATAATTTTTTACTTTTTTTTCAGTCCGCTGAAACTTGCGCGATGACGTGAACGGCACGTACGACGGGACTAGAAATACGACGTCCTATACACTGCAATGCAACCTTCGGCGTGTAAATCCTTTCTGAGCATGCGCGGAACTTAGTTTGACGAACAAGCCTACACACGGGCGGACTGTCCGCTCAAACCAAGTTTCAGCGGACAGTTTTACGGAATTTCCGAAAAACTTTGTTCTTCAGACTGTCCGCTGAAACTGTCCGCTGAAGCCCACACACGAGCGGACTGTCCGCCGAAACACTGTTCAGCGGACAAAGTTGAGCGAACAGTCCCCGCGTGTGTACGCGGCCTAAGAAGTCCTGGACAATTCTTGCTCAGTAAGGAGCCAAATATGCAAATATAAGCCATGGATTCCACACCCTATCACAATTTGGCCTGTTCGTTAAGATGATGAAGCTGACCAAGTCTAAGCCCTTGTACACACGGTTAGACATTCCGACGGAAAATGTCCAATCGGACCGTTTTGTCGGATAATCAGACCGTGTGTGGGCTCCATCGGACTGTTTCCGTCGACTCCGACGGACCAAGTTTTCCAGCTTGGCTATAAAATTTTCCGACAACATGATCCGATCGGACTTTGTCCGATCATGTGTAGAGAATTCCGATCGGACAAAGTGCCACGCATGCTCAGATCAAATTCCTACACCAAAGCTATTGGCTACTAGCGTGAACGTAGTCCCGTCATAACGAAATAACGTCATCACGTTCTGATTTGGATTGTCGGATTTTCCGACAACTTTGTCCGACCGTGTGTATGCAACAGTTTCGGACAAAATCCGTCGTAAAAAATCCGACGGATTTGGTTGTCGGAATGTCCGACCGTGTGTACAAGGGCTAAGGCTGGTCATACGTTATACAATTTTCTTCTACAACTTTCCTTTATATTTACAAAAACCATAGAATGAGGTCACACCTAAACACTTTAAATGTTGTATGCAATTGGGCAGGCCTTTGTACTACATAGTTGAAGGTAAATCTAAAGGAAATTGAACAAGAAAATTGTATAATGTATGGCCAGCTTTACTCTTACCAGAAGTAAAAGCTGAGCTCTGAAGTCAGCCAATCTGTAGTGTGCTGGTATGCTATGAGTTAAATCCAACAAGGTGCATGCCACCTCAAGGATTTATCTCTATTTTACATCTGACAGTTTTAGGCACTACAGGAGTACAGTTATATCACTACTGTCTCATATACAGCATCTTTGCCTGTCCCTCCGCTCTGCTGCACATTCACAGGAGCCCCTCTGTATTTTGTGAATGAGTTCACATAACAAAACATTCACTCTGTGAAGTAGTTACATGTAACTCTGCAGCTGCTGGAGTTGAGGTTCAGCATCGGAGTGCCGCAATTCAGAACATTTTTCAAACAGAGCTCTAATAATATAGTAAATGCAGCACAGACTGTACAATTCATCACCCAAAAAATTGACAAAACCTTTTATTTCTGGCCTGAACAAAGGCCCTTTTTTTTTACTTTAATGCACAATTAAATGAATAGAAAAGTTTAATGAATGATAGACAACAGCACAGCGTAATTGTTGTGTGGGGGTAACTAATTCTAAAATAGCATCTTTGTGGTGAGGAAAATTCAAAACTGTCACATTCTCTCTAGCAACCATCAATTATGTATTTATACATTTTTCAAGCTGCTATTGTTTTACCATGCTTTACCTGCAACAGATAAACAACCAGAAATAATTGCATATGAATAAGCTGTCTAAATAAGATGTACTATTAAAAGACAAAGGGTAAAATGAAGGCCTAGTTCCTGAGCTACTGTAAAAGCATGTTAATAAACTACGGTAGTTTTGACTAATAAAACAATGTATATGGCTAGATTTATATTTTTAAAAAGCAAAGTAAACAATATGTTACCCTGAGCCATCACCCAGATTTTCCATATTTTTGGGGGTGAGGGTGCACAGGTTGAGAAATTACAAAGGCCGATTGACTACAATGGGTAGCAAACTGTCTTTTTTTCGAAGTAAATCAGCCCTTTGTGTTGAAAAAAACACCTGTTGTATAAGAATTACATAGGCCACCACCATTAACTACCATATGAAATTAAAACCTGTCTTAAAGAAATATAAAAGCTTCTGCCCCTTCTAACTGCCTGCCAACGGCATGCATTGAGCAAAGTCCAAGTAAAGTCAAACTGATCTACGTAGTTGTGGAAAGTTAAACTGATTCTAAGACCCCTTTCACACCGGGGCGTTTTGCAGGCGCTATAGCGTTAGAAATGGCGCCTGCAATCCACCCTAAAAAAGCTGCACCATTGTCTGTAGTGTGAAAGCCCGGGGGCTTTCACACTACAGCGGTGCGTTGCCAGGTCGTCAGGGAAAAGTCCTGCCAGCAGCTTCTTTGGAGCGGTGAAGGAGCGGTGTGTTTACCGCTCCTCAACCGCTGCTCCCCATTGAAATCAATGGGGCAGGGCTGTAATACCGCCGGCAAAACGCCGCTATTGGTTTTAACCCTTTATCGGCCGCTAGTGGGGGGTAAAAGCTAAAAATAGCCGCGTTTTATCGCCCACGCTATGGGCGGTGTGGTGTGAAAGGGGTCTAAAGCCTAAACATGTTTCACCTTATTGCAGGGAATGCAGTAAGGTAAAGCATGTTTGGGTAATATTGCCCTCTCACCCCCCCCCTTTATAATTACCTGAGCCATCACTTGCTCCAGAATTCTGCTTGTCTGTAGCAGCTCTCACAGGTTCACTGAGGCAACAGTAGCCATCGGCTCTTGCTGCTGTCGGCCAAATCCTGTAAGAAGGGTGTGAGGTAGAGCCGCGCTGTCTGTGTCTATGGACATGGGCAGCACTCATTGGTATTGTGTTCCAGGTGTGCCACCATAGAAAGTGGTTTATTATGGTGGCAGAGGAAGAAGAGGAAGAGCAAGGAGCTCCAGCATGGGAACCCCATAAGAGGAGGATTGGGGCTGCTCTGTGCAATTCTTTTTCACGTAACAGGGAAGTAAGGAAGTAAGGAAGTTGGGGTGGCACAGTGGTGTAGTGGTTAGCACTCTCACCTAGCAGTAAAAAGGGTCACTGGTTTGAATCCCAACCACAACACTACCTGCCTGGAGTTTGCATGTTCTCCCTGTGCCTGCATCGGTTTCCTTCGGATATTCTGGTTTCCTCCCACACTCCAAAGACATGCAGGTAGGTAAATTGGCTTCTGTCCCAAATTGGCCCTAGTATATGAATAGGGACCATGTATTGTTGGATACTTGAGGGTAGGGACTGATGTTAGTGTGCAATGTACAAGGATAGGGACAATTGTAGACACTTAAAGCGGAGGTCCACCCTATCATCGGAACCCTCCCCCCCTCCGGTGCCACAATCGGCACCTTTCGGGGGGAGGGGGGTGCAGTTACCTGGATAATCCAGGTAACTGCACCCACTTCCGGGATAGCTCTCTGCAGAAAGGGGCGTAACTTACGCCCCTTTCCGCAAGTGCCCGCCCCTTCCCGCAATTCCCCCGCTGCCTGCTGGGAAACACACAGATCCCAGAGGCAGCGGGGAGCGTCCTAATTGCGCAGCGCGATTCGCGCATGCGCAGTAGGGAACCGGGAAATGAAGCCGAAAGGCTCCATTTCCTGATTCCCATAACCAAGATGGCGGCGGCAGGACCCGACAGGCAACCTAGAGATCGGCTTCGGGTGCCGACATCGCGGGCGCGCTGGACAGGTAAGTGTCACTATTTTAAAAGTCAGCAGCTGCAGTATTTGTAGCTGCTGGCTTTTAAAAAAAAAAAAAAAAAACGCGGAGTCCCGGTGGACTCCCGCTTTAAGTTGAACTGGATGGACTGGTGTCTTTATTCAACCTTACTAACTATGTAACTATGTAAGTATAACATGTTTTTGTTATTGATTAAAAAAAAATCTTTAAAATCACTTTAACTAAACCTGTAATTACAGACATATGATGGCTCTCATTGTTAATCCCCTCTTGAGATGCTAGTGTCCACACTGACCTGAAATGTGTTTGCAGTTAAGGAGATCTGACTTTTGTCCAGTTTTTTTGATATGCAAATAATTAAGGTGTGTAATAAAGTTTTTCTTGACAATAGGTCGCCATATACAGCTAAACTTAGAGTGCAGCACTCAGGGGTAAGGCTAAGGGTATGTTCTGTGCAAATTGGTCAGCATAGTGCCCCCTCACAATGTGGGCCATTGGGAGACATGTCCCTTTTATAATTGTGGCCATTAGTAGAGGTGTCCTGTCACAGTAGTGGCCATTGGAAAACATGCTGCCCTAAATTGGTCACCAGTGGAAGAGGTGCCTTGCCGACATTGTTGCCCAGCTGAGAGAAAATAAAGTTTAGACAGGAGTTCAGCTTTGATGAACAGCGGTGCAGCTATGTTTTTGATGAACCACACAAAACTAATCTAGACTAGACATTTAGTAAGTGTATAAATAGGAAGTAAGACACCAGTCATTATATCTGAAAACTCATTTATTCAGGGAAGCCTATCCCACACCCACCTAACTGTCCCCGAGCCACCCCCATCAAATAATTCTCTGCAGCTATTTCCTTTTGTACCACCACCCCCTCCCTTTAAAATGTAAGCTCTATGAGCAAGGCCCTCCTGTACCATTTGTATTGTACTGTAATTGTGTTGTCCCCCCTATACATTGTAAAGCGCTGTGTAAACTGTTGGCGCTATATAAATCGATAATAATAATAATAATAATAATATTTGTGACATAACATTTTTGATAATGTTGTCATAGTGTGCCCATCTGACATCATTGCTGTAAAAGTTGCTTTTGGTATGGTTGTTACCTGATGTACCCAAGTATGTAGAGTTTATTAAAAGCACATGCTAGCATAGTTTTTTGCAGAAACATATTGACTGCACAGAAGTATGGTGCTAATTGCAATCCTGCAATACTGATAGAAATTGAAAGCCCTAAATCAAAATCCATTAACGTATGCAGTTATTTTAAAAGTGAATGCAAGTTAAATGCCCTACCTCCCAGTTTTCCATACTATGTATTTATTTGCTTAATCTCCTGCCAATTTGACCACCTTGTAATATAACATTCTTACAAGTTTTGATGTATCCATACTTTGTCCCATCAGCCCTAATATTCCCATATTTTTACAGCTGTGAACGTTTCTTAAGACGCCAATCGTTTTCAGATAAAAAAGTTGTCAAGTTTGCCACAAAATTCAGAATGTTTAGGAGTTATTGCTTATTGGGATTTAACAAGGAATGCCAAGTTATTTGACAAGCTATTCAACAGTTAGAAAAATGAAGATTACATAGTCCTGTGTAAACTAGTTACATAGCACTGACTTATTAAAACCTAAGTGAAACAGTAATCATTATTTATTCGCATGTGAACAAAGACAATGGAATCTAAGATACATTTGCAAAAAAAACAGTTAATGTGACAAACATCTTTTTTTTTTTTTTTTTTACATTTGTATCTACGCTTTTAAAGAGGATGATTGCCGTTAGTTATAGGTGCTAAAAACATCCTGTGTGTAAAATACGCTGGGGTTAATTTTATAGCTAGGGTGTGGTGGACAGAAACCATGCAACATCCTGTTTCTTTAACTGAGAATCTGTGCATTGATTTTCTGACCTTTCTAACTCTCCTACCAGAAATATGTATTACAATACTCTAGAAAATATGAAGCCTCAACTAGTCTGGCCTCCAGCCTATGTCACACATACAGTAGACCACAGTTTTATATATGCACAAACCCAACGTATTATGCTACTTATGTACCTCATATTGTATGTGTTAATATAAATTGGGAGAGTTTCAAAAATCTTGCGCTGACCAAAAAAAATCTTTGCTTTTGTAAAATTATAAAAGAGCACTGTAAGTAGTAAGTATATTGGATAAATGCAAAGCACAAAACATAATTAGTTTTTGTGTGTTTATTTTTCTTTTTATTGTTCCTCATTTTCTATACATCATCCATGTATTTATTTTTTCCCAAGAAACACGGACATTTCTTTGCTTTGCCTTTCCACAAAAATACATACAGTATTTCTATCTGTTTTGCTTATACTCTGAAATAATTTAGCAGGAAAATTTATATTGAGCAATGCTATGAAGGATCTCCATAGTCTGTCTCAGGGCTGAAACCACTTTAGTGTGTTCCCTGGGTTAGCAGAAACCACTACTTTCTTTTTATGAGGAAGAAAGCAAAAACGTAGGCAAAAGTAGTGGTTGTGGATATAGCATACATGGATTTTGCAAATGCGTTTGATACAGTTCTCAACACACAGCTAATGTGTGAATAAAGTATATAGGCTTAGGAAATTGATGGAAAACTGGCTAAAAGAACGTGTTCAGAGTAGTGGTTAATGAATCGTACTCTGAATGGTCTAAGGCAGCCTTTTTCAACCAGGGTGCCTTGAGATTTCTTCAGGGGTGCCTTGGCAAAATGCCTAAAAATTGCCCAAAAGTGTATACAAGCCAGCAGGTGGACCAAGCCTGTCTTTTAGTTACACAAAGCAACAGGTTTTTACTGTGAACCATTTCAAACATCCAGCCACCGGCATTCTAATATCCAGGGGTGTCATCAGTGTTGATAAGGAGGGTATTGATCGCCTGTACAGCATCGTTATTTGACCTCCCCCTGTCCCTCTCGGTCAGCACTAGGGTCACATTAGCTGAGTGATGGGGAGAAACTGAGGGAAAGGAGAAACACTGGGATACTAGTCCGTACCAGTGTGCAAAAGTGTATTTGCTTTGGAAGAACAAATCACTTCTAACATTTAGTTTCCTATGTGTGTCGATGCTGCTGCATTATGTAAAACTATTAAAATTAGTTTTTTACATTTTAGAATGGTGTGCCATGAGATTGTCCATAATTTTAAAGGGTGCCTTGACTGGAAAAGGTTGAAGCACTTTGGTCTAAGCTTATCTGTGATGTACCCCAAGGTTCAGTGCTGGGACCCTTACTTTTTACATATTTATAAATGTTGTAGAGTTTGAGATTAAAACCTTAATTTCTATGTTTGCAGATGCCACCAAGCTATGCAGTGAAATAATGTCCTTACCAGCTGAGCTTAATGTACTGTTTACTTTGGCAAGGGCAACTATGTGGCAAATTAAGTTTAATGTGGAGTTCCACCCACTTTTGCAAGGTGGTATTAAACTAAAGACCACTCCTCCACAAATCGTTTTTGGATATTTTTTCCCCCTTCCTACCTTTTTTCAAGTACATAGTATTCATCTGTTCCATCTCGGCTGCGGTGCACAACATCATGTCCTCTTTTGTGGCAAGCCATCTTCTGGGGCCTGTGTGTCCCCCAGAAGACAAGCTGGTTATTCACAAAATGATGCTGGACTCGCGCATGCGCAATAGTAAATCGGCTGTGAAGCCTGAAGGCTCCACTGCCAGTTTCCCTTAGTTTAAATGGCGGCACCTGCACCGATCCGATGGACAGATTGGCCTGGGGGGGGGGGGGGCGACATTGCAGGCTCCCTGGACAGGTAAGTGTCCTTATTAAAAGTTAGCAGCTACAGTGTTTGTAGCTGCTGACATAAAAAAAAAATGTGGCTGGAACTCTGCTTTAACAAATGTAAAGTTATACACTTTGGGACTAAATTCATGCACATATCATACATTCTAGGACTGGGGGAGTCAATGTTGGAGAAAGATCTTGGTGTTCTGGTAGATCATAGTCTAAATATTAGGATGCAGTGCCAAGCTGCAGTATATAAACCTACCAAAAAAGGTTTTTGTATTAAGGGTTGTAGACTCCAGAGAGAGAAACATAATTTTACGCCAAATAATTAATAAGATAATGGAGAACTGAAGAAAGCAAAGGGCAACTAAACCGATAAGAGGTATGGAGGAGCTCCGCTATGAGGAAATATTGGCCAAACTAAATGTATTATTTCTACAGAAGAGTCAAATAAGGGGGGAATTATTACAATGTATAAATATATAAGTGGTCCATACATTGAACTTGGCAAAACGTTACTCACTTTAACCACTTGCTTACTTTCAGAGCTGTCACTCTTTAAATGACAATTGCGCGGTCATGCTACACTGCTAATTTTTATAATTTTTTTTCACACAAATAGAGGTTTCTTTTAGTTGTATTTAATCACTACTAGTTTTTTTTTCTTTTTTTTTTGCTAAACAAACAAAAAAGACTGAAAATTAAAAAATAAAAGCAGTTTTCATAGTTTGTTTTAAAATGTTGTAGTTTTTCTCCTTCACATATGGGTGCTGATAGGGGGCACTGATGAGGTGGCACTGATGAGGTGGCACTGGTGGCAGAATGATGAGGCTACATTGATAGGTGTTACTGAAGGGCACTGATGGGTGGCACTGATTAGCAGCAGTGGGTCTGGAGTGTGCAGGACCGATGTCTCATTTACTGCAGACTATAATCCGCTTTTCTTTTCTCATGCTGTTAGCGTGAGGAAAAACAAAAACCTTATTACTGGCTCTGATTACATCATGTGATCAGCTCTCATTGGCTAACAGCTGATCACATGGTAAGGGGCCAGTATTGGCCCCTCACTCCAATCTGTGAGCTGAGTCTCATAGACTCATTGATCACAGAGCAAGCCACGTGCGCCCACAGGCATCACATGCACGGGAGGACGTACATGGACGCCCTCCTGGCAATTTAGGCTCGCACTCTAGCCGTCTTTTGTACTGTATTCAGCGGTGGCTGGCCAGGTGTGGCCCGGGTGCCAAACCCTGAACTAAAGGGAACGCCTGAAGTTAACTTTTCACATTAACAGGCTTATGATTGGTTGCCAGGGGGGCCTAGCAACCAATTACCTGGTGTTTAATGAAAAAGTAAACTCCAGCAGTACCCGCCCCTATCCATCCCTGTGATAATGGCCTCTCGCCGATGTCCGATGAAGAGGACAGCGGCAAAAATGTCTGCAGGCCAAATGCCTGTGAATTAATCATGGGCACTGACGGGCCAGACATTCAGCGGTGGCTGGCCAGGTGCGCCCCCGGGCAGCGGATTGCCGACCCATGAACTAGAGGGACAACTTTTTTCAAACGGACTATGTAACTATAGTTCCCACCCCAATCTGGAGATCAGAATCTTGTCTATTCAGTAATATAGCGAAGAAAGAAATTACTATTTGCAAAGCTTACTAAAGCATTATCTACAATAACATTCAAACTAATTTTGCATGTTTCACAGAGGCATAAGTATCTATAGAAATGAAGGAAATAAACAGCATGCTTCTGAAAGAGAAAATGAGTGGAGGCAAATCTGCAATGGGATCCCCTTTCCCTGATCTGTGATCTCTAATGCCTGGTAAAGAGGGGACTCGTAATGTCTAAATGCTGTACTGTACACTACTACTCCTATGTTCCACTGATATCATCGCAACATGAGCCTTGAAAGAGCACACAGCAACCTCAGTCACACGTAATATTGCGGATTATGTACCATTGGTTCTGTAAACACTTATATTTAGAAATGTAACTTGGATGAATTGCTGTTTTTCTTTTTTTATTCTCTTGTCACCGCACACAAATCAAATCAGAACTGCAATACTGTACACTTCAGATGACACGTGGATGAACCTTTCTGCAATTTGTCCACTACAAACTTTTTTTTTCATTGGGCCTACAGATGTAAATCATTTGGGGAATTATGGCAAATCTGTGTCTAATGCCAACAGAAAAAAATTCAGTTTTTTATCATTTTATTTTTTTTTTTTTAACTTGGTTTCTACTAAAACATTGTAACTATTCACACCTAATGTGACACTAAACGCTATTATATAGTATATGTGTTTGGATTATTTTTGGAGAAAACGGATAATGTTTACTGTCACTTTAACTTAACATTAAACTTTAAGCTAGCCATACATGGATCAAAATTCATGCAATTTAATTTGGACTAGCTGAATTTTCCTCCATGTATCGCCACTGTGGTAGAACAGAAGTCGATCTACTAAAGCAGGGATCTGCAATTAGCGGACCTCCAGCTGTTTCAAAACTACAAGTCCCATCATGTCTCTGCCTCTGGGTGTCATGCTTGTGGCTGTCAGAGTCTTGCTATGCCTCATGGGACTTGTAGTTCTGCAAAAGCTGGAGGTCCGCTAATTGCATATCCCTGTACTAAAGTCTTCCACTGTCAGATTACAAAGACACAGTGGGAAGGATTTCCCCATCCACCTCGAATGAGTTGATAGGGGAATTGGGTCCATTTTTGTTTTTCATTCAACATGCAGGTTGAACAAAAAAAAATGGACTTGTCTATGGCCAGCCTTCAGAATTTTGTTGTGCAATTTTGTCTGTTTTTACAGCAGTCTGGTGAGTATAGGAAGAGTTCTGTGTTACTTTCGATTACAGAGGCAAACAGGATTAATCTTCTGGGAATACTTGGTAAAAGTTTGTATAGTCTTCAGAGAGCAGTTCTGGAATGTGTTCTCCATGTGGTGTCTGACCCTAGACAATAGAAATCCGGAACTTGCCTTCAGACAGAATACAACTCCTGAAACAGGGCTTTAATTACAAGTTTAGCTTATATTACTGTAATATTTCATTTGTGCTAAAGAATGAGGCATTTTGGAGAATAGAATCACCTGAAAAAGGCTGTAATGGTATGCAGAAGCCCTCCAAGAAGCCCTTTAAATCTGCTTTTCATTGAATTAAAAAACAAAACCAAAAAAACAAAACCAAAAAAACTGTTTTATAGCTACATTGAGGGAACTGAAGTCGATGGGTTGATGGATCGACTTCAGTACAACCAGTCTGCCCATACATGAATTGAATCCTGGCTGGTCCCTGCTGAATCAGTCAAGATTTTAACCATTTATGGCCAATAAGCTGCAATATATTATGTTTTTGTTCTTTAGTTTATGCTTTATCCCCCAGTGCTCATGTATGTGGAATTTCCATTGAATCCCACTTCTACAAGCAGTAACAAAAAGTCATCGGCAATATGAAAGGGAACTCGTACTTTTATGCAAAGTGGAATTCTATAGATTGGGCCTATTTTAGGCCTCATCCACTCAGGGCATACTAAAGCGTATGTCTATGGAGGACCTTGTTTACCTGCATGGGGCTGCACAGGTTTTCTGCAGACAGTGAGCCTTTGGGGCTATGCAGCTGCATGGATGTCAAATTGAAGCAGCATCTATGTCCATGCAGCTACTGCACCCCAACTAACATAAATGGGATTACCTGTAGGTGGATGCACAGAACACTTGTGCATCCTTGTGTAGGTAAACACGGCCCTCTATGGGCATATGCCTAAGTATGCTCAGTATGAACAAGGACTTATAGTCTACTCACCGCTGACATCAGTCCTCACTAAGGCAAAGGGAATAATGGGATCCAGTTTGCAAGTTATTGGGAGGGAAGTTTACCCATTGGTTGCTCATCACTAGTGATGTACAGTAATTTGTGTAGCATTAACTGAGTACTGTATGCATATGTAACCAACAAAAATGGATGCCCATAATCCTCATATTGCCAACTATACACAGTAAACGCTTTAACATGTATTTCTCAAATTATAAAAAAGCTGTTTGTTTATGGGAGTGTACGTTATAGTTGGGGTTGGAAAAGAAGGGGGCTGAAGAGAAGATAAAATAAACATTCCCATACTTTAATAAAATAAATATACACAATTGTTTAGTAATGAATTCATTTTACAATACTTACAAGAGCAATAACCCAAAAATGATTGTCAGTTTAACAGAGTTCCAAAGAAACAAATGTTTTCTCTGAGTGAAACTTAAAGTTAGCTTAACTAAACCAATCTTATTTCATTGGTTGCTAACAAATATTCAGTCTGTTTCAGAATATATTGAAGTGTTTATTTAATTTGGTGTTTAGTATTTTTATACCTGCTATTGTTTTCTTGCAGTATAGATTTTTAAGCCTGAGAAGCTTTGAAGTCGTATGGTTTTTGCAAGACATTTTGAAAGCACTGCAATTGCCATCACGTTTTTTTTAAGCACTCTGAAAAAATAACTTCCCATAGACTATGCTTTTAATTTCTTCAAAAATAATCACTAATCCTCCATTTTTTTTCCTTACACTGTTCCAAGTTCCCGTCCGCAGTGTGTTCTTGTAGTTTCTGTAGTTCTGTGTATATGCCTGTTCTCTGCATGAGCCACATATTGGCAGAGCTAGGAAAAATGGTTATGTTTGTGTTCTCCTTAGCATTTTATTGGAGAAAATAGTAATTTGAATCTGCACACCAATTTATGGAGATATCACTGCAGACATTTATCTGTTTCAATCTGTTATGCATAGTATAGTATGATCAATGAAAGGTCATCGTTTTCTGTAGAGTAGGGCAGCTGTGAGGTTGGCCTTATTCAGTATTCTCCAGGCTTGTACCTCTTGTTCCCAGTGTTTATTCAATCAAAAATGGTGAAACATATTTAAAAGCATATTTAAATCTATGAATCGGAATGATATTAGCCTATTCTAATCCACTGTACTCAAATTGGGAGGGGAGAGGCACCACTTGGAGCAGGACCCTTGCAAGCAATAAGCTGCTGCCTGAGGACGCCAGGAGGGGGATAGCAGTGAATATACAACACAAGACTTGCAGGGGAGGAAATGCAGGGAAGGAGGGCAAGTTTTAATGATTTGGGGGGTTTAAGAGAATATTGTGTTTTGGGGGGTACTTTGGGAGGGGACTTGTGCTGGGGGGGTCAGATTTTCATAACCCCCTTTTAGCACAAGTCCTCTCCCCTTCCAAAATACACCCTAGCACATACAGTATCCTCTTAAACCCCCCATCTCATAGAGAAGCTGGCTGCTACAGAGGGTACACTTGTGCAATCTGTGACCCTGGGTACCTCACTTGAGATTTGGGGCAATTGTCCCCAGGTGCCCACACTAGTGCCCCCCTGCTAGGCAAGTTAGTGGAGCCGAGTGGCAGAATTTTTTTCGTCACTGGGCTCCTTGACTCGGGCCTGTTCACCAAAATGCACCTTCCCCTATGTAGACAAAAATCCTTGCACCGACCCTGACTTGGAGAAAATCAGGTATACTGTATGTACAGTGCTATCACAAGTAACATGGTGATAGGAAGAGAGAGCAGCATGAGCAGTAGAGTGGATTTCTACTGCTTATTTATTGTCCCATCACAAGTTAGAAGCAAGGTGGTGACCTAATTTTTCTTGTACAAAAGGTCAAATATGTTTTTTTTTCAGCAGCCAGGCCCTTTTGGGAGTGCCTATCCTCTGTGTCATTGATAGCGCTCGATAATTCATCTTGAGGAGTGTTCGGTGGCACAGGAACCAGGAGAGGGAATTGTTTACAGTCTCTTTTGCAACCACATAGAAGAGTAGGGAAGTCAACCTGGATGTATAAACTGACAGGTCTGTGCAAATTTCCAGATTGGATGGACAGAAATACAAATCTTTTTCCATGTAACGCAGCTGCAATATATTGTTAGTGTTTTTTTTTTTTTTTTAAAGATGCATTAAGCTGTATATGTGGAGTTCAATTTAAATGGTTTAATTTAATTGTATTTATATCCATAATGTGTTGAATCCATTTTATTTAGTATTTTTATAAGTTTAAGGAATACACTTATTGTACAGTTATAACAAAAACACTTCAATTGCATTTAAAAGACCACAAAGGGAGCAAATAAAATAAATTCTTTTAGAGTTTACATACACTTTAGTTTTGCATGTTTTGCTTGTGAGAAGAACGCAATTTAAAACCTACTTTTGACAAGTAAGGCACATTTATTTACTGTGCTAATGTGCCTGTATGTTGAAAAATGTTTCACTTAGCTGTAGCTTTCATAAAAATAATACAAAAGGAAAATTATATTTACCAAAATACATAGTTTTTGTTTTAATGGAATAAAAGTCTGTGGACTCCCAGTATGTGCATTTTCTAGAGTTAAACTTACCAAGCTTCACTTCTGCATTTTCTGTGAGAAGAACATTTTGACCTTTAATATCTCGATGGATTACATGGTGAGCATGCAGGTGAGCCAGACCCTGAAAAGAGAACTGATTTAGCATTTACTCTGCAGAAAATTGGAAGCTGCATATAGCAGTATATAACTCACAGTTGTGGTAGGAGCGTATTATGGTAGCAGATAAAACAGCTCAGAGCTAGATTAATTTAACATTGAAATTTCATCATTCAGAAGAGGTTCTTAAGCTTCATTCAAGCAACTTTGCCTAGACTGAGGTGTCATCAGTTTGCTGCATGCAGGAGAAAACATTTTCTTTAGGCCTCTTTCACACGGGGCTCTCTGTTTTCACGAATCCGCTTGCTCAATGGGGATCGCTCCGTTGATCCCCACTGAGCCGGGGGATGACAAGTCTGTCTCTGTGCAGGCACGGACCTGTCAGAGAATCCACTCTCCCCTATGGGGGGATTTGATGATTACGGACCGCCTGTCCGTTTTCATCAGATCTGGCAGACAGATGGAAAATAGGACATCCATCTGTCTCGATTTTGCGGACATGTCACAGCTGACATCCAACGCTCCATAGAGCTGTATGGAGTGACCGTTCAGATCCGCCTGAAAAAACTGACAGGTGGATCTGAACGGTCCGCATGTGTGAAAGGGGCCAACTTTGCAGAAAGTCGCATGCAACTGGACCTGCAGGAGCTCATCTAGGCCCACTTTAAAATCGTCACAGATCTTTACAATTTTAATATACATTTAATTAATTTTTTTTAAACCTAAGCACGTAACCGTTTATAGTCAAAGATGTTTTTATTAAGTGGTCAGTAAATCAAAACGGCACAGAAATTAGCCAATGAGATGAACATTGGTAGAGGAATAAGATTAAAATCCAACAAGGTTGAAGCATTTGTCCGTATACATAGAACAAGAATTATCATATGGTAAATCAAACATATGTGACGAAGATCATAAAGTATGTATGATAAGTATATAAACCAGTATCCCAAAGAAATAGGTTCAAGGATGGGAGGTATAAGGCTCTAGTCAAATTGCAATAATCGTACCCTGTTTCCCCGAAAATAAGACCTAGCGTGATTGTCGGTGATGGCTGCAATACATGCCCTACCCCACAAATAAGCTCTACCCTGTTTCCCCAAAAATAAGCACTACCCTGAAAATAAGACCTGCAAGGACTTTAACTAGGGCTTATTTGGAGGGTAGGGCTTATATTGCAGCCATCACTGACAATCACGCTAGGTCTTATTTTCGGGGAAACAGGGTAGAATGGTTACATACCATTTGGGAAAACAAGAGGAGAAGAAAAAGATGAGGTGATATAGTAGGAAGAACAAGTAAGCGGAGAAAGAGAATACAGAGCCAGGGAGGATAGAAAGCATGACTCATGAAGAGGTCCCAAGGCCAGGGAGAATATGGGGAAAATGGGAAGAGAGTGCCCACTTGGAGGGGGATCCCGTCCTACAAAAAAAAGTAAACCTAAATCTATAAAAAAAAGTCCTTAATTTCAGTCAACCACTGGGGAAATAGAGACGGGTCCCCAAAGTGAAAACAAAATGTTTTGAGGGAGTCAGATGAGGAAAAATTAATCTATATATACCAAAGCGTTTTGACTCAAAATGTTCAGTGTCGAGGCTATTGTTTCTTGATATACCTTTTTTTTAAAAAGAACACGGGATTTCAAGTATTTTTCCAGTGTGCGGCTATCCAGAGTTTTGTTCTGCCTACCTGTCCATACGTTGTCTAGCTGCCAAAAGGAAAAAAACATTAAGCGCCCTTTCACATTACAGCCGCCACCGCGTTAGTGGTAAAGCGCCGCTAGTTTAAGCGGCGCTTTACCATAGTTTTAGCAGCGCTTTTTGGCTGCTAGCAGAGAGGGTGCTTTTACTCCCCTCTACTGGCCGAGCAAAGGGTTAAATGCGCCCGTGTAGAGCCGCTTCCAAAGCGTTTTACATGCACTTCGGCAGCGGTGTCCATTCATTTCAATGGGCAGGAGCGGTGGAGGAGCGATGCTTCTTGCAGGACTTTTTTTTTTACGTCTGCCAGCTCAGTGCCCCAGTGTGAAAACACTTGGACTTTCAGACTGGGACTGCAGATGAGGCATTTTTAAGGTGCTTTACCGAGCGCTATTTTTAGCGCTAAAGCGCCTGAAAACCTCTCCCAGTGTGAAAGGGGTCTGAAAAGCTTCTTTTCTGGGAAGCCATCAATCCAGGCAATATAGAGAATAAAGCTATTTCCAGGGAGGGTCGTACAGATTTATTCTGATTTATAGATATAAAAAATAGGCTGCCAAAATGGATGTACTTTGGAGCAATCCCTCCAGATGTGGCAAAAAGTACCCCTCTCTTGACCACACCTCCAACATATGCTAGGAGTGGAAGGGAAAGCCCTATGGAGTGTGCTAAGATTTTAAACGTCTTCTGCTGAACATAGCAGGAAATGAAAGATTTGTGTGTAAATAAGAAAGAAGTTTGCCATTCCTTAGTGGAGCTCTCATACCCCAAGTCCACTGTCCAGGATTTAGTAAAAGTTGGTTGTAAATCCTTGAGACATGCAACCATTTTAATGTCTTTGTAGTGTGACTTAGGAAACGTATTACAACATACATGCACCTACTAGACTGTGGGCTTCTTAGGCTGTAAGCTAGGTCTCCTCCTCCCACTAGTCTGTCAGGTTCTTAGGTGGTAAACTAAGCTTCAACTTGCCACTAAATTAACTTGGGTTAGCTGAATGCTAGACGTAATTTTCCTACTATAGTCTGGGTTAGGTTAGGCAGTGTGTGCTAGGCATCATGTCACTAGACTGTTGTTAGGGAAGGCTGTATTTGGGACTTATCATTCTGGACTGTGGGCAGCATAAGCTGTATGCTAGGCATCATTCCACTAGACCAGGCATGCAAGCTCAGAAGAAACGAAAACTTCAAGTGGGAGCACCTACTTGATTTCAGAAAAAGATTATGGTACTTCAGAACATAACATTATAGTACAAATATGCTAAGCTTCATCCTTCAACTAGACTGGCCTGGAATGGCTTACTGTTAAACCTGCTCTTCCTACTAGACTTAAATTGTTAAGCTGTATGCTAGGCCTCATCTTGTTAGACCATAGATTAGGTAGGATGTATGCTATGCCCCATGCTTTCACTTGATTGTGAACTTCATACTAGGTCTCATTCTTACACAAGACTGTGGAATATGTTGGTTGCATACTAGAGCTTATCTTCCTACTACAGCGTGCTGTATAAGCTTTATTGTAGGCCTTATCTTTCCCCTAGATTGAAATCTTACTAGATACAAATTTGTCTTTGTGAAGGAAATGTATTTTCACACCTGTAGTGTAAAGCTGACCAATACACTGTTTGAATTTCAGCTTTTTCCTGATGAAGCTGACTAAGTTTACTTGGTAGGTGGCTTTGTGGACCCCCCAATTTGACCTGGTTTGATTGAAAAATGTAATGAGCCAGGCAGAAAACTGTTGACCAAAGAGCAGCTGCATCCAATTAGATGCAACCGCTGTTTGGGTATTTTGACAGCTGGTTCAAGCTGCTGTCAGAAAAGATTAGACCTGCAGAGATTCATCCATCTGTGCTCTGTATATGTTGGATGGAGGAATCTAACAGCCAGGACTTCAAGGTTTACACTTTATTCTAATAGTTGACTTCATAAATAATTTAGAACTGCTGCTTTGTAGTTGGTTATCTACATTTCTTAGCTCATAAGTTTTGTGGAGGATGAAATTGATGTAATTGCCTTTCTGTGATTCCTCCATGACAGCCCAGGGTTAATCCTTCCTTTATATTTAAAAATAATAATGTTGTACCTGTACCTTGTTCTTTGCAATACACTGAAAAGATTTGATAGGGTGGAGAATTTTAAAACTCTGCTTCATGCCAGTTGGCGATCTCTGGGTTCGTGGACTGCCATTAAAACGAATTACTGGTAAGAATAATCTAAATTATGGCCAATGAGGTGAGCTGTTTTGTAAAATGAGATTCAATAGCAGATAGAAAAAACTAAGACCATAAGAGCAGAGAGATGCATGCTAAGTCACTTAGGATAACAATGGGAATTCTGGAAAAGCAATTAGCAAGGAGTTTGAAAACAGGCTGAACATTTGGCTATAATTGTGGGATACACCTACCATCTCCTTTAAATGTATGAATCAATAATCCAGGCAGAGCAAACTGTGTGTGTCTGCAAAGGGCACCCCCCTCACCCCCCCTCCCCCCGATACTTTATCTCTGCTTTCCCATAGCTTCTTGCTCATCCGCCCCTGAAATTGTCTGTTAGTGACCTGAGATGGCATTGCGCCAGAGTTGGGCCTACTGATGGCTTCTGTCACAGCTGAGCAAGTCATATGCTCCCACGTATTAAGAAGTGGCAGGTATTACTCAGACTGTTACATAAAGCCAGGGGTCTCCAAACACTCTAAACAAAGGGCTGATTTACTGTCGTTCAGACTTGAGGAGGATGGGACTGTGGCCAGTGGAAGTAGAAAATGCCTCAGCGTCAGCAGGAGTAAACATTGCCTTAGGCTTGGTGGTTAGTAGGAGTATAAAAATGTCATAAAATTGCATTCTGTGGTCAGTAGGAGGAGAAACAATGCCTCATAATTGGTATCAGTGGGAGGAATAGTATGTAATCATTAGTATCAGTTGGAAGGATGATGCCTCATCATTGGTATCAGTGGCAAGAATAGTGCTGCATTGTTGGTGTCAGTGGGAGGAATAGTACCCCCATCTCTGGTATCAGTTTGAGAAATATTGCCCTATCGTTATCAGTGGGCAGAATAGTACCACATTACTAGCATCAGTGGAATGAATGATGCCCCATCATTGGAATCAGTGGCATGAATGATGCCCCATCATTGGCATCAGTGGGATGAATGATGCCCCATCATTGGCATCAATGGGATGAATGATGCCCCATCATTGGCATCAGTGGGATGAATGATGCCACATCATTGGCATTTGTGGCAGGAAAGGGTCGCAGTTTGGAGATCATTGCTTTTAAGCTAATGAAAGATAAATAGTGCAAAGCCTGGATCCAGTGAATGGTTACAGGAGTGCCCCCCCCCCCCAGTAAGACCAAAAATGGAAGGTCGTAAAATGGAGGTTCTACTACAAAAAAGCATTAATATTCAAAAGTGTTTAGCATAGCATTGATTAGAAGTATAGATAAATAATGGTAAACACTTTTGCCTATTTATATACAATTATTTATTCAGTCTTTTACATTAAAATGTAGGAGCTCACCCTTAGAACTTCTCTGCAAATGTATGCAATCCAGTCTTCCTTAAAGCAGTTCCCTTTTGTCTTTTTCACCAAGTCTGTAACAGACCCTGCTCCACAGTATTCCATTACCAGCTGTAAGACACAATACATTTTATCCAGCAGCAATGCCCACAGAAAAATATACCAACTCGGGTGACTTCATCGTTGTAGTTTGTTTTATAAAGTTAAGGGAAAACGCTTAGAAAGTTGGATTCTTCGTAAACATGAACTGTAGGTCTTGCTATTCCATTTAGGCAACATGACCTGAAACAAAGTTATTACTTCCAAATAGCACTATGGGTCTTTGGCCTTTTAAAAGAAGCCTGAACTCTTGAAAGTAGCTTGGCAAATTAGAAGAGAGGGAAAAAATAAACCTGTGCTTGTAGACATTGGTATTGTGCTGTGGTTATGGATTCCCATTTTTTTCTGAATCCTAGCTGTTTTTTTTTTTACTTTTTTCAACCTTTTTGGTAATTAAAAAAAAACACACAGGCTGTACATGATGCATGATGACTCTGTGTATTTTCACATCAAAATTGAGAATACCCTAAAAAAATATTTCTTATCTTTCTAATTTCTTTGGAGTAGGTCTTTGGACAGACTACAAGCTATTCTGAACAATTTAAAAATGAAAGCGGAAGGGGACAAAATGGGAAAAGATTGAGCTTCCATCATTAACATACATTGCAGGACACAAGCCCTGAGTTCTTTAACCCTTTATTATAGCAGTGTTCAGATCAAGTTTACAAGTAAGAATGAGATGTGGCAGCACAGTATAGACGGGGGTTATTTATGGTAAACAAAAACTTCTCCGCCTCCTTCTTAACGCTACACACCAAACCGCAGTCTTCGATCATCTAACAAAAACCTCCTCCTCATTCCAAAATCTCGGTACAAATCTAAGGGGGAACGGAGATTCGCTGTCCAAGGACCACAGCTATGGAATGCGCTACCAACCAACATCCGCCTGGAAGAAAACCACCAGGCCTTTAGGAAAAAACTCAAGACCTTCCTCTTCTAGAAGTTGGACAACTAAGCTCTTCACAGCACCTTGAGGCAATTCAGTTTGCGTTGTGCGCTATACAAATATTTCACTCACTCACTCTCTCATGACTGACAGAAAACTTTTATTTCATTTTAGATTGAGTGGAGAGGGATTACAACACCTATCAGGGAGATTCACCCTATTTTTCTGGTGACTGAAGGCAAAAGAAAATCCCAAATTGTGAGTGGTCACGAGAACAGAAATAGGGCAATAATCTTCCCACTTGGACACCAACTTTGATGACTTTGGTTACCACTAGGGATTTTCTTTAATTTGGAGGGATTTCCTCACCTCCTGTTGTGACTATAGGACAGGAAGTGAAGGGAAGTCTTTTCAATGGGTCGCAGATGCCAAAAAGACAGGTGTTATAACTCTTCCCTACGCTATCCAAAATAAAAAATAAAATGTGGCTTCAGTTCTACTTTAATATTACATACAGTAGCAGGGAAGCACTTCAACTTTGGCTTTTTTTTTTAAAGAGCAAGTAAAAATGTAAGTAGCAATTTTTAAATATTTATTTTTATTAAATTAACTTATTAAATATTAATAAGTTATGATACACGAGTGAGAACGTGCAACCAATATTAAGTCAGTATTATCCTAATTTGGCTGTAAAAGTAGAAATGCACTTAAAAAGCTCAGTCTGCCCAGAACCTGTTAAAGGCAAAGAACAGTGCCTTTTAAATGCAGCAAGTTAACTATTTTAATAGTAAAAAGTAAGATTAAAAACTCTCACAAACGATCAGCATTTTTACAGCATGGGTGTATATAATACAAGGTAAAGTGGCTGTAAACACAATTTATTTTTTATTTTTTTGATGTCATAATGTAGAGTATACGATTTCCTATGATTTGAGCCCAGTCTTGCCACAAAGAGTTAATCCAGCTCTGAGCAATCCTGTTTTATTGTTCAGTGAGATAAATCTTGACAAACAGAGAAATACTTTGTCAAATCCTCCTCCTTGCTGTGAATGACAGGTGATTTACATATCTCATGCACTAGCCTAAGAGACATGCATTATTATTTTTATCCCTCCCACTCCTTTCTTCTGCTCTTCTGCCAGAATTCGATGTTCCACACCTCAGCATGATTGGGCATGCTGAAGTCATGTGGTTACTTTCCTGTCTTTTCACTGGATGTTAGAGATCATAGCAGTTCAGTGTAAGAAATACACAGGAGAAAATGCATATTGACAAGAGGAGTGTAGAAGTGGGCGGGGAGTCTACTGACATCACGACTCCACTCACCAAGCTCCAGACAACAGACCCACCCACAGAATATGCAGTTTGCGTCATAACAGACAGAGGGGAGACATTTGTCAGGTAAAGATACATGCAGGAGGCATGCATATCCTTTTAAAAAAGACAGTACAACCTTAGTGTATTGCTGTGTTTTTTTAAAAGATAGTATTGTTATTAAGCTGTGTTCCATCAGTCGCTATCATTACTGGACGTATTAGTCGTTCAGTTCCCCTCCACTGTATAGTAAATTAGCCTACACCAAGATGGCTACCAGCAAAGCCTGAGGAAGGAGCATGCATGCTCCGAACGTGAAGCACTGCCCGTCGACTCCATTCCAGGAAGTGACATCATCAGAGAGCAGAGAGCATCGCCGATCCTCGATCTGCTGTGAGCTGGATTGTAGCCAGACCGCAGATCGCCTCCACCAGCCAGTGATGCCCAGCACTATCCCAGAACAGCATGGATGAATCTTAACTTATATTATATACACCCATGCTGGAAAAATGTCGCTCATTTGTGAGTAATTTTAATCTTACTTGTTACTATTAAAATAATTGTTGCATTTAGAGGGCACTGTTCTTTGTCTTTTACTATGTTCCAGAGTCTCTTCTAACTTTTGAACTGGCAGCTTCCTAAAGACAGCATATTATTCTCCTCACATGGAGAATGACATATATGGACTTATTCTATTGACCAGTTTGATTGCCCACCCCCTTGTTGCCAGTAGTATACAGCCATATCCTGAGTGTGCCATATTATCCTATTGTTTGTATGCCCAGAACCTGTTAAGTGGCCTTATTTAGTATAGAAATGTAATAGGGACATCAAATTATCAGATCCTTCATGGAACTGGATAATGCACATGGATCCACCAAGTAAATAACATTATCCATTTTCATTAATAATGCTATGTAGGTGTTAACATTTTCAATTACCCATAGTTGGTCATCCTGGCCTGCTAAGCCTTTCCTGACGAACGCTCCATAGTACGTAGCAATGTTTCTGTGATGTGAGTACTTCTTCAGCATGTTTATTTCAAGTTTTATTTCTTCTTCTTCTTCCTAAACAAAAACAAAACCAAAAAAAAACAAAACACAATTTTGCTATATATGCCAGTGCAGTAATAGTGTTTTTTGGGTAAAACCCATCTTACATCAGGAACAAGCATTTGAAAGTGCATTTTAAAGCATCAGTCCACCCCAATTGAATATTGCAGTTTTTGGTATGTGCTTTGGAAGTAAACCACCCAACAGTGTCTTGAAATGCATTGGTGAGTAATCTACACTTTGGTTACTGGGTGCGACTATAATGAGTGTGCCCACAAGTAGGTGTGAAAACTCTAATTTCCCAAGTGGACTTGAACAGTTTGGAACTCTGGAAGAAAGATTTTGCTGTTGTAGTAGTGAAGACATACAGTATAAAAAGCCAGAAGCCAATTTAGCCTACCAGGTTCCATCAATAAGTAAGCTATCACTTTTGGGTGAAATTATCCTTAAATGCTTTGAAGCTTTCAATTGAAGTTTTCTATTCCTATTAAATACATCCTAGATGTTTGTTTTAGGAACAAGAACCACACATTGTAACTACATAGCTCTACAAATGTTTATTTTCATTGTGTTTCACAATTCTTGCAGATGGATTGGAGGAGATACCACAGGTTCCCTTTTATGCTTTTATGTAATTTATTATTATTTTTTTAAATAATAAAATATGAAGATAATTAATAGCTTGTATGCTATGATATAAAGATAAATTAACATTAAAAAAGCTAGTTCATTTGTAAATGCCAATTTGGTAAAACTAAAATGTCTGAAAGCAGTGACGTTTTTGGTATTCTGAAAGTATTAGATCTTGCTCACGTTTGGGCATTTGTGGTGCAGTTAATGTGAACCTGTCATAAGTAAAAGTGGTGTTGGCATAACTGCCCCCGATATGGAAATGGTAGTTTCCTGGCTGGTATGGTGACCCACTGCTCACTGATTTAGAATGAACGTTTAATTCAAAAAAGTTTGAGAAAAGTCAGAAATCCCTATATGCATACTGATCATTTATCCAAATGAGAAAAATGATACAACATCTAGTGGGTCTTTATATCTGGTGAGTCCTTGACACATGGGACTATTTAAAGGTAACCACTGATCATATACATACGATGACCAGAAGTAGGATGCTGCCATACCTTGGCAGATACATGGAAGATATTTCTCAGAGGCTCAGGGGGAGAAAGCTACTAACATGATTATGTTTTGTGGCCATATATTTTTTGTCGTGTATGTAATAAGGGCATGTAAGGTCATGGCACAGCTTGATGACCTTTACCTTGCTTCATAATAATGCTCATTTGTACATGGTTGTGCAGGTTTCCTGTCCTAAAAAAACTCTAGGGATCTGGACAATGGCATTAACTAAACAGGTGCTATGAATAGCAGTCATAGACTCGTATTACTAACCATATATGCCAAACCAAAAGGTCCCTTCATGCTCAGTGCAATCCCTAATTCAAAAGTAATCCATCTGTCCATGGTTAGCTCTCCTTTACCTACATTTAATACAGTCTATTTTACCATTGACATTTTCTACATGCAGTGGATCTATGTGCAAGATCATAAGTTGGTCCCCCTCCCTAGAGAAAAATAAAATGCGCTGCATATAGTGTTGCACAACAAAAACTGGGTTTGCTTTCCATTGGGCTGAATATTGGACATGGATTGAAGGGCTGTGATTAAAGAGGGTCTCAGATGACTTGCGTATTAGAATGAGGCTATGTGGAATAAGGAGTGCACAGCAGAGTGTACAGAATGAGGCCATATGGAATAGGTTTGTACAAGCACAGTTCTCAGTCAGGCTGCAGTGGTACGGGTGAGGGACTGTGGCACTCTTGTGGCTGCATGGAGGAAGAGAAACTATGGCACTGTGATGATGCCACAGAACCAACCTCATGCTGTCACCAAAGTGCTACAGACCTCCAACTATTCCATGTCAACAGGTATTGGGGATTGTTAACTGGGAAATTTTCGGCCAGGATTCTGGGGGGCCCAAAAGGTCTAAAGTTATATCAATAACATTAATGAACATTTTAAAAAGCTACAGCGTTTTAGAATATCTACAGGGGCCTCTTAACTGGGCTGCATAGGTTATTTTCTGGAAAAGGTGAAGATTCTTGAAGGCAGAGCAGGTTTGGGCAGAGGCAGACTCCAGACTAGCTTCTTCTGAATGCTAAGCGAAAGCACTGGACTGGGCTGTGGTGTGTCATAGGTTGCCAGGATGCTGCTGGCCAGGAGGGGTGTCAAAGATTGTGGGGGAAGGGGTGCCTTGTGCCAGTGACTGCAGAATCTGCTTAGCCAAACGTTTCGAGACAGAAATGGTGTGTAGAGGAGCATATCTTATTAGCTCATCCAGCTTAATACAAGGAGACCATCAACCCAAAAATATTGAATCAAAAATAGAAATGTAGAAGGCAATGGGTGTTAAATGATGGCCTCCTAGTATGTCTGATATTGCAAAGATACAAAATATATTCTAAAACCTCATCTTTATTACAAAAAAAAAAATGTATTGTACATAAGGTGGGCAGTATACTCCCACCATAAATAAAAACCACACATAACAATGGTCAAATAGATATAAGGAATTCCTACATGTTTCGCAGCTACAGCCACATTCTTCTGGGCTTCAGTGTTTCTTCATTTGACTCAAAGCCTAGTGAACATGCCCTGTTGGCTCAGGCTATGGGGTGACACATAATGGATCCCAAACCAAGGATAGCAGTCCATGGGAATAGAGCAGGTTAGAGAGTGCCAGCCAACGTCACATGTGATATGCTGAAAAGCACCATATGGCCATGGACTACATACCAATTTCACATATGAAGGATGTGCAAATCGCTGTTGAGTATTCCCCTTGTATAAGGTGGCAATAAAAATATCTCAAGGTAGCCAGCAGTCAAATAGATAACCAAAAACAAAACAACCATTCAGAGTCGTTTAGCCATATATAGAAACTGCTCCCAATAGATAACCAAATGGCTGGTATCCCAGAGGGTCCATTGGTCTCCGAGGAGGACCCACCTCACAAAGAAAAATAAATACATATCCGAATCGCCAATGTGTGCAGTCAGTGAATGCACAGCGGCCCATTGAACCCAATGAAGATTGACTCCTGTCCACTACCCAATAGTGTGTATATAGCCATCCAATTTATGTGCATCTATGTTTGTGAAACGTTTTAATATGGCTCATTTTAGTTATCTGACATATTTAATTAGTTCATATGTAGCTCATAAAATGTGCTATCTTAACATGTAATAGGTTCATAGCTGCTTCCATTTTTTTAATACTAAAATCAGAGACTGTTTCCAATTGCTAGCTAAGAAAAAAAATAGTTTTGAGTCATAAACCTTTGCTCCTATAAAGAGGAACTCTTGATGCTGACAGATAACAGGATATGAAGTACTGCTGTATAAGCAATGAAAGGTAATCTAAACCCTTGCCTGTTTTAAGATCTGTATTCCCTACCCGCCCTGTAAGATGATACAGCAGCATTTCCTGACTGAAGTCCAGCTGACCCCGCAGTGACTGGGAGCATCCTGCAGTCAGCTAAAGCAAAGGGAAATTCACTGTGCATCTAACCAGAATATGGAAAGTATTGCTGCTAAGAATTGTGACATATAAATCTCAGACTTAAAACACGTCATCTCGCTATTCTAACTAGTCACTTGTAACAGTGCAGAATGGTGTTATTTTAGGCATAATCAGTACAAATCCCATTACATGGAATGTAAGTGTAGGATCTGCAGGACAAGCTGTATAATACATCAGACTAATACCTCAAGGGAGTCACTAATCTAGGCCTCTAACTATAGTGTGACAAGTTTGATAACCTGTTCTTTCTCAGTCCTGAGTACCTTATGCCTGCATTGCTTAACATTGCTCTTGTTAGAAATGCTGGAATTTGCTGTAAGCAACTGGAAAAATAAATTAATATTCAGGTTTCAAATACATTTTAAATATTTCTATTCACAGCTCTTACATAAATGTGTCAAAATCCTGCACTGGGAGTGTGCCATATCTACATGTGAAATGCAGGTACAGGCATTCCCCGGATTACAAACAAGATGGGGTCTGTAGGTTTGTTCTTAAGTTGAGTTTGTTTGTAAGTCAGAACAGGTACATTTTTTTTAAGTGTAGCTCCAAAATTGAATTTTTTTTTTAGATAGCATAGGGAAAGGTTAACCACTTGCCGACCAACCGTGGCAACTGTACAGCGGCAGAATGGCTTGGCTGGGTGAAACAACATTATGTAACGTCACTTCGCCCTGTGGCCACAGCGGCACGCATGCGCACACCCTGCTTGCCCATGGAGCTAATGTGAGTGCCCAGCGGTCCCGATCACCTCCGGGCTCCCACGCTCATTCGGGGCACACAGAGAACCTGCATCTGTGTGTGTAAACACACAGTTTCTTGTTCTTTGAGGGGAAAAGTGACAGGTCATTTGTTCATACAAAGTATGAGCAGCAATCCTTCTCTTCCCCTACACAGCCCCCCCCCCCCTTCAGTTAGAACACACACTAGGGAACACATTAATCCCTTGATTGTCCCCTTCCCAGCCAGTGACATTTTTTAGTAATCAATGCATTTGTATAGCACTAATTGCTGTAAAAATGCCAATGGTCCCAAAAATGTGTCAAAATTGTTCGATGTGTCCGCCATAATGTAGCAGTCCTGATAAAAATTGCAGAGCGTTGCCATTACTAGTAAAAATTAATAATAAAAATGCCATAAAACTATCCCTTATTTTGTAGACGCTGTAATTTTGCACAAACCAATCAATATACGCTTATTGCGATTTATTTATTTTATTTTACTGAAAATATGTATAAGCATACATATCGGCCTAAACTGAGGAAAAAAATGTTTTTTTTATATATTTTTGGGGGATATTTATTATAGCAAAAAGTAAAAAATATTGAGTTTTTTTCAAAATTTACACTCTTTTTTTTTTGTTTATAGCGCAAAAATTTGTGGGAAAAGACATCAATTTTGTTTGGGTGCAACATCGCAGTGACGAAACGCAAAAGTGCTCTGGTCAGGAAGGGGGTAAAATCTTCTGAGGCTGAAGCGGTTAACACCCCTGTAACATTTGTTTTGCCGTCTGTGCCCCTGTTCAGAAGATTTCACCTCAATTTCTGTTCCTATGACAATTGGATTTTGAAAATTTTGGGTTGTTGTGGAAACAAGGATTGGTGATAAAGCATCAGTAGAGATACCTTTTTCCTATAATAACTCTTATGCCGCATACACACAATCAAAATTTCGGCCAGCAAAAGACTGATGAGAGCTTTTCATCTGAAAATTCGACCGTGTTAGCTGGCCGAATTCCCTCCAGGAAAAATTTGAGAGCATGTTCTCAATTTTTCCGACAGAAAAACTTGTGTGTGTATGCAATTCCAACACTCAAAAACTCACGCATGCTCAGATTCAACTAGGAGATGGAAGCTATTGGCTACTGTATATTGAACTTCCTTTTTATAGTCCCGTCGCATGTGTTGTTCGTCACCAAGTTCTTGATGGTCGGAATTTGGTGTGACCGTGTGTATGCAAGACAGCTTGAGCAAAATCCCGTCGGAATTCTGTCAGGAAAACCATCAGAGTTTTTTATGACCAAAATTACGGTCATGTGTACGTGGTATTACAGGAGTGAATTTCCCTTCCTAGGGGTAGATTTCCTCTCACTTCCTGTTGTTGTCTCCCTCTGTTTGTAAGTAGGAGTCGTTGGTAAGTCAGGTGTTTGTAACCCAGGGAACGCCTGTAGTGATATAAGCGATTGCCCTGCTTTTACTATACTCGCCTCTCTATCTTTTGGATGCTTAACAGCCCTTTCATTTAAAAAATGTTAAATTCGATGTAAACGATTTTACCAATGCACGCTATAGTGTAGCTATAACTAAAACCTTTTGTACTGCTTCTCTGATCTAAGTTTGATTGCTAGAACTCATTAATAACTCGCTATGCACGTTATTATATAAACCCAGGCCCAGCATTCATTATATCTGGACTCCCACAGAACATGGAAAAGCAATAATTTTAGTAAATCTAAACGGCTAAATACCTTCTCTCACCAGCAGTATATAGCAGTCCTGTGACTTCTATCAGTGCCTGTTTAAAGCTTGTAGGAAGAGTTTTCATACTGCACTAGCTATCCTATTGGAATGCAGGACCCTTGACACTCTGTCTGGACAGTGCTGATTGGTCCTGTGCTGATCACATCACTCTACCAAGAATAATAAAAAAAAAAACTCTCTATCAATACACACCAAACTGAGCATGTGCAGCCTGAATCCACATGCTCTGTCTTATCCAGACATGCCAGACAGGTTTTGGAATTGGTGGAAGAAAAGGAGGCTCTGTGTATACAGGATCAACCAGCTTTTTTACACAATGCAGAGGGTTACACATCCACATTGAGTATAACCAGTATGCTTTACTGTATATACAGACTGATCTTACTGTTGTGGGTTTCGTAACACTAAGGTCTCAGTAGAATTAGTAAATAGTGACTTGACCCAAATTTATATCTTGCAGATCATAGAAGGCTTTAAATTTCTTTTTTTTTTGTTTAAATCCTACTTACCTAGGTGGATGCAGCATTGGTCTGATATCTGTCTCCGGCCGGCTCTAAGACTGAGAACCGAGCGATCAAACACCGCCGATCATTTGGTTCTCACTCCTGTGATCCATTTTCAGCAGACTGAAGTCTGCCGCCCACTGAGATCACAGAGCCGGTCCAGGCTCAGGAAAGATCGCAACCATGTGGTCAGAATCCATCCACATGCTTGGACCAGGACCTGGCTCAGCCTCTCAGAGGGCCGCTGAGAGCCTGAGCTGGCTGCTCCTGCCCCCTCCACAGCCCAACACCCCAGTAGCCACAGTGGGACAGAGCCAAGAGCTGGTGAGTGTGTGGAGATAATCGGCAGAGGGCATGTTCTCCCCTGTTTCATAAACAGTTTATGAGCTGAGATCCGCAGTGACCCACGGGATCACTGCTATTCAGTTTCATAAATGGACACCTCTTTTGTAGGTTCTGATAAAATACTAAAACTTGTGCACATTCAATAGTATACCAGTTATTCTTAGTGATGCTTTAACAAATAGGTTCTAACATACCCTCCTTTAGAACTCCTGAAATAATCTACACTTGGCCCCACCCCAGCTACATACTTGCCTTAGTAGCACAGCCATGCCTGGTAAAATTCATGCCTGCACAGTGAATTCTAATAGACTTGTAGAGTCTAGAAGCTCTAATGCTTTGTGCACATGGTTGGAAATTCCGATGGAAAAAGTCAGATAGGATTACCCCAGGAAGAAGTCACTTTTGACGAAACAACGTAGGGTGAGCGGCGTGCTGACGTCACCGCATTTCCACGTTAATCCGGAAGGGCGGGCAGTGCAAACAAGAGAGAGCCGGCCGGCTCGTTTTTTATACGCTATACGCTTACACTCTGCTGGGAATTCGTGAGTTGTTACTTTACTTTTTATATTTTAATAAATCTTTACGGAATTATGCTATGGGAGCTTTTTTTCTTCTCTCTTTGCCGTACTAAATGTTTGTGGTGGAACGAGATATACCATAAAGAGGGAGCAGATAGATTGGTGTTACCAACAGAGCCCAGTGTGGGGGCCAGGAACGTAACATTTTACAAGCCCGTATGATCTCCTTAAAAAGAGATCTTGACAGCTGGTAAGCCTCCTCTAATTTGGTGGTGGATAATCTCTTTCTACTCTGGGTGCACCTGCTACGTGTGTAAAGGGTGGTTTTTGAGAGTCACCGAAAATGGACTAAGATTCAGCATCCTATCCATCTTTCCTTTTCTTTGGACTGCTTATATGCCTGGAAATCATTACTTTGGCACTATTTTTGCATGTTTTTGGGATTTTTTGTAAATTAGAAAAATTATGTCACTTTATAATTTTGTTTTATAAGTTTTAGCGCAGCTATATTTTTTGATTGTTGTATATTGTGTGTGTCTCGCATTGGGTTGCAGCAAGAACTTACTACTGTCAGTATTAACACTAATATCAAGTTTTTGTTTTATTTACACTTGATTTTTTCATATATATTTGTCTAGCACTTTGTTTAGACCAGCGCTGTTTTTCGAAGGTTTTATAGATAGGATTATGTTGTCGGAAAATCCAATCGTGTGGGGGTTCTATCTGACTTTTTCTGTCAGATTTTCCGACGCACAAAGTTTGAGAGCAGGATCTAAAATTTTCTGGCAACAAAATCCGATCACATAAATTCTGATTGTGTGTAGACAATTCTGACGAACAAAATGCCACCCATGCTCCGAATAAACTAAGAGACGGAAGCTATTGGCTACTGGCCCGTTTATAGTCTCGACGTGCATGTTTGACGTCGCCTCGTTCAGAACAATCGGATTTTCCGACAACTTTGTGCAACCGTGTGTATGCAAGACAAGTTCGGACAAAATCCGTCAGAAAAAATCAGACGGATTTTGTAGTCGGAATGCTCCGACCATGTGTACAGGGACATAAGAATGTGGGCCTATGCAAGTGTGCAGGCATGGCAATTGATAGAGAGAAGGAATGGTCCATGACTTTGCATTAAAGTCAGCAGCTGCTGTGGGGGGTTTATGTGTAGATTGGTTGAGAAGGGCTAGGGAGAGGGTGAGCTGTACTTTTATGTTTCAGTGTATTAAAGGTAATGGAAACAAATTCTAGCTAATAATCTGCAGAGATGGACTGATGCTGTAAAAGTGGCAATAGAATGACCAGTATAGACTGGGTGCAAACCATACTGCCTATGCAATCAGCCTATTTTTTTTCTTTATTTAGTTACAAAATCAGGCTACGGTATTTCTATATCTAGTTAGAAAATTAAAGTGAAATGTCCACTATACTATTGTAGTAATCACAAATACAGTATTTCCCAATACAACTTCACTCTGGCTACAAGTTGGATCTCTCTTCTTTTAACCTGTTTGCCCCCTTTCAGGTGGTGAATTTTCCCACTCCTGAGTAAAGGCAGGCCGCGTACACACGGGCGGACTGTTCGCCCAACTTTGTCCGCTGAACAGTGTTTGGGCGGACAGTCCGCTCGTGTGTGGGCTTTCAGCGGACAGTTTCAGCGGACAGTTGGACGGACAAGGTTTTTCGGAAATTCCGAAAAACTGTCCGCTGAAACCTTGTTTGAGCGAACAGTCCGCCCGTGTGTAGGCTTGTTCGTCAAACAAAGTTGCGCGCATGCTCAGAAAGGATTTTCACGCCAAAAGCTATAATGCAGTGTATAGGACGTCGTATTTTTCGTCCCGTCGTACGTGCCATTCACGTCATCGCGCACGGTTTCAGCAAACTGTTCGTCCGTCGTGTGTGGCCATGTCCGTCCATGCTAAGTTTGAGCGGACTGTTTGCCGAAACTGTTGGACGGACAAAGTTGGGCGAACAGTCCGCGCGTGTGTACGCGGCCGCACTCTTGTGAGATCATCTTTGCTTCCTCTGGTTGTTTCTAATCTCACAAACCCATGCCATATCATGACTTCTTGAAGTTTAGTTCCTCAAACATCAATATTCTTGCTTCTTCTGGCATGGCCTGAAATTCATCATTGACCTAAATGACTTCTTTTAAACACTCTAACCCAATATGTTTATTTTCCCAACAGTATCGATCTATTACAAGATCAATATATAAACCATTTTTTCTTGAACTTGTCTACTTCCACAATGCTGCAAGGTGGCTTTCACAATTCTCAGGCTCACAATAAACGGATGATTGAGTTCTTTTCTACATAAATCATTTGAAAGTCCATGCATTTTACACACCAGAAGTGTTTTTAAGGTTCTTTTTCCTCTGACCGGTGATCAAATCAAACTTTCAATTGCATCTTTGCTTGTCCCAAAATGAATACTAGACTTTTTTTTTTTTTCTTAATTAACATTGTAGTCAAAGGTGTCAAGAGCAGGCCGGTAGGCAGGATGCTACGACCGGCTTCCCGCCCCACTCCTTAACAACCAGCTTATACTGCGCCCTGATTTGGCAAATCTTTGCCCAAATTAGGGTGAAAAATTCACTGTGCATTGCAGGGTGAGCACCCGCTGAACACCCTGCAAATGGCTCTGGCCGAACCGTTTGCACGAATAACTAACAAGTTAGGAAATGGAGAAAAAGCAGAAGTCGCACATTTCATGTGCATTAAACCTGCACACGAAGTTCCGGATTCAGTAGGATGCACTCCTTTAAGTGGCATTTTATATTTACAAACCATGGCTGTCATTTAGTAGTGGTAGCACTACCACCTCTAAAAGAGAGATCCCCACCAGCTTTTGAATATAAACGCACAGATATGAAACATGGGCAATATCATTGACCAAATACGTAACATTTAAGCAGCGCTGGGATCTGTCATTGGTAATAAGAGTAGCAGCAGGTCAACGTTTGGTGCTGGTGGGTTGTTGTGCTGGAGTATCAACATCATTGGGCAATGCTCATTGTGATTTGATGTGGCTCTACATTGCTGGAAAACATGATTAATGATGGAATTAAATCAAGGTGACTATATACATTTCTTTTTTTTAGTGTATGCGTAACATAGGTTACATAGGGTAAATGTAAAGAAAGATAAATACAATTGCTGCTCCCCTGAAAGAGTAATTAGTGATCCCATAATCATCAGTTAAAGGGAAGCAATTTTTTTAAATCACAAGTGGTAAAGTGCTATTTTAGATTGTCCAACCTGGACAAAAAATTTAAGTGAATCAGTAAAGTTCCAACATAATTGCAAAAAATAATAAAAAGCAGATCAATTGAGAAAATTCATAAAAGTCCACCAAAAACAAATCTTCCAAATGTGACAATGTCTTCCAACAAAGGCTAAGTGATCCTTCACCAAAACTTGGGAAAAAACCAACACCCAAAAGTGAATGGATAAATCATCTGCTTACCAGACCAATTTGACTTTTTTCCTGAGAGATAGTCAAACAGCGCTTTTGCAAGATAGTGCCTGCTCCCGTTTGAAGTGGAGATTGTAGGAACCTTCCTCCTCATGGGTAAAGGCAGGATATGCAAAGAGAGCGACAAACATCCATAGCAAATGATGTTAAACAAGCATTAGTCGGCAGTTTGCCACTTGGCAGTGGTAGCAGAACCACTGCTAAATTACATGACAGATCTTCAGTGCTGCTGGAATATCATGATTAAGGCTCCATGCACACTGAAGCTCAAAAAAGCTATTTCTGGACGCCAGATTGCTGGCAGAAAACTCTGGTTGAAAAACCTGCTTTTAACAGCGTTTTATACTAGCGTTAATGAGCGTTTATGAGCGTTTTACAGCGTTAGCGTTAATGGGCGTTTTTTATAAAAATACACAGAGGACACTCCAAAAATCCCACAATGCATTGAAAAATAGAATGCCGAACACTAATGAACGAGCGTTTATCAGCGTTTATCAGCGTTTATCAGCGTTTGTCGTTTTTTGGCGCTGAAAAACTGCACTTTGAACGCGAATTTCTGGCGTTCAGAAAAAAGCCCATAAACTCCACTGCTCATTAAAGCTGAAAAACGTCCATGTGTGCATGGACACATAGGCTAACATAGAGTGGAGTTTATGGGCTTTTACAAAAAACGCCCAAACGCCAATAAACTGCAGTTTATCAGCTTCAGTGTGCATGGAGCCTAAGGCTGTAATGGCTGAAAATCAGTGTTTCAGCCATTACAGCCTTAATCATGATATTCCCGCAGCACTGAAGATCTGTCATGTAATTTAGCAACAGTGCTGCTACCACTGCTAAGTGGCAGACTGCCGACTAATGCTTGTTTAACATCATCATTTGGAGGGTTGGGCATGCTAACTGGCCATATATGGCCAGTTTGCCCAATCATTAACTGCTGATAGTCTGGGTTTGGGTCAAACTCTTGATTAACCCAAACCTGAAGCTTATCCCTACTGAAGATGTTGACAAGGGGGTAAAGTTAATTAAATGGTTGTTGACTCCAAGTCTGGCTGCTCTATTCCAGATTGAAAGAAATGGTGCCAAATCTGATTGCAAATCGTATTACTAAAAAAATTACATTAGAAATGATGGGAAGCAATTAGTGGATAGTTTAATATTTTATTTGATTTTGTTAAGATGGCAGATGTGGAAGAAATTTTGTTTTTTAAATAATAGTGGCTAGATTTTGTGAGGCTTATTTAGGGGTATGAAATCAAAGGTGACTACTAGAATGTCAGCTTGTACCAGTAGTGATAACTGGAAAGGGCAGCCAAGGAATATGGGGCTTTGTAGAAAAGGCAGCTCTTATTCCTAATGCTGTACAAATGCAGATGCTAGACATGTGATTGTCTTGAGTTTAGAGGTCAGGTTTGTTACATATTGGTGGCCATAAAGATGTTATGTGTATCGAAGGCTGTGAAATTTCACATGCATAAATGTATTCCTGAGTATTATCAACCTACAAACAGTATTTGAAGCTGCCAAATCATTTTCCAGTGGGTGTATAACAAAAATAAATAGTTTGTGCATTGACTTCCATGGTACATTGTTAGTCTTGGTTCACACTGGGACGACTTGTCAGGCAACTTAGTCGCCTGACAAGTCATGCTCCATTTAGTGCAGTAGACCCTTTCTAATCTGAGTGACTCAAGTCCCTCCGATCTAGAAAAAGGTTCCTGCACTACTTGGGGGCGACATTGGAATGGCTTGCATTGACTTCTATTAAAGTATGCAATCTGCCCTGAAGTCATGTTGTGCGGGGCGGCTTCAGAGTCGGGTGACTTTCAAACCGCCTCATTGTGAACTGAGCCTTTCTCTGTTAATCCCCCCCACTAGCTTTCATTTGCCCAATGAATAACATTCAAAATACTAACAACAATGTACAATAGCTGTACCAACTCTGCTCTGAGCTACATCAACAACCTCATCCTAAAATATCACTCAAACTGTCCCTTGCCACCTCGGCCCATACTCCACTCCAGGATTTTTTCAGAGCCTCTCCCATCCTCTAGAACTACCTATCCCAATCCCTCTGGCTATCTCTGATTTTGTCTGCCTTTAGGTAATGCTTGAAAACAAATTTCTTCAGCCAAGCATATCGTACCTCTACTTAAAAATAGAATTGTTATATTCTCCTCAACTCATCCCCTAGCAATTTATTCATTTTTTTTTTTTTTAAACCTTTTTTTTTACATTCAATTGCTTCCTAGCTTTTAACCTAGGTCAAAACGGTAAGTCATCAAGGGCATTTTAAATTCTTTCATCTGCATGACAGGAGGATGGGCTTGCTCAGCTAAGCACATCCTCCTGTCTGTGGATGGCTTTCAGGAGGTAAACCATCTTTTATGGTCAACCCCAGTTAGGTTTTACAGCCTAAAATGCTTTTAACCTATCAGAAGCAAATAATTTGTATTTGCAAGGTCGTCCTCACTAATACTCTCAATATCTCTATCTGAAACAAATCTGATACAGAGCCAGTATATTTACCTGATTCTCGAGGGTCCACCAGCGGGGCACTTTAGAAAGTAAACTAGGTCTCTGACTCACTGCAACTACACTTCCAGTGCTTTCATAATGGAAATTACTGATAATTGCTAACTTTCAATTTAATTGCACTGCCCCTGGCCACAACTCAAGCTTTGATTTCATTTGGATATGGCTGCAGTATGACCATAGGGAGTGGTGAGCTAATATAATGCATCAGCAAGTAGAAATGCTGAAGGGGCATCAGAATTTGTATTCCATGCTGGAGACTGAGAATAGATGCTTTTTAATGTTGTGTTTGACTGGTAAATTTAATCAATGGCTTAACCTTAAAAAAATGAGTATCTACCACAGCGTTTAAAAGCAAAGTTGAAGATTCTCATCAATTCATTAATCTGGGTGCTTCTACAGGGTGCTAAGTAACAGGTTAGAGCAAACCAAGGTAATATTTGTCCATGCCTCCAGTTTCCTGGTGACTGCTTTTCAAAATCTATAGCACACAGATGGACACACTTAATTATTTCATTTTGTAAGGTCCAGTAACTACTACAGCTGCTTTTAAGCTTCAATAAAAAGCAGATTTTGTTAATGTGCCTCAGATGAACATCTGAACAAACAACATCATCTTATGTTTGCAAACCATGTGCCATTTCAGTTTTTATTGCTCGCTGACCTTACACCAGTTTGAGTAAGCATCTCTCTAATTATCTCTCATAAAGTCCATTGAGGGTACAGCCTAAATAACAACCGAGAGACTCTTACATGCCCCAGCGTAATTTGATGCAAAACAACTCAGATGTACTTCTATGCAAATAAGTAAAAGTCAAATATATAAATCCGTAGTGAATTTTATGTTATTCATTTCCTGATGACCTCATTGAGCATAAATACAGCTGGATAACATGACTTCCAACCAAACTCACTTGTTATTCGGTTGTAGACTGTCCCCATATGAATCCATAGGGTGTTCCCTATCAGAGTAATGATTAATCATCTCGGTGTAAGGTAACTGCTATGTACAAGGGATTGTTTTAGGATATGTTGTAACATTGCCATTGTACTTATTGTGATCCAGTTTAAAAACAATCTTGGTTTTGACTGCTGACAGCACATATGAGCTGTAAATTCTACCCTTTCCCGAGCAGCTCTATGAACACTGAATTTTGCCATATTAAAAGATATTAGAGCTGATGTAACAATTTTAACTGTTGTAGAATAAATACAAATCTGATCTCTTCTTCTAATATATTTAATAGGTAACTCCTTTTCTCAAACTTGGGGGTTAATGTATAAAGCATAGAACATGGGCCATCTCTGTTGACGAATCAATCACTGCCATTTAAAATGCATGGACCTTGAAGTTCTCCACCAAAGAATGTTTGGTGTAAATCAAATTTTTTGCATTATAAATGGACCCTTTAAAGTGCTTGTCCAGGCATTACTTAACCTCCGTCTACCACTTTAGAGCATATCTAGCATTCATTTTTACCATGTTCTCATAGTAAGAACATTTCTAATTACTTCTAGGGACATTTTTTTTTACCAGGTTTTTAAAATTCTTGCAGGGGCAGTGTCTGGGAATTAAATTCTTATTGGTGTAAACCTGACCCCCAAAACCACATCTTCCAACAAGTCTTTACCTACACATTGTTTTTTTGTTGGAAAAGAATACACATGGATTTAAAGCAGAAAGGGAAGACATGCAGAGATATGTAGTCCAGACGGCAAAGCTAGCAATGCTGTTTGGGTTTTCATTGCAGCAACGGCACTATCTTGTCAGCCTACACAGCTTAGGCGCACACTACATTTCTTGCAAACTAAAGCTGAAGCTTTGTTAAAATAATTTTGCTCATATAACTGTAGTCGCATCACTTCCCTGTGATGAAGTGCATCCCATGCCTGTCAGGCACCTGAATCCTGTACAAATCTTCTGTGCAGTGATCTCATGTCCTCTTCCTGCTGCTGAAAGTCTGGCAGTGAGGGAGTTAATAGCTCAGTCGTCTGTAAGCTGCAGACATAAAGATCCCAACCAGGGCCGGTGCTACCACTAGGCAAACTAGGCAGCCGCCTAGGGCGCACTGCTGCCTAGGGCACCCAGCCACTGGTGATTCTCAGCATCTGCAGGCAGCCATCGCACATAGTGTTAGATAGAGGCACTGTGTGTGAGGACTGTGTCCCGACTCCTGAATGAATGGAAGCAAGCAAACATTAATTGATGGGTGCTGGTGAGGCTGCATTTGATGGGTGCTTCATTAAAAAGGTGGGGTATACATAGCCAGTGGAAAGAGTACTGTTTTGCCAGTCAAAAGAAAGTATAAACATCCTTCATTTAAACTGACTTTCTCTCCTGCGCCAAGCGCATCCCCCTCTAGGCAGTGGCGACGGCTTCCACCGTCAGATTCCAGAGGAGATGACAGGGTCAGGCCCAGGCTCAAAGGAAGACCTGGAGCCGCAAGACTACAAAGCAGAATACTAAGACCTCTTCATGAAGAGGTGTCTCCCCTCACCAAGGTGGGGGAAGGACCTCGGCATTTCGCGGGAGTCTGGCAGAGGGAAACTCAGGACAGATGGGCTCTCTCCACAGTGACTCTAGGATACAAACTAGAATTTCGGGAGTTTCCACCACCTCGCTTTCTGCGAACAACAGTTTCCAAGGATCCATGGAAAAAACAATGGGGTGATCGTGCAGATCCCCACAGAAGAGTAGGGTTTGAGTTTCTATTCAGGCCTGTTTGGGTGCCAAAGCCAAATGGGGATGTCGGGCCCATGCTGGATCTAAAAAATCTAAATCGGTTCCTAAAAATTCGCTCATTTTGAGTGGAGTCTATCAGGTCAGTGGTCTCCATTCTACAAGGTGGAGAACTTCTGGCGTCCATCGACATCAGGGACGCATATCTGCAAGTCCCTATATTTCCTGCTCACCAAAGGTTTCTTGCGATTCGAAGTGGAACAACTGCACTTTCAGTTTGCGACCTTACCCTTCGGGCTAGCCCCAACACCACGGGTATTCCCAAAAATATTAGCCCCACCTCTAGCCAGGTTGAGGGCACAGGGCATAATAGTGTTGGTGTACCTAGACGATCTATTGTTAATAGACCAGTCAGGGACTTTCTTAAGGCAAAGCGTACGCATTACAACCAGTTACCTGGAAAGCCCCTGTGTCGCTATATAGAGCTGCTCCGGTTACCATCCAGCTATATTCCTCATTGTAAATGGAAATGAAACATACATAGTGTAATCCAGTTTAAAAGCCAAAGTTTATTGTATGCAAAAGGTTGCTACTCACATAAATGAAGGATAAAACAGCTCCTCAGTGTATGTGCTGATTACAGCGTTTGAATTCACCGCCGCCACCGTTGTGAGAGAGCGTTCACCATAGGCCACGCCCTACGCGCTCCAATGATGAAACGTATGTTTCATTTCCATTTACAATGAGGAATATAACTGGATGGTAACCGGAGCAGCTCTATATAGCGATACAGGGGCTCACACTGTGGAGGCGCATTAACCCCTTAAGGGGCAGGGGAGCTGGTGAGTGCGGAATATTGTCTTTATGCATGGAAATCGCACCGGTTGCAATCCAGGAATCCACCAAGCACTGAAGCACACTGTCACTTTTGTTCTGAATATAAAGGAACTTTCTGATACTAATTTCTGCTGTTGGACTGGTTCATCAATTTATATTTGTATTGTTCCATTTAGCGATTTTATACCTTTGGAGGCGTTATGATGGAAGTTAAAGTGTAAAGCACTGTATTTACATATTGTGGCACTTATAGAAGCACTTAGCACTTTTGTGATAGCATATACTGTGATTGTGGCACTTTTATAAGCACATAGCATTTTTTTGTGATAATATCAATTGTGATTTGCATAAATGCACATATGCACTTATTAACACTGTGGAAAGTGTGGAATATTGCAAAAAAAAATTTTCACCACCACATAGCATTTTTTAAATAACACAATTTGTGGTCTCTACAATACATTCATGCACGTTTCTTACTGCTATTTGCTAGCCATTATATATACTGCACATTTGGGATTTTTTATTTAGGTGTAAATTACAATTAAGCATTTTGGGTGATAGCATTCACTTTAGTTATACTTTTGATCTTAAATTGACCCCTGTAGGGACTAGGTGTAATAATAATAGTAGGCGAGTGCCATAGCTACCCCCTTAACATTTTTTACATCTTTTAATCCTGTTCAGGATGATCATATAAGGTAGTAGCAGCCCCTCCTTTTCACTTCTCTCATTATATTGTCTTGTTTACACGTTTTCACGTTTTGGTCTTCACCTTCTGTATGGTTTCATTTTTCTGATTAATTTTTAGCAACAATTTAGCTTCCATAGCGCACCGTACCCTCCTTCTTCCTAAGATGCCCATGGCAACTCTGGAGGATTTGCAGAGATTTCCAGCTCAGGTGGGCGAATCTGTCCACAGGACAACTATTAGTCGTGCATCCCACAAATGTGGCCTTTAGAGGCATGAGTTCACCTTCTAGCAGGAAAACGGCCCTAAACATATAGCCAGAGCTAAAATAGAATGGTTTAGATCATAGTCGTGTGTTTAAAATTCCAAAGTCCAGACCTAAATCCAATTGAGAATCTGTGGCAAGACTTGAAAATTGCTGTTTGCAGATTCTTTCCATCCAATCTGATAGAGATTGAGCGGTTTTCCAATGAAGAATGGGCAAAAATGTCGCCCTCAAGATGTGCAAAGCTGGTAGAGACATACCCCAAAAAACTTGCAGCTGTAATTGCAGTGAAAGGTGGTTCTACAAAGTATTGACTAAATACAAATGCACGCCACACTTTTCACATATTTGTAAAACAATTTTGAAAACCATTTATCGTTTTCCTTCTACTTAACGATTACGTCACTTTGTGTTGGTCTATCACATAAATTACCAATAAAATACATTACAGTTTTTTGGTTGTAACATGGCAAAATGTGGAAAATGTCAAGGGGTGTGAATACTTTTTCAAAGCACTGTATATTAACTGTTTTGGTAGACATTTTCTTATCTTATCACATAGAGCAGTGGTCATCAACCCTGTCCTCAGGGCCCACTAACAGACCAGTTTTTATGTAATACCTTGGGGACATGCAGACTAGAATACTGCAATCACTGAGCAGCAAACGATATCACCGGTGATGTATTTCAGTTATTTTGCAAACCTGGCCTGTTAGTGGGCCCCGAGGACAGGGTTGATGACCACTGCCATAGAAGATAATAGCCCGGATATGTCCAGCACAACAAAGAGAATGACAAAGACAATGACTTTAGTTCGCAGGAAAATAAGGCTGGCTGTGGTAGGTGCAGCAGGGTGTTACAGAAAGTGATCTGTCACCTATCTTTGGAAACAAATCATTTTAAAATTATGTGCAAAATATTTTTTTTATATGATATGCTGAAAGAATAATTCTTGTAAAATCTTTCCAAAATGGGAGAAATATATAATATCTCAATATGCCCCATATACTTGTTTCTATAATAGTAGGCACAGATTTGGACTCTGTTAACAAGATAATTTGGCATGATGTGTCTCTTTTACATTGGCTGTATCAATGTCTCCAGTAACACCTGGCTGAAATCATCAGTACTGTCACCAGCGTTTTCTGCCGGTATACAGTGAATTAAACCTTGAAAACTAGCACATCACCCAAGGCCAAATAATAATCCATTCTGAACACAGGATGCTCACTTAGGTTTTACTCTTATACCAAGATATGCAAGAATAGACTATAAACATATTTTTTAATACTTCTTTTGTTCTAATCTAAGGCATTTTCTGACAGTTGGCAGAAAAATACTACATGATATAGCTGGTATGTGTAAAAAGTTCAGTGAATGGTCCAATTACTTAACGGCAACATGGTTCAGGTGTGCACGCATGCACATGGCTATCCAGAGACCCGTTGAGAGGCGCTACCCAGTGTGGAGTACTTGTGACCATCAGGGTAAACCTGCTGTCAAATGTAGTCAGTGTGAGAGGTAGGATCACAGTGCAATAGAGAAAGGAGTTAACATCAAGTTCTGCTACAAATTGGGGAAATTGGTGACAAATACAGAATGGCACGGGCAGGCATATTGGCATACAGGTACGTCCAATCTTCAATGCCGCCCTGCCATCGCAAGCACGCCGCCGGAGGCGCGCTCGTGTGCCAGTCGGGACCCCCGTGAGTCCGGTCGCGGGTCCCGTGGACTCGATCGCTATGGGCATACACGCGATCGTCTCATGGGACGGCTGAATGGAGAAATGCCGTTGTAAACAGCATTTCTCCATTCTGCCTAGCAACTAGTGATGCTGATCTCTGCTCCATGTGATTGGAGCAGAGATCAGTGTTCACTAAATGAAAGCCCAGCCCCCCCACAGTTAGTAACACACCCCTAGGAACACTTAACCCCTAAACTGCCACCCACTGGTTAACCCCTTCACTGCTAGTGTCATTTACACAGGAATCACTGCATTTATATAGCAGTGATTGCTGTATAAATGACAATGGTCCCAAAAATGTGTCAAAAATGTCCGATGTGTCCGCCACAATGTCGCAGTCACAATAAAAATCGCTGATCGTCGCCATTACTAGTAAAAAAATAAATAATAAAAAATTATTAATAAAAATGCCATAAAACTATCCCTATTTTGTAAACGCTATTAATTTTGCGCAAACCAATCATCATCATCTCTTATTGAGATTTTTTTACCAAAAATATGTAGAAGAATACGTATCGGCCTAAACTGAGGGAAAATTTTTTTTTTTTAGATATTTTTGGGGATTTATTATAACAAAAAGTAAAAAATAATGCGTTTTTTTTCTAAATTGTCGCTCTATTTTTGTTTATAGCGCAAAAAATAAAAACGGCAGGGGTGATCAAATACCACCAAAAGAAAGCTCCATTTGTGGGAAAAAAGGACGTCAATTTTGTTTGGGAGCCACGTCGCACGGCCGCGCAATTGTCAGGTTAAAGCGACGCAGTGCCGAATCGCAAAAAGTGGTCTGGTCTTTGTCCTGCAAAATGGTCCGGTCTGTAAGTGGTTAAGGAGAACTGGGGGAATGGGAAGTATGTGCTTGAGTAACAGTCTAAAGCAGTGTTTTTCAACTCCAGTCCTCAAGGCGCCCCAAAAGGTCATGTTTTGAGGATTTCTTTCAGATGAAATGGCTGTGTTAATTACTAAGGTAGTCAAACTGATCAAATCACCAATGTAAAAAAATGGAAAGCCTGAAAAACAAGACCTGTTGGTGTGCCTTGAGGATTAGAGTTGACATACTTATCTAAAGTAGGTCAAAACATGGTTGTCACTTGTGCTAATAAAGGCCCCTACTTTCAAGGCTCTTGCTAAGATTGTGATCAGTCTAGCTGTAAACATTAATATGTTCAGCATGCAGAGTTGCCTGTTGCTGCCATTGCTGACTTCCTAAAATGCTCGCCTGGCTTTCATGCAGATGCTCCTAAGAGCCACTGTCACCTTGCCAGTTCAGGCAAAGGGACAGTGTCTTTTCAAAGGGAGTCGCACAACCCACAGATAATCACATTGCTAGATTTCCTCTGTTCTTTCCCCAGATTCAGCTGGAGAATAATACCCTGCTGAATAATGCTGCCATTTAAGGGGTAGCATGTGATCTTCCTTTTAGGCCTTAGCACTGTCGAAGGGAGTGAAGTTACTTTGTATAGACTTTTTATAGATGCTGTGACTTTGACCTCAACAGATAAGTATGCAGATGTGAAATTCTGATTTTCAACTGACTTGCGTTTGCTCCGTGCTTGGTCCTGGTCTGTGATTTAGAAGTGCTGCAGTGAGACAAAGTCTGTCATCTAGCATTTCCAGAATAAATCCAGCAATGCCAGCTTCTGTATGTGTTTGCTCTCTGGTTCGTCTGAGAAAGTACACATTGGAGGGCTTTTGATTCCCTTTTTCCTACTCCCCATAACCTTCTCATTGGGCCCCAAGCCCTATTCCATAGAAGCCAAGGTGTCCATATAGTATGCTGATGGGAAAAAAGCCTGTAGCTTAAAAGCAGTTAAAATAAATTAATCTATAGATTTAGGCTGTATGTGTACTATATGAACAGTGATTCTAGGTGTAAAGTTGGCTTTTAGTGAGCGGAGCCATGCAAATCATTTAATTTTGCCCAAATGGCCAACTACTGTATAAACGAAGAGCTGTTTATACTCCTCATCTCTAGATAGTGGGTGGAACCATGTACACCATTATCAGTGGCAGCCCATCCATTAGGGGCACCCGGGCGCTGCCACTCTCTACATTCCACCCCCCTATATGCAGTGGATAGATTCGTGCATAACATGAATCTATCCACGGCCACCGCATCCACCCCCTATTCATGCATCTGGCCCCTTTCAGGGCACCAGGTGCATGAATTAGAGTGGTGTTTTCTTAAGCACCTTATTAGAGCCAGAGGCTCTAATAGGCCTTCAAAATCAGGTGGGCCGGGTCGCAGAGGATGCGCTCCGATCCCACCCAGGTGTGTTACAACAGCGAATGAATATTCGCTGTTGAAACAATGATCATCAATCCGGCCAATCAGAAGCGGGTGTGAGAATCGTTTTCCGATTGGCCGTAAAGAGAAGACTCCCGATTGGCCATCAAGGAGGAGGGAGGAAACAGAAGCCGCCGCCGCCAAGGCCATGATAACCCAGAGAATGAGAGGCCGCAGGAGAACAGCAGTAGAATGGGAGGCCGACGAGCAGGGGAAGCCGCCGGTGATGGGATAAGTTCTACCGACTAAATTTTTTCTATCCTGAGATGCGGCACAATCCCCTTATATCTGTGATGTGTGATGGAATGAGACATGTGAATGCTTTGTTATAGGAATGCTTTACTGTGGTATGAACAGCTTCTATGAGAAATATGGATTAGGGCAAGTCCTGCAACATGAATAGGTATAAAGTCAATGTGATAAAATCCTATTTACTGGATAACTGTTTAGTAACGCCGATCACTCCTCTATACTTATATATGTTTTTATTTTATATCAGCACTTACATTTTCTATGCCGCAGATTTTAGAATTAAGAAACATTCCATGACAAATCATTATTTGGAAAGTGCCACTTTCATATCATATGTGGAAAATAGATCCCTTACCTCCGTGACATTCATAACTTTAATTGCCGCAAGCTGCCCTGTTTTAACATGCCGACCCTGTGCAAATGATAAAACAAAGTTTGATTAGAACCTTTATTTATAACAAATGATCAAAAGAATAGCAGGAGTACGTAATAGAATTCAGCTGCAGCCATTCCTACACTTTAATGCCAGCTCTCAGATCTCAGCTACGGAACAAACAAGCTGCAAATTTTCAAACCGAATAGACTTTGTTCAATTTAAAAGTAATTTAAACAATTGGTTTATATGTTTCCATCCGTGATTATGGGTGAAAAATGATGAAATAAAAGCAATTTATTTAATAGTTAACATATTTTAACAGGAAAAGGGCAGGATAGATCCTTTTGTTAATTTGTGTGTCAAATGGCTATTTAATGAATAGATAGCTTTCCCTTAATGCCAAAGTGTTGCTTTTCATATAGCTCCTGTGTTTATTGATTGAGGCCTTGCCATAAATGGGATTTTCCGAGCTGCATTAAAATCCTAATCATGACACAGGGAGAAAGATCCAGTTAATTTTCAGTAGCGAGTACAGGCACCTGAAAGTACAGCACCAATGTTTCCCGCTAATGAATGCTCTTCTCTGTGGCTGTTTTTTTTTTGGCCATTATCTGCATCATTTGATGTAAGTTATGGTTGGTACCTTTTTTCTAGCTGCTAAATTGAAAGCCACTGTCTGGAACTTTTCCATTCACCACCTAGCCTTTATCACATAAGGGGTTATGGGGAAATGGTCTTCTGTTTTAAAACCTTAGTATAACGAAAAGTAATTTTTTTGTTAGTAAAAGGTTAAGTCTCTTTAACCTTATACTGGTGAGTTCTTTTTTTTTTTTTTTTTAGATTGCTCCATATTTTCTGTCCTGGGGACACCAAGGGTATTGTGAATGAAATGTATATTGCTATAATACAGTATCTCACAAAAGTGAGTACACCCTCACATTTTTGTAAATATTTTATTATATCTTTTCATGTGACAACACTGAAGACAAGACACTTTGCTACAGTGTAAAGTAGTGAGTGTACAACTTGTATAACAGTGTAAATTTGCTGTCCTCTCAAAATAACTCAACACACAGCCATTAATGTCTAAACTGCTGGAAAAAAAAAATTGAGTACACCCCTAAGTGAAAATGTGCAAATTGGGCCCAAAGTGTCAATATTTTGTGTGGCCACCATTATTATCCAGCACTGACTTAACCCTCTTGGGCATGGAGTTCATCAGAGCTTCACAGGCTGCCACTGGCGTCCTCTTTCACTCCTTCAATGATGACATCACGGAGCTGGTGGATGTTAGAGACCTTTGCGCTCCTCCACCTTCCATTTGAGGATGCCCCACAGATGCTCAATAGGGTTTAGGTCTGGAGACATGCTTGGCCAGTTCATCACCTTTACCCTCAGCTTCTTTAGCAAGGCCGTGTTCATCTTGGAGGTGTGTTTGGAGTCATTATCATGTTGGAATACTGCCCTGCGGCCCAGTCTCTGAAGGGAGAGGATCATGCTCGGCTTCCGTATGTCACAGTATATGTTGCCATTTATCGTTCTCTCAATGAACTATAGCTCCCCGGTGCCGTCAGCACTCATGCAGCCTCAGACCATGACACTCCCACCACCATGCTTGACTGTAGGCAAGACTAAGTTGTCTTTGTACCCCTCCCTTGCCACCACACAGGTTTGACACCATCTGAACCAAATATGTTTATCTTGATCTCATCAGACCGTAGGACACGATTCCAGTAATCTATTTCCTTAGTCTGCTTGTCTTCAGCAAACTGTTTTTTGTGTATCATCTTTAGAAGAGGCTTCCTTCTGGGATGACTGCCATGCAGACCAATTTGATGCAGTGTGTGGTGTATGGTCTAAGCACTGAAACGCTGACCCTCCCACCTCTTTAACCTCTGCAGCAATGCCGGCAGCACTCATACGTCTATTTCCCAAAGACAACCTCTGGATATGGTGCTGAGCACATGCGCTCAACTTCTTTGGTCAACCATGGCGAGGCCTGTTCTGAGTGGAAGCCGTCCTGTTAAATCACTGTATGGTCTTGGCCACCATGCTGCAGCTCGGTTTTAGGGTCTTCAGGGAACATTATTATACAAAAATTAGGTTTGTGCTGAAAGTTAAGGTAGATTTGAAACTGAATAGAATTTAGTTTACCATATCGCTGTGTATTTTAAACAATTGTCATTTTATAAATAAAATACTTTTTCGTTATGTTCTTTAGACCTTATAGTACAAAATGAAGTATAATGTTGCATCCCATAATAGTGTAACAATAACTTATAAAATAATAATACCACACATTGTTTAACAAATTGTTTTATGATTTGGCAAACAATACTCCCCATTCTTGAGATATGGAACTAACCTACCAATTGGAGGGCAGTTAGGAGGATTTATTGTAGTGTGGGTAATGAGATCTAATTGGAAATTTTGCTCTTTGCACCATGCTTTTTAAATAAAGGTCTTTTTTATGTTTTTATGTTCTTTTTAGATGTATGCCAACACTAGCTGCTCAAATTTCCCAAGTGCTTCTTTGACAATTGTATCAATCCTTTGAACAACACACTTTTTTACGTTTCAGAGAAGCAAATAATAAGAATGACACCTCTGGTAAACACCGTAAAATGTATTAATATGAATAATAACTCTTTAAGGAAGAACAAAGTGGGACAAAATCTCTCAGGCAGGAAAAGGCAGAACACAAATATGTTTTGATGCTAGCAAGAGAAAAGGAAACGGTGAAAATATCCTGAACTATTAAACATTTTAGGTCTGTTGCACATTGTGTAGATCTCCTCTCATGGGGAGCCAGATGTTGTCTCTTTATGTGCCGAGATTATTTTTTATCTGTCAGAGCTACAAAGTATGCAACAATCGTACCTTGATAGTCATTATGTCACTGCAGCATAAATCATATTGAATACTTGACTTCCCCACAAGTGATTTTATTATAACATACTCTCAACAGATCACACGTCATGCGTCCCATTTAATACATGCTTGGCGAGTGTAGTACTGTAACTAAAGTTCAGTAGGAAAGGTCCAGATACAATTGGTTGTTGTACATCCTACAAGTACGGAAACCCGTGCTAGAATCTAAAAATACATTTTGGAAACTCGTTTTTTGCTAATGCAATGTTTTCCATGGCATGCCGGTAAGTAAATTTCCCAGCCAATGGATTTTGAAAACAACCACATTGCCTTTGTTGAATCAGAACACCTTGAATACAATTTTTGGCCTGGTCCTAGGCATCCTCTGATTAGGGGTTGTGACCCACAGGAGTTAGTTCACTAGCGTTCAGTAGAGAGGCTTTTAAAGGGTTAGCCCACATTAACCACTTGAACCTGACCAGGCCATTTAACTGCGTTGCTTTAACTGACAATTGCCCGGTCGTGCGACGCTGTACCCAAAAAAAAATGTAAGTCCTTTTTTTCCCACAAATAGCGCTTTCTTTGGCTGGTATTTGACCGCCTCTGCGCTTTTTTATTTTTTGTGCTATAAACAAAAAAAGACCGTCAGTTTTAAATAAAAAACTGTATTTTTTTACTTTCTTCTATAAAACATTCCCAATAAAAAAAAATGTAAAAAATCTAATTTATTAATGAATTCAGACCAATATGTATTCTGCTACATATTTTTTGAAACAATCCCAATAAGCGTATATTGATTGGTTTGCATAACGGTTATATCATCTACAAAATAGGGGATAGATTTAGGGACTTTACATTTTTTGTTTTTATTAGTAATGGCAGTGATCTGCATTTTTTAGCAGGACTGTGACATTGCGACAGACAAATATGACTCAGAGTGACACTTTTTGGGGACCAGTGACACCAATACAGTTATCAGTGCTATAAAAATGCATTGTTTACTGTATAAATGACACTGGCAGCGAAGGAGTTAACACCAGGGGCAATCAAAGGGTTACATTTTCCCTTACTGTGTGGGGCAGTGTTACACTGAAGGAAAAGATAGATCTGTGATTCAGCTTAGCTGAATCACAAGATCTCGTTCCCTTACTGACAGATCTGCCGTTTGCCTTGTTTACACAGGCAGACAGCTAATCCGTCTCTCCTGTGAACGATCGGCAGGTTGCGGAAGGCCATTGCGGCCGATGGACCACATCGGGAGTGGTGCTCCGGCGACATGCATGCGACCCCTTAACTACGTGCACGAAATCACGTACAGGTAGGTTATTTTGCGCACTCGGGCAGCCCTGCCACAGTAAATGCACGTGGGCGGTCCGGAAGCCATTAAGCTGATGTGTAACTTATTGCTGCATAAAGATTGTGTAGCGCACCCTCTAAAGAGCCTCAGTTAAACCGGGATCCTCCAGCCTGCACAGCCAGGCACACTGAATTTTCACACACATTCCAGAGACCGAACGGTCTGTGACTTTGTTTTTATGGTTTATTGAGGGTTGATAACTTGGATGGGAAATTATGGAATGCTCACGTGATTTCAGCAACAACATTTTAGTATCATCTTTCTGAACACAGTCTATATACAGCTTCCTTGACACTCCTCCTGCACTTTACTTGCTTGTTGACTCCAGCTGAATCACTGAAATTGATCTAACAGGCACAGTCAGATTTAGCAATAACCCTTTTTAGGCAGGAACTCGAAGCCCCTTGTTGTGTAGCAGAACACAGTGATCAGCTTGCAATCTTCCTCCTGTAGCTACTGATCCCAGTACCACCTCATATGGCACTGCCAACCCACCTGGCTGCAGCTGCCCATTTTACTAGCCCTCCAAGCTAACTGCACACAGTAGTCCTCCAGACTGACTCACTCTCTCCAGCCCACCTGGCTGACTCTGCAGGAGATCTCCTAGTAGTGTTGCTGTACTCACGCTGTCCTCACATTTGCTCCTGTGCCTCCAGGAAGGACGTCCTCCCTGTGTTGCTCCTTCCAGCACCACAGCCCAAGGTCGCCCCCCAACCCAGATTAGGGGAACCCTTGAGCACCACCGACAGTGTCCACAGAATTACATCCATCTCCATCTTCCACCCAACTGCCCCTGCTGGCATGACTCATGCCTATTTATGAGGTAAAGCCCCTTTGCTGGAGATAGGCTTAAGCCTTCATATATATTCCAAACAGCTCCTCCTAACCTCCACTTGCTAGCTCTAAAAGTTTCTACCACCTTCCAGACCAGCTGTCTCTCTGAACCCTGACCTAGATTCACAGCTCAGGCTTAGCCCTGAGTCTAACTAAATTGTCCTACACAAACCTACCTTGCACCTAGCACAGTACTAGAGGATGCTACTACACTTGTATCAATCAACACTTACTTCATTTATTTCCACTCTCTTCCTACGATGGCAAGATATGTGATGGCATGAACAAGAAATTGATGTAAAACTACAACTTTGCCAATTGAGCATGCTCTGCCTACATTATCTGATTGACATATATAATACAATGACTGGAGGTTTGGGTTATTAAAGCGGAACTTCAACCAAATTTCACTTGTTTGCCCCCCATCTTTACTAATTGACCCTTCATTGTTTTGGGTGGGGGGTACCTGGTTTAGACAGGTACCCGCTCCCACTTCCATTCAGATTGCTGCAGGTGAGACTTTTGCCCTGTACACATGATCGGACTTTCCGATGGAAAAGGTCCGATCGGATTATGTTGTCGGAAAATACGATCTTGTGTGGGCTCTATCAGACTTTTTCCGTCGGAAATCCCGATGGAAAAAGTTTGAGAGCTGGATCTAAAATTTTCAGACAAAAAATCCGATCTGACTTTTTCCGATCATTTGTAGAGAATTCCAACGGACAATGTGCCATGCTCTGATTAAATTATGAGACCAATGCTATTGGCTACTACCCTCTACGTAGTCCCGTCGTACGCAATGTACGTCACCTCATTCTGAACGATCTGATTTTCCGACAACTTTGTCCGACCGTGTGTATGCAACACAAGTTTCGGACAAAATCTGTCTGAAAAAATCCAACGGATTTTGTGGTCAGAATGTCCGACTGTGTGTACAGGGCATTAAGCTTTAATTCCCCAAATATCAGTATTGTGTGAACTTACAATTCAGGGTGAAGCCTCCCTGATTACATATGCAATACATTTCTTTTAAAAAAAGGAAAAGGACGAATCTTACTGTCTTGAGATTTCTAATCATCTGAACACCTACTTTGATATTAATATATCAGAGGACACCTCCCCTACAATTAAATGAGCCGCACACAAGGCTTCTGTCAGGGGGGCTTTTATTCAATTGGCCTCCAGACTCAAAAAAGCTTGCAATGAGTTGATATTTGCCAAAACCAAGGGATATGAAACTCTAGCTACACAACATAAATGCTCCCGTCCCCTAATCTATTTACAACAATGGAACAATCCCGCTTAGAACTTAACATTTGTCTCGATACGAATGCTGAGAAACAATTACATTTGGCAAACCACAAATTCTTCACCTGGCGAGATCGCCCAGGTTCCTGGCTAGCACACAAGCTTACCCCTAGACATGCACACTCGGTGCACCCTAAAATCAGACTTTCGGGAGGCCGTCTTTCTCAAGACCCCCCGGGATGCTGCTGCTCTATCCATCAGGGAATTCTTGGGGAATCTCCCCCTCCTGCCAATCGCGGAAGATCATGGGGACGTTATGGACCAGCCTTTTACATGTGAGGAGATCTGCAATATTATCACTTCATAAATCTCCTGGCCCTGATGGTCTTCCCAATCTGTACTACTAAAAAAAATTCCGAACTGACTCCACACATGGCTCTTTACTTTAATTCCCTGCAGGATGGAGGAACGGTCCCTTTGGAGGAAACTAAAGCCTATATTAGTGTTATTCCTAAACCCAATAGACAAACTACTGACGTTCTTAATTATCGCCCAATTTCACTAATAAATTGCGATTTAAAGATCCCTACGAAATTCTTAGCCTCTCTGCTTAATACTTTTTTAGCACAATATTTCCATAAGAATGAATCAGGATTTAAAGCAGGGCGCCAGACGCTCGATCAAATTCGTAGATCCATAACCTTGATTTCAGCGGTGTGCTCCAATTGGGATGCCCCACTGGCCCAGAAAATCCTGCACCTTTCATTAGACCTCAACAAGGCCTTTCATAGCTTAAACTGGAATTAACTTTTTGTTACTCTAGAGACCCTAGGGTTCTGCCCTACATTCCTCTCCTTGCTGAAGACATTATATAGTTCCCAAGTTTCCATTAGATGTTACAAATTGTCACTGTTCCTTGTTAAACGTGGCACGAGACAGGGTTGCCCACTCTCTCCTTTGCTCTTCACATTGGCACTAGAACCCCTGGCTATGGCGATTCACTCCCACCCTAACATTCGCGATATTGTGGACAACAGGAACATAAATGCACTTTATAAGCCGATGATGTCCTTATGTACATCACTAACCCTCAATTGACTTTACCGAATTTACTATCATTATTAGAGCATTTCTCACAACTATCGGGCTGTCTCTAAATTCTCAAAAAACAATAGCATTCAATGTTTCACTACCCCCTGCTATCATACAGACCCTTCAAAATACTTAGTTTTAAATTGACTCACCATTCCCTCCTTAAGAGTTCAATTGACTTCTTCTGTTGATACTATAAAGCTAATTACGCCCATTTAAAAAAAAAAAAAAATTAGGGAGGATCTTCGTTGCTGGTCAGGTTATTCTCTTTCATGATTTGACAGAATCCACTCCATCAAAATTACGTTTTTACCCAGGCTCCTTTATTACTTCAGAACTTTACCGGTGGCAATCTTGAGGGGAGACCTAGAACACCTGCAAGCTGAAGTTCTACGCTTCGTGTGGGGTAACAAAAGGCCTAGAATGCAAAAAGGAACACTTTATACACCAAAACCCATGGGTGGGCTTGGTCTCCCTAACCTGCAGGCATACTTCCAAGTAACCCAAATTGCCCAGTTGGCTTACAGTACTGCTAAAGGCTCATTCTCCCTTTGAGTCACTATTGAGACACTTTCTTGCCATCCAATTGCCATAGGATCGTTAATGTGGCTTCCTAGCCATTTACGTCCACCTATATTGTGCCCCACTCTATCACATTTTTTAGCAATCTGGGACAGAACGCGCCACCGCAGCCCTTTACCATCCCCATATACACCACTAGCTCCCATTTTTTGTAACCTAGAGTTCCCATCTGGCCTGGTGCCACAATTTCTTAATGGAGATCAAATATACACTTAGCAACATTTAAAAGACACTTTTCTAATGCCTCCTAGTGAAATATTCCAATACAATCAAATTGCATTCTTCGCCAAATCTAAACTTAACCTACTGGAGGGACCCCTTAGGCTCATAACATTTGAACTATAATGCCAAGCCAGGGGCTTTCAGAGGGGACATATATCAATAGTATACGCTTCTCTCACTGAGCCATATTCAAAATTTGCATATATGGACCAGTGGGAAAGGGACCTGAATCTTATCTTTGATCTAACTGATTGGCAGGACACAGTTTATAATCTATCTAAAAATTTCCATCAATAATACCCTTATAGAGGCCAGTTATAAAAGACTCTTGTGTTGGTACCTAGTCCCGGCTAGGGTAGCTAAAATGCACCCTTCTACCTCGCCAAATTGTTTCCGAAGATGTGGCCAGTTGGGGACAATGTACAATATTTGGTGGCAATGCCCCCTTATAACTAGGTTCTGGATTAGGATATTCAATTTAATAAATTTGGTAATGGGGGTAAACATTCGTAGGTCTCCAGAAACCGCTCTTTTTCACAAACTGCCCGATGAAGTACCCAGAAAATCAGTAAAATTGATCACTTATATATTGCTGGCAGGGAGTATTACATTTGCTGGGCACTAGAAACAGTCAGTAATTCCTCTTGATCATGTTAAATGTAAGCTCAATTGGATCATGATTATACTTTGCAATAACTCCAAGAAGTTCAACAAGATCTGGGATGCATGGATTGGCTATATCTCAATTCCGGGGGGAACTCCGGGTTGACCCTCTCCTCCTCCTCCTTCCATTTTTTCTTCTTTTCTTCTTTTCTTCTTCTTCTTTCTCTCCTTCCTTTTCCCTATTACTTACTTTTTTTTTCCTGGTATTTACATATATGATTCAGTTATTAGCTTTTGGGACCTTACACAGTAATGAGCCCTAAGATATCCTCAGGGATCACTGCTAGGATTTCTCCATCATCCCCCCTTTTTCCCTATATCATGCCCCTACTCTGGCTCTCCACTATTCACCATATGTGGTGGCATCCCTGATCATAATTGGGAAGTAATTGTTCAGTTCCATCAGTACTCAGATATATGCTATGCCTTTTGCTTTCTGATGTGTTGTTAGATCTGTTCTAATTATACCTCATATGTCTTTGTATTGCGATACTGACAACCCAAGATTTGAATTTTTACATGAATGCGTCTGTTTATACCAGACTTTGTTTCTTTTTTTAGTAAAAATATTCTTGGTGATGCCATATTTTTATGTGGTAGGCCTGTACTTAATTGAATGTGTAGCACCTGCTTAGTCCTAGGAAGAACCCCAGGCAACTTTGTGGGCTACATTTTCAACTCTGAGTGGAATTTATGGTTTGTAAGGCAAAAGGGAAATTGGACATTGGTAACTTTATTCTGTATTTTTGTTTTATTTAGCACAATAAACTAAGGACTAATAAGGAGAGATAGTTAGGGCATGGGATACCCAAAAACAGATCAAAAGGATTTCAGATCATCTGTTAACAGTCAACACAGGTTGTGAGCCTTTAAGCTGAAATTGTCAATCTCTAACAATAGACCAGTAAAAGCAAACAGATAGTACAGGTACCTACTAGTACAAGATGCTCCTTACATGAAGCAATCTTCCTGCTCCACTCCTTCTTGATGTACCCTTCAGCAAGATGGCATACATACTCTAGACTAGGGGTCTCCAATCTCCACAAACAAAGGGCTAGTTTTGTGTCACGAGGACCAGACTTTTCCCAATGAAAGTAGAAAATGTTCTGTGTCAATGGATGTAACCAATGCCCCATCATTGGTGTAAGTGGGAGGAATGGTGCCCCATTATTGTTGTCAGTGGGAGTAATAGTATCAGTAGAAGAAATAGTGCCCCGAGGGCTGGATAAAGGTAAGTAAAGGGCCACATCCGGCCATTGGGCCACAGTTTGGAGAATACTGTTCTACACCCTAAGGTCAGGTGCCTCTTCTAGCAAAAAAAAAAAGAGGCAAAGGACCCCTCCCCATGCTTCTCTCCAATATTTATATCCTTCCCCAGCTTGCACTATTGATGATATATATCCGCTAGTGATTTGCCAAAAATAATTCTGTGATATTCTATCTATTGGAGACTGGAGAGCACTTCCTTTATTAGAATCCCAATGAATGCAGTAACTATAGCAATCTGAACTCAGGTTGACTGCAGCTCAGCTTTACACTAAGTTTAGGCTAGAGACACTCCAGCTTAAGGCAGAGTCCTTACAATTTTGTATATGCATCTGAAAGAGCATTGTCTTAAAGTCTCCCTGTTGGCACTACATACCTTAACCTCAAACGTATTTCCTCTTCAAGACATAAGCCAGATTGCCTGCCTTTGTTCTTGTCAGATATCCTTTTAAAACAAAGCTTTCTGATTGAGTATCGATTCTGATTGTGATTCCCTGGTTCATGTGCAGTAATCCAGGATGAAGCAGCTCTGTGACAGAGTTTATCTATGAAATTGTCAGTCATTCTTTTGGATTGCTGGATCTAAACCTTTACTGTCACACAGTTGTAAAATGAAAGTTTGACTGAAAAAGATGTGAGTATGGAAAATTTACAGAATATAGTTGCTGTTTTGGAATATTTCCCCTTTTCCTAAGTACTTAATTCTGTAAAAATTACACTGATAATTTATACAAAGCACGTTGTACCTAAATATTGGATGATTGGATTATTTAATGTATTGCAGCATGACAATACAGTTATAGAGGTTGTCTATGGGAACAAACAATAGGGAAAAAACGCTCCTTTACACAGATGTGCTGGTGCTCAGTCATGATTTTCCTCTACGTTACTTAAGCTTTGAACAAATGTATTTTAATGCTGGACAGTGTCTTAATGATTTTCTGGTATCTGCAAAAAACTGAAGAGCTGAACTGCAATAATGTTTGCTCAGATATGTGGTGGTAATTGAAAATTCTAATGTCAAATTAAAAGGACTTATGAATTTGAGAGTTGTTTAAATGTCTGGTTATGTCAATTAAATCAAATTAAGACTCTAAAATACTAACTGCCAGCTGTGCTTCCCACATGCTGAAGTTCCCACTTCTGCTTCTTGTAAATACAGTGGTTAAATGTTAAGTTCTCTTCTAACACAGATGCCTGGTGTTTCTTTTGTCATGCTTATTACAAAGCAAGGAAAGACTTACTGAGAGTCACATGGTCCTCTATGGTTTCCATTAAGTTATGAACAACTGTCTTTATAGCAGAATGCAACCCATTGCTTTTTTTGCTTACATATAACAGGAAAGGTATATATCTTGGGGGTAGGGTTTTTTTTTTATGTCCCCATTGAGGAAATCGAATCTCTCTTTGCCCTTTGGCCATTGTCACTGGGACAGAAAGTGAGGGATCATTTAACATTTGGTGTCACTTGAACAGCAGTAAAGGAGATATCATTTGATGGATGCACCTGCTCTGGGGCTGCTATCAAGAGGGATTGAATAGGAAGAAATTAAAATGCTCTCATGTGGACATCAACAATTTAACTTTTCCACAGTCTATAAGTTAGGTTTTGGCTAAAGTTCTACTTTAAGTCCCACATCACCAGGTAGTTAACTGACTTAGCAGAGCTAAAATCATCAGAACATCATCTTTATTTTTACTTGCCCTACTACATTTCTTTTGTCCTCATATTATAACTCTATTCAGAGGTATGGCAGCTTTTTTCCCCATGGACCTCATTCTTATAAGTTAAATTTAAACTATTAGGATGTAAACTTTGCTGTTTGTTACCATGATACAATTGGAGGGGGATCAGATGTACACAGGGCCATCTACATGCACCCCTCTGCCCCCAAAGAAATTCAGAATTCATATATTTATATAGAATTCATATATTCATATTTTTATATATTTATGTATAATGTATTGTAACTGAGAATGCTGGGCATGTTCTAGGCATTGTAATTTGTACATGCTCAAATGCTTTGCATCTCCTCAGTAACATCACCACGCTGACGTCCACAGAGCGTTCCAGCCCTTTACCTTGATGCAAGATGGTCTCGACTGGCTCAACTTCCTTGCCAGTGCTGTACTTCTGGACTCCTCCAGTGTCCCCCACCATGCAGTGATGACCGTTCTATTGGATTTTATCATTAACGAGCCTTCCTTTGTTTTACATTATGAGTTTCTACAATTATCAGCTTAAACTATATTACAGTCTACACTTTGAGGTGCTTCTCTTTAGTCTCCGTTTGTCTTCACATTTATAGAGTAGGGGAACCAGTGGCTGGGGCTGTACCCTAGGCAGCTGCCTAGTTCACCTAGTGGTAGCGCCGGTCCTGGATACAACATTTCCAAGGTGTCAGATACTAGACTGCATTTGATTTCAGGCCCATTATAAAGACATACAGTGGCAATATTTAAAAGTTCTTCTTTAAACAGATGTATAACCAATCATTAAAATCCCATTAGTTTTCCACAAATTGTAAATTTAAGTCATTCTCAATATGTCTTGAACCTGCAATTTTCAATAAAGTAAATGCCTGCCTAACTTTAAAAATGACTCCTCCCCACTTCTGCTACCTACGCTGCCTAGCCTATGTTATAAAGTTCTGAATACCCACCCTTTTTCAGTCTGCTCCGACCTGATTATGGTGTACAAATAATTCAGTGCTGCCCTTAAAAGATAGTAGTTAAAACGGCAAATTAGATAAATAGCAAAATGAAAAGAACAAATAGTGTAGCGCTTAAATTATAACGTGACACATAAATAGGGGCAGTGAACCCAAATAACACATGAATAAAGTTAAACACAAATTCCTATATATATATATATATATATATATATATATATATATATATATATATATATATATATATGTATATGTGTATATATATAATATATAGAAAATATGACCCCGTCCATGAGAGCCAAAACCCTGTGTGCTTGCAGTGAACCAAAACAATTACTTTAGGTTTGGAAAGATGACGCACCAGTGTGCGTTCCGTGCCTCACTTCCGCCATGTATAATGAAATCCAAGTCTTTCTCATCTCGAATGGTTGGTGGAACGCAAATGCGTCCCAAACCTCTATATGGAGAGCTACCGGCACATATGCGTTCGTCCGGGATGAAGCAAACATTGGAGAACATGTGATGGCGCAATGATGTCAAGCACCTCAACGGCTCAACAGACTTGCACAACACGGATGGGAAACATGCTACGCTCAACAACAAGAGGCTCTCACGTGACACATTAGTGTCATATACTGGAGGAATGTAAACAAAAAAAGGTGGTAAAAAGCATATGTCAACAGCCTCATCCAAATGAAAAACGAGGCTCCATAATACCACAGAACCTAATCACAGTTTATTAAATGAAATCCATATATCATGACACATGGATTTAAACCTATAAAAATAATTATTAAAAAGGTGACAACATAAATTCACCTATAAAAAGCTCTATAAAAATAATATAGAGAGATCTACCAAAGTGGTATAAACAGAGATATATACTGTATTAAGATAGCTCATTGTTCTAAAATTGTATTTATCAAATGAGCATATCACTATATTATTCAAATGGTCAACATTAATGTAATAGCAATGACCTTATAAAGGGAATTGTTAAATACAACCGTGGAAATATACACATAATGGGAATGAATAAATGATTAAATTGTATTTTATGTTTATCTATACACATGTGGAATGGACACTCATATGCGATCTTATCCATACAACCAAAGTCCAATATAATCAAACTCCAATACAATATAAGAGAGAGAGGGAAATGAAAAATGAAATAAAATGTAATGAAAAAATGAAAAAGCGAGAATATTGGGAAACATAATGAGATGGAAATAAAGAAAAACAAGACCCTAATATAATACCTATGCTTTATTAATAAGAGTTGATATCCCACTCCACGTTCAGGCCGAATGGGCAATAGGATTGCAACTCATAGATCCAGAAGGTTTCTAATTGTGAGACACCTCTGGTCATAGCCCCACCCCTCCAAGAGGCGATATACCTGTCTATCACCAAAAATTGTGCACCCGTAGGGTTACGATTGTTATGTAATTTATAATGCCTTGGAACAGTATGTTTTGTGACTCCACTTTTAATCAGAGAGAGATGTACGGAGACTCGAATTGAAAAAGTACGGCCTATGTATTGTTTACCACATGGGCAGGTAACCAGGTATACTACGTACTTGGTGGCAGCTGTGTAAAACTGTTTGATGGAATATTGCTTGTTGGTAACAGAAGATGTAAGATCAACAGTTTTGCGTCTTACTCCTGTCTTGTGTTGACACACAATACATTTTCCACATGAGAAAAAAATGGTCAATTCATGGAAAAAAGACTGGCGGGCAGGAGGGTTAATAATGTTAGGAGCTGTTCTGCTTTGTAAAGAAGTGGCTCCTCTAAAGATGACTCTTGCTTGATCAGGCAAGGACGGATTTAAAATCTGGTCACTTTTGAGGATGCCCCAAAGTGTGGCAAAAATAGCCTGAATCTGACGATGTGGGGTGGAAAATGAAGTCATGATAGCCCACTTGAAACTGTTGTCAGAATCCTGTTTAGGTCTAACTACCAGTAAAGACTCTCTACTTACTTCTAATGCATGTTGAAGTTCACAATCAACCTCATCAGGATTATAACCTTTATTAAGGATCCTGGTTTTCAATATGTTGGCCTGTACTTTAAAAGTCTCCTTATCTGTACAGTTTCTATGTAGTCTTAGAAACTGGCAACGTGGTACAGACTGAAGCCACGACCGATGATGGCAACTCAGTGTTGGAATGAAGGCATTTCGGTCTGTCGGCTTGAAATGTGTTTCAAATTCAAACTTTCTGTTTTTGATTCTTATCTCCAGGTCTAAAAAGTTGATCTGATCAGTACTTGCAACACAGGTCAGGGAAATGCCTCTGTCATTTTTGTTCAAATGATCAAAGAATGACTGCAATGATTCTGCACTGCCATTCCATAGGAGGATGATGTCATTGGTGTAATGTGCCCACAAGACTAATGAAGAGGTCTCATGGGCATAGACTACATCCTCCTCCTATTTGGACATGAACAAGTTAGCAAGGCTTGGGGCAAATTTAACCCCCATAGCCACACCACGGAGATGGAGATAATATTATTGGTTGAACCAAAAATAACTGGTTGCAAAATCCAATAACTCAATTATAAATTTACGCAGGAAAGAAGCAAGAGATGGCTCTTTATCTAGAAAGTATTGGACGGCCTCAATACCCCTTTTGTGTGGTATACACGTGTAAAGGGAGGCCACATCAGCGGTGGCCATGATGTAATCACCCTGTATGTCCAAACTCACCAATAACCTAATGGTGGCCCCAGTGTCTTCAAGATGAGATTGTGTCTGTCTAACAAAAGGTTGTAAATAAAAATCTATATAGTGGCCTATACGAGAAGTGACTGAATTGATGCCACTCACGATAGGCCGTCCGGGGTGAAGTGGGTCTTTGTGAATCTTGGGCAAATAATGAATGTTGGGAATTCTGGGAACTAAAAACTCTTTTTTATTCAAAATCTTATTGTCAGAACCTTTTGTAACAATACATAGAAGTTTATTTTTATACCAAAGGGTGGGATTTTTAGGCAAATCCTTGTAAGTATTAGGTTAAGATCCTATACATCTCTTCTTCATATTGGTTCTTGTCTAAAATAACAATATCCACCCCTTTGTCGACCGGATGTATTACTAAATCCTTTTGTTGACACAAGGACTTGAGACCGATGCCGGGCACAGGTTGTTTTGCTCCCACCCGATTATTGTATTCTTTAGAACCTTTAAAAACCCTCTTGGTAATTTATATCTACCACTGCATAGAAAAGTTTACAGAAAGTTACACAGCAGAAAGTAAAAAAGTGAGACCTACAAGCAAACTGTATTAAAAATAATAGGGATACATTTACAGAAAAAATACTTCTCCTGCTTCTAGGGATGGAAAGAAATCGCAACCATACTCCCCCCCCCCCCCCCCCACAACGAGTTTCCATTCAAACTATCTAGTTGGAGGGAATAGGCTGCGTGTGATCTGTTATATAAACTATGGTATGATGTTAGTAATCATTTTCAAAACTTCATAACTGTTGCCAGTTAAGAGTTATGGATCCAAAAGTGAAAGGGTAATCGTTTCAACCGTTCTGCTATGCGTAGAGTCCAAACTTCACCAGAAGTACAAGAACTGGTATTACCATAAAAGAGCCCAGGATTACAAACCTTATCTTATCATAAAACCAGCATGTTGAAGGCTAACTCTACCTTTTGTACCATGTTACATGTCACACTTGTATTTTGGGTGTATCATGGTGCAATTAAGACCCCCCCAAAACTGCTCCACAACCCCCCATGTGACAGTATGCAATGGTTCAGCAGCTGTTACTTATGAAATGTATTCAGAGTTCTGTAAAGGAATTAACTGCCATTCCTGTCTGCCACTGCCGCAGATGAACTTGTAGTTCTCAATGGAACATGATTGTGGTGATAACCACCCTTGTAGTCCATTGACAATTCCTCCAGCTCTCTGAGTGAAAGTCCATACTTAGGTATGGGCATAGAGCAATGTGGATGAGTCTGCAGATTGTGGCTGAAATGTTTTACAAAAGAAATACAGTAAATGCACATTTTTTTTGCTGCAAATATATGTGCATTATTTTTCGGTAATCGGTGGACTTGGCTTTTAAATAATTTGTATCTTTGCACTGCTTTTTCAGAAGGTTTTATATTCATGCACTGCATGATATGGAAGTTATGAACTATTGCATTTCTCCAGATTTTTTTTAAGCTTGCATTACACACATCTATCACATTGTAAGGATGCAGAAAACGGTTGAGCTATTTTTGATGCATAGTGCTTTTGCAAACAAAATGACATTAATGACATTCATTTAGGATTTATCTCTACTTTTAAGAAAATTTGTTCTAATAAATATGAGCTGCTATTGCTGACCTTTCATTTTGGACACGCTATTTACTTATGCTTACCCAATGGTCTTTCCGAGTCACTAACATGTAAAAAAGATGTAGATCAGGATTTCTGACTTTTCTCTGACTTCCCATACTGCGTACTTGTTTAAGGTCATTAACTTTGTTATGCATGGAATTTATCAATATGATAGTCGATAACTAACATTTTCAGAAGAGGGGTTAGCAATGGAAGAAATTGTATTTCTCTCAACATGGGTGTCAATTTAGGACCCATTTATACTCCTCCATAGGTGTAAATACATTTTGATTTGACACATGTTCATTTGAGACAATCTAAATGTTTAGATGATCCATTAGTGAACACAAAAAAATGCTTAAAATGTCTGACTTTTTTATTTCATAGCAAACATTTTTATGAAAATTTGTTTTAGGCTTTAGAACACCTTACAGCTTTTTATGGCTTATGTTCTTACTGGGGAGAGTCATCCTTTATTTCTCCTGGTGATAAGGCTTGAAAGCTATGAATAATCCAAATTTTAGGTGGTCATCAGTACTGGAAAAAAGTAGAAATCTTCTAATCGTGATGTTCCACTGTAAACTTTCAACTTATTTTGTAGAGATTTTGCTTCTTGCTTTCTACTGTATCCATGGGACAGAAGGCAAGAATTGTTTCCAGAGGGATAGACATGGTACGAAAAACTCATAGGTTTAAACTACTGTATATCCTATTCCATCCAAAAAATACAAAATAATGTTTTTTTTGGCTTTACATACAATTTAAATAATGTTGTATGTATCTACATTGCTCCAGTGCCTATTCTGTGTATGTCTTATGGATCTGAGCACAGAAAGTCGAAATTCTTTTGTATAGTGCCCTTCCATTTCACTCATTTTGTCCTAGTGCTATTATATATACATGTTGGTATTTGTCATTTTTCTATTGGAAGGTGAGGGCCAGTTAAGCAGACAGGCATCATTTTGATACAATTCCCAGCTTGAACATCAATTGTAATGTACAGTATACTAACCAATAAACCTTTGTTTTAAATGACAAGGATATGAAGTATGTTAAAGCCCATAGCAGTTCAGACATACAGCAACTCTGTCTCTTATCTATATATTGTTGAGATACAAACAGAAAATTGTGGTGTTCCACCCGTCACATTGTAACAAGAATCCACAAGTTCCAGAGGTGAGACATTTGAAGAAGACAGACCAATCACTCATTCCCACGATTCCCTTTTCTATAGATAAGTGAATACAATTGACTATCGACTTAAGAGATTTTCCAACATGTCAGAGTCACTCCATCAATAACAGAAGAGTTAGTTAATCCTCTATAGTTAACACCTTCATGGTTCTGTTATAAATGATTATTGAATCTGGGGAATTGAGATTTTTTTTTTCATGGAAGAAAGTGTGATTTTTGTCTGCCTTTCATGAATTGTAATTCTTTTTTTAACCACTTGTTGACCCACCACTGTTTATATACACGGTGGCAGGTCAGCTCAATAGCGCAAGCCTTCGTACTCGTACGGCGGTCTGTAGTTGTGACACTGTGGGCACGCATGCCTGCTGAACACCACAGGAGCGCGGCCACGGGTACCATGGACTCTATGTCCGCTGGCGGCCTGCAATCATGGTACACAGAGGCAGAACGAGGATCTGCCTATGTAAATAACGCGGATCCCCATTCTGACAGGAGACATCATAGAGATCTGCTGTTCCCAGTGATCGGGAACAGCGATCTCTGTGGTGTTCCAGTGAGCCTAGCCCCCACACAGTTAAAACACACTCAGGGAACACAACCACTTGATCACCCCTAGTATTAACCCCTTCCCTGCCAGTGTCATTTATACATTGATCAGTGCATTATTTTAGCACTGATCAATGTAATAATGTCACTGGTCCCCAAAAAGTGTCATTTAGGATCAGATTTGTCCACCGCAATGTTGCAGTCCTGATAAAAATCGCAAAGCACCACCATTACCAGTAAAAACATTAAAAAAAGCCCTAAAACTTTCCCATAGTTTGTAGACATTATAACTTTTGCACAAACCAATCAATGTACAAGTTTTGCAATTTTTATTTTTACCAAAAATATGTAGAATATTATATATTGACCTAAACTGATGACATCTTTACATATTTTTTTTTGGATATGTATTATAGCAGAAAGTAAAAAATATAGTTTTTTTTTTTTTCAAAATTGTCACCCTTTTTTTTTTTTTTTTGTTTATAGCACAAAAAATAGAAACCTCAGAGGTGTTCAAATACCACCAAAAGAAAGCTATATTTGTGAGGAAAAAAAGCACATTGATTTTGTTTGGATACAACAACGCACGACCACGCAATTGTCAGTTAAAATGACGCAGTATCGTATCGCAAAAAATGGCCTGGTCATTCAGGGCGTAAAACCTTCTGGGGTGCTGAAGTGGTTAAGATTGGATAGGATTCTCTTAAAATGTATGGTCAGCCAAAACTTGTTATCCTAGCTTTAAATAGAGTAGGAAGGATTAGAATTTCTGTCTGGTTTTTACCACTATCCCTTACTCAGAGAAAATTACTCTCACTTCCTATCCTGCTGACAATGTTTTACCAGACAGGAAGTAAAGGAATTTTCCAACAACAGTGACAAAAATACAAATGCTTTTATTTAGTAGGGTAGACGGAGGATATAACCCTCTGTTACAATTTCTGTCTGTTGAAACCATAATTGGCAAAGCAGGAATTGAAAGGAAATGGAGCTCCACATTACAGTAAGAAGCCAACAGGGATTTTAATCTTTTCCACTTTATCTAAATCTAGAAAATTGTTTTTGGCTTGACATACACTTTAAATAAAAACATCAAAGCAATATAGTTTTTATGCATATACTAGCCACTTGATTACCCAGTAGTGCTGAATATGCCTTCCAAGAGGGTTTAAATGCATCGTTAATAGCATTCTTTATAGTGTATTTTAACTAGAGTGTTTTTGGAGATATTAGTGTTTTCTCTTAAAATAGTTTTGACTATACATTCATAGTTTTATGTGTTAGCTAGCTGTTCTTTTTTCAATTGTAGTAAATGTAGATATTAGCTAATACCATCACTCAACAACCTACTTTAAGCCCTGGTTCACATTGGTGCGATTTGACATGCAGTTTGACATGTCAAATTGGCAGCAATTGCCGGCAATATCACTGTCCTAATCGGTGCGACGCCGCACTTGCGGCACCACACCAATTTCAAAAAGTAGTTTCTGCACTACTTTTTGCGATTTCGGGGTGCGATTTTTCTATTGACATCTGTGCAGAAACCCACATAGATGTCTGTGAAATTGCAACCGAAATTGGGACTGACATGCAGGAGTGAATCAGTTGAACTCGCACGGCTTCATCTCCTCAGTGTGAACCTGGGCTTAAGTAAAGTAGTATAAAAAATACTGTGTCGCCATGATCGGTCTATAATTTTAACGGTAGGTTCATTTTAACAGTGAGAGACAGAACAACAACAAAAATATCCAGAAAAACACATTTCAAAAAAGTTATAAATTGATTTGCATTTTAATGAGTGAAATAAGTATTTGATCTCTTATCAATCAGCAAGATTTCTGGCTGCCAGGTGTCTTCTATACAGGTAACCATCTAAAATTTAGGAGCACTCTACTAAAGGGATTGCTCCTAATCTCAGTTTGTTAGCGGTATAAAAGACAGCTGTCCACAGAAGCAATTAGATTCCAATCTCTCCACCATGGCCAAGACCAAAGAGCTTTCCATTGATGTCAGGGACAAGATTGTAGACCTACACAAGGCTGGAATGGGCTACAAGACCCTAGGGTGACAGTTGGTGCGATTATTCGCAAATGGAAGAAACACAAAATAACTGTCAATCTCTCTCGGTCTGGGGCCCCATGGAACATCTCACCTCATGGAGTTTCAATGATCAGTAGATTGGTGAGGAATCAGCCCAGAACTACACAGAAGAATCTTGTCAATGATCTCAAGGCAGCTGGGACCATAGGCGCCAAGAAAAGAATTGGTAACACACTACGCCGTTAAGGACTGAAATCCTGCAGCGCCCACGAGGTCCCCCTGCTCAAGAAAGCGCATGTACAGGCCCATCTGAAGTTTGCTAATGAACATCTGGATGATTCAGAGGAGAACTGGGTGAAAGTGTTGTGGTCAGATGAGACCACAATCGACTTTGGCATCAACTCAACTCGCCGTGTTTGGAGGAGGAGGAATGCTGCCTGTGACCCCAAGAAAGCCATCAAACATGGAGGTGGAAACATTTTGCTTTGGGGGTATTTTTCTGCTAAGGGGACATGACAAATTCCCTGCATCAAAGGGATGATAGACGGGGCCATGTACCATCAGATCTTGAGTGAGAACCTCCTTCCCTCAGCTAGGGCATTAAAAATGGGCATGGATTGGTATTCCAGTGTGACAATGTCTCAAAACACACAGCCAAGGCAACAAAGGAGTGGCTTAAGAAGCACATTAAGGTCTTGGAGTGGCCTAGTCAGGCTCCAGACCTTTATCCCATAGTAAATATGTGGAGGGAGCTCAAGTTCCGAGTTACCAAATGTCAACCTCAAAACCTTAATGATTTGGAGAGGATCTGCAAAGAGGAGTGGGACAAAATCCCTCCAGAGATGTGTGCAAACCTGGTGACCAGCTACATGAAACATCTGGCCTCTGTGACTGCCAACAGGGGTTTTGTCACCAAGTACTAAGTCATGTTTTGCGAAGGGGGCAAATACTTACAGTATTTCACTCATTAAAATGCAAATCAGTGTATAACTTTTTTGAAATGCGTTTTTCTGGATATTTTTGTTGTTCTGCCTCTCACTGTTACAATAAACCTACCATTAAAATTATAGACTGATCATTTCTTTGCCAGTGGGAAAACATACAAAATCAGCAGTGGATCAAATACTTTTTCCCCTCACTGTATGTGAAGTATACCAAAAAGAAGACCTCTGATGTAGCATGGCCCCATCTATTCTGCCTGTTTTTTCCTCCGTGCCAGGCAATGCACGACCAAAAGCTCCATGAATGTGAGCCAAGTTGTACAGTGGAACACAGGCACCTAGAGACAAATAAAAAGTACATACCACAGTTGAAATCCATGCAATGTAGAGTGACACTGCCTTGGCTCTGGGCATTTTTTTTTCATGTATACTACATCATGCCCAAAAGAGTTGGTGGAACACACAATTGTTTTTTGTTTGTTTTTCTTTAAAGAAAGATGTACCTATGCTTTAATAGCTGTTGATATAGGATAACATGGCCATGTAAAGAGAGGGTATTTTGTTTTAGGTTGTGTTTGCAGCTAAACTTTTTCCGGATATATAATGCAGTCAGCCACTGCAGCGACGCCTTCACAATCCTAGAATTATCATACAAATCGTATCTCTGTGGTGCTGTACATTATGAAAAAAGAGCCTCCATTAATTTTGCTGCATCAATGTGCATTCTGAAGCACACAGAAATGATAGGTAAAGCAGGTAAATGCGTGTAATGTGTGGGGGGGGGGGGTTCTGCACTTGAAGTTTGTGGAAACACCAGTTGATCTGCTTTTAAAAATGTGTTGGAACACAAATAAAAGACCTAATTAAAAAAAGGGGGTTTCAGCATTATAAAATACATATAGGAAAAGTGCATTTAAATGAGGCCAGCATCAAAGGGACGCCAGCCTCCATCCCTGTCAGTAGTTTGTAAGGAGAGGAGAGAGATGGGACTTTGAGTGAAGCACACAGTAGTAAATGGATTGGTCAAGTGACTAAAAAATTTAATTTATTTATATTTCACAAATCATACATTGTTTGCAAGTATTTCGGGCAACAAGCCTCTAAAAAAACACTTGGGGCAACATGCCTTCGTACAAAGTAAATCACAGTTCAATAAATAAACATATATTGAGTAGTCTTGAGACCTTAGTTCGTAAGTAAATTAACCAAACGACAACAAATAAAAATTTCTAAATATGAATAAAAATTCAGATTATGTAAAAATTTGATATTCCATGATTACAATAAAAAGAAGGTAATAATTATTTTTATTGTAATCATGGAATATCAAGTTTTTACATAATCTGAATTTTTATTCATATTTCGAAATTTATATTTTTTTATCGTTTGGTTAATTTACTTACTAAGGTCTCAAGACTACTCAATATATGTTTATTTATTGAACTGTGATTTATTTTTTACGAGGCATGTTGCCCTAAGTATTTTTTAGAGGATTGTTGCCCGAAATACTTGCAAACAATGTATGATTTGTGAAATATAAATAAATTAAATTTTTTAGTCACTTGACCAATCCATTTACTTCTGTGTGCTTCACTCAAAGTCCCATCTCTCTCCTCTGCTTACAAATTATAAAATACATGTTAAAACACTTCGATGTGGTTATTTACGTCACGTTTATCTCGATCACTCTCATCAAAAACTTGTGAAAAGTCTACACTTTCTTTTTTAGCAATATATCGCAAATTTTCTTTCAGCTGATCTGCAGTAATGGCAAAGGAAAAAAAAAATCTATTTCAGCAAATTGCATGAAGGGCAATTAGCTCCATTTCCCTGTTGCACAATAAAAGAGCTAACAACCACTTGTTTATATTCACTGATACTGGTCTGAGGTTAAAGGCAAGTCATGAGAACTTTTATACATAGCAGCTTAATTGTTGACCACAAACTGAATATAAACACTAGCAGATGGGCAAAGAATGTTTTACATCGCTAAATGCAGTTATGAAACTCGCAACACCAGATCTATAGAACAAAGAGCACTAGAAATTTAATTCAACATTTAATTAGGCTATAATGATTAAATAATGATGTGACCTACTTCATAAAAACCTCAAAGTGAGTTGCCTGTTAGTGGATCCATTAAAGGGACTCACTACAAATCAAAATGCATCTCTCAAAATTAGGGACTATTGTAAAGTGCAGTGGTACTCTACTATGCTATGTCACTCTACGCTATGAGCGCATACCCACTAGGCTCTTGGCTGCATCCAGTATGTATTTGGCCAGAGTTGGTACCCCTAGATTCCAACATCTGTGTCCAGGCTCAGTTAATAGCATTGATTAAATGTAATCACTTGTGTGAGCATTTACATGTAATCGGCATTGGTGCTAGTCATCGATTTGCAACCAAAAAGCACCTACCTGTGCCCCTCAGATGTCAGGCCCTTAGACTGTATACAATTACTTAGTTGTATTAGGCTTCATAAATGTTTAATTTGGAACCATTTGTAGGGACTGGTGAGGAAAAGCCTGGCCCGCACATTCACTGGCACTAGTTTGGAAGTGAAGGCATGCCGTTCATTGGACGGGGGCAGTACCAGCATACCTTAATCTCCTTTAGCTGCAGTTGCAAGTGCTGATCAAAGGACAGTGTCATGGTGAGGATCACTTAACAAATTGAACACCCCTTCCTTGGAGCCTTAGTGTTAGTGCTCAGAATCCTCTTATAAAGGCCACATTATAGCTTCCTGGGCATTCAGACTAAACATACTCGGCTGCCTTTTTCTTAGATTCCTGGCTTTTTAGACTAGTTTTATAGCCTTGAAAAAGTATTCATACCCCTTGACATTTTCCACATTTTGTCATGTATTTTATTGGGATTTTATGTGATAGACCGACACAAAGTCGCTCATAATTGTAAAGTGAAAGGAAAAATTATAAATAGTTTTCAAATTATTTTACAAATGAAAATATGAAAAATGTGGTGTGTATTGGTATTCACCCCCCCCCCCCCCCCCCCCCCGTGGAACCAGTTGTTTTCAGAAATCACTTATCTTTTAGAGTCCACCTGTGTGCAATTTAATCTCAGTATAAATATAGCTGTTCTGTGAAGCCCTCAGAGGTTTTTTTTAGAGAATGTTGGTGAACAAACAGCTTAATGAAGGCCAAGGAACACATCAAACAGGTCAGGGATAAAATTGTGGAGAAGTTTAGGTTATTAAAAAAAAAAATATCCCAAGCTTTGAACATCTCAGGGAGCACTGTTCAATCCATCATCCAAAAATGGAAAGAGTATGGCACAACTGCAAACCTACCAAGACATGGTCATCCACCTAAACTCACAGGCCGGGCAAGGAAAGCATTAATCAGAGAAGCAGCTAAGAGGCCCATGGTAACTCAGGTGAGAATCTATTCACAGGACAACTTAGATTCATGCACTCCACAAATCTAGCCTTTATGGAAGCGTGGCAAGAAGAAAGCTATTGCTGAAAGAAAGCCACAAGAAGTCCCATTTGCAGTTTGCGATAAGCCATGTGAGGGATACAGCAAACATGTGGAAGAAGGTGCTCTGGTCACATGAGCCCAAAATTTTACTTTTTGGCCTAAAAGCAAAACACTGTGTGGCAGAAAACGAACACTGCACATCATGCCCACTGAGAAACATGGTGGTGGCAGCATCATGTTGTGGGGATGCTTTTCTTCAGCAGGCACAGGGACGCTGGTCAGAGTTGATGGGAAGATGGATGCAGCCAAATACAAGGCAATCTTAGAAGAAAACCTGTTAAAATCCGGAAAAGACTGGTGCAGAGCTTAACCTTCCAGCAGGACAATGACCCTAAACATACAGCCAGAGCTACAATGGAATGGTTTAGATCAAAGCATATTCATGTGTTAGAATGGCCCAGTCAGTCCAGACCTAAATCCAATTGATAATCTGTGGCAAGACTTGAAAACTGCTGTTCACAGATGTTCTTCATCCAATTTGACAAAGCCTGAGCTATTTTGAAAAGAAGAATTTGCAAAAATGTCACTCTCTGGATGTGTAAAGCTGGTAGAGACATACCCAAAAAGACTTGCAGCTGTAATTGCAGTGAAATGTGGTTATACCAAGTATTGACCCGGGGGCTGAATACAAATGCACGGCACACTTTTCACAGATATTTTTGTAAAAAAAATTGAAAACCATGTATTATTTTCCTTCCGCTCACAATTATGTGCCACTTTGTGTTGGTCTATCAAATGAAATCCCAATAAAATCAATTTACGGTATGTTTTTTTCACATTTTGTAACATGACAAAATGTGGAAAATTTCATGGGGTATGAATACTTTTTCAAGAGACTGTATTTATGCAAGTATTTGAATATTTCATTTTCATGTATATAAAGTCAAAACAATTTTAGTCCCTGTTAAACAAATTAACCCTTCTTTATGACCATGTCACTGAGACCAAATGAAGGAAAATCAAAAATTTTAGCAACTTTGAAGGATTTTTTTTAAACGTTCCTTTTGTATGTACTGAACAAGAAATGAAGGAAAAGCTACCAGATACAGACTGCAAAGACCAACTAGAGTTTTTAGACTTCATTCACATCTGTGCAATGCAGAAACATTTGCAAAATTGTGCACTTTCTTGCATACAAATGCACTGCTCTTTTGCAGATGTGCAATGGTACCATTCATTCTTAAGGCATACCCCATGCATCTTGCTAATGCTGTGTGTTATGGTGCAGCGTGATTTTTAAAACTGGTTGGGCACTTCTTTTGTGTGTTTCTACAGTATAGGGTGGTCTATTGTGATTATTGGGCTGCCCTAAATGCTAGGAATGGAAACACACAAAAAAAATTGTGCAATTTGTCACACCTTCCCTATCCTTCCCTATCCTTCTATTCCATCTAAAACAAAAAAAAGCTTTGGCTATGGATACATTTTAAGTTATTATAATTGTGTAGCCTTCCATATATTAAAGTGGTTCTAAAGTCAGAAGGATATTTATCTTATGCATTAAGACAGAGATCTCCAAACTATGGCCATCCAGCCACGTCCCATGAGGCATTGTAAAACTGTGACACTCACAGACATGACTAGGCATGATGGGAATTGTAGTTCCTGAACAACTGGAGGGCCATAGTTTAGAGTCCCTTACATTAAGATAAAAAAACTTTCTGTGTTCAGCAGCCTCCCTCAGCTTCCTTAACACTTAGCTGAGCCCATCTCAATCCAGCAATGTTGCACAAGAGTCTCGGTTGCCCAGGACTCTCCGTCCTCATTGGCTAAGAGAGCATCAGGCTACCATTGGCTCAGTCGATGAGCCAATGAGGGCAGGAAGGGGACAGGGCCAAGCCGCAGCTCCGTGTCTGAATACACACAGCGCAGCAGCTCAGCCAGGTTGCCCCCATAGCAAACTGCTTTCTTTGGGGGCACTCGGCAAGAGGCAGGAGCCAGAAGTACTGGCGAGGGACCCAAGTAGAGGAGGATCTGTGCTGCTCTGTGCAAAACCACTGCACAGAGCAGGTAAGTATAATATGTTTGTTATTTTTAAACAAAAAAATTGATTTTAGTATCATTTTAAGTAAATTTGTCTTCATATAAGGAGTCAAAGGTCAACCAGAGGCATGCAATTATGACCCCAACCCTTTTTTGCTTGTTCTACCTATTGCTTACTTCTATGCAGAAACATTGATCTCTTGTACCGGAATAAAAGGTATACATAAGACTATATCTGATCAGATTGCTTTTTCGCTGTGGTATTCAGCTCCTTTCTCCTTCCTACAGTGGGCTATTTTCCCTGCTGCTACACACCTACCTTGAAGCACAGCCTACCCTTTAAATAGATAGTGCTGATCTTTTTGTTTGGCTTTGCAACATACAGCTCTGACTTCTGTGATCCTGGAAACCTGCTGATCTTGCTACCGACCAAGCTCTGTCTGACACTTCTCTTCTGATTTCCCTTACCTGGTATGTCTGCTACTCATCTGTGTTATCAACCCCAACATCGACTTCTGATCACAACTGCCTCTTTATTTTGTACCTCATGGCAGGGGCATTTACAACTACATTCTCCCTACACACGAAACCAAAATATCAGTGTATGTCCTGACTTGAATATTGTATCATTCTTTGTCTGTGGTCAAAGGCAGCAGTAGAATCAGATCAGGAACAGTAGTTCAGCTGAGGTTAAGAAGCTATCCACTTGCGCTGTGGGAACAGGATGTATGTAACTCTCAACAGATTTGTGGCAGGAACACTCAGCAAGGCGCAGAACTGCAACAGCAGACAGCCAGCCAGACACTTGAATGGGTTGGTAAGCCAGGATCAGAGACAGAAGCGTGGTCAGAGGATTAGCCAGGGTCATCAACAGGCGGGCAGCCAGGTACCAAATCAGGAGCACAGTCAAAGTCAGGAACAAGCCGGGTCAGGAACTAGCAACAAGACCGAAGCGGGATCCGAGAATAAGTCAGAAGTAAGCCGGGTCAGCAAACAAGGGAACACACTGGAGGGACACAGGGAGCAGCTTAAGACCAGTCAGCATTATAGCACAGGCAGAAGCATCCTTAAATAGTCTGTCTGGAGTCAACATATATCATGTGTGTGACCCTTTCACGTGTATGTATTCCTGCGCATGTGCACATTCCTATTGGTCCCTCTGCAGAGGTCCATGTGCTCATGTGCATTTCTGTTACCCAAATGGCTTCATGCATGCACATTTCTATTAGCCAAACAGCTGGTTGGTGTTCTCTGACACTTTTACAAAAGCCCACCTTCCCTTCATTCCTTTGATACTCACTCCCTCACACTCAGATCATATTTATCATTCTTTATAATTCCTTTTATGAACAGTTGAACACTTTTGAATGCTAGAAATCCCTAAATGCACTCTTAAAGGGGTTGTAAAACCTTGTGTTTTTTCACCTTAATGTATCCTATGCATTAAGGTGAAAAAAACTTCTGACACTGACCTGCCCCCTAGCCCCCACTGTTTTACTCACCTGAGCCTGTCCGTTCCTCTCTGCCCGTTGCCTCGGCTCTTGATTGGATAGATTGATGGCAGCGCAGCCATTGGCTCCCACTGCTGTCAATCAAATTCAATGTCGGGGCGAGGCTGAGTCCTGCATTCTGTGTGAATGTACACAGATGCAGGACTTGGGAGCACGCCCATGTGGGAGCACGCCCACATGGGTGTCCACCTTATCAGTCCACCTTGGCAGAGCCTTCTCCAACGTGGATACTCAATGCGAGGAGGAGCTACCAGTGCCGCCAGGGGACCCCAGAAGTCGAGGACCAGGGTCAATCTGTGCAAAAAGAACTGCACAGTGGAGGTAAGTATGACATGTTTGTTATTTAAAAAAAAAAATGGGGTTTACAACCCCTTTTAAACCTCACTTTTTTTAAAGTTTACAGTATAAGCCAAGCTCCAAACTAATTTCTATATAGTCACTGAGCCAGTGATGCATTTTTCCATCTGACACATCAACACACACTGTCGCCACATATACAGCTCCTACTTAATGTTTTCTTTAGCTATTATCTATTTGACCTTTATTCCTCAAGACTGTTATCTTGCACAGACAAGCTCCCCCCCCCCCCCCCCCCTATTTGCTATAATAGCCATGTTTAACTATAAAACAAAACATACTCCTCATTTGAATATGTTGTGCATTATATTGCCTGTAATGCCCACACTTGCTAATATATATTACGTAATGCAACACCATAATAGATGATGGCACTACATAAATCTTTGATAAATGACATGCATGTGTGTAACGTTATACACTTGGAGGTCTATTTATAAATGTATTCACACAAGATTTGCACTAATTTCACTCAGGATTCACGTGTTTTCCAGCTGAATCCAAATATAAGAATGCATGAATCTTGGGTAAAATTGTGTTAAACTTGGGTGTACATTTTTATAAATGGCACCTTTTGAATCTGTCAGCTTGGTGCAGCTTTTGGGAAACTGGCAGTGGATCATGCTGGTAGCATTGACTCCTTCAATGAAAGCTATAAATGTAAGGCTATTCTTGCAGTCTTTGATAAACGGTGGTTCACTGCTCTATTAAGACATGTTTGTTGCTCTCTGTGTCCAAATTGGAGGTATTTTCAACTCCATTCTATCTCTGTGACTCGATGTCATAATGAAAGGGAAGCACTCCAATGGAGACACCACTGGCAATAAACAAATGACACAGGTTTTAACATTTCCAATCTGTACTTAAAAAAAATGGCTGGAGTTAGACTTTAACCACTTTCAGACCGGACCATTTTGCTGGTAAATGACCAGAGGTCTTTTTACACTTTGGCACTGCGCTGCTTTAACTGGTAATTGCGCGGTCATGCAATGTTGTACCCAAACGAAATTTGCGTCCTTTTCTTCCCACAAATAGAGCTTTCTTTTAAAGGTATTTGACTGATTCTGCGATTTTTATTTTTTGCGATATAAACGTAAAAAGACCGCAAATTTTGAAAAAAAATGATATTTTCTACTTTTTGTTATTAGAAAAATCCAATAAACTCAATTTTAGTCATACATTTAGGCCAAAATGTATTCAGCCACATGTCTTTGGTAAAAAAAAAGTCAATAATTGTATATTTATTGGTTTGCGCAAAAGTTGTCACATCTACAAACTAAGGTACATTTTCTGGAATTTACGCAGCTTTTATTTTATGACTGCCTATCTCATTTCTTGAGGTGCTAAAATGGCAGGACAGTACAAAACCCCCCCAAATGACCCCATTTTGGAAAGTAGACACCCTAAGGAAATTGATAAGAGGCATGTTGAGCCCATTGAATATTTTATTTTTTTGCCGCAAGCGATTGAATAATGACAAAAAAAAAAATTTTTTTTTTTTTTTACACAAAGTTGTCACTAAATGATATATTGCTCACACATGCCATGGTTATATGTGGAATTGTACCCCAAAATACATTCTGCTGCTTCTCCTGAGTACGGGGATACCACATGTGGTCGACTTTTTGGAAGCCTAGCCGCGTACGGGGCCCCGAAAGCCAAGCACCGCCTTCAGGATTTCTAAGGGCATACATATGTCATTTTACTCCTCACTACCTATCACAGTTTTGAAGGCCATAAAATGCCAAGATGGCACAAAACCCCCACAAATGACCCCATTTTAGAAAGTAGACACCCCAAGCTATTTGCTGAGAGGCATGTTGAGTCCATGGAATATTTTATATTTTGCCACAAGTTGCGGGAAAATGACAAACTTTATAAATTTTTCACAAAGTTGTCACTAAATGATATATTGCTCACACATGCTATGGGCATATGTGAAATTACACCCCAAAATAAATTCTGCTGCTTCTCCTGAGTACGGGGATACCACATATGTGGGACTTTTTGGGAGCCTAGCCGCGTACGGGGCCCCGAAAACCAAGCACCGCCTTCAGGCTTTCTAAGGGCATACATTTTTAATTTCACGCCTCACTACCTATTACAGTTTTGAAGGCCATAAAATGCCAAGATGGCACAAAACCCCCACAAATGACCCCATTTTAGAAAGTAGACACCCCAAGCTATTTGCTGAGAGGCATGTTGAGTCCATGGAATATTTTATATTTTGCCGCAAGTTGCGGGAAAGTTACAAACTTTTTTTTTTTTATTTTTTTTTTCACAAAGTTGTCACTAAATGATATATTGCTCACGCATGCCATGGGCATATGTGAAATGACACCCCAAAATAAATTCTGCTGCTTCTCCTGAGTACGGGGATACCACATATGTGGGACTTTTTGGGAGCCTAGCTGCGTACGGGGCCCCAAAAGCCAAGAACCGCCTTCAGGCTTTCTAAGGGCGTAAATCTTTGATTTCACGCCTCACTACCTATTACAGTTTTGAAGGCCATAAAATGCCAAGATGGCACAAAACCCCCACAAATGACCCCATTTTAGAAAGTAGACACCCCAAGCTATTTGCTGAGAGGCATGTTGAGTCCATGGAATATTTTATATTTTGCCGCAAGTTGCGGGAAAATTACAAACTTTTTTTTTTTTTTTTTTTTTTTCACAAAGTTGTCACTAAATGATATATTGCTCACGCATGCCATGGGCATATGTAAAATGACACCCCAAAATAAATTCTGCTGCTTCTCCTGAGCACAGGGATACCACATGTGTGGGATTTTTTGGGAGCCTAGGTGCGTACGGGGCCCCGAAAGCCAAGAACCGCCTTCAGGCTTTCTAAGGGCGTAAATCTTTGATTTCACGCCTCACTACCTATTACAGTTTTGAAGGCCATAAAATGCCAAGATGGCACAAAACCCCCACAAATGACCCCATTTTAGAAAGTAGACACCCCAAGCTATTTGCTGAGAGGCATGTTGAGTCCATGGAATATTTTATATTTTGCCACAAGTTGCGGGAAAATTACAAACTTTTATTTTTTTTTATTTTTTTTTCACAAAGTTGTCACTAAATGATATATTGCTCACACATGCCATGGTTATATGTGAAATGACACCCCAAAATAAATTCTGCTGCTTCTCCTGAGTACGGGGATACCACATGTGTGGGACTTTTTGGGAGCCTAGTCGCGTACGGGGCCCCCGAAAACCAAGAACCGCCTTCAGGATTTCTAAGGGTGTAAATTTTTGATTTTACACCTCACTACCTATCACAGTTTTGAAGGCCATAAAATGCCAAAATAGCACAAAACCCCCCAAAATGACCCCATTTTGGAAAGTAGACACCCCAAGCTATTTGCCGAGAGGCATGGTGAGTATTTTGCAGCTCTCATTTGTTTTTGAAAATGAAGAAAAAAAAAAATAATGTATATTTTTTTTCTTTTTTTCAATTTTCAAAACTTTGTGACAAAAATGAAGGTCTGCAAAATACTAACCATACCTCTCGGCAAATAGCTTGGGGTGTCTCCTTTCCAAAATGGGGTCACTTGGGGGGATTTTGTGCTATCTGGGCATTCCATGGCCTCCGAAACTGTGATAGGCAGTGAGGAATGAAATCTAAAATTTACACCCTTAGAAATCCTGAAGGTGGTGCTTGGATTTTGGGGTACCGTACGCGGTTAGGCTCCCAAAAGGTCTCACACTTGTGGTATCCCCGTACTCAGGAGAAGCAACAGAATGTATTTTGGGGTGTAATTTTACATATAACCATGGCATGTTTGAGCAATATATCATTTAATGACAACTTTGTGCAAAAAAAAAAAAAAAATAATAATAATGTATTTTTTCCACAACTTTTGTCAAAATATAAAATATTCCATGGACTCAACCTGCCTCTCAGCAAATAGCTTGGGGTGTCTACTTTCTAAAATGGGGTCATTTGGGGGGGTTTTGAACTGTCCTGGCATTTTATGCACAACATTTAGAAGCTTATGTCACACATCACCCACTCTTCTAACCACTTGAAGAAAAAGCCCTTTCTGACACTTTTTGTTTACATGAAAAAATATTTTTTTTTGCAAGAAAATTACTTTGAACCCCCAAACATGAAGTGTTTTTTTAAAGCAAAAGCCCTACCGATTAAAATGGTGGGTGTTTCATTTTTTTTTTTCACACGGTATTTGCGCAGCGATTTTTCAAACGCATTTTTTGGGGAAAAAACACACTTTTTTTTATTTTAATGCACTAAAAATCACTATATTGCCCAAATGTTTGATGAAATAAAAAATATGATCTTAGGCCGAGTACATGGATACCAAACACGACATGCTTTAAAATTGCGCAGAAACGTGCAGCGGCGACAAACTACGTACATTTTTAAAAGCCTTTAAATGCCTTTACAGGTGACCACTTTAGATTTACGGAGGAGGTCTACTGCTAAAATTAGTACCCTCGATCTGACCTTCGTGGTGATACCTCACATGCATGGTGCAATTGCCGTTTACATATGCCACCAGACCAACGCTTGTGTTCCGCGTTGCGCCTTAGCAGGGGGGGACAGGGGTGTTTTTTTTTTTTTTTTTTTTTTTATTATTTTTTTTGCTTTTTTATTTTTTTTTTAAACTGTTCCTTTCATTTATATATATTTTTTTATGATTTTTATTGTTATCTCAGGGAATGTAAATATCCCCTATGATTGCAATAGGTAGTGACAGGTACTCTTTTTAAAAAAAATTAGGGTCTATCAGACCCTAGATCTCTCCTCTGTCCTCAAAGCATCTGACCACACCAAGATCGGTGTGATAAAATGCTTTCCCAATTTCCCAATGGCGCTGTTTACATCCCGCAAAATCTAAGTCATGAAATGCTCGTAGCTTCCGGTGTCTTAGGCCATAGAGATGATTGGAGCCATTCTGGTCTCTGATCAGCTCTATGGTCAGCTGGCGGAACCACCGGCTGCATTCTCAGGTTCCCTGTTGGGACAGGAGAGCCTGAGAAAACCATGGAAGATGGTGCGGGGGGGGGGGACATTCCCTCCCACTGCTTGTAAAAGTAGTCTAGAGGCTAATTAGCCGCTAGGATTGCTTTTACATAAAAGCCGACCGCTGGCTGAAAAGAATGATACCAAGATGATACCTAAACCTGCAGGCATCATTCTGGTATAAGCACTCAAAGTCCCGCAACATACCAGTATGTTGCTGGAACTGGTTGGGCATATATTGTATTTTTTTTTTCATGCAGCCTGTGGGCTGAACGAAAAAAAAATATTGATCGGTGGGTATGCCCACCATTAGATACCACCCTTCATCCACCCACTTTCTAATGGTGGGCATACATGCACCATTTATATATGCCGAAGCATGGGGGCATCCTCCCGCAAAAGGTAGGAGCAGATCGCTCCTCCACCCCTTATGCCCCCATGCTTCGGCATATATGCTCTTTTTTAACTGTGGTGGTGAAATCACCCCCGACAGTGCTAGAGTCGCAGCTTTATGTATCATGGGAGCAAACGCTGTTGCTGTCAAGATAAATAAATCCGCTCTGCAGCAGAATGGCGTACCTGCTAAGCAAATGATGGTTAACAATAAAACAAAGTAACATTACAGTATAACAGTAGGACTTACCATACCTGCAAAGCAAATACAAAAAAAATCGCAAAAAATAACACATTTAACACAATCTGTGCCTAAAATATATATATGCCGAAGCATGGGGGCATCCTCCCGCAAAAAAGTTATGCCGCGTACATACATTCAAACTTTTCCACGGGCAAGCCCTCCGTCGGAATTTTGACTGTATGTACGTGGCATTAGGAACAAAATCGCTCCTCCACCCCTTATGCCCCCATGCTTCGGCATATATGCTCTTTTTTAACTGTGGTGGTGAAATCACCTCCGACAGCGCTGGAGTCGTGGCTTTACGTATCGTGGGAGCAAACGCTGTTGCTGTCAAGATAAATAAATCCACGCTACAGCTGAATGGCATACCTGAAAACAAAAAATGGTTAACAATAAAACATTGCAGAATAGAATACAGTACAAAGGAGCAGAACAATAGAGAGAGAATAGAGAGAGAGAGAACAATAAAACGACAACTATTTTTGGTTTTTTTATTTTATATTTTTTTTGGTTTTTTTGGTTTTTTTACTTTTTTTTTTTTTTTTTTTTAACACTTTTTTATGTAACTTTAACACTTCTGTTGTAACGGTTCCAGCGGTTTGGGTCTCTCAAAATGTGATGGCATCTTGGGAGACCCTGTGAACGTGTGCCTAGCTTGTGCAATGCTGTACCCTACGCTAATACTCAACTAGTTCATGGTAGCGTTCAAAACACTCACCCTGACAAAGACCAGGCTGGCCAGGACAGCGGGGACAATAAGAACGGGTGTCACGCCTAAATCCGCGCTTTCTGCAGACACGACATTTTCTTTGGGGGGCTCGTTGGGTAGGGGTACTCGGGAGGACATAAGAATAATGCCTCTCATGCAGCCGGCTTACTGCATCTGGTAGGGGAAGGTGAGGTGGAGCACCGCCTGGATACAGAAGGGCTCTGACGATATCCTCCTGGAATTTGAGGAAGGATCCAGTCCGTCCTGAAGCTTTGTGTAGTACATAAGCATTCAGTATAGCCAATTGGAATAAATAAACAGACACTTTTTTGTACCAGCGTCTGGACTTACGGGCAACTAGATACGGCGCCAACAACTGGTCATTGAGGTCCACCCCTCCCATGTTAAGGTTATATTTGTGGACACAGAGGGGTTTCTCCACAATACCAGTCGCCGTAGGAATTTGGACCGTCGTGTCTGCATGAAGGGAGGTAAGAACGAAAACATTCTTATTATCCCTCCACTTCATAGCGAGCAAATTATTACTGCGCAAGCAGGCTCTCTCCCCCAGCCTAAGACGGGACTCTACAAGCCGCTGGGGAAAGCCCCGGCGATTAGGTCGCACGGTGCCACATGCTCCAATCTGATGATCAAACAAGTGACTAAACAGTGGCACGCTTGTGTAATAATTGTCCACGTACAAGTGGTACCCCTTTCCGAATAAGGGTGACACCAAGTCCCACACTATCTTGCCAGCGCTTCCTATGTAGTCAGGGCAGTTCTCCGGCTCTACGTGACTATCTCTTCCCTCATAAACCATGAAACTACGTGTATAGCCTGTGGCCCTGTCACAGAGCTTATACATCTTGACCCCGTATCTGGAACGCTTGTTGGGGACGTATTGCTTGAATGACAAGCGACCAGAAAATTTAATCAGGGACTCATCAACGCAGACAACTTGATCGGGAGTAAACAAGGCTGCAAAACGTTGGTTGAAGTGGTTTATGAGGGGCCGAATTTTGTAGAGCCGATCGTACTCAGGGTCTCCACGAGGACGACAGAGTTCATTGTCGCTGAAGTGCATGAACCGCAAAATCATCTCGTATCGTGCCCTGGACATGGAAGCAGAGAACACGCGCATATGGTGAATTGGGTCAATGGACCAATATGACCGCAACTCACTCTTTTTGGTTATGCCCATGTTGAGGGAGAGGCCCAGAAAGATTTTAAATTCGGAAACCGTAAATGGTTTCCATTGTCTGGCAAGGGCGGACTGGGGAATAGTGGCGATGTGTTGAGCAGCGTACAAATTGGTTTGGTCCACAATAGATCTATAGAGATCTTCGGTGAAAAACAGTGAGTAAAAGTCAAGTGTCGTAAAATCAACTGTTTCCACGTTAATGCCAGGTTGGCCAGTGAATGGGGGAAGTACGGGTTCTGCAGAAGTGGTGGGCACCCAAATAGGATTGGCGAATTCTGCAGGAAGGGCACTATGGGTACGACGGGCCTGTCTTTGTTTTCTTGGTGGCAGCGGGACACTACTTGTGCTTGCCACCTCGCCAGCTTGAACTGCACTTATGGGACTCGCCACGTCACCACGTGTTACTGCAGTGCTGGATGTAGGTCCAGGGTGTACTAGGCCGCTGGTGCTTGCCAGTTCACCAGAAGGCTGAGCGGCTCTAGTACGTCTCTGCTCCATACGAGTGACCTGCGGTTCCTGCACCTCAACAACAGAATACATACGGGATTGGGCACACCTGTTCTTAGCAGCGGCCTCATCTCCGTCGTCAGAGCTATCTGTCATGGAGCCGCTGTCCTCTACAGGTTCGTATTCTGAGCCTGAATCTGACAGATGAGTGACGTCCTCTTCACTATCTGTCATGCTCAGAAACGTGTAGGCCTCTTCACTAGTGTACCCTCGCTTTGCCATTTTGGGCTCTAAATTTAGGGGTACACTAGTGAGACTCACAGGTAAAAAAGCACCTAGCCTGTCAGCGACTGTTTCAAAACGCTACAAAAAAAACTGTTAGCGATCGCAGGGATCAAGCCTGACTCTGCGAACGCTGCAGTTATGTGTGTTGTGTTTTGTAAGTGACAGTGATCGATCGATACTGCACTTGGGTGGGCTGGGCTGGGCTTGGCGTAGGGGCTAAACGCAGGTGCTAGCGGGTATCTGGGCTGATCCCGCTAACAATGCGTTTTGGGAAACCTAAAATGCTGGCAACGATAATATATATCTGATCAGATACTATATTACTAAGGGAGGTGTATGCTTTGCGCGTGGGTGTTAGCGGTACTGGCACTAACCTGACGCTGGGGCGACGCAGGCCTTATCTGACCCTAAAAAACTTATATCACCCGCCGGGTGATCAGGGGGTTAAACCTTTATTAGGTAATAAATGGCGGGTGCCCTGAAACAAAAAAAAAATAACTAACCAACCAGCGTCACCTGTAACAGTTATATGGTGATCACTGGTGAAAGGGTTAACTGGGGGGCAATCAGGGGGCTATGCGGTAGTATATGGGGGTCCCTGACGCTATAAAAAGCTGCGACGAACCCAAATACTTACCTGCCTATCTAGGGTCACCTGTGACACTAATACAGCGATCAGAAAAAAATCGCTTATTAGTGACACTGGTGACGGGGGGTGATCACGGGGTTAAACCTTTATTGGGGGGGGTTAGGGGGGCACCCTAGAGCTAAAGGGGGCTAGCCCTAACTGCCCTAACAGTTATTACAGTCACAAATGACACCAATGCAAAAAAAAAAAAAAAAAAAGAAAAAAAAAAAAAATGCACTTGGTGTCACTGTGACTGGGGGGGGCAGGGGTGATTGGGGGGTGATTGGGGGTGATCAGGGGGGTGAAAAGTGTGCCTGGCGTGTTCTACTGTAAGTGTAGTGTTGGGTGCAACTTACCGAACCTCTCTCCTCCGTGCCGGAACGAAAAAGACCGACACGAGGAGAGATTACATCATTTCCTCTCCTGTGTTTACATTACAGGAGAGGAAGTGATGTCACCGAGCATTTTCATTCGTCGGGAGCGATCGCGAGGGGGTGGCCATGAATGAATGGCCGTCCCCTCGTCCGGGATCGCTCCCGAACGAATACCGACCGCCGCAGGCACCGGGCGGGGGCCCGATCGGGCCCCCGACCCGCGGGAGGCAAGGGACGTACATGTAAGCCCTTATGCCTGCCCGTGCCATTGCACCGACGTACATCGGCGTGCGGCGGTCGGCAACTGGTTAAGACAAGTACTAGGAACAAGCAGCATGATGGCCTATTACATTATTTACAGCTGTAGGAATTACTTGTATATTAGTTTGCATGAGAACAAATTTTTACAGCACTTCATATTTACTAGCATCTTTTAGATCTTTTAGAACATTTTTTTTTAACTAATGTGGTGCTTGATTACAACATTACCACATTATATTTAGCAAACAAACTTCTTTTTTGCAATGAATCTGCTATTCTGTCACATGTTGGCTTCAAGTGCATTGTTACATAGTTACATACTAGGTGAGGTTGAAAAAAGACACAAGTCCATCAAGTCCAACCTATGTGTGTGATTATATGTCAGTATTACATTGTATATTCCTGTATGTTGCGGCCGTTCAGGTGCTTATCCAATAGTTTCTTGAAACTATCGATGCTCCCCGCTGAGACCACTGCCTGTGGAAGGGAATTCCACATACTTGCCACTCTTACAGTAAAGAACCCTCTTTGCAGTTTAAGGTTAAACCTCTTTTCTTCTAATTTTAATGAGTGGCCACGAGTCTCCTTAAACTCCCTTCTGAGAAAAAGTTTTATCCCTATTGTGGGGTCACCAGTATGGTATTTGTATATTGAAATCATTTTCCCGCTCAAGCGTCTCTTCTCCAGAGAGATTAAGTTCAGTGCTTGCAACCTTTCCTCATAATCCTACAGACCCTTTATTGTTGGTGAGTATAGCTGGCATTTATGCTTTTTATCCATCTAACAATATATTGTGTGTATGCATAGAATTTCATAATAATTACTGTGAACTCTTTGTCTAGTAGAGAGAATGTTATATATATCAACTGTCAAAGATTGCTGGGTCTGCTTTTGAATTTTTGCACGTTTTTCTTTCAGTATATCGTGCTTGAGTCTCATTTTGATTTCTTGAAATGTAAATGGGTATGGAGGAGAAACTGTTGTGATCTACACTTGTATATTACTACTGCTGGGTCAGTACCCCACTACTATTTTGTTGCTGTATAGACTGTTCACTCCAAGTTTTGTCACCACTGTTACTGGCGTAATTTTGAGGACCTATTGACTGAAATGCCCCAAAAATGCTATTTTATTCTAAGCATTAAGCAACATTTCTTACTAAATACCAAGACGCTCCTAATGTGCTAAAACTGAATGTTGAATTGGAGTAATGATCACCTTCTGTGGGATTGCGCTACTGGAGACCATAAAGAATGATTTATACCTCAGTGTTGACAGCAGTGTCAGAAAATCCATCATCTCTTGGCAGTTAATTACCAGGTTTCCCCCTGTAGGATACCGGGTGAGTCTTGATGGGTTTATCAATGTGATTCTATCTGGGTCTTCCTTTTCTATAGTTCTGTCTGTACCTTATATTCTGCTATTGTAAGCAAGAAAGAACACCCTTTAGCTTTCACTGAGTAACAATTGGAGAAAAGTACACAATTACACAAGTACAGCAATGAGCAATTCTGGAAGGACAGTCCTGGCCATCAAAATCTTTTTGAGTCTAGTAGAGAATCTTGAAACTCAACACCTGGTAATCTAGGGATAAAGTAATAGCTTGCATCCCAGCCATCTAAAAACACTTTTTTTATTTTTTTATATTAGCTAGCAAATGAGAGTTAGCAAAAATATGATAATTTTCTCCACTTTCCAAACTGATATTTACAGTTCCTGGCAAATACTTCTAAGGTTTATGAGCTGAAAGTAATTTTCTTATTTTTGACTGGAGGAATTTTAGGATTTTGCATCAAAGACCAGACGAGTAGTATGTATACTAACAAAGGAAGCATTACATTCCCACATGTTAACAGCCATCATATACCAAATGTATGCATATAATGTGAGATTAACTATGTTTGGTCAGTAGTGCTGGAGACCCTGGTTTCATGTGCTTTTTTTTTTTCTCTAGACGTTAAAGGGTAAAAGAATATATGGACTGTTAACATTAGAATATAAGCACTAAGATGTTGCTCATGCCAAAAGAAAACACAACAGAGCTGTAAGCAGCTATGCAGCTATCACTGGTGGAAGGAAGCTCGGAAACTGATGTGTAAATAAATATAATAGAATATGCACATCAATTTAAAGATAGCTATATGCAAGCAGATAGATACCTAGAATAAATTAAATACTAAAGTAAATTCATGGTGTGACCATGCAATGTGGTTTCCTTTAAGAAACAATCTCACTATAAATATATAGCAGAAAAAAGTCAGCACACCAAATAGCTTAAGTTCCTCAGAGGTGGGATTTGACTTCATAAAGGGGCTGTAACCTTGAAATGTAATTTCCATATTTCCATTTCCTCCTGTTACCTAGAGTACGTGCATTGTGACTTTTATCTTTTTTTTTTGTTGCTTGGTATTGAATGTATTTTGTACATATACTGCACTCTGTCCACCTTGCTGCTATGATTTTTTACCCTTTCTGAGCTTTTTGTACTGTTTATTTTAATACATTGGTCTTTGAATACTATTCTGTAAACTTTAAAAGATACTGTGACACAACTAAGTGCAATAATGCCATGCAAACAAATATAATAATGATAGTACAATATGGACACCTAAAGGCCTGGTAGTATGGTCTTTATATTATTGGCCACAGGGACATTCTAAAAGGTATATAACCCCTTCTGTCTTACAAGCATGAGATGTCTGGCATGTATCACAGTAAAAAACTAATAAAAGCAGGGGAAAATTTTTTGTTATTTTCACCTCTAATAGGAATTATCCTATCCGTAACTTTATTACTTGTAAAACAAAAAGGGTTATATACCTTTTAGAATGTCCCTGCGGCCTGTAATATATAAGCTGTACTATCGGACACTTAAGTGTCCGTATTGTACTATCAATATTATATTTTGTTAGTACGGCATTGCTGCACTAGATTGTTTTGTGAAGTCGGACACTTTTAATGCTGCAACTTTACTACCCATTATTAAGTAGTTTTCAATTTTTTAGTTTTAGATGAGTGTGACAAGTCTTTTTGATTTATTATGTGACACAATACAGGTAATTTTTAAGCTTAAAGTGGTTGTGAAACTCAGACATGGAATATGAAAAAGCACATACTTTTATACTATGTACTTGCATTTCTCCAAAGCTCGGATACCATTTCTCTCTGGTTCCTCTGTTATCAGCATGACTCCATTCTGCCAACTTTTCCTAACACCAAGAGTTCAAATGGTGACAGGGAGGGAGCTGCATCACTCAGCTTGCCCCTGTTATCCACAGCTGTGCTTGTTCTACATATTGTGTGAAGGGGTATGCCCCTTCCCTCCAATCAGGGCTCAGAGCTGTTGGCAGTGTGAAGACTTCAGATCCCCACCCCTGCTGATAGAAGTAAAGAGAAATCCTTTCTTCTGTGTGTTTTCAGAACAATCTACATAAGAAATGACTGCAAACACACAGCTACTACTTATGTAGGAGGATTTATTTAATCTCTGTATATACCCTAATGCTAGTCCCATCACTGGGTACATCTAAGGGTTTACAACCACTTTAAGTCATCTTGAGTGTTGCCTTTTTTCTACTATATGATAAGGGGTGGATGTGGCCAGTGTCAGCCTTGTGCCATCACTAGCACTGACTACTGGGAAAATGTTATACTTTTCAGGGAAATCACATTTTTACAGTTCCCTCAAAATATCAATGTACCAATTTACCTAATTGGATTTCTCATATTCTGGTTAATTGTAATTTGCATAGAAAGCATCAGATTAATCTGATACTTTACCTAAATTGCAGTAAAGTGCAATTAGGCTTGTTCATTTTTAGGTGTTACTGGAAATCATAAACCTTAGTTTGTAATTAAATCTGATACTTATAAGCAGTGAGTGTGATTTTTTTTACCAAACATTCCCTGCAGCTGAATCTTCCTAGTACATGTGTTTTTAAATGTAAGTGATTTATTCAGTTGCAGTGAATGTTGAATGTAATATTCACTGATTTTAGAATCTGTATGCCCCATAGGTTATATGTTAGGAAACAAGTAGCTTGTTTACTTTGTAAAAATAAATACTTTCCTTAACCCCTTCCTGCCCCGTGCATGCATATATGCAACCTTTACATGAAATGGATCTTCTACCATGGAGCCCCATGTATGCACCGCTGTGTGTGCTGAGAGTGTGCATTGTTGCCTAGCACAGAGACTGCGCTCTCACTGGGAGCTCCAAGTCTCGTACTAATGATCGAGGAACCGGGAGGCCTGGTTCACAATCACCTGATTTGCTTTTATAGCCTCTGATTGGCTATCGCTGTGATCAGTCACTGTACAGTCCTCCCGTGTGTAAAATAAAGAAGTAAAATAAAATAGCTAGATCAGGGTTGATCTGGGTAAGTGTCAGGTTTAGAGTTAGGGTCAAAGGTCATGGTTAAAAAAAGGCATATTTAAAATTTAGAATCTGTGTGTGTGTGTGTTTTAGGTAGGATTATAAAATGTGCACTATCATTTCTGGGCTACAAACAACAAATAACATGCACATAAATGCTATTGCCGCAATTATAATAAATATATAGCTACATTATAAAAATATATATTTTATATTTTTATTTTATACTATATTGTGACAATTTTCCTTTACTAATGTATAGAAAAGTCAGGATTGCAAAAATGTTTTCAGGCATTAGGAATTGTTTTACACTCTGTGATGAATGGGGTTAATGTTTTAATATTTGTTTGATAATGGACACCATGAACCTGCTTTACTAAAGGAATTGAGCATGCTCACTTTGCAAAGTACATTTTCAATTTCCTTAGTGAATGTGGTGAAAATTCATTTTGCAAAGCGAATTTGCTCAGTTCCTTTAATAAAACAATATCTAGATTGGGACTCTCAAAGTATTATTACAGTGAATCTCCAGGCAAAAGCAAAAAAACAATAGTAAATGCAAAAATTCAACCTTTAGTCCGCCTACTAATTTATCCAGGATTTACCAAATGTGGGCAGCACAGTGGTGTAGTGGTTAGCACTCTCACCTAGCAGTAAGAAGGGTCACTGGTTCGAATCCCAACCATGACACTACCTGCCTGGAGTTTGCATGCCTGTGCCTGTGTGGGTTTCCTCCGGGTACTCCGGTTTCCTCCCACATTCCAAAGACATGCAGGTAGGTTAATTGGCTTGTGTCCAAAATTGGCCCTAGTATATGAATGGGGACCTTGGATTGTGGGCTCCTTGAGGGTAGGGACCGATGTAAGTGTGCAATGTACTGTGATAGGGACAATTGTAGACACTCACTCAGGTTGAACCGGTTGGACTGGTGTCTTTATTCAACCTTAGTAACTATGTAAATGTATCTTAAATACTGAGGTACAATTAACCAGAATACAGTATGTCTTCCTGTACAGCAAAAAGTAAATGAGGTTCAGCACTGGGAACTACTCAAGTTGCATGATGCAGTACTTTACAATGAATTGGGGTACTTATGCAGCTTACGTGAGAGGAGAACACCGGGAGAGCTTTACCAGTGTGAGCTTACTGGACTAATAATGATTATGGCACCACAATTTGCTCATGTGTCAGCTTTATGGATATACTGTACAGTGTGCTGGTGTAGGGAATCACAAGGCAGGTTGAACAAAATGTTACACATTTCTGGGCAGGTAAAACACTGCTAATATGCATTGTAACTGTTTGTTTTATTTTTAAATTTGGCTGGTGTTCTAATTTTAATGTCATTGTTTTTCAGTAAAAAATCAAAAGCTCTCCTTGTAGGTCTTCAAAGCCTTCCTCTACGTCTGATTCATATTCGTTTTTCTTTAAAGCTATTGCTAAAACAAGTCAAAGGGAAAACACTGCATAATAAGTGGAACAGACAGAAAAGCAAAAAATCTGCATAGATAAAAGGAGCTAAAGTGGTCATCTGCTAGTCAGATACGACTTTCAGAATATCTCTGGGCTATTCTCTGGAGGCATATATATTTTACAATCACATGAAAAGGCCCTCAGAAGGAGACCAACAAAAACCTTTTCATGTAACTTTATACCAGTTTTTATAAGGATATCAAAGTCATATAAATTTGCCCCCAACATTTAAAAAAATATTTCCATTTGCCAATATTTTTTCTGATAAAATTAGGAGTGGAGGCAGCTAGAGGAAAGCTTCAATACAGAGATATCGTCCCTTTACACAACTACAGTCTATGCAACAAACTGTATAAGAGAAGATCTTTCTTTTTCTACAACCTATAAAAGTGTCAGAAAAGCTCTGAAGTCCCTCCAGTCACAATTATACACAGATATTATCCACAGTTGCAAAGTACTGTTTAAAGAACTTGTTTAAAATACCCTGGGGCATTTCTTTTTCTTAAACACTGCAGCAAAAACTCACTGACACATTCTCTTGATAAATTTGTTAGCATGTTTGAGAATAAATATTTTGATAAAATATTTACATTTAAATTAAGAACATGAATTTGTCTAACCAACTGATGCACATGAGTCTCTCTAAATGGAGCTATGACATCTGGGGAAATGTAATTTTTAGAAGAAAAGCCCACCCGTAATAAATATATACATACATATATATATATATATATATATATATATATATATATATATATGTTTAATCAAACATCCTGTTCTTTATTATAATGTATCAGTATAATATAATTAGGGAAGAACATATGTGAAATGTAGAAGAAATCCACAATTGCATGTTGGAACCTATACTGCAAGTATAAATATATGCGCAATAAGATAAAGTCCATACACTTTACAATGAAAGATGTAATGCAGTGATGTAAAATAAAACCGCCATGTGATAAGGATCTTCAGCTGATACAAAGTGACAGATCCTCCACCGTCAAAAGTATACACTCTCACCGGATCTGGTGGACCACTGAATAAACAGCTGGTCAAACACGCTTGTTACCACACTTAGGGTAGAAACGATCAGTCAATCTAGCAGCATAGTGAACGGGATACATTCAAATGGATGGAAGGTATATGCAAAAATAAAAGTATGGACACGATCTAAGTGCACACTTGTAAGATTGCTTATTTAAAAAAGAGGGTTATGGCTTGATACAGGTATATAAAAGCCGAACAAACGGCATAAAGCCAAAAAGTCAATAAAAACTGCGGTATATGAACCGCAGCTGAACACACAGATGGACTGTGGGTGACGTCCACAAAAGATGGCCCCTCCCCCCGTACGCACGTTACGTCCTGTACGGACTTCGTCAGCGGAGGACGTCACCCATAGTCCATCTATGTGTTCATCCGCGGTTCATATACCGCTGTTTTTATTGACTTTTCAGCTTTATGCTGTTTGTTCAGCTTTTATATTCCTGTATCAAACCATAACCCCTTTTTAAAATAAACAATCTTACAAGTGTGCACTTAGATCATGTCCATCCCTTTATTTTAGTATATACCTTCCATCCATTTGAATGTATCCAGTTAACAACACGGCTGGATCGACTGATCGTTTCTACCCTAAGTGTGGTAACAAGCGTGTTTGACAATTTGTTCATTCAATGGTCCACCAGATCTGGTAAGAGTGTATACTTTTGACGGTGGAGGATTTGTCACTTTGAATACAGAGTATCAGCTGAAGATCCTTTCATTATCATGTGGTGGTTTTATTTTACATCGCCGCATTACATCTTTCATTGTAAAGTGTATGGACTTTATCTTATTGCGCTGCACCATTCTTACATATTTTTACATTTGCATATAGGTGTCGTGATTTGCCCTTTCTGGTGTTCAGCTTGCATTTTTATTTTGGTCATTTGTTTTTATTTGTGTGAGCTGATTGTTCTTTTTATCTATACTGCAAGTAAACAAGGAAAGCTCAGACAGGATAAGTAGTAATATTTATTATGAATGAGCATGAGTTCTACATGATCGATATCTGCCTGCATGTTCTTCTTGACCACCAGTTTTCCCTTAAACAGGGGAACAATTACTCCATCCTGCTGTGGTTTGAGGCAGTGTTGGTACACTTAAAGAGGATTTCCTATGCAAATTTTGGGTTATATAATTCTTCCAAGTGTTATAATATGCTACTGCTGGTTGATATAAGGTGTTACTGATGGTGTTCTGATGTAATTCACTGCTGCCAAGTGATGATGTAGTGCTGGATGATATAACGAACCAACACTAGGGGATGTAATGCCCCCTACTAGTGATGGACGAACTTCCGACGGGACGTTTCGCGAACGCGAAACGCGAACGGACACAAACGTTCGCGAAAACGACCGTTCGCCGCGGGCTCCATTGACTTCAATGGGAGGCGAATTTCGCAAACCTTTAGGTCGAATTTGCGGCCACGGGGTAATTATTAGGGGGTAGCACGTAGTCCCACCACCTGGACAATAGCATAATACATGTATGAGGTGAATTTGGGATCGATAACTACAAGCATTTTTTTTTTATTTGGGAAATTGTTCTGACAATTCAGGACTATGGAGCTAATGAAGGCAATGGAGGAGAGGGAAGGTCAGGGACCAGGGTAGGCAAACAAGAGGGTGCAGGAGATACAGAGCACTGACAGCAGCACCGTAATACAGAGCACTGACATCAGCACCGTGACATACAGCGCTGACAGCAGCTCCGTGACATACAGCGCTGACAGCAGCTCCGTGACATACAGCGCTGACAGCAGCTCCGTGACATACAGCGCTGACAGCAGCTCCGTGACATACAGCGCTGACAGCAGCACCGTGACATACAGCGCTGACAGCAGCTCCGTGACATACAGCGCTGACAGCAGCTCCGTGACATACAGCGCTGACAGCAGCTCCGTGACATACAGCACTGACAGCAGCTCCGTGACATACAGCGCTGACAGCAGCTCCGTGACATACAGCGCTGACAGCAGCACCGTGACATACAGCGCTGACAGCAGCTCCGTGACATACAGCGCTGACAGCAGCTCCGTGACATACAGCGCTGACAGCAGCTCCGTGACATACAGCGCTGACAGCAGCTCCGTGACATACAGCGCTGACAGCAGCTCCGTGACATACAGCGCTGACAGCAGCACCGTGACATACAGCGCTGACAGCAGCTCCGTGACATACAGCGCTGACAGCAGCTCCGTGACATACAGCGCTGACAGCAGCTCCGTGACATACAGCGCTGACAGCAGCTCCGTGACATACAGCGCTGACAGCAGCTCCGTGACATACAGCGCTGACAGCAGCTCCGTGACATACAGCGCTGACAGCAGCTCCGTGACATACAGCGCTGACAGCAGCACCGTAAGCAGCCCCAGGAGGAAGTCAGCACAGCACAGGGATGGTGTGATCCCCTCATAATAAGAACCCCCAGGAGGAAGTCAGCACAGCACAGGGATGGTGGGAGCCCCTCATAATAAGAACACCCAGGAGGAAGTCAGCACAGCACAGGGATGGTGGGAACCCCTCATAATAAGCAGCCCCAGTAGAAATATGACACCGCTCAACCTCTTCAAAGAGGAGGGTAGGGGCATATAGTACGGTGTGCTTTTTTGGGTCAGGGAAGTGAGCCAAATGAATTAAGAAGGTCTGTGTGCTTGATTCCAAAAATTGTTTATAGACATATACATGGTCTACTGATCACATGTGTTGAATTCCTCCGAGATCCATGCCTCATTCATTTTTAGAAATGTGAGGTAGTTAACACTGTCGTGAGCTAGGCGAGTACGCTTATCGGTCACAATCCCCCCTGCTGCGCTGAACGTCCTTTCGGACAGGACACTGGATGAGGGGCAAGCCAACAGTTCGATTGCAAATTGGGCAAGCTCTGGCCAGAGGTCAAGCCTGCCCACCCAGTAGTCTAGGGGTTCATCACTCCTCAGAGCGTCCACATCGGCCGTTAACCCAATGTAGTCGGACACCTGACGGTCTAGGCGTTCCCTGATGCTGGATCCGGATGACACCTGTCGATGGGTCGGCTGAAAGAATGACCTCATATCCGAAGTCACCAACACATCTTCAAACCGGCCTCTTCTTGCAGGCGCTGTTGGATTGGTACCCGCAAATCCTTCTCTGGGAGTGGGAATTGCTCCTCTGCCAGCGCACGCAAAAGCAGAATGCAGCATTTCTCGAAGCAAGGCCTGGAAGTGCTGCATTCTGACAGCCCTCTGCGACGGCGGTAACATTTCCGCCATTTTGTGTTTGTACCGGGGATCTAAGTACGTTGCCACCCAGTACTGGTCCTTGACCCTCATGCTTTTTATACGGGGGTCCCTATTAAAACACTGGAGCATGAAGGCCCCCATTTGCACTCAAGCGGAAGGTATGTGGTGGTGGTGGTGTTGTTGGTGGTAGTGTCTTTGGGGGTGCACATAGCAGAGAGTGAAGAAGAGGGTGCAGATCGAGAGGATGAGGAGGGTGCAGAAGAATAAGGCTGAGTGAGCCACTCAACCAAGTCTGGTGCGTCCTTTAAAGTAATTGAACGCACCTTCTGCAACTTCCCACTTTGGCTCAAGGCTGTTGCTCCTGCCCTACCCCTACCACCCCTGCGGAAGGGCCTGCCTCTTCCTCTGCCTGTCATTTTTTAAATCACCCTGTGACAAAACTCTTAGTCCCTATACCGCTGAAGGACTGCTGCAGTATAGGGCAGCGGTCAGCAGTAGTGCACGTCAACCCTATGTATTGTGGACCGATAGCGGTCCTTACAGAACAGCAGACTGTACTGCACTCAGGCCTATGTACCGTAGCACCCTATACCAAGTTACCAGTCCTTATAAAAACTTTTGTGGACCAAGCAGGTTGTGTGTTAGTGTTTAGCAGACTGTGCGTCAGTCCCTATACCGCTGAAGGACTGCTGCAGTATAGGGCAGCGGTCAGCAGTAGTGCACGGCAACCCTATGTATTGTGGACCGATAGCAGTCCTTACAGAACAGCAGACTGTACTGCACTCAGGCCTATGTACCGTAGCACCCTATACCAAGTTACCAGTCCTTATAAGAACTTTTGTGGACCAAGCAGGTTGTGTGTTAGTGATTAGCAGACTGTACGTCAGTCCCTATACCAATGAAGGACTGCTGCAGTATAGGGCAGCGGTCAGCAGTAGTGCACGGCAACCCTATGTATTGTGGACCGATAGCGGTCCTTACAGAACAGCAGACTGTACTGCACTCAGGCCTATGTACCGTAGCACCCTATACCAAGTTACCAGTCCTTATAAGAACTTTTGTGGACCAAGCAGGTTGTGTATTAGTGTTTAGCAGACTGTGCGTCAGTCCCTATACCGCTGAAGGACTGCTGCAGTATAGGGCAGCGGTCAGCAGTAGTGCACGGCAACCCTATGTATTGTGGACCGATAGCAGTCCTTACAGAACAGCAGACTGTACTGCACTCAGGCCTATGTACCGTAGCACCCTATACCAAGTTACCAGTCCTTATAAGAACTTTTGTGGACCAAGCAGGTTGTGTGTTAGTGATTAGCAGACTGTACGTCAGTCCCTATACCAATGAAGGACTGCTGCAGTATAGGGCAGCGGTCAGCAGTAGTGCACGGCAACCCTATGTATTGTGGACCGATAGCGGTCCTTACAGAACAGCAGACTGTACTGCACTCAGGCCTATGTACCGTAGCACCCTATACCAAGTTACCAGTCCTTATAAGAACTTTTGTGGACCAAGCAGGTTGTGTATTAGTGTTTAGCAGACTGTGCGTCAGTCCCTATACCGCTGAAGGACTGCTGCAGTATAGGGCAGCGGTCAGCAGTAGTGCACGGCAACCCTATGTATTGTGGACCGATAGCAGTCCTTACAGAACAGCAGACTGTACTGCACTCAGGCCTATGTACCGTAGCACCCTATACCAAGTTACCAGTCCTTATAAGAACTTTTGTGGACCAAGCAGGTTGTGTGTTAGTGATTAGCAGACTGTACGTCAGTCCCTATACCAATGAAGGACTGCTGCAGTATAGGGCAGCGGTCAGCAGTAGTGCACGGCAACCCTATGTATTGTGGACCGATAGCGGTCCTTACAGAACAGCAGACTGTACTGCACTCAGGCCTATGTACCGTAGCACCCTATACCAAGTTACCAGTCCTTATAAGAACTTTTGTGGACCAAGCAGGTTGTGTATTAGTGTTTAGCAGACTGTGCGTCAGTCCCTATACCAATGAAGGACTGCTGCAGTATAGGGCAGCGGTCAGCAGTAGTGCACGGCAACCCTATGTATTGTGGACCGATAGCGGTCCTTACAGAACAGCAGACTGTACTGCACTCAGGCCTATGTACCGTAGCACCCTATACCAAGTTACCAGTCCTTATAAGAACTTTTGTGGACCAAGCAGGTTGTGTATTAGTGTTTAGCAGACTGTGCGTCAGTCCCTATACCGCTGAAGGACTGCTGCAGTATAGGGCAGCGGTCAGCAGTAGTGCACGGCAACCCTATGTATTGTGGACCGATAGCAGTCCTTACAGAACAGCAGACTGTACTGCACTCAGGCCTATGTACCGTAGCACCCTATACCAAGTTACCAGTCCTTATAAGAACTTTTGTGGACCAAGCAGGTTGTGTGTTAGTGATTAGCAGACTGTACGTCAGTCCCTATACCAATGAAGGACTGCTGCAGTATAGGGCAGCGGTCAGCAGTAGTGCACGGCAACCCTATGTATTGTGGACCGATAGCGGTCCTTACAGAACAGCAGACTGTACTGCACTCAGGCCTATGTACCGTAGCACCCTATACCAAGTTACCAGTCCTTATAAGAACTTTTGTGGACCAAGCAGGTTGTGTATTAGTGTTTAGCAGACTGTGCGTCAGTCCCTATACCGCTGAAGGACTGCTGCAGTATAGGGCAGCGGTCAGCAGTAGTGCACGGCAACCCTATGTATTGTGGACCGATAGCAGTCCTTACAGAACAGCAGACTGTACTGCACTCAGGCCTATGTACCGTAGCACCCTATACCAAGTTACCAGTCCTTATAAGAACTTTTGTGGACCAAGCAGGTTGTGTGTTAGTGATTAGCAGACTGTACGTCAGTCCCTATACCAATGAAGGACTGCTGCAGTATAGGGCAGCGGTCAGCAGTAGTGCACGGCAACCCTATGTATTGTGGACCGATAGCGGTCCTTACAGAACAGCAGACTGTACTGCACTCAGGCCTATGTACCGTAGCACCCTATACCAAGTTACCAGTCCTTATAAGAACTTTTGTGGACCAAGCAGGTTGTGTATTAGTGTTTAGCAGACTGTGCGTCAGTCCCTATACCGCTGAAGGACTGCTGCAGTATAGGGCAGCGGTCAGCAGTAGTGCACGGCAACCCTATGTATTGTGGACCGATAGCAGTCCTTACAGAACAGCAGACTGTACTGCACTCAGGCCTATGTACCGTAGCACCCTATACCAAGTTACCAGTCCTTATAAGAACTTTTGTGGACCAAGCAGGTTGTGTGTTAGTGTTTAGCAGACTGTGCGTCAGTCCCTATACCGCTGAAGGACTGCTGCAGTATAGGGCAGCGGTCAGCAGTAGTGCACGTCAACCCTATGTATTGTGGACCGATAGCGGTCCTTACAGAACAGCAGACTGTAACGCACTCAGGCCTATGTACCGTAGCACCCTATACCAAGTTACCAGTCCTTATAAGAACTTTTGTGGACCAAGCAGGTTGTGTATTAGTGTTTAGCAGACTGTGCGTCAGTCCCTATACCGCTGAAGGACTGCTGCAGTATAGGGCAGCGGTCAGCAGTAGTGCACGGCAACCCTATGTATTGTGGACCGATAGCGGTCCTTACAGAACAGCAGACTGTACCGCACCCAAGCCTATGTACCGTAGCACCCTAGACAGACCAAGTTACCAGTCCTGATAAAGAGCTTTGTGGAACAAGTGAGTTGTGAATGATTAGCAGACTGCAGCAGAAGGGCAGCAGTCAAGTATAATATTCTTTCTATATTTGGAAGAAAGAATATTATACGTGTACAAGCCTATTACCGTACCACTGATACCAGTCCTGAAAAGAACCTTTGTGGAACTAATAGTAACAGCAAGTCTTTAAAATTATCCTCACTGCCTGACACACTGCTTCCTGCCTGTCCCTATACAAATTGGCAAAAAAGAGTAGGCTGGAACGATTAGCTGGAACAGCTCTTTTGTGGACCTGATAGTAACAGCTAATGATGATGATGATGATGATGATGAAGAAAGACTAATCTGGCTGAGCTGTCCCTAAAATAGCAGCATACAGCGCTCTGTCCCTTTATCTAAACTGACAAAAGAAACTCAGGCTGCTGACCTAACACCTATACCAGTCCTGAAAAGAACTTTTGTGTACCAAATAGCTAGCGTTTTCTCTGTCCCTACTCCACACAGGATCCTTTCCCTACAGTGACAGAAGAAAGAATGTAAAATGGCCACCGGATCGGGTGTATTTATAGGTTAGGGGGAATGTCCAAGTGTCCATGAGCTGTCATGTCTCAATTGGTTGTCCTGTAACACATGATAAACGTGTCACGAAAGGTTAAAGTTCTTGTATACATTAAACACGTAAGTCCGCCGGGGCGAACGACGGAAAAAGGCGTTCGAACCCGCGGACGGCGAAAGTCGGAAATTCGCCGCGAAACGACCGCCGGGCGAAACGTTCGTCCATCACTACCCCCTACTAGGTGATAGATTATATTATGTGAGAAATATTAGTAAGTCCTGACGTCAATCAAGAATATGCTGAAATATGTGAAGCTGCCCCTTTAAGTGAATATACCACCTCTGAAAAGCGAACCAATGAAAAGCAAGGCACTAACACACATGTGATAATTGCATGTAAACAAAGAATATAAAAACAATCCAAATATACTTGAGACTCAAGTATATTTGGTTTGTTTTTTAATCCTTTGTTCTCAGGTCTTGATCTTTGCACCTGGAACCTTTTAAGATTTAAATAAATGTTGGGTAAGAAACACAACTACTATGTTGTAACCTAAAATGTTTGTTTTATAAAATATCTGAACTGCTTGGGGGTTCAATGTAGGGTTATTCGGCCTGGGTCATTGGATTTGCCATTTGTAAGATTCAAACAAATGTAAATATAGAATGTACTTCCTCCAATTGAGTTATAATATTACGACAGTGGGCCTTCTAACAGCAGAACATTGTAAAGTTGTATCACATTTTGGATGCCCATTGTCACATGTTCACCTCTTGGTTTGTTTTTAATCCTATTGAATAGTATTGTAGCTTCAAAAAACAAGTCCCTTGCTTTACACGTAGTCTTGATGTAACCAAGGAAAAAGATCTCTGTTGTAGAAAAATGACACTTTAATCATATGATTATGAGAACAGCACTTCAATCAGCTTCACTTTGATTATTTTGGATTAATCCTCTGATTGGTAGTTTTGACTTTTAGCATTTGTTTTGATTGAATCTCTGTTCTTGTAGCCATGTTTAGTTTTATGGAGAAAAGACTGCATTGAAAATTCATGTTATGAATTGTGTTTTGCATATTGCCATCTGTATCATGGCCTGTTTATGCTCTAAAAAGGATTCGGTGAAAACTATAATGTTAAAGCGGAGGTCCAACCACCCCCGCAAAAATTAAAATCCAGCAGTTACACATACTGCAGCTGCTGACCTTAAGGTTCCTTTCACACTAGGGCGGTACACGCGTCGGCGGTAAAGCACCGCTATTTTTAGCGGTGCTTTACCGTCGTTTTAGCAGCGGTATGAGGCCGCTAGTGGGCAGTTTTAACCCCTGCTAGCGACCGAAAAAGGGTTAAAACTGCCCGCAAAGCGCCGCTGTAGCCGTGCTGCCCCATTGATTTCAATGGGTAGGAGCGGTTTAGGAGAAGTGAATACACTGCTCCTTCACCACTCCCAAGATGCTGTCAGGTGCTGCCGCCATCATGCCTGGACCCTACTGCGCATGAGCAAGGCACAGTGAAAACTCTTTTATACTGGCCCGGCGGCAGGGGAAGGAGGGAGGGAGGAGAAGGGAGCGGAGCTGCGGACATAATTTGGCGCGGCCCGGTCTTCCGGAAGTCAGGACAGGTATCCGTTCACCCCCTGATTTGGTGCCAAATGTGGAATCGAAGGGGGGGTGGAGACAAATGAGCAGAAGTTGCACTTTTGAGTAGCCTTCAAAAGCATTTGAACTTAGTCCTGGTCTATTTGATGAACCTTTCCAGCCAATAAGCATTGTATTTTCCCTCAACATGTTGGTGGCAGAAGTACCTTGGTAAGTGTATAGCCATGCTTACTCAATGTAAAAGCACAGTTGTCTATTCACTAATTTATAAAAAAAACAAAAACATTTATTGTCCATAGGCAGTTTTATGCCGCGTACACACGATCGAATTGTCTGGCGTACTTAGTCCGACATACAATCCGGCGGATAGTCTGGCGGACTTTCTACCGAACGGACTTGGCCACACACGGCTTGCGCGATGACGTACAGCACGTACGACGGGACTAGAAAAAGGAAGTTCAATAGCCAGTAGCCAATAGCTTCCTTTTTCATACTTGCTTCTGAGCATGCGTCATTCTTAGTCCGCCGTACTAGCATACTGACGAATGTATTGTCCGCTGAAACCCAAGTCCGACGGGAAGATTGGAGTGCAAAAATACTTTCTTAGTCCGCCGGACTTCACGCTGGAAAAGTCAGCTGAAGCCCACACACGATAGAATTTTTCCGCTGAAATGCGTTTTGGCGGACTAAGTACGCCGGACAATCTGATCGTGTGTACGCGGCATAAGAGGCACATATATTAAAAATGTTAAAGTATAATTAAAGGCAACATTTTTTTTTTAGTTTTGGATAGAATGAAGAGGGATAACAACACCTGCCAGTTTCTATTGTTTTCTGTGCACCATTAAGGAGATTCACCCGCTCTATTTGTCCTGTTTACCATTATCAAGTAAAAAAAAAAAAAAATGTTGGGTTGTCCTAAAAAAAATTACGGTAATGGGGGGGGATATCTTCCAATGGAGACACTAGTTTTGGTTGGGGGTCCCCAAGAAATTCCCCTAATTTCCAGTGATTTCCTCTCACTTTCCGTTTGGCTATGGGACAGGAAGTGAAGGGAAATCTCTGCAGATGAAAAAAAAATAAAAAATCTGACAACGGTTAGATCTCTCCTTTTACGCTATCCAAAATGGGGGGAAAAAAAGTTTTGCCTTTAGTTCTATTTTAAAATTTGGTATTAGGGTACTCTGCAGTTCATTTGAATTGACTTGAATTTAAAATGGTAGGTCAATGCCTCTGAGATACAGCATGCAAAACCTTTTTCTAACAAACTGCAATGCAATCATCTGGAATGGATTTCTTATGAATTGTGCCATTATGGAATGAATTTCTTTTGCCTAAACGTTTTGTCTACACTGAAAAATGCAGCAAAATGCACAACAATGTGTCTGGTGTAAATGAGCCTTCTGGGTAGAAAAAAAAAAACATCTTGCAGTTTGGATACTTTGGGATATTGGAGAGTATTTGAAACATCTGTTGAGAGGTTTCTGGCTTGCAAGCACACTGACTTGTGCAGAGGGAATAAAAGCACTTTAGATGCAGCAGAGTAGGATAGGAGTTCACTCAAATACAAAGCAAACACAATGTAAGTGAACACTGCTTCATAAGGCTCCGGTCTAAACTTCTAAACACCAAAACTTTTCAAATGATTTTAGAATATCAGAAAGTCAATAGCAAAAAATAAACACCTGTGTGTACAAATCTTAAAGAAATTTTCTAGGCAGAATAAATGTTACTTGACAACTACCTGCAATGCATTTAGCAAAATCCCTCCCACAAAAGTAGAAAACTTTCTGTAACAAAAGAAGTGGGTGGGGAGAAGTTACTGTTGGATTGATCTGCACTCGCTATAATTGCTTCTATATTGTCTGGAACCAGCATAAATAGAATGCAGGCTTTATTTCCTGCTATAAGTCCAAAATGTTACGTAACAGTATTTTTTTCTTCCAAAGCTTACTGGTAAATTGCCATTTTTCCTTAACATATGTATAAATGAATGTTGTCTTTTCTGGGAATTCTCATTGTATTGAAACCCTTCAGGAGAGATGATGTGGACTGTCATTGCGGTTCTTATGAAAATGCTGGTTCCCCAGTTTTTAGTTGACCCAGTAGTTAGTGTTTTTTAAAGTTTTTTTTTTTTTGTTAAGAGATCAAACCTGTTATACTTACCTGCTCTGTGCAATGGTTTTGCACAGAGCAGTCCCCATCCTCCTTTTCTTGGGTCCCGAGCCCCGTCGTCACTGCTGTGATTCACAGCAGCAGGAGCCAATGGCTCTCAGTGCTGTATCTGAGCCAATGAGGAGGGAGAGAGCTGAGAGAGCCTTGGCTCTCGTACACACGGCTGGATCAAAATTGGGCTCAGGTAAGTATTTAGTGGGGATGTGGGGGAAGCTGCATGCAGAACCTTCTACCTTTACAACCACTTTAAATTTAGACCTGGGTTAAATAAGTAGCTGAATAGTTTTTAAGGCAGAGAATAAAGTGGATGAGGTGCATGACCAGAACTGAGAATTTCACTAGGAAGAATCTTATGCAGAAATCCCATAAACTGTTAATAATGCAACTACCCATACCTCAAATTTAATTTTGAGCGGATCCTTTAAACTTTAGCCTCTTTGAATCTAAGTGGGCTATTCTATAGAAAGCTACAATGTTTAAACAAAAGATAATTTCTCTTGCTGGATTGTTGGCACATTGATCTTTCCTGTAATTTCTGCATCTTTGCAAGTCCCAAATTATGGCAGCAAATTGTGCAGGTGCATCCGAAGAACTGCACTACTAAAGGGAAATACACCAGTACAAGAGTGATTTGGCAGGTCCCCACAGGGAGGTTCATGGGAGCTGCCGGCTGCATACTGGAGCTAACATAGACACTAAAGTTTCCAGGATTTATATCTTCCAGAGTTTTCCCCCTCCTTTTTACTTTTTCTTCTCTTAACTGACAGCTGATATTGCATTGTGTATTGACCATGCTGCCTGTTTGGATTGACATGTATCTAATATATGCAGAGTTCAGGGCCGTCTTTAATAATGATTGAACCCCAGGCAAAAATTTTCTTGCCCCCCCCCCCCCCCCCCCATGCAATTTCACTCTCCACCTACTCGGAGACATACAATAAATAGAAGCACAATTTAAAATCACTTTACTGTATCAGATCAGGCAGCAATTGTGATTGGTTGCCAGCGATTACAGCATATCATTACTGCTTACTGACTGGTTGCTAGAGGTTACAGCACACATTACGGCTCACTGATTAGTTACTAGAGGTTACAGCAAATGATTTCTGCTTTTTAGTTGCTAGAGATTACTGTACATGAATACTGCTCACTGATTGGTTGCTAGAGGTTACAGCACATCATCTTCTCATTGCAGGGAAGCATGATATACATATGAATGCCACCTTTATTTACATATCAATGCCACTGGCCACATCTATTTGCTTAGTAATGCTGCCTCTATTTACATATGAATGCCGGTTATTTACATGTAAACACAGGGTCTGCAGGCAAGTCATCTGCACACAATACGGCAGAGCTGAATTTAAACTGGGATAATTAGCAAGTATGAGGCAGCTGCTTTGGGCCCCACAACAATGACAGGGCCCAGGGCAGCTGCCCCTTTTACCCTGCCTTAAAGACGGCCCTGGCAGAGTTACTTATACAGTATATGCTTTAAATATTCATACATTACTAACAAACACTCTAATTAAAACTCTGACTGGTTGCCTTGCAAATTATTTTCACTGTAAACAATGAAGCAAGTGATCTTTAAAGCAGACTCGATGCATCTTTATTAGAACAAAAAAAACATGTCAGACATACAGTGTAGACAAAAAAACGTGCCTGAACATAGTCTTCAGCAGCTTCCAAAACTCTGCTGCTACAATGAATTCCTAGCCTGCAGCTTCAGTGCTTTTTGGTAGTGCTGAAATGTGGCCATCCATTTCTGCCTACTGCACATTTCTATTGGACAGTGCGGCAGCCCATCATAAAGATAAGCCAACAGGGATGTGTGTCTGGGGGCAGAATGGAGTAGGAATCTTGGAAACTACCAGGGAGTTTATGAACTTTTCTGATCAGAACAACCCAGGATGAGGATGTGGCAGCAGGGCATGGAGGATGCTGCAGATAAGACAATACAGTTATAAACTCTGATCAGTTTATAACTAGCGTTTTAAAGAAAGGTACAAATAGACAGGGAAGTTCACAGACCTCTACAATATAAAATAAATGCAGGCACGCATAGGTACCTGTCATTTATTCCTGACAGCAACAGAGTAACTTAAAAGTCAAAAATAGACATTTAAGTCCTACTTGCCCCCACAGTGCCTCCTTTAAGTTAAAGTGAAAAATCTATTAAATTATTACCTGGAACCTGGACTGGTACTGCTGCATGTCTGACATACTCATGATTACCTGCATCTTTCTGCAAGACACTGGTCCAGGAACTGGAAATGTAAGAGAGACAGCCATATTTAAAAGCTGTACTTAACACCCAACTCCAGCCAAAACATTTCAAGTTTTGAATATAGTGGGGATGGCTTAGAACCTGCTTTACTACTTTTTTGTTTGTCATATATTTCCACTCGCTGAGAGGACAGTAGTTCTAACCCATTCTTAACTCTCTAATATAGGTTCTAACTTTCTCTGCTCTATCCACAATTTTGAAAAGTTGTATCATTTCTCTTCCCTCCAATCAGCTCTCAGAGCTCTCCTCACTGAACTCTGCACAGTGTAATTGCAGCTCACCCCCCCCCCCCCCTTTTTTTTTTAACTCTCAGACAACCTGTATAGATCCTACACTTTAAGTGGATGTAGAGAAGAGAAAACTGCAGATAGACAAAGCAACTTATTTAAGGGGATTTGTTTCAGCTCTGTGTATCACCTGAGGCCAGTCACCTCACTAGTTATATGTAAGGGTTTACAACTAGTGATGGACGAACTTCCGACGGGACGTTTCGCGAACGCGAAACGCGAACGGACACAAACGTTCGCGAAAACGACCGTTCGCCGCGGGCTCCATTGACTTCAATGGGAGGCGAATTTCGCAAACCTTTAGGTCGAATTTGCGGCCACGGGGTAATTATTAGGGGGTAGCACGTAGTCCCACCACCTGGACAATAGCATAATACATGTATGAGGTGAATTTGGGATCGATAACTACAAGCATTTTTTTTTTATTTGGGAAATTGTTCTGACAATTCAGGACTATGGAGCTAATGAAGGCAATGGAGGAGAGGGAAGGTCAGGGACCAGGGTAGGCAAACAAGAGGGTGCAGGAGATACAGAGCACTGACAGCAGCACCGTAATACAGAGCACTGACATCAGCACCGTGACATACAGCGCTGACAGCAGCTCCGTGACATACAGCGCTGACAGCAGCTCCGTGACATACAGCGCTGACAGCAGCTCCGTGACATACAGCGCTGACAGCAGCTCCGTGACATACAGCGCTGACAGCAGCTCCGTGACATACAGCGCTGACAGCAGCACCGTGACATACAGCGCTGACAGCAGCTCCGTGACATACAGCGCTGACAGCAGCTCCGTGACATACAGCGCTGACAGCAGCTCCGTGACATACAGCACTGACAGCAGCTCCGTGACATACAGCGCTGACAGCAGCACCGTAAGCAGCCCCAGGAGGAAGTCAGCACAGCACAGGGATGGTGTGATCCCCTCATAATAAGAACCCCCAGGAGGAAGTCAGCACAGCACAGGGATGGTGGGAGCCCCTCATAATAAGAACACCCAGGAGGAAGTCAGCACAGCACAGGGATGGTGGGAACCCCTCATAATAAGCAGCCCCAGTAGAAATATGACACCGCTCAACCTCTTCAAAGAGGAGGGTAGGGGCATATAGTACGGTGTGCTTTTTTGGGTCAGGGAAGTGAGCCAAATGAATTAAGAAGGTCTGTGTGCTTGATTCCAAAAATTGTTTATAGACATATACATGGTCTACTGATCACATGTGTTGAATTCCTCCGAGATCCATGCCTCATTCATTTTTAGAAATGTGAGGTAGTTAACACTGTCGTGAGCTAGGCGAGTACGCTTATCGGTCACAATCCCCCCTGCTGCGCTGAACGTCCTTTCGGACAGGACACTGGATGAGGGGCAAGCCAACAGTTCGATTGCAAATTGGGCAAGCTCTGGCCAGAGGTCAAGCCTGCCCACCCAGTAGTCTAGGGGTTCATCACTCCTCAGAGCGTCCACATCGGCCGTTAACCCAATGTAGTCGGACACCTGACGGTCTAGGCGTTCCCTGATGCTGGATCCGGATGACACCTGTCGATGGGTCGGCTGAAAGAATGACCTCATATCCGAAGTCACCAACACATCTTCAAACCGGCCTCTTCTTGCAGGCGCTGTTGGATTGGTACCCGCAAATCCTTCTCTGGGAGTGGGAATTGCTCCTCTGCCAGCGCACGCAAAAGCAGAATGCAGCATTTCTCGAAGCAAGGCCTGGAAGTGCTGCATTCTGACAGCCCTCTGCGACGGCGGTAACATTTCCGCCATTTTGTGTTTGTACCGGGGATCTAAGTACGTTGCCACCCAGTACTGGTCCTTGACCCTCATGCTTTTTATACGGGGGTCCCTATTAAAACACTGGAGCATGAAGGCCCCCATTTGCACTCAAGCGGAAGGTATGTGGTGGTGGTGGTGTTGTTGGTGGTAGTGTCTTTGGGGGTGCACATAGCAGAGAGTGAAGAAGAGGGTGCAGATCGAGAGGATGAGGAGGGTGCAGAAGAATAAGGCTGAGTGAGCCACTCAACCAAGTCTGGTGCGTCCTTTAAAGTAATTGAACGCACCTTCTGCAACTTCCCACTTTGGCTCAAGGCTGTTGCTCCTGCCCTACCCCTACCACCCCTGCGGAAGGGCCTGCCTCTTCCTCTGCCTGTCATTTTTTAAATCACCCTGTGACAAAACTCTTAGTCCCTATACCGCTGAAGGACTGCTGCAGTATAGGGCAGCGGTCAGCAGTAGTGCACGTCAACCCTATGTATTGTGGACCGATAGCGGTCCTTACAGAACAGCAGACTGTACTGCACTCAGGCCTATGTACCGTAGCACCCTATACCAAGTTACCAGTCCTTATAAAAACTTTTGTGGACCAAGCAGGTTGTGTGTTAGTGTTTAGCAGACTGTGCGTCAGTCCCTATACCGCTGAAGGACTGCTGCAGTATAGGGCAGCGGTCAGCAGTAGTGCACGGCAACCCTATGTATTGTGGACCGATAGCGGTCCTTACAGAACAGCAGACTGTAACGCACTCAGGCCTATGTACCGTAGCACCCTATACCAAGTTACCAGTCCTTATAAGAACTTTTGTGGACCAAGCAGGTTGTGTGTTAGTGTTTAGCAGACTGTGCGTCAGTCCCTATACCGCTGAAGGACTGCTGCAGTATAGGGCAGCGGTCAGCAGTAGTGCACGGCAACCCTATGTATTGTGGACCGATAGCGGTCCTTACAGAACAGCAGACTGTAACGCACTCAGGCCTATGTACCGTAGCACCCTATACCAAGTTACCAGTCCTTATAAGAACTTTTGTGGACCAAGCAGGTTGTGTGTTAGTGATTAGCAGACTGTACGTCAGTCCCTATACCAATGAAGGACTGCTGCAGTATAGGGCAGCGGTCAGCAGTAGTGCACGGCAACCCTATGTATTGTGGACCGATAGCGGTCCTTACAGAACAGCAGACTGTACTGCACTCAGGCCTATGTACCGTAGCACCCTATACCAAGTTACCAGTCCTTATAAGAACTTTTGTGGACCAAGCAGGTTGTGTATTAGTGTTTAGCAGACTGTGCGTCAGTCCCTATACCGCTGAAGGACTGCTGCAGTATAGGGCAGCGGTCAGCAGTAGTGCACGGCAACCCTATGTATTGTGGACCGATAGCGGTCCTTACAGAACAGCAGACTGTAACGCACTCAGGCCTATGTACCGTAGCACCCTATACCAAGTTACCAGTCCTTATAAGAACTTTTGTGGACCAAGCAGGTTGTGTGTTAGTGATTAGCAGACTGTACGTCAGTCCCTATACCAATGAAGGACTGCTGCAGTATAGGGCAGCGGTCAGCAGTAGTGCACGGCAACCCTATGTATTGTGGACCGATAGCGGTCCTTACAGAACAGCAGACTGTACTGCACTCAGGCCTATGTACCGTAGCACCCTATACCAAGTTACCAGTCCTTATAAGAACTTTTGTGGACCAAGCAGGTTGTGTATTAGTGTTTAGCAGACTGTGCGTCAGTCCCTATACCGCTGAAGGACTGCTGCAGTATAGGGCAGCGGTCAGCAGTAGTGCACGGCAACCCTATGTATTGTGGACCGATAGCAGTCCTTACAGAACAGCAGACTGTACTGCACTCAGGCCTATGTACCGTAGCACCCTATACCAAGTTACCAGTCCTTATAAGAACTTTTGTGGACCAAGCAGGTTGTGTGTTAGTGTTTAGCAGACTGTGCGTCAGTCCCTATACCGCTGAAGGACTGCTGCAGTATAGGGCAGCGGTCAGCAGTAGTGCACGTCAACCCTATGTATTGTGGACCGATAGCGGTCCTTACAGAACAGCAGACTGTAACGCACTCAGGCCTATGTACCGTAGCACCCTATACCAAGTTACCAGTCCTTATAAGAACTTTTGTGGACCAAGCAGGTTGTGTATTAGTGTTTAGCAGACTGTGCGTCAGTCCCTATACCGCTGAAGGACTGCTGCAGTATAGGGCAGCGGTCAGCAGTAGTGCACGGCAACCCTATGTATTGTGGACCGATAGCGGTCCTTACAGAACAGCAGACTGTACCGCACCCAAGCCTATGTACCGTAGCACCCTAGACAGACCAAGTTACCAGTCCTGATAAAGAGCTTTGTGGAACAAGTGAGTTGTGAATGATTAGCAGACTGCAGCAGAAGGGCAGCAGTCAAGTATAATATTCTTTCTATATTTGGAAGAAAGAATATTATACGTGTACAAGCCTATTACCGTACCACTGATACCAGTCCTGAAAAGAACCTTTGTGGAACTAATAGTAACAGCAAGTCTTTAAAATTATCCTCACTGCCTGACACACTGCTTCCTGCCTGTCCCTATACAAATTGGCAAAAAAGAGTAGGCTGGAACGATTAGCTGGAACAGCTCTTTTGTGGACCTGATAGTAACAGCTAATGATGATGATGATGATGATGATGAAGAAAGACTAATCTGGCTGAGCTGTCCCTAAAATAGCAGCATACAGCGCTCTGTCCCTTTATCTAAACTGACAAAAGAAACTCAGGCTGCTGACCTAACACCTATACCAGTCCTGAAAAGAACTTTTGTGTACCAAATAGCTAGCGTTTTCTCTGTCCCTACTCCACACAGGATCCTTTCCCTACAGTGACAGAAGAAAGAATGTAAAATGGCCACCGGATCGGGTGTATTTATAGGTTAGGGGGAATGTCCAAGTGTCCATGAGCTGTCATGTCTCAATTGGTTGTCCTGTAACACATGATAAACGTGTCACGAAAGGTTAAAGTTCTTGTATACATTAAACACGTAAGTCCGCCGGGGCGAACGACGGAAAAAGGCGTTCGAACCCGCGGACGGCGAAAGTCGGAAATTCGCCGCGAAACGACCGCCGGGCGAAACGTTCGTCCATCACTATTTACAACTACTTTACCTTCTTCATGACCAGAAGTCATGAAACCTAGATGTTAAAGAAAATTTGGCAGGGTTAGCATGCATTTGTAACGTAATAATAACTGCATGGCTAGTTTTCCTAACTTAAACATTCCTGATTCCTGTTGCCTACCCTAATGATTTTCACATTATACTTAACCACTTCCCATTCAGCCTATAGTAAAATGATGGCCAGGTGGCAGCTTTCCTATCCTGGGTGGACATCGTATGATGCCGTCCTAGGCGCACAGTGGCACAACCTGTGACCACTGTGTCCATCAGACACAGCTAAACTAAGCAATCAGTAATGGGATGCTATGACAGTACCAGTTGCCAAGGGATCACTGTGACTAATTACAGAGATACCATGCTCACCAAGTAAATAATTGTCATGAATGGCAGCCATTTGTGATTCATTATTTACTATTATGATGCTGTGATTGGTCACAGTGATCACATGGTGTACAAGGCCAATCACAAATGCATGTAATAGCTCTGACCAATCATGACATGGCAATGGTAAACAATAGTAAAACAAGTACCATGAATGAAAGCCAGTTGCAGTGTCCCTGATCACTGCCACACAAGTTACATGGCCCTTGATCACTGCCACATGAGTTACACGATCCCTGATCCCTGCCAGAGCAGTCAGTGTCACCATAAGAACTTGTTAACATGTGTAATGCTCTCTGAGGAGCCATCCATTATCAGATCCCTCTTTAGAGTGAATTTAACAGGCAGTGAGAAGGAATTGGCCAGTAAAGATGGAATTCCTGAGGGCAGCCAAGTACCAGTAGGCTAGACTGGCTTGGCTTATTTGAAGATGAACTGCTTTAGATGATGCAACACTATGCTATATTCCTTGGCCACTTATATAGAGATGGCAATTAAAGTATATTGGTTTTGATACAGTTGGTTGATTTGAGTGATGCACAAGGTACAATGTCTGCTATATAATCATTCCAAACATTGAAAATTATATCACACATGGTATCGCCATACCCAGAAGAAGTAGCAGAATATGTTTTGGAGTGTAATTCTAAGAGTGCCTATTCTGTGTGTGAGAAATATCTTATTAAATTACATAGTTACATGGTAGGTGAGGTTGAAAAAAAGACACAAGTCCATCAAGTCCAACCTATGTGTGTGATTATTTGTCAGTATTACCTTGTATATCCCTGTATGTTGTGGGCTTGACAACTTTTGTGGATGTTTCCACTATCCTGGATCTCCAGAGCCTTCAAAAATATGATAGGTAGTCAGGAAAATAAATGCATAACTTATGCACCTAGAAAGCCTGGATTTTGGACCCCTCTGTGTGGCTAGGCTGTCTCACATATGCTGTATGTCCACACTTAGAATGCGCAGCAGAATGTGTTTTGTGGTGTAATTCTAAGTATTCCAATGATGTGTGTTAGAAATATTTCATTACTTGACAACTTTGTGTAAAAAAAATAATTGTCAATCTCTTTCCTGCGTTTTTCAAAACCTGTGGCAAGAAATTAAATTTTTCTAAAGACTCAAAATGCCTCTTAGAAAATACAGTGGAGTGTTTTCTTCCTAAAATGGGGTAATTTTGGGAGTGTTACAACTGCCCTGTCAGGTCACCTGAGACCAGGTGGCAGATGCACTCCGTAGGAGTCGAAAGTGCACCGCTAGGTAGTGGACCTTAGGACTGACTGCTGCGGATTGTACCCAGGGAGATTCAGGACACAGGTCTACTGGATCACTAACACAGATCCCAGTAGGAGCTAGAGCATAGATTCCCCAGAGCGCGGACTCTAAGAGTGTCAGGAATCCGCCCGTTCTGCACGATCGGGTGTCCGTTCGCGCACGCGCGTTCGTCCCGCGGGTCGTCGTGGGCACGCGCGCCCCCAAGCACGAGCGCGTGCACGACGTTCGGATGTGCGCGCGGCGTACGCACGCACGAGTGCGCGTTAGCGCTATTGGCGCCAGTGGCCCTTTTTAAAGGAGCAGCTGCAGTCATTCTGTGCTGTTCGTCTGCAGCTTGTGCCTGAAGAAACCTGTGATTCATCTGCTACCTACCTGATATCTGAACTGGCTCCGTCTGACTCTGCTGACCTCTCCTGCTCTGACCCCGGCTTGTTTGACCTCTCTTGGACTGTCTACCTGCTGCCGAACCCCTGCCTGTACCTGACACCTCTGCCAGTTCCTGCTTGTTCCGGCATCTGTACCCTGCATCCAGAAGAACCCGCCATCCTGCCTGCAGTGTCCTCCCAGCGGCCTGCCTGCCACTGCCAGTTCCTGCTCCTGAGGATTCTCTCCTATCCGGTACCTGCTGCTGCTGCACCTGGCTGGACTCTCCTACCCCGCTGTGCTCCGGTCTCCCTGTTCCCATTCCAGAGAGGCCAGAACCAGAGCCGTAAGAGCGGTCCCCTTCCACTAAGTCAGACTCACCACCTGTGGATCTTAACAAAGAGCCAGCAGGTGTTCACCAGAGCCTCCAGTGGTGAGGATGGACTTCGCTGCAGTCTGGTTCCAGGTCGCGGCCCCTAGGGTCTCACAGCTCACACTCACAGTAGACTACAGGAGACGGAAGCAGGAGGCTGGAACAACAAGAATAGTAAGGGGATAAGGCAGAGGTCAGGGAAACTAGCAGACAGGAACAACAGAGTACACGCCAAAGGTTCAGGGTCACAGGCAGACAGGGATGGTCAGGGACATGCCAAAAGGTCAAGGTCACAAGCAGACAGGAATCGTTGAGAACATGCCAAGGTCGGTAACCCAGACAAACGTACAGCACACAACAAGCGGGAAACAGGAAGCCAAACACACAATGAATACACAATGGTTGATCAGCACCGCTGGCTTGCAGTGCACAGGTTAATATAGGGTTCCCTGATAGGGCCTGGGGTGGAGCCACACTTAGAGGAGAGGTTATAAAAACCACCAGGTGGAAGTGGCTGGCCTCTTAGTCTGAACACATGAGGAGAGGTAAGCAAACCGAGGAAGATCACTGCATAACCATGACATGCTCTAGTGCTCTAGGACCTCCAAAAATGTGATAAGTAGCCAATTAGATGTGTAATTTATGCTCCTTGAAAGCCCAAAGGTGCTCCTTGGATTTTGAACCCTTCTATGCATCTAAGCTAAGAAAAAGCATCATGCATGTGATATTCTCATACTTGGAAGGCATAGCAGAATGTGTTTTGGGGTGTAATTCTAAGTTTGCCTGTGCTGTGTGACAATGAATTTCCTAATTTTTCCCAAAAAATGGACAAAAATTACAACCTCAGAAAACTAACCATGTCTCTTACTAAACACCTTGGATTGTCTACTTTGCACAAATGGCTCTATTGGGGGATTTTGTACTGTTCTGGCATCTTAGGGCCTCAAACGAGTTAGGAAGTCAGTAAATCAGGAAAAATCTATTTTCAAATATATATCTATATACCATAGATTGTAGATTCTAACTTTCACACAGACTAAATAAGCACTGATTTGGGTTATTTCTCTACCAAAGGAGTGTAGCAGAAAATCTTTGGCCTGAATTATTTATTTTCAAAATGAACAAAGTGTCTTTTTGTTCAAAGTTTTTGGTTATTTTTTTATTTAAATAGCAAAAAAAAAACACTGTGACTAAATACCACCAAAATAAAGCTCTACCTGTTGCATAACTGAGTAATTATCATTCATGTGACAGTGCTGAAAACGTAAAAATGGCGTGGGCAGGAAGGGGGTAAAAGTGTCCAGTACTGAGGTGGTTAAAAAAATATAAGGGTTTTGTTCTGTATACATTTAAATACATTCTTATAGGCTGGCAAATGGATAATGTAGTGAATAAAAGTACATTATTTGGCCCCCAATGTGCAGCATTAAGCCCTACAAGATTTGTGCCCCGGTTCTTTTCTCACTGTGTAGCAGCAGCCAGGTAAACAGTAGTTTTCACTCTACTTTTTAAAAGCACTGAACTGAACACTTTCAAGATGTAAGCAAGCAGGCAGGCCCTTGTACTACATAGTTGAAGGTAAAGGTAAAGGAAATTGAATAAGAAAATTGTATAATGTATGGCCAGTTTAAGACGAGCATTTTTGTTTCTGTCTGGCTTGCCATTGAAAAGTTACTTGATGTCAGCAGGATATGAAGTGAGGGGAAATGTCTCTAAAGGAGTCATGAATAGCAGTAAATCCTGAGAGGACTTCTTACCCTTTCCCACTCAATGCAAAACTTAAAAAAAGAAAAAAAATAGCTGGACATACATTTTAATAAAGGCAGATAAACATAATATAATATATATATATAACAGATAAAGGCAACAACATGATTCTACTGCCATATCAAACGTGTGGTATCGCATGTTGTAGTGCAGCATTTAAAGCAGAGCTAAGGCTGGGTTCACACTTGATTTGGATATGGTTCACAGGGTGGTGTGTCCCTGTTCTCCATTTAAGGGACACATCAGGCCCGAATTTTTGCCAGACTTTGCACCTGAAATGGACCCAAATACGCACAGGACCCTTGTGCAATCTGCTCCGCAGCGACCCTGGAGATGTGAGAACCAGCTCCATTGAGAGCTGGTCACGGTCTCCCGTCATGTGAAATCAGGAGAAACCCGCATCCAATTCACATAAAGCAAAATTACTTACCGTATTTATCGGCATATAACACGCACTTTTTTCCCCTTAAAATCAGGGGAAGATCGTGGGTGCATGTTATACGCAGATTCCCCGCTGATTGTGAGTTCTCTAGGCTTTTCTGACGTTCTCGGTGGCTTTCAGCTATTTCCGTAACTTTTCGGGTGCATTCGGCCGTTCTCGAGGGGCTTTCGCCTATTTTTGGACGCTCTCAGCGGCTTTCAGAAAGCTGAAAGCTGCCGAGAATGGCCGAGTGCGGCCAAAAATAGCCGAGTGCTACCGAGCGCCGCCGAGATACACGGCGCCATTTTTAAATGGCAAGCCGGCAAAGACACTGACAAGGCTGCAAATGACTGACAAGGCTGCAATGCAAGGCTGCAATTGACACTGATAAGGCTGCATTGATGGGCATTTAAATGTAAGTTTTTTTTTCCTTAAACTTCCCTCCTAAAAAAAAAATTCTTTAAAATTCTCTCCTAAACTTGGGGTGTGTGTTATGCGCTGACGCGTGTTATACGCCGATAAATACGGTACCTCTCCTCAGCCATGAAATGTCCACAGACTTCATCACTGATGCCAACAACTTCATCTGGTCATCTTGATTGACCAGGCTGAGATGACCTAACTCTCGTACATGGGCACAGGATTATTTCGACTTGGCACCTAAGCATGCTATGAATGTGTTTATTCTAAAACTGTTTCTGAGCAGACAGGTAAGAGTTTTATGGCAGAAGAGACCTGGTATATCTTCTCTGCAACAAAATGCCTCGCTTTTTATGTGCATGGGGGATTCTTTATTTGCACCGATATCTTAAAAGGGTTACTTTGATACCAAAAGCTTGAAGTATTTCCCTTTTTCCTGCACGTACTTTATAAATGTATTGGTTAACAAAATGCTATTATGTAACTGCATTTTATCAAGTCTAAAACAGAGCAGTCCTTTTTAACAAAACTTTGACTAGAACTAATGCTTTTCATGCTGCCACAATTTTTTTTTTCACAATCTCACTGAGGCTTTTAGTAATGTTTTTAAATTTAGCTATCAGACAATAACCTGAGGCGCTGTAGTCAATTACAGCTTTCAGAGCTCCGCCGCAGACTGTGAGCAGAGAGTGTTTAATCTAGCCTTGTGATTTCTAATGTGATTTAGAACATGACCCCTTACATGGTAAATGTTCTGAGAGTAGCATGAAATCTTTAACACCACTATAAAATCCAGGCGGACTAATGAAAATAAATAACGTAAGCAATTGTTGAGACGTGGGCTTAAAAAAAAATCTTTAGTGTTGTGAGCAATGAAACTGACACTTGGAGGAGAAAGGAGAGAGTTATTATTGGTTTGTTGGGGAATCTAGATAAAAGACCTTCTGTCTTTCAGTGGGACGGTTTGGAGTAAAAATGAGTATATAGTTTTGTCAAATATACATCTCAATATGATGAGAGAACATTGTGAATGTGGCACTCATTCTTTGAGACTTGCAACTACTAGTGGTCATTTATGCAGCACAAATTGTTCAAACGTATCTGTTTTAACACATTAAGACATGTACACAGGAAACAGCTGAACTCTGGGCACAAACTTTCTTTAAATATGTTATTTATTAGACACAAATTATATAAATCCACTCTGTGTATGCCAAATGCCAATGCAAACCCAGATATCACATTGTTAAAGCAGTGGTGATATTGTTGGATGGACAACTACACAGATCTAGAAGAAGTATGTAAAGCACATCAAGATGTAAAAATACACACCCTTCTTATATTTAGACAATAGTCTCTTATTTTATCTTAAACCGTTGTTTTTAAATGTTCCTAGTTAACAATTGTACAATGTGCTGATGTATGCTGTCAATTTTGTGATGCATCAATGTGTGTTTGAATGACTATGGCATTGCATGAACCTGTGTTTTAACTAGTGGTGGCTGGGGTTTTTTTCTTTTGGGAGGGGCGGCAAACGGGCATCCCCCCCAACTCCGGGTGACTGATGAACCTGAAACCCCCCCCTTTCCGAGAGGCTGGTGGCATGGCACCAACTCCTCTCTGTTCCTCCTAAGCGCCAAGCATCCAATAGGAACCCCTGATGCCTTGGCCAATCGGGAAACAGGTCTCATGACCTGCCTCCTGATTAGCGGAGAGAAACTTTAGTGTGAAAATAGCGAAAATGAATTTGCAATCGTCGTTTTTTTTAAAACTTATTAGAGCATCTAGCTCTAATCAAGTGCTTTAAAACCCTCCCCCCCCCCCCCCATTGGATTCCATAGTCCGGCACATCCACATATCAGGAGGCCAGACACATGGATGGGGGGGCAGCGGCGTCCATGCGACCTCTATGGACGGGCCGCCACTGGCATTTAAACTCAAGCAAATGCACATGGAAAAGTTTAATTCTAGCCTTGTTTTTTACATTCTATAACAAGTACCAGTGTTTATTCTTAATTTTCTTTATTGTCCACTGAGGGACAATGGAATTCTAGAATTCTTAAACTGTCTAATATCTTACCCTCTACAAGAGACACTGGCAACAAAAGAAAAACTTGCTTGGCACCAAAAAAAGGCACATTTGGACTACAGGTCAATCCAGTCCACAACCAATTTGCCTCAGTTTTTTACGAGTCTTCGGGAGAGTGGATGTGTGTTCTTTCGCTCAGAAGAAGTTTATGGAAAAATGTCTACTACCATCAGCTGCTGTTAGATTCATGTCACACATATGAAATCCATACTGGTGTTCTCTCTGCATTGGCCCCACAATCATAGTAGTGATAGTAGAACTGCTTGTGTTCCAGCTATCACAGGAAATGGTGGTTGTCTGGGGTTCCTTGTATGTTGGGTCCAGGGCCAAACATGTCGTGAGTATGTGTACCAATCTGTGTTCCAGCTATTACTGGACTTCACATTTAAGGTAAAGCCAGTATTGCCTGGGGATTCTTTGTATGTTGGGACCAGGGCCATCATATATGATGAGTATAAGTACTGAATCTGTGTTCAGTTTCTAAAAGTCATGCAGGTACTCTCTGTCAAGTAGGGAGAACCAAATGTAGATTTTTTTTTTTCATACTGTTATTCTCCTGTGATGTTCCTGCATTCCCTCTGGTGAAAACTCTGTACTTCAGCTATTATGTCTTTACCATTTTGGTCAGGTCAGTGTTGTCAATATAGTCTGTGTTTAATTTTGGGATCAGGCAATATCCCAAAATGTGTATGCACAGTTTATTTTGCTGTAATGGGGATTCACAATGCACTGCAAATGTCAAATGCAGAATACTAGAGAGCTCATCATTTTTTATTTGCATGTATACTAGAAACTGGATAGGGGGCTGAATTTGTCCCTCTTTTCTCTTTTGTTGGGTGCTGTTTCTGACTTGAGATGTCTTCTTACTTGTGAGCAGTTTAAATTTCCCACTGAGCATTCTTTGTGAGAGACATCAATGTTACTACTGTGCCTACTCATACCCTCTGAGGGCCACTCAGGACAATTTCTGCTCATGCTCTCCCAGAGGTCTACTTAACCTGGAAGGAGGCACTTGTGAAGGCTCGCAACACCATAAACATGGAATCCATCAACCACTAGAGAATCATTAGTAGTCTTGCCTTGGTGAGAAAGGTAGTTTAAATTCTGTCCTGGTCTAAACTTCATGTTGTACAAAAACAGCAAATTCTCCTGCGCTCTGGTTTCTTGGTCTTTGAAATGTGATATATACAGTTTGAAATGGTGTAGTCACTAAGTCTTGCAGCCCTCCTTTAGAACATTGGGTGTTCAAATACTAAAAAGAGAAAATACAAAAGAGGGGAAGGCGCACTGATCTAGTGCATTACCATAAAACAGCTTTATTTAAAATTAAATCAATGGCGTTAGCCATTTCCGTAGAGGTATTCACCAAATTCCTCGGACATCTGGTCTGGATTCGCCAAACGTTTGTTGCGACGGATCTATTTGTATTGATTTTGCCTTTGATCAATACTCGTTTGTGAGTAGCCATTTTGCTATTTGATTTAATTTTAAATAAAGCTGTTTTATGGTAATGCACTAGGTCAGTGCGCCTTCCCCTCTTTTGTATTTTCTAAACTTCATGTTGCCACTCTTATGTCCTAGAGTAGCCACTTGGTAGCTGAACATGGGTAAGCAGGTTCTAGGTGTCCTACGGACTGTGTCACAGGTGGTGAACACCAATTCTCCATGGAATGAATTCTCAGTCACTGCAACTGGGTCTGGGATGGTGTTTGGCTCTGGACACATTCAAGAGCCAATTTACTGCTTTCGCTATATTTTATCAAACACCATTTTTCTTTTACAGATTGATTATTCCTTGTACAAGAAGTCTCATATCTAACATTTCCTGTTAGTTTCCCCGTGACTCAGTGTGGTCTGCATATGGTTCTCTCTCTGCATCAGAATCACAATGTGAACACTCTATTCTCACCCACAAGGTGATGTTTTGGGTGTTTTCTCACACACAAGGTGGTGATTTGCTACAAGATGAGCATCTGAACTTGTCCATCAAGAAAATCTTCTGGCTTTTCATAAAGACAAGTTGTGGTTGGAATCCAGGATTTCCTTCTTACCCAAGTTAGTTTCTATATTTAATCTCAGCCAGGATATTGTTTTCCTCTCCCTCTGTCCAGCGCTGTCACCTAAAGGAACTGTCTCTCCATTTTCTGGAAGAGGTTAAGACTGTGGGTCTGTTAGTATTTTTCTCATTCAGCGCTTTTTCAGAAAGGTGATTTGCCAAAGCTTTTCTTTCTACCATCGCAAGCTACTGTATCGCAGGCAGACCATCATCCAAACAAACAAATCCTTCAGGCTGTTTGAGCTGCAAGCAGCACATTTTCTGTTGTCTGTCTTGAGCCTGTAAGCTTTGAAGCCATATTCTCTGACGGACTGCTTTTGGGTATCTCTAGAATTCCTGTGACCCTCAGTGGGTGATGAAGATCATAGGATTTTTGTACTTGCTTTCAAATCCTTTTAGCCTTTGAGGAACACAGGTCAGCTTCTCCTTTCTACTTTTACACAAAACTGAGGCATAGTGGTTGTTAGTGGGGTTATAACCAGACAGTCTGAGAGTTCTAGAATTCCCGTGTACCTCAATAGACTCCATGAATAGGATTGTATGGTGAGTAAAATCACTTTACCATCCATTTTCAGCAGAGGAGAATCTAAAATTTCTGGCTTTAGCAGATTAGGTCAGTTGGTCAATAGGTTAAAGAAAGAAATATGAAGGCTACCAATGTTTACTTCTGAAAATGCTAAGATGACTACCATACTGACCCTCCTGTTTCAGATGTTTGAGCTGTAGATCTGGAACAAGTATACAAAGGTCTTATAATTTTCTTCCAATTTTTAGAATCTGCATGCTTGTTTCCAAAAATGGAAATTTATTTTATTGGGATTTTTAGTGACAGACCAACACAAAGTGGCACATAATTGTGAAGTGGAAGGAAAATGATAAATGGTTTTCAAAAGTTTTTACAAATATATGAAAAGTATGGTGTGCATTTGTATTCTGCCCCCTGAGTTAATATTTTGTAGAGCCACCTTCTTCTGCAATTACAAGTGCAGTTTTTTTGGGGTATGTCTACTATCTTTGCACATCTAGAGAGTGACATTTTTGCCCATTCTTCTTTGCAAAATAGCTTAAGCCCTGTCAGATTGGATGGAGAGCATCTGTCAACAGCAATTTTCAAGTCTTGCCACTGATTCTCAATTGGATTTAGGTCTGGACCTTGACTGGACCATTCTAACACATGAATATGCTTTGATCAAAACCATTCCATTGTAGCTCTGGCTATATGACTAGCGTCATTGTCCTGCTGGAAGGTGAACCTCTACCCAAGTCTCAAGTCTTTTGCAGACATAAACAGGTTTTCTTCTAAGATTGCCCTGTATTTGTCTCCATCCAGAGGCGTACCTCCAGGGGGGACGGAGCAGTCCACCCTTTTTGCCACACATTGGGGGGTGGTCAGGCCAGTTATTTGAGCTGGGACAAGGCAGTGGCAGATGCAAGAGGTGAGAGAGGGCAGTTGAGTACATACAGGTATGGGGGGGTTGAGTGCCTACAGGTGTGTGGGTGGGATGAGTGCGTACAGGCATGATCAGTGAGGGAGCGCCAGATGTAGGATCTCTCCCGGGTGCCAAATGCTCTAGTTACGCCCCTGGCTCCATCCATCTTTCCATCAACTCTGACCAACTTCCCTGTCCCAGCTGAAGAAAAGCATCCCCACAATATGATGCTGCCACCACCATGTTTCATGGTGGGGATGGTGTGTTCAGGGTGATGTGCAGTGTTCATTTTCTGCCACACATAGTGCGTTGCTTGTAGGCCAAAAAGTTTAATTTTGGTCTTATCTGACCAGAGCACCTTCTTCCACATGTTTGCTGTGTCCCCAACATGGCTTCTCGCAAACTGCAAACAGGACTTCTTATGGCTTTCTTTCAACAATGGCTTTCTTCTTGACATGCTTCAAGGCCAGATTTGTGGAGTGCACAACTAATAGTTGTCCTGTGGACAGATTCTCCCACCTGATCTGTGGATGTCTTGGTAGGTTTACAGATGTGCCATACGCTTTCCATTTTCAGATGGATTGAACAGTGCTTCATGAGATGTTCAAAGCTTGGGATAATTTTTCATAACCTAACCCTGCTTTACATTAATCCACAACTTTATCCCCGACCTGTCTGTCGTGTTCCTTGGACTTCATGGTGCTGTTTATTCACTAAGGTTCTCTAACAAACCTCTGAGAGCTTCATAGAAGCTGTATTTATACTGAGATTAAATTACACACAGGTGGACTATTACTATTTTCTAATAAGGTGACTTCTGAAGGCAATTGGTTCCACTAGATTTGATTCAGGGTTATTAGAGTAAGGGGTCTGAATAAAAATGCATGCCACACTTTTCACATATTTATTTATTTTAAAAAAAATTGAAAACCATTTACCATTTTTCTTTCACTTTAGAATTATGCGCCACTTTGTGTTGGTCTATCACACAAAATCCCAATAAAATACATTTACTTTTTTGGTTGTAACATGTCAGAATGTGGAACATTGCAAGGGTATGAATACTTTTTCAAGGCACTGTAACTTATTGTTTTACTGTGGTTTGGGCACATGGAATATATAAAAGTAAGTTGACGAAGCCCAACTTGCTTCGTAAGAGTTGCTGATTTTCTCAGTAACTGCAACACACACTGTCAAAAGTTAGGAAATATTAAGGATTGTATACATATCAACACAAATGTATTTTTAAGTAACAGTATTTAAACAAAACGCATGCAAGTTTAGTTTTTGCTTCAGAACAGTAGGGGTTCTGAGGGTTAATTACGTAGGTTGGCCTTGACATCAGTCTGGCCGAGCTGTGTTGGAAGTTCTGCCTAGTCATGTGAACAGTGAGGTGCACATGACAGGCCAGAACCAGGCCTGGTTGGATGTTTTGAGTATAAACCTGCTGGGAACCAATCAGTGGGAATGCCGGGCCCCGCTGGGGAGTCTGGGAAGGGGTACTTAAGATGTGTGGGTCACGTGTTCAGAGAGAGGAGTTTGTGAGGCCCGTGTGGTCAGTTCTGGTTCCAGGACCAGGGTAGCCCCGTGAGAGGGTCCCGGTCACAGGGTGTTCAACATCCCGCAACATATTCCTGTTATAGGCCCCTAATAGACCTGCCTGGTCTGGTGTAGGGATCCGTCTGTTCCCGAGTCTCGGAACCTGCTGGTCCGAGGTGCATTAACTGAGGGAGGATTCAAGGTGTCTGGGTGTGCTCTCGGCTTGGAGGGGCACCACAGCTCGTGGAAGTGACCGGGGGAGGACTCTTCGGAGGAGGGCCGGCAAGTGGCATCCTGAGAAGTGCCTGGTTACTGAGTTGGGAAGGACATTGATGAATTCACGTTTTTCCAGTGCTATCAAGGAAACAAAGAACGTTCCAGGTACTGAGGAAAAAGGTTCCTGTTCACCCTTAGTTACAACTTGTTCACAGTCTTAGGATTGTTTCAAGTTTTGAGTAAACGTGCTGACTGCCATGATCTCTGGCTATAGATCTGTTCAGCCTTGAAGTGCCCAGCAACAAGTGACTACTGCCTGGGTGGAATTAGAGACTTTGCTAGACCTGCAGTTCAAGGTGCCTGAGTTCTTCACCCGTGCCCTCTGTTCCCATGAGAGACTGTGTTTCTGGATGTTATTACTGCAAAATAAAACCTTTCAAAAGGACTTTATTTGTGTCAGCGTTCAAGTTGTTGGGTAACAAACCTGGGAACCCCTTAGACGTAGAAGAACAAGCCAAGCAAAGGTAACCGGTAAGCCCAATAAGTCAAGGCCGCCCTGCAAGGGTTATGGCCGCTACATATATATATATATATATATATATATATATATATATATATATATATATGTGTGTGTGTATGTATGTATGTAGTGCCCTCTAACTTTGGTAGGTCCTTAATAGTCTTTTTCTGACAGTGTAGGATATAGAGGCAGGCAAATTTAGCCAGGACTGTGTCCTTTTACTATGTCTAGTTGTTTATTCAGGGTTGGGAGTGTCAGAATATAAGGGGGTGTGGCCGCCTACACTTGGGCTCAGGGATACCTCCTCTGCTTGACAGTGGATTGTGCTGGAAAGAGAGGATGGGCTGAGACCTTAGTGGCAGGAAAGCCATGCGAGATTGACGAATGGTTAATTTATATGGTTCAGGGGAGGTCCCTCATAAAAGAGGGGGGTCACATGCTCTGGGGGTTGGTCGGAGAAGTTAGAGGTTCGAGGTACGAAGCTTAAGGCCCTGGAGTTCAGAGATCCCAGAGCCGGATAGCCGGGGGCGATTCCAGGGAGGCCGAAAGTCTGGCCCCTGGAGATGAAGTCAGCATGTAGCGCTGGAGGAATACCGGCCGTCCCATTGCAGGGATGTGCTGGTCAGAGTGGGAGAAGGAGGAAATAGGAGCTAAGCAGAGAAAGAAGACTGGGTGTGAGTAGAACATGGACTGTTGATTGGGAGAGAGCAACGGGAGTGCAAACCCAGTGGATCTATTTAGGAATTTCATACTGTATATCCAAGGACCACAGTATCGAGCACCAGGATTGGGGGAAGTTTGATGATACAAGTCATGGAAATAGGCAGCGTGGCCTGTGACTTTGAGTTCAACACCCACAGTGTTATTCAGAGTAATGCCTATCTGTCCAAATTGGGAGTGTTGCATCAGAGAGAGAAGTGGAACCAGGAAAGGATCGCTATAAGTGATTTAATTAATTAAAGCCACGGCTACAGATTAATACCCTTCAACCTAAAAATGGAGTCGGATGGGCCATCTTATATACCCTACCGAATAGCCCACCGATTTATACCCAAAATAAAGAATTATAAATCCGGAATCTTAACAGTTTGGAGTCATGCAATTGCATGGGGAATCGAAAGCGGAACAGTCTGGTAAAAGGTAATGAACAAACTCAACAGCCCCCATGGGGGTACTGCTACATATATACATATATACATATATACAGACACACACTTTTAAATAAATGTAAACAAACATTTTGAAATCTTATGGCAGAGCTGGTCAGAGGGAGAAAGTGGGGGTGAGGAAGGAGGAGATGGGATCAATTAGCAGTGGTGGTGGAAGGAGGGTATGCAATCAGTGGCAGTGCTGGAGGGGAGGGGTCATTAGTGCCATTGCTGGGGGGGGGGGGGGGGGTGATCAGTGGCAGTGCTAGGGGTTTGAAAAAATTGATGAAAAAAGTGAAATACCACGTTATACCAAAAATCCCTAAATTGGAAAGCAGCTGCTAAAGGTAAGATACACACAGATAATGAACAAGAAAAATTTAACAGCGCTGAATAAGGGAATAAGTGAATACCCCAATTGCTAAAAGACTAAACTTATTCCAAAGGTGTATTAACACAAGAAAAAAGTGATACATCAACTACTGAATATATCAATAATCAATCCATTATTAAATAAACAAATAAATTAATTAAAATTTATTTTAAAAAAATATATAATTAATGCAATAAAAAGTCCTTGGATGGAAGGGTCTAAATTAATTCCACCCTCCTTGACACCAACTAATACGTGAATCAAAAAATTAAGTAAAATGAAAAAAAAGTGTCCAAAAAATAAATGTATAAATGAAAGTAGTATTCTGTGACAAATCCACCACCGTATGCAGGATGTTACACCAGATAAAATGCAAGCTTACCGATTAGCAAGCTAAATAAGCTTGTGACCTGCAACCCAGTCAGGGCCTCTATCCAGAGGAGAACCAAAAATCTCCAGTCCCGAGCTCATATCCTGGAAACGAGGCAAATATCTCTGGAGGATCCACACTCCACCAGATGTTAATGGCAGCTTAGCGGACTCGTCAGGGCTGAGAGGCTTCAGAAGGCAGTGATACAAATCCCAGAAAAACAAGGGGACTTGCCATAGCATAATACCGTCTAAACCATATTTTAATAAGATTAAAGATTAAAATGCACTTATAATATTAAAATGAATAACAGCAAATTGCCGGCCGGCTGTACATGGACGCCCGTCTACTGAGACCCCAGTATGCGGTGACGTGAGCACATCAACTCCTCCCGATGCACGTTTCATCAACACAATGACATCGTCTAGGGACTTACACCATGGTCCCCAGAGAGCCTCCCTACTTACATCAGGGTCCCCAGAGAGACTTGGCCTGTGGGGCAAGTCCAGTCAAGTGGCTCATTGAACCAACCGATTGAAGCAACTAGTGAAAGTCCAAGCATTAATGCCTGAGATCCAATACTGTGACCCCCACCCCAAATAGTGAAAGACTACTAGAGATCTCAGGGGTTCATGCTATGACCTGTAGTCCATCACTAGTTGGGGGGGGTGACACATCCTAAGCTGTGAGTTGTTCATGCCGGTACCTGTGACCCTCCAAAAGTGAAGGACTACAAAACACAGCAATAAAAGACACATTTTCTGAGTTAAGAATATACTGTATAATTGAAATTGAACTGATTTTTTTTTCTTAAAGCAGAGTTTGTGTCATTTCATGCATTCTCACAGAAAATGTTCTAGTTATATGCCTAGGTCTCCTTCCTTTCCTACCATTGTCTTCATAGATGCTATGATATAATATTACTGACAATATGGCTGACACGGTAGAACACATATCAATACAGAGTTCAGTATTATTGGAGGCTTATCCATACCAAAGTTTATGAATACCACCAGCAGCCATTGCAAGAGCCTGCTAGTCCTAGTCCCCATTACAGAACACGCATACCGTCTTGTCACCCTTTAGCAGTTCAGTGTGAGCAGCTGGGCTGTGAGTCTCCTGAGGGGTGGGGCTAAACACTCAGCCCAGAGCTAGCTTCCTACTGATAAAAGGCACGTGAGGAAGATGGGTTGAGCGTGATCTCTGTGGCCAGCCACACCCCCTCCTGCCCACTCACACTGCAGGACAAACCAAGGAGAAGGTAGGATCCACCTCCAGGATGTTCAAGCAATCAGAGTCCTCAATGAGAGCAGAGGGAGGAGATTCGTCCCCATTCTGTTCTGGGCAGCACCCCGTCATGCAGCAATGCTGTGTCAAACAAATCATCATGCCTCTCCCCAACGTGCCAGAAATGCCATTCTGTGCATACGCCGGCAGCAGCCTCATTACAGGGCATCAGACTCCGGGCTTTGGGCCCCAGGTTCAGGGCTATAGCCCCAGTAGCAACCCCCTAGTAACGCCACTGTTTGTAAGTCTCTTTATTCCCCACATACCCTAGGATTGCAGCCATGCCCGTGAACAGAGACATTATCCAGGAAGGATGGATCTTGATACCAAAACTGGTACTTAGATGCAATCATCATTTTCACATAAAGTCCAGCTGAGCTGCATTATAAAGAGCCATCTGTAATGGTACAACCTAAAATAGTGCACACATATCCCAATTCCTGCCAAGTACTGAAGAATAGATCCAAAAGTTCTGCTGGTTCCAGACTTTGGAACCAATGGCCCTCACTGATAAGTTTCTGAGTGTATTTTAGGTACAACCTAAAACACAGATGAAGCGTTATATTTAGGTTTTCTTGTATGTACAGTCTGCTATGTACAATCATTACCATGCCAATTTCTTAGACTATATTCCATTTCTGAACTAAGTCAAGCATATTTTTGTGATAGTGGGTGCTGAGCTCTTTTTCGCTAGCTCATAAAGCATTTAATATGGAAGACTGGAAAGCTGACAGACTATTACAGTTATTAGAAGAAAATATATGTTTTTAGTCTAGATAATTTAACAGCATGTGTTATCCACTGATAAATTCAGTCTTAATATCATTCACTGTGAAGTGTGATACAAAATCAGTCTCTGAATTATTAGACAAGTGTGAAGCAGAATAACAGACTCTGAATTATAAGATAAGTTGTAATGTGCTCTCATCTTTATTGAAACTTCTTTATTGTGTGCGTTAGGCTTGAAAATTGCAATAGTTCTGTATTCCTGACCTTTTCAAATATTACACCATGTGCCTGTGTTTACGCATATAGCTATTCCTATTTTCCAGTCCCACAGTCATTGTTGGTTATTCATCTGCTGTTCGTGCTGTGAATTATTATCACACCTTTTCTACAGTGCACAGCTCTTGAAAACAGTTATAAGGAAAGTTGAACAAAATAATTTACTTCTATGAAAAGCCTGAGATTTAATTATATCATGAACACTACCAGTGGCGGCTGGTGCTCAAAATTTTTAGGGGGCGCAAACAACCTGGAAAAATTCTGACCTCCCCCCATCAATTGCAGCCTCACTGTGCCCATCGTATGCAGCCATTGTACCCCATCATATGCAGCCACTTGTGCCCGCTATATGCAGCCACTTGTGCCCGCTATATGCAGCCACTTGTGCCCGCTATATGCAGCCACGTGTGCCCATCAAATGCAGCCACTTGTGCCCGCTATATGCAGCCACTTGTGCCTGCTATATGCAGCCACATGTGCCCATCAAATGCAGCCAATTGTGCCCATCAAATGCAGCCACTTGTGCCCGCTATATGCAGCCACTTGTGCCCAGTATATGTAGCCACTTGTGCCCATCAAATGCAGCCACTTGTGCCCAGCATAGGCAGCCATTTGTGCCCATCAAATGAGCCACTTGTGCCGACAAATGCAGCCCCTTACCCTGGCAATAAACAACCCCCCAAATCTCAGCCTCACTGTGCCCATCAATTGCAGCCTCACTGTGCCCATCAATTGCAGCCTCACTGTGCCCATCAGATGCAACCATTGTGCCCATCAAATGCAGCCATTGTGCCCATCAAATTCAGCCACTTGTGCCCGTCATATGCAGCCACTTGCACCCGTAATATGCAGCCACGTGTGTCCATCAAATGTAGCCACTTGTGCCCATTGTATTCAGCCATTTGTGTCTGTCAAATACAGCCCCTTGTGCCCAACAAATGCAGCCACTTAACCTGGCACTTGCACAATCCCCTGCAGTGCTAGACCCCCCCACCCCCACGGGAGGCTCAACACTTACCTGACGACTTGCATCCTCTGTGTCTCCATCCACTCTTTTCCACACTCGGGCAGCGGAGGAGGTGGCCGCTCCTCTCACGCGTCCACTGCTTGCCAAAGCGCCACTAGGCATCCAATAGGTTTGCCTGGCACTTTGGCCAATCGGGAAACGGGTCTCACTGACCTGCCTCCTGATTGGCGGGGGGCACTGTAGTGTGAAGATAGCGAAAATTAATTCGCTATGGTCACACAATTGGGTGGGATCAGGGCGCTCTCTCTGCACCCCTAACCCACCCTTTTTTGAAGCCGATTGGAGCCTCTGGCTCTAATCACGTGCTTAAAAAAAACACCCGCTCCCACCCCCGCCTTAGGAATCCATGTGTCAGGCATCCTAAAAGGGGCCAGGCGCATGGATACGGAAAGAGAGGGCAATGCCCATGCGCCCTCAATGCATGGACTGCTACTGAATAACACTAAGACATTAGAATTATTTGGGCTGAAAAAAAAATTATCTTCTCTATCACTTTGTCATACGTACATACTTTGTCATAAAGCACATTTCCAAAAGTCCAATGCATAGACCGAAACATAAAAATAGATAGTCCACAACTCCTTGCTTGCTCTTTAATATCTTCCGAATTTATTGGTTCGCCATAAAAGACAGTATCAGACAGCAAACGTCATCACGTTTCAGCCTTGTGGGCCTTGTTTACTACCTAGTGCAAGCGAAGAGCAATAAAGAGCAAGCAAGGAGTTGCGGACTATTGCTTTAAATAATTGCTATTTCAGCTGTGCGACTGCCTTTGCGCACCCAGGTAGCTCTGAAAATTCCCTCATCTTATTGGGTGGTAGCAGCCTATCTCTGCTTTATTTTATAGATTGAAACACCTAAGTTCTCAAAAGAACACTCTTCACATATTGAATGGTTTAATTAATGTGTAGTGGACAGTACCTCAAATCTATGTGTTGATAAGGAGCAATATACTGTTGGTCAAATATGCAGACCACCCCAACATCATTCAACATTTATCAGTATTGGTTTTTATTTAAGTTCTTTCCAATTGTATGCTTTAGGTTTTAATATTTATGGGGAATTCTAATGTAAAAGTATATGCAGACACGTATAGGTGTGGGTGATTTAACACATTTAAAATAAGCACAGCTATGCACTAAAGCAGAACTCAGATTATACAATTACTATCTAATTGCAAGAGACATGTTTATTCTTGAATCTTGGAGTACTTAGTGTATTTATTCCAGCTTGAAACAACTCCTATACTTTGCCTTTGTGCAGTGGTTTCCTGCCATAAATACAAGGCACTGCTGCTCCCTTCTTCTGCAGGCTGACTGCTCTTGTAATTCTCCCCCCATATTTTGGCAGTGTCTGTAGTAGGTGGGTCTGCTAGGGTTAGGAAAGCATACAGCATATACGTGTTCCAGTGTGCTCCAACAGTTGTTGGGGGTCCCCTTTGTATGCAGCATGCCACTATATTGCTGTGTGGTAACTAATGTGTATCAAAATCGCCACACATTCACCCCCTATACCATAGTTTCAGTAAAAGCTTGACATTTAATTCACCCAATGTGCATGAAAGTAGTAGAGGGTGGGCAGGTCTGCAGGATATAGCAGTGGTAGGTTCACACAAACTGGAGGTAGGACACGTGTGATTTTTTTTTTCCCCCCATGGCTGATCAATATAGTCACATCATTCTCTGCAGAAGGTTGACTGGCTGACAAAACCTTCTACACCCAGGTTCATAGCAGCCAGTTGTCAGCATTACTAATGTGCCTTTGTCCCCTTCTGCTCCCTGAGGAACATTGTGCTGTTCCATAACACTATGTATAGTTTCAACACATACCCCAAACCTGTCAGGACCTGAATGACCTGCTGGTGGCACTGTTCTTCTCAGTGCGGGAGGCTGTAGTAATGGTGTCTATCAGAGGGTGTCTCCCACCAGCCCAGCACAGATTTTAGTAATTGATCTCCACTTGATGCTGGGAGGGTATTTAGTCCCTCTTCTACCATTACACTTCATGTCAGTGTTTTAGTTTAATGCCAAATACCGCTAGCCATTTATCCTTTGTCTGCTTTTGAACATGCTCTCTGACTCATACCCTGAACCCTGCTGTCCTTGTTCCTGATCCCGGTTTTAGTTTCCCCTTCCTATATAGGTTCCCTATACCTCCAGTTTACCTTGTTTCCCCATTTGTATATATTTTATATAATTTGATAGGTTAGGATTCTGTTAGGTCAGTTAGTTAGGTATTTTGTCACTGGTTTTTTAGTTCACTCATATCTCATATCTCACTCATTGGATATCTTTTGTTTTGCTATTAATAAATTCACTTAAAAAATAAAATATAATGTGTGTAGTCTGGTCCCAGTTTCCTAGTATAACTACATTTGGTCATCCTTAGGATACATGCCCATGGACATTTTTAAAAAACGGACTGTAAAGGAACACAGGACCTGGATGTAAAGAAGTTCAAGTAAAGAAAGTAGCAGTCAAGCGGATGAGTTAGAGCAGCATTATGTGACTGAGGACACAGAACTGTTCTGGAGGAGAAGGTTAGTGTAACATAAGAAGAGAAACTGGTCAGAGCAGCGTAGAATGCTGTGTGGCCGGGGAACACAGCATTGTTAAGTATGGACTGGCTGAAAGTAGGAGTCAGTTTATTGCCATGTGCCAGGTCAATGGGGAGGGATGCCGTGTCATCTCTGGCATGGTTAGCACATTGGTAATAATTTTCAAAGACTGGGTGATTGTCCGATTCATAGAAGCTGGAGAAGGAAGCTGTGTGTATCTCTGGTTCTTTGACTCATAAGACAACATCATTCCGGTTTACCATTGGGAATTATTCAGAGTGGTTCCTTTTGTTATTTTGGAAGTCAGTAATTATTCAGTAAAGGATTTGCACAATCCTAAAGAGCAACGATCACTAAAGAAGTTAATGCACAGAAATACAAAGATATAAGGCCACAAGTATTTTCAAGAATGTGCTGTATCATGGGCATCTCACATTTCCCTCTTCTCCTATCCAAGTTATACCCCACAATAAAAGCAACAAAACTGAGCTGAATGTCTGTTGCCTTTATCATGGTGAATGGGAGGTTGGCATCAGGGTGATTGGCGGATTGCTATAACCAACTCAGCAGCCCTTACGAGGGTACCGCTACATATGTATTGTACTTGTTTTCTGCGGCAAAAAAAAAACTGACATGACATCAACATTGTGATGTGAACGGGGCACATAGAGAACAATTTTGTTTGCCCTTGCAGAGAATTTGTTACATATCTCTGAGCAGAAAAAAAATCTGCATGTGTGTAAACAGGACACATAGAATGCAATTGTTTTCTTTGTCATTGCAGAAATGTACAAAATAACTACACACATTTCTGAACATGGTGTGAACAAGCCTATGCAAGTGTTTTTTCCATCAGTTTTTATGTATTGATGTCAGGATGACTTGATGGAAAAATCTACATGCAGAGATCCTTACTCCAAATGCTGCCTTACCTGTGAATGAACGTGCAAGCAGGACAAGAGTTCTGAATGGGTATTTCCCATAATGCCGCGTACACATGATCGGAATTCCAGCCAGAAAAAGACAGATTAGAGCTGTTTATTGGAAAATGCAACCGTGTGTATGCTCCATCGGAATTTATCTGTCCGAATTCTTGCCAGCCAAAAATTGGTAGCATGTTCTCAATTTTTCAGACGAAAAAACGTTCTATCGGTAATTCCGATCGTGTGTATGCAATTCCGACACGCCAAAAATCACGCATGCTCAGATTCAACTACAAGACAGAAGCTATTGGCTACTGGCTATTGGACATCCTTTTTCTAGTCCGGTCATACGTGTTGTAAGTCACCGCGTTATAAATGATTGGAATTTGATGTGACCGTGTGTAGGCAAGACAGCTTGAGCCGAATTCCGTCCGAATTCCGTCGGGAAAACCATCAGAGCTTTTTCCGACGAGAATTCCGATCGTGTCTACGTGGCATAAGGAGCTCAAAATAGGCGTACAACTTCTTCATTACAAGCTCAGCTTTTACTTCTTTCTCACTTCTAGCTCTGAAAAAAATCCTCCTTCAGCTTCACAAAATAAGTGACTATTACTTAAAATCTGGGTAAGAAGGAAAAGCTTTAGCTTTCTTGCTGATAATAGGCAGCAGTGAAAATAATTTAAAGCTGATTTCAGTGTACCTTTTCAGGAATTAATGATCTTTAACCACAAGCAGAGTGCATTTGCCTTTTAGAGCTATTTCTGGTCACCATAGTGAGGTTATGGAGCAGCACAAGATGGTATCTGACACGCATTTGTCTTACATTTATGCCCAGAGGAGCTTAATAGTTCCATTTGTCTAACTTAAGTATCTTCTATCATTTTTTTTCTCAATCCATTTTACCATGTCGTTTTCTTCTGTCATGGTTGGCCTTGTAAAGGAAGCTAAACAACTCCTTTGATCTGATTAGTTTTGATATCTAGAAAGTACACTTTATCATAGGTGATATATTCTCTATTTTATTTATTTCTTTATTGAATATTTTTTTCTTTCATGTGAAACCTTTTCCTCTTCATTGCCATTGATAGCTCCTACAAAGTAATGTATAGCACATATCCGTCAAGGTGCATTTTACTTGGCTGATTAATAATAAAACAAGAACCCGCTTTTGTATATATATATTATCAATATTCTTAAAGAGTTAATCAGTCTGCTGTTAACTTTTAAGGTCAACAGATATTAGTTGATTTTTTTAAAGCTGGGGTGGGAAATGCAGTGCCGGGAAGGCTACACAGGAAGTCCATATAGTACAGTAAACATATTGGTTATATTTACTATATATGTCAATACAAACTATACAACTATACAATACAAATGTGATACAAAAATAGTGCTAAGTGAATGAAATAAAAAATAAATAAAAATTAAGGACGCTGCACTATATAAAATATTGGGATTGATTTGATAATTTAGGTGGACTATTTACTGTACTATTTATTTTGGGCACGTACATCATTGCCTGGTGTCATTCATAGTTTCATAGTTTCATAGTTAGTAAGGTTGAATAAAGACACCAGTCCATCCAGTTCAACCTGAGTAAGTATCTACAATTGTCCCTATCCCTGTACATTGCACACTCATGTTGGTCCCTACCCTCAAGGAGCCCACAATCCAAGGTCCCCATTCATATACTAGGGCCAATTTTGGACAGAAGCCAATTAACCTACCTGCATGTCTTTGGATTGTATGTACAATATTGTACAATATTGAGTACTATATAATTTAAAGGGATCGTGTATACAGTATATATTTATTTAAAGCAGGGGTACTGAATTAAAATTCAGAGGGGTCCTGTCAGAAACATTTCTTCAAGCGGAGGTCCGAGTGTCATATTGGTGCTATGACTCCACATAATATCTTCCACATTGCAGCCTCCTGTGCACGTCACAGGCCCCCCATCACAGACTGAACTCCCCATCACAGACCCCCCATCACAGACTGGCCCCTCATCACAGACTGGCCCCCCATCATGGACTGCCCCCCCATATCAAACGGTGTAAATTTATGAGTAGTTTTAAATCACTATTAAAGTTGATTATATTCATCATATATTCTTTTCACTGGTGTAAGATTATATAGATATCACACATTTAATCTAAGCGCTGCACCTTTTCCATTCTATTAATTATTTATACTGTCTTCTAGATTCGATCTGTTATACAAATACATGCAAAATGCATGCTTCAACCTAGAACCTCCCTCAGAATAAAATTCTTCTCTGGAAAGAAGCCAAGCCTCCAATGAAGGCAGCCTAATTTCTTGTTAGTGGCCTCAAGATTATGCAAATGATTTTTGTTTTTAAAATGATACTTACAAAATACAATATACAAAAATGAAAAATCTGACTTTGGCATATAAGGATTCTGAGTACATATTTATAATTGCAATTTGTATTTTGCCTGCTGTCTTCTTTAAATCGGTGTACCATTGCAACTTTCCTATTAGCACGTTTTGATAATTACTTTGATGTTGTTATGGTCGTATAAATATCTCATACTATTTGCTAAAATGCAGTTTTCTTCAGTTCACATTTAAGACCAATAATAACAATTTCAAGAAAGGCTGTAAACACCACTTTGTAATATTGCTGTCTCTCCAATGTAATTTCTATTGATCAGAAATTCCCAAACTATTTTCCAAATCCCTTATGTGGGTTCATGGTTATGGATATGCAACACTTATTTCTATGATATAAGCAGCAGTGGCAAACACGTTGTAGCTTCCTCTGCTTAGGGGCCTATTTCAAATTGAGAGTGGAATTCACTCGTTACACAGTTAAGCACATACATGATTTTACACAGCATCTGCATTTTACATTGCATTAATAAAATGTAGATTGCAATGTAGAGACTTTTATGCTGCAAATTGTTATTATGCTTAGCACTGCAGAGAGCACTCTGGGATAGGAGAACCATGCCACTTGACCAGTCAGTTAAGTGGTAGCTGACAGGTCTTCTCCTCATCTTATCACACTCAATAGAATGGATGGGACCTTGTTGGTTTCAGAGTCCCAAAACAAGCAATACCATGCATTTGTAAAACATACAGCTAAATGTACCTGGAGGTTTTATTTTTTAAAAGCAGCTGCATGGCTGCATTTATGCCATACTGCTGCTTTATAAATGGACACACTGATAGTACTATTTTATCCTTGCAGGTCAGCCTATTCGCTTTATTTTATCAATAGCAAGAGCTGAGTGATGGCGCTTGTTTTGCTATTTACTATGTGTGTGAAGGTCAATTAATGGAATAACTACAATCAATTGAGTTTCATAGCAAAATGTTGATGCTATTCCCTGGCGAACTCTCTGTGTGGCATTTGGCATGGTCATTTGGGACAATAGTGTAATTAATATTTAGGCTAGGTTCATATTTGAGCGTCTGCTTCTTTAGGGGTTTTAGAAGCATTATCCTGTCCCAAACAAGCACCTCTCCATTCTCCAGCAGCTCCCTTTAGACGCCCCGGACTCTTTCATCCCCACCTTTCAAGTTTTCCTCTGTCCAGACACTACAACCTCACCTGAACCTGATGTATAGTCCGGCCATCTCTTCCCCATTACCTAGGTACCCCTGATATAACTGAACAACTGAGATACAGAAGCTCACATTCTTCCAGCTGCAGCTTTAAACCAGCACCTCTTCAAGGTAGCTCCATTCTCACAACACCCTCCCATCATTTCTTGTGCCCCAGTAACCTACATACACATCAAAGTGCCACACACCTGCCCAACGCTATCTCTCTTTATTATGGTTAACCCTTAAAACACCTTTTAACACCAAATCTAAAATCCCCCCACTACTCAAACATATAATCCTTGTTAATCTCCTGCCCTACACCATCATTCTTTAAACTGTCTTTAAAAATGTTGTGTTCATTTACTGACCAATCTCTTATTTATCACCCACAGTACTGAAAGGATCAGACTCGCAGCAGATTTCTGGTTCCAAACACATCCACCATCACAGGTCAGTCTTGTATATTACCTCACACTCTATTTATCATTTTTATCAGTAATGATTTTTTATAATTTACTTTATTTTTAACTTTTTTATATTCTACTCTATATTTTTATCATACAATATTTAACTATGCAATTTGGTTGCTTTATGCCGCGTACACGCGACCAGACTTTTCGATGGACTAGGTCCGACGGTCTTACTGACGGACTTTTGTGGAGGTCCGACTGACTTTCTGAACGAAACGGATTTGGCCACACACAACCGGACTAAGTCCGTTCTAAAGTCCGTTAGTTTTTAATGTGATGACGTAAACGGGACTAAACAAGGAAGCTCAATAGCCAGTAGCCAATAGCTGCCCTTGCGTCGTATTTGGTCTGTCAGAGTAGCACAGAGACGAACGGTTTTCCCAATTTTTAGTCCGTCGGATAGATTTAAAACGTTTTATTTCTAGGTCTGTCTGACTTTTGGGAAAAGAAAGTCCGCTGGAGCCCACATACGATAGAATTGTCTGACGGATTGCGGTCCGCTGTCCAAGTCTGCCAGAAAGTCCGATTGTGTGTATGCGACATTAGTGTTTCTCTATAGTATATAGTATTCTATATATTTATTGCTATTGTTGTTGATACCATATTTCAAGAACCTCTGAGTATTTGTGTCCTTCTGTACACTTGTGTCCTCCTATATATTTATGTTATTTTAATGTCCTATGCATTTACAACCTTTTGTATTATTTTATTGTATTTATTTATGTTTTTCCATATATTTATGATAATTTGCAATATTCATCTATTTTTGCTTGTGATTTTTCCATTATATGAGTTACTTATTAGTGTACACTGTATGCCTTATATACTTATCAGTTGCTTTTGATTATTTCCTTGTATACTAGCCCAAAACGTGATACCTTTACTGACTACCTGTGAACCAAGTACTTCAATACAACTGCAAGTGCGATGAACCTTTATACTGAACATGCCTCTGCACTCATCCAAAAAAAGCGCCTGTACTTCACAACAGCACGTCACTCTGATGAGAATGGCCCCCATATAATAAAATAGAAATTGTCGAGTACGGCCATGCTTCTGGAAAAGCATTAACAAACTGCTCAGGCATGAACCGGGGCTTAAAGTATAAGTCCAGACAAAATGTTGAAGATAGGTAGTCAGGAAAGATTAAAATCCCTGTCTGGTTTTACTGCTATCAATGGCTTCATTATAGAAATGAAGTGAGGGAAGCTTTCCAACAACATGGACAGAAATAAAAACAAAAAAAATGTACTTGAGCAAAGTAAGGAAGGATAGAACCCTTGTCAGATTAGTATTTCCATCTGTGTCCCTGTTTCAGATTTTCCCTGACTTCCTGTTTGTTGAAGTGGGGTCATCAGGACAGGATGCGAGAGTAATGTTCTGCAATGGAGCCTCAGATAGGAGAAAGAAACTTGACAGGAGTTCTATACCTGCCTTAGTATGTTTTTGGCTGTATATACACTTTAAAGTATTCCTAAATTAAGGACAGGTAGCAAACATAGAATGGACACTACTAGGGATCAGAGCTGTTAGAAATACCCAGATAAGATCAAAGTTTGAATTTTCTCTTTTCCGAGCGTTTTTAGCATCAACTGATCTCTTTCGGAGTATTAGATGTCAGGTCACACACGTACATTAGTACTCCTATGCACAATTACTCTATAGCCCTAATTTAAACTTTGGTTTGATTTGCATAATTACCAACCTCAAGACATGTTTTAACTTAGAAGATATCCTGTGATTTTTTTTTTTTTTTTTTTTATTTTTTTTGTGCCTCACGAAGACTGTTAGGCATGCAGGGTTAAAATTACAGAGCTGGACAAATGACCAGAAATTCTGAAAGCAATACATCTATGGACAAATTTGTTAGTACCCTTACAGCTCATTGAAACCATACTTTATTTCTGCTGAAAAGTATGTCAGTTAAAAGCAAGTGTCTCATGTATGCCCGCACGCCTTTATTGTCTCATAAAGATACATTAATCCTTATTCTACAAAGGTATTCTTAAAAAGCCTGGGCAGATTTGTTGGTACATACCCCTAGAGAATATTATAAATCAATCATAGTGTTATTTAAAAGCTGTTTTCTCTTTTAGTGTTACACATGTCTTAAATCTTATAATCGGTCAGTCAGACTATTTACATTGAAAAAAACACAGTCACCCTGCTGCTTGTATAATTGTGTGTGTAATGGAGTGTTAGTCCCTTTTAGGGTTCTTTTCTGGCAGTTTATGCTGCGTGCCCCTGCCCACCTTTTTAGGGATATTTTTGGAGGGTGGAGTCAGCTAGTGAGGTGGTCTTGGGAAGTTGGTCCGAAAGTATTGTTATAAAAAGGGTGTAGATCACTGGACATGGAAAGCATATAGCAATGCAATGAACATTTGTGTCTTTTCATGTGTCTTTCAGGACTACTTTGGGTGCCCTTAAAGCTGCCTGTGGTGTTATTGATTTTTTTAGATGTAGTTTTACCTAATTATAGCACTGTGCAACACACAGTAGTACAGTTGCATTATAAAATGCTACTTTTTCAGAGGAAATCGTCCATTTCTGTGATTTGGGATTTAGTGACACAAAGCCAGCACCTGCACCCCTTTCGCGTGATTCTACGGGTATTCACATCCACTTCTGAGCATCAAGTGATGTATCCCATTTGGCTATAAATGTGGGTTGTGCCACTGTTGATTTGTTGACTTGTTCCAGTTAATTCCTCATCATCTTTGCCTGACTACTGAACAGGTACAAGTCACTACCAACCTGTATACTTGTACTAGTTAATGATTTACTAGCAAGGATCAACATGAGATCCCCTAAGCCTGCACCCTTAGAAACATGTTGGCAGTGGCAGCTTCCATTTCTGTCCTGACAGGTTTCCTAATCCTTTATATCCTTAATTTCCGCCAGTGTTACATTAATAGATTGAAGATGTAACTTTTCATTTTTAGTGCTAAAAAATGTTTGTCTCGTGGTAAGTTATTCTGCACTAAGAGGGTTTAGTGCACTTCCTTCCCCTCTAAGAACCATCAGTGTTGACCAAACCTCTTAACTTTACCCAATATGACATTTGTGTGCTTGGCTCTTCAGCTGCGCTTATATTGAAAATTAGTTGTATGGTTTATTATAACTGAAAAAAAAAGCAAAAATAATACCTTATAGACTTGTCCATATGTTCCATTTCCAACAACTTCAACTAATTCAAATATTCCTGCTGGGTCCTGTAGGGATAGAGAGACATTTTTTTTAGAAGCTTGTATATTCTGTAACAAATTCAAACATATTCATATCCCAATGTAGTCTGGACAAATTCTTGCACAATGTGCACCAATATTTGTTAAACAATGGGCAAAATACAGGTTTGCCCTGACAGTCAACTACTTTTGGTCTGTTAAATAAATAATTGAAAGTGGTGTTTGTCGAATAAGTGCAAAAATACATGTCAATCCTGCCGGAGATCCAGTGAGTTCATAACTGCCTGTAGTGAGCTGCCTCTGCTGCATTGAAATCTCCAAACATGTTATCAGCATTGTATTGTGTCACTTCACAATATACATAGACTCCAGAATCTGCCTACATTTGACACTCTTTGGCATGAGTGAAGTGACCATGGCCTAAATAAATTTGCCAACAAATTATTAATTTCAATTGCATCCACTAAGCTGCTTGGGAAAAATTGTATTTAAAAAATGAACCTTTCCTAAAAATGAAAATGCCTGCCTACGTTCAGCCTTTGAGTGGGAACAAATGTATGGTGAAGCAACAGGTCCCAAATATTCATTGCCATTCAGCCCCTGTGTGTACCAAACATAACTCTTTATCCAAAATTTGCAATAGATCATTGTTAGAAGAAAATGAAACCAGGAGTCTTATGTTCCACTCAAAACCAAACACTGTGATAGTTGTTCTGGCAACTGTATATGCTGTTGACTACATAATGCTTTAAAGTGAAGTTCCGCCCAAAAATGGAAAAAGCTCCCATTTCCTTCCAGGGCTCCACGGCGCTGGAAGTCAGTTCACCTCTCCCTCTCGGCAATCATCTGGGATACGTCACAGGTCCCAGATGATTGCCCGGCCAGTCACAGGACGCTGTGAGGCTCACGCATGCGCAGTGTGTGCACGGCTGTAAAACCACAGCTGGGCGCCCACAGTGACAACGCTGACACTGCAGAGAGAAGGGGGGACGAGTGAGGCTTCGTTCCTCCGCATCGCTAGACCCTGGGACAGGTAAGTGTCCGATTATTAAAAGTGAGCAGCTGCAGTATTTGTAGCTGCCGACTTTTACTTTTTTAAGTGGAACTCCACTTTAAGTATAACTAAAGATACAATGTTTTTATATTTTGGGTAACGTGGAGAGATTGATTAGAACACCTGTCAAGTTTTTATTGATGTCTTTGCTCCTGTTAGGGAGTATCACTATTTGCCATATTTACCCTTCTCACTGAAAGTGAACGTAAAGGAAGATCGCAAATTTTGGGCTGTCCCTAAAACAGTAATAAAGGGGAAATCATACAATGGGATACTAGTCCTGATGACCCTGGTGACAATCAGGGATTCCCTTACTTTAGAGGGCTAACTTTCACTTCCTGTTTTGGCTATTGAACAGGAAATGAAGGGAAATCAACTCAACTAGCAAAAAAAATAAATCTGCCAAGGTTTATAAACCTCCCTTACTCTATCCAATATGTTGCTCCTTTAATTCTACTTTAAGATTGAGTTCACACTAGTGCCAATTGGATACGGGTTTCCCCGCATTCAATTTGTACAACAGAAGATTGTGACCACCTCTCTATGGGGCCTGTTCACATATCTCTGAAGCGGCTACGGTGCGATTTGCACAGGAGCCTTTTGCGTCTTTTGGTCCATTTCAAGTCTGAATTTAGGCAAAAATTTGGGCTGAAATGGTGAACGAGGATGCACCAGACTCCTGCTGTGAGCCACTGCATGCTCATATGTGAACCCAGCCTAAAGGTTAACTAAACCCAGAAACAATCATGTAATATTTTGCAGCTTACCAGTCCTTAGATGCAGTGCCTTTATTATTTCTCTTTTTTTAGACTAAGAAAAATTTTCTGCAAGTATAGAAATTGCCAGAGTCCTTGTGTCTTCCTGTGATTTGAACTGGAAGGGTTACCTGGCCATAGACGGATCGAATCTTGGCCAGTTTAGCAGGCACTAAATCAAGCAATTTTCCTTTCTTTCACCTGTGATGGGCAGAGTTTCAATTTTCATATAAAGTTGAAGGCTTTTTGCCAAAGCCATCCCAATGTGCTTATCTCCAACTTACCTAGTTCATAGCAGCTATCGCTTCCTGTAGCATCATTTGACCATCCATGAAACATTGCCTTACTGAATCACAGAATAGGGCATGTTTTACCTCTCGGGACCACACCTCCCTCATTACTTGAGCACCTCTTTATTTCCACCCACTTTCTTTCTTCTTCCTTTATGGTGGCCATACACTGTACAATCTGTTTGTACAATCTCCTTTCGACCTACCATCAGCTATGTTGCATAGTTTATGGCTATCTTTATGTAAGTACACAGGAAGGAGTGGGTGGAGACATTCAGTTGCCCTGTTCTTTTGTACACCAATTTCACTTTCAGGTCCCATTTACACCTAGTGTAATGGGAGCGCACCTTTTTTTGTTGCATTTTGCAGGTCACATACATTGGACAGCTCTCTGATTTTCAAAGGGATGACCTACAAGCAGCAAAGTAACTTATGGGACATTTTGGCATGTTGCAGTTTGCACATCTTTTACTGCGTGTTTTGCTGTTGCATGTTTTTTACATGCCAAATGTGTGTTTGCATCCACGTTTGGGGTGCCATTGACAATTAATGGCACTGAAAGTGTAATTAGGTCATTTTAGGTGTAGAAAGGTGATCATACACTATGTACAGAGAGTGTGCAATCAGATTACAATCTCCTTTTAGATCTACCAAAACTATATACTGTAATAGGAGAACAAACCTATCCATCCAATCGCTCTTTACCAATCGGGCAGGCCCTTGCACTATATAGTTGATGGATTTAAAGGAGATTGTACAATCAGATTGTATAGTGAGGTTTACAGACTTCTGCTTTCAATACTGTAGCTCTGCTCCGCATAGGCTTTTATGTTATCCTTCAACTCCAGTACACTCTGCCAAATAACCGATCTATACAAGATGAAGGTAAGGTACTAAACAACTGATTAGCGTAGGAAAGCACTGGTTGTCTATTAAGTGGGAAAGGTGCTCACTGACAATGTTTGCATGTAAGTACAGAGTTGGGAGGGAACAATCTCCTGGAGGGGGAGGGCAGCTGCAGGGTTTCTGTGTTAATAAGGTCAGCTGCTGAAGTACTTCTTTATTCTCTAAAAGTTTTCACGTCCTAAGGGATGGATAGCAGGAAGTAATGGCAGAGTTTTCTATTGGAGAAACTGGAGGCTGAGGAAATACCTGCCTTTGAATATACAGAAAGTTTTTTTATTTTCTGCAGCAGAGGTACATTAATGGTATATTGGTATATAGGGAAGCTGGAATTTAGATAAAAAAAGGTCAACTTAGGGCTCTATAGTCCTTCAACGGTTAACACTTTTGTGTAACCAAATAATAATGCAACAACTAGATTTCGTTAGAGTGTCACAACTAGCAAAGTTCAAACAAAAGGATGATTCAAGCTATTATATTTCTGATTACTAGCCAAGGAGAATAGGCGTTGGATGCCAATGTGCAGAAGTGTAGGTTCCAGCTCCTATGGTAAGGAAGGAAGTGAGTCAAGGCACTTTTCCAGAAATGTCAATTCTTGTCATCATTAGTAAAGCACAGTATAATAAAGAAATAAGTTTAATTCTATCTTAAAAGGCTTCTTTAGTTTACTGTAAACTGTTATCTATAGATAGGCCTCCTTCAGACAGGTGTTAACCTTTGTCACCCCTCTGAAAAGCTATCTCTCATATTGGTGTCACCTCCTTACCACCCGTTTTAAACTTGAAAAGGCTGAACCACCATACTACAACCATGCACAATGCATGTGGTTGCAGTACAGCTCTAATCACTTGAATTGGTGGATACGTTTGGCAGTGGTACTGCTCGGCCAAATGCAAAGTGGGGAGAGGGGGGTTATTATATTCTAAAATTTCAAATCTGTCTGGAGACTACAGCATTTCACCATGCAATATGTAAAGTCTATGCAGAATGTGGATTAACCAAAGCAAGAAGACACCAAAACTAATTTTAAGTTGTCTTGTTTTTAACAAAGGCATCTCTTCTATGGAAAACATTCTCAACAGACTTATATTATTGCACATCAGTGCATTCAGTATATACAGAGGTACTATTTGTGAATTAAAGGGGTTGTAAAGGTTCGTTTTTTATTTTCTACATAGGTTCCTTTAAGCTAGTGCATTGTTGGTTCACTTACCTTTTCCTTCGATTTTCCCTTCTAAATTTTTTTTTTCTTTGTCTGAATATCTCACTTCCTGTTTCTCCTCAGTAAACTTCTCACCATAATCCGAGTGGTGGTTAGTCAGCCAGAACAGCTTACTGAACAGCTTACTGAGGAGGAACAGGAAGTGAGAAATTCAGACAAAGAAAACAAAGAAAAAAAACATTTAGAAGGGAAATTGAAGGAAAGGGTAAGTGAACCAACAATGCACTAGCTTAAAGGAACCTATTTAGAAAATAAAAAACGAACCTTTACAACCCCTTTAAGATCTGTAATGAGTACATTTTCTAAGAGAACAATTACGGTAACAGTGTTGTTTGATTGCCTACATCACCAACCTCACGCATACATGTACACATTTATACTTACATTGCCTGCCGGAAACCAGATTTAAAATTCACAAGCTGTCAATCGGTGTTGGAGTTTACAGAGGTTAATGACCTTCCTACTTGAGGCAGACAATGATGACACTGACACAATGACACTGATAAAAGGAGGAGGTGAAAATTGTATGCTCTCCCATAACTGGAAAGAAGTAGGTGGGAGAAAAGGACCCTTTTAAAGAGTTTTTTACGATCTGATTCAACCTTAACTACTGAATTTAAAGGAATCTGGGACTTGTGTGAACTACTGTGATGCAAACATATGTATCCCATTACTGAAGAAAGATATGTCCATAGTATCTGCATCAACCTTTGAATACAATGCCTTGAAAATACAAATTTAAGTTTAGTAATGATGGTGTAATTACGTGGTACTCAGTGATTTTTTGTGCAAATTTTGAAAAACAGTCCAATCGGCACGTCACTCCACTCCTTTCTAATATCAAATATATTCATGGTTAATAGAAAGCTTAAGCTATATTAGTCCAGGCATGTGATGAAACTAAAATCTCTTTTTGGATAGCTGCCTTGTTTTATTGGCAGACTTCTATCTAATATCTTAAAGATCTGTGTGTAGCTTCCATACCTACATTATTTTGCCATTCTAGTTCTGTCCTCTCACAAAACAATGTCATTGCCAACATTGGTTGAATGATGCCATCAATGGAATTCCTGTTGCAAGACACTTTTTTCACTAGGTAATACTCTTTTTCAAAACATCTTGTTATGTTTAGCCTCTTTTAAAGTTAACCTCTCCCATGTCTTTTAATATTTAATACAAAAGGTGCTTGCATGTGCAGCTGTAGCCAAAAATATTGGTATCCCTCCATTTTTTCCAAAGATTCTCAGTGTGCTATGGAATAAACTTTTATGTCCAGCCAAAGCTGTGTTGATTTTGCAGAGTTTCCTTCACTTCCTGTCTAGTCAAACAACTATCACTGGGGCAGTAACGGCCAGTTCACACCAAATTGTGGTTCAGGAAAGGCACGTTCTGCTCGTGTTTCCCACACCCCAGGTGAACGTGCTGCCCTTGCGAGAGGCATGCAGGTGCCAATTAATTGTTATTGGCACCCTAAACACATCTTGCAAATACAGTGCATTTGAGACACAAAATTACACGGTATTACAGTGCTATGCAGCTTGGTGTGGCACATTCTAGAGTTTGCACTACTTTTTCTGCTTTCATTGTAATGTGCAGCCCAATATAATGAAAGGGCTTTCAAAACTGCACCACATGGGAACATACGCATTCCATTGTGAACTGGTCCTAAGTGAAGAAAATTTCTCTAAAAAAAACAAAAGGCCCAGACAGCAGTAAAACCCAAGAGGGATTCCAAACTTTTCCCACTCTATCAGAAAACGAAATATAACTTTTGGGCTGGACAAAATGCTTTAAGTGGAAACCTGACCCTGCCAGTCATTATTCCATAGTCCACAGAGCAGAAGCCTTTTTTTTGATTCATAATTTCACATATTTTTTTTATTCTTTGGAATGGACGTTTGTTGGTACCCCTACCCTAATAATTCATAGCACACTCTTTGCTGCAGAAGTGGACATTCTGTAGCTCGTAAAAAGTCTTCTCCACTTCTCAAATTACAATTTGCCCCCTCAGTGACTCAGTTGTTCTAAGTTTGATGGATTATTTCTCCCATCTGTAGGTATCATCACTTTTAATTAATAGTCTATTGGATTCAGGGCAGAAATTATAGAAGGCAAGTTTAAGACAGTCAGTGTTTGCATTTTAATCACCATTCTTGCATTTGCTGGGATGTGTTTTGAGTCGCCGCATTGCTAGAGGCCCCATGACCTGCAGCTGAAACTGCTTTCTAGCACTGGGCACTATGTTTTGCTCCAGAATGCCTTGATATTTTTCTGATTCCAAGATGCTCTGCACATATTCCAGACACGGAATACTCTAATCTGACATTTTGGCTTGTCTTTAAAAAGTGGGGGTCATCCTTGGTCTCCTGTCATGGGGACCACTCAACTTACATTTAGAGAGCAACACATTATTGAATTTGATATTGTTGTACCTTGATCTTGGAAGTCAACCAGAATCTGTTTTTTTTTTCTTTTTGCTCTGTGATTTGGATTGTCCTTCTGCTAATATGGAGCCAGTTTTTCTTTTGTGGCCACATCCATGAAGATTGGATGGGCCCATAGAATTTAAATTTCTTGCTATGTTCATCTTGCTTTGCTCAGACAACCGTTTTTCTTTCTCTTGTCCATGTATACTGTGCTGACATAAAATTCCTGAGTGCGTACTTTTCTCTATACCATTTGATACCAACATGAATAATTTCACTTAAATACAGTACAGCCCTTTTAACATCTAAGGGGTACTATTAAATATGTCAATGCCATTTTCTTTTGTTTTATTATATAAAGACTATTGTAAGTCATAAATGAAAAGAAAAGTGTCAACTTAGTGGACTGTGGAATAAAAAATTGTGGTTACCATTTACTTGTATACATTTCAACTTCACAGCAACTTAAAAAATCTTTGAGAAATAGTTTCCTGACTAGGGATGAGCCGAACCTGACTTTTGGCTTTTTTTTTTATATCAAAGACTGTTTATTAGAAAACACAACATACATAGAAACTTTACAGCTCACAATTAAGGCACAGATTTTGCCATATATTTCAATTGCCAACGCAGGAAGTATAGTCATACATTACTCTCATCGTCCAATACCATCTTGTAGTATATATTTCATGTATTTCCTCTAAAGGGTCTAATTATTTATGCGTTTGCACCATATTCGAGTTCTTATAGTATAAGTTCTTTCCGTTCTCCACCCTTTCCATGTGTCACTCGCTTTCCTAGCCTTTATCTCAGCAATCTCTCCATCACCAGATCAACAGGGAAGAGGCCGGGGGTGTCCAGCCACGGTGCCCACAGCTTATCAAACTTTCCCGGACGACTTCTATGTTGAAATATGTATTTTTCCAGCCTTATGGTGCCCCCCATTTGTGCAATCCATTCCTTTAATGTGATCACCTTCCAATGTCTAAGGATCAGCCTATGGGCCTGAAACAGAGCCCTGGCTATGGCCTGTTTGAAATTGTCCTCCATAGGAATGTCATCCAGTATCCCCAGTATACAAGGTTTTGGATCTGTGGGTATGGCAGTCTGATAGACACTGTTGATGGCAGCCACAACCCCTGACCAGAACAAATGTAGTTTGGGGCCAACTATAACTTTTTAATCAAAGGTTTCCACAGTCCCCTTGAGGCTAATTTCAGCAGGATGATAAAGGCTTGGGCCAAAGCCAGACAAGTCGAGGGCCATATTAAGTGCATGGAGCAAGGCATTTTCTCATCTAAATGTATCTCCTTATTATAAATTATTCTGTGTAGAAAAATAAGCTACAAATAATTATATAATTATTATAATTACCAACAAATATATATTAAATAATAATATATTGTATTATAATAATACAAACGTAAAGTTGGGAAAAGATACTTCCACGTTCATGCATGTACATACTGTCTATTCATATAAAACAAATTTAAAATATTGATAGATGCGTAGGATTACATATATTATTATGCACCACATTTGTTACAGACATAAAGTACAGTAATGGTATGGTCTCAACAATGTTAATATTTAAACAGACTTTTTGCTTTCTGTTTCATGAGAAAGTAAAATATTTTACTGTGATCCTCCTCAGTAAGGCTACAGGCCGAATGCCGGTCAGAAGTTGGACTAAACGGCTTTTGTTGAGGGAAATGCTGGAAAATCAGCATCTGATCAGCGTTTGGTGATCAGTGTGTTTTGGGGGTGGGGCAGTCCCCCTATCAGAATACAAAGGCACAGTGGGGGAAATCGCCACACTTTCATTGTGTGTGCTAGTTTGGTGATCTGTCCGTTTTTTTTTTTGTTTAGCCAGCTGGGTTGAATTAAAAAGAACTTTACGTGTGTACCAGATTTAACGTTTACATCCTAACAATTTCTCTTTACAGTATCTTTCTCTGCAATTGCTTTCACTTGCAATCTGACATCTGGGATTTAGCAGCCCAGTTTGCAAACCACGTGAAAATTGATGCCAGTAAGGTCATGTGACATGCAGACTAAAGTCATCTTTTTGTAGAGTGGTATGTATTTTAACTTGTAGTAGAATGATAAATAAGAGTGCACCAATAAATAAAATCAAATATATACCTATGATGGGCCCTATTGGTCTCCAGGGTAACACAGTCACTGAGTGGCAGCAGTATTCAATCATCTTTTCCAAATAATTATTTTGCTAGAATTAATGATTTTTAAATGCCAGAGCTGTATTATTATATGCCATGCCCCCCCTCCCCCCCCCCCCCGGGCACTGCCCATGGGCTCCAGGTGCATAGGGGCCTCATGATAATCTTGCATTAGGCTCTGTCATTTTAGGCTGACAGGAGATGTAACAGCAGTATCACTCACTACTCCTTTCAGCAGAGAGGAGGAGAAGCAGAGCAGTGCAGCCTAGGCCTGAAAAGTATGACCAGGCAAGGAAAGGCAGCTGCTATTTTTGTAGTATTTTAGTATAGCCTGGAAAGCTAAATGTCTTTAAATACTGGACAGCAGAGCTGGAGTGGGCAGTAATGGGCAGAGCTGCCTCCTGAGTCCAAACCTGCCCTGCCCAGCTTCCATGCAGTACTGTGTACACAAAAGCATCTTAATCGCTGGTCAGCCAGGCCCAGTAATGCTGGCCATACACTATACAAAAAAGTCATCCGAAATTCTGTCATTTAGACAGTTTGTTAATTTTTCGCCCAGGTAATGGGCACAAAATCAATAATCATTGGGATGTTTCTGAGCCGAAAAAAACGAAGCACAAGTTTGGAAAAATTTTCTGCCGAACGAACGATAAATTGAAAGGTCAGTGTGTTTCCCGTCTGAATTGTTTGCACTAGGTATATGTAAAAAAAAAAAAAAAAAAAAAAAAAAATGCATTCATTTATATCCACTGAATGACTTATCAGTCATTACATGATGGCACTATTGTTTGCGCTCACGGCCGAATGTTCATTTTTCAAAAATGGGTTCAGACGAATTTTCGTATAGTGTATGGCCAGCATAAGCTGTGGTTTTTCAAAGGGGTATGTATGTATGTATGTGAGTGAGTTTGTGTGTATGTTAGTTTGTGTGTGTGTGTATATGTACAGATGCACAGTATATATGTGTGTACAACCAAACACGTAAATGTATTTTATTGGGATTTTATGTGATAGACCAATACAAAGTGGCACATAATTGTGAAATTGAAGGAAAATTATAAATGGTTTTCAAATAATTGTGAAAAGTATGGTGTGCATTTGTATTGAGCCCTCCTGAGTCAATACTTTGTAGAGCCACCTTTTGCTGCAATTACAGCTGCAAGTCTTTTTGGGGATGTCTCTACCAGCTTTGCACATCTAGAGAGTGAAATTTTTGCACATTCTTCTTTGCAAAGTAGCTCAAGCTCTGTCAGATTGGATGGAGAGCGTCTGTGAACAGCAATTTTCAAGTCTTGCCACAGATTGTCAATTGGATTTAGGTCGTTGACTGGCCATTCTAACACATGAATATGCTTTGATCTAAACCATTCCATTGTAGCTCTGGCTGTATGTTTAGGGTCGTTGTCATGCTGGAAGGTGAACCTCAAACCCAGTCTCAAGTCTTTTTCAGACTCTAAAAGGTTCTCTTCAAAGAATGTCCTGTATTTGGCTCCAAGCATCTTCCCATCAACTCTGACCAGCTTTCCTGTCTCTGCTGAAGAAAGGCATCCCCACAACATGATGCTGCTTCCATTATGTTTCACGGTGGGGAGGGTGTGTTCAGGATGATGTGCAGTGTTACTTTTTTGCCACACATAGCCTTTTGCTTTAAATTCAAAAAGTTACATTTTGGTCCTATCTGACCAGAGCACCTTCTTCCACATGCTTGCTGTGTCCCTCACATGGCTTTTCGCAAACTGCAAACGGGACTTCTTATGGCTTTCTTTCAACATTGGCTTTCTTCTTGCCACTCTTCCATAAAGGCCAGATTTGTGGAGTGCATGACTAATAGTTGTCCTGTGGACAGATTCTCCCACATGAGCTGTGGATCTCTGCAACTCCTACGGATTTACTATAGGCCTCTTAGCTGCTTCTCTGATTAATGCTCTCCTTGCCCAGCCTGTCAATTTAGGTGGACGGCCATGTCTTGATAGGTTTGCAGTTGTGCCATACTCTTTCCATTTTTAGATGTTGGATTGAACAGTGCTCCGTTAGCTGTTCAAAGCTTGGGATATTTGTTTTTATAACTTTGCCCTGCTTCAAACATCTCCACAACTTTTATCCCTGACCTGTCTAATGTATTCCTTAGCCTTCATGATGCTGTTTTATTCACTAAGGTTCTCCCAACAAACCTCTGAGGGCTTCACAAAACAGCTGTATTTATACTGAGATTAAATTGCACACAGGTGGACTCTATTTACTTTACTTCACAGAATATCCAGTGCAACTATTATACAGTCTGCCCTAATACTTGATTACTGGAGACCGAACTACCAACTACTGATTCTTTTCATATTACTTTCAATGGCCTCAGTGTGGCCTTGGTTTTGCGGCCTTAGCTCCTATGGGATGCCTGTTTTGCCACGGTGCCTTCAGTCGTGGACAACATTATTCGCTCTATGTCTAATTTATATACAGGTAAGAGTGCTACAGAATTTCCATCCCTCCTCTGCCCTGTGTCCCCTCACGTGTCAAACACCTGTTCATACTGCCTGTTTCTTCTACTATAGATCCCAATTGCTATTTCTCCTGATGAGTGGACATCTCCACGAAACGCGCAGAGCCCCAGCCTTATGCTACATCATCGCAATCATGTGATTCTGAGATTTAATAACATGAATTTTATCATCAATTATTATCACTATTAACATCATTACCTTTATTATGAATTGGAACTTCACTGAATTTATTAGTATATATTATTGTATCTATTACTATTACTGTGAATCATCTTTAACCACTTCAATACAGGGCACTTTCGTCCCCTTCCTTCCCAGCCCAATTTTCAGCTTTCAGCGCTCTAGCGCTTTCAGTGACAATTGCGCAGTCATGCTACACTGTACCCAAATGAAATTTTTATCATTTTGTTCGCACAAATAGAGCTTTATTTTGGTGGTATTTATTCACGGCTCCGTTTTTAATTTTTTTTGCGATATAAGCGCAAAAAAGCGGAAATTTGGAAAAAAAAACAATATTTTCTTTTTTCTATTTTAAAAGAAATCCAATAAAATCAAATTTTGTCATAAATTTAAGCCAAAATGTATTCTGCTACATGTTTTTGGTAAAAAAAAATTCCGTTAAGTGTATAATAATTGGTTTGTGTGATCACGGACATATGTACACAAATGATCATGTACATATGTGTGCAGGTGATCACGTACATATGTGTGCAGATAATCATTGGGACATGTGATTTTAGTGGGACATATGTGGGGGACATGTTTTTATTATTAGGGACATGTGTTTTTATTATTTGGGGACATGTATGTTTTGGGGACATGTGTGGGGACATTGTGTTTACTGTGTGGTGATTTGTGTGTACACTAGACTGGTGATCAGTGAGTAAAAAGCTGTAAAAAACAGCTCATACTCACTGATCATCAGCCGGCTGCAGCGATCTGCTCTCCTCTCCTCAGCGATGACTTCTGTGTGAGGAGAGGAGGAGCCGATTGGCTAGCAACCGGCTGTTTGTTTACATCACATGACGGCCGTGATTGGACACGGCCGTCATGTGATCAGGAGGGCCAATCACAGAGCCCTCCTGCCGATCTGAGATGCGCCGTGTCCGGGTGACACGGGCGCATCAGGATCGCCCCGCTGCGTGGGCACGCGCGTGCGATCCCGCTCCTTCTGATGGACGTTCCTGAACGTCCTATCAGGAGTAGACGGCTCCCACCCGGCCGTATATGTGCATTGGCCAGGTGGGAAGTGGTTAATAAACTGTTGAGGTGTTACCATTGTCTATGATGTTATTTTCAATTATTCAATGTATGTTTCTTTGGAATTTACCATCATGTGATTGCACATCTTATTACCTAGCCGTGCTTCATACAATGTCCCACCCAACCCCATTTCTTTTAATTCATTTAATATATGTCCCCTAGATTTAAGTTAGGGGTATCAGAATAAAGGGGGCTGAATAGAAATGCACACCACACTTTTTGCATATTTGTAAAACATTTTGAAAACCATTTATCATTTTCTTTCCACTTCACAATTATGTGCCACTTTGTGTTTGTCTATCAAATAAAATCCCAATTAAATACATTTCGGTATTTTAGTTGTAACATAACAATGTGGAAAATTTCAAGGGTTATGAATACTTATTCAAGCCACTGTATATATGTATAGTATCTCACAAAAGTGAGTACACCCCTCCCATTTTTGTAAATATCTTATTATATCTTTTCATGTGACAACACTAAGAAATGACACTTTGCTACAATGTAAAGTAGTAAGTGTACAGCTTGTATAACAGTGTAAATTTGTCTCCAGACCTAAACCCTTATGAGCATCTGTGAGACATCCTCAAACGGAAGGTTGAGGAGCGCAAGGTCTCTAACATCCACCAGTTCCGTCATGGAGGAGTGGAAGATGACTCCATTGGTAACCTGTGAAGCTCTGGTGACCTCCATGACTAAGAGGGTTAAGGCAGTGCTGGAAAATAATGGTGACCACCAGGGACGGACTGACAACTCATGGGGCCCCGGGCAATATGAGATTATGGGGCCCCCAGGCAATCGGAGATTATGGGGCCACACAGTATACACAAACACACACACACAGTATACAATCACACAGTATACACAAACATGTTTCTATTGGCTGAGAAGCTACTGGAGAGGTGGGGGGGCAGCTATAATCTCTGGATTTTTAAACCAAAAGGATGTTGGTAAGGGACATTTCAGAGACAGATGTAAAAAAAAAACACACATTTTTACATACTGTCCCTGGTTTTACTGAGGCTGGCAATCCTGATGGGGCCCCCTAGTGGCATGGGGCCCTCGGGCACCCATGTGAGGTTCGTGTTTACCCACACAGGCATAGGATGCACAGGGGTTGCATACATCCCCATGCAGGGAGTCCCATTTATGTCAATTGGGATGCAGTGGCTGCATGGACAGAGTCACTGCTCCAAACTTGACATTGATGTGGGAGTGAGTCCCCAAACACAGACCGTGTGGATTAAGAGACTCATATTCACACTGGGAACAGGTGCTAGGGGCTACTTTTTCTGCTGAAGCCCATACAAAGATTCACACCATGTCATTCACATTCTCTGTATGTAACAAATACGAGACATATGTATACATCTGGTATTGAGCTCCTGTTACATTCCATTTATCTAGCCACATGCTAGAAGTGTGAATAAGGTAGAGGTGATATGTTGCGTATTTTAAAAAAATTAAGAAATATATTTAAGCGCTGATATGAGTACAATAATATTAATCGTATCCCTAAACCACACCAGTTCCTATGCTGAAAAAAGCTGCACCAAAAAAATTGATTCCTCAATACGTCATAAAATTATATAAAATATTAGTGCGCTAAATATACGTAAATATATATATGATTATGCAAAGTGTTTATTGGAAACCTTTGGGAAGGTTATTTCTATCATTTTTTGACCACAATTGACTTTAGCGCACTAATATTTTATATAATGTTGCGTATTTTGTGGTCCTGTTCACTCCTTGATACTTTATGGAAGCGGGTTCACAAAATTGCCCAAAAATTCACAGATTATCCATTCCCTAAAACATCAAAATTCTTTCTCCTAAATCATAGCTCTATTCTAATAGCTGCCTACAAAAAATCATTACTGCCCAGCGCATCCTTCTCTGCCCCCCCCTCATTTTTTCTTCCACCTTCTGCCTTCCCCTCATGGCTCTTTACCCCTAATTACAATCTCATGACTGATACATCTTTGATTGTCACTTCAGCCCCTCTAGTGCATGGGACTTCCCTACGTCACCTTTGACACCATCGTTACTATATCGAAATCTCCAGTGTTACTCCTGTAGTACAATTGCTTAAACACCCTACAAGCTGTAAAATCCCTCTAAACAAAAGTGCTCCCGGACTTTTATCATACTTTCCCACCATATTGTTGCATGTATGTTTGATATTGCAATCTACCTTTCTATACAATGATTTTGTGAATATGTGCATTTTTACGTTTATGTTAGTATTTAATGTTCAAAACTGGATGTCCAACATTGTTTGCTTTACCACATGCTTGCTTTCTTTTATCAGTGGCATTGATCATTTTTCTTTTCCCTTTGCTATATAACTGTCAAAAATTTCTACAAATGCCTAGAAAAAAAAGTAAAACTAAATCACTAAAACTAGAAGCAGACTGGCAACTAGCATTATCAGGAGGAGGTCAGCAGTGACTGCCACCACAATTCACTCTGTACGGATTTCCCTAAAGAAAACCTGTCATCAGAAAAACATACAGGTACCCTTTGCTGCCTCTTTCTCTTGCTCATCTTAGCTGTCATGTTGATCCCTGAGTTTGATGCTCTAAGTCAATATCAGAAGGAGAAGGATGAACAATTGCAGACATTTCTCAAAGAGAAGGTTTCCTATAAGGCCTCATTCAAACTTGCAAATTGAGCCATTTCCAGTTACGTGCAGGAGAGTCAGCAGGGTTCTCTTTGATTAGATGTGGGCAGGAAGACCATAGAAAGCAATGGGGGCCTGATAGTGCCTGCAGCTGTTCATGGCCGTTTGCATGTTATCGCTCATGCAGTGAATACCTGAACATGATTGTCCCCGATCGTGGACTGTCTGCATCAAGGGACAATCATCTGCAGGTAATCGCTGCATGAACATTTGCTTGCAAATGACTGCTAATAGTTTCAGGTGCTGGCAGGCTCCCATAGTATAGTATATGCGTTGTGGTGTGCAGCGGTGCAATTGGCTCTACTATACAATACATTAAGTTGCCTTTCACAATAAATGGCATCACACATAGAGCAGGTCCATTGTCAATAATTATGGTAACACATGATAATGTGCATCTAGATTGTAAGCTCTAACGACCAGGGCCCTCTGATCCCTCCTGTATTGATTTGTATTGTAAGTGTACTGTCTGCCCTCATATTGTAAAGCGCTGCACAAACTGTTGGCGCTATATAAATCCTGAATAATAATAATAATTTAGCACACATTGCCACAACTTACAAAAGTTAGTGGGCCAATAGAGTTTTGGAGCTGCAATTAAAGGAGGCACTAATATGAGTTGTTTCCACTACTTCCATCTATAAAATATTATCTATCTTTTTACCTAGATGGGAATTCTGCTTTCCTAGTTTTTTTTTGTTTTTTGTTTTTTTACAGATGACACAATTTTATATTGAAATATTCTATTCTTTTATATGATTTTTTTTTTCCTAAAGTTTTAGAGCATTATTCCAAAAGCAGAGCCAATGTATGTATTGCTCACATACACAAATAGGCCACATTGGTTGCTTGGCAGACCACAGTCATTCCCTTGAAAACAAAGCACATTTGAAGTGATCTGACTGATCATTTAAGAAACTCAATCCACATGGTAAACTTTGCGCCAGATGATCCATCTGAAAATTAACCAAAGCCATTCTTTTTTGTTTTAGACTGCACAGCCTTCTGTCCTATGTAAATCCAGGATGCAGGGGAAGTTGAGATACCAGAAGTGCACTCTTTAGTGAGCCTGATGAAGAGAATAAACCAGCTGCAGGGCCATAATGCAAATGCTTCCCAGTACCTACATATTTAGTAATTTAATTTATTTCTAGAGCATTACCATTAAGATTTGAGACACTTTACAATGCAAAATGCCATCAGTCCTGTATGGTTTAATTGTGGCTTACCCTGTCCTGGTCCATTTGCCTCATTGTTGTCTATAAAGTATAATGAATGTGTCCACTTGCCAATAGGGTAAAGAGGGAAACAGGTGAGGCTGGGCCACAACAGTCCAGTGGCTATTTATATTTTAGTAGACTTTAGGTTTTACAGGGGTAGGATGCTAGTAAAGGGATACCAAAAAAAGTAAACTAATCATGTCCTGATTATTGCATTATAATATCCCCACACAGATGGTATACCCTTTTAATCAAATCCACAGGTATGCTTTTATTTCTTTGCAATTGGTCAATAAATATGACCTTACTTGTGTATCAAAGTTGGCCTTGTGCATCCTACCAAATCCCCAAAAATACAATTCGGAAACTGACAAAATACACAATTTAAATTGAAAATATTTATAATTCCAACTGCCAAATTAATGCATATATGAATGCTCAAACTGATGTGGTTCAATCCCAACAAAAAACAAACAATTTAAATATAAACTACTACAAACTACTCAGGTCAAAAGCAAGGTAAACCTTAACAAATATATTATCAATCCCCAATCATGTATATGTATAGTAATTGTGTAAACAGTACCTATAATTTGGTGCTGGATATGTGTGGTCGCAGGGAGAAGATGGTGCTTTACCCCTTGGGGTGTTGACTTTTTCCCTCTGCGCCCTGAAGCAAAGGTAGAATTTTTTCAGGAGAACTTGACAGTTTGTGTATTTCCGCAAATGCTCGTGTATATTTCTACTGGGTGTCCATGTATTGCCACAATTAATTGTGTGTTGATAGTTTGTTATGAGGTTCCCTGTGTATTCGTTCTGTTACCAAAATACATGAGTGGTAGAATACGGCAGCATTGTCTGTGTTCTGAGACTTAATGGTGGCAGTTCTGCAAACAAGTTGCTGCAGCAAGAATAAGCGCACATAACCCCCCTATTTAGAAAATTAATCTTCAGAGCTGTCACTAATAAACCACTTCCCTTAAAACACAAAAATATTGGCCACAGCCTCAATCCAATGCAGCACACATTCACAATTATTGGTTACAAACCATGACGTTTAAGCACCAAGAGTTAAGAGTGATAGTTATGGGAATTGGGAGGTGATGGGGGGCTTCCTAAAGTCTACATTTGCATGTCAAATTGCGCTTGGTATGCAAAGGCTTTGGGACATATGCACAGGCATCTCGGGGTGCTTAAATTTTTCATTACTGTTGCATCTTTACACAATGATTTACAAGTAAATGTTTATTTTGAATGACATGACGTTCTGAAAACCACATCTGATGCGGTCCAAGATTTTGTGTGGGTGTGTTTTTTTTTCCTGCTGTGTTTTTAGTAACTTAAATGTGCAAATATTTTATGCTGCGGTTTTCCTATATGCAAGGGCACTATTTCTTTATGAACAAGAAAACATTATAGAGTGATAGTGATGGCACAAGAAAAAAAATAAAAAATATACATGAGTGTGATGACCCTGTGTATACTCTTGATTAGTACCCCTGCTCTACACAGCCTTAATGATAATTCTAGAAATAACCACTGTCTGTCTGTGCTGCACATATCAATTGACTGACAGCCTGCCTTTATCTTGCTTGAAAGATGGATAAAATTGGACTGCAGCACAAGACATTTTTTTCGGATAGTGTTACTAAACAAGCTTATAAGTACACGATACAGAGATACATTTCCCCGCAATGACATGTTATTTAGCCACTATTATTTTCAGCATGTTGTCTGTCTTTACACTAAAATTCCACTCCAAAGTCTGCCTGACATGCGCATAGAGGAAACACTTAAAAACAATCTTAAAAGCAAAAGCCTGAAATCTTTGCTTTATTGTCCAAATGCGATAAGAACTTCACAAGCTAGTTAATCACACTCAAAGTTCCCACAGGCATCAGTTTCTGTTTTAACCCCTTTTTTCCTTGTGCGTCCCTGTTGCTGAAAAAACGCTTTAGCATCTTGTGCATCCCCAAATTAACTGTCCTTTAATTGGCAGTCTTAGCCCGTACAGACTGCCCAACTAAAAATAGCAACAATCATCAACTTACTCTCAAAGATGCCAAGTCAATATAGTCCAGGCTCTTGGTTGTCAGCATTCTTGCCATCTCTCTTCTGCTTTTCACAGTGCAAAAAAAAAAGTTTTATCCCTTTAACTTTTGTAGCAGGGAAAGCACTGTGGTGGCATGTCGAAGGCTTGTCAGTGTGTGTCAGCCCTTTGCAAAGCTGGAAGTGTGAGTCTTCATGACAAACACAGGAAACTTCACATTCAGCACAACCCGGAAAACACACACTGAGGAAACAAATCTGTTTTTCTTTAAGAAAACAGTAATGCAGAGCTATTTGCTGGGGAAAGTCAGGAAAGGAAATGACGCTGTTGAATTGTGGAGCAGCAAAAGAAAAATTATATGAATATGTTTAATTTTTTTTTTTTTTGCAATCTGCATCCTTGGCATATATTTAAATGCATGCCTTTTATATGGTTCATTTGTCAGTTTAATTAATATAGTATATTTCAAAAGTATGTGATATTATAGTTTGATATATTTAGACAGCTATAAGTATACAATGTACAAAGTTAGAGCCTGTGCAAAGCATTTTTCTTCAAAAGTACATCTGACTTGTCAAAGCAATTGACATTGTGAAGAGAGCAATGTGCAGAGTGCAGTTATCTGCAGCAGTCAGTCAGTAATTTTTCTTTTATTTCTCTGACTACTTAGAACAAACAAATGAAATTTAAAGGGTAATCCTATTTTTGTTAAAAAAAAAAAACAATCCTCTCTGGGCAATCTATATACAATGTAAGTATTTTACCAAACTTTGTTGCTGTTTTTGATCAGAAAAAAGTTGTTTGATTATAAACATAATTAGTCGCGCTATAAATAATGTATAACACACACCAATTTAGTGCAATAATGAAAAAATATTAAAAGTCCACCTTAAGTGCATGTAATGAGGATAACGGTGTCACGTACCTTACAGCAGAGTCAGACTGTTGAGGGTGGCCTCTTGCACGGTTCCGGTCTCCACACCCCTGGAGGTGGGAACAGGGAGTGTGAAGACAGCGAAAGGGTGCAGGTGCCTGCAGGTTGAAGTTGAAGGCCTGGAGATGTTGGGTCCTCACGGAGGAAGAGGTGTAGGTTGATCACGGAGGAATACAGCGGAAGCCCAGCAGGCGTAAAGGAAACACTACACGTCTGGAACAAGCAAGGTCGGCAACTGGCTGGCAATGAGGTACAGGAACGAAAGGCAGGTGCGTAGTCAAGGACGAGCAAGGGTCTGGTAACGTGCTGGCAGTAAGGTACAAAATCAGGAAGCAAGCCGAAGTAATAAGTCCAAGCCGAGGTCAGTAATAGTCCAGGAGATAGTAACGAGGAGTATCCAAAGGAATAGGCGAACGTGTCGGGTAATCAGGAACAAGGTCACAGGAACCAACAACGATCAGGTGTCTCAGGAATAGCTGAAGACGATCCAGCACTGGTATCAGGCCAGGATCCCATTTATATAGGGAGAGTTGTGCCAGGATTGGTGGAAGTGGCCGTACGTGCGTGAGTACGTACATACGTTCGGTTTGCGCGGGTTGCGTCTGCGTTTTCGGATTGGTGCACGTCCACGTGTTCGGACCAGCGTGCGTCCGTTCGTTCCGGAACTCCTACGCCTCTGACGGGGACACTGCGCATGGCGCCTAGAACGAAGGTGAACCGCTGCTACACAGGGACGGACATTCACATGATGAGTTCCCTGACAAATGATCCTAATCTAATAATGCGTGCACTACTGTGTGAATGAAGGTGTCTACTTCAGAAAAAATCCACAATCACTACGTCAGCCGTCACCAATGTAGGGAATGGGCTCTTACCAGAGTGAACTGAGTCTATTATGGACTCAAATCAGCCTGTAAATAATATCCTGCCATAAAGTGCTTGGACCCATGTTGTCTGGTCAGATTCTTGTGGGATCTGCCATACCCCAGTCGTATATTCTATATACATGGAAACGATTATAAAGTCAGATTTCACCATACAATTTAAATAGAAATGCACACATAGTGTGAATCTGTAAGAAACTTTTATTAAAAGCAAAGTGTAAAACTACTCACATGTGAGTTATGAAAACATTTCCAAGCAGTGTAACAAGTGTCTCCAGATAGTACAATCTAGATAGGCATGGGAACACTACGTGCGTTAGCTCTGCCCAGCACATTTCGATATAACTTATGTATTAATAATGCTTGACCCCCGCAGAGCACCTATACCAGTGATGGCGAACCTTGGCACCCCAGATGTTTTTGAACTACATTTCCCAGGATGCTGACCTACACAGCAGAATGCATGAGCATCAGATGAAATGTAGTTCCAAAACATCTGGGGTGCCGAGGTTTGCCATCACTGATCTATAGCATTGTCTCATCGGAACACCTATACTGTTGTGACCTTTTCCATATTCACTCGTTATATTTTTTTCAAATATGTTTTTGTCTGTTCCAAAGATTTTTAGTTGTGTGTCATATAGATTAATTTTTGCTTAACAATAAGGTTTACAATTGAGTCTTGATGTATGTATATGTGCTCAATGCAGCAGGGGCATTAGGGAACACTCATTTTATAGAATTTTTTATGTATTTTTTATTTCCTTTTCCCCCTTCCCCATGATTGATTTAACCTTTTATTATACAGCATAACCGATTGCCGACCAGCTGCTGCAGTTTTACTGGGGGCAGAATGGCACAGCTGGGCAAAACTATGTTACCTTACGGTGCTTCGCCTTTTGGCCACTAGGGGCATGCACACAGCATGTGCCCGGAGCTGATGTGAGTACCCAGCAGGTGCGATGACCACCGGGCTCCCACTTCCGCGATACTATGTATGAACACTGCTCTCTCTCTCTCCTCCTAGACAGTCCCATCACCCCAGAGTTAGAAACACACATATGGAAAAAAATTAACCCCTTGATCGCTCCCTAGTGTTAACCCTTCCCTGCCAGTGACATTTACACAGTAATCAGTGCATTTTTATAGCACTGATTGCTGTATGATTGTCAATGGTTTCAAAAATGTGTCAAAAGGGTCTTATGTGTCTGCCATAATTTTGCAGTCCCAATAAAAATCGCAGATAACCTCCATTACTAGTAACAAATAATAATAAAAACGCCATAAATCTATCCCCTATTTTTCAGACGCTAGAACTTTTGTGCAAACCAATCAATATACACTTATTGCGATTTTTTTTTTTTTTTTTAACAAAAATATGTAGAAGAATACATAAACTGAGGAAAACATTTTTTTTTGATAAAAAATGCGGGATAGTTATTATAGCAAAAAGTAAAACGTTTTTTTTCAAAATCGTTGCTCTTCTTTTGTTTCTAGAGCAAAAAATAAAAACCGCAGAGGCAATCAAATACCACCAAAAGAAATCTCTTTTTGTGGGAAAAAAAGAACGTCATATTTGTTTGGGTACAGTATTGCATGACTGCGCAATTGTCAGTTAAATCGATACATTGGCGAATCGCAAAAAATGGTCTGGTCATTGAGCAGCCAAATCTTCCGGGGCTGAAGTGGGTAAATTATGGGGTGTATGTTTATAACACGGGCACAGACATCATGGCTCTGACACGGGTGAGAGCCATGATTGGAATAAGTCATGATGACTTGGTCCAATCATGGCTCATTGCTCATAGACCCACCCACACTATAAAAGGTTCCTTCCTAGAGGAGCAATTTGCAGTGTGATGTTGGAGTGGCGATAGGTAGAACAAGGCTCTGTTCATTGCTACCAGCAAGTTAGTATGCTATAGTGTGCTATTGGGATTCTATTGTGAGTGTAGAGTGTCATTGTAGGGTGGATATAGTGATAGTGCAGCATCAGTGTGGTGCATCAGTGCAGTGTTACTGCAGTATATTGTAGTACGTCAGTGCAGTTTTACTGCAGTATATTGTAATGTGTCAGTGGAGTGTGTCTGAGTTGTGCAGTGTTTTAGAAGGCATTACATAACTTTTTTTTTTTTTTTTTTTTTTTTATTGTTTTGTATGTCATCAACATTTAACAGATACACACAATAAACATTAGTGTTGCAGTGACCCTTGCAGGGCAATACCTTACACAATGGATGGCAGAGTTATATGTATCAAGACCATAAGAGGGGTCACATCACAGGAAAAGGAGTCCTAGCTCCCTTAGGTCAGATGGTGACACGGGCAACCACTTCTATATATTAAATCAATGCAGGTCTGAACGTAGAAAGTTTAAGACTACTGTTTAATTAGATAATGGAGTCCATATGGCACATTAAGCTGAAGGCCCTTCGGTAGCCGTAGAGGGCTCCACCAACCTTTTTTGCCATATTTTTTTTTTCATATTTTTTAGGACAGCCCCTGTGATTATAGGTGTCTCTGTAAAGCGGTAAACTATTATTTATCAGCTGTTTCCAAAATGGGAGAGATGGGGGGCTTCTTCCAGCACAATGGCCTTCCTGGCATAAAACAGGAGGCCAATCAGGGTGTGTCCCAATACAGTGGGAACTAAGTTTTCAACAACACCTAGAATACACATGGACACTTGGACAGCATGTAGGGGTATGGCACTGACCAGGTGAGTGAGCCGATACTTCCTCCCAGAGCCCAACAATGACCGGGCAGGTCCAGAAAATATGGGCCAGTGGACCAGCTTGAATTGGATTAATCGGTCCCGTAGGGAGACTATGGCATCGAAGGGAAGATCCCATATATCATCCCAGTCATTGTCAAGCTCTGGGATGTCTCTTTGCTATCTAGCCCTAAGGCCTTCCAGGACAAGCAAGGATATGAACACTAAGTGAGTATATAACTGAGAGGTAGATTTCGTCCAACATTCAGATCTCCAATGCTGATTGTACCTGAGGACCGGAGTGGGAGAATTGACTACTAAAGGCATGGGAGAGTTGGAAAAAGCGAAACAAATAGGTTTCAGGGATATTGAATTTGGAAGAAAATAAGCATAAAGGGGCCAGGGATCAGTTGACTATAATCTGGGAGATCATTTAATGGTGAATTTGGTACAGGCTTAAGGCTCCAGTTGTTTTTTTGAAGTGGTGTAAATTGGGATTATGCCACAGGGGGGCGTTATAGGAAACTGCTTGTTTAGGGTAACTTTCACATTTAAAACCGGCCCCCCAAGCTCGGATAGTGGTGAGCATAGAAGGTGTTAATTGGTGAGGGATCTGAGGACCATGGAATATAAGGAATTTCTATACCTCCCAGGGAATCCACCACAGCCTCCTCAACCATTACAGATGGTATAGTAACATCAGGGTTTAGCCACCAAGCTGCCATAACAAGCTGGGTAGCCAAAAAATATTTGTGTAAATCAGGAAGGACCAGGCCACCTTGAGTTGTAGGATGCATAACTGTGGACCATCTGTATCTTGGGGTTTGGGGGTCCCAGAGAAAAGAGAAGAATAATTTATTCAGCTTTACAAAGAAGGATTAGGGTATCCAGGTTGGGGAATGGCGAAAGAAATAAGGGAATTTTAGTAAGACCTTCATTTTAAGCAGGTTGATGCATCCTATGGATAGGGGAAGAGACTCCCATGCCTTTAGTTTTAACTTGACCTCTTGTGTTATCAGGGTTAGATTTAAGAACAGGTAGTCTGAGCCTTGTCTGGAAATTTCAACCCAGGCAAAGGTTGGGAGGGGCCCCAGAACAAGCTGCAGGGTCTGTGGGAAATAATAGAGATTTGGCCCAATTAACCTTAAGGCCCGTGACCAAGGAGAACACATTTAGGACTTGTAAAGCCCCTTGTAGGTATGAGCCCAACATTGTTTAGAAATAATAGTAGGTCATCCACATACAGTGCCACCCAGCCAACCAACATGCAGTCCTTTGATATGCGGGAAAGTACGAAGGCCCTCCACCACCGGGTTAATGGCAAATGAGGCTGGAGATGGAGGGCAGCCCTGCCGGGTGCCTCTGGATAATGGGAGGGATTCTGACAGGACACCCTAAGTCTAATAGCTGATTAGGGATGTTTGTATAAAACCTGTATCCATTTGATGAAAACTAGGGGAAGCCCATCCTGTGAAGCACCTCCAACAGGAAAGGCTACTCCACTGTGTCAGAGGCCTTCTCTATTTCCAGGGAGGCCACCACCCTGGAGCCTATGTTAAGATGACAGGCGTGTATATTAGTGGGTAATCTCCGCAAGTTAATATCCGTTGCTCTGTGGGCCATAAAACCAGTTTGGTCAGTTTCAATGACAGTAAGTAAAATGGTAAATGTAACGCAATTTGGTAAGAATTTTAAGGTCAGTATTGAGGAGAGAAATCGGTCTATAGGAGGCACAGAAGGTGGGGTCCTTGGGTAGTTTATAGATTAGCACAAGATGAGCAGGGCTCATGGTGGCTGGGAGGGCTCTGTCTGTTATGCCGCGTACACACGATCAAACAAGCGAGTGGAAAAGTCCGGCAAACTCAAGTCCGCCAAACAATCCCCCCGTGTGTAGCCTCCGGCATACTTTTTTGACCCGAAAGTACGGCGGACTTAGAATGTAGTTTTACACTCCAATCTTCCCGCCGGACTCGCATTTCGGCGGACAATCCGGCCGTGTGTATGCCAGTCCGCCGTACTTTTGAAATGAACTGACTTTTCCCGCCCGGAGAAAAGTTCGCTCATTTCGAGCAGGGTCTCCAGGTAGGCGGGGCCCGCAAAGGAGACGTCGCTGGCCCCGCCGCCTGGTATGGACTTAAAGGGGAACCCCAACGCCGAAAAAAATCGGCGTGGGGGTCCCCCCAAAGTCCACAACAGACCCTTGTCCGAGCACGCTACCCGGCCGGCCAGGAAAGGAGGGGCGAGCGCCCCCCCCCCCTCCTGAGCCGTACCAGGCCGCGTGCCCTCAACATGGGGGTGCCTTTGGGAAGGGGGGGCCACGCGGCCCCCTCACCCCAAAGCACCTTGTCCCCATGTTGATGAGGACAAGGGCCTCTTCCCAACAACCCTGGCCGTTGGTTTCGGGGTCTGCGGGTGGGGGGCTTATCGGAATCTGGGAGCCCCCTTTAATAAGGGGGCCCCCCGGATACCGGCCCCCACCCTATGTGAATGAGTATGGGGTACAATGTACCCCTGCCCATTCACCTGTAAAATAAAGTACAAAAAAAAACACAACACACAAGATAAAATAATTTATTGCACAGCTCCGGGGGTCTTCCGTCTTCGGGGGACTTCTCGCCGGACTCCTCCGCTATCTTCTTGTAGCTCTTTTACTAGCGGAGGAGCCCAGCATTCTTCTTCGTCGCCGCGGCCTCTTCTTCCGACTTTAGGGGTCTTGTCCCCCTCTTCGGTTCTTCTGTCGCCGCGTGGCCCCCCCTTCCCCAAGGCACCCCCCATGTTGAGGGCATGCGGCCTGGTACGGCTCAGGAGGGGGGGGGGGGCGCTCGCTCGCCCCTCCTTTCCTGGCCGGCCGGGTAGCGTGCTCGGACAAGGGTCTGTTGTGGACTTTGGGGGGACCCCCACGCCGATTTTTTTTCGGCGTTGGGGTTCCCCTTTAAGTCCATACCAGGCGGTGGGGCCAGCGACGTCTCCGCGGCCCCGCCTACCTGGAGACGCGCTCGAAATGAGCGGACTTTCCTTCGCGTGTGTGGGCGAGTCCGTTCATTTCAAAAGTAGGGCGGATAGTACGGCGGACTTAGTACGCCGTATTAGTCCGCTGAAAAAGTGCCGTGTGTGGGCAAGTAGCCCGTTTGGAAAGTCCGACGGACAGTCTGGCGGGAAGTCCGCCAGACTAAGTACGTCGGTCAGACGGCTACGTGTGTACGCGGCTTTAGACATTGGGAGTAATGGGAGCAAGGAGGTCCCCATTAGCTTTGTAGAATTTGATGAGGGACCATCTGGACAAGGGGATTTTCCTGCTGGAAAGGATCTAGTCACTACCAGGAGCTCATCTGGGGTAATTGGTCTCACCATGGCCTCACCTTCTGCATCCAGCAGCCAGCCAAGGGCCAAAGGATCCAGCAAGGGAGCTAGGTCCACAGGTTGAAAGTCAAGAGACAAAACCAAAGTGTACAGGGACCTATAGCATTGAAAAAAAGCATCTAAAATAGAGAGACAAGGAAGAGTCCGAATCCCCTGAGGGGGTCCACAGGTTGAAAGTCAAGAGACAAAACCAAAGTGTACAGGGACCTATAGCATTGAAAAAAAGCATCTAAAATAGAGAGACAAGGAAGAGTCCGAATCCCCTGAGGGGGTCCTAATTTTTAGTAACAGGGTCAAGGGCTAGTCCTATTGTGCTAACATTGGGCACCCATTACGGTCTCCTTGAAAAACCTCTGTTTATTATTGTATAGGTCCAAAACAGTGACTTTAGCCAAGTTTAGGTGAAGCTTGCGTTTCTTAGCATTAAGTAAGTCAAATTGAGTCTGCCGGTTTCATATTGTAGGCCTTGGTAAGGGTTTTAACTGCATCCTGAAGGGTGGTGGTGACAGTCGCTTGTTCCTTACGGACTGCGGCTATGGATGAAATATATTGCCCAGGGGTAAATGCTTTGAAAGTGTCTCGGGTAACTTCTGGAGAAGACAACTCGGAGTTGATCAACCAGTACTCCATGAGGAGTGGAGTAATGGTATCCACTAGGTCAGGGCCAGCCACCCAGTGAGATCCCAGGTGCCAAAGGGCAGAGTTGTGGGAGCAGGGTGATCAGATAGATGGGGCCAATGAACAATGGTCTGAGAGTCCACTGGGGAGATATGAGGCACCCAACACATTTGACATCATGGTCGGGTTTGCAAAGGCCAGATCAATGGGGGAGGCTGTTTTGTATGTGGAGGAAAAACAAGTGTAAGATCTGGCAGTGGGATGTTTCCATTTCCAAACCTCCACAACACCCATAGCCTGAGCCCAGGTAATAAAATCAGTGGAAAAATGTTGGGAGGACTGGGCCTATCAAGGTCAGGAGCTAGTATTGTGTTAAAATCACCCATGAGCAGCAATTTAGCAAGACAGTACGAGGGTAAACCTCTCCAGAATAGTATACAGTACCCCCGGGGAGAAAGGAGGAGGGATATAAACATGCAATAATATAATGTTGGCTCCACAAAGTGAACACAACTATAACATATTTGCCCTGGGGGTCCATATGAAAATGCTCAACCACACAAGGAAAGACTTGGGGTCCATATAAACATGCTCAACCACACAAGGAAAGACTTGCTAATCAATATGGACACCCCTCAGGCAAAGGTGGAGTAGGAGGCATGGTAAGCTTTCTGGATCCACGGCTTCCTAAGTGCCAGTAATTTGCTGCCTAATGAAATGTGTCTCTTTAAGAAGTATTACATGATGACAATGGGCTTTAAAGTGGTGTTGCCATTTAAAAAAAAAATTATTAAAAGTCAGTAGCTGCAAATACTGCAGCTGCTGACTTTTAATAATCGGACACTTACCTGTCCCAGGGTCCAGCGATGCGAGGGATCGTCTGCCCATCCGCTCAGCAGCGCCTGAATTTTAACTGTGGGCACCCAGCTGTGGCTTCACAACTGGGCACCCACTGCGAATGCATGAGCGGTGCCGTGATTGGCCACGCAATCATCTGGGACCTGTCACGTGTCCCAGATGATTGACAAGAGGGAGGGGGCAGAGCTGAACCCTTCCTGTACATACAGAAAAAACATTTTCCTAATAGGCACCGAGGTGCCTCCCTTCCCTAGTCTAACACTGACTTAGACCAGGTTTGTACTCCATAACTAAAACAGAACCAGGCAATAGTTTCTGTTTTAGTAGTCCAAAAAAACAGAACAGATCCTCTGTTCATCAAGGCTCCAAGGAGGGGGGGGCTGCTGGGTGGAGCACTTTTTTGTGACGTTGCCCACGCTATCCAGCCACAGCATGCAGAGGAGGTGGTGGACAGGCTTACTAAACCATCCTCCTCATCCTCTATGACCCAAGCTGAAACTAGTATGCAGTTTACTGCGGCTGCCAGAGTGGCCTTTTCTGCCTCCTTGTTCACAGCTACTCCTGCCATAGCCCCAGCATCATGCATGGGGGAGTTATTTGAACACAGTATTAACCCACTTGCTCCTTGACAAAGCACAGGCATTACTTGATTCTGATGTTGGTTCTGAGGTTTGGGGTATCATATAAATGTACTCACCGAGGCCAAGATGCCGAGAGCGGTCGCTTTTGCGACTCGGCGCAGACCACCCCTGAAGATGGCACAGAGGGTGGTTGCACCAAGAGGCACAAGCTACCAGTAGGACAGTCACTTGCTAGCAGGTAGCTTGGGCAGAGCTGGTGGGTGATGACCTGTGGGGGTCCAGAAACAACAGTAGTCCGTAAGGCAAAGGCAGAATCCAGGAAGAAGGACGGGGGTCAAGCACAGTTCAGATCAAAAGACAACAGGTAGCAGATCACAGGAGATAACAGACAAGTCCAGGTACAGGCCGAGGGTCAAACACGTTCTGAGAGCGGGAGTCCAAGGTCAAGCCAGAGGTGGGGTCAGGAGAAGATCAGCAAGGTCAATGAGGCAATCCGGGTCACAACGGGTAAGACAGAGTAAGTCACAAGAGCAAGCGTGGGAATCACAGGAAGCTGACGACGAACCAGCAGTGTGTTTGGATGCCAATACTTCCTTTATAGGTCAGCGAGAGGTCACGCCCTGCGTGCGCGCGCGGGCTGCTCAATAGCGCGGCTCATGCGCATGCGCTGTAGCGCATTCCTATTGCGCACAATCGTGCACCAGAGCGCCGTACGCTTGCGCATGGGAATCCGTACCCTATTACCATGACATGGGGAAGGTGGAAATATGAGCCTACAGAGAGGGGAAAACACTTACAGTATAAACAACATATTGACAGTCATGTTCCCCCAGCCGCAACATATTGCCAAATTGGCTGCAGTGATAATGTGGATAGAGGGAATGATGATGATGAGTTCACTGACACAACTTGGGTGCCAGATAGAGCACAGGGGGAAAATGAGGGCGAGACACAACCCCAACAAGGCAGGATGTCCTCCAGAGGCAGCCATCATGAAAGAGTAGAGAGCAGCCATCCTATTCTATCAGATTTTGGAGCTGTTATCTCCCGGCTCACTTCCCACAGCTCAGGTGTGTGGGCCTTTTTTAGCACATGTGCAGCTGATCACATCTTGCCTCAAGCATGGCAAAAACGCCAGCCATTTGGGTAACACATGCTGTACAAGGCATTTAACCTCCCACCACTCAGCCCGTTGGCAAGAGCACCAGGAAGCGACACAAAAAGCATGCAATTCTTATCCTCGTCACTCTTCTTCACCTTTTAGGTCTACCCTCGCTATATTTCATCACCTCTCAGCAGCCTTCACTGATGGGGATGATGGTATAGCTAAGGGTGTCACAGCAACACACCACAAAACTGTATAGCAGGCAAATTTCTCTGCCCCAGCTTTTTTACTTTGAAACAATTACTGTATATATTCTGCGACCCACATGTCCCAGCATCTAAATTCCAGCTTGTCCAAATCGCTGGCATTACAAATCTTGCTTTTCTGTCTGGTGGATTCTGCCCCCTTCTGTGAATTTGCAGAATGTGTTGTACCACAATGACAGGTTCCCAGATGCTATTTCTTTGCACATAAGGCTCTTCCAGTTCTGTACCATCATGTGGAAGCCAGTGTTTTGGCATCATTGGGCAAGGCAGTCAGCCATAAAGTCCACATTACTGTTGACATGTGGTCCAGCAAGCATAGTCAGGGACAATTTATTTTGTTCACAGCACACTGGGTAATTCTGCAGGATGAAATATCTTGAGGACATCTTAACCACTTGCTGACCGCTGCACGCCGATATACATTGGCATAATGGCAGCAGTGGGCAAATGGGCGTACCTGTACGTCCCCTTTAATTGGTGGGGCTAGTGGGCATGCCGCTTACAATGTGATTGGGCCCGCAGGAACCGATGTCACGGAACCACAGGGTGGGGATATGCCCTTTCCCCATTCTGCCTAGTGACATGACATGGATCTACTGCTCCCTGTCATCGGGAGCAGTGATCGCAGTCATGTCAGTGGTAGCCCATCCCCCCACAGTTAGAATCACCCCCTAGGACACACTTAACCCCTTGATCGTCTCATAGTGTTTAACCCCTTCCCTGCCAGTGTCATTTACACAGTAATCAGTACATTTATATAGCACTGATCACTGTATAAATGACAATGGTCCCAATATAGTGTCAAAAGTGTCCGATGTGTCTGTCATGATAAAAATCGCAGATCGCCACCAATACTAATAAAAAAATAAAAAAATAAAAATGGCATAAAACGATCCCCTATTTTGTGCAAATCAATCAATATACGCTTATTGCGATTTTTATTTTATTTTTTTACCAAAATTATGTAGAAGAATACATAGCAGTCTAAACTGAGGAAAAAAAATAGTTTTTTTTATATGTTTTTGGGGATTTTATAGCAAAAAGTAAAAAATATTGCTTTTTTTTTAAATTGTTCTTTTTTGTTTATAGTGCAAAAAATAAAAACCTCAGAAGTGATCAAATACACCAAAAAAGCTCTATTTGTTGGAAAAAGAAGGACGTCAATTTTGTTTGGGTGTAATGTCGCAAGGCCACGCAATTGTCAGTTAAAGCAACACAGTGCCGATTCGCAAAAAGTGCTCTGGTCAGGAAGGGTGTAAAATCTTCTGGGGCGGAAGCGGTTAAATAAGGGTTTATGTAATGCCTTTCCAGACCCTGGTAAGTTACAGTCTCATGGAAAAGCTAGTTTTGAGGCTTCTGCTAGTCAAAGGAGGAGCAGTGGAGAGGGGAGCCGTCTCAGTGATGCATTTTTAAAAAAAATGTAGTCCTCGGTGCCCAGGGCTGTCAGCTTCAAGATCCTATCGGCAGCGTCTGCATCATATGAGGAAAGATTATCTAGGGGTGAAAACAGACATGGAGAGCTTTCCAGTAGACGATCCACTGGGTTTCTGGGTCCTGAGATATCATCTTGTATGATGTGCCATTGTGCATCTTTTTCAAACAGTCTATTTTTCACATTATATTGATGTGGTCATTGTGCAGAACAAGTAGTCTGTCCATTTAACATGACATGTGTTTTAAAGGAAGAGACTGAGTAAGACCTTCTGCCTTTGTCTTGACAGACATTGCCTATGATGACCCAGTCTAGATCCAGACACTGAGCATATGCTGCATCATGTAGACCATTTATTTGCTGACCAACCTTGTGCACCCTTAAGATGTCTAGGCCGAGTAACAGCAGGATATCTGCACTTTCATTGAGGGCTGGTATTTGGTCGACTATGTCCTTCAAGTTGGAATGGTGAAAGGCAGCTTCAGGAGTAGGGATCTCCTCCTTGCTGCTTGGCATCTGGGTGTACTCCATGATGGTGGGCAAGAATATTTCCACATTGTTATTCAGGGGACAACTACAAGACCGCTGGCTCTCCTACCCAAGACTTCTGTAGTGCAGGCACAAGTGCTTAGTGTATAAGGTAGAGCATCTCCTGTTATGTTCAACAGTTCAAAAAACTGTGTTCTTGCAAGAGATCTGTTGCTCTGTTCATCCAGAATAGTATACAGTCTTATGGCCTTTTCAGGTTGACCTTTGGGGTATACACGAACCAAGAATATCATTGCACAGGATTTAGCGCAGAGTCCTTCTCCACAGACTTCTGTACATGTAGAGAACACTGAGGTGGAAGGTGCTGTTTGATCTGTGTGCTCCCCGCCTTGCTTTGCCTCAGGAAGATTGTGGGCGTAGTAGAGTTGCGCAGATATTGATGAAGAGCTTGACCATGGTCCTCACTGTCACATTCTATACATTTGATGATAACTTTACAGTTCTTTGCAAAGTGTTCTTTGGAGGCAGAGCATTTATCCAAATTTCTTTAAAAGTTCCTTATGTTCTTGTAGGGTTTTCTTTATGAAGCCAATACCTTCCTTATGGATGTGATTTATTATGTATTGGACATTGGCGATTTGGGTTCTCAATTTTCTTGTTTTGATCATTCTTTTTGAGAACTGTAGCAGGTGCAGGTAGAACATTAGTCCTTTTCACTAATACTGGACCTCTATGGTCTCTGTGTTTCATGTGTGCTCATAGGTCTTGGAGAGGGTGAACTAAGAGGGTTACAGTCACCATAGGAGAAACATGGGTCATTCTTTTTTTTTTTTAAATTGTATTTTTATTGAAAATATAAAGATAACAATGACAAAGTGTTGGCATAAATGCACAGATAAACAGTAAGTCCATCAAATAAAACAAATCAGAAACAGCGAGGGGGGAGGGAGGAGAGGGGAGGGAGGAGAGGGGAGGGAAGAAAGAGGAGGGGGGGGGTAGGATATTTCAGCACATTCTGTATATCCTCACATTAATTAACAATTATTTGTGGTACAAAACAGCAATCGTCACAATCAAATAGGCATAGGACAGTGAGCAGGAAATGTGGAAACTTCATTCCTTTAGAAGGGCATGGAACAGTGTGAACGTGCAATTTGAGCCTCAAACTCAGCGTAGGAGGTCCAAACTCAGAAGACTATATTAAGTAGCAGTATATAGTTTAGAGCGATACCACAGATCCCAAATCATTGAGAACTTAGGCATAGTGTCTTGGACTATGGCTGTAAGCTTTTCCATACGGCCGATATGTTCTAGGTTCTGCAAGACTTGGGGGAAAGTGGGCGGGGTACGTGATAGCCACTGTGTAGGGATAGCTCTCTTAGCTGCTAACAAAATAAAGGTGGCAAGCTTCTGAGCATGTCTAGAGAGTCCAGGAATCGGCAACCCTAGTAAGAAATACAGAGGGTCTAATGGGAGGGAAATCTCCAACAAGTCTTGGACGAAGGATTGTATTGTAATCCAAAATGGACGGATCAATGGGCATGCCCAGAAGATATGGAAATGGGAACCTATATCTCCCCGACATCTCCAGCACATCGCAGGGGTCTTGGGATCATATTTATTTAAAATTTCAGGCGTTCTATACCAAAAGAGCAGAATCTTGTAAGCCGTTTCCTTCTGTTCCACACAGCGGGATGTCTTAGAGACGGCCTCCCAGATTCTCTGCCATTGTGGGAGTAGGATGGGATGTTCTAACACTTGCGACCACTTACGCATATATGAATGAGAAGATTCCGTAAGGGGCACCGATTCATGGAGTATTCTATAAATGTCAGTGATTAAATGGGCCTGGTATGGGCCCTGAGCACATAAAAATTCAAATGGAGTTGGCTTATCAAGACAGAGAGTGGGGGATTTAGAAGCAAAGTAGTGTCTGATTTGCAGATAGGAGTGGAAGAGTTGTTTGGGAATTTGGTGCTGTTTCTGCAAGTCCGCGAATGATAGAAGCCTCCTGGTGAGCGGATGCACTATATTGCGGAGTTGAAACAAACCAGCTTCAGACCAAGGAATCACTCTATCATATGCTAGGCTGTCTGGGATATCTGGATTAAACAGTATGTTTAGCAAAGGAGGGCATTGGGAAGCCAGAGGAAACAACTTTAGGCATTTCCTCCAGATTTCCAAGGAGAACAGCATCGGGGCCAGACAGATGCTACGAAGTGGACCCATGGAGGTTTTAAGGTCTGCCCAAAGCATGGCACAGATGTGTGCAGGCCTGGTGATGCTCATCTCAATTTCAGCCCACACTGTGGGGGCTTTCCGGGATGACCAGGTAATAACTGGTTTAAGGTGTGTAGCATAGTAATATTTGATCAGATCTGGGGCTCCCAGACCTCCACGCCATTTAGGAGCCAACATCACCGAACCTGCAACCCTATGCGCTCGATAATGCCAAATGAAGTTAAGAAAAGCTCTTTGGACAGCCTTAAGTTGGGACATAGGGATTGGGATTGGAAGAGTATCAAAAAGGTAGAGGAGTCTAGGCATCACTGACATTTTTAGGACATTGATACGACCCAAAAGCGAGAGGGGAAGCGAATCCCATTGCTTCAAAAGCCTAGCAATGTCACGAAAAAGTGGGGGGTAGTTAGCCGAGTATAAGGTCGAATAGGAGGGAGTAATGTTAATCCCCAGGTATTTAATGGAGTCTGTGCACCAGTGAAAGGAATAGTTGTCTTGCAGTATTGTGAGAGCAGAAGAGTGAATGTGTAAAGGTAAAGCTTCAGTTTTACTGGTGTTAATCTTGTACCCTGATATGGAGCTAAAATCTTTCAGCAAGGACAACAGGTTCGGAAGTGAGATATGGGGATTGGTCAATGTCAGGAGGATGTCGTCTGCAAATAGGGACATTTTATATTCCCTGTGGCGTAGGCATATCCCTCTAATGTCTGGGTGAACGCGGATGGCCTCCGCCAGGGGTTCGAGGCAGAGGATAAAAAGAAGAGGCGACAGGGGGCAACCCTGTCTCGTGCCATTGCTCAAAGGGAATGAAGACGATAGGTAGGATGCCAATTTGACCTGGGAAGAGAGGCAGGAGTAAAGGGCTTCAAGAGCTGAAACAAAAGGGCCTGTGAAACCATATCTTGCAAGAGTAGCAAACATATACGGCCAGCTAAGCCTGTCGAAGGCCTTCTGAGCATCTAGACTAAGAATAAGGGCTGGACGGGAGGTTTTGTTCAATAAATCAATCAGGTCTATTGTGCGTCTGGTATTATCACCTGCGTGACGAGTGCGTACAAAGCCAACTTGATCTCTATGGATGAGTGTAGGGATTATATGCGTCAGCCTATTAGCCAGGATCTTCGTAAAAATTTTATAGTCTGAGTTTAATAGCGCTATAGGCCTATAATTGTCAGGTAAGGAGGGATCTTTACCAGGTTTTGGTATGACCGAAACATGAGCGTGTAGGAATTGGGCGTGTGGAGTGGAACCATTAAGTAGGGAAGTATAGAGCGAGATCATGTGGGGACTCAGGACAGGTAGGAAAGTTTTGTAATAGGAATAGGGTAACCCGTCGGGGCCCGGGGCTTTTTGGCTGGGGAGTTGTGTAATTACTGCTTCAAGTTCGTCGGGTGAAATGGCCGAATTCAGGGTTGCAAGATGGTCGGGGAGGAGTTTAGGCAATTTCAAGTGTTCAAAAAAGAGATCAAATCTCCCTTGTGAAAAGTCATAATTTGGGTCTTTCTGTAGGCAGTTATATAAATTATGGTAGAAGTCTCCGAAGATCCGTGACATAGTCAGGGGGCAATAAGTAGGTGTACCATCAGGATGTCGGAAAAAGTCGGGAGAGGGTTGAAAAGGACGTGGTTTCAACCTATTTACCAGCAGCTTATGAGGTTTGTTTGAGAATTCATAAAACTTCTGTTTGGACCACAAAAGAGATTTGTCTATTTTGCTCATTGCTAGGGATTTGAGCCGATTACGCAGGGAAATGACTTTTCGGAGTCTGTCCACCGTGGGGGAGGCCAACAGCAGTCTCTCTGCTAAGCGCAAATCGGTCATAATGGCAAAGCGCTGGGATGCCGCGTCCCTTTTAAGACGGGATCCCAGCGCTATGCACCGACCGCGAAAAACAGCCTTGTGGGCCTCCCACAGGGTGGAGGGACCCGTGACTGAGCCCGTGTTAAGTTGGAAGTATTCTGTGAGTCCATCTGTCAAAAGACTTTTAGTTTCTGGAGAGTGAAGAAATGACTCATTCAGTCTCCAATGACAGGTCTTAGGAAACGAAGATGAAAGGCGGACGTCTAAGTGGACTGAAGAGTGGTCGGACCACGTCATAGGGTTGATTTCAGAGGAGACTGCTGATGTTAACAAGGGCGAGGAGATAAAGAAGTGATCTAGCCTTGAATAAAGCTTGTGAGGATGAGAAAAAAAAGTGTACTGTTTGTGAGTAGGGTGTTTTATCCTCCAGATGTCTAACAAGCCTCTAGACCTGATCAACTTGCGAAATGATTTAGACAATTGAGTGGCTCGGGGTGGGGAAGCCGAGGGGAAGAGAGTGCGTCTATCTTTGTCTGACGACATTGTCATATTAAAATCACCTCCTAAAATCATAAACGGTTGAGCAAAGCGGTCCAGAACGTCAAAGACTGAGGACAAAAAGGTAAGCTGACCCGAGTTGGGAGCATAGATATTAACTAAGGTGAGAGATTTAGCAAATAGGGAACATTTCAGAATAATAAATCTCCCATGAGGGTCTAAATGGGACGAAGTGACCCGTAACGGGCAATGCCGACCAATCAGTATAGCTACCCCTGCCTTACCCGACGGGTCAGACGCTAGAAAGGAGGTCGGGAACTGTTTGCTAGCAAAATTAAAAGAGCCTCCAGCACGGAAGTGGGTCTCTTGGACCATTATCACGTCCGCCCCGGAAGCCCTAAACTCCTTCAGAGCAAGCCATCTCTTTTGAATGGAATTCAACCCTTTAACATTATAGGTCAGGAGTTTCAATGCCATGATAGGTCAGATAGGGGCCATAACATGACAGAAAACCTCACACGTGTAACAAGCAGGATATAACAGTGGACCCAAAACAAATATACCTTACATAATAAAGCAGTGTGCATGACACAAATAACAATATGATCGTATAACAAAATCTGTACCAAAAGCAAGCGGGTTCGGTGGAAAATCGGGATTAATCCCAGTGGCTCATCCACAATGGTAAAAATGTACCAAAAAAGAAAAAGGAAAGAGGGGAGGGATGGGGGTGGAATAAGGGGTCGGGGTTTAACGACCAACCAACAAAAACCTGGATAGCTAAGCGCCACCAGGGAACCCAGGTCTAAGCCATGGGTCTGAAGTGGAGAATTGTACATCTCCAAAACATGTAAAAATAGAAAAATTTGAAAAACTTGAAAAAATAAAAGTCGGAGGGGAGTGGGAGGATCCCCAGCCTCTCTCCAAAGTGAGCAGGTTGCCCCCAGGATAAACAGTAGACCCCGGTCGTGGAAAAAAAAAAAAAAAAGGGGGGGGGGAAGGGGGAGCTATGTAGACTTATGTACATATCCGCAGACACGTACACACAAGCAAATAACCTTTAGCATTATAACCTCTATCAGAGAAATTTAAAAAAATGAATAGTTCACAACCTGTTAAGGGGAGAAGGATAACATTTTTTGGGGTTAAACTGGAGGCAACGTCAGATGCGTTCGGCCACCCACCCCCCGGGCCAGGGGGTAAGTAAACCCACTATGGGGTGTTGACTACCCATAACATCAGTGGGGTGTCAAGGTAAATAAGGCATCCAGAGGAAATCCGGAGAAAGCAGTTCAGGCCGGGAGTCTGGAGGCACGACTTTTCTGGGGTGTAAAGTGGGATCTGGACGTCTTCTGTCGCACCGGGGTCCAGATGCGGCTTGGAGCCAGCGGAGGCTTGGGCGTTGCTGGAAGAGGCTGTGAATCTTCTTCTGGAAGAGGTGGGAGACCCAAGTTGCGCAGGAAGGTGTCACTTTCTTGCAGATCGCGTAGGGAATATTGGGTGCCGTCCTTGGAAACGGATAGGCGGAAAGGGAAACCCCACCGGTAGGCCACCTTGTGAGACTGTAAATGCAAAGTTAGTGGACGGAGGGTTCTCCTCCTTGTCAGGGTAATAGGTGACAGGTCACTGAAGATTTGTAGCTTAGAGCCTTTAAATTCAACTCTGGACTGATTACGAGATGCAAGAGTCAGGGCTTCCTTGCTGTCATAATAGTGAAAACGCACAATCACATCTCTCGGATTGGCCCCTAGAGGGGGTTTTGGAGCCAGTGACCGATGTGCTCTGTCCAGGCGCCAATCTATGTCTGGGATATTCGGGGCTACAAAGTTGAAAAGGCTTAGGAGGTAGGTGCGCAGGTCTTTGTCTTCCACCGTTTCAGGAATACCCCTGAATCGAAGGTTTTGTCTACGTTCCCTGTTTTCCAAATCCTCCTGCTGGGCCTGTAATTGGGTCACGGTGTTTTTTATAGTGGCGTTGTCGTCCTCGAGAACCTGGACATATTGCACCATTTCATCAAATTTATATTCCAAAGAGTCTGTGCGTTCACCTAGCTGATCAATCTCCCCTCTCAATTCCTTGGCCACTTTCCCTACCTCTTGTGCAATGGTATGAGTGATTGCTTGTAATAGGGAGTGTAATTTAGTGTCCAGTAGCTCCGCCGTTAGGGGGGGAGATGGGGAGGATGAGAGTGTGGAGGTATCATTGAAGAGCATGTTGGTGCAAATGTCAGGCTGTTCCGGTGGGATCTGGGAGCTGTCAGAAACCCTTGGAGTAGCTTGTGGGGGTTTGTTCAGATAGCGGTCCATCGCTACAGGGGGCTGCGATTTAATAGCAGAGGAATAGGTGCGACGTTGATCCCCAATTTTGCCCATGGGGTGCGTGGCCGATTGAAATGAGTCAATAAGGAGACACCCTGTCAGTAAAGATCACATAAGCGTAAGATGGGAGTCACGGAGAGAGGACAGGGGGTCCAGGTCCCGTCTCTAATAGTCCATCACATCTGTAAGCCTTGTGTGACTGGCCGGGACTGTAATATCTTGCTATTGGGGGGAAGCGTGTAAATCTGAGGGGGGTGTCAAGCTTCTTCAAAACTGTGAAGGGGAGGAGAGGGTGTAGCTGCACCAAACTGCGACTCCTTTAATAGCCCAGATGCAGGGGTATAGTAGGTGCGGAACTCAGGACACACTTCAGGTGGGGGCAACACAAACTGGTCGTTTAAAGAGCAGTAAGGTGTAACAGTACTGAGGGAGGGTGAAGCAAGATGGCCCCCAGGGAAATATCAAACAGAGCTCAGGCCTGGGAGCTTCAGAGCAGCTGAGGTTTACTTAGCAGAAAAGTTAGTTAGTCAGGGTGAGGAAAACTGGGGCAGCTTGGCTGTATCCAAATGATAGGGGAGAGGGAGAGTCCACACAGGCCTAGAGTAGAGTGGGCCTGAGGTGTACCAATATGGCCGCCGTGTTCCTCACCTGTCCTGTGTTCTCTGGGCCCGTTCGTTGGATCCTCCGCTCCTGGATACGTGGCTCTCAGGGGACCGCTGTGAGGGGGGTCCTCGACTGATCTTCGGGAGAAGCAGGGGGGCCCGTGGAACGCCGCGGGCCGGCGTTAGGCTTCCGGATTTAGTAGGCCCCAAGATGGCGGCGCCGTGTCCCCGGGTGGCGGCCAGCAACGGCCCGGAGGACGGCGTTTGCGGTGGGTGCCGAGGACGATACGGGCATCGGACTGTGCCCCACACTAGCGGCAACCCCGATGGACGGTGGGGAACCGCTGAGAAGCTCGCCGGGCTCGGATGGCCCACGATCGTCAGAAGGCCTCGGCGGAGCTCCTCGGATATGCGTCCGCCTCCTTCCGCTTCCGGTCACGCCCCACATGGGTCATTCTTAGTGTCTGCAATTCTTTAGATGAACTAGCAGAAGTAGGAAAAAGGAGGAAAGGCAACTTGATGATTTTCCTTATACTTGATCCAGGTGCGGCCCATTTTTCTTGAATGCCATATGGTAGCTTGAGAACAATAGGGTTGATGCCACGAGTGGTTTCAAGGTAACTGAGACCATGTAAGTTGATATCCACAAATTGAAGCTCTAATAGAAAATCGCTGAGATATTGAAACTTTAGATTGTCTCTAGAAGAAATCTTTGGGAAGCTTTTCAACATTTTGAATACGGCATATGCAATGGCCTCTGGGCTGCAAAGATATGTTCTATTCTGTCCCAAGCATCATTAAGGACTACAGCAGGGTTGTCGATATGAACTGCTTTGAGCCTCTTGATGCGTTCAGTAGACTGGGGACCTAGCCATCTGATGAGCAGATCTAATTCCTCTGTGGCATTGATGTCTAGGTCACTCATTGTGGCCTTAAAAGTTGATTTCCAGCCTCTGTAATTTTCAGGCTTGTCATCAAATTTGGTGAGGTCTGCCTTAGTGTGCTCTCTGTGGAGCATGTATTTAGCAAACTGTGACATGTCCGTGATCTCAGACTTTAGATGCATGACTGCAGGTGGAACTGTGTTAGTTGTGATGGCTGGCGCATTGACATTACGTGACTTGGGAACATATGCTGGCGCAAAGGCATTCAATGCTGGAACCGGCTTAAAGTTCATTGACATGTTGGTTTGTAGCTGTGGATTAGTGCACTTGCTAGGAGGTTAGTTTCAAAGTAAGGTGGACAATCTATTATATGCTATTCCAGTGTCTGCTGCTTGCCGAGATGCTGCAGTCTGATGTACTGGAAAATATAATGGCAAATTGTCTTGAGGTATAGTAGGTGCAGAGAAGAGTTTGAGCGTTTTGGCTGCTGTGACAGGGAGTTGATGTTCTGGAAAGGTATGTAAAGAATCTGAGGCATAAGATACAACTGAGTGTCTGCAACTGTTGCCTCTTTTGCTTTCACTAGTGGCTTGTTCTAAGCCCCTAACCTTGCCATGGCTGTGGCATGCTCACGTTTTTCTGAAACATGCATTTCTGCTTTCTGGCACGTGGCTTCAGCTTCCTTGTCTGCTTTCTGGTGTGCAGCTTCAGCTTCTTTCTCTGCTTTCTGTTGTGCAGATTCAACGTCCATGTCTGCCCTCTGAGCAGCAGGTTTGGCTTCCATTTCTGCTTTCTTTTGGGTGAAAGCTGCCTGAACTTTATAAGCTTCAGCATTGGCACGGGCCTTTATGAGTTGTTGACTGAGTGTAGAAGATCTTGATTGTGGAGATTATGGAAGATCTTGTGGAGCATCTATAGATGGAGAGTGATAAGATCTGTATTCATGAAGCTGTGATATTCTCACTGCTTTTGTCTTTGTTTGCACCACTAAATTGTCTCTTTCAAGATTAAGCTCCTCAAATCCCTTAAATTCTTCCAATGACCCTTGAGTGTTGTACTGCTTTAAGAGATTAGTATATTTAACACACAGTCTTTGATAACTCTCATAAGCAACTTTCAATTGCTTGATAGCGCCCTCTAGTTGTAATGGCTCATGATATTGCTGGGAGAGGGAAGACATGCATTTAACAGTATTAGACCATAAGTCATTGATATTAAACAGCAGTTATTTGTTAGCTTTAAGATTCTCTTGCAATTTCCAGGTTGGTTTTGTTAAGCGTTGTAGAGGGTCAGCCTGGGGCAGGGTTAAGAGGGGGTTAATTGAAGAAGGCAGGTACTTCCCCTTCAGACCTGCTTATGGTCAGGTGTGCTGAAAGTGTCAGTGTGGAGCTGTTGAGTAGGAGAGACACAGCAGCACGCTGTGTGGAAACGTCCATTGCTGGATGGTGTACCTGCTGGGTGAGCTTAAACCACAAAAAGACTGTAGCTTTGTTTGGAGCCATGAACTGTTACCTGTAAGCCTGTGGGCTGATGAACTGTGAGCTGTACCTGTGTGCACATCCGTGTGATAAGACAAGTCTGTCTGGTCTTATGTTTTTTTGCTGGTTTGCTGAATAAAAGCCACTTTTATTTTACTGGACTGCCTCTGAGCCAGCTCTTCACCCCTCTGATCCCCTACAGTGTTTTTTCCCTTTGGTTTGATTCAGTGTTTAATTCCTCATCCGGAAGGAGTACTAAACCTGGCTGTGCATCCCCAGATTGCATATGGTCTTGCTGAAACATCTTGTTAAGGTGGAGTTCCACCCAGAAAGGGAACTGATTGGTTTACCCCCCCCCCCCCCCCGCCCTTCGGTATCACATTAGGAGTAGATTCCTGTCTAATCCAGGTATTTGCTCCCATTTCAGGGCATAGATCACTGCAGGCACCACGTGATCTATGCCATGTCCAGCCCCTCCTCCGTCCCCCCCACTGTCTGTGTCCATATTTTAAAAAGTCATCAGCTGCAGTATTTGTAGCTTCTGACTTAAAAAAAAATAAAAAATTCAGCAGAACTCCACTTTAACAAGGAGAGGGTTTATAGTAAAGTTTTCCAGCAGCAGAGAAATGTATCAATTTGCTGCATCTGAGCTCAGGTTTACTAGGCTGCAGTTGGAGAAAGGTTTACGCTGACTTTGTTATAAGCTTACATATAAGCTACATATAACCAGGAAATGACCTCCGGAGGGTGTGGTGGAAGTGATGCAATTGCTGTCTATAACAAGAAGCACTTAGGTGCTGCCATCTAGATGTGAGGATATCAGACATATGCTAGAGGTCTCACTATACTCACACTGGGGTGCCACAGGACACAGGCCACCAACAAGAGTGCCAAGGACCGACATGCTGCGAGTGTGAGGACCAATGCGGTTGGTACAAGTAGGTTGCGGGTTGTGACAGCTGGTCAATGGAGTGCCTGTGGACAGACGTGACGTGGACAGATCTTGTATCTGTCACAAAACCTCTGACAACACTGAATGCCCGTTTGGAAAGCACGCTGGATGCAGGGCAGCTTAGCAGTTCAATTGCATACTGGGCCAGTTCTGGCCAGTGGTCTATGATAAGAAAGCCCTTAATTTCTGGGATGACAACATTGGCAACACAGTGTTAGAGGTAACCATTAAAGACAATGAGTTAGCAGCTACCATGGAAGACAAAGGATTTTTGAAAACCATGAGTAAAGAGTTCTACCAAGATGATTCCAATAGTTAGGGGAAGCAACTCTACCATTTCATACCACAAAGAAAGAGACTACCAAATAACAGAGTGGAACACATTAGGAAGTTCTGTACGCCTGAATAATGGCACTATGTTCCCACTAACCTCAACCCTGCTGATCACGGCAGTCGTACAATACCTGTTACGGCATTTGTGAACACATCATGGCTATCTCCACCAGTAATCTTGAATGATAAACTCATCTCAAGTTCTACAGATTCTAACTTTGAACTGGTTCATCCGGAATCTGATAAAGAAATCAGAGCTTTTACCATCACACTCAACACCTCTGTGAAACCAAGGTTAAGGCCGAGTCCTCACCGCTTTGAATGCTTTTGTAAGTGGTCCTCTGTTTTACGAGCCATTGCATGTCTTATTCACATTGCTCATCAATTTGCAAACGGCTCTAGCACTGAAAAAGAGTGTCACATCTGCTCCACAATTGAGGAAGTCTCTCAAGCAGAAAGGGTTATCGTCCAATGTGTCCAACATGAATGTACTCACAAGAGATTTCTAACATATGAAAAGGACTCAACCTATCTAAGTATAGCCCTCTGTACAAATGAAAAGCAATAATTGATCACAACAAGTTACTTCGAGTTGGTGGTCGCATTGGGAGGTCGAACTCGTTCAGTGAAGAGGAAAATGTCCTCATTATTCTAGGACGTCATCACATTACTGCCCTGTTAGGCATTTCAGTGAGCAAGTTCAGCACCAAGGACATCACTTCACAAAAGGAGCAGTAAGGTCTGCAGGTTTCTGGATCGTCAGGAGGAAAAGGTGTATATCGTCCATACTCCACAAATGTGTAAAGTGCCAAGAACTAAGAGGAAAGCACCTACAACAACAAATGGCAGAGTTGCCGGCCGACTGATTTAAGTACTGAACCTCCATTTACTAATGTTGGCATGGTCATATTTGGCCCCTGGACCATTGTTACATGCAGAACTCATGCCGGAGTTGCTAATAATAAGCGATGGGCTGCGCTGTTCACTTGCTTGAGAATTTGTGCAGTGCACCACGTAATTATAGACTCAATGGACTCCTCCTGTTTCATCAATGCCTTCAGAAGATTGTATCTGTGCGAGGACTTGTAAAGTTACTTAGATCTGACTAAGAGACTAATTTTACAGGAGCAGAAAAGATTGTGAACTTCTAGAATGACAACAAGTGTAAATTGTAATTTAACCCACCTCCTTCCTCTCAAATGGGAGGCTCCTGGGAACGCACAATTTGAGTTGCAAGGAAAATCCTGTACTCTATGCTACCGGACCAGAAAACTTCCCAGCTTACCAATGAAATTTTAGTCACTCTTTTTGCAGAGGTGACTGCTATAATTAATGCCAGGCCCCTGGTCCCTTTATCCTCAAATACAGAGCCTCCATTATTGCTCACTCCAGTCACTCTTATTACCCAAAAATTTGGATAGCTACTAGTCCCGCAGAGGAACTTCATTATCCTAATGCTTACACGCATCAATGGAAACAGGTTCAACATATTTCCAATGTGTTTTGGAACCGCTGGAAGATGGAATACCTTTCTAACCTTCAAAGTCGCAGTAAATGGCAAGCCAGAAAACCCAACCTACAAGTGGGAGACATAGTTCTCATGAAATAGACAGATTCCCATTGCAACCATTCGCCTATGGGTCTTATTACAAAGACTATGCCAAGTAACGACGGAAAAGTATGGAAGTTAAAGTAATGAAAGACGTTTCTACACATTTTTACTTCAGGCCTATAAAGGAAATAGACCTTTTTTTGCCCAATGAGGAAGACAAGTCTCAAAAGTCATCAACTTGATTCAAGGGAATTAAGGAGCATTGATGCATGTTGCTGCCTTCCCCTCTGAAGATGGATAATTCCTTGTCGCAGCCTGGACCCTGTAGACCAACATCTGCAAGTAATATGTTAATGTTTGCATTGTTTCCCTTGCTCTTCTATTCCCTCTTGTTTTGCTGGTGTTCTTGGAGAGAATCTTTATTACTTATATTTGGACTTGGACTAAAGTTTGTTAATTATAGAAATCATAGATTTCGATAAGAAGTGTCAGGTTTCACATGCCTTATGATATGCCTTTAAATGTTATATGTATTATTCTGTCCCTGGTTCCTCCCCTTCCTGTATCTCCGCTTATCCTGTTTAGTTAGCTTCATCCTTTGCTCATTTCCCAGTAATGCATCTCAGTACATGTCTGGACTGGATCACATTATGATCTTTTGGCCTATCCGATGTTCATTGTTGTAAGATCCTCACAGTTTATGGATTAAACTTCACAAGATCAACAAGGTGTCATCTGGATCGTGTCACTGTCTGTTTATCTAAATAAGTTTGGGGTTGTCGACATCTCAACACAACTAACTGTAAGTTACGGAGATCACACTTTCAATGCTTAGATTGGAGAGACAGAACAAATACTCTCTTTTAACCTTGTCTGTTCTCCCATTTTTCTGCTGGTATTAGGAATAAATTGGTTACGAAGACATAGCCCTGCACTAGACTGGCAAACTGGAGTATTAAAGTTTTCCTCTACGCACTGTCTATCTAGTTGTCTAATACCTCAAGTTATGAATCTGACCTTGGAGCCCGCTACTAATGACAACAATATGTCAGATTCCTGTACAGTATTTGGCCTTTGTTGATGTTTTTGAGAAGAAAGGGGCTGATACTCTCCATCCTCACTGAGATTATGATTGTCCTCGAATCATTACCAGGGGCTCCAATAACTTATGGCAGGACATATCCTCTTGCAGAGCCTGAATTACAAGTTTTAAAAGAATACATTGAAGAAAACTTAAATAAGGGTTTCATAAGGCTATCTACCTCCTCTGCTGGTCCTGGGATTTTATTTTGTAGGGATAAAAGATGGTTGCCTCTGTCTGTGGGGATTATCGAGCACTGAATGCTATTACCATTAAAAATATCCACTGCCTTTTATTCCTGAATTAATGGAAAGATTGCATTCTGCTACAATTTACAGCAAGATTGATCATCGAGGAGCTTATAATTTAGGATTGGAACTGGAGATAAATGGAAACTGCCTTCCGTTCTCATTATGGACTTTATGAATATTTGGTAATGCCATTTGGATTATGCAATTGTCCTGGCACATTCCAGCGGTTTGTCAATGATGTTCTGTGGGATATTCTAGACACCTATGTAGCAGTATACCTGGATGATATATCGATATACTCTACCACAGTGAGATAACATATTGAACATGTTAAGACAGTGTTGTTCCTACCAAGGACTCATTGTATGCAAAACTAGAAAAATATGCTTTCAATAGGAAAACTGTAGATTTCCCGGAGTCCATTATTTCACCTGGTTGCATAGAGATGGACAACTCCAAGATTCAAGCCATATTATCTTGACCAGTACCTACAAACAAGAAAAGGGTACAATGTTTTATTGGCTTCTGTAACTTCTATAGAAGATTCATACGTAATGTCTCAAAGGTTGTTCAGCCAATTACAGCTATCACAAAACAAAAGGTGACATTTCAATGGACTGAACAAGCCCAACAAGCTTTTGATGAATTGAGAGACCTATTTACTTCTGCACTTACAGTATTCCAATTTTACCTGTGCCTAACACACCATACTATGTTGAAGTAGATGCTTCAGATACAACTGCAGATGCTGTACTATCACACAGATCATGTGAAAAATAACTCCTACATCCAGTGTCCTTCTTTTCACGCCCCTTTACTCCCGCTGAGACAAATTATGATGTGGGGGAGAGAGAGAACTATTAGCAATCAAACTAGCAATGGAAGAATGAAGACATCTGCTAGGAGGCACTAGCACACCCATCACGGTTTATACAGACCATCGCAATCTTATATAGACAGCTAAAAGATTAAAACCACGTCAAGCCCGATGGGCTCTTTTCTTCAGCCAGTTCCCTCTCCTGATAATTTACTGCCCTGGTTCTCGAAATGGTGTTGCTGATGCTCTTTCTTGTATGGGAACTGACACCTCTTCTCCAGGTCCTGAACCTTCTACCATATTAAAGACTGTTTTTTGGCTACTATGCCATCACTATGGGATACTGTCAGATCTCATACTAATGTGAATGATAAACATTCCACAACCTCCCCCCAATGAACTATCAACATTTACTTTTATTGTACAATGGAAACGTTTATGTCCATCCTGTTGCAGTCGCTGAAGTGCTACAATATTGCCATGATACTGCCTTTGGAGGTCATGGAGGGATACATAAAACACATGAACTTATTCAAAGAACCTTTTGGTGGCCTTATTAAAAGATGTGACATCTTGCGTTTCTACCTGTTCTGTTTGTATTCTTGCCTTTGCCTGTTCCTTCCAGGCCCTGGACTGACATTTCAATTTTTTTTTCTGTTGAGTTACCCTTGGCTCATGGTTACAATACAATAGTGGTAATAGTGGATCATTTTAGTAAAATGTCTCATTTCATAGCCACTAAGAATCTACCTACTGCTAGTCAGACAGCCACTTTATTCATACAAGAAGTGTTTCGTCTTCATGATTTACCAGAATCCATTGTTACGTAGAGAGGATTTCAATTTACATCGAAATTCTAAGTTGCCTTCTGTAGGGGTCTTCATATCCAACGCTCATCGTCAACCGCTTTCTATCCTCATTCAAATGGCCAAACAGAATGGTACCGATCAATACCTGCAATGTTACACAACGTATCTTCAAGATGATTAGGATTCATATCTATGTTTAGCTGAATTTGCATATAATAAATTCCACAGTTCCATTAACTCCTCTCCATTCTATGCTAATTATGGCTACCATCCCACTATGTTGCCTGAATCCCCAGTTTCTGATACTGTACCTGCTGCTAATGATCGTTTGGAAGGAATTGTGAAGAGCTTTTCGCTACTAAAGATCATAACTCTTACCCAGATTAGGTATAAGGCCTATGTGGACAGACACCGTGATCCTGCCCCTCAGTACCAACCAGGTAATCAAGTATTGTTGTCCACCTTGTTCCTAAAATGTGTCTTTCCCCGAAAATTAGGACTGAGATATGTGGGACCCTTTGCTATTGAATGCGTAATTTCCCTCGCTGCAATGAAATTGAGTCTACCTGGTTTCTATTGGGTTCATCCTGTCTTTCATACTTCTCTGTTAAAACCTGCTGTCCCAGATCCTTGTCCCTCTCGCTACCTATCTACCGCTTAATATATTATTGTAAATGGAGAGGAAGAATATGAGGTGGAGGACATCTTAGATACTAGATTATGCCATGGTCATCTGTAATCAATACTTGATTAACTGGAAAGGCTACAGTGTTGAAGAACGTTCCTGCTTCTGACGTGCATGCTCCTGCACTTGTACGCTCTTTTCATAGACTTCATCCTGGCCGTCCTATCCTTTTGCACTCCCAGAGGTCATGCCTTTTCGGGGGCACTGTCACAACCCACCAACCTACCTGTACCAACCGCACTCACAGCATGTCAGTCCTTGGCACTCTTGTTGGGGGCCTGTGTTCTGTGGTACTCCCATGTTTGTATAGTGAGGCCTCACTTACACCACATCCTCTGGAGAACATTTTCTGTTTAATCACTAGAAAGCTGAGAGGTTCCAGAGAGAGAGTGCTCCGTTGTTTTAGAGCTACCCACAGTGTGTACCTGTTCCTTGCCGTGTGATATTGCTACCTGACCTTTGCTACATTTATTGACTCTGCTCCTTTGCTGCCTGCCCTTTCTGTTACATTTGAATTTGATTACTGGACTTTCTCTTTTGTACCACATTTTTGGAAACTGTGCTGTATTCACCTTCTGAGTATCCTTGTCCAAGGTGTGTACCCATGCTATTGGGCTCAACATACCCAACCACCGACACCAGCTGACATTTGTCAAAATGCATTTGGATCTGGATTAGCAGCAGCTATCAAGCCCCTGATGCCCATGTCACTGATTAAGTATTACTGGGATCTCAAATCTCTGCAAGGCTGCCTAGCTTTGGGGGTGTTGATTTTATCTTGAAGTAATTTTTTGGTATAGGTTTCATGGGCACATTTAACACCCAATGACCAATTATTTTCACATCTGTTTGACAGGTGCATCCAATTTCATTTTTTTACAGCAAGGCCTATACTATATTTTGGGTTCTTCACATAAGATTTGTTCACTGTGGTGCAGAAATGTTAATTCTATCCAAAGTCTGCAAAGAGACACCAGAATTTATCCAAAAAATCTCTAATCTTTTTCCGACTACCCATAATTTGTGGCCCCATCATACAGACTGTCTCGCCAAGCTGTCATTTACAAAATAAAGAAAGTTTGCAGGGAAAATCTATTTAAATGTAATTTCAGTTTTGCTGGAGCAGGTTTTATACACGCTACAGATGGGCCGCTTTACAAGCAGACTAAAGGGAGCCCCCAAGCACTATATTTAAAGGAATTTTTCGTTTTTATTGTTTAACTTTTAGCATCATTATAATCGCTGCTCCTTTAAAATTTGATTTTTTTTTTAAAGTTTTTTTTGCATTGGTACATTTCCCCCAGGGCAGTACCCGGGCCACCCTTTTTATGGCCAGTAACTTGCATATAAGCAAGGAAAAAGGAAATGCCAGCCAGCGTTTTCATTACTTGACTACTGGAAAGTTGCTGCCGCATTAACAGGGGCAAGAAAGCCAAGATAGCTTCCTCCAATGACCTACTAGCACTAAACCCTTCAAAGCTGGCAAATGTCAGCCAACTTCTCCAAGCCACTGGCTAACACGACCAGGTCTTGGGGGCTAATTAACCCCCTAATTGCTTCTGCAACCACCATCATATCACCTCCCTCCCAGATGCTCTGGGCATGGAATGCCCTCCTCGTCTGCCTCCGGAAGAAGGTGCCGAAAGCGGTCCATCTGAAACCGGGAAAGAGAATCAACTATATTATTCACAACACCTGGGATATAGCTAGCTTTAAGCCAAATATTGAATTTTAAGCATCAAAAAACCACCTGCCTTAGAACTTTGATCCCCAACCAGGAACTTGACGAAAGGCAATTTACTGCATATAACAATCCTTTATTATCCGTCGCCACCAGAATACACTTGTCAGCAAAATCAGGATCCCATAATGTCAAAGCCACCAAGATTGGGAACCATTCCAAAATCACTACATTATTAGTAGCCCTCATTCTCACCCATGACTCTGGCCATGCCGAACAGCACCAATGCAGAGCCAGCAGCATCTGTAAACAGACGGAAATTCTGAGCAAAAATGAAATCAGACTGGAAAAAGGACTTACCATTATAACAATCAAGGAAATTGGCCCCAACCGATAACTCTTCTCTAAGAGCACTAGTCCATCTAATGTGAGGAGATTTCAGGCCGGAAAGGTAAAAAATTCCTGCCAACCGGCATGTTCCTACATGCAAACTCCAGGGTACCTAAAAGCGATTGCATCTCTTTCAACCTTACTTTCTTTTTTGACAAAGCTCCTGCTATCAAAAACTTAAAATTTGTCAACTTTGCCACAGGTAACCGAAACTCCATCTTACTAGTATCTATTTCAATGCCCACAAATTCTAAAGACATGCTAGGCAAAAAAGTTTTCCCCTCTGCCAACGGAACACCAAAATACTGCGACACAGCCCGAAACGTCCGCAATATCTCTAAACATCAATTGGAACCAGCCGGTCCGATAAACAAAAAATCATCCAGATCGTGAATTACACTATCTGAACCTGACTGCATGCAAAGAACCCACTGAAGGAAAAACCCAACTTTATATCGGCTTTTGTCAATAGCGCCCCTGAGCCAAACAACCTGATTTTGTTGATTGCATCCTCAAACGTTGCATACGAAACTGAGCAAAAACACCCCATAAATTTTGTCAAAGAATCGCCTTTCAGGAACAACAAATTGTGAATGATGCGGAAAGCATTGGCTTCTCTCTTAGGAATTACTCCTAGTGGGGAAACACGAAAACTACTGAAAGGTGGATGCTCGAAAGGCCCTTAATCCTCCCTTCCGTTCTTTGCCCAACTTATCCCGAACCACCTGAGGAAACCGATCCACTGATTGTAAATTACCAACCACATTACACCCTGCCCCCGTAAAGGAAGGCAAAGGAAAGCTGTTAGCAAATCCCTCAATGAGAAAACATGTTTTCTCCTTGTATGGGTAGCTGTCCAGCCATGGGCGCATTCTTTCCAGCCTCACTGGAGTGCAGGATTTTGGGAAAAATATCCTTCTGCACTTGACTCGGACCAACAACCACATTTCTTTTAAAGCACTTCGCCACCGGGTGTACTCCCACACAAAAAGAGCATTCGTGCCTATATTTGCACAAAGCAATCCAGCAGCATTGACCGACTTTAAAAGCAAAACAGCCTTTCCTAAAGGCCATATTTGAAGGGGTAGACGTGGCTGGTTTAGGTGCCACCTGTTTTTGAGGGAGGATCAAATTGAGCCGCAGACCCACATCCTTCATTCCCCACTTGAGTGATGGGTGTATGGACAATTTTTGCCTGAAAGACTCATCATAATAGAACCACCCTAGCCCCCCTTATAAGCTTCTAAATTGTGGTCCAAATGCTGGAAAGGGCCCCCCAAAAAAATCTGAATGCCATTATGCCCAATAAATACAGAAAGCCTGCAGCCAATTATTAAAGGACCTGGGGATTGGCCTACGTCTATTGCCCTCCAACCCCTTATTTCTGGTCATGAATTCTTTATGAAAAGGCAAGAGAGAGGATATCTATAAATTCACCTTTCCAAATTGTTTCTTTAACCGCTAAACTTAAGTGGTAAACCTAGCAGGGACCAGGGTTAACTGGTGTAGAGACCAGAACAGGAGAGACAGCAGGAACTGGCAGGTGAGATAGAGACTGAACCAGAGATGACAGTGATCCCACCAATTAAGATAAATTATTACATGAGAAAACTCACCAGCTGCTGGAGGCTGTACATGCTGAACCTCCTCCTCGAGCAACACCCTGGGATCTGGGATTTGTGGTTCCTGCCCCTTCTGTAACCGCTGTGGCACCTCTGCCAACTGAGTGCCTTGCTGCACAACTTCTGGTGTCTGAATTAGAGAATGCAGGGCAGGCTGCCACCTCATTGTCATGCTTTCAGGCTGCTGAGGCTGGCCCCACCCACCTCCCCTACTTGCTGGTGACTCCACCTCTTTTGACTGACTCGGCGACTTCCTCTGCTTTATCCCAGTGCTCCCGAGTCTCTTTGTCTTCTTCAGTAGCCACTCGGCTCCACTCCAGAGACACCCTGCTCCTCTGCTGCACACACTGGGTAGGCTCCTCTTTTTCTAGACTAACCAGCTGTGTCTTCGCCCCCACTCCTGTCCCGCAGGCAGCGGCGCAGCCATGCTTTTCCTCCTTCCCTGCCTGCCTTCTCCGGGAGCTGGCTCACCACAGACATCATATCAGATGAACAGGTATGAGCTCCTGACTTATTTTCTAGTCACAGAAAGAGGGAAAATCCCTCTACTACTGCCCTTATATAGAGCAATGGGCCCTTTCCAGAATCTTCCTGGCCCTCCTATTGGCTCTTCCTGACTCCCCTCATACTAGCCCTTAAAGGGGAGCATCCTTAATAGGGAATGAAAAAGAAAAAGAAAAGAGTTTGGGACTTTAAATGAGGCCTCTGAAGTAGAAATCAGAGGTACCTCCATCCCGGCTTTTGCGCAGCAAAAAGAGAGAAAGGGTTTAGGACTTTGAGTGAAGCATGCAGCTGGAGAGCAAGGAGGCACTAAAGGTTCAAAATTCATTTTATTTCATAAATACAACATACAATACAATACATTACTGGAACAGAGATACATTGAGACCCGCAAGCCATCTAAAGTTGAGTTGCATAATTTATAATATGCAATCTAAATACGTAAACATAAGATACAATTTTATATGACATCCCATACAATAGTGATAAAATAGTCACTGACTGTAAACATAAGGTAGCAGCATTGTTGGCTCAAACAACTGGATGTATAACCATGATTGTAGCATCTATAGCTCGATGCGTTTCGTGACTGCCACTCATCAGTAGAAGACGCTGTAGGGATGTTTAAAAAATTGAAAGGTGAACAGTGAGTAAACTGAACACACATAAGATGGGGAAGGGTGAATGATGGAACATTCACCCATACTTACAGGTCAACAATGAACGTGGAGTTCGGCGGTGGATGCCAAGGCGAAGCTGTGGACAATTGTCTCCCACGGGAGCAGAGGTGGCAAAAACAATGGAAAAGCAACAGGGAATCCTGAAGGGTGAGGATGTGACTGGGGGAGTGGACCCCACCAAAATCCATGTGTGTGCATGGTTTGTGAATGAAAACATCTGTAAATGAATATAAAAATGTGTATGAATATATGAGCAGTATGTGAGATATTATTATATTACTAGTGAAGCAATAATCCAAATCTATTGTAAGAAAGTGGTAAAAAATGTAATAAGGAAAGCCTAATAGCCCTAAAACCTGCTTCAGATAACACCCAGATGGGGAGGCCACAATCGCATGAAAGTGGGTACATATTGTGCCCCCTTTATTCATTCCTTGCAAAAATCATGATGTCCAAATACCCAGTTTAGCAGTCATGACCTCGCAGGATTTACTTGGTCATTGTACTATTTTCAGATATTTTGAAAAAAAATCTACAATCATCAAGAATGCATGTCCTATGAAATCAAGGACATCCATGGATTAGCTTGAGTTGATTAATATTGCATGCCAGAACTTTGAAAAGACTGTCTGGAAGGCTTCTGAATGCAACTGACAGTATCTGGGATCTACATGAGCAAATGTGCACCTCATTACAAGCTTTTTTGGTACTTTAACTGTTTATGAACATTTTGCACGTGGTTAACAATACTTGTCAAAGCTAGCACTGTGTTTTATGGCAAAATTGTTAACTGTTAAATTGTTATCTGTTTATCTGTGCTTAGCAAAGTTTGGTTTTACATAATCCTTAGTGACTTTCATTATAGCACATACATTGGGGTCAAAGCGATGAGGTTTAAAGCCAAACTCCAGCAAAAAAATATTTTTGTATTAATGGAACAGCCATCCCAAGATTTTACCTTAATTCTGCTGTTGTCTCTCCAATATTGCCTTTGCTGTGAAATACATCTTATTATGCCCCATCAGTACTGTAAAAAGACCTTTTATTTCTGCTAAACACATCTGGTCACTTCCGCTTTTTCCCTTTCAGCAGAGCAATAGGTCCTACATATACATCTTATGACTTTGGGCACTTTTGCGAGAAGGAGATAATGCTGATAAAAAGTGTTGCTGATGGAGTTCAGCTTTAAGACTGACATGAATAATGACTTTTGGAGAACGAAGTCTGAATGTAATTGGTGCTGTGGGTCAAAAATATTTCTTATTTTTGACACTTTGACAGTTGCTGCCAGTAGCAATACACATCATATCATTTATTTTGTTTTTTCCTTTCGGACAAAGATTGTAAAATCCTAATTTATGAGATGCAAAAAAGATCTGCATATGTCAAAAACCTATTGATCCATTGTTTTACATTTTCTTGACCTTATTATTGCACTGGACGTTAATTAGTAAGTAACACATTTCCAGTAAAGTGTAATGCCCTGTACACACGATCGGACATTGATTTGACATCGTGACAACAAAATCCATGGATTTTTTTCTAACGGATGTTGGCTCAAACTTGTCTTGCATACACACGGTCACACAAAGTTGGTCGGAAATTGTGAATGTCAAGAACGCCGTGACATACAGCACATACGACGAACTGAGAAAAATGAAATTCAAAAGCCAGTGCAGCTCTTCTGCTTGATTTTGAGCATGTGTGGAACTTTGTGTGTCGGCATTGTACACACATGATCAGAATTTCCAACAATGGATTTTGTTGCCGGAAAATTTGAGATCCAGAGCTCAAATTTTGTGTGACGGAAAATTCAGATGGAAAATGTCTAATGGAGCTTACGCACGGTCGGTATTTACGATTAAAAAGCTCCCATCGAACATTTTCCAGGCGAAAAATCCGACCGTGTGTACGGGGCATAAGTGTTCATATGAGTGAGTAGGTGAGCGGTATTACACTATATCCTGCCTTCTGTGGCTCTTTTTTGGGGAGCTATTTCATAGACCTACTTGATGCAAGTTGATATATGCAGTAGAGTGATGTTATAAGGTGAAGACACCTATGTTTGTATACCTGCAAAGTGGATTGGGACCCAGCTTCCTCCATATATGATTGCTTGATTGGAATGGGATGCATAAAAGAGCTACAGCATTGAATTAAGGAGTCCTTCCCATTAGTCCTGCTTTGAGGTCACTTTGTGGCAGAGGCGATCTGGTGAGTGCATTTTGTTATCACTTTGGGTGAAGCACTTTTAGCAGGTTTACTGAAGCACCTGTGCTCTCAATTTTCATGATGTTTGAGCATACACAAGAAGATTTGTTCACATATGGTTATTATGGACATTTTTAATGGTTTATGTTTGCACTTTATTAATTAGATATACATTGTATATTAATAATTTGATATTTGATTTCTGCATTGCGCCCTTTATATATTTTTTTTTGCATGAGTGAGTAGGTGGCACAGTTAAGCACACTTTCTGACAATTGCAAATGTATGCCCATGCAATTGATTAATTCAGTTGGGTCTAGAAAACCACCCTATAAAGACTTGTGAATTTTTCTCCAGTTTTTAGTGTTAGATTGGAGACATGGTGCTAGACAAATAATGTTTTTTTACATTTAATGTTTTGCACCATTGCGATTATAAGAATGGTACTGAACTTTACTTAACATAAACTCGTTACAAATGTTGAATTACAGCTGTTGAAAACCATTTCTCCATTTTTTCCACATCTTCTACAATGAGATGTATTGTTGCTGCATGCGGTTTCAACCATTTCTAAATAGCAAAAATCACCAGCAATTTGCAGTAAATTACTGGAGATATAAAGGGAAAAAAAGCCATTAAACAGGGTTTAACCACATGCCGAGCAGCGCACAACGATATACATTGGCACAATGGCACGGCTGAGCAAATGGGTGTACAGGTACATCTACTTTAAGAAGTGGCATTGTGGTCCCGTGGACTTGATGTCTGCCGGGTGAAAGTGTCACGGAGTAAACAAGACATTAGTGACATGACAGAGATCACTGCTCCCTGTCATCGGGAGCAGTTATCACTGTCATGTGAGTAGTAGCCCATCCCCCCCACAGTTAGAATCACTCCCTAGGACACACTTAACACCTTGATCGCTCCTTAGTGTTTAACCCCTTCCCTGCCATTGTCATTTACACAGTAATTTGTGTATTTTTTTAGCACTGATCGCTTTATAAATGACAACGGTCCCAAAATAGTGTCAAAAGTGTCCGATACATCCGATATAATGTCGCAGTCATGATAAAAATCACAGATCGCCGCCATTACTAATAATAAAAATGACATAAAACTATCCCCTATTTTGTAGATGCTATAACTAATATAGGCTTATTTTATTTTATTTTTTTACCAAAAATATGTAGAAGAATACATATCGGCCTAAACGGAAGAAATGTTTTATATATATATATATATATATATATATATATATATATATATATATATATATATATATATATATATATATATATATATATATATATATATATATATATATATACTATTTTTTTTGTTGTGGGGGGATATTTATTATAGCAAAAAGTTAAAAAAATTTACTTGATATACAAGCGATGTCATGATGTACAAGTAGCGTCATGTCACAACTGAGTATAAAAGAGAAGAGAGGCGCCTCTAAGTGTAGCAATAGGGTTACATTTAATGAAGGTAAAACATTTAGCGACTCACATGATTGATGATTGAAAGAGGCATCTAAGTATGCAGGCATCTGCGGTAAAGCTGTCCACATAGACCAACCCCTGCACCACCATCAATGCCATCCCTTCCACGCTGCGCTCCAGTGCTTCAAGCCACGCTTTCAGATCGATCTACTGCAGGGTAGTCTTCCTGGTCATGATTGCAGACTGACAGCGGTGAGAGCCGTCTGTGCGAAGGATGGTCTATGTGGACAGCTTTACCCTGGATGCCTGCATGCTTAGATGTGCCTGTTTTATTCATCAACGTGTGAGTTGCTAAATGTTGTACCTTCATTAAAAATAACCATATTGCTACACTTAGAGGCGCCTCTTTTCTCTTTTATACTCTGTTGTTCCTGCTGGATTTTGCTTCTAATCCCCTTGTAGAGGCTTCCATTTTTGGATGGACACTGAATGGTTACACAACCTATCACATTGCTATAATATTTTTATATAGACTATAAACTGAAGATGTATAAGTGGTTATAGAACGAATCATCTGAGTTTCCATTATTTCTTATGGGGAAATTTGCTTTGATATATAAGTTCTTTTGATTACAAGCATGTTTCCAGAACAAATTATGCTCACAATCCATGGTTTTACTGTATCAGTAGCTTAGCAATGGTTTGGGCTAATGTATTCTAAAACATAATTTAAGTAAACAAAATTAAGACTGCCTGACACCAAGTAAAGTTGAATTGCCTTCATTCAGTTCAACAATTGTCAGTTATTTATTTATTTTTTACATCTTTTCAATCTGATGCTGTGTGGTCAGTGGTGTATTTACCACAGGGCATGGGTGGGCATCGTGCTTAGGGCAGTAGTGTTAAAGGAGGCAGTAGCAAGCCATCACTAAAAACAAAAATCTGGGCGCACAGACCAGAGGCCAAGTGAAATGTCAAAAAGAGAAATTAAATGTAGCTGTGGCCGCTGCTGTCCAAAACTCCTAGACAAATGAGGACAGAAGACATAATCAAAGTGTTGAACACCGCTGATCCTCATGAAGATAACCTGAAGAAGGGGCATGTCCCAGAAACATGTAGTGTCTCCAGCCGGCGATTTGTGACTCTGCTCCCTTGGCATGGGGAGTTCCTAATTGACTCCAGCAGCAGGGTTTGCCCATACTCTTCAGATTCCTTTGGCTAACTTCCGCCAGGCTGCGACATCACTTCCGGGCTTCGTACACAGTGCGAGCGGCCACTGTATACTGGCCCCAACAGTTCCTGTGCCTGCAGCTTGGTTCCACCTTCATCGGGCCCCTGGTCTCATGGTCCTAAACAGGCCCCCCCCATCAGCGGTGCTCCTGTGCTCTTTGTCCAACGGCTTTGTGCTGGTTTCTCTAAGCCCCTGTGTCATCCATGAGGCTCCAGCCTCCTGATACTGTAATTTTTTAAATCCAAGTCTCGATGACCATCAATTGACTGCTGTATGCCTTGGTGAACATTTTATTATTTTTTTAACAATAATAAAAAGTTTTTACTTTGCCTCTGAGGGTCCTATTTATGTCTGCTTATCAGTGCTGTTCCCCCCTTTGATCATATAGTAGCAAGCCATCGACTTTCATTTTATTTTTAATCCTCTATCTACTGCTAGACATACTGTATATGGTGTGGATAGTCAGATTGGGGCAGGGTCAGGAAGGGGTTAATCGAGGAGGGCAGGTACTTCCCTTTAGATCTGCTTATTAATCAGGTGTTCTAAAAATGTCAGTGGATTTGTGTGCTTGGAGTGAGAGAGACATCAGCACATTGGGAGGAGAGCACCATTGCTGGACTGTGGCCTTCTGGGGTAAACTAAACATAATGAAAGACATTCTAGAGTTGTGAACTGTGCACATAAACCCATTTGCTACATAGACTGAATTGTACCAGTGTGTGCAAATGTGTTACAAGGCAAGCCTGTCGTTTTTCTGTTTAACTTACCTGTTACTGAATAAAGCTTACTTTAATTTTACTGGTCTGTCTCTAAGCCAGCTGTTCACCCCTCTGTTCCCTTACAATGGCAAAGTACAGCAAGAGAACTCTAGAGGGAACAGATGCATGGGATCAGTATGTTCAAAAGAGTCAGCAGGCCCTTTGGTGCTCAGCAAACATGAACTGTCTCTTGTGTTTGCTGGTCTCTATAGTTAAATCAATCTGAATATAAAGCAGACCCAATGTTGCTTCCAGTTGTGCATTCTAGCAGCCATTTTACTAATGTTATCCAAAAATACAAACTAATTCAAGTGTATATATGGCAGGATAAAGTCTTTGGTGCGGGCACTTCATCACAAGACTGGTTAGAGCACCATTTGTCACTCATGTGCCATAGATAAAAAATAGTATGCAATTTTGCAGGTGAGGACAAATTTCTGTTTATAAAGAAAACATCTCTGATCAAGGTGCACGTTCCTGTGTTTCAACACTTGTCCTTTAGCTTAATATGGGACATCTTATGGTTCACTCTGCAAGTAAGCGTTCATTTTAGGCCAAACTTATAGTTGCCAGCAGGGTCCCCTCTAATTATTTTAGGTTGTCTTTTCTTGACAAAAGAGGAATTCTCTAAAAAATGAGAAGTAGGAAAAACTAAGGTATCAAATTTAATTTATTTTGGGGAATGCAAGCAAGAATTTGGTTGTAATGGGGAAGCCATATTGTTATTGGCGCAGTATTTTTTTGGTCACGAGATCACTGCTCTGATTTTAGGCATTTTAGTTCAGTGTCACTGAGAACAATCAAAGCATATGGAATTGGGCTGTAAGTGTTTGAATAATCCAGGAACACGGCCAAAAATTAATGTAGTAAAACAAAAAGCAATAACCTATGAATGATGTGAAATGCAACAACCGGCTTTACTACAACTGCTGCTTTTCTGTAAAAGTTTTTAGAATACAACATATAAATATATAGTATAAACAATTCCTTAATCCTTCGCAATGTGAGATATACTATATTGACAGCGCTTAATAAATTTATTAAGCGCTGTCAATATAGTATATCTCACATTGCGAAGGATTAAGGAATTGTTTATACTATATATTTATATGTTGTATGATTTGTTTATGATAGCAGCTTACAATTTGACAACCTGTCTTGAGCGCTGGGATCAGTGAGGAATATTTTTTAAATACTTTTCAGTGATATCAGTACTAGTTTTTAGAATACAATTTATACACAGAATTATGAACAGTTGGGAAATAATACATTTTCTTCTGATTCACAGCATACTTGTGTAGCGGTGGGCTCCTGAAGAGCACGCGCTATGTTTATCAAAATTTAACTTTACCCAAACTACAGTTTGGTTTGGGTCTATTTGTCTAAATTTGACTTCTGTGTCAGTCTGACTGGACTGTGAGATGTTCAGCCTGGCCGCAGGGGGCACTGTCTCTGGTGGCAGGGTTGGAACTATGGTCTGGTCAGGCGCTTAAGTTACTCTCTTTCGGAGTCAGGTCAGTGGGAGTGGCCCTCTCGCTATGCCAAGATGCAAACGTCACGTCATTCGGGGTTCCTGTCCAGTATGAAGTGCTGATTACATGGTCCTGGTCCTCCTGACCAGCCACAGGAAGGCTACGGCCTGGGGTGTGGTTCCACCCCACTGTAATGCCTCGGGGCTGGCTAGCCCAAGGCATGGAAACTAAGGAAGGATTCTGAGGTGGATGGGTGCCGTCTCCGGTACGGGAGAGACCCATTGGACTTCGAGCATTCCAGGGGAGGACTCTTTAGAAGAACACCACGAGTGAGTTTGGTTTCCTTAACAAGAGCCTGGAAAGGCTGAAGTAACCGAGAGAATCCGGTCTTGTGGATATCGCCAAGCAGGCTGAAAGATCCAGGTATCCTGCAAGTGAAGTGTTCTACAGCTTAGTTTCCTAAGTGTTCTGCAACAACATCTGTGACAAAGACTTTGTTCCTGAGTAAGCACCTTGTTGGCTGCTAGGCCTTGTGAGAGAGGGACTGTCCAACCTGAGTGTTCATCCAGCTGCGAATGGCTATTCTCTGGATGCAGTCAAAGTAAGCAAGTTCTTTAACGTTTATAGACTTTGACATTGAGAGTACCTGAATTCCTTCCCAACCCTATGATCCCAAGTTAAAAGACTGTTAAATGGTTGAAGTTTGCAAATAAAATCCATTCAAATGGATCTATTGTCAGTCTCAAGTTACTGGGTCATCTACCATGGGACATCCCCTAGACGTGCAACAAGAAGAAGCGGAAGGTAACGGTAAGCCCAAAAATAACCAGCAGCTCCTTTGGGGGTTAGTGCTACATTCATATTAACTTTTGTTTCCTTGTACGATGATTTAAATTATATTTTAACTGTTTTTAAAATAAATCAGTCAAGTCTTTGCACTAAATTTATACTTTTTTGAATTGGTGGTTAAAAGGTTAACAAACAATACAATATTCAGATCACTGTGTTCTTCCTCACCCACTCTCTCTCTATCTTACCGTTCTGTCTTCTGCTAAATAAAGGAGCATCTATAGGAACAAATATCCTGCGTTTCCATTCTTGCAGAGTTGAATAACAGTCTTTCACCCAGAAACATGTTCGTCACTTAATGTATCCAGCTCCAGTGTATGTGTTATTAAAATTTCTCATTACTACCACTCTAGTGCTTTTACATGCTTTTTTTATTTGCTTAATGCTTCCACAGTTCAGTTGTTTTCTTGGTCAGGTGGCTCCCAACACACTGCAGTAATTAGTTTACTCTCGGAGATGTCCCTGTCTGAATATTTATGACAGTATAGTGTCTGCTTCTTGATAATTTATGTTCATTTGCAGTAAAGGTAGTGCCACTCTTTAGTATCTCCTCCTGGCTCCCAGTTTGTCACAGAAGAGTGAATATTCAATTCTTCTTTTGATGACCTTATAAATCTTGAGAAAATCAGTGAGGCTCCAGTAAATGCTATCACTAGTCATGTGGTATGTCAAGAATGGATATACAGGGAAGCTGAATGTTTAAATCTTGTCTAAGACTTTTGGTGCCTCTTTATTGGATGATGGCCATTGCTCTCTCTCTGCAGTAACCATGGGTGTAAGCTCACACTTGTGCTCATTGCCATTTATAGTTCACCCTATAATGGCCATATGTTCAAAGGACAAAGGTAGTTCTCATGGGGATGGGGGTTCTGTATTTTACATTACATGAAATAACATAGAAATAATAATAATAATAATAATAATAATAATAATAAATAATAATGAAATAAAATGCATGCAAATCATTTTTCATTTACATCTGCTTACAGTTCTACTATACTGTTATAGCTAAAAATTTGAACTAGGAATCAAATTTCCCATGATACAGCAGGAACTTTCCATATGTTTCAAGGTCTCCAAAGACATGCTGTTAGGTTAATTAGACCATGTCTAAAACAAAATTGGCCTTAATATGCGTATGTGTATGTCAATGTTGTATGTGTTCATAAGTGTGTCAGGACCTTACGGGGTAAAGGACCACGCAAAAAGCCGCAGATGGATTCTGGTAGCAAGAAAGCGCCCTGAAGCGATTCAGTTCGCATAGGTAGCGCTATACAAGTCACTCACTCATTCACGGTCTTGAACTGCATAGTGCTGACTCACTAATTAGAAGCAGGGATCAAGTCCTGGGGAAAAAGTGTGGGAACTCCCACCCAAGATCCACTCACCACCAAAAAAAAAAAAAAAAAAAAGATACGCACAAACACTTCAAAAGTGGTATTTTTCATCCAATTTTCGCATTGTGTGTATGAAGCTTAACTGTTATCTGAATAATCAGCGTTCATTCAATTGTGCTTCCATGAAAATGTGAACATCATGTTCTGATCTTTATTGGGGAATTTTATTTTGTATATAGAGTGTTTGTGGCGAGTTTACACTTTTCATTGAACAGAGTTTGGATAACACAGAGTTAAACGGAAAGGTCATAATTAACTGCACATTATCTGGACAGAATGCTTGGGGAGATAGTGATGTGTTCCTGCTTAGGAGATGTATGTTAGCTTGGGGGGCTGCAAACTCTGCAGGGCTCCAACACACACTCGCAGCTATTCCAACCCTTCACATATTTCCACATAAACTTCCCTCTTGGCATTAAACTTTGCCAGGTATTGTGCTCAGCTTAGCACCCCAAACTGATGTTCCTCCCTCAGCTCACCTTTCTCCCTGAATGTCCTGTGAGCAGAATAGTTGATCTACCTGTCAGCTAGACCTAGACCTGATCTACCCATCAGCTAGCTGTAATTGACAGATCGAAGCGGAAGCTGTCATGGGGCCCCCTACTGGCAATGCCTAAATGGTCAGTCCACCCCTGGTGTGCGATACATACTATTGGGAGCTTTGTCGGCAGCTGCTGGTGTAGCACCTGCCACATGGCTCGCATACTTCAAAGTCTTACAGGACACGGCTGCTAACGAGAACTGAGTTCCTGTTGTGGAAAAAGTACAGGAACTCTGTTCCCATGCGTTCCCGCAGGACTTGAGCCCTGATTAGAAGAAAATGGGTAGAAATGTTCACTGGTTATTGATATCAGCAGATTCAAACTTCCAGATCCAAATAGCAGATCCAAACTCAAATTATAACCGCACCATCTTGCATGCTGGCCAGGGAAAGACAGAATATAAAACCCACCACAATCCCCTCATAGAAAAAAATCACCTGCATTGCTCATGTAAAACATATATTGTATAACAGATGCAAGAATCTAAGAAAACTTAACCCCTAAAACACTGAAAAATAACATACAACTCATTCAAGAAGCCTCTGAAATGTAAATACCTGTTGAAATTGGCATATAAACCAACAAGCATGTACAAAAAGAGTCATTTTTTTCACAGTTGCAATAACACTATATATTGACTGCTCTTGTAAACCCCAAAGGGAGCTCTACAAGGGCAAGTATCTGGGGAGAACCCCTTTGTTTAACAGAAATGTATGTAAAAGTAACAGCAATAGTATTCACAAGGATAAATAAACTCACATTTTTATAAAGTGTGCACCAATCCGCTAAATGCTAAACAAACTATGAAGATCCTAACTAATATTACAGAATGATTGCAGCTAAATATAAATATATATATATATATATATATATATATATATAAAATATTAAATATTGCTGGGTACTAGGGACGAACTGAGTGGTCCAAACCATAAGATGACATCAGGTCTTTGTCAGTGTGTTGGGAGTTTAGTGAAGGGGCTGTTGATATTGCTTTTAGGGAGAGAGAGAGTTGGTTTATGTAATGTGCCACTACTGCTTTATTTGTGCAATACTTATTATAGACAGTACTCTATTAAGTGCTGTATATTTGTTACTGAAACTTTGCTGTGAATTGCAGTCTGTGTTGCTAGGTATAGTGGTGTGTAAGCCCACCTGCATTTACTGTGATTTCCCAAGACCCTTTTTAGGACTACTTTGTGTGTCAGCAGCAGGTTCTGTTGCTGTGTTGCGACCCACCCGTTTTTCCCTTATTTTGGGATATTTCTTTGCTTTCTTTTGGGTGGGTGATAGCAGTTGCATTGCTATCGGGGTGCAGGCAGCCCGCACCTGGGTGCCATCCGCCAGTGGGGTAACACCATCAAGGTGCTGTCAAGCCCCCCCATCAGTGTAGTGTGACTTCAGGCTCATTTCCCTGCTCAGTCTAGCAGAGAACTTGGCATCGCTGTAACAGGAGAAAGGTGGGCTATCAAATGTTTTCCCCGCTCGCCCCCCCCTTCTCCTGTCAGGGACAAGAGACAGCAGCTCTCACCAGGTTCCCTACCCAGCTTCCTGCCCACTCCGTTCGTTCCCTATTGGCCATAACTGAGGGACTATCAAAGGAGACTAGGAGAGGAGAGAATCATGGGACATGTAGTCCCAAAGATTGGCGGGCCCATTTTTCGCAGGGAAGAGGCTACAGCTTGATCAATAGAGAGATTGAGAGACTGCAGCCTGTAAAAAAGCTTAGAGAGAATTATGAGTGTGCTGAGCGGAAGCCAGAGACCCATGCTTCCCAGCACCACCAGAAAGAAAGAGACACGCTGCCCAGCACCACCAGAGAGACGCGCTGCCCAGCGCCTCCAGGGAGACACGCTGCCCAGCGCCACCAGAAGAACTACTGCAATCAGCATCTAACTTTAAGTATATAGATGTTATTAGTATGGAAATAATACAAGCCATGTATCAGAAAGATTAATAACAGTACATTTATCCAGTGTACAAACAGGTACAGACGATCCCCGGGTTACAAACAAGATAGGGTCTGTAGGTTTGTTCTTAAGTTGAATCTGTTTGTAACCAAAGCACATTTTTTTAAGTGTAGCTCCAGACAAAAAAAAAATGTTTTAAGGTTGTCAGATAGCATAGGGGGAAGGGATTTTGTCTTGGTAGGTTTACAGTTGTGCCATACTCTTTACATTTTCGGATGGTGGATTGAACAGTGCTCCATGGGATGTTCAAAGCTTGGGATGTTTCTTTATAACCTAACCCTGCTTTAAACTTCTCCACAACTTTATCTCTGACCTGTCTGATGTGTTCCTTGGCCTTCATGATGCCGTTTGTTCACTAAGGTTCTCTAACAAACCTCTGAGGGCTTTACAGAACGGCTGTACTTATACTGAGATTAAATTGCACGCAGTTTACTAATTGCGTGACTTTTGAAGGCAATTTGTTCCACTAGATTTTAGTTAGGGGTATCAGAGTAAAGGGGGCTGAATACAAATGTACGCCACACATTCATTTGTAAAGAAATTTGAAAAGCATTTATCATTTTCCTTTCACTTCACAATTATGTGTCACTTTATGTTGGTCCAGCACATACAATCCAAATATAATACATTTACGATTTAGTTTGCAACATGGCAAAATGTGGTACATTTCAAGGGGTATGAATACTTTTTCAAAGCACTGTATCTGTGATGTTTTTCTTTAGAGCATTGTTCATGCATAATTAGACACGTGCAATTTGTTTTGGTCCAAATCTGAATTCGGATTCATTTTTGGTTAGCCTGAGTGTCGGATGTATCTGAATCTCCAAATGGCAATATTAACAAATTTTGTTGAAATTAGTTTAGTTTCTATTTGTTTGCTTTTTAACGAATTACACATTGTTGGAACAATTCAATTTCGAAATAGGTTGAAAAATGGTCAACCACTTTGAATTCTCTGTGAAGATCAGCTGGTTGTTAACCACTACAATACAGGGCACTTTCACCCCCTTCCTTCCCAGCCCAATTTTCAGCTTTCATCGCTCTAGCGCTTTCAGTGACAATTGCGCGGTCATGCTACACTGTACCCAAATGAAATTGTTATCATTTTGTTCGCACAAATAGAGCTTTATTTTGGTGTTATTTATTCACGACTCCGTTTTTTTTTTTTGCGATATAAGCGCAAAAAAAGCGGAAATTTGGAAAAAAAACAATATTTTCTTATTTCTATTTGAAAAGAAATCCAATAAAATCTAATTTTGTCATAAATTTAAGCCAAAATGTATTCTGCTACATGTTTTTGGTAAAAAAAATTCCGTTAAGTGTATAATAATTGGTTTGTGTGATCACTGACATATGTACACAAATGATCATGTACATATGTGTGTAGGTGATCACGTACATATGTGTGCAGATAATCATTGGGACATGTGATTTTAGTGGGACATATGTGGGGGACATGTTTTTATTATTAGGGACATGTGTTTTTATTATTTGGGGACATGTATGTTTTGGGGACATGTGTGTTTTGGGGACATATGTGGGGACTGTGTTTGTACTGTGTGGTGTGTTGTGTGTTGACACTACACTGATGATCAGTGAGTAAAAAGCTGTAAAAAGCAGCCCATACTCACTGATCATCAGCCGGCTGCAGCGTTCTGCTCTCCTCTCCTCAGCGATGACTTCCGTGTGAGGAGAGGAGAGCCGATTGCCTAGCAACCGGCTGTTTGTTTACATCACATGACGGCCGTGATTGGACACGGCCGTCATGTGATCAGGAGGGCCAATCACAGAGCCCTACTGCCGATCCGAGATGTGCCGTGTCCGGGTGACACGAGCACATCGGGATCGCGCCGCTGCGCGGGCACGTGCGCGGGCACGTGCGCGCGCGATCCTGCTACTTCTGAAGGACGTTCCTGAACGTCCTATCAGGAGTAGACGGCTCCCACCCGGCCGTATATATGCATTGGCCGGGTGGGAAGTGGTTAAGGAGCGGGTCAGGAAGCAGGATGCCACGTCCTTAACAACCGATGACTCATCAGCTTATCGGTGGGTGTGGGGGGTGACTTATCGGAAACTAGAAGCCCTCTTTAGCAAGGGAGCCCCCTGATCCCAGCCCCTACTCATTCACCAAAAAAAGCTAAAAGTTAATAAAAACTCAATAGTGATGGACGAACTTCCGACGGGACGTTTCGCGAACGCGAAACGCGAACGGACACAAACGTTCGCGAAAACGACCGTTCGCCGCGGGCTCCATTGACTTCAATGGGAGGCGAATTTCGCAAACCTTTAGGTCGAATTTGCGGCCACGGGGTAATTATTAGGGGGTAGCACGTAGTCCCACCACCTGGACAATAGCATAATACATGTATGAGGTGAATTTGGGATCGATAACTACAAGCATTTTTTTTTTATTTGGGAAATTGTTCTGACAATTCAGGACTATGGAGCTAATGAAGGCAATGGAGGAGAGGGAAGGTCAGGGACCAGGGTAGGCAAACAAGAGGGTGCAGGAGATACAGAGCACTGACAGCAGCACCGTAATACAGAGCACTGACATCAGCACCGTGACATACAGCGCTGACAGCAGCTCCGTGACATACAGCGCTGACAGCAGCTCCGTGACATACAGCGCTGACAGCAGCTCCGTGACATACAGCGCTGACAGCAGCTCCGTGACATACAGCGCTGACAGCAGCTCCGTGACATACAGCGCTGACAGCAGCACCGTGACATACAGCGCTGACAGCAGCTCCGTGACATACAGCGCTGACAGCAGCTCCGTGACATACAGCGCTGACAGCAGCTCCGTGACATACAGCACTGACAGCAGCTCCGTGACATACAGCGCTGACAGCAGCTCCGTGACATACAGCGCTGACAGCAGCACCGTGACATACAGCGCTGACAGCAGCTCCGTGACATACAGCGCTGACAGCAGCTCCGTGACATACAGCGCTGACAGCAGCTCCGTGACATACAGCGCTGACAGCAGCTCCGTGACATACAGCGCTGACAGCAGCTCCGTGACATACAGCGCTGACAGCAGCTCCGTGACATACAGCGCTGACAGCAGCTCCGTGACATACAGCGCTGACAGCAGCTCCGTGACATACAGCGCTGACAGCAGCTCCGTGACATACAGCGCTGACAGCAGCTCCGTGACATACAGCGCTGACAGCAGCTCCGTGACATACAGCGCTGACAGCAGCTCCGTGACATACAGCGCTGACAGCAGCACCGTGACATACAGCGCTGACAGCAGCTCCGTGACATACAGCGCTGACAGCAGCTCCGTGACATACAGCGCTGACAGCAGCTCCGTGACATACAGCACTGACAGCAGCTCCGTGACATACAGCGCTGACAGCAGCTCCGTGACATACAGCGCTGACAGCAGCACCGTGACATACAGCGCTGACAGCAGCTCCGTGACATACAGCGCTGACAGCAGCTCCGTGACATACAGCGCTGACAGCAGCTCCGTGACATACAGCGCTGACAGCAGCTCCGTGACATACAGCGCTGACAGCAGCTCCGTGACATACAGCGCTGACAGCAGCTCCGTGACATACAGCGCTGACAGCAGCTCCGTGACATACAGCGCTGACAGCAGCTCCGTGACATACAGCGCTGACAGCAGCTCCGTGACATACAGCGCTGACAGCAGCTCCGTGACATACAGCGCTGACAGCAGCACCGTAAGCAGCCCCAGGAGGAAGTCAGCACAGCACAGGGATGGTGTGATCCCCTCATAATAAGAACCCCCAGGAGGAAGTCAGCACAGCACAGGGATGGTGGGAGCCCCTCATAATAAGAACACCCAGGAGGAAGTCAGCACAGCACAGGGATGGTGGGAACCCCTCATAATAAGCAGCCCCAGTAGAAATATGACACCGCTCAACCTCTTCAAAGAGGAGGGTAGGGGCATATAGTACGGTGTGCTTTTTTGGGTCAGGGAAGTGAGCCAAATGAATTAAGAAGGTCTGTGTGCTTGATTCCAAAAATTGTTTATAGACATATACATGGTCTACTGATCACATGTGTTGAATTCCTCCGAGATCCATGCCTCATTCATTTTTAGAAATGTGAGGTAGTTAACACTGTGGTGAGCTAGGCGAGTACGCTTATCGGTCACAATCCCCCCTGCTGCGCTGAACGTCCTTTCGGACAGGACACTGGATGAGGGGCAAGCCAACAGTTCGATTGCAAATTGGGCAAGCTCTGGCCAGAGGTCAAGCCTGCCCACCCAGTAGTCTAGGGGTTCATCACTCCTCAGAGCGTCCACATCGGCCGTTAACCCAATGTAGTCGGACACCTGACGGTCTAGGCGTTCCCTGATGCTGGATCCGGATGACACCTGTCGATGGGTCGGCTGAAAGAATGACCTCATATCCGAAGTCACCAACACATCTTCAAACCGGCCTCTTCTTGCAGGCGCTGTTGGATTGGTACCCGCAAATCCTTCTCTGGGAGTGGGAATTGCTCCTCTGCCAGCGCACGCAAAAGCAGAATGCAGCATTTCTCGAAGCAAGGCCTGGAAGTGCTGCATTCTGACAGCCCTCTGCGACGGCGGTAACATTTCCGCCATTTTGTGTTTGTACCGGGGGTCTAAGTACGTTGCCACCCAGTACTGGTCCTTGACCCTCATGCTTTTTATACGGGGGTCCCTATTAAAACACTGGAGCATGAAGGCCCCCATTTGCACTAAAGTGGAAGCGGTGTGGTGGCCTGGCTCCTGCTCATCATCCAGGATAATGTCGTCCTCTTCATTCTCCTCTCCCCATCCTCGCACAACAGGGATCCCAGAAAGGTTTAAAGCATGCTCTTCTTGCTCCTGCTCATCCGCCCCGGCACCATCCTCCTCTGACTCCTCATCAGACTCCTGTTGTTGACTTGTCTCAGATAGAGTAGCCCCCCCTGGGAATTCATCCAGCATTGCGACTTCCTCATCTTCCCGCTCCTGCTCCTCCACAGCCTGATCAATGACACGACGCAATGCACGCTCCAGAAAGAAGGCATAAGGTACCATGTCACTGATGGCGCCATGGCTGCGACTGACCAGTTTGGTGATCTCCTCAAATGGCCGCAGAAGTCTGCATGTGTCGCGCATGAGCAGCCACTGGCGCGGTGAAAAAAAACCCAGCTCCCCAGAACCGTTTCTTTCGCAGAGTTCATACAGGTAGACGTTAACTGCACGTTTCTGCTGGAGCAGCCTATCAAGCATATAGAAGGTTGAGTTCCATCGCGTCGGGCAATCGCAAATAAGACGTCTGACCGGCAGATGGTGTCGCCGCTGAATGTCAGCAAGGCGAGCCATGGCCGTGTAAGATCTTCTGAAATGGGCCGAGATTTTCCTTGCCTGCCGCAAGATGTCCTGGACCCCAGGGTATTTGACAAGGAATCGCTGCACGACCAAGTTTAAGACGTGTGCCATGCACGGCACGTGCGTGATTTTGCCCTGTTTCAATGCGCTAAGCAGATTGGCACCGTTGTCACACACCACTTTACCAACTGTCAAATTGAGCGGTGTTAGCCACTCATCTGCCTGTGAACGCAAAGCTGAAAGGAGTGCCGGGCCAGTGTGGCTCTTTGCTTCCAGGCACAACAGACGCAGCACGGCATGGCAACGTCTCACCTGGCATGTGGAATAGGTTCTGGGGAGCTTGGGCGGTGCAGTGGAAGAGACGCTAGCAGCGGAAAAGGAGGAGGCAGCTGAGGAGGAGAGGGAGGAGGATGGAGTAGGAGGAGGAGAAGAAGAGTCAGGCCTGCATGCAATCCGTGGCGGTAAAACCAAATCTACACGGGTGCCACGGGTTACATGCTTGACGGCCGTCAGAAGGTTCACCCAGTGGGCAGTAAAACTGATATACCTTCCCTGCCCGTGTTTGCTAGACCACGTGTCTGTGGTCAGATGTATCTTGGCACCGACACTGTGTGCCAGAGATACATTCACTTGCCGCTGAACATGGCCATATAGCTCTGGGATGCCCTTCTCTGAGAAATACTTCCTTCCTGGGACCTTCCATTGTGGTGTTCCAATGGCCACAAATTTGCGAAAGGCCTCCGAGTCCACCAGTTTATATGGCAGTAGTTGGCGGGCTATGAGTTCTGACAAGCCAGCCGCCAACCGTTGGGCAAGAGGGTTATCCGGCGTCATCATTTTTTTACGCTCAAACATTAGGCCCACGGAAGCCTGCCTTTTTGCAGAAAAATGTGAGCTTGGCGTGATGGAAGGTGGAGTGGAGGACAATTGTGAGGAGAGAGGAGAAGGAGAAGTAGAAGACGAGGCTGGACGGTGAGAGCCTGCAGTGTGGCTTTGTGTGTTCCGTTGCTCCCACTGGGCTCGGTGATGGCTGCTCATGTGCCTTCTTAAGGCGGTCGTCCCTAGGTGAGTATTGGGCTTACCGCGACTAACGCGTTGACTGCAAAGATTGCAGATGGCAACGCTATTGTCAGCAGCGGACACGTTAAAAAAAGCCCACACTGCGGAGCCATGTGCCGGTGTCCTGGGAGCGCCAGATGTGACCGTACATGGTCGATGACTCGCTCCTGATACATTTGCAGTCTGCTTTGTCCCTGCTGTGCAATGTAAGTCATTGCTGCTTCTCCTCCCTATCTGCTGGTCCATATCTCCCTCTGAACTCCCCTCCTCTTCCTCTCTTGTGGGCACCCACGTGACATCACTAGACACGTCATCATCAACGTCACCTTCCCCACCGCTATAAGTAGAGTAGGCAGCAACACCGGGGACCAACCTCCTCCTTGGGCTGATCTGGGTACTGGCGTCAGACTGCTGAGTAGCGCTTGTTGCTACCTCCTCTTCCTGATCCAATACCAAGAGTGGCTGCGCATCAGAAATGTCCTCTTGATATGGATCGGAAAATAATTCCAGTGACTCAAGCGGAAGGTATGTGGTGGTGGTGGTGGTGGTCGTGTTGTTGGTGGTAGTGTCTTTGGGGGTGCACATAGCAGAGAGTGAAGAAGAGGGTGCAGATCGAGAGGATGAGGAGGGTGCAGAAGAGTAAGGCTGAGCGAGCCACTCAACCAAGTCTGGTGCATCCTTTAAAGTAATTGAACGCACCTTCTGCAACTTCCCACTTTGGCTCAAGCCTGTTGCTCCTGCCCTACCCCTACCACCCCTGCGGAAGGGCCTGCCTCTTCCTCTGCATGTCATTTTTTAAATGACCCTGTGACAAAACTCTTAGTCCCTATACCGCTGAAGGACTGCTGCAGTATAGGTGAGCGGTCAGCAGTGGTGCACGTCAACCCTATCTATTGTGGACCTATAGCGGTCCTTACAGAACAGCAGACTGTACCGCACTCAAGCCTATGTACCGTAGCACCCTATACCAAGTTACCAGTCCTTATAAGAACTTTTGTGGACCAAGCAGGTTGTGTATTAGTGTTTAGCAGACTGTACGTCAGTCCCTATACCGCTGAAGGACTGCTGCAGTATAGGGCAGCGGTCAGCAGTGGTGCACGTCAACCCTATCTATTGTGGACCGATAGCGGTCCTTACAGAACAGCAGACTGTACCGCACTCAAGCCTATGTACCGTAGCACCCTATACCAAGTTACCAGTCCTTATAAGAACTTTTGTGGACCAAGCAGGTTGTGTGTTAGTGTTTAGCAGACTGTGCGTCAGTCCCTATACCGCTGAAGGACTGCTGCAGTATAGGGCAGCGGTCAGCAGTAGTGCACGGCAACCCTATGTATTGTGGACCGATAGCGGTCCTTACAGAACAGCAGACTGTAACGCACTCAGGCCTATGTACCGTAGCACCCTATACCAAGTTACCAGTCCTTATAAGAACTTTTGTGGACCAAGCAGGTTGTGTGTTAGTGATTAGCAGACTGTACGTCAGTCCCTATACCAATGAAGGACTGCTGCAGTATAGGGCAGCGGTCAGCAGTAGTGCACGGCAACCCTATGTATTGTGGACCGATAGCGGTCCTTACAGAACAGCAGACTGTAACGCACTCAGGCCTATGTACCGTAGCACCCTATACCAAGTTACCAGTCCTTATAAAAACTTTTGTGGACCAAGCAGGTTGTGTGTTAGTGTTTAGCAGACTGTGCGTCAGTCCCTATACCGCTGAAGGACTGCTGCAGTATAGGGCAGCGGTCAGCAGTGGTGCACGTCAACCCTATCTATTGTGGACCGATAGCGGTCCTTACAGAACAGCAGACTGTACCGCACTCAAGCCTATGTACCGTAGCACCCTATACCAAGTTACCAGTCCTTATAAGAACTTTTGTGGACCAAGCAGGTTGTGTATTAGTGTTTAGCAGACTGTACGTCAGTCCCTATACCGCTGAAGGACTGCTGCAGTATAGGGCAGCGGTCAGCAGTGGTGCACGTCAACCCTATCTATTGTGGACCGATAGCGGTCCTTACAGAACAGCAGACTGTACCGCACTCAAGCCTATGTACCGTAGCACCCTATACCAAGTTACCAGTCCTTATAAGAACTTTTGTGGAACAAGCAGGTTGTGTGTTAGTGATTAGCAGACTGTACGTCAGTCCCTATACCAATGAAGGACTGCTGCAGTATAGGGCAGCGGTCAGCAGTAGTGCACGGCAACCCTATGTATTGTGGACCGATAGCGGTCCTTACAGAACAGCAGACTGTAACGCACTCAGGCCTATGTACCGTAGCACCCTATACCAAGTTACCAGTCCTTATAAGAACTTTTGTGGACCAAGCAGGTTGTGTGTTAGTGATTAGCAGACTGTACGTCAGTCCCTATACCAATGAAGGACTGCTGCAGTATAGGGCAGCGGTCAGCAGTAGTGCACGGCAACCCTATGTATTGTGGACCGATAGCGGTCCTTACAGAACAGCAGACTGTACTGCACTCAGGCCTATGTACCGTAGCACCCTATACCAAGTTACCAGTCCTTATAAAAACTTTTGTGGACCAAGCAGGTTGTGTGTTAGTGTTTAGCAGACTGTGCGTCAGTCCCTATACCGCTGAAGGACTGCTGCAGTATAGGGCAGCGGTCAGCAGTAGTGCACGGCAACCCTATGTATTGTGGACCGATAGCGGTCCTTACAGAACAGCAGACTGTAACGCACTCAGGCCTATGTACCGTAGCACCCTATACCAAGTTACCAGTCCTTATAAGAACTTTTGTGGACCAAGCAGGTTGTGTGTTAGTGATTAGCAGACTGTACGTCAGTCCCTATACCAATGAAGGACTGCTGCAGTATAGGGCAGCGGTCAGCAGTAGTGCACGGCAACCCTATGTATTGTGGACCGATAGCGGTCCTTACAGAACAGCAGACTGTACCGCACCCAAGCCTATGTACCGTAGCACCCTAGACAGACCAAGTTACCAGTCCTGATAAAGAGCTTTGTGGAACAAGTGAGTTGTGAATGATTAGCAGACTGCAGCAGAAGGGCAGCAGTCAAGTATAATATTCTTTCTATATTTGGAAGAAAGAATATTATACGTGTACAAGCCTATTACCGTACCACTGATACCAGTCCTGAAAAGAACCTTTGTGGAACTAATAGTAACAGCAAGTCTTTAAAATTATCCTCACTGCCTGACACACTGCTTCCTGCCTGTCCCTATACAAATTGGCAAAAAAGAGTAGGCTGGAACGATTAGCTGGAACAGCTCTTTTGTGGACCTGATAGTAACAGCTAATGATGATGATGATGATGATGATGAAGAAAGACTAATCTGGCTGAGCTGTCCCTAAAATAGCAGCATACAGCGCTCTGTCCCTTTATCTAAACTGACAAAAGAAACTCAGGCTGCTGACCTAACACCTATACCAGTCCTGAAAAGAACTTTTGTGTACCAAATAGCTAGCGTTTTCTCTGTCCCTACTCCACACAGGATCCTTTCCCTACAGTGACAGAAGAAAGAATGTAAAATGGCCACCGGATCGGGTGTATTTATAGGTTAGGGGGAATGTCCAAGTGTCCATGAGCTGTCATGTCTCAATTGGTTGTCCTGTAACACATGATAAACGTGTCACGAAAGGTTAAAGTTCTTGTATACATTAAACACGTAAGTCCGCCGGGGCGAACGACGGAAAAAGGCGTTCGAACCCGCGGACGGCGAAAGTCGGAAATTCGCCGCGAAACGACCGCCGGGCGAACCGTTCGGCCATCACTAAAACTCAACACCAGTTTTTGACAAGCCCTTCATTTTTTTTTAAAGTTGCCGGCAGAACATGATACAGCCAAATCACAGGTAAACATAGGGGCGGGGGTTACCCTGTGATGTAACTAGATGAACCTGCCCCATGTCTACCTCTCACTGGGTGAGTGTCGGTATTACTCGGTGGTGTCACATGGTAACCCCGCCCCATGTTTGTCATTTGGGAATGACACTCGCCAAATGAGAGGTAGACATGGGGTCGCCGTCACCCAAATATGTCGCCAAGTAACCCCATCCCTATGTTTATCTGTCATTCGGCTGTGTCCCTGGACAGGGACATTCGTGTTCGGCGGGTAACATGGATTTTTTTTGTCTGGGTTGGTCGTTTTTCGTTTTTTTTTTTTTAAATAAAGGACTTGTCAAAAACTGGTGTGTTTTTACTAACTCTGAGCACTTTTTGGGAATGAATATGGATATGAATATGTACCCCATGCTAATTGACATGGGGGGGTTGCTGAGATCTGGGGGGGATTCTGATAAGCCCCCTGCCTGCAGACCCCACAATCACTGGGCCAGGTTTGTGGGGAAGAGGTCTATGTCCCCATCAGCATGGAGAAGAAGGGGCTTTGGGGGGGCAGAGCCCCCCTCTGCCCCAAAGCACCCCCCCATGTTGAGGACATGTGACCTGGTATGGTTCAGGAGGGGCGAGCCCTTTTCTGGCCTACTGTGTTGTGTACTCGAATAAGGGTCTGGTATGGATTTGGAGGGGGACCCCATGCCATTTAAAGAAAAAAAAATTGATGCGGGGTTCTCCTTAAAACCCATACCAGACCCAAAGCGTTTTTTTTCTTATTTTTATTTCCCGGGCACTCTGTTTACATTCAGCTGTCAGAGGAGAGCTTGCTGACAGCTGATGAGTCATCGGTTATTAAGGATGTGGCAGTTGCTTCTTAACAACCAGTTATTCTTCACACAGAATTTTTTGTTCCAAAAATGTGGAATTCGTTTGAAAATTTTAGTTTAGGAAAATGAAATGAATTTGGAAACGAATCGACAAAATGAAATTAGTAACCTAATGAATCTATCCCAAACAAAACTAAACATATTTTTCCATTCTACATGTCCATGCATAATGTAGACCAATGTTTATATATTTCATTAAGCTTTGGCCATTGATTGTTATATGTGGTAGTAGTCTGACTGTATCATATCTGAAGTTGTGTTTTTGCGTCGCATCAGTAAAAATCCTCAATTTAGGCTGCTTGCCTCTTTAAAAAGCTCTTTTTGTACATTTTTGAGCCTACCTTCTATCATAACATCTAGTAATTGTATCATGCTGGTGTTTTGCGAATATGTCAGGAATTGGCTCACCTGCTGGTGGCACTGTTGTTCCCAGAGCCAAAGAGCACAGTTCGGGTGGCCACCAGCGGGTGTCTCCCAGCAGCCAGCCTTTCCCAGTAATTAATTTTCCACCTGATACTAGCTGATAAGAAGGTATTTAATCTCTGCTTTGATGAAGATCAGTGCTGCAGTGTTCTACCTGTGAGCTGTGTCCTTGCTTGATCCTGTGCCTTATTTCCGGTGACATGCTTCCAGTAACCTGCACCTTGTATCCAGTATCCTTTTTCCCTGTCACATATCGGACAGAAGACTGAATGATTGAGGTTGGCTTTTCTTGTATTTTGGGTCCAGGTGCCACTGAGGGTGGAACAGAGGGTACCAAGGGACAGGAGGAACATGAGTGCTGGCAGGTGTCGATAAGATAACTTGTAGTAGGATATGCGGTTCCAGGCAGGCTGGCAGGACATCAGGTCAGGAACAGTAGCCATGCAAAGTATTCCAGTCAAGGTTAAAGGGGCACTCCACATGCATTGCACGTTCTTGTGTGTGTGGCCTTTCAGAGCTTCCAGCAGACTTGAGACAGGAACACACTGCGGTGAGCAGAGCTAGTATGGATGACAGCCCAGCAGGCACTCAGAGGGGACGTGAAGACAGAGTCTGAAACAGAAGCATGGTCACAAGAGAAGCCATGGTCTGCTGTGGGCGAGCAGCGAGGTACAGGAACATAGGCAAGGACATAGTCAGAACCAGAGGGTGTCAGGAACTGGTGTCAAAGCAGGAGCATGATCAAAGGTCAGGTCAAGGGCAAGTTGGGTCATCAACCAGGGAAAACACAGGATGTATGCAGAACACAGGGACAGCTGAAAGACCAGTTGGCACTAAATCAACCTTAAATGGGTCGCCTAACGTCAACGGGCTTTGTGGACATGCTCATGCATATGCGCGCCTAAGACCATTCTATAGTCAATGCTAATACACATGCTCATGCCTGTGCACCAGAAATCTCCCAGGAATTCCCTGACATTCCTGCATCCATTACCCTGTATCCTGCTCTGCTCCCCTTGTTCCCAGTCATGATCCTGCTATTCATGTAAGCTCCCATCCTTTTCTACATAGTGTTTATTAGTTGGGTTGTTCTGGGTTTGCTGCACTATCGCATTTATTTTTCACTTTTACATTGTTTATGGTTTGTTGATGTTTGAAGGGTTTTATATATTTTATTACAAATCATTTAATCATACTTGGTCTTGTTCTTGATTCCTTGAGGTGTAGTCAACCGATCTGGTCATCCCTGCTGGATACCTGAATATGGTATCCCATACAGAATGTCTTGTACAAGCTCTACGTACTTGTAGTAATTGTCCCATCTGTATACTTCAGCATAATGTTGGAGGGTGGAAACTGGAGTAATGTAAGTAGCTGCTCACAGATGGGTTTCTATAGAGCTGTATGCAATAGATTCATTGGATGTAATATCAAGTTTCAAATCACAGAAAGTTTTAGCTGTGGAGGAACTAAATCTCATATGTATATTAAAGTAATCTGCATTCAAAGCATAAATAAATTCTCTGCATTCTGCTTCTGAGCCTATCCATACTATCAGGACATCCTCTATTTAATGAAACATAATAAGAAAACATCTAGCTATACCAATTTGAAGCTGCCAACATCCCTTATACATTTAAATAGAAAAGGAAATACCCCCCATAATAACTGGGACTTTAACTGCGACGGAGTACAAAAATACAATATAATTTATTAAATAAAGTGTCCATATATACAAATATAGATTTTCAAACCAATAAAAAATTGATGACAATGGTGATAAATTCCCATGTGAGTCCAGACAGCCCAATGCATTTCAGGACACAATACGTCCCTTCGTCAGGGGCATTAGTCAGGAAGGAATCACACCAGAACGATCATCATGGAAGTTCATTGCTGGACCAATGGCAGTAATTGCATCGTAAACATACATCACCTATGTCACTGTTGTAAAGGGTGGGTCACCAAACATCCACACAAGTCCCACACTGTGGCACCAATAAGTAGAGCATGAATGGATATAACCCCCCAGTGTTCCTGGAATCTATCCATGGTGTATTATCTTACTAGGATCCACAATGGGGATAAAGCAGAGAAGAGGCAGCACCCAAAGGCATGCACAAAAATGTCACTCTTCAGGCTTGCTAACTTTCAATAAAAATGGATCTTCGTATGTACTGTTAGTGCAATCAAGCATAGAGTAAGCCAAAACAAGTTCTTTGCGTGTGGATCCTCCGGCGCCAGATGTGTGCAACCACCGTTCAATACAGTGGCGGTTAATGAAACCATCTGAAGATGCGTCCATGGCAATTGTCAAATTATTGGTCAAACATGATCTTCCTCTCCCACCAACCCCAAACAGGTTGGCAATTGAAGGATCACATCTCTCCTCCATGGCTACTCCTGATTGCTGCAAATAGTATTCACTATTAAAAAGTAAGCCATTGTGATGTAATATAAACATCAATAAATCCATAAGGATGTGATGTTGCGAAAGTATTTTACAGCCTAAATTGTCAAATAATGGAATATGTTAGAGTATAATGATTCCATATCACATCTGATTACTAGTGTTATTTGGTTCATGCACTCCTTGTAGTTTGTGTAAAAGTTTTATTCTACCTTTAACATAATATGTTAGACTTTCAACATGTGAAAGAAAATGCCCAAGTATCCCAATATTTCTCAGTCAGGATTTTAATGCCTGAAACTATAGGTCAGCCCAGGGGCCTAGTGATATTTTTGTTAATCATAGGTAAGCAGACAGAATAATGTTCATTTTTTTTGTGTAATAATTTCATTCATTTTGAGGTTTATCAGTAAATCTTCCAAAAAAAAATTAAGATTTCTGAAGAATCAGAAGACTGGGTTTTGTAAGGTTGTGCAATTTGCAACTGTCACAACACTTCTTGCAAGTATATCTCCACTGGCCACAAAATATTTCCATACTAATCTGCTTCTTTGACAATTATACTACAGTCCATTTCTAGTGAATCTAGAGCCTCTTTTTCTATCTTTATCATATTTCCATAATATTTGGTCTGTTTTTTCATATACTGTACATGATGTCCTTCTTTACCAGCTCACAGAAATTGTTAACCTCAGGATAAATATGAAAGAGTACCAACGAATTTGTATATGATTATTCTGTTTACCTTCTTTGTTATGATCAAAGTGGTCCTTCAAATTAATACTTATCTAGCAGTTTCCTCCATATTAATGTGCAAAGTATCCAGTGGGCAAAGTTTTTTTTTTTTTTTCTTTTTTTTTAAATCGAATGAAAATCATGAACACATTTCAAAAACAGAAAGTTACTAAGATGATATGTTGGAGAGAAGAGCAGTCCTTTTTGAAGTACCAACCTTTCTGATTAGAAAATACATGTGGGCAAGTTTTTGAGGTCAAGTTCAGATGTTGATTTCTGCCTTTTCTTGTGTTTGGATAATCCTTTCCTTTGCATCACCAAAATTATTTAGTTTGGCACATCTATAGTTAATGCTTCATTCATTTTGTGTTTCAGCATTGAAACCATGTCATTTTTGCTGTCTTGAGCTCACTTCCTGTTTTGCTCCCTTCATGTTATGTTTTAGTGTGGGTATCATAAAAACTTTCTATTCTAAGATCATTTCCTGTTTCAAGCTCACATTTTGGGCACCATTTATTTATCCTTTTGAAGTACATGTAATTGCACACCGCATTTATAAAACCTTTTATGCCACAGAAAATTAGCTTCTGATAAATGATTACATACCATGATATGCATTAAGCCATCAATAACCTGTTGTAATATTACAGTATATGGTTATGAACTCCTAATAATTTTTTATCCTTTTTGCAGTGCCAGTACGTATTGCTTGTGTGTTGTTATTATAGGTTTGCTGCATAATGGCTAAATATGCTCCCATATAATATAAAAAAAAAAGGGACTGATGGCGACCTCTACAGCCTCATTAGGGTTAAAGGATAAGTTCACATTTGTTCAAAATAAAAAGAGCATACAAATAATATAAATCAGAGAGTAGCAATTATATCATGGGAAGAAGATTGTTCCATCCCCGATACACTAGACAAAATATATCTCCCATGGGACTTTTGTGCAGCAATAAAAATCACACAATTACAAATTGGTGTATAAAAAGTTAAAAACTTTTAGTGAACTTTTCATCCGCACCATCAACAATTCCCCATCTACATCTGGATTCAAAGTAGGTCCCAAAACGTATAAAATTGCTGCGTACATCAATTTCTAATTTGTTACAGGCCTTCTCTGTATATGGTTACGTGTCCCAATTAAAGATCCATTATAACAAATCCAAGGCAATGAACCTCACACTACCTACGCCTTCACTGACTCTGGCCCAACAGAATTACCCCTTCAAATGGGTAACGGAGGTACTCAAATACTTGGGCGTTGGACTGACCCCTTCTCTTAACAGTGTGTTTATTAAAAATTTTAAACCCATGCTACGTCAAATTGAAATCTGGCTAAGTGGTCCCCTAGGCCCTTTTCTTGGTTCGGAAGGGCAGCCATCATCAAAATGGTTATACTTCCAAGATTGCTTTATCTGTTTCATACGCTGCCAATCTTTGTTCCTGACAGTTTTTTCAAACAACTTCAATCCACGATGTGGAGGTTTGTGTGGGCGCAAAAAAAGACCCCGTATAAATTTACGCATTCTGGTGAAACCTAAAGAGGAGGGGGGTCTTGGCTTACCAGACCTCAAACTCTATTACTATGCTTCTCACCTGGCTAGGATAATTAATTGGCACTGCCACGCCCCCCACAAGGACTGGGTAAACCTAGAAGAAAATTGTTCCACCACGCCATTGAAATTCGCTCCCTGGATTGCACGGGCAAAATGCCCCCCCAATCTCATGCAGCACCCGCTCATAGGTGCATCTCTCAGGGTTTTCCACAAAGCAGCCACCCAGCACCAAATTGCCTCCGCCCCTGGGCCGCTTACCCCCTTGACGAATAACCCAGACATTCCCCCGGGCGTAGACGCAAAGGCCTTCATACAGGAAGACAATACACCGTACATTGCAGCACAGTTTATAGAGAGGGATCAGATCATTACACATGCTAAGTTGCTGGAGAACCTTTTACCTGCTGTACTCCCGTTTTGGAATTATAAGCAAATCCATAATTTCCTGTCGTCAGTGGACAGGTGACGGGAAATCTCTAGAGAACCGACGATGTACGAGTCAATTTGCTTAAAAGGGGACCCCTTCGGGAAAACTACCTCATTCCTATATGCACACCTCCAGCGCGGAAAAGGGGCAGACACAGCTAGGTTCAGGAAACAATGGGAGTCTGCTTTGCAGACCCAATTTACAGACTCTCAATGGCAGAGTGCATGCATTCTGGCCCATAAGTGTTCCATTAGTACAAGAATCCAGGAGAACTCGTATAAACTTCTTTCAAACTGGTATGCCGAGCCTGACAAGGTGAAAAAATTGTATCCAACTGCCTCGGACTCATGCTGGAGGTGTAGGAAAGCTAGAGGTGACATGCTACATGTGTGGTGGAGCTGTCCCCATATATCCACCTTTTGGGATAAAATTTGAGAATCAATCCGACATATTACGGAAACCAAAATCAAACTTACGCCTGCATGCTGTCTCCTGCATATTTCAGATTCCTCCCTGGCCAGATATAAAAGATTCCTAACTAAATACCTTCTAATAGAGGCCAAAACGCTAATACCCAAGTATTGGAAACTTACATAATCTCCCTCAATTAGAGAATGGATATTTACAGTAAATCACATCTTTAAACTTGAAGAAACACTGGCCATAGCCAATGAATCAGCGGAAAGATTTCATAGAACTTGGGCGCCATGGCTCCAATTTAAACTTTCTGGCATGTTTGTAAAGCTGATAACCGGGTGAGGCTCTCCCCCCGATTTAGGGGTTTTTGCCTCAACCATTTATCACCAGGATGGTAGACTATGGGCTATCCACACACCTTCCCATAGCTCTCCCGTGGGGTGAGTGGAGTCTCCTGTGCTGGGGCTTATCTATTTCTCCCTCACAGTACTAGATCTCATCTTATGAGCTTTTCTTCTTTCTGATGTAGCACCCTCTTTTTTTTTTTGTCTCCCCCTTCCCTGCCCTGCCCTCTTTGTCTTCCTAGTTCACTTTCTTTAGTCCATAGTATATAGTAATTAGGCTGAATGTGGGTCTACATTCTTTGTCCTAGTGTTACGAATTTCGCAACGGACCCTAGCTAATAATGCTTCTACTAGTGTATTGCAAAGAGTGCTCTGTGCTAAGATTTTCCTGAAGTTTTTATGTTGACATCTGTACTTTTTATGACTTTGTTCTTGACACGTTGTATCCTCTATTACTACCTTGCTCAAAAAAATATTTTTATTGAAAAAAAAACTATTTTAGTGAACAGGTTTAAATATGGCTGCTCTAGACACTTCACGTCCTGATCTTATGCCATTCTTACAATATACAAATACTGCAGGGATACATGAAATTATTAAAATAAATTGCATATTCACCAAGCCAACCCAATGCATTTTGTTTTCTTGATGTATGTAGGATTACTTCCACTTCCTTATTCCCTGATAAAGACTTTATATAATTTGAAACGTGTTGGGTTGACTTGGTGGATATGCAATTTATTTTTATTTTTTTATCAGAAAGATTTTTATTGTTTTTAACAAGGTGATAACAAAGCAAGACAATAGCAGCATGACAGTCATGTGTAATAAAATCGTAAGGCACATAGATATCACAGCATGAGTACCCAAGAGGGCATCAAATCTTTAACAACAACAGAGAGTAACATCCATCCCTAACATCCCTCCACCCCCCATGGGGGACTGCAGGGTCTCCTGACCGCATCTGATAGGGTATGAGCACGATCGGGGGGGAGGGAAGTCCACCTCTGGCACAGGCTGAACAGGAGACAAACCAGGCACCATGTGAGGATTAGATCCGCATGAGGCCCACCCCGTCTAAGAGGGGTCAGCCGCATGCGTCAATCCAATTTGACCAGATCTTGTCATATTTTTTCAGACAATTTCTACTTTCGTATGTAATACGGTATAGCGGCAGAACATTATTGATCGTTTTCCGCCACGACGTTTCAGACGGCGGATCTGCCTGCTTCCACCTGAGCAGTATCTCCCTCCTCGCATAGAATAACGCGTATGTCAGGCACAGCTTGACATAGCGGTCTCCCTCTATGTCATCTAAACGACTGAGCAGAAATGTCAGGGGATCCAGTGGTATCGGCATCCCGCACACCTCTCCAAGAGTATCCGCCACCGCACTCCAGAACTGGTGGAGCCGCGGGCACGTCCAGACCATATGAAAAAACGTCCCCTCCACCGAGTCGCACCTAGTACAGTTGGGGCTGAGTCCCGGGTAAATGTTCGCAATCCTCTGAGGTGTATAATAGGCCCTGTGCACAAATTTTAGTTGTATAAAGCGATCCCTGGCCGCAATCATAGAGGGGATATAGGTGGTCAGGCACTCTTCCCATTCCTCCTCTCCCAAAGAGGAAATATCCCCCTGCCATTTAAGCCTGGACCTGCAAGTCTTGACATCATGGGTTACCGTCAGGTGAAGATACAGGGAGGAGAGAGGCTTCTCCAGACCCGCCGAGACCAGCAGGCTCTCAATTGGGTCAGATTCTAGCACAGGCCGGGAAGGGCACTGGGCTCTGAGGGCATGTTGAAGCTGCCAGTATCTAAATAAGAATTTCCCCAATAGACGGTGGGTCTGTCGCAGCTCCTGGAACGTAGCTATCTTTCCTCCTGGCATTACCTGTCGGAGCTTCATGATCCCCCTCCTAGCCCAAGCCGCCGGGTCAGGGACCGTGAGCAGATGGGGTAGCGAGGGGTTAGCCCAGAGAGGAGTGTGAGGAGAGACACATCCCTGTTTCAGGATAGCCGCCCTGGAGGCTTTCCCTACCCGGATCACAGTCGCCATAGGCCCAGTCACCTTAGGGCTGGCCCTTTCCCCCCTATAAGGGAGGTTGGACAGCGCCGCATAGGATCCGAGATGGGCGGCCTCAAGGGTAACTGCTGGGTTTTGACGGGGCTGCGAGAACCACCATCTCACCGTGACCAAGACCGCCGCCCAATAGTATACAAAAAAATTGGGGAGAGCCAGACCACCCCTCGACAGCGGGAGATAAAGCACCGTCTTTGCCACCCGAGGGGGCCTCCCCGCCCATATAAAGGTTACCACCACGCTATCAAGTTTGCGAAAGAAGGATCTAAGAATGGGAGTCGGGGTCTGCCTAAAGTAATACAAAAATTTGGGTAAGTAGATCATTTTCAGAAGGTTACCCCTACCCACTGGTGAGAGGGGGAGATCCCTCCAGGTGGCGCATTTCTGCTCGAGCTGGGCGAGCAGCGGGTACACATTCCTAGCTAGATATCCCGACAAGTCTGCCCCGACCCGCACGCCCAGATAGGTAAACTCGTCCACCCACTCCAGTGGAGTGCCCGTGTCCTCCCGGGGGAGAGGTCGGCCCAGTGGAAACAAAACTGACTTATTCCAGTTTATGCGGATGCCCGAGTATCTGCCAAACCTGTCAAAGATCTCCAGAGCTGCTCGCAGGGAATCCCCGACATCTGCCAGATACAGTAGGGGGTCGTCGGCGTACATGGAGATCTTTTCTTCTACCACACCCACCTGTATACCCCTAACCGACCTATCCGCTCTGAGAAGGATGGCGAGAGGCTCCAGAGCTAGGGCGAACAGAGCCGGGGAGAGTGGGCAACCGTGTCGCGTGCCCCTCCCCAGCCGGAACGCCTCCGACAGGACCCCATTGGTCCGGACACGAGCCCTGGGCCGCTCATAGAGCATCCGAAGCCAGGCACAGATCCCAGGTCCAAATCCAAACCTGGTCAGGACCTCCCAAAGGAAGCCCCACTCGACCGAGTCGAAAGCCTTCTCGGCGTCGAGTGAGGCAACCACTCCCGATTCCCCAGACGATGCAATCGCAATATGCGTGTGCAGCCGCCGGATGTTTATGTCCGTTCCCCTTCCCGGCATGAACCCCGTTTGGTCTGAGTGCACTAAGGCCGTAATAACAGAGTTGATTCTTATGGCCAACACTTTAGAAAGGATCTTAGTGTCCACATTTAGGAGGGAAATGGGACGGTAGGAGGGTCATAGGGTGGGGTCCTTCCCAGGCTTGTGGATGACTACAATCACCACCTCATGCATGGAGTCCGGGAGATTACCGTCAAGTCTGGCTCTAGTTAATAGGGTCTGGAATCGCGGAGCTAGTTGTTCCGCATATAATTTATAGAATTCTACCGGGAGGCCATCTGGCCCCGGCGTTTTACCTGTCTGCATGGATTTCAGTGCTCTAATTATCTCCTCAGTCGATATAGGGGCGTCTAAGGCCTTAGTGTACGTGGGGGTGAGGGTCGGGATGTCAATCCCCTGGAGGTACGTCTCCAACTCCTCCAGGTCATGGGCGGCGCGGGAGCTATAGAGTTGCTGATAGTAGGAAACAAATTCCCGATTAATGTCCACTGGGAGGGTCAAAATTGAACCATCGGCCGCTCTAATCTGACTGATAGTTCCTCCCACCGACTGCTCCCTAGAGAGCCAGGCCAAAAGGCATCCAGTCCACTCCCCCTGCTCAAACAGCCTTTGGGTTTGATAGAGCAGTCTTTTCTGCGTCAGCTTCGTCCGCAGGAGGAGTACATCCCGCAACACCGACTGCAGTCTATCATAGTGGTGTGGTTCCGGGGATCGAACATAGAGCGCCTCCCGCCTGGCTGCCTCTGCCTCCAACTTCGTAAGCTCTGCCCTACGCTCTCTCCTGACCCCTGCTATGATAGATTGATATTGGCCTCTCGAGTATGCTTTAAAAGCATCCCATACAGAGGAGGCCGAGGCCGAGTCGGCATTAGACCTCCAGTACGTGTCCAGCGTATCCCTATACCTCGGCTCGACCCCCTCGTCCGTGACCCAATACCTGGACAGGCGCCATAACCTGTCCGAAGGGGCTAAGGATAGGTCCAGGTCAATGAGAAGTGGGGCATGGTCCGAGATACCTCGGGGAAGAATCAGGATGTCACGGACTCTGGGAAGAACAGGGGCACCCGCATAAATCAGATCAATCTGGGAGAACGTTCTATGCGAGGCAGAGTGACATGTATAAGCTCTGGTCTGGGGATGTCGCCATCTCCAGACGTCAACTAGGCCATAGGTCTCAGCCCATTCTGCCAGGCCCTGTCGGCTCACTCCCGTAGGAAGAAGCCGATCCAGGCCCGCATCAGGGACAAGGTTAAAATCGCCCAGCAACAAAATCCGGTCAGTGGAGAACTCCGCTATTTTGGCATTAACCTGGTTCAGTACCTGTAGGGAGGCCGGAGGTGGGAGATACAGGCCCGCAATCACCCAAGGTTGATTATGAAGCAAAGCATGCATCACTATATACCTACCCCCGGGTCAAGGGCCAGATCAAGGAGCTTGAACGGGAGGGACTTCACAACCAAAATACTAACCCCTCTTGAAAACGTAGAGTGGGTCGCATGATAGTGGTGACCCACCCAAGGTTTTTTTAAGGCTGAACGTTTTCTTGCCCACTAGGTGAGTCTCCTGGAACACGCAGATGTGCGGGTGGTAAGATTTAACAAACTGAAAAACCAGGGAGCGTTTGACAGGAGAATTTAAACCTCTCGTGTTCCAGGAGAGGACCCTAAGAGAAGGCATCAGTAGGGGCAAGAAATAATATGAGATGGGGGGGCGTGGCCGGACGCAGCACGGGGAGGACGTGCTTTAGCTGAGCTCCGCCGGCCTGATCCTCTATCTGCCGCCATCCGCCCTCATCGGGCCGATTCTCGGCCGGCGGCAGACTCAGTGTTGTTAGGAGATAGCGGTGGGAGGTGACGGAATCGGTTTGACTGCTGTCTGCACCCGCGGGGCCCGCGATCAGGCTTGCGGCCTACTCGGCACTCCGAGTCCCGGACGCCATCTTGCGGCCTGCGGAGGCGCCGGAGCCTCCGCCCTGGATTTTTGGACGGCGCGAACGGCGCGAACGCTACGGTGGTCGTTTCGCCGCGGTCAGCGTGGACCCCTTCGGCCTGAGGCCCGAGCGCCGAGGTACCAGCCTAACCCTGCTGAGAAGCAAGCTCAAAGGAAGTACACCCAGAGGCAGAGGTAGGCGGCCATCTTGGTACACCCTCCATAACACTGCAGGCACCCTATGCTCCCTGGCCCCCCCAGCAACCTTCTGCAACGTACAGCACCCAATACATGTCAGTGGCCCTGGAGGGCCCTGAGAGTGACTGACAAAACTGTGTGGGGATGTATGCGCGGACGCTAGGAGGATGACAGTGTAGTCCCTTAGTGTCGCGCCGTCGGAAAATACCACTTGACATATAAGGCATACCCAGACCTATTTCACTGCCACTACTGCCCTGGCCGTGCGCTACTGAGCAAGCGGCGGGTATGTATAATACGCCCCGGAATCGCCCCCGTAACAGATCACAACAGAAAACGTCTCCTGCCCGGGGGAAGGTGAAAGGGAAAGGCAAGATGGCACCCGAACCCCCAGAACCTGATGACACCACCCAACATTCGGACGATAGCCTGTCCCAATTCCCCTCGAATTAAACGAGCCCGGCGGACATCGGCTCCGACGCCCTGCTACAGAAATTCCGCACTATTGTGAGAGACGAGATCAACGCAGCTTCCCGTAAACTATCTGCAGAACTGGTGAGGGGCCTCAAGGAATTGGGACACCGCACAAATCAGCTGGAGGAGAGGATGGACCTTGCGACCACGGTGCTGGAGGGTCACGAGGAGGAGGTAGAAAAGTTGAACGCGGAACTCATTACTCTACAGGATAAACTTGAGGACTCTGAAAACAGGGCCCGCAGGGGCAACCTCCGAATCCGCGGCCTCCCGGAGACCATAATAGACCTCCAGGGAACGGCAACTGCGTTCTTTCAAGAGCTCGCACCTGATATCCCGACCGAACGCCTTAAATTCGATCGCATACACAGGTCCCTCGCTCCCAAGCCTACGGAAGGTCCGCCCAGAGATGTAATAATAAAATTTCATTTCTACAGAACCAAAGAGTGACTCCTTCAAGCCGCCAGGGAATTACCTGACATATCTTTTCAAGGCAACCCCCTTCAACTGTTTGCGGATCTTTCCCCGGTCACTATCGCTAAGAGGCGGAATATGAAGCCCTATCTGCAAATCTTACAAGCCAGGAACATTCGTTACCGGTGGGGATTCCCCTTTAAACTTTCTTTCTACCACATGGGTCGTCAGTTTCACGCTTCCTCCCTGCCAGACCTGCGACGGCAATTCCAGGAACTTCAGTTTGACCTTCCTCCCTCTCAGCCTGAGGCTGCTGTGGCCCGCCTGGGTCCTTCCAGAGCCCGATGCGATCCTCACAATCTTCTCAGAATGGATCTCAAGCCCTCCGTTCTCTCAAGGCTCAGAAATTCCAAGAGGCTTCCTCGGGCGGACATCGATAGAAGTCAGTAAGAATCCCGCATCTCTGTTTTGACTTGTTTGACTGCCCCCCCCCTTTTTTTTTTTTTTTCTTTTTTTCCCCCTTGCTTTCTTTTTTTTTTTTTTTTTCTACCCACTGCCGCCGCGCATCTTGCAGGCCGGTAGTGAGAAAGTTTGCCACAATTTGGGCGCCCAGACTAAAAGAAGGAGATATCTATATATCCTTTATTGTGACTCAAATGGGAGCCACGCTGAGCCCCCCTTTTACATCTAGGATGGACTAGGGCTACCCACAACTTTGGTCTACTAGTGCCTATCATTTCTATGAGCACTGTTTTCCCTCAGGGAAGGACTGTCTTCTTCCCCCCGGCTGCAACAGCCCAATCCCCTTTTTTTTATTTTTATTTTTATTTTTTCCCTTTTTTTTTTTTTTTTTAGATTTTTGTCCACCGCCCTTACCCAATATTTTATTTCTTTATTTATTTATTTTTTTGGGGTTTTTTTTGGCCCTCAAAGAAATGGGCGGTAGTGACCCATGACGCACGACCTTACAAAACAGGGCCCCCCATTGCTACCCAAAAACTGTTAGTCCAGGAGGTCTATTACCGTGACTACTATCCTGCTCTTGCGCTCTTACTCAAGGGGCCTATGCATGACTGTTTCATTTAGGAATGGGCGTGGCCTTCGGCCGCCCCAAGGTTTTTGTTTTTTGGCTTCACGGGTTCATATGTTTCTAATGTCTGACTTAGATGGTACTAGTTGCAGGTTGCCTGTGGTGGTTTGGGTTTTTTTTTTTTTTCTCTTCCCTCCCTCTTTGGAACAGGAGACTTACCGTCTAACCGCAGCAATTTTTCAGGCCTTAGCTTACAGGTTCTCTGTTCCTTATGTCAGACTTGCTTTTCTTTCTGTTTATTTTTACTGATGATTCGTTTTATTGTTTATGCAGTTATGCCACTGTTGTCAGGTTTTTTGACATTTGCAATAATTGTTAATGTTAAGTCAGGTGGTTTCCGACGGACCACCGCTCCCCCATGTGTTGGTTCTTGGCTCGGACTACTGCTCGAGCCAACTCCCAACCGCGTAGTGGGTTTTTTGTCCCACGACCGATAGCAATCTTGCTGTGTAATAATTATTGCTATCTAGCATTGCATGTCTCTACTTTCCATGCTATGATGATGCTCTCTATTCTTTCCCCAGCCCCCTCTTTACTTCTTTCCTTATTCCCTCTCTCCTTCGGCCGCGCGGGGTGCGCACTTCAGCTCCAGGTAAGCGATTTTCTGCTACTCTACCAATGACGATTAAGTGGTTGTCCCTAAATGTTCAGGGAATGAACTCCCCCCACAAGAGGGTTAAAGTTTTTAAGTTTCTTCGCAGACAACACATTGATATTGCTTGCTTACAGGAGACACATTTTTCTGAGACCTCTCATCCTAAGTACTTTGATGCTCAATTTCCTCAGGTTTTCTTGGCTAATGCCCCAACCAAACAACGCGGGGTTCTCGTGGCGTTCCGCAAGTCAGCTCCATTTAGATGCGCTAAACAGATAGCTGACCCTGACGGCAGATATTTACTGCTTCAAGGCACTATCCATGACACGGACGTGACCATACTGACGTACTATGCCCCCAATGTTAGCCCGGGACCCTTTCTGACCCATGTCTGCGCGCTGCTGGCCTCCCATGGCAAGGGCACCCTTCTACTGGCAGGAGACTCCAACCTAATTCTTAACCCTAAATTAGATAAACACCCGCCGGAGAAAAATGGTCCGTCGTCGAGCGCCAAATTATTCACCCGAGCCCAACAATCCCATGACCTAGTTGACTTATGGAGGGAATGCCATCCGCAGGGCAGAGACTACACCCATTTTTCCCATCCCCACCTAGTGCATTCACGGATTGACCACATGTTTATGCTTAGACGACACTTGCCACTGGTGGTAGCGGCCTCAGTCCTGGCCGTTCCGTGGTCTGACCACGACCCTGTCTTGATTGTCTGCCACTCTATCCTAGATAGACCCCGACTTTCTCCTTGGGTCATGAATGACTCGCTCCTTACTCATGTAGACACTACAGAGGAAATTATTAAGGCCTCTGAGGAGTACTTTCGGGAAAACCTGGGCTCAGTGACCTCGCCGGTGATCCTCTGGGAGGCTTATAAAACAGTTTTGCGTGGACGTATAATTGGCCTAGCCTCGGCCCGTAAGAAGACTAGGGAGAGCAAACAAAGGGAGCTGGAGACCCGATTGGCAGATATATCCGAGAGGTTTAAACAGTTTCCTACCCCGGGCAACCGCAAACTACTGGAACGAATCAGATCTGAGCTTGACCTGTGCCTAACTGAGGGGGCTGAGCGGGTACTCCGCTGGTCCCGTCAGCGGTGGTACCAGAAAGCAAATAAACCGACTCGCATGATGGCCAACAGGCTCCGAATATTTGCCCCCAAAATAACCCCAATCACACTGAGAGATCGCAACAATGTCCTTTCAGGGAACCCGAAGCATGTCCTAGAAGAGTTTGGGTTTCGTCTAGCGAAGCTGTACGCGGCATCAGAGGGAGCTTCCACTCAAAGAACTGCGGACTTTCTCGCGGGCCTTTCGCTCCCATCCTTGACCGGGGCCCATGTCGCCCTTATGGATAGGGACATCCAACCCTCGGAGGTTCTACAAGCTATAAAAGAACTTAAGGTGGGCAAACGACCCGGGCCGGACGGCTATACCGCGCTATATTACAGGAAACTGGCACCAGTTGTGACGCCCCATCTGGTGGCTATGTACAACTCGGTAAAGAGAGGCTGTCCTCTTACCCCGGATCTTCTGACGGCAAACGTAGTTATGATTCCGAAACCGGACCGAGATCACTCATCTTGGGCCAATTTCAGGCCTATCTCACTTATCAATATCGATATAAAGCTCCTGACAAAAATCTTGGCGACACGCCTAAACTCGTTTCTCCCTCGTTTGATAAAAAAAGATCAGGTCGGTTTTGTGCCCCAGAGACAGGCTGGTGACGCAATCCGCCGTATAGTACAACTTCAACACCTAGCTCACACTCGCTCTTTGGAATCTATGCTTCTCTCCCTCGACATGACTAAAGCCTTTGATACCTTGTCATGGCCTTATCTTATGTCTGTTCTGCGGCATTTTGGCTTCGGGTCCCCGTTTATGTCCTGGATGTCGGCGCTTTACGACTCCCCCAGAGCAAAAATAAAATATTACGGGTTTGAATCCCCCATTTTTGACATTCGAAGAGGGACCCGCCAGGGATGCCCGTTATCACCCCTTCTGTTTGTACTGGCGTTGGAACCCCTGGCGGAAGCGATGAGAATGCACCCTGATATAAAGGGCATTGAAATTGCCAGTTCTCCTCATAAGATCTCCTTGTTTGCCGACGACATTCTCCTCTCTGTCACTTCCCCTAGAACCTCTCTGCCCAATTTACACGCCCTACTACGGACGTTTGCATCACTCTCAGGACTTCAGATCAACCCGTCCAAATCGAAGGCATTGTCGACCAACCTGTCCTGGGAACTACTGAGGGACCTGCAATCGGCCTTTCCCTATCAATGGGTCTCCTCTCTACCTTATTTGGGAATTCGCATCACCTCCACATACCAGGCCCTATATCAGGCCAACTACCCACCCCTGTTCAAGCAGTTAACAGATATGCTGACATCGTGGTCATCTTTACCCCTCTCTTGGTTCGGGAGGATATCGGCCATCAGAATGGCATATCTCCCGAAGCTACTTTATTACTTCAGGGTCCTCCCAATCCCGGTTCCTTCGCATATCCTCAATATTCATCAGCGCAGGGTCCTACAATTCATCTGGGGGTCGTCTCGCCCTCGTATCAACAGACAAATCATGTTTGCTAAAAGAGCGAATGGAGGCCCTGCGGTCCCAAACCTACGAGACTACTATACAGCAGCCACCATAGCACCCCTCTCTCACCTCCACGAAACTTATCAGCTCCCATTGTGGGCGGCGATCGACCTACTCGAAGTGGACCCCATCCCCATTTCCTCCTTACCCTGGCTCCCGCCAAAACACCGCCCCATGATTACGGGGCCCTGCATGATCCACACTTTGAGAGTTTGGGATTCAGTGAAGTTTTCCGCAGGGTTGGCCTCTCCCCATCTCCCGCTGTTGCGACTCCTTCGTTGCCCTCTTTTCCCCCTGGGTCTTGATAATCCTGCGCAATTCAATTGGTGGACCCAAAATGGCTTCGTGGATGTTCACTCACTACTTGCACCCACTAGAATACTACCATTTGCAGCTTTGCGCTCGTCTCATGATGTACAATTGAGGGAATATTTTAGATATCTTCAGATTCATCACTTCCTCCAAAGCCTTACCAAATCCCAGGATACCCCTTACAGGTTGTCTCCGTTCGAAAGCATCTGCAGATCCAGGCCTCACTCTCCTTGTCTGATATCGTTAATATACTCGGCCTTGATCGCCAAGAGGAAACCCACGGTGCGATCCTATCACCTGCAGTGGGAGAAGGATCTGGGGAGGGAGTTGGATCCGGAGGATTGGCAGGCAATGACCCTGACCCTGTCAAAATGCTCATGCAACGTCATGATCCTAGAGAACGCCTATAAGGTCCTATACCGGTGGTATTACACCCCGACACATTTAGCCCGCTTCGTTCCCTCCTGCTCCTCTCTCTGTTTCAGGGGGTGCGACCAGGAGGGCACAATGGCCCATATTTGGTGGACGTGCCCGAAGGTGTGCAGACTATGGGTCAGGGTTTACGCGTTGCTTCGCAGCCTACTTCGGGTGAACCTAAAAAAGGATCCATTCGAGGCTCTTCTCAGTAAAGCAATACCAGACCTACTACGCCCAGAACGACAGTTGGCGCAGCATCTCTTTACCGCAACTAAGCTGACAATAGCGCGAGCATGGAGAACCCCGGCCCTTAGCTTTGAGGCAGTCAAAAAACGTCTGAATGATGTCATGGTCAATGAAAAACTGTCCTCTGTTCTCTCTGACACTCATACCAAATTTCTTAGAGTCTGGCAACCCTGGATAGAGTACCACCATTCTCCTAGATTTGATGTTACCTTGCTGTCGCTGTAGGGGCCCAGTGGTGCGCACCCCGTGAGCCCGTCCTCCTCCTCTTCATTCCCCCCCTCCCCTTTCTTACCTCTCTCTCTTCCCTCTGGACCCCTCTATTCCCCCTGCTCTTGTCTCTTCACCTTTCCCCTCTTTCATTCCCTCCCCCTTTTTTTTCCTTTTCTCTCTTTTCCTTTTCTCTTTTTTCCATCTTTCCACTTTATCAGATATGATTACTATAGGCTTCAGGCAAACTCCAGACCAGGCCTGTGCTACATCTATGTGAAACCTAGGGTTTTTTCTGATCCAGTGAATGTGAACACGATTAGAACAAAATCTGTTTGAATTATACTTAACTGAAACTACCTGTACCGAAATCCAACTGTAAGCCTATTGTATTGACTCATAACCTTGTTACTTCTCAATAAAATCTTTGTAAAAGAAATAATATGAGATGGGAAGGTGGGGCACCCGCCCCCCCATCCAGACACCCAGACCCGGAGGGGCATGCCAAGGGCCAAACTATACATGTTGCCAGATCAAGGAGACCCAGCAGCGATAATGTCAAGCATAACCAAATCACCAAACAAGAAAATAATAACAATAACAAAAACTGGGGGCCTGCAACGGCAGACCAGCATAACTACCTGAGGTTGAAGAAGAATCAGAGCAGACTTTTTCCAATTAATTTTAAGGCCCGGAAATGCACTAAAGGTATCAATTATTTGCATTGTGGCATTTAATGACTGTGGTGCATCCTGTAAGTACAAAATTAGGTCATCTGCGTATAAACCTATAACATCAGTTCTGTCTCCCAAGGAGATTCCTTTCACCAGAGACTGCTTAAATCTTAGCACCAATGCCTCTGCCACCGTAAAAAGGAGTGGCAACAGAGGACAGCCCTGGCGAGTGCCTCTATGAAGTGGGATGGGTGTAGATAGAAGTCCATTAACCAACGGTTGTGTGGTGGGATTGGTATATAAAATTGAGACCCATGTGAGAAAATTCTCACCAAATCCAAAAAATTGGAGGGCAGCTAGTAGGAAGAGCCACTTGACAGAGTTAAAGGCCTTAGCTGTGTCTAAGGAGGCCAATACACAGGAGTCAGGCAAATATTCTCAGAATTGGACAATTAGTTGGGTTCTTCGTATATTAATGGAGGTAGATTTCCCGGGCATGAAACCAGTTTGGTCCAAATGAATTATACTAAAGATGGCACAGTTAAGTTGTTTAGCTAAGATTTTTGTGAGTATTTTGTAATCTATATTTAGAAATGAGATTGGATGATATGAGGCACAGTCAAAAGGGTCTTTTTTGGGCTTCGGTATAAGTACCACTGTGGAGTCATACATGGAAGGTGGCAGTCTCTTCTCCTGAAATGCCTTAGAATATATCTGTGTGAGAACGGGTGCCAACACATCAATCTTGGCCAGCTGGGCCAGAGGCCTTTCCTGCCACCAGTGAGGCAACAGCCTTCCAGATGTCATCCTCAGTATTAGCGTCTAAAAGCAGTACTTGCTCTTGTGTCAGAAGAGGGAGTTGCAGTTCAGATAAGTACACATCTATATCTAGTACGAGTAAAGGTGGTAGAATACATATATACATAGATTGTGTGAAAACAATCAAGATGATGTTGTCCACCCCACCTCCATGCTGATGCCACCTGCTGATGGTGTCCAGTCCTCCTCCATGCCGATGCCACCTACTGATGGTGGTCAGTCCTCCTCCATGCTGATGCCATCTGCTGATGGTGTCCATTCCTCCTCCATGCTGCTGCCTAACGATGGGGTCCAGTCCTCCTCCATGCTGCCTAATGTCGATGGGGTCCATTCCTTCTCCATGCTGCTGCCTGCCAATGGGGTCCATTCCTCAACCATGCTGCGGCCTGCCATGGGTGACCTACCATATGCTGCCACCCGGCCAGACTATTCGGATTCCTGGTCATACCACAAGTTGGACTATGCAGATTCTTGCCCTCCCACCCAACCAGACTATGCTGATCCCATGGACTGCTGCTCAGCTGAACTATGCTGATACCTGTGCTGGCCTGATGTGCCTCATCCCACTGATCCGGTGCCTGCTTCCCAGCCTGGGAATGGAGTTCCTACGAATTTTCGGTCCATTTGAAACTTCTGGTGCGAACCGAACCGGGGGTGTTCGGCTCACCCCTAAAAGGCAGATATGCCCTGGCCTGAGGATACAGAAAGCCACCTGTAGAGGGTGGTGCACTAGCAGCCGCTGCTGCACTTGATGAGCATAATAATCACTCAAGCATGTGATAGAACAGGGAGTGAGGAGGCGAACTGCAGATTGCTCACTCACGTATTACCTGCCAGAAGTAAGCACAGTGATCATATGACTGACTCTCTTGTCCTCTGCACTAAACTCCTTGTGGCCATCTTGAGGAAGCCAATTGGACACAGCTCTCCTCTGATTTTGTCAGCTATCTAGAATCCAGAGAGGCAATAACAAACCCTCGCTTTGTCATTTTGGAGCACCATCAGTGAGGAGAGTTCTGAGGTAGAAACAGACATCTGCTGGCTATGGAAGTCATATACTTCGCCTTAGGGACATGTTCTAGGGGAAGGAGCTGAGTTAAGGATAGACCTGGATACTCCTGCAGACAAGGGTGGCACTAGGGGATATTTGGGTATGCTGTAGCACCCCAAACACTCGTTCAGCACCCTATCTATGCACCTGCCTGGACCACTCACATTGCATCAATCCACTTTGGATTGATGCAAACTTACAAAGCATTTTGAACTAGCAGAGACTTGCTGCTCAGTGATACAGTGGCTCCCTTCCATGGGTCCAGAAACATTTCTTATAGTTCTGACTGCCCAGGCAGTCCACAGCCAGTGCTACCACACTGGTAAACTGGCCTGCAGTTAAGAGCATCAAGAGTAAGAGTAGCTTACAGTGTTATTTTAATAAATAACAGAGATAAGTCAGCTGCTGGTCACCTACCAGCAGACAAAGACTGTATCTAGAGAATGAGAAACCAAGTGCAATGACCACCAGTATTCAGCAGCACTAACCGTATGCAGAAACACAAACCACTATTGTACAGCAGCACTGACCACTAGTATGCAGAGGAACAAACCACTAGCTTGAGGAGGCACCAACCAACCATATGCAGAGGGAACTGGCCACCAGTATGCAGGGGTACCGACCTCCAGTATACAGGGGCCCTGCCCCCTGGTATAAAGGGGTGCTGACCACCAGTATACAGGGGCACACTGACACTGGAAGCCACAGTCCATGAAGAAACATGTTTTTTGGCCACACCCACACACAGCTCACTGCATTAGGACCCCTCTTTATACTTACAGCATCAGAATTGTCTGAAGCAGCCTCTGCCTGGAAATGTGTGTTGGTTTGAAAAAATCTTTTTTTTTTTGTTGTCTAAACTAGGGCAAGGTATGATTTGAGACTATATCTGTGCCCATCACCAAATGATATCCCCAATGAGAAAAACAAGAATCTAGCTGGTGGCAGGGATTTTTTTGGGCACCAAAACAACCTGTTATTAACCACCTCAATGCCGGGCAAATTTACCCCCTTCCTGCCCAGACCGATTTTCACCGCTGTGGTCATGCAACACTGTACCCTAACTAAATTTTTATAATTTTGTTCACACTACTAGAGCTTTATTTTGGTGGTATTTAATCCCCACTGGGTTGTTTTTTGTTCTTTTTTGAGAAATAGGAAAGTTAGAGTCCATAAACTATGGTATATACAGTAGCTGAAAACTGATCAATTCTGATGTACTGACAGCCTCAAAATAAGGCACAAAAATGTCAGGACAGTACAAATATCGCCCCAATTATCCCTTTTTTTAAATTAGACAGTCCAAGGTATTTAGTAAGAGGCATAGAAAGTTGTTTGAAGCTTCATTTTGTCATATTTTCGGGAAAAATTAAGAAATAACAAAAACAAAGCTGACCTTAGCTTCTTGAGTGTGCATATAAATTCATGTGACACTTATCTCTAATCCATTGTTGTTATCTCACATACACATTGCCAGATAGCTAGGTTTGTGCTACTGTATGTGTGTAATGGTCACCTTCCAGTATATTAGTAGGTGAATGTGTTCGTTCCAATAGAGTTTATATTCTGCTCCTGGCATTTTAGTAACCCTGTCCCCTCTGGTCTGGCATTCTGTAACTAGTTTTGTTTAGATCAGGGCTCAATAATCAGCTGACTTGAATCTGCAGTAATGTTTCATGGCCTGTCTGCTTACCTCTCTGGTCTGTGTATCAGTTTTAGGGACAGTGTATCAGCTTTGCGACCCTGTGTAGCTGCTTCTCAGACCCAGCGACCCTCAGCAGTCAGCCGTTGGGTCCACAACCTCCGCAGTGCGCTCTTAGCCACTTGGTCCTGCAGGTGACCTGACACCAGCATAGGCTAGAGTCAAGCATCCAACGGCCGCTTCTGTCAGAGGTTTGGTTGCAGGAAAGGTTAGAAACGACTAGGGACACAGAGTAGATAGGCTGACTCGGAGTTCCGGTGCCACATGTCAGTTTCTGTTGGTGGGAATCTGCACTCCAGGCTGATTCCAGGCCGTCACCGCTTGTCCTCAGATTTTACCTGTACATTTTTTACAGATAAGGTTGTAGCACACCCCATCCACACAGGTGGATGCCACTATGTGATTATCCTTGGGGCCCCCTGCAATTGAACCTTCTTGCAACATTGATCTGGAGGTAATAATAGCCATACACAAATACACCAGTACTCTCCCAGGGCACTTTGCCGATGATAACTATTTGTACATTGAATGTATTTACTATTATTATTATTTTCCTGTAAAAAACCTTGCATTATTTCCATGCTTGTGTGCATCTGAATACTTATGGCTAATGCTGATTACAGTAGTATGCATGTATTTAATGGCTAGTAGGAAATAGAGGACTAAATTCCATTCACATAAAGTGCAAGTGTTTGAAAACAATGGCTTATCCATAGGTCAACTCTGTTCATAAAAGGCATATGTTGTGAAAATTATTTTGGCAATCATTGGAAAGTACACTCATACATCGTATTGTCATATATGATTACTGCAAGAATAGCTAAACAGGCCGAGTCTTAATTCAATTTCTCTATCCCCCTAGACTCACTGGCAATCTGTTAAAATGTCCTGTCTTTTCTTTACCTTTTAGTAATTGTTTAAGCTAAAACTATTTATCACTGTGTTTTGTTTCCTAATATGTTTGAAGTGGACATCCCTCATATCATTATACATGCATGATATACAACCTTATAAAAAGTGTCTAAGAGATTTGTTTGGGACTCTCCAAAGTAATCTATATGCAAAATTCATCTTTTTTTCCCCCCTTCCTTACATAATGAGTCACAGATACATTCAACTGTGCACTATTTTATCTTCTTTTCAGTGAGATTTATCCAGCAGAGACTGATTGTTCTTTGCTTGAAATATGTATGTCTGTTCAGCCAGATAATTTTTCTTTGCTTTGTTTGCATGAGTAATTTAATGTGTCTCTTGGTATTTGTGCGAACTGGAAAAGTTTGCTTTCCGTATACAATTTTGGTTCGCTGAAGGCCGTTGAAGCATATTTGAAGATTTAATAAAATAATGAAAGCATCTCTGAGTAAGATGGATTAAAGTGTATTCATCCTTACAAGATGACATGCAGATGTAGAAATACTGTTGTACCTCAGCACAAAAGTAGGTCTTGCAAATGGCTGTACACTTGTACAAGAATGGCTTTTAAAACCATATCAACAGCTTAAAAAGTTTTCTTTTACTTCCATGTTTTTACTTATTTGAGTCATTAGAATTTCATAATGTTGTAAGAAATTAATTCCAGCATTTTATGTAAGTCAGCTCATTAGGCTCATTTAAATGCATTCGGTACAAAAGTTTAGCATTGTGTTTTTTTGCAAGCATTCGGCTCTGTTTTTGCCACCCTTGTGAAAAATATTACTACCTCTTGGGTAAACTATCCATACTAGTGTAAATGATAAGCAATAACATGGATAGTACATAGCATAATAGCCTGAATATTCTAGCCATATTCATATCATTTTCCAAAGTCAGTATTTGCATAACACCACTAAAAGTTGCAACAGTAGATCAGGGAACACTGGAAATCCTTTTTGGAACTAGAGGGTCCCTGCAATGTATATGAGCGTACCCCTTGCTTTGTATGACCCTCCAATAGGTTTATGGTATAGGTTAGGAGTAGGGTTGTATATGCAGGTTCAAGGACAGCAAGTAAAACCTAATAGTGATTTATTGTGGCCTGTACATTTTTTACAGATAAGGTTGTAGCACACCCCATAAGGACTGCAGATGAACTTGGATCCCCCACTCCTACACAGCCAGGCACACCAAATGTTCACAAGCACCCCAGAGTTAGAGAGCAGTCTGTGACTTTGTTTTTTTTTAATGTTATATTAGAGGGTTAATAACTTGGATAGGGATGGGAGATTATGGGTTGCCCACTTCTGCAAACTTAAGGGACAAATTCCTATATATACAGTCTATATACGGTCTCCTTCACTTGCCTTCTATACACGCTTGCTCCAGCTGAAATACTGTGGAATAATCTGACAGGCTCTCAGTCAGATTATAGAAATAGCCCTTTACAGGCAGGAACTCTTAACCCCTTGTGGTGTACTGAAACAGCCTGTACTTCTCTGTGGCCACTGATCCAGCACAACCTATTCAGGTACTGCCAACCCACCTGGCTGCAGATCCCTTTTCTCTAGCCCTCCAGGCTAACTCTCCACACCAGTCCACCTGACTGACTGACTCTTCCCTAGCCCAACTGGCTGCCTCTCAGGAGATCTCTCAGGGAAGGATGAAGACTTAAGCGCACTGCTGTCTTCAGGGAGACTGGCTACATGTGGCAGTCCCCCACCATTTTAGACCCCAGAAGTGCTGATCTTCTCACTCTCCTGTGTCTCCAGGAAGGGATTCCTCCAGTGTTTTATGGCAGGATGCTTCCGGCACCTGAGCCCTGGACCAAGGCAAGACTACTGGGATTGGCCGAGGCCTGCTAAATATTCAATGCAGCTCCTCTTAACCTGGACCCACAAATTCTAGAAGATTCTCCAACTTTCTACACCAGGGGAAGGCACTAGAGTTGCTGCCAGGCTGATTCATCCAGCCCTGGACTTCACTGACCCATATTCCATGGCTCAGCCTTGGCGCTAAACCAAACTAAAATTGACCTACTCTAAACTCTAACACATCATACAAATACTTCTAGTCCTTGAGTTCTTGAAGTGAAGGTATCCAGAATCTTCAGCTAGCTATGAAGGGGCCCAAAGATGTTGCTGTGCAATGTCGACTAACCAAGGAGAATAGCATAATAGCATAAGCAAAGTGCTTCCCAGCAGAAGGCCTAATGTAAATAGGTAGGGTAAAGGTGTCTACATACAGGGTCCTTGAAATTAATACTTGGGGTGGGCTTCTGCCCATTCTCCATTCCTGAGATAGGGTGTCCCAGAACAGGCAACCAGTTAAGGATGCCTGGCTGTCCATCTGATGACTCAGAGACTCAGGGGCCATAGGTGAGAGAGGCCCCAGATAGCCGATGACTATGGATCTGCCTCCAGGAATAAGGCCCGCTCTCGGAAAACCCTCCAAGCCATCCGGGTTGTGGCACCCGCTCTCACCAACCAGGAGAGCCTAGCCTCTTGATCCTGTTGCTGCAGGCCTTGTGTCCCAAGACAGCGAGCCACTCCCCAGACCGTTCTATTTATCTGTTCATCCAGAATTCCTCCTACTACATTTTACAGAATTATTACTAGTCCCACGATCACCTACTTTCACTGGTGGTCTCTCTCTCTCTGCAGTCAATAAATTATGCCATAATCCTCATGCTGGACACTAAAAGGAACAAAGCTAATGAAATCTTTGTCAAGGAATGTCCCATGATGGCAAAAGCGATCTAACCAGTACTTGGCTACATCTTCTTTTTTTTTTTTTTTTTAAATAGACCCAATCAAGTCTCTATATAAATCAAATGGCCAATTGTAATTTCCTGCATGAAAAGAGTTAGTATAATCACCTACCCAGCAGCAGGTGTCCCTACCACTTTAAGCGGCACCTGACACTCTCAGAAATGTTAAATTTGACCTCTAGGCAGACACAAATCAGTTCAGTTTAATCAATAAATGTATGTTGTATGTATGCAAGCAATGTAAAGCGTAAATCCACTTTAGTAGGAAAAAAAAATAGCAAAAAAAATAATTATATAGTGTATACAAATTCGATACAAGTCCTATTGTAATTGAATGTTATTAAAAATGACCTTTCCTTTTCAATTTGCAGCTCTGTAATTTTTGCAATATGGCTATCTGGAAGAGTTCTGTACACAGACTTCCCCCAGAAACATAATTTCCTGGTTGTATGATTGGTTCATTGCCTTTCCCAGAAGTCTACACAGAGATACAAGTCCCAATAGAAAATCATGTCTAAAGGGATGCGGACCCTGCAATTTTTCTCATTAATGTTTTTCTGGTGCAGCAGCTGGTTGATAATTATGAAACCACTATCATGCAGATTCGCTCACCACATGGATACAGACAAGCACGCAGTGATTTCTTCAGAATAACAAAAGGCGGGATTCTGCAATGAAGTTTGTAAAAAAAAAAAAAAAAAAAAAAAAAACTCTTGCTTTGTATATAGATCACCCAGAGGGGAATGTTTGTTCTCAATAATAGCAGAGTCACTCTTTAAGTACTTGAATTTGACCTGGTATCAGCCTCTTGCAGTCCCTGTACAGCAGGGCTAGAGTGGAAGAGGAAGCAGCAACACAATTAACCAATGAGCGCAGTTAATGACAAGGAGCATGCTGGTAGGAATAGAAAGCAGAATAACATTATGACAGGCTTATCGCTGTAATGATGCTATTTTTCCTGTCCAGTCTCAGGCTGCGGTAGATCCAAGAAGACTTGGACTCAGAGATGGGTTGAATAATGTTGACCTTTGGACTAAGGATATCTAGTGTCAGAAAAAGCTACTATCTGGATTAAAATTGAATAATTTCTTTAAATGGTCTAACCATTTTATCCTGTTATTATTGGCCGAACTTCTAATTTAAGGATGAATTCACACTTGCGACTTTGACTGTGGGGGTTCTCATGATTAGCTGTGAGCAGCAGCCCAATTGAAAACAATGGGAGGCAACTGGCTCTCACAGCTAATCAGGCCCACTTGCATGCAATCGCTCGTGCTGCAATCACATGTGATCAGGTGATCGGCCCTGTACTCTTGATCACTCGCATTGATCGCAGTATGAGCAGATATATGCAAGTGGGTGCGATTTAGCTGTGAGAGCTAGCAGCCTCTCATTGTTTTCAATGGGGCTGATGTTCACAGCTAATTGCGGGAAACCCTTCTGGTGTTCTCTCATATGACTGCACCAAAATGTCTGGTAGAGGCTGTTACAAAGGGGATGTGTGAGCAAAGGCCACTTTAGAGGTAAGGGCAGCATCTCTTCTCTTATAAGAAACCGTCTTTTTTATTAAAGACCTGACCGGGTCTTCTCTTTTAACCCAAACGTAATTTTCCCCTTTCCCTTAGCTGAGCTTAGAGAACTGGATGAAGTTTAACCACTTGCTTACTGGGCACTTAAACCCCCCTCAGTCCCAGACCAATTTTCAGCTTTCAGCGCTGATGCACTTTGAGTGACAATTGCGCGGGCATACAACACTGTACCCAAATGAAATTTTTATCATTTTTTTCCCACAAATAGAGCTTTCTTTTGGTGGTATTTAGTTACAGCTCGGAGTTTTATTTTTTGCTAAACAAACAAAAAAAGATGCAAAAAAAAAAAAAAAAAAAATCATGTTTTAATAGTTTGTTATAAAATTTTGCAAACGGGTCATTTTTCTCCTTCATTGAAGTGCGCTGATTAGGCGGCACTGATAGGCTGCATTGGTGGGCACTGATGGGCTGCATTGGTGGGCACTGATGGGCTGCATTGGTGGGCACTGATGGGCTGCACTGGTGGGCACTGATAGGCATAGTTAAGGCGGCACTAATAGGCACAGATAAGGCGGCACCGATGGGCACAGATAAGGCGGCACTGATGGGCAAAGATGGGCACAGATAAGATGGCACGGATGGGTGGCACGGATAAGTGGCACGGATGGGTGGCACGGATGGGCACTGATAGGTACCACAGATAGATGGGACTGATGGGCACTGATAGGTGGCACTGATAGGTGGCTCTGATAGGTGGCACTGCTGGGCACTGATGGGCGGCACTGCTGGGCACTGATGGGCGGCACTGCTGGGCACTGATGGGCGGCACTGGGGTGCAGCACCTTTGAGGCAGATTGGGTGGCACTGTGGGTGGCACTGTGGGGTGGCACTGTGGGGTGGCACTGTGGGTGGCACTGTGGGTGGCACTGTGGGTGGCACTGTGGGTGGCACTGTGGGCACTGACAGGGGGCACTGACGGGGGGCACTTACTTTTTCTTTTATTTTACTTCAGGATGGCACTGCGGTGGGCAGGTGGGCACTGGCAGGGGGCAGGTGGTCAGCTGTATTGATGGCCGTGATCGGGACTGATGTCCCGATCACGGCCGCCGGTGATCGGCTTTTTTTTTCTCTCCTCGCGCTGTCAGCGCGAGGAGGAATAATAGCCGATTACCGGCTCCGTTCTATCACATGATCAGCTGTCATTGGCTGACAGCTGATCACGTGATAAGGGGTCGGGATCGACCCCTTACACGGATCGGTGATCAGGCGAGTCTCACGGACTCGCCGATCACAGAGCGCGCCGCGCGCGCCCCTCAGGGGGCGCGCAGGCCGCTCGTAACCAGGACGACGTCAATAGACGTAGTCCTGGAAATGTAGGTCCGCGCTAATGCCGTCATTTGGCAATAGCGCGGATCTGAAGTGGTTAAAGGTTAAATTTAGGGGCACATTTAAGTTAAAGGTTATGTTTTCAGGTGTGATCATTGGTGTTTTTTTTTGTTCGGTGTAATATATTTATTTAAGAGTGAGAAGTTTTGTTTCAAAACTGTCACACCCAGCACTACCAGAACTACTATGCCAATATTATTTAGTCAGAGAAACGTGTCGCCACCCACAACAGTTACAAGCTGCTTAAAAATGTACTTTGCTGGCAGCAGACAAACCACAGAGAGCAGAACACAATCCAAAATCAATTTTATTAAGCACACCGGGATTGATAGACCGAGAATTGTGATAGATCAGCAGTCAGGCATCAGGCAATACTTGCCATATCCTTCCCTATTTAATACCAACATCTAGAACGCAGTGACAGCTGTTGAATATGTTGCCCCTTCTTTTTTTTCACTCTGTGGAACAGTCTTACTGTATTTCTATAAGACATGTTGGTTTATATGAAAAAGATATTAATACCTGTAGACATTGTAGTCCATGGGAAACAGATGAAGAAAGAACTTTTTTTGGTACACTTATTTTTTAAATTCAGTCTTTGTTTAGTTTTCATACCTTCTTTTTTAATAGCGTGCAGTGACCACTGACAAGACAACTAGAGAAGCAAAGAAAATTGGATGGAGACTGACTGATACTGCCACCATTGCTTTAAATCTATAAGGGTTGGAGACCGCGCTGGACTGGCTCACTCGTTTGAGGGTCTATAAGTGGATGAGGATGGTAGCGGGTTGGAGGTGTTCGCTCCCAATGAATCCGGACCAACTTGACAGAAGGGTGGTGGTGAGCCCTTTTGAGGGGCTTGGGCTGCTACCTCTGGGTATGGCCTTGAGGTTATTTCCACAAATACTTGTGAGGGTAGTTAAAAGTAGCACCAGTATACAATTAGAAGCAAAATGAAGGTTAATATGTAGTCATTTTATTGAAAGTAGCTAAACATGATAAATCCAACGCATTTCGGGGAAACAAAGACTTTCCCTTCTTCTGGGGCTGCTTCTGTATGCTAGTGGTGGGTGAAAATGTATCCCAAACTGGTATGTCTGTGACACCAATGACTGGAATGTTGCAGCCTATTCCAGCGGTGGCAACATGTACACCTTCATTTTGCTTCTAATTGGATACTGGGTGGTTCTTTTACCTACCCTCACAACCATTGTTTGAAAGAAAGATTAGGACTACTTTACACTGCAATCCCAGTGTGCAGTTCTGCATGTGCATTTGGAATGCATTTAAAGTATGTTAGTGGTGCGGTTTCTGTGCTTTTTGTTGCATTGCATTCTTCAGGCATTATTTTTCTGAGTTACATAGTTACATAGTTAGTCAGGTTGAAAAAAGACACAAGTCCATCCAGTTCAACCACAAAAAAAAAAAATATATATATATATATAATAAATATCATACCAGCCCATATACCCAATTCTATACCCACAGTTGATCCAGAGGAAGGCAAAAAACCCCAGCAGAGCATGATCCAATTTGCTAAAGCAGGGGAAAAAATTCCTTCCTGATCCCCCGAGAGGCAATCGGATTTTCCCCGGATCAACCTTACCTATAAATGTTAGTACCCAGTTATATTATGTACACTTAGGAAATAATCCAGGCCTTTCTTAAAGCAATCCACTGAGCTGGCCATAACCACCTCTGGAGGGAGTCTATTCCACATTTTCACAGCTCTCACTGTGAAGAAACCTTTCCATATTTGGAGATGAAATTTATTTTCCTCTAGATGTAAAGAGCGCCCCCTTGTCCTCTTTGTTGACTGTAAAGTGAATAACTCAACACCAAGTTCCCTATATGGACCCCTTATATATTTGTACATGTTGATCATATCCCCCCTTAATCTCCTCTTATCAAGAGTGAATACATTCAGTTCCTCTAATCTCTCCTCATTGCTGAGTTCCTCCATGCCTCTTATCAGTTTGGTTGCCCTTCTCTGCACTTTCTCCAGTTCACCGATATCCTTTTTGAGAACTGGTGCCCAAAACTCAACTGCATATTCCAGATGAGGTCTTACTAATGATTTGTACAGGGGCAAAATTATATCTCTCTCTCTGGAGTACATACCTCTCTTAATACAGGAAAGGACTTTGCTCGCTTTGGAAACCGCAGCTTGGCATTGCATGCTATTATTGAGCTTATGATCTACCAAAAAGTTGCATTCACATGCATTTGCATACAATACACATGAACGTCCTGGAAACAAATGAAGCGTGCCATATTTTTTTTTTTTTTACTTTCAAAGATTTTTATTGAATTAACAGAGAATGTAAAACATAACAGATACCTTGTTACATGTGTTGGAGAGATGTTACATAGCCGAATGTCAAATAAAAGGTTACTTAGAGGACAGCAGAATACTAAGATCCTAATACTCTGGACTAACTCCTCTAGTTCCACCCACATACCTCATGTACAGAATCGCTATGTCAATAACCTACTGGGCCTCACCTGCACCCCAACTGGGAACACACTGTGCAGGGTGAGATCCTCTCAGTGACCTGGCCCCCTCCATCCGGATGGAGGTCATCAAATACGGTGTGGTAGGCGAATCTACCGGGAGTACACTCTACTCTCCAAGTCCTCAGCCCTCCTAGGAAGACAGATTACACATAGAGGATGCCATATTTTTTTTTAAGCACATGAAATTATTGCAATGGTGTAAACTAGGCTCATGGAGATACATTTTTCTTCCATATGCATTCCTACCGAGTATAAAAATGCATTCAACTACATCTGGTGTAAATGAGCCGTAAAGACAAGTTTGAAGTGACTGTAGCTGTATTAGTGCACTTGCAACAAAAGCAACATAGTGCTGTCTGTATCTGTAATACTTTTTTTTTTATTTGTAATTGCATTTACATTTTCAGGACAAGGTTTCAGGGTGTTCCCTTCTTACCAACTTCAACATTGTGTTTTTGGCAGGGGGGACTGTGCTGTGCAGAGGGTTAGGGTTCCAACAGGCCAGAACTAGCCCCCCTTCCTCATTCTACATGATACTGCTTTTTCAGCTGGGTGTACAGCTGCAGGTTGCATTTACCAGTTTTAACATCCAAGTATAAAGTGTAGCCAAAACATGTTCCCTAAGAGTGTCAGTACTCAAATCGCACTGTGAATTGCATGATAATGCGTAGTGCATCCACGTGCGATTCCTGATGTAAACCGGCCATGACAGAGATCCTTGACTTCTCCACTCCAGTTTATAAAAATGTGTTAACACTTTTTGCACAAGATTTTGCTCACTTCTAGCCTGACCACATACAGAGCGAGGACAAAAACCCAACGGGTACAGAAATGTCAACGACTCTGTGCCAAACAAAATATGTTGGATATGTATGGAGTTCCGCTTTAAAAATCCAATATGTAATATTACTTGTGTGTAAAAATATCTTGGTCACCTCTGCATTGCCATTGGTTGTGGTGTGAGGTCCCTGACATTTTTTTCCGGTATGTTGGGTTGCTTGGTTTCACCTCTAAGCTGAGCTGTATAGTAGGAGAGTGTAATTGACATACATTTCTGCGTGGTATGCTCAATATAGAGGAAAGAAGCCATGTTTTTTTTTTTCTCTTCTCGTGGCAGGCTCCCTATAACAGGCAATCAGGCAATTAACTCAGATGAAAATGGCAGATGAGCCACCACAGCTGATAAAAAGGTGAGCTACACTCATTTTGAAATGGCATGCACTATTGCAGCAAACCTGCCTTTATAGCTCATGTAGTACAGGGATAGTAGCAGTTACACCAATATTTGGATTGGTTATTGTTGAGGCTTGTGTGGTTTATGTTTTACTAGGGATATGGCCTTCAAAGTTACCAGTAATTTGGATCTTTCTAATAAACAACTTAAAAAGACAAAAAAAAAGCCTAATTGTTGCATTGTAAAAGTGGGGTATAGAAGAAGTTAAAAAGTACCATGCTCCACTAAACAAAGTAATTATGGTGCAAAGATTAGTGAAATACCAAAGACGCAATTTCACATTAAAACATAAAATAAAAGTAAGATAATGTCCACTTGTAACTCAAAGTCCAAATGATCCCATTCTTCACCGAAAAATCGAATGAATCAGTGCATCCTCCCCCAGTGTAATGAATTGTCACCAAAATTAAGGGTTACCAGAGTTCCATTACCTCCTAAATTAATAGAAAGGTCATCATTAATAGAAGCTCCCTGGCACGCTCTAATGCCGCGTACACACGTAGCCGACTACCCGACGGACTTAGTCTGGCGGACTTCCCGCCGGACTGTCCGTCCGACTTTCCAAACGAGCTACTTGCCCACACACGGCACTTTTTCAGCGGACTAATACGGCGTACTAAGTCCGCCGTACTATCCGCCCTACTTTTGAAATGAACTGACTCGCCCACACACGCGGAGGAAAGTCCGCTCATTTCGAGCGGGTCTCCAGTTAGGCGGGGCCCGCGAAGGAGACGTCGCTGGCCCCGCCACCTGGTATGGACTTAAAGGGGAACCCCAACGCTGAAAAAATCGGCGTGGGGGTCCCCCCAGGTCCATATCGGACCCTTGTCCGAGCACGCTACCCGGCCGGCCAGGAAAGGGGTGGACGAGCGAGCGCCCCCCCTCCTGAGCCGTACCAGGCCGCGTGCCCTCAACATGGGGGGGTGCCTTGGGGACCTGGGGGACCCCCATGCCGTTTTTTGCGGCGTTGGGGTTCCCCTTTAAGTCCATACCAGGTGGCGGGGCCAGCAATGTCTCCTTCGCGGGCCCCGCCTACCTGGAGACCCACTCAAAATGAGCGGACTGTTCATTTCAAAAGTACGGAGGACTGGCATACGCACGGCCGGATTGTCCGCCGAAATGCAAGTCTGGCGGGAAGATTGGAGTGCAAAACTACTTTCTAAGTCCGCCGTACTTTCGGGTCAAAAAAGTCTGCCGGAGGCTACACACGGGGGGATTGTCCGGCGGACTTGAGTTTGCCGGACTTTGCCACCCGATTGTTTGATCGTGTGTATGCGGCATAAGACACACAACTTGATAGTAGATTGGATGCAAACTGCCAAAAGATATATTCGATTATTCCCACACTAAGGGTAAAAGGGGCTGCTTGACAGGACTTTCTCTGGCGTCCAACTCTCTTGCACTTTCTGTAATGATGCATGCCCCACATCTGTCAGGCAGCTGGATCCTTTAAAAACCTTCTGTGCAAGGATGTTGGGTCCTCTTCCTTCTGCTGAGCTTCTGGCCCAGTCAGAGGTTGTTCTGTCCCCGTTCCCTGGGCCATCATCTGCACACAGATCCCCTCACCTGACTTGTGCTATTAGCGCTACCACGCAATCTACGTAATTGCTGCAAACTGTTGTTGTTGAACTACTATCAAGTTGTTTGTCCTACAGTGCACCAGGGAGCTTCTATTCATGCGCACTATGACATTTTTATTAATTTAAGAGGTCATGGAACTCTAGTATGCCTTCGTACAATCATTTCGGCGACGGTTCATTACACTGGTGGAGGATTCACTGATTCATTTGATTTTTCAGTGAAAAATGGGATTATTAAATAGACTTTAATAATAAGTGGACATTTTCTTATTTTTTTATGTTTTGTATTTTTTTTTTTTAATGTTAAATAGCTTCTTTGGTATTTCACTAATCTTTGTACCATAATTAATTTGTTTAGAGCAGCACAGTATTTTTATTTTTTTGTGATTTAATGGATATCACTAAGTGTGCCTGCAGATGTTTTTCACAATTGTATTGGTTTGGTTTATTAGACCACTTGCACTTGTGTAGTCTACTATTTCTATTTTTATTTTATTTTTTGTTATTGAAGAAGGCTTCATAGAGGTCAAGAGCACAGCCTATACCTGAAAGTGTTGTATCAGCTGGTTCAGGTCAGGAGCGAGTGATAGAATGGTGACAGCAGGCCTGTCTTTGGAGTGACTGGGAAAATTACACGGGCACACTTACAAAGGCATTGCAAACTTTATGTAATCTTTAGGTAAGCGATGGGACTCATCTATGGATCAGATCTGGAGTCACTGACAAAAATAGTATAATTCTGATCTAGACCTATTGGCAGGAGAAGGGACTGGAACCTGTATGTAAGTTAGAACTAGTGGTAAAAAATTAGGCTATGCTGCTTCATCCCGGCAATACTGTTGTTTTAGATGTCTGGGGAGGGAACTGGCCAAGAAACCTAGGCCTTTGGGTGGTCTTTCCTTCAAGTGCCTTTATTTTAGCATCTGCAGGACCTACAAAGCAAATGGAAGAGAGAATGTGTGTCATGTATACCTGTACCTTGCATTTGGGTCCAGTATAGACTTCAACGGCAATATTACATATAAAACATGCATCAAACTTGCCCATCATGTGAAATTCAGAAATCTTTAGAGAAACAATTTGTGTTTGCTTAAAGTATATATAAAGATCAATTTTTATTTATTTTTTATAGGTAAGTTTAGATACGAGTTTGGAAGAGCTAGAACCCGTCATTATTTTATTGCTTTCTTTGTCTTCACTGGATAGATTCACCTTCTCTATTTGCCCTAGTCACCATTGTCACCAGAACAGGAAATGAAAGGCATTACAGAATTATATAGCTGTCTCTAGAACAAAACGTTAAGGGAAATCTTTAAGTGAAGACACCTATTCTGGTAAAAACACTCATGCCGCGTACACACGAGCGGATTGTATGGCGTACTTAGTCCGTCGAAACACATTTCAGCGGACAATACGCTCGTGTGTGGGCTTCAGCGGACTTTTTCAGCGTGCAGTCCGGCGTACTAAGAATTTCAGATTTTTCGAAATTCTGTCCGTCGTACTTTGGTTTCAGCGGACAATACGGTCGTCAGTATGCTAGTTCAACGGACTAAGAATGGCGCATGCCCAGAAAGGATTTACACGGCGGAAGGGTGCTTTGCTGTGTCTTGGACTTCCTATTTCTAGTCCCGTCGTACGTGCTGTACGTCATCTCGCAAGCTTTCGACGGACTGTTTGTGTATCCGTGTGTGGTCAAGTCCGTTCAGTGGAAAGTACGACGGACTGTCCGTCGGATTGTATGACGGACTAATTACGCCATACAATCCGCTCATGTGTACGCGGCATTAGACTTAATTTCACCTCTTTGGGGAGATTTTCACTTACTTTCAGTTGTGCTTTAGGTCGATCTTCACAGCTAGGACACAGACTGCAAAAAGGAAGGGGTTTTAATACATGTCCCTACTCTATCCAAAACTAAAATAAAGTTTTGGTTTCAATCATTTCTTTTCTAGTTTGGCAAATTGTACTTAAATAAATTTGTTTTAATTGGTTTGTTGTTGTTTTAATAATTTTCCACCGATAACTAGAATAGTAATCAACCATTTGTTTTTCTTTTAAATTATCTTTTCCTAACAAAGCACAGCAGTTGCCTGAGGTTTTATTTATTTTTAATGGAAACAAGCAGCACAAAGTGTGCATCCATCTCCACATACACATGATGTACAGAACTATTAACATTTTACATCTTCAAAGCAGCTGTAAAGTCAAAACTATTCTCTCTCTCTCTCGATATATATATTACACCAAAATATACTGACTTGCGTCTCTCGCACAGAGTTTGTCAGCACATAATATATTCAGCAAGACAAACCACAAAGCACCCTCTACAGACCAAAATTGATAATTACTTGTTATATATTCAAAAGTTTGATTTAGATTTAGAGTACCTCGTTTTTCCTACCATCCCTTCTCCCTCCGTGAAAGCACTGAACATGAACAGGCTGCCACTGTCAGAGGGAATGGATAACATTTCAATGCTGACATATATATAACTTGGCACAGTATTACAATCCCCTCTGACAGCATGGAAATGGAAAGAATTAATATTTTATTTGTCAGAGATTTTATTAAAGTTTTTTTTCTTTAGCTTCTCCATTGAAAACTTGCATTTAGAGTCTGAAGAGGAACTCTATTGCTAATTTACAGGCTCTTTGTGCCTGAACATAGATGTTACAAGTCTTGTCTAAGTCTCTCATTCTGTCACCGCCGTTTCCACCTCATTCTACGCTGCACTGATTCTTAACTTGCTTTGTTTATTTTGTGACTAGAGCATAACTTCTTAATAGCAACTGTGAAAGTGTGTGTTGGAGAAAATTCGAAATGGGTATTTTTTTCTTAAAGGGCATGCTCATGTATTATGTAATCACATTTCTACGATCATAATTTTGGCATGTTCTTAACCACTAGCCAACCAGCTCATCCAGATATACTGTGGCAGGTCAGCTCTCCTGGGCGGCTAGCGTGGGTGCACGTTGGTGGCGGGGCGTTCTTGCTCCCGCTGCTGGAGCATGCCCGTGGGTCCGGCGGACTCGATGTTTGCTGGTAATCTGCAATCACCTAATACAGAAGCAGAAAGGGGATCTGTCTTTGTAAACAAGGCAAATCCCCGTTCTGACAGGGGACATGTCAAAGATCTACTGTTCTCAGTGATTGGGAACAATGATCTGTCATGTCCTAGTGAGCCCACCCCCCCCCCCCCCACAGTTAGAACACTCCTAGGGAACTCATGTAACCGCTTGATCACCCCTTTGTGTTAACCCTTTCCCTACCAGTGTAATTTTTACATCGATTAGTACAATTTTTTTTATCACTGATCAATGTAATGTCTTTGTGGACATGATAACTTTTGTGCAAACCAATTAATATACGCCTATTGTGATTCTCTTCTTTTTTTTTTTTTACCAAAAATATGTAGAAAAATATATATTGGCCAAAACTGATGAATAAAAGTGTTGTTTTAAAAAAAAAAAATGGATATGTATTATAGCAAAAAGTTATTTTTTATTTTTTTCAAAATTGTCGCTCTTTGTTTATAGCGCAAAAAATACAAAACCGCAGAAGTGATCAAATACCACCAAAAGAAAGCTACGTTTGTGGGGACACAAGGAGATTTTGTTGGGGTACAGGAACATGCAATTGTCAGTTAAAGCGGTGCAGTGCCGTATCGCAAAAAAAAAATGGTTTGGTCATGAAGTGGGCATGGAAAACAACATGGCAGCAGAATACAATAGCACTGGAGGAGGCATTCTGACTGTGTTGATGGGGGACTCAAGTGATTTTCTAAAACAAATTGATTAATATATGGCTTACATGTAACCTAAGCCCTAAAATAAGCAATTAGCATGCAACCCTTCCAAATCCAAGAACTTAACCTGTTCCTAAATGTGTTCCTTTTTTACATTTAAAAAACAGAATACTGATTAATTATTATGATTGAATTGAAACACCAAGGGGATATAAAAAATGTATGATGTGTAAAAGAATGGGTCTCCCAGCATCACAGTGCCAGTGGAGGGTTTCATCCCAATAAATTGGCCAATGGTATACTGGTAAGTAGTAGGATTTTTACTACCCCCCCCTCCAATAGACACAAATACATCACATAATATTAAAAATAAGCCTAAATCTTTATTTCATCCAATTAAAACACTTTCATTGATCAAAAATGCAAGAACATTCATACTACCAATCGTCGCACACTAAGCCCTTGTACACACGGTCGGACATTCTGACAGAAAATGTCCGATCAGACCGTGTTGTCGGATAGTCCAACCGTATGTGGGCTTCATCTGACTTTTTCCGAATGTCCGACCAACAAAGTTTGAGAGCTGGATATAAAAAATTTTCGACAACATGATCCGATCGGATTTTGTCCGATCGTTTGTAGAGAATTCCGATCGGACAAAGTGCCGCGCATGCTCAGATCAAATTCCTAGACCAAAGCTATTGGCTACTAGCCTGAACGAAGTCCTGTCGTAACTAAATAACATCATCACGTTACGAACTATCAGATTTTCCGACAACTTTGTCCGACCGTGTGTATGCAACACCAGTTTCGAACAAAATCTGTCGGACAAAATCCGACAGATTTTGTTGTCGGAATGTCCGACCGTGTGTACAAGGGCTAAGGGGATATAGTTTGTGTGACAAGGTAGTTATTTGAGATGAGGTAAGAAAGGTCAATGTGTTTTGCAGGGACAACCGCTTCATCGGGACCACCTATCTCATATACAGGTACAGGGTAGTTAAAATCCTACTACTTACTGTATACCATTGACCAAGTGGATATAAAAGACTTTTTTTTTTTAATTCATGTAGTGTAAGTACATCTCTTGCAGCTACTGCAGAATTAAGTCTGGTGAACGGAGAAGCACACAAAGTCAATCAATTCTGCTGCCGTGCAAAAACATGCTGATAGAAGTAGAAAGCAGAGTTTCAGAGATGAGCTTATCCATGTTCTACTTTTTTTTTTTTTCACTGTCCATTCACAGGGTGTTGGTGGTGTGGATATATGTTGTGAAAATGAATTGCAACAAAAATGATGTCCCTCCCTCTATCAGACAGGGCTGCTTTGAGTTACAGTACTTTGCAAATCTCAGAACTGGATGGACAGAAACACAAACTATTTGGCAGCAGCCTTTTTTTTCTAGAACATGTAAATCCTGACCAGGAATAAAATGCACTGGTTCTATTCTGACAGGTTCTTTATATTAAGCAGTGCTTAATAGCACCAAATGAACCATGCTGCCACGGAAGTCTAAGCCCTTGTACACAGGGTCGGAGATTCCGACGGAATGCGTCCGATCGGACCGTATTGTCAGATAATCCGACTGTGTGTGGTCTCCATCGGACTGTTTCCGTCGGACTATCCGATGGACCAAGTTTTCCAACTTGTCTATAAAATTTTCCGACAACACGCTCCGATCGGACATACTCCGATCATGTGTAGCCTACTCCGACGGACAAAGTGCCACGCATGCTCAGAACAAATTCCTAGACCAAAGCTATTGGCTACTAGCCTGAACGTAGTCCCATCGTAACGAAATAACCTCATCACGTTGTTATGTACAATCGGATTTTCCGACAACTTTGTCCGACCGTGTGTATGCAACAGTTTCGGACAAAATCCGTCGGACAAAATCCAACGGATTTGGTTGTCAGAATGTCCGACCGTGTGTACAAGGGCTTACTGCTCCCTAAATATTCCACAACAGCTTAAAACTACTTTTTGGCTGGGTAAGTAAATCATCCAGGGATGTGATCATGATAAGGATAAGCCAAAAACAGGGTTATCTGCTTATAATCTAAAGGTTTTGTCTACCAGTGACTAAAATGACAATTTGAGAGTCTAGGGGCAAGGTGGGGATGCCATCTGCACCAAGAGACGCACCTTGACTGATGATAGGAATTGCTGTTTTAGTGTTTATATTTTCAAAAGTCCATTCCCTGTTTGAACTAATGGCAGAGCAATGCCTTGCTATTATCATTATGTGAACGTTGTAAGGACATGTAGTTCTCCTAATTGAAAAATTTGATTGTGCATTACGGCCAGCAATACAAAACAATAGCGTTTTCCAAATTCTCACCGACAAGTGCATTTTAACTATATGCACAGTACAAAGGACACAACAACATTAGCAATAAACAGAACAAATGTACTGTTTGCTATTTTCTGTCCAATGTTATTTTTGGGGTTTCATATCACAAGAATAAATGTTGGGCTGTTTATATTACAGGGAATGTCTGACATAGTGCGTATGATTCAGTCTTCAATAAAATCAATAAATAAATAAATAGCACTGTGAATTTTATTGTTCAATCCGGGAATAAACAGCAGTACGAGGAGTGAAAACGTCTCAACATGAATTAACGAAATTGTTTTCGATAAAAAAAAAAGCTTTTACATATATATGGCACTTGATTAAGGCATCCATATACTTGTACATGTAAAGCAGCAACTGATTAAGCTGATATTATAGGATGTAAATAACAATTGAGTGGTAATGAGTTTTAGGAAGCAATTAAAGCAGAGGTCCACCCTAAAGTGGACCTTCCGCTCATTGGAACCCTCCCCCCCTCCGGCGCCACAATTGGCACCTTTCAGGGGGGAGGGGGGTGCAGGTACCTGTACAGTACAGGTATCTGCACCCACTTTCGGCGTAGATTCTGCGTAGATTCTGCAGAAGGTACGCCCCTTTCCGAAGGTCCCCGAAGCTGCCTGCTGGGAAACACACGGATCCCAGAGACAGCGGGGACCATCCTTATTGCGCAGCGCGACTCGCGCATGTGCAGTAGGGAATCGAAAGGCTCCACTTCCTGATTCCCATACCCAAGATGGCAGCGGCAGCACCCGAGAGACGATCGAGAGATCGGCTTCGGGTGACGACATCGCGGGCGCGCTGGGCGGGTAAGTGTCATTATTTTAAAAGTCAGCAGCTGCAGTATTTGTAGCTGCTGGCTTTAAAAAAAAAAAAAAAAAACACGTCGGACTCCCGCTTTAAAATCTTGAAGTCATTTACGTGTAGCCATGGTGTTGCAGCTAGTAACAAACAATCGGCCAAATCACCCCACTGCCAGACTTCATACATCGCTTCAGAGACAATGAAGAGTCTTTTGCGAGTTTTGTTTTGTTGTTTTATTGGGGGGGTACAACTTGGATAGGAATATGGAATGCCCATAGTATAAGCCATTGCCATCATATTTTAGGATTTAGTACATTCTGATCATGTTAGAGCCAGAAGATGCAATGTGCATATTTATTTAGATACGAATCTCCTCCTGCATCCCCATGCAGACTGTTGTTCCTCCTGTGGCTCAACCTGTGCAGACTACTAGCACTACGAGTTCTCCATCCATCACCGTGTGTTGAATAGAGACACCACTTTTGACTGTGTAAAAGCAGAAGTTCTTAGATCTCTTTCACCACCTGCCCAAAACTTGGTTCCTTCTGCACAGACTTGTTTCCTCCTGCACATAACTTGTATTTACCAATTGAAGCATGACACATCCTCTTCTATTAAATATTAGGGGGCCCACTCTGAATAAGCCTCTCCACTGGCTCTGGTTGCTCACTGCCACTAGGCCTGAGGCCTGCAGAACCTCTCCCCGGAGGCCCAGGGGGTTAAAAGCATATCTTCTAGAAAATATGCACTACTGTTCCCAGCCAGCCCAACTTGCACATCGTGTGCCCGCAGGCAACATCGACTTGACAAAGATCCCCACAGTCTCTTTTCTGCTTCAGGGCTCCCCATTATCCACCGTGTGTATTGATGAAGACTCCACTAGTGACCGTGTACTAGCAGAGTTCCCTCACAGACTTCTTGGCACCTCCAGCCCTCCACTATGGTAACACTCACCGACCTTCCAACAGCCCTGAGTCCTTGATGAGGAACTTTGACTGGGCCATGTGTACTGACAGTTTCACCTGCCCCTCTGCTCCAGGAGTTCCCTGCCATCCAACCGTGTGGTGGCAGAGACATTGCCAATGACCGTGTAGAGGCAATGTGCGGTCACAGCTCTTCCCGTTCCTTCTCTTGCAATCGGCGCACCCCTGCAGATGGGGATGGCCTCTTGCGGCTGTTTAACATGCCATTCCTCACTTCATTCGGCCTACTTCCCCCCCCCCCCCCCAGTGGCATATCACCTCAGCTTATATATGAGGCCCGCCCCTTGCCAATACCGATGGGGATTGGTCAGAGCTCCCACACAAGCTGCCTGCCACACCAGTTTCAGGCCCAGCCCCTTTTCTATAGCATTTTCCTTAGAACAGGGGAGGCTCCTCAGAATGGAAGTGCAGGTGGTCACACCCATTGCTACTCTGATCACTCCCAGCCCCCAGATCAAAACCAACAGGCCTAGCTTTCAGCATAGGCCTGCCTAAATTTGCCTGTGCTGGATAACCTAGTAAAAATAAACCTTACTAGCACCTACCTATTGGTAGAGGGTGCTACATATGCATAAAATTGTTGTGGACAATAAAGGCCTTACGCCAAGAACTAAACTTTTTTTTTTTTCTGGTTTTGAGCCATGTGCATTTGTATATGAGGAAATATTAGTATCAAACTGCGAGGAAGACAGGTTGGGATCTTGACATAACAGTCTAAGCATGACTTTTCAGCACACTTTAAGCACACAAATGCACAGGTAAGACCCCTTTCACACTGCGCTGCAGCAATGTTAGTGCTAAACTGGCGCGTTTGTTTTAGGGGCACTTTAGCGATGTTTAACCACTTCAGCCCCGGACGATTTTACCCCCTTCCTTACCAGAGCACTTTTCGCGATTCGGCCCTGCGTCGCTTTAACTGACGATTGCGCAGTCATGCGATGTTGCACACAAACGAAATTTACATCATTTTTTTCCCACAAATAGAGCTTTCTTTTGGTGGTATTTGATTACCTCTGCAGTTTTTATTTTTTGCGCTATAAAAAAAAGAAGAGTGACATTTTGAAAAAAACACTATTTTTTACTTTTTGCTATAATAAATATCCCATTTAAAAAAATAAAATAATTTTTTTTCCTCAGTTTAGGCCGATACCTATTCTTCTACATATATTTGGTAAAAAAAAAAAAAACGCAATAAGCGTATATTGATTGGTTTGCGCAAAAGTTATAGCATATACAAAATAGGGGATAGATTTATGGCATCTTTTTTTTATTTATTTTTACTAGAAATGGCGGTGATCTGCGATTTTTTTCATGACTGCGACAGTGACGGACACATCGGACACTTTTGACACATTTTTGGGACCATTCACATTTACACAGCGATCGGTGCTATAAAATTGCACTGATTACTGTGTAAATGTGACTGGCAGGGAAGGGGTTAACACCAGGGAGCGCTGCAGGGATTAATTATGTTCCCTGGGAGTGATTCTAACTGTGGGGGGAGGGGACTCACAAGGGAAGGAGACCGACCGGTGTTCCTCTGTACTGGGAACACACCATTGGTCTCTTCTCCTCTGACAGGACGTGGATCTTGGATCTGTGTGTTTACATACACAGATCCACGGTCCTGCTGTGTTCCTGGCCAATCGCGGGTGCCCGGCGGACATCGCGGCCGCTGGGCACGCGCACCAGGTCCCGAGCACCGCCGCCGGCGCGCGCGCGCGCACCCCTTAGACGGCCAGGAATGGGAGGACGTCATATGACGCCCGCCAAGGATGGGAGATCCCATCTGCGGGCTTCATATTACTATGGGTGGATAGGGAAGTGCTTAAGCGTTGCTTTTTCGGCTGCTAGCAGGGAGCTTTTAACCCCAAAGAAGGGGTTA